>NC_092394.1:26300751-27550751 GCF_030028105.1 Mobula birostris | reverse complement strand
CTGTTTAAACATTGCAATTTTGTTCATGCTAGCTTTCATTCCTGGCTGAAACTCAATTACTTCTCTTGCTGATGCTTCCATTAATGCAGTAATTTCAACTGCTCACTTAAATGTAAGTTGTGCTCAGTTAGGAGCCATTTTTGAATGCTTTGATGTAAGTTTCCACAAATTAAATAATCTCTCATTGCATCATTAAGCCCATCACAGAACTGACAATGCTTGGACAATCTCTTCAATTCAGCCACCCAAGCTGTAATGAATTTTCCTTCCTTTTGATCCTGCTTATGAAACTTAAAGTGTTCTGAAATCATCAATGGTTTAGTACTCACTGATTATGAAGCTGAGAATTGTGTCCGTTTTCTTATTTTTTTAACTTGACCATCTTTTTACGCTTGTGAAGAAAGATTTCATCTAGCACTTCTCAAAAATTGGAACATCTCTCTCTCTCTCCCCTTTCCAAAGTGAAATGAACTGCACTTATTTTTGAAACTTGACCGTCTTGCTGTACTTCAACAGGTAGGAAGTCATCTCGGGTTTGTTTTAATACTTCTTTGTTACCACTGTTATATTTTGCAACTTCAAAAATTAATCAAAAAAAAAACACAGGAGCCTGGGATAACGTGCTTGTTTAGCTTTACATTAATGAAGTGTGCATATATAACATGTGGTTATACTTTTATGTATAACCCATAATGAATTGGATAAACAAGAAAGAATTCTTAATCATACACTATATTAAAATATTTCTCAAATACTACTGAAATATTAAATTCACAAAAACACAAGGAGAAGCTTCAGATCATTATCATGTAAACAACAGGAATTCTGCAGATGCTGGAAATTCAAGCAACACACATCAAAGTTGCTGGTGAACGCAGCAGGCCAGGCAGCATCTCTAGGAAGAGGTGCAGTTGACGTTTCAGGCTGAAACCCTTCGTCAGGACTAACTGAAGGAAGAGTTAGTAAGAGATTTGAAAGTGGGAGGGGGAGGGGGAGATCCAAAATGATAGGAGAAGACAGGAGGGGGAGGGATGGAGCCAAGAGCTGGACAGGTGAATGGCAAAGTGGATAGACATGTCAGAATGAGTTCATCTTTACAGTAGAGGAGGCTGTGGATAGACATGTCAGAATCCGGTGCTCCCGATGTGGCCTTCTATATATTGGCGAGACCCAACACAAACTGGGAGATGGCTTTGCTGAACACCTACGCTCTGTCCGCCAGAGAAAGCAGGATCTCCCAGTGGCCACACATTTTAACTCCACATCCCATTCCCATTCTGACATGTCTATCCATGGCCTCCTCTACTATAAAGATGAAGCCACACTCAGGTTGGAGGAACAACACCTTATATTCCGTCTGGGTAGCCTCCAACCTGATGGCATGAACATTGACTTCTCTAACTTTCGCTAATGCCCCACCTCCCCCTCGTACCCCATCCATTATTTATTTTTATACACACATTCTTTCTCTCACTCTCCTTTTTCTTCCTCTGTCCCTCTGACTATATTGCCCATCATCTGGGTTCCCCCCCCTCCCGGACCTCCTGTCCCATGATCCTCTCGTATCCCTTTTGCCAATCACCTGTCCAGCTCTTGGCTCTATCCCTCCCCCTCCTGTCTTCTCCTATCATTTTGGATTTCCCCCTCCCCCTCCCACTTTCCAATCTCTTACTAACTCTTCCTTCAGTCAGTCCTGACGAAGGGTCTCAGCCTGAAATGTCGAGTGTACCTCTTCCTGGAGATGCTGCCTGGCCTGCTGCGTTCACCAGCAACTTTGATGTGTGTTGCCTGATCATTATCATGTTCTTTGTTGTGCAATTATGGTGGGTGTTAGCTGATTGCTGTGCTTCCTGTATTTCCAGTGTTGGTAAATAAGATTAATGTAGAATGGTTTCTTAATAGTCAGCATAGACAGAGTGGTTTGGTGTGACTGTTTCTGTGTGGATTCTGATGCTAAACCTTAAACGTACAAAGTTTGTACTTCTATTTTCCTTCTTTTCATTCCCCTCCTTTCTCGAAGGCATTTCCAAAGGCACTCCAATGAATGGATGTTGGGGGTTGGGGAAGGGGGAAGAGGTGTCAGAAATGAAAGCCAGTAAAGGAGAATTTTGGTAATAAGATGGGACTGATGGTGATTTCATAACCACCAAGGCTAGTGTTTTCATATTTACTTTCCAATCGCTTCCTGTTGATTTTATGCCAGACCATTTTTGGGGAGTGTGTTTCAGATTTTTCTCCCCTTTTCATGTTTAGAATCATATTCTGGTATCACTAATGAATGGTTGGGTTGCAAGATTTTAACAGTATCCTTGGATCAGCTTAAACCTCTCATTCAGATCTTACCCAAATGTATGATCTTAATCAGATCTTCCCCCACTGCATTCAGAGAAATGCAAACTGTCTGAGCTCACATAGCACTTTGCTGAATTTAGAGTATGATGCTGCAGTATTGTTATTTTATTGTATCTACTTTAAAAGTACCACATTTCCCTTTTGAGTAAAGTATATCCATTTGTTCTAGCTAGTGCAAGATGATAAACATGAATGTCTTTTTATTGAGCATCATTAATCACTTAGGTAAGAACTAAAATTATCATTTTTAATGATGCATTTCTCTAGATGTAGCCTCAAACAACTTAGACTGGTTAACATTCCAGCTGTCTTGAGATCTAGTATTTATCAACTTTTTAAATAAGTTGTACCAGTCTACCAGCTTTTGGTGAACTCTGTATGTGGACTGAATCTCTCTGCAAGGAGTGCGGGTTGCGGCTGTGGTGATTCAGGTGCATTGAATACAATGACCTTCCTTAAGTTTCATGGTTCATTTGGAAATATCCACGGATGGATAAAGTACATCTGATTAATAGGAAAATTGCAAAAGAAGCCACATTTAAATTTTAGTGAAAGTCTGTGCTCGTTGTGCTTTTGTAGTTTGAAGGCTCTCTCCATTTAGAAAATGTGGCTGCCTTTGTTTCAAGCATCCTAGCCTAAAGCTCTTCTGTTATCTCTATGAGCGAAGCAATTTCATCATCATAATGGTTTTAAGTAATGGAGCTGTTCTCTCTTCTTAAATATTGGATGTTATTTAGAATAAATCACTCATTACAGCACTAATACATAGGAACATAAGAAATAGGAGGAAGGGTAGGCTATTTGACTCATCTGTGACATTCAAAGTTTTAGAGGGTCAAAGGTTAACTTATTATCAAAGTATGTATCCACATACAACTTTGAGGTTCATCTTTCCCAACTAGCCACGGAACAAGGAAAGAACATGAAAGTACTTCTGAGAGAAACATCAAACCCACCCCCTGCACAGAGAAAGAACAGCATCCCAATCATCAATCTCCAAAACCCCCCTCTTTCCATGCAGAGAATGGAACAAGAACATCAACCCACAAACCCCCTCCCCTCGCACAACAAAATGGAAAGGAATGGGCGAAACACACAGAATATAAAAACTGTAAGTCTGAAAAAGTCCACAGTCAATATGATTCATTTTAATACAATTATGGCATATCTGTCTGTAGACTCAGATCCATCTACCTGTCTTTTCCCCATAACCCTGAATTCTCCTAAAGTGCAAAAATGTATCTAATTGTGTCTTGAGTATATTTAATGAGATAGCCTCTTTTGCTCCTCTGGGCAGAGAATTCCAGAGATCCCTGACTCGCTGGGAAAAGTAGTTCCTCCTCATCTCTCACTTACCGGCGGAAGCAACTGTTCTGCCTCTATCTATCCCTTTCATAGCTTTATATGTTTCTATAAGATGCCCTCTCGTTCTTCTGAGCTCCAGTGAATTTAGTCCCTGGTGACTCATTCTCTGCTCTTAGACTAACCTCCTCAACTCCAGAATCACCCTGTTGAACCTCCTCTGTGTTGCATTTAAGGACAGTATATCTTTGCTCAAGTAAGGTTGCAGTGCTCCAGGTATTGCCTCACCAGTATTCTGTACAGTTGCAGCATGACCTCCCTGCTCTCAAGTTCAATCCCTCGAGCAATGAAGGCCAACATTCCATTTGCCTTAACATTTTATGATTCAAACTCAAGCACTCCCAAGTGCCTCTGCACAATTATCTTTCACAACTTAAATAATAAATTGATCTTCTATTTTTCCTTCCAAAGTGAATGAACTCCCTTTTACCTTTGCAGCATTCCATCTGCCAGACCATTTCCTACACACTTAACCTATTTATATTTCTCTGCAGACGCTCCACATCATCTGTACAAATTGCTTTTCCAATCAATTTAGTGTTATTAGCAAACTTAGATACACTACACTTGGTCCCCTCTTCGACATTGTTAATGTATATCATGAAGCGGTTGTGGTTCTAGCACCAACCCATGTCCCTCTGCTCACCACTGACTGCCAACCAGGGAAAAAACCATTTATCCAAACTTCCTGCCTTCTGTTGGTTAACCAATACTCTATCGATGCTAATACATTATCCCCAACTCTATGCATAAGTCTTTTATATGGCAACTTATTGAATGCCTTCTGGAAATCCAAGTATACAATAGCTACCTATTCTCCTCTATCCACTGCACTCATTATAATTCTCAAAAACTCCAGTAGGTTTCTCAAGCCAGACTTGCCCTTTATGAAATCATGCTGTGTCTGTCTGATTGAACAATTTCTATCCAGTTGTCTCACTCTTTCTTCCTTAACAAGCATTCTCTTGACTACAGACGTTAAGCTAATAGGCCTATAGCTGCCTGCTTTTTTGCCAACATCCTTTTTTAAACAGTATCAGGACATTCACTGACTTTCAAAGCACCAGGACCTGCCCAGATTCCATAGATTTTTGGTTAATTATTACAAACGCATCTGCTTCAACTTCCACCGTACTCTCTATAGCCCAGGATGCATCCCATCAGGACCAGGACCGTGTCAGCTGTACAAATGAGAATATCTGACACAGATCACCACGGACATATAATGTTTTCCACTTTAGCTGAAATGTGGCTTCAATGTGCTTGGAATTAACTATGGGGAAAAATAATTATGTGTTTTTCTTGGAGGTAATTTGACTGATGGGATGTGCATTTAGACTAGCAAAAAAAAAAGTTAAAACAAGAATTAGGCATCCCTGTGAAATATCTCCTCCAGGAGTCTTCATTCTAAGAGTTAAGGATCCCTGTGAAAATTAAACTAACTTCATTACTTACATCCTTCATATACATGAGGAGTAAAAATCTTTATGTTACGTCTCCATCCAAATGTGCAATGTGCAACTTATAGTAATTTATTATAAATAGTATGTGTAACAGGACGGTCAATGTAACATAGAAATACAGTTGTGTCAGCATAAATTAATCAGTCTGATGGCCTGGTGGAAGAAGCTGTCTTGGAGCCTGTTAGTCCTGGCTTTTATGCTACCTCACCATTTCCTGGATGGTAGCAGCTGGAACAGTTTGTGGTTGGGGTGACTCTGGTCCCCAATGATCCTTTGGGCCCTTTTTAACACACCAGTCTCTGTAAATGTCCCGAACAGTGAGAAATTCATATCTACAGATGTGCTGGGCTGTCTGCACCACTCTGACCAATTTCTCCTCAAGGAGTTTCCATTTCATTTTCATCTCTGTCTCTCCTCTGACACTGGATGATTTTGTTTTGCAATACAATTACAGTCAAAGTTAGTGTTTAGACACACGTTCAATAAGCATTTCGGGTCTAAAAGTCATCACAAGACTGGAGTTTATAGCAGTTGTGACTTGCATTAAAATAACGTAATTGCTTTCAATTAACTGATGGAATGTTATTACTGATTGACGTCTCTTTTTTGTAAATCTGCCAAGTAATCTAACAGCATTTCTATTCTCATATACACAACCTATTAGTGAGTGATATTTTAATGAGTTATCACATTGTAATTACTATTAGACAACTCATTAGACCAATAAAAGAAAATTTGATACATGTGGGCGTGTAATTTTCCCAGATAAATAAAGCAATATGATTTCAAATTCTGTTTTTGTTTGATATTTTAGCTGCAACCTTATTATCAGTCTTATACAATTTTAATGAGAACTGATCAATCAAAAGTCTTAACTTTGAATCTCTCTCCACAGATACTGACTGGTCTGCTACGTATTTGCTGAATTATACTTTTTGGCGTCTGGAGTATTTTATTTTTGGATTATAGTTATGACTTTATTCTCTACTTTTCAAATATCTTTTAAAGTTTAGTTGACAGTCATGCTTTTTCCTTCTTTGTTTGGTGTCTCTGAACTTTTTTAAGTATGATTGGCTGCTTAAACTTGATGACAACAGTAGTTCCCTGAATTAATGTCAGGAAAGGGGGTATCTGTTTACATCAGCAGTGTTGAGGTTGCCAGCATTGAGAACATTAATTTCCTAGGAGTGAACATCACAAAAAGGCTGTCCTAGTTGAACCATAGCCTAGAAAAGCTACACCAGTTCCTCTAATTTCTCAAGAGGCTATAGAAATTCGGCATGTCCCCTTTAACTTTCTCCAGTTTTTATAGAAAGCATCCTATTGGGCAGCTGCTCTGCCTGGGACCTGGAGAAACTACAGGAAATTCTGGACGCAGCTCAGTACATTACAGAAAACAGCCTCTACTCCATAGGCTATGCCCACATTTCTCACTGTCTTGGTAAACCAGCCAGCATATAGGTGTTTTCTCTTCTCCTGACCCCTGCCATCGGGCAGGAGGCACAAAAGCCTGAAAGCGTTACAACCAGGCTCAATCACAGCTTCTATTCTGCTCTTATTAGTGGTATAGAGCAATGGCCTTTTATAATAACTCGGGGCCTCACAATCTAACTTGTAGCCTTGCACCTTACTGTATATTTTTAAAAATTGAGTTATTCATTTATTGACAAACAGTGCAGATTAGGCTGTTCCGGCCCTTCGAGGTGCACCACCCAGCAACCCCCCATTTAACCCTAGCCTAAGGATGGGACAATTTACAATGAACAATTAACCTCCCAACTGGTATACCTTTGGACTGTGGGAGGAAACTGGAGCACCTGGAGGAAACTCACGTAGTCATGGGGAGAACGTACAAACTCCTCACAGACAGTGGTGGGGATCGAACCCAGATTGCCGTTACTGTAATGTGTTGTGTTAACCACTACTCAAGTGTGCAGTTGTCTGCCTGCACTGCACTTTCTCTATAAATGCGGCACCTTAATCTGCATTCTGTTATTCTGTTATTGTTTTCCCTCGTGCTACCTCAGAGCAGTTATCTGATGAAGTGATCTGTGTGGATGGGATTCAAAACAGGTTTTCTAATGTATTTTGGTACATGTAATGAGAAAAAGAAAACAATTTACCAAAATCTTCTGCACAATTTGCATCCTTATTCCATGAGTATGGCCTATCAAGAGCTTCTGTGGAGATTGAGATCATTTGGGTGGTTAGGTGCTTTGCAAAGGTCAATAAAAGGAAGTTAGGTTTAAGTGGAGCATCCATTGTTGGAGTGGGACAGAGTTAGAGTGGGGAACCAAGGTTCTGGCTCAAGTGGCTTCAATGAGAAGAGGCAGAGGCTAGGGTGAAGTTTCTGTCAAATTGTTGTTTCTTTCTTTTCTAATGCCCAGTTAGAATAGCAAGAATGCTTCCCAGGTCAGTAGTGTGCTTCTCATGCAAGATGTGGAAGATCTGGGAGAACTCCAGTCTCCCTGATTATTACATCTGCAAGAAGAGCAACTTGGTGCAGCTCTTTATGGACTATGTTAGGGAACTGGAGCTGGATGACCTTCAGTTCATTTAGGAGAATGAGGTGATAGGTAGGACCTACAGGGAGATAGTCACACCTACTTGCATGAGACAAGTAGCTGGGTGACTGTCAGGAGTGGGAAAGGGAATAGGTAGATAGTACAGAGCATCCTGTGGTCATTCCCCTTAATAAAAGGTTTATCACTTTAGATACCTTTGCAGGTGATGATCTACAAGGGGATAGCCACAGCGAACAGCAAGGGGAGAAAAAAACCAGAGGACATGGGTTAAGGGTGAGGGGGGGAAAGTTTAAAGGGAACATTAGGGGGGGGCTTCTTCACACAGCGAGTGGTGGGAGTATGGAATGAGCTGCCAGACGAGGTGGTAAATGCGTGTTCTTTTTTAACATTTAAGAATAAATTGGACAGATACATGGATGGGAGGTGTATGGAGGGATATGGTCCATGTGCAGGTCAGTGGGACTAGGCAAAAAATGGTTCGGCAGAGCCAAGAAGGGCCAAAAGGCCTGTTTCTGTGCTGTAGTTTCTATGGTTCTATGGTCTCTGGCACTGATTCAGCATCTGTGGCTCTGAAGGGGAGGAAGAGGAGCAGAGGAGAGCAGTGATTATCGGGGATTCATCAGTTATAGAAACAGAAAGGAGATTTTGTGAACTTAATTGAGGCTCTCTGATGGTATGTTGCCTCTCAGGTGCCAGGGTTAGGGACAGCTCAGACTGGATCCACAGCTTTCTAAAGGGGGAGGGTGAGCAATCAGGAGTCATGATCTGTATTGTTACCAACAACATAGGTAGGAAAATGGATGACGTCCTGAAGAGAGAATATAGAGATCTAGGAAGAAAGCTGAAAAGCAGGACTTCAAGGTTAATAATTTCTGGATTGCTGCCTATGTCATATGCCAATGAGGATAGGGCAGTTGAAAGTGTAGCTGAAGAATTGGGGAACTTGGGAGCATAAATCAGGAACAGATTTACTCAGGGAAATGCACAACAGAAATGTGGCGATTAATTAGGGAGTACACACATTGGGTTCTGAATAGGTGTGTCCATTGAGGCAAGGAAAGGATGGTAAGGTGAAGGAACCATGATTGACAAGAGATGAGGAATATCTAATCTAGAGGAAGAAAGAAGCATCCTTAGATTTTAAGGATCAGACGGTGCTCTTGGGAGTTATAGGTATGCCAGGAAGGAACTTAAGAGTGGACATAGGAGAGCTAGAAGGGAACATGAGAAGGCCTTGGCGAGTAGAGTTATGGGAAAAAACCCAAAATGTTCTACACATACTCTAAGAAGAGGAGAATGCCTAGAATGATAGTATGACTGATCAGGGATGAGAGAGGCAACATGTTCCTGGAGTTGGAAAAGGTGGGGTAAGTCCTAAATGAATACTTTGCTTCAGCATTCACCACTGAGAGAGATCTTGATGAATATGTGGACAGCACAGAACAGGCTAATATGCTAAAACTTGTTGATGTTAAGAAAGAAGATGTGCTGGATCTTTTGAAAAGCATTAGGATAGATAAATCCCCGGGGCCAGATGCATTATATCCCAGGTTACTATGGGGACCACGAGAAGAGATTGCTGCAATTTTGGATCTTTGCATCTTCACTGGCCACTTGGAGTGTGGCAAATGCTGCTCCTTCATTCAGGAACAGAAATAGGGATAACCCTGGGAATTATAGACAAGTAAGTCTTACATCAGTGATGGGAAAACTATTGGAGAGGATTCATAGAGACAGGATTTATGAGCATTTGGACAAATGTAGTTTGATTAGGGTTAGTCTGCATGGCTTTGTGATTGGCAGGTCATGCCTCTCAAGCCTGATTCAATTTTTTGAGTAAGTGTCAAAACAAATTGATGAAGGTAGAGCAGTGGATGTGGTGTATATGGATTTTAGTAAGGCATTACTCATGATTGGCTCCTTCTGAAAGTCAGGAGGCATGGGATTCAGGGAAACTTGGCTGAATTGATTCAGAACGTGCTTACTTACAGAAAGCAGGGGTTGGTAGTAGATGGAGAGTACTCTGCCTGGAGATTGGTAACCAGTGGTGTTCTGCAGGAATCTGTTCCCAGACCCTTGCTCTTTGCGATTTTCGTGAATGACCTGGATGCAGAAGTGGAAGGATGGATTAGTAAATTTTTGAATGACAAAGGTAGTTATTATTGTGGATAGTGAAGAAGTTTGTTGTAGATTACAGCAGAACATTGATAGGATGCAGAGCTGAGCTGAGAGATGGCAGACAGAGTTCAACCTGGAAAAGTGCGGTGACACATTTTGACAGCTGAACTTGAAGTTAGAGTGCAAGGTTATTGGCAAGATTCTTAAAAGTGCGAAGGAACAGAAGGATCTTGGGGTTCATGTCCGTAGATCTCTCAAAGTTGCTGCACAAACTTTTGGGTGGTTAGGAAGACAGATGGAATGTTGGCTTTCATTTTATGGGGAATCGAATTCAAGAGCCATCAGGTAATTTTGCAAGTTTTAAAACTCTGGTTAGACCGCACGTGGAGTATTTTGTTGAGCTCTGATTGCTTCTTTATAGGATGGAATTTTTAGAGAGTATTGAGGGAGATGCTGTCTGGATTAGAGAGCAAGGTTTATGGGGACATCCTGAGTGAGCAAGAGCTTTTCTCTTTGGAGCAAAGGAGGATGAGAGGTGACTTGATAGAGGTATACAAGATGATAAGAGACATAGATAAAGTAGACAGCCAGAGGCATTTTACCAGGGAGCAAATAACTAATATGAGGGTATATAATTTTAAGGTGATTGGAGGAAAGTATAGGTGAGATGTCGGAGGTAGATTTTTTACACTGTGAGTTGTAGGTACATGGAATGTGCTACCAGGGATGGTGGTAGAGGCAGATACATTAGAGAGATTCTGATATAGGCTCATGGATGAAAGAAAAATGGAGGGTTATGGGGAAGGGAAGGGATATATTGATCTTAGAGTAGGTTAAAAGGTCAACACAACATCATGGATTGCAGGACCTGTACTATGCAGGAATGTGCTATGCTCCATATTGGACAGAATTGTTCATACATAGATTAATTTTTACAAATGTATTTATTCACTCATGCATTGCCGCATTTTTGCCTATTTTGCTCTCTAATGCTGCTTTTCATCCACAACATTATATGATAACCTCCACTACTTTAATCCAGTTGGTAAATAGTGACTGTGCCTAGTATTGTTGCAAACAACAAACAGAAGTAAGTACATTTTAAATGTATGCTGTTATCTCAGAAAGCAGGGCATTTGAAATTGTATGAGCTTTGAAAGTATCCTCTTTTGCTTATAATTTTGTACACATTGTGTCATTTCCAACTGCTGTTACAAGTACTTCAAACTAGTCCTTATTAAATCATTATGGTGTCTCTTGAATTCGTGCAAAAAGAGGCTGAAGACATGGAAAGCATGTCAATGATAGAACTGTGTGTATGACAACACTTGTAAAACTGCAGAATTATGACAACTCCCGAGGAGATCCTTTGGCCCATTACGTCAGTGCCATGTTTGTTAAAGATTCACAACAGCATCCTTCAGGGGGTAGAATGGATACAATTCTGAGCAGATAAGTTTCGAATGTGTAGATCTGGAGCTTAAAGGTACTTTAAACTGAATCACCGGGGAGAAGTGCAATATCTAATTATTACCAGGATTTATTGAGTTCAATAGGCGAAGGTTGCCAAGGATATTTTACTTCAGGGCTAATTTAGGTTGAGATAAAATGTTAAATGTCAGGTCTATTCAATAATTTTCCATTTTTGCTGAATTGTTCTTCCTTTCCCTAATCAACACTTCACCCTGAAGCATTTTTTTTTCTTCCCAATAATCCACTGCTGCTTGACTCTATTGTCCTCTATGAATTAAACATTGGTTTCTGGGATTGCAACTTGGTAAATAGAAGCAGCCGTTGCTTAAAGAGGCACAGGTCGAGTGTTCCGTTAAATGAAGAGAATACATTAGTTATGAAAATGTAGTGGAATATTTTATGCAGAAGGGAAATTCTGGTCCACTCTTTGAAAAGCAGATAGAGATGAAGAGAATACATTAGTTATGAAAATGTAGTGGAATATTTTATGCAGAAGGGAAATTCTGGTCCACTCTTTGAAAAGCAGATAACTCTATGGACAGCATTCCTGCTGACTGTTGTTGAGTAGTTGTGTGACAATCCCAACAGAAACTCTGCTTAAATACTGCATCCCTTATGAAATTTCTCCATAGAGTTGAATATAGATATGTAAATGCCACTTAACCTTGAAATATCTCTGTATCTTTTCACCTAGTCAAAATTAGATGGGATTTTTGTGAACATAGTCTGGGCCTGAGATGAGAGAGCTGCCTCAGTGACAGATCAACATCACAGATACATGACACCTGTCAAGAATTTGACGAACACCAATAGGTCTGGGTGCTCATGAAAAATAAATGTCTGATACAATAGTACAACATATTTGTACTTTAGAATTGCTCCATTTTAAATGGGCTTCAACCTATTAATTTACAACATGAATTCATTAGGATTGTGAGATAAGTTTGTCACTTGCACCCAAGTCAAATTGAGAAAATTGTACCTATTTTTTTTGCAGGGGATGCATACAGAGATTCTCTCAGTAGGCAGGGATGCCCTACCCAAGGCAGCATAGAGGGACCAGAGGATTCAGAGGTATGTAATCTTAAATAAGTATATGCTTTTAAACAAGGATACAAAAGTTAAATTAACAGTTCTGATTGCTACACAAATTCAGACAATTTTTCTTTGGTTTAGGAGGCAGGAAAAAAAAGGGATCATCAGTTTAAAATTGCCACTTATGTGTATGAGGGAAGATACAAGATGAAAGTTATGGAAGCTTGGAAAGTCTTGCATAAAGGGATTATTGAAGTAAAGTGCATGATATTTGTTTAAAGGAAAAGTAGATACATTGGAAGTGGAAATACTTCTTATTTGAGAGGTGTACTTCAAGAAAAGTATTGAAATTGTAGGTAATAAACTGACCAAAGGACTGGATTGCAAGTGAGTCAGCGTAGACAGATTGGGGAAATGTTATCCTTTATCAAGTGAACTTTTATGATTCATTGATGTTTCTTCAGACACTCTTCAGAAAATACTTCTAAAGCGTAGTTGTTTCAAGTACTGGGGAGAGTTAGGCTGTTGTAGGATAACGTGGTAGAGAAGTGCACATTGCATAATCACTGAATTGATAATCACTATTTGATTTTTCATTGCTTTAACTATATATTTGAAATTAGGGAGAAAATGAGTAGGAAAAACTAGTGTGGAAAAGCCAAGTTCAAATAGAGTTACAGTACCTACATTGACCTCTGTCTGTGAAGTTATACTTAAAATGAACTTGTTCTAATGAAGCAAACAAATGATTATGATGAGGCTACACAATGATTTAGAGTTAATATGGAAATTATTCAGTTCCCTGGTGCTTAAAAACTGCACCTTGATGACTGTAAACAAGTAGCTCAACTCACAAAAATAGTTAATCGATTTCCTGCCATAATGAATAGGATGCCACTTCCCAATGGAAATTAGCGAGTAATTGAGAACACACATAGTTTTGTTTTATAAAGGCAGTGCAATTAAGTTACAGACAGGGAAATAAAGCTAAATACAATGCAACCAAAATAAATCAGTGTTGACTTAATTCATCTTTGTGTCTAGTTTGTATTTTTCATCTGGTAGGAGAAGCTGTTCTTAATGGACAATGAAAGGGCATCTCACTGAAATCTTAAGCTTGCAAATATTTATGATTAATTATGTAAATGGATAAGTGATGCTATGTTAGCTGAGGTTCTATTTTGATCAGAAATAGCAAAGGAAGAGTTGCAAATATTAGTTTGTTGGTTTAGGGAGTTGGTTTCACATACAATCAATATCAATGAGGTAATTTTCACCTGGAAAAGTTATATATACATTGTTTACCATTTGGACCCACAACCATCAGCCAGATTAAGAATCCCAGGATAAAACGATCTTCGGGGTCTTTTGTTTGTATCGGAGTGACATTCAGAAATTGAGAATTCTGTATTTTGAATGAAACGCAGAGTAGATCTCTGTCTCTGATCTTATAGTTCAATCCATTGTTAAGCAGCTTCCCAAAATGAAGGGGTGAGATTGTGTTAGTTATTGAAACAAAAGTGCCAATGGACAGAAACTAGATTGTATTGGGCTGTTGCCGCACTAACACATGATGATGAACTGCTGCATGCTTGTTCTTGCAGAAGTGTCACTCCACAACAACATCCCATGCACATCAATCTACAGGCCACCTACTCAGGGACTTGGGCTATATTACTTAATTTTTGTATGTTTTACTGTTGTTGTAACTATGTCTGCTATACGTGCCTTGTACTGCGTGTGACTGTTGGTAATGTGTTTTGCACCTTGGCCCAGTGGAATGCTGTTTCGTTTGGCTGAATTCATGTGTATGGATGAAGAACAATTAAACTAAAACTTGAAAGCAAGTGATTAGCACAGAATATCCTTAAAAAGTGCATATAAACTTATCTCCTTTACCATATGTAAAATTTATGTGGAGAACGCAAATATGATTTGGTTCGTTTACTGCTGTCCACCAATAATCAACTTAATTTCAAAACTCTATGTTAATCTTATCGGGTTTTTATCCCCACTTGGTTGTACGCTTTTTCAGAGTTGCTATGTTTCAACAGGATGTGAGAAAGTGCAAGATTCGTGTACTTATCCTAATACTTCATGGAGGGAATATTCTGGACACGGGAGGAGGAGACCAGAACTCTAAGGCAGCTGATGTCAATACCTTCACTTCAGTCCTCGAAAAAGTTACCAGTGACCATTTTCCAGCAGCTCTTGGCCACTTTCTCGTCAAGTTAGTCCCCTGCCCTCCTATCTGCTCCGAGGCATTTTCACTGGTTTCTAAGTAAGTACCTCTGGATGTATTTAAATGCCATTTTTTTGATGTGTTGGATCATATACCCTCAGAAGCCACTTTTTTGGGTAAATAAAATGGCCATTGAGTGTATGTTTGTAGTCTTCTCTCTTGTAGCCCTTCTTCTTCAAGTTTCAAGATGTTGTACATTCAGAAATGCTCTTCTGTGCACCATTGTTGTAACATGTGGTTACTTGAGTTACTGTCATCTTCCCGTCAGCTTAACCAGTCTGGCCATTGTCCTCCAACCTCTTTCATTAGCAAGGCATTTTTGTCCCACTGAATTGCCACTCACTGGATGCTTATTTGTTTTTTGCACTGTTCTCTGTAAAGTCTTGAGACTGCTGTGCATGAAAATTCTAGATCAGCAAATTCTGAGATACTGAAGCCACCCCATCTGGCACCAACATGCATTCATGGTCAATATCGCTTACATTACATTTCTTCCTCATTCTGATGTTTGTTCTGAACAACATCTGAACCTCTTGACCCTGTCTGTATGTTGCTGCAACATAATTGGCTGATTAGATATTTGCATTAAAGAGCAGGTGTACAGGCGTACCTAATAAAGTGGCCACAGGGGTATCACAGAATTCAAATTTTTAATGGGACTTTTGGTTGTTGGAAGGTATTTTCTCCCTTTCCTTCAATGGAAAATCAAAGCAAAATAACCTATGTGAGACTTCCTGCTTGTCCTTTTGTGTTTTTTTAAAAATTCTTTGATAGTTCTCATTATCGTTGTGGCCTTCTCTTTTAGTTAGGTGGTGCAGGTTACCTTGACAAGGCACACAAATCAAACTAGTTCTCAAGGTGACAGAATAAAATAAAAGGTACAAACTATACAGTTCACTGAGAAGGTAGCGGGCTGTTAGATGTGGTCACTGCTTGTGATGTGCTGGGACTCGTACACAGCACTCATAGCAATTTGACAAGTCCTTCAGTCTTCTGGTGTACAGAGAAGCCAAGAGAGATTAAATAAACTAAATAGTAATAACTTTTAATGGATGAGGTGCGTTAAAACAAAGGATAATATTGGCAACCAACTTCAGGAGCATTCTATAATTGACTTGCCTATGCCTTCATGTGGCTAAGCTTATGTCTGCCTTCTTTCTCTCCCCTCAATTCCAACACAGGTTGGCTGTCAGCTTTTTTTTTTATCTTTTATACTTTATACTTTATATATCTTGATGCCATTCTCACTCCTCCCTATAACTGTGGCTTCCATAGCTGTTCAGTGCTGATGGAAGTTGGTAAGGTTTATTCTGCAGAGTCTTTCAAATATGCCAGTGTTGTCTTGGGCACCTGGTCATTAATCTCTGAGTTTTAAATATGAAAGCTTCCCAGAATGCAGTCAAGGTTAAGTTTTTTTTATCTTATGTACAAGTACATAACTCAGTAGCTACTTTATTAAGTGCACCGGTACACCAGCTCATTAATGCAAATGTCTTATCAACCAATCGTGTCAGCAACTAATTGCATTAAAGCATACAGATGTGGTCAAGAGGCTCAGTTGCTGTTCAGAGCAAGCATTGGAATGGGGAAGAAATGTGACCTAAATGATTTTGACCAGGGAATGATTGTTGGTACCAGATGGAGTGGTTTGAGGATCGCAGAAACTGCTCATCTCCTGGGTTTTTCATGCCCAGCAGTCTCTAGAATTTACAGAAAGTGGTACGAAACACAAAAAAAAACTGGTGAGAGACTGATTTGTTGCTCAGATACTTTGTTAATGAGAGAGGTCAGAGGAGAATGGCCAGACTGGTTGAAACTGACAGAAGGGGGAAAAAAAACACGCGTTATAACAGTGTTGTGCATACAGGTATGTCTGAACATACAATTCATCAAACTTTGAAGTGAATGTCTACAGCAACAGAAGACCACACTAGGTTTCACTTTTGTACCTAATTAAATGGCATCAGCATCGGACTTTGAGGCGAATGGTCCTGGGTTTGAATCTGGCCGGCTTCTTGCACGCTTTCCTTCCGTGCTGGGTTGAATGTTGAGTTAGCAACTTGGCCTCATAAAATAAAAAGACAAAAATGCTATAGAAACAGTGAGGTTGTTGCCCAATTAGCCGCAAGGCTTGGAGAGGAATAGCAACAATAACAACCTAATAAAATGGCCACTGACCGTATATGCACGGATGCAAAGAGTTCAAAGGTCAGGTAACATGATGGGGAAGGCAAGTCCACGTCCAACCATTACATCCAGGAGCATAGATTTAGTTTATTGAACAAATCTTAAATAAAAGCTGGTATACGTAATAACAGGATTTTTGGATTGTCATGAAATCTCATCCAATTCATTGATATGCTTAAGAGAAGGTAAAGTGCAGACCGTATACAGACTGGATAGCTGCAAACTGACAGAAATGCAAATTCTTACCTGTATCCCGGGATGCCATAAGAAAGCATTCAGTTTGAACAATGGAAATTTTGCATGTAATTGGTACCCTTGATCTTTACCAAATGAATTTCTAAAGAAATAGAAAATATGGAAGAATCATTTCAAGCGGAATCATTTTTCAGAACATTGAAAATAAATCAAGTTGTAAATTATGGAATGTGTTAAAACATTTTATAGATTTAGAAAATGCTTGAAAATGCATTATTTCACTTGGAATTTTGCCATTAAAGGATTAGATTGAACATTTTTCATTGGTGATTAATAGAAACTGATGCACTGGTTCTGCTGTAGATTATCTGTCATTACAAACGGCAGGTATTAAATGTTCAGATCTGACATTCAAATGAATGCAGGCATTAGCCTGAAACACCTGGAGATTCTGGCAACAAGCAGGTATTATAACAATACAGGCAGCAGCGAACAAGTGTTCTATGATGACAGCACTTTTTATACTCTTATTGGCAAAACCAGTATTTTTAATTTCTAGCCCTAAGTAGTTTGGTTGGAATAGCTGTTTGATCTTCCCAATGTAACCTGATGTTAATCAGATTGTTATGAGTCTGAAAATGCTTATGTCTAGATTGGGTGGAGGTGATAGATTTCCTTCTCTGGAGGAACTGCGATATCAGATGGTTTTAGTGGTAACACAATTGTTTCATGTTCACAGCAAGTGAACTCTCTTTTCACTCTGGGTTTAATTTACAATTGCTTAACTAAATTTCCTTGATAAAGTTAGAGCTTCCTTTATATCATTGTTCTTTTGATTTGGGTAGTTCACTCTTTGAGGAGATTTGGCGTGTCACCAAAAACACTCTCAGATTTCTGCAGGTGTACCGTGGAGAGCATGCTAACTGCCTCCATCACTGGCTGCTATTGGGGGTGGTGGTGCTACTGCACAGGATCAAAGTAAGCTGCAAAGAGTCGTAAACTTAGTCAGCTCCATCATGGGCACCAGCCTCTTTAGTATCCAGGATATCCTCAAGGAGAAATGCCTCAAAAAGGCTGTGTCCATCATTAAGGACCCCCATCACCCAGGACATGCCCTCTTCTCATTGTTACCATCAGGGAGGAGGTACAGAAGACTGAAGGCACAGACTCAATGATTCAAGAACAGCTGATTCTGAATGGACAATGAACACATGAATACTACCTCTACTTTTTTTTTGCACTACTTACTTAATTTAACTATGTTCATAAAAGTGTGCAGACATGATCAAGAAGGTCAGTTGTTTTTCAGACCAAACATCAGAATGGGGAAGAAATATGGAATGACTGTTGGTGCCAGATGGAGCGGTTTGAGTGCCTCAGAATCTTCTGATCTCCTGGGATTTTCATGCACAGTAGTCTCTAGAGTATTATAGAGAATGGTTCGAAAAAGCAAGAAAAAGATCTAGTGAGCAGTAGCTCTGTGGGTAAAATGCCTTGTTAATGAGAGAGTTCAGAGCAAAATGGACAGACTGCTTCAAACTGAGAGGAAGGTGGCAATAATCCATATGTTCCAGAAGAACATCTCTGAATGCATAAGGCATTGAGCCTTGAAGTGGATGGGCTACAACAGCAGTAGAGTCCGAGCATTCAATTGGTGGCCACTTTATTAGATACAGGAAGCACCTCACAAAATAGCCACTGAGTGTAAGTTTCCTTCCCTTGGACCATTAGACCTTCTGATTTGCATATTTCATTTTCATAACTAGAATGCAACCACTATATAGTTAAAGTAGAATGCTTCTCCACTATCACATTTACTCATTGAGTTTGGTCTCTCACTGTTAACTCACTTCTTGCACACAGGCACTACATTAACTTATTAAGGCTATGACCCTATTACCATACTGTTTAATAAGAGATGCACGCCAATGTCCTGTTTCCCCATATTTTATGCTTTTCTCAGTTGTTGAGAGATGAGGAGAGCTCTTGAATGGTTCTGGAGGACTGGTAAATCACAAATGTCACTCCACTTTTTAAGAAGGGAGGCAGGCAAAAGACAGGACATTATAGGCCAGTAAGCCTGATGTCAGTGGTTGGTAGGATTTTAGAATCCATTATTAAAGATGAGACTTCAGGGTATTTAGAAACACACAATAAAAAAGACTGAAGTCAGCATTGTTTTCTTAAGAGGAAATCTTGCTGAACAAATTTGTTGGAATTCTTTGAGGAAATAACAGGCAGAATGTTGATGTTGTTCACTTCAGTTTTCCGTAGGGTTTTGACAAGGTACTGCACATAGGGTTACTAAACAAGATAAGAGCCGATGGTATTACAAGACAAATATTAGTATGGACAGAAGATTAGCTGTCTGGCAGAAGGCAAACAGTGGGAATAAAGGGGGGCTTTTCTGGTTGACTGCCGGAGACTAGCAGAGTTCCACAGGGGTCAGTCTTGGATCTACTGCTTTTCACGTAATATGTTAATAATCTAAATGACAGAATTGATGGTTTTGTGGACAAAGTACAAAGATAGGTGGAGGGGTAGGTAGTGTTGAGAAAGCAGGCAGACTGCAGAAGGACTTGGACTTGATGGTAAGGAAGGCAAATGCAATGTTAGTGTTCATTTCGAGAGGACTAGGATACGAAGTCAAGGATGTGATGCTGAGGCCTTATAAGGCACTAGTCAGGCCACCTTTGGAAAATTGTGGGCAATGTTGGGTCCCTTATAGAAGAAAGAAAGTTCTGGCATTGGAAAGGGTCCACAGGAAGTTTACAAGAATGATCTCAGGAATGAACAGGTTAACGTATGAAGAGTGTTTGATAGCTCTGGGCCTGTTGTCACTGGAATTTAGAAGAATGGGGGGATTTCATTGAAACCTATTGAATATTAAAAGGCCCGGATAGCGAGGGTGTGAAGGGTATGTTTTGGATAGGGGCGAATCTAGAACCAGAGGGCACAGCTGAAGAATGTCAGGATGTCTCTTTTGAACAGAAATGAAAAGGAATTTCTTTAGAGGGTGGTGAATCTGAAATTCATTGCCATAGATGGCAGTGGAGGCCATGTATATTTAAACCGATATTGATAGGTTCTTATCAGCTAGGATGACAAAGGTTATGGGGAGAAGGCAGGTCAATGGGGTTGATAGGAAATATTAATCAGCCATGATTGCATGTTGGAGCAGGCTTGCTGGGCCAAATGGCCTAATTCTGCTCAAATGGCCTTATCTGATCACCACTGGACCTAGGGCTCTGTGCTGCAGTACTTGAGGGTGGATGTCAAGAATGCCCGAGCATATAGAGTGCAGCAAGCCAGTAGTCTGGTCAACCATCAGTGAGATCTGACCTACTATGCAAATCCCAGGATAGATCTCGCAGGTGCGGTCCAGATTTCATTCCACTTTGGCAGACAGATAAGTGAAGTTTCTGGACTTCCATTCTGGTTCTGGATTGGACAGTGTTTTAAAGCCTGCTCAATGTTGGTTGAAGCGAACATGCTATGGCAGAATTCAGTGATCGGTAATGGCTTGTGTAGGATCATTGGGGACCCAAGTCACACCAACCACAATCTATTCCATCTGCTACCATCTGGGAAACGGTACCACAGCATAAAAGCCAGGACCAACAGGCTCCAGGACAGCTTCTTCCACCAGGCCATCAATCTGCTTAACTCACACTGATTTGAGTGTATTTCTATGTTACATTGACTGTTCTATTTATTATAAATTACTATGATTGCACATTACACATTTAGATGGAGACATAATATAAAGATTTTTACTCCTCATGTATGTGAAGGATGTAAGAAATAAAGTCAATTCAATTCAATTTTGTTTTACTACTATCAGTGCACCTTTGTACAGACAAGACCCATTATAAATCTCTTTTAATTGCGTGCCTGAATCTTCAATATCTTCCAGGAAATAAAGGTTAAATAGGGTGGAGCAACACACATCAAAGTTGCTGGTGGACGCAGCAGGTCAGGCAGCATCTCTAGGAAGAGGTACAGTCGACGTTTCAGGCCGAGACCCTTCGTCAGGACTAACGGAAGGAAGAGCTAGTAAGAGATTTGAAAGTGGGAGGGGGAGGGGGAGATCCGAAATGATAGGAGAAGACAGGAGGGGGAGGGATGGAGCCAAGAGCTGGACAGGTGATTGGCAAAGGGGATATGAGAGGATCATGGGACAGGAGGCCTAGGGAGAAGGAAAAGGGGGAGGGGGTGAAAAACCCAGAGGATGGGCAAGGGGTATAGTCAGAGGGACAGAGGGAGAAAAAGGAGAGTGAGAGAAAGAATGTGTGTATATAAAAAAAGGGTCACATGCATAAAATATTGCAGTGGTCTGCATTGGATGTCATGACGGAAGTTCAGTTCTGTTGTAGTTAAATGTTGAAAATAGAGACAGGTCCTTTCTCAGTTATAAACACCTGATTTATAGATACCCATCCATAAGAGCAAGCTCCTATAAATATTAATAGATTCGAATGGAACCAGTGTTGAGAAATCCTGTTCACACCAAACCTCCCCCCAGTAATCAGATACCATTGTCTCTTCAGGACACAGGCTGCCATTTTCTCAGTGGGATGCCAGTCAAGAGATTTGCTTTGGAAATGAACAAACAATCACTTCTATTGATTCTTGTGCAATGATATCTATTAACCAAGATAACATGGGGCAACACACATCAAAGTTGCTGGTGAACAACACCTTATATTCCGTCTGGGTAGTCTCCAACCTGATGGCATGAACATCGACTTCTCTAACTTCCGCTGCATACACCAGCAACTTTGATGTGTGTTGCTTGAATTTCCAGCATCTGCAGAATTCCTGTTGTTAACATGGGGCAGCCTGATACTGTATCATTGTAATGTGGCAGTGCCAATCAACTGTCCAGCTCTTGGCTCCATCCCTCCCCCTCCTGTCTTCTCCTATCATTTTGGATCTCCCCCTCCCCTCCCACTTCCAAATCTCTTACTAGTTCTTCTTTCAGTTAGTCCTGACGAAGGGTCTCAGCCCGAAACATCGACTGTACCTCTTCCTAGAGATGCTGTCTGGCCTGCTGCGTTCACCAGCAACTTTTATGTGTGTTGGGTGAAACAATGAATAGACTTTCATGTTAATTGGTTCTCATCAACACCATTTATTACGTTAATGTAGAAGGAATGGTTACTATATTGGGTATTTTCTCTATAACAAAATGGACTCTGAAAATGGAATGCAGGGTCAGTCCATAGAACACCATTTATTCTACTCATGAAGCTATATCGTTCATCTAGTAAATTTTAAAAATATCTTCTTTTCTTTATTTTCAGTTCACGTTCACGTTTAACTTTCATTCAATCATACATGAATATAGCCAAACAAAACAGCCGGGGACCAAGTGCAACACACGTTACTAACAGCACATGGCACATAGCACAAATAACACAAATTTCAGAAAAACATACAGTCATAAAGAAAAAAAATATTTGCACTAGTCCCTGAGTGGCATGACTGTGGTCCTAGTTCAGCTTGTTCTTCTACCGATTGGATATTGGACTCAGCACCAAGCGGACACCAGAGGGCAGCACTCAACCCAGTACAATTCCAGTGCCCCATACAGAGGCTCCACCACACCGCCTTGGTATCTGCTCTCCTGGACAGCTGCAACAAACAAGCCTGCGGTTTCAGTCTCGGCCTAGCCACAACCAAAGCAATGAAGTACTCCCGCCGTCAGGACTGCCAAAGAACCAGTGAACTGGACTTGCAGTATGCTACATTTTGCTGGCGGTTTGATGTTGATCTTTAGAAGCTTTTGTATGACGCATGGCTCTGGGGTTGAACACCTAATGGGTTTTTTCCCTCATTTTTTCTTGCTCAATAGAGTTTTTTCCTCTTTTTTTCATCACCAAAAATTTTTTCGATCTTTGTAATAATGTTTTTTTTCTTGAGACATTGTAAGTGTTGTTTACTTCGATGTACTCTTGTAAATTTTGGATAATAATAATAAAATGATTTGAAAAGAAAGACTTTTGGATGAGTACATGGAGCTTAGAAAAATAGAGGGCTATAGGTAAGCCGAGTAATTTCTAAGGTAGGGACATGTTCAGCACAACTGTGTGGGCCAAAGGGCCTGCATTGTGCTGTAGGTTTTCTATGTTCCTAACTCACTGATGGGATAGTTCTGCAGTACTAGATGCTCTTAGTATCCAGCAGTGACCCAAGATCGTAAAAAAGATGTAGAGGGTGAACAGATATGCTTTTGATTGGACCTGAAGTGGCCGTGCAGTTCAAGTGCCTACCATCTTAGTGAAGGATCGTCATTTATATTGTGGGGAGAATAGTTCAAACGAGATTTAAAACTGTTCACCAATATTACATCTCATGGAATGCAATGAAAGTAACTACGTTCATTTATGTACTGCCCCTTGCACCAATTCTGTACCTTGAACTTGCATTCAGCCCTCATGCTGTTCCTATGGCTGTGCCTGCCAGTGACCCAGCGTTGCAGCCACCCCAGGTATGAGTAATGTCAAAGCCTCAGGTGGCCTTCGGCTAAGCTGTCAATTCTCTTTCTAACATGAGACCATAAGACATAGGAGCAGATTTAATCTATTTGGCCCATTGAGTCTGCTCTGCCATTCAATCATGCTGATTTATTTTCCCTCTCAACCGCATTCTTCTGCCTTCTCCCCTTGAAGCCCTTACTAATCAAAAACCTATCAAGCTCTTTAAATATACTCAATGATTTGACCTCCGGAGGCATCTGTCACAAGATTCACAACCCTCTGGCTGATGAACTTGCTCCTCATCTCTGTTCTAAAGGTAACTCCTTAATCTGAGGTCATGCTGTCTGGTCCTGGACTTCTCCCTCTGTTGGAATCATCCTCTCCCCATCCACTCTATCTAGGCCTTTCAATATTCCATAGTTTTCAATGAGATCCCCTGTCATCATTCTGAACTCCAACGAGTACAGGCTCAGAACCATCAAGTGGTATTCATATGTTACAGTTTTCATTCACGGAATCAATCTCGTGAACCTCCTCTGGACCCGCTCCAGAACCAGCAGAACCTTTCGGAGATATGGTGCCAAAATTTGTAAATCTTTACATCAACAGCAAAATCAGAAGCATGTAACAGTAGAAGAAATGCATTTAAATATCTTTAGAAAATCTTAAAATTAATAAACTGAACTGAAAACAAATCTAACTAAAATTAATAGTCAACACGAATAATAGAAAATAATGGTGGAAATAATCTTTTTACTTACCTTTGTGATGCAGGTGGGTTAGCCCATCTCTTTCTTTCAAGGCAATTCCTGGACTCTGTGCTGAATCCAAGGTTGAGTCAACTTCTCGGACATGTACCTGTCCTATGTGCTCTGTACTTCTGGGATACTTTTCCCAGTTATAGATGTTAACAATGCATGATCTATGAGGACTAACTCCCAAAATCATCTGCAGTAGGTGAATGGGTTTCAGTGCACCAAATTTTCTTTGTGTTGTGCATCATTAATGTTATTATGCACCCATGAAATAAACTTATTTTTGAGCAGAAGGTTCAACAAAATCTATATACGAAGGCTTGAAACATTACTTTAGCACGAGGAATTGTGATAACTACCAGTGCAGCAATTAATGCATTAGATGAACTTTACTTTTTGTAAACTAGATAAAAGAATTGAATTGACTTTATTTCTTACATCCTTCACATACGTGAGGGGTAAAAATCTTTACGTTATGTCTCAGTCTGAATGTACAATGTGCAATTTATAGTAATGTATAATAAATAGTATGTACAGTAAGATGTACAACAGAACAGTCAATATGGCTTAGAAATACAATTGTGTCCGTGTGAATTAATCAGTCTGATGGCCTGGTGGAAGAAGTTGTCCTGGAGCTTGTTGGTCCTGGCTTTAATGCTGTGGTACTGTTTCCCAGATGGTAGCAGCTGTAACAGTTTGTGGTTGGGGTGACTCGGGTCCCCAATGATCCTTCGGGCCTTTTTTATTCATCTGTCACTGTAAGTGTCCTGAATAGTGGGAAGTTCACATCCATAGATGTGCTGGACTGTCCGCACCACTCTCTGTAGAGTCCTGCGACTGAGGAAAGTACAGTTCCCATACCAGGCAGTGATAGAAAAAAGTAGGCAAAGCTCATGATCATGTATTGCTATAATTTGAAGTTGGTTTGTGCCTCTGAGCTCCCGATAATTTAAATAGTTTTTTTCTGCCTCTTCAAGGAGGGAAAATATCCCTGTCCATTGGGTCCCATGACAGAAGCATAAACTGGAAGCGTGAGCAAGAATATATTACCTCTGAATACTGATGGCAGTGAATTATAAAGCTGCTCTATCTGAAACCTCGAGGTCAATTCTCTGCTTGACCTTTGGTTAGCGACAGACAAATATCATTTGTGAAGCCAACAGATAAAATATAGTTGTGAGGTTATAACATTTACTTTCAGCCAGTTTATTGAAATTAGGCTTTTGCAAATCCTAAATCTTGATTAAAGCCCTGCATTGTTAAAACGCTGATTAAATTTTCAAGGCAAAGCTAAGTACTTAGATATTCTGTCATTTTATCTTGCAAGACTGCAAAAAGTATGAATATTCATCACAGCTATATTTAGCTCAGGAGATACTGTTAGTTTGATGCTTGTTAGAAGTTTATTGCTAGATTTTGGATACAGTTATTGCCTCTATGTTAATGTACACCTGCTGTAGGGCTGATCAGGCCTTTTAACAATATTTATGACGTATCTGACACTCTCTTCCCACAGGTGATCATGAGCATCCATTTCCATGTACCTACTTAGTGAAGACTTCAGAAGGTCATGGGTTGAGTCTCTTCAGATATGAGCACAAAATCTAGTCTGTAATGCAGTGATGATTGGGTTTAAAACATCAAAGGATTCAAAGAACATCATTATCAAAGTATTTATGCAGTATACAAACCAGAGATTTGTCTTCCCACAGACAGCCATGAAGCAAAGAAAACCATGGGACCCATTCAAAAAGAATAATCAATACCACACCCCCCACGTGCAAAAAAAAAAACAAATCACGCAAACAGCAGCACAGGGTATAAAACACATAATCAGCTGTCAACTTCCAGGTGTGATATTGAATTGAGGCTCCTTTGTTCATGCAGTTTTTAGTAGAAGTGGAGTTAAATCAAGGTGCCCTAGACATCTTTTAACACTAAAATTGATTCTCCAGTCATTACCACATTGCTGTCTGTGAGCGTTTGCTGTATGCCAGTTGGCTGTCACAGTGACTATAGCAGTAGCTACATTGCAAAAGTATTTCCTTGCATTAAGGCACGAGGGTGATATGAGGTTATGAAGAATTTAATGTTAGCCCAAGTGTTTCATTCTTTTTAACTTCAACTATGTTTTTTCCAAAAGGTTCTTCTATTCACATAGGCACGGATAACCATTGCACTAAACACTGTCAGTCACAGAACAAGTTCCATAAAGTAAAACTCTGACAAACTTATCTGATTCAGAAATTCTGATAGATTGATGTCTGCCTCATTGGTAATGTGTGGGTGCCTCTCTATAAGCTTGCTTTGTCCTGCACACCTATTAAATTTTCCAGTGTCCCTGGAAAATTTAAGGTAATACTGTGTAGCATCTAGTAAAATTGAATCAAAATGTGTTTGATTCACAACTGGAATAACATTGGAATAGGCCTAATCTGGAGTACTATGTGCTGCTCTGGTCACCTAACACCTGCAGAGATGTTGTCAATAAGATTGAAAGAGTGCATAGAAAATTTACAAAAATTTTACTTAGACTTGAGGACCTGAGATAAATGGAAAGGTTGAGTAGGTTAGGACTTTATTCCTTGGAGTGTAGGAGAATAAGGGCAGACTTGATAGATTTACAAAATTATGAGGTGTACCTATAGATAAGGTAAATGCAAGTAGGCTTCTTCACTGAAGTTAGGTGAGGCCATAAGACATAGGAGCAGAATTAGGCCATTTGGCCCATCGAGTCTGCTCCACCTTTCAATTATGGCTGATACCTTTTTCCCCTCCTCAGCCCCACTCCCAACCTTTTCCCCGTAACCATTGATACCATGTCTAATCAAGAACCTGTCAAGCTCTGCCTTAAACACACACAACAACTTGGCCTCCACAGCTGCCTGTGGTAACAAATTCCACAAGTTCACTACCCTCTGGCTGAAGAAATTTCTCCACATCTCTGTTTTAAATGGATGGTCCTTTATCCTGAGGCTGTGCCCTCTTATCCTAGACTCCTCCATCATGGGAAATATCTTTCCCACATCTACTCTGTTTAGGCCTTTCAACATTCGAAAGGTTTAAATGAGATCTGCCCCTCATCCTTCTAAGTTTCAGTGAGTACAGACCCAGAGCTATCAAATGTTCCTAATATGATAATCCTTTCATTCCCAGAATCATCCTTGTGAACTTTCTCTGAACCCTCTCCAATGCCAGCACATTGTTTCGTAGATGAGGAGCCCAAAACTGTTCACAATACTCAAGGTGAGGCCTCACCAGTGCCTTATAAAGCCTCAGCATCACATCCCTGTTCTTATATTCTAAACCTTTTGAAATGAATGCTAACATTGCATTTGCCTTCCTCACCACCGACTCTACCTGCAAGTTAACCTTTAGGGTGTTCTGCACAAGGACTCCCAAGTCCCTTTGCATCTCAGATTTATGGATTTTCTCCCCGTTTAGAAAACCGTCTGCACATTTATTCTGCTACCAAAGTGAATGACCATGCATTTTCCAACATTGTATTTCATTTGTCACTTTCTTGACCATTCTCCTAATTTGTCTAAGGCCTTCTACAGCTTTCATGTTTCCTCAACACTTCCTGCCCTCCACAGACCTTTGTAGCATCTGCAAACTTGGCAAGAAAACCATCTAGTCCATCATCTAAATCATTGATATACAGCATAAAATGAAGCGATCCCAACACCAAACCCTGCAGAACACCACTAGTCACTGGCAGTTAACCAGAAAAGGATCGTTTTATTCCCACTCACTGCCTCCTACCAATCAGCCAATGCTCTAACCATGTCAATAACTTCTTTACTCAGAAAGTGGTGAGATTGTGGAATGAACTGTCAGTGGAAGTGCTGGATGCGGGTTCAATTTCAACGTTTCAGAGAAATTTGGATAGGTATATAGATTGAAGGTGTATGGAAGGCTATGGATCAAATGCAGGTCGATGGGACTAGCCAGAATAATAGTTCAGCACTGACTAGATGGGCCAAAGGGCCTGTCCCTATGCTGCAGTGATCTATGACTCTAATATACAATAGTCCAGAAAATCTTCCACTCCAGCTCCTCCCAAAGTTCTAACCATGCTGGATTAACAAAATTATACTGTATTACAGACAGAGATATGCATAGAAGATGTTTTTCAGATCCATAGGCTTCTTATCACTCTTATTCCAAGCTCTTCTTTAAAAATCTTATTTCCACTTTTGCCTTTCACAAGATGTTGCAAAATTTATCTGAAGGTGATGCTGGAAGTTTACAACTGTAAGAGCTGCAATGGTGTAGCAGCTGGAGTGACATTATTACAGCACGTGGTGTTCCGGAGTTCAATTTCGGTGCCGTCTGTAAGGGGTCTCTGTGCGTCCTCACTGTGAATCTCATGGGTTTCCTCCAGGTGCTCTGGTTTCCTCCCACATTGCTAAGATGTATGGGTCAGTAGTAGGGTTGCCAACTGTCCCGTATTAGCCGGGACATCCCGTATATTGGGCTAAATTGGCTTGTCCCATGCGTGACCCCCCTTGTCCCGTATTTCCCCCGCTAAGGTAGAGTGTTCCTGTGAAACCGTTCGTAAGCCGAAATGGCATAAAGTGCAGAAGCAATTACCGTTAAATTATATGAGAAAAATTTTTGAGCGTTCCCACAACCAAAAAATAACCTACCAAATCATACCAATAACACATAAAAACCCAAATAACACCAATATATAGTAAAAGCAGGAATGATATGATAAATACATAGCCTATATAAAGTAGAAATAATGTATGTACAGTGTATCAGAATTGGGAAGATTAAGCCAAAACCGATTTGTAGAAAAAAATCGGCACGTACACGCATGCGCACACAGGTGCCCGC
Source organism: Mobula birostris (assembly GCF_030028105.1). NCBI lineage: Eukaryota > Metazoa > Chordata > Chondrichthyes > Myliobatiformes > Myliobatidae > Mobula > Mobula birostris. The sequence continues at coordinate 27,521,717 of NC_092394.1, read as the reverse complement.
GCAAGGCTTCATGGTCATGGTGGTCTTTCTGGGGTAAACACAAGTGTCCCGTATTTGACTGCTACTTTTGTCCCCTATTTGGGAGTGAGAAAGTTGGCAACCCTGTCAGTAGGTCATTGTAAATTGTCCTGTGATTAATCTAGTGTTAAATAGGTGGGTGGCTGGGTGGTGTGGCTTGTTGAGCCAGAAGAGCCTCTTCCAAACTATATCTCAAAATAAATGGCTGTAAAAGAATAAACGCACATTGATTGAACCAGCTCCGAACAGCAACTGAAGTTGTTTATCTCAATCAGCTGTTTCCCTGTTAATTGACTATTGTCTCAATCCAAGGTATTTGACTGCTTTTCTCAAGTGCTCTCCATAATGGCCTCCTGCAGTTAGCTAGTTCCTGCCTATTATTCAAGATTTTTCGGGTAGCATCTAAATGTAAAACGTATTTCACCCTACCTACGGATTCATTCTTTTCACGTTATCAGAATTTTATGTGGGTCAATAGATGAAATAATTTGATATTTGTGGCCACAGGGTGTTAAAGGACTTCAGTATAACCAATTTAACACAGCATTCATGTTCTCTTCAGGAACTGCACCTTAAAGAAAACACCACTTTCTCTCTTTCTCCCCTGCATCCTGTCTGCACTTTCCCAACTCATTCTTAATCAAGTACCTATTTGCTTCTATTCAGACTGTCTCAGCAGAGTCCACATTTATTTGTATCATGTAATTTAACAACATATTGAGTGGTGCTCATGAGTATGAATGAACAATTTTATGTTAAGAAGCCAGCAAAGAGATCACATGATAAGTAGCCTTTCCAGGTTTGAGTATGCACTAAGACTGATCCAAATGATTGGCTGGGTAATTATCTCGTAATTTGCAATGATTGTAAACATTTTTTATGAAAAGAAGGGCAATGTTCCCTTTGTTGACGGAACTCACAGGGTCAAGCAGCATTTATAGATGCAAAATATACTGAATGTTGACTTTTCCTGTGCCTTCACAGATGCTTTTTGACATACTGACTTCCTCCAGCAGTTTGTCTTTGGCTCCAAGTTCCTGGATCTGCAGTCTTTTTTGTCTCCTGCCACCGTTCTGTCAGCATAATGGGCCAAGGGAGGCAGGGACTTGGAATTATATCGGAGGTTTAGCACAGAAAATGCACCAAAGCACTTCACAGAGACATGGGGAATGGGAAGACTAATGAACTAAGAAAGAGGAAGATGTAATATTTGGGGAGGTGGTGAATTTGGGAGAAGAATTCAAAAGAATGGGAGCTGGTTACCAATGATCAGAAAAGTACTATGTTCAGGGAGAGAATTCCAAAATCATGGAACCTAGATGGAATATGCAAAGGAAGGGATAAGAAAGCTGCCTGTTGGAACAGTAACCAGAAAAATAAATAAATATCATAGTTAAGCATAACTTTTCCAATATGCTTCCCCTTAAAAGTAATGTTACATTAATTTAGGGCAAATTGAGAATAGGAAATAGAAAGGAAAGAAATATGGGCAACATTACTGCAATATTTAATTTTTTATAAGGCTTAGACAGACACAGTTTTATTAAGGATGTTCAAGAGTCTTGGGAATTTTATCGTTCATAAAAGAGCAATTTATAAAACCAGGCAAGCAGAAATTTTCCTGGGTCTGAAAGCAGAATTAATGTTTAACTTTAATTTTGCTCTTGGCTTCTTTAACATACATCCAAATCCTTGCTTCCCTTTAGACATTGTCCTCAAAATATCTCACTGCATCCATCTAATTGATTTTTATTCAAGGTTGCTTAATGTCATTTCCTGTACACAAGAATCAGATGCAGTGCAAAAAATATAAAAGATAGAGAACACAATAATAATAATATTACATATAATAATAATAATTATTATTATTAGAGATAGGCTAATCCATAATAATCATCTAGATGTAATATTACAGGATAAACAAGCAAGAATGACTTAATAGATATAGCCATTCCAAACACACACAGCATACAGAAATCGTTAAGTGAAAAACACCAGAAATATGCTGAATTAAAAGAGAAATTTGAAAGACTTTGGAACATGAACAGCGTATACATTGTCCCAATAGTAATATCTGCCACTGGTATCATCCCAAAGTCACTAGACAATAGCATTAAATAATTGGGCCTACACAACAATATTTACGTAAATCTCCAGGAAACCTCAATACTAAACATCACCAGAATAGTCTGAAAATCCCTAGCAATTGAGAAGTGAGTGTGCATGGCTATGCCCATGGTTTTACCAGCTTGAGCTGAGAAAAAAATAATAATAAAGCATAATAAATATAAAATACATGAGATAGCTTGACACGTCAACTGATTGTATGTCCGTAAAGTGACACTGGGCTGTACAAAAGGAGACTGATGGAAAATAAGTTAGTGGATGGAGGTGTTGATCAGTCCTACTGCTTGGGGAAAGTAACTGTTCTGAGCATGGTAGTTCCGGTGTGGATGCTGCATAGACTCCTCCCTGATAGAAGATGCTTAAATAAGGTTTTAATTCAAGACCATGTTATTCTTATCATAGAATCAACTTATTAATTTTTGTATTGAGATACAGTGCGGAATAGACCCTTCTGATCCGTCAAGCCAGGCCGCTCAGCAATCCCCCAGTTTAATCCTAGCCTAATCAAGGAACAATTTACAATGATCAGCTAACCTCTCAACTGGTATGTCCTTAGTCTGCTGGAGGAAACTCACACGGTCACGGGGAGAATGTACAAACTCCTTACAGGCAATGGCAGGGATCGAACCCATATCGCCTTGACTGTAAAGTGTTGTGCTAACCACTACACTACCGTGCCGTGCTTAAACCACTTTTACAGTCTGGGTTAATCTTTATAAATAGCAAAGAACACTGTGCAATTGGTAGACTACATTTTGAGAAGATGTTCTCACCCTAGTTGTCAGCTGAAAAATTGCCTGTATTAAAGGAAGGAATTTGGCGCTGTTAATAATTTATTTGTAATTGTGCCATGTGATATGAATAATATCCCTGCTGAGAAAGGTGACATTTCTTATTGTTTTTGAGTCATTGTCATCATCAAACAGGTTTGGAGCAGGTTCACTGTGAACATGTGTGGGCTAATGCTTTATCTACTCAATAATTTTTATCTTGGTTTCAGCTTTTATCATTGAACTGGAGGAGCATTTCAAAATTGTTTTGCTTGCAACTTCTATAAAAATGTTCTCTGAATATTATACTCAATTATTTATCAGAAGCTTAGGATATACTCTATTTAAGAATACATTTTTAGTGTTAATTGAACAGTGCTGCAACATTTAGTGATTAACGTTATGTTGTTTAATTCTGACATATTGCAGCAATACACAGAAGGCAAGATAGTGTGCTGGGTCATCACTTTTATAAACTTAACCATTAGCTTGTTACAATTCAGTAAAGCCAATTAAAAGCGAAGAGCCTTTTAATCAAATAACTGAGTCCAGTGGGATATTTGCAAATGTTAGTATATAGTATAGGCAGGGTGCCCAGGAAGGAGATAATGGCAACTGTAGTGTAATTGAGTTGCAAGATGAGAAGAAAACTGCTTGCATTTGTATGCTGTCAAATATTATCTTGAGACACTTAATTAATTCCCTCTTCTTGTAGTGTAATTCATGACCTTGCTACACTTCGATGGTATTTTTATATCAAAGCAAATTAATATTTTATCTTAAAGATGACTGTTAATCACAGTACAACCTTCGTCCTGCAACACACACAAAATGCTGATGGAACGCAGAAGGTCAGGCAGCATCTATAGGAAGAAGTACAGTCGATGGTTCGGGCCAAGACCCTTCGTCAGGACCTTCTTCCTGTCTGCATTTCAGCACGGTGTCAGGCTGGATTGTTTGTTCATAGTGTTTCAGACTTGAAAGGAAAGTGCCATTACTGAGCCAAAGTGGTTGACATTTTTGATCATTTTGACAAAATTGGTATAAACATGTCTATGACAGAAACAAATGCTGTAGAAGGTAAAAATCTAGAATGAAAATACCAAAATGCTGGAAATAGCAGGTCAGGGAACAACTGTGGAAATAGAAACAAAGTTCACATTTCTGGTCAATGTCTTGAACTTATCAGGTAAAAGGATATTGTTCGGAAACCTTAACTTGGGTTCTATCTCCTCATATGTTGCTATTGATTCAATATTCATTATCCCCAGAAGTGCAAGCTTAATAGAAAGTTTCCAATTTATTTAAAACAATATCAAAAGGATCTAGTGCTTTCCTGGCATATATGAGGAATAAACTCTTCTCAGGCTTACAGCCTGGTACAGGTATTGAGTGTAACCTTTTAAAATTGATATCTGTACCCGACTGGAAGCCCGAGAAGAGTTTATTCAAGAGTAAAAAAGTTTATTTTATGAAGGTGCGCTATATTGATTCTTTCCTTCTACTGAATCTCAACCATATTCAAAAGTTTCCTGACTGTTTATTGGTTGCAATATTTTTGGATATCTGTAACACTGACCTTGGAACAATCAGAAAGTAACAGGTGATTCATTAGAGTTAAAAAAAAAGAGCAATATTCTCTGTATCAGCATATTGAATATGCATGTCAGAACTATCTAACTAACTTAGAAGTAAGTAATGGAGGTAGCAGTTAGGGCAGTCGAGTGCTCTGTTTGCAGTACGTGGGAAGTCAGGGTGAGTACAATTGTCCCTGATGACTACACCTGTAAAAGGTGCATCCAGCTGCAGCTCCTGACAAACCGAGTTAGGGAACTGGAGTTGGAGCTGGATGAACTTTGAATCATTTCTGAGACAGAGGCAGAAATAGACAGGAGTTTCAGGGAGATAGTCACCCCTAAAAGTCAGGAGACATGTAGCTGGGTGACAGGGAAGGGGAATAGACAGAATGAGCAGAGCACCCCTGTGGCCGTTCCCATCAATAATAAGTATACCGTTTTGGATACTGTTGGTGGGAATGACCTACCAGGGGCAAGTTCCAGTGGTCGTGTCTCTGGCACCAAGAATGGACCCTCAGCTCAGAAGGGAAGGAGGGAAAGGAGGAGAGCAGTAGTGATAGAGGATTCGATAGTTAGGGGAACAGATAAGAGGTTCTGTGGGAGAGATTGAGAATCCTGGATGGTCTGTTGCCTCCCTGGTGCCAGGGTCCGCGATATCTCAGATCGAATTCTCAGTATTCTCAAGAGGGAGGGTGAGCAGCCGGATGTCGTGGTCCATGTAAGGACCAATGACGTGGATAGGAAGAAGGTGGAGGTCCTGCAAAGAGAGTTTAGAGAGTTAGGTGCAAAGTTGAAGGACAGGACCGCCAGGGTTGCAATCTCAGGATTGCTACCCATGCCATGTGCTAGTAAGGCTAGGAACAGGAAGATAATGCAGCTAAATACGTGGCTAAGGAGTTGGTGCAGGAAGGAGGGCTTCATGTTCCTGGACAATTGGGCCTTGTTCCAGGGAAGGTGGGACCTGTTCCGACGGGACGGTTTGCACCTGAACTGGAGGGGGACTAACATCCTTGCGGGAAGCTTCGCTAGTGCTGCTCCAGGGGGTTTTAACTAGATTTGCAGGGGGAGGGTAACCAGAGTGTTAGAGCAGATAGTGAGGTGGAGGAGGATAAAGGTCATGCGAGAACTGCAAGTATATTGCATGAAGTAAAGCCAGATCTAACATATAAAGAGGCTTTGAGGAAAGAGAAGCAAGATAAAAGATGTAAAGGTAGTAAGGTAGAAGGGCTAAAGTGTGTGTACTTCAATGCAAAAAGCATCAGGAACAAAGGTGATGAACTGAGAGACTGGATACATACAGTACATGTAATTATGATGCAGTGGCCATTACAGAGACTTGGCTGGCACCAGGACAGGAATGGATTCTCAATATTCCTGGATTTCAGTGCTTTAAAAGGGATAGAGTAGGGGGAAAAAAGGGTGGTGGGGTGGCAATACTGGTCAGGGATACTATTACAGCTGTAGAAAGGGTGGGTAATGTTGCAGGATCCTCTTTTGAGTCAGTATGGGTAGAAGTCAGGAACAGGAAGAGAGCAGTTACTCTACTGGGGGTATTCTATAGGCCCTCTGGTAGCAGCAGAGATACCGAGGAGCAGATTGGGAGGCAGATTTTCGAAAGGTACAAAAATAACAGGGTTGTTATCATGGGTGACCTTAACTTCCCTAATATTGATTGGCACCTGATTAGTCCCAATGGTTTAGACAGGGCAGAGTTTGTTAAGTGTGTTCAGGATGGATTCCTGGCACAGTATGTTGACAGGCCGACTAGGGGGGAATGCCATACTAGATCTAGTATTAGTAACGAACAGGGTCAGGTCACAGATCTCTCAGTGGATGAGCATCTGGGGGACAGTGACCACCGCTCCCTGGCCTTTAGCATTATCATGGAAAAGGATAGAATCAGAGAGGACGGGAAAATTTTTAACTGGGGAAGGGCAAATTATGAGGCTATAAGGCTAGAACTTGCAGGTGTGAATAGGGATGATGTTTTTGCAGGGAAATCTACTATGGACATGTGGTCGATGTTTAGGGATCTCTTGCAGGATGTTAGGGATAAATGTGTCCCGGTGAGGAAGATAAAGAATGTTAGGGTGAAGGAACAATGGTGAAAATCTAGTCAGATGGAAGAAGGCAGCGTAAATGAGGTTTAGGAAGCAAGGATCCAATGGGTCTATTGAGGAATATAGGGTAGCAAGAACAGAGCTTAAGAAGGGGCTGAGGAGAGCAAGAAGGGGACATGAGAAGGCCTTGGCGAGTAGGGTAAAGGAAAACCCCAAGGCATTTTTCAATTATGTGAAGAACAAAAGGATGACAGAAGTGAAGGTAGGACCGATTAGAGATAAAGGTGGGAAGATGTGCCTGGAGGCTGTGGAAGTGAGCGAGGTCCTCAATGAATACTTCTCTTCGGTATTCACCAATGAGAGGGAACTTGATAACGGTGAGGACAATATGACTGAGGTTGATGTTCTGGAGCATATTGATATTAAGGGAGAGGAGGTGTTGGAGTTGTTAAAATACATTAGGACAGATAAGTCCGCAGGGCCTGATGGAATATTCCCCAGGCTGCTTCAGGAGGTGAGGGAAGAGATTGCTGAGCCTCTGGCTAGGATCTTTATATCCTCGTTTTCCACGGAAATGGTACTGGAGGATTGGAGGGGGGCCAATGTTGTCCCCTTGTTCAAAAAAGGTAGTAGGGATAGCCCGGGCAATTATAGACCAGTGAGCCTTATGTCTGTAGTGGGAAAGCTGTTGGAAAAGATTCTTAGAGATAGGATCTATAGGCATTTAGAGAATCATGGTCTGATCAGGGACAGTCAGCTTTGTAAAGGGCAGATCATGTTTAACAAGCCTGATAGAGTTCTTTGAGGAGGTGACCAGGCTTATAGATGAGGGTAGTGCAGTGGATGTGATCTACATGGATTTTAGTAAGGCATTTGACAAAGGTCCACACGGTAGGCTTATTCAGAAAGTTAGAAGGCATGGGATCCAGGGAAGTTTGGCCAGGTCAATTCAAAATTGGCTTGCCTGCAGAAAGCAGAGGGTCGTGGTGGAGGGAGTGCATTCGGATTGGAGGATTGTGACTAGTGGTGTCCCACAAGGATCGGTTCTGGGACCTCTACTTTTTGTGATTTTTGTTAACGACTTGGATGTGCGGTAGAAGGGTGAGTTGGCAAGTTTGCAGATGACACAAAGGTTGGTGGTGTTGTGGATAGTGTAGAGGGTTGTCAAAGATTGCAGAGAGACATTGATAGGATGCAGAAGTGGGCTGAGAAGTGGCAGATGGAGTTCAACCGGGAGAAGTGTGAGGTAGTTCACTTTGGAAGGACAAACTCCAAGGCAGAGTACAAAGTAAATGGCAAGATACTTGGTAGTGTGGAGGAGCAGAGGGGTCTGGGGGTACATGTCCACAGATCCCTGAAAGTTGCCTCACAGGTAGATAGGGTAGTTAAGAAAGCTTATGGGGTGTTAGCTTTCATGAGTCGAGGGATAGAGTTTAAGAGCTGCGAGGTAATGATGCAGCTCTATAAAACTCTGGTTAGGCCACACTTGGAGTACTATGTCCAGTTCTGGTCGCCTCACTATAGGAAGGATGTGGAAGCATTGGAAAGGGTACAGAGGAGATTTACCAGGATGCTGCCTGGTTTAGAGAGTATGCATTATGATCAGAGATTAAGGGAGCTAGGGCTTTACTCTTTGGAGAGAAGGAGGATGAGAGGATACATCATAGAGGTATACAAGATATTAAGAGGAATAGATAGAGTGGATAGCCAGCGCCTCTTCCCCAGGGCACCACTGCTCAATATAAGAGGACATGGGTTTAAAGTAAGAGGTGGGAAGTTCAAGGGGGATATTAGAGGAAGGTTTTTTAACTTAGAGAGTGGTTGGTGCGTGGAATGCACTGCCTGAGTCGGTGGTGGAGGCAGATACACTAGTGAAGTTTAAAAGACTACTACACAGGTATATGGAGGAATTTAAGGTGGGGGGTTATATGGGAGGCAGGGTTTAAGGGTCGGCACAACATTGTGGGCCGAAGGGCCTGTACTGTGCTGTACTATTCTATGTATCTATGTAACTATAGCACAGAAAATAATTCTAAGTCAACTTGTTGGTGAGGACTGTGCAAAAGAGCAGGAAAATTTCATGGAATAAACCTAAAAAGGTAACTACTTATTTCATCTACTATGTCAACTCAGGCCTAGGGGGCCGGCATCGGGCACGATGACGGACTCTTCACTTCTTCCTCTCCTTCATCAGTGTATTCAGTTCATCTACATTAGCCGCGCCACTCTCTTCTGGGAGCGTGTTGACCATAGTCTTGGGAGGGCACTCAGGGTTCATCCTCCCGTGCTTGGGCTCCCATATGATGACTAGGCTGGCAGGTAGCTCGGGGTGGCGTAGACAGTGCCCCGCTAGTTGCAGTCTTCTCGCCTCGATTTTAGTGGTGAGCATTGGTAGGTCGTCATAGAGCTCAACATTTGTCATGTGCTGTTGCCAGCTCATGTCAAGAGCCAACCGGAGCATTCGTGTATAGCAACCATCTAGAGACTTTCTGTATAGTCTTGGTGAGTGTCCGTGTTTCGCATCTGTACGTGAGAATGGACTCTATGACTGCTATGAAGATTCTCTTTTTAAGCCTTCTGGTCAGGTTCGACTTCCAGATTTCCTTCATGTTGTTCATAGCCCTCCACGCCAGCGCCTTCCATATCTTTCTGTCCTTCTCCAAACTCATCATTCTTGATCTGAGGTACTTGAAGTCAAAGACTTTCTTAATGGTATCATTCTTTTATGGTCTTGAGAGTACTTTCGTCGCAGTTAAACACCATGTACTCTGTCTTTTTAGCGTTTACGTGAAGTCCAGCTTTATTGCACTCAGTTTCCACTTTTGTCAGTAGCTGCTGTGCTTCCTCCATCTGGTCAGAGAGCAGGACTATGTCATCTGCAAAATCGAGATCTGTGAGCGTAACTGGTCTGACCCTTTTGGTTCATCCTGGTTTTATGGTAAAACCAAGCTCGTCATGATCTTTGGTAGCTTGACGCAGAGCGTAATCAAGGACGATTATAAAGATGTAGGGTGCCAGAGTGTCTCCTTGCAGCACTCCAGCTAGGAGCTTGAACACTGCTGTTTCTCCATCTGGTGATAAAACTTTTACCATGGTTTTGGTATAGCTGAACATATTGCTCTCAGTAGATGGTCTGACACTCCGTAAGTTTTTAGGACCTCCAGCATTTTACCTCAGTGAATGGAGTCAAAAGCTTTGCGAAAATCGATGAGAGTAAGCACGGCTGGTAGGTTGTTCTTCTTGACTTCCTCGATGAGTCTACAGAGAGCAAGTATTTGCATTACTGTTGTGCGCTTCTGCCGAAAACCATTCTGATTGAATCTTAGCTTAGGGTCAATGGCGGTGCGAATCCTGTTCAAGATCATCCAATTGTATAGCTGTGCTAAGATGCAGATCAAGCTGATACCACGGTTTAGAGAAACATAGAAACATAGAAAACAGGTGCAGGAGTAGGCCATTCAGCCCGTCAAGCCTGCACCACCATTCAGTATGATCATGGCTGATCATCCAACTCAGAACCCTGTATCAGCCTTCCCTCCATACCCCCGATCCCTTTAGCCACAAGGGCCATATCTAACTCCCTCTTAAATATAGCCAATGAACTAACCCCAACTGTTTCCTGTGGCAGAGAATTCTACAGATTCACCACTCTCTTTCTGAATAACTTTTTCCTAATCTTGGTCCTAAAAGGCTTCCCCTTTATCCTCAAACTGTGACCCCTCATTCTGGACTTCCCCAACATCGGGAACAATCTTCCTGCATCTAGCCAGTCCAATCCCTTTAGGATTTTATACGTTTCAATAAGATCCCCCCTCAATCTTCTAAATTCCAATGAGTACAAGCTTAGTTGATCCAGTCTTTCATCATATGAAAGTCCTGCCATCCCAGGAATCAATCTGGTGAACCTTCTTTGTACTCCCTCTATGGCAAGGATGTCTTTCCTCAGATTAGGGGACTAAAACTGCACACAATACTCCAGGTGTGGTCTCACCAAGGCCTTGTACAACTGCAGTAGTACCTTCCTGCTCCTGTACTCGAATCCTGTTGCTATGAATGCCAGCATACCATTCGCCTTTTTCACCACCTGCTGTACCTGCATGCCCACTTTCAATGACTGGTGTATAATGACACCCAGATCTCGTTGCACCTCCCCTTTTCCTAATCGGCCACCATTTAGATAATAATCTGTTTTCCTGTTTTTGCCACCAAAGTGGATAACCTCACATTTATCCACATTAAATTGCATCTTCCATGAATTTGCCCACTCACCTAACCTATCCAAGTCACCCTGCATCCTCTTAGCATCCTCCTCACAGCTAACACTGCCACCCAGCTTCGTGTCATCCGCAAACTTGGAGATGCTGCATTTAATTCCCTCATCTAAGTCATTAATATATATTGTAAACAACTGGGGTCCCAGCACTGAGCCTTGCGGTACCACACTCGTCACTGCCTGCCATTCTGAAAAGGTCCCGTTTATTCCCACTCTTTGCTTTGTGTCTTTGTTGTTATCTGTCTTCGTGAGGGATCCAGACTTGGGGACTGGGATAGTGTTTGAGAGTGACCACTGTTCTGGTTTGTCCACTTTCGTCAGTGCTGTATTACATATGTCCAGCAAGATGTCGTCCAGGTCGCAGTTCTGCAGGACACCTGGTGGTATCCCATCTGGTCCAGCGCTCCTGCCCTGTTTGACTGCATAGACGCACACACAAATGCAACAAAGAGTTTGCCTACTGTGAAGCAAATCAAGAAGAACCGGATCTCGAAACATCCTGACGTCATCGCAGCGAGAAGTGTGGTCAATTCTTGTCATGCCGAACTTAGAAGGAGCGAAACAGAAGAGCTAAGAGACAAATTCAAGACAGCAAAGAAGAATCTCTTTGCCACCTACAACCAACTGAAGGAAGAGGAACTAGCTGAGAGGATTAGAGAGATAGAGGCTGCTAATGAAGACAAGCAGCATGGAGAAGCATGGCGCCTAGTCAATGAGATCAGCAGACAGAAGAAGTCCCCATCAGGTCAAATAAGTGCTAAAACAGCAGAGAACCGTGTCCAGACATGGTTTACCCACTTTAAGAACCTGTTGGGAAGCCCTCCAACGATCATGGGAGAAGAAAAGGACAAACCCATGATACTAACACAAGTTGACATCGATGACGGCCCATTCACCATTGGGGAACTGAAGAAGGCCAAATATGCACTCAATATATTTCATCATTCTTATCCAACCTTGCTTTATTTTATGATTAACATTCTTGAAAGAGAAAGTCAGCATCAGGTTAACATGCCTAATTTCAAGATAGTCTAACAAACAATAAGTAGTCCAGTGGTTATGTTGTGATCCGGTATTTTAGTTCATAATTGAACTTTATTAAACTATACAGGATATAGATAAAGTACTTTGTAAAAGTCTTAAGCATTGTGACAAGAGACTTTGACGAGGACAGTACTGTATTTAAGTTAGTTTGGGCATTATGCAATTATGTTTCATACAGTAATTTAATCTTAATATTGTGGATATTGATTCAGACATTATTTTGAGGTATGTTCCCAGTATTAGCTGATTGCTGATATTTGTGGAAGTGTCTGCTGTGTGTGAGATTTCGGAGACATCTAAAAAGTAGTCTCCGTTTTATAGCTAGATAGTTATGAATTTAATCAAATAGTTAAATACTTAAATAAAAATGAACTTACATATTTGTAAAAGTGAGACTTGGCAGCTTAGATGCTTCTGATCAGAATCAGGTTTAATATCACTGGCAACTGTCGTGAAATTTGTTGACTTTGCTTTCAAAGGTCTGATTGAAATTTGATTTCAAATGTTCAGCAATTTGATTCCCATTCCAACAGCTGATCTTCCAAAGTTTACTGATGATCATGCATTATTCAACATCCTGCAATTCAGCTGGCTTGTTAAACAGCAAGTGCAACTGTCTATCAAGTAGGCTGCATTGAGAACTGCTAATTATTTGCAGTGAACCTGCTTTACTGTTGGACTTGCCTTTTGTGCTCAGCCGAAGGGCTGATTGCACTTTGCATTCAACCATCAGCTTTATTACAGTGTTAACTGCCCCATAAACAACTACCCCCAATCGTGCGAAAGGGATTTTCACCCTCTGAAAATTGGAATTAGTTTGTTATTTTTATATGTACTGAGAAGCACGTGGCCAAGTGGTTCAGGCATTGGACTAGCTACTTGAAGGTCGTGAGTTCGAGCCCCAGCCAAGGGAATGTGTTGTGTCCTTGAGCAAGGCACTTAATTACACGGTGCTCTGCGACGGCACTGGTGCCAAGCTGTATGGGTCCTAATGCCCTTCCCTTGGACAACATCGGTGTCGTGGAGAGGGGAGACTTGCAGCATGGGCAACTGCTGGTCTTCCATACAACCTTGCCCAGGCCTGCGCCCTGGAGAGTGAAGGCTTTCCAGGCGCAAATCCATGGTCTCGCAAGACTAACGGATGCCTTTAATTTAACTGAGAAACAGTGGAAAGTTTATCTTGCGTGCCCTTGTACAGATCAACTCATTACACAGTGCATGAGGTAGAACTTGTAAAACATTAACAATGCAGAATAAAATGTAAGTTACAGAGAAAGTGCAGTGCAGGTAAACAATAAGGTGCAAGAGCATGACTGTGATATTGAATCAGATTCGCGTATCTGGCAAATGAGACAGAAAACATTATAGCGTCGAACAAGTATATTAATCATTTATTTACAAGCAGTAAAAATTTGATCAAACAATCACATTCCCCAAGCTACAGACACTACAAAGCTGAATATTCAACAAACATACTCAGTCTAAAGCGCGGGCAGAGCATACTTTCCCAATGATCATGTGCGCTGCTTGCTTTAAACAAAGGAAGAGAGAGAACCTCCCACATGCGCTCTCTATATAACCAAGGATATTTGGAAGTGGACACCAGATGGCTAACCAATGGGAAAAACAGTTGCAGTTTCTAATCTAACCAATTATGATGGAAGCGACTTTCGACAATCAGAATAAGGCATACCATAGGACAATGACGAAATAGACTGTGAGGTCAAGAGACCTTCTTATCATACTAGGAAACCATTTACCAGTGGGGTGGGGGTTGTTCTTGTGCCTGTTTATACATGCTTTCAGGATTTTGTATCTTCCGCCCTATGGAAGAGGGGAGAAAAGAGAATGTTAGTGGTGGGTACGGTCGTTGAGTGTTGTGGCTGCTTTACTAAGGCTGTGGGTATAGGTGCCAGGCAGAGGCTTGTTTCCATAATGTGCAGTGCTGTTTCCACAACTTTCTGCAGGTTCTTGCAGTCACATGCAGAGCAATTGCTATACCAAGCCATTATACATCCAGATAGGATACTTTCGATGTGCATTGATAAAGGTTGTTAAGGGTTGATGGGGACCCTGAGGAAATAGAGGCTTTGGTGAGATTTCTTGACTGTGGCATTGATGTGATTGGACCAGAACAGGATATTGTTGATGTTCACTCCTCGGAACTTGAAACTCTCAAGACTCTCAACCTCGGACCTGTTGATAAAAGACAAGCCTGTTCACTGGCTCCCTTCGTGAAGTTAATGGCCAGCTCTTTTTTGTTGTTTGACATTGAGGGAAATGTTGTCATAATACCATGTTCTTCCTGTAACTCATCGTTATTTGAGATATAGGCCACCACGGTGGTATTATCTGCAAACTTAATGGGTGGAGTTAGAGCAAAGCTGGCCAAATGTATCTTCCTGTACACTCAGTCATGAGTGTAAAGATATCTCCTGAACGTCCACTGTGGTAGCACATGGTAGAGCTAGAAGAGCAGCTGCTTGCAGAATGTGAGAGACCTGAGTCCAAACCTGACCGTTATCCTCTACGAGGAGGTTCTACGAGTCTGTGGTGGCCAGTGCGATCATGTTTGCTGTTGTGTGCTGGGGCAGCAGGCTGAGGGTAGCAGACACCAACAGAATCAACAAACTCATTCGTAAGGCCAGTGATGTTGTGGGGATGGAACTTGACTCTCTGACGGTGGTGTCTGAAAAGAGGATGCTGTCTAAGTTGCATGCCATCTTGGACAATGTCTCCCATCCACTACATAATGTACTGGGTGGGCACAGGAGTACATTCAGCCAGAGACTCACTCCACCGAGATGCAACACAGAGCGACATAGGAAGTCATTCCTGCCTGTGGCCATCAAACTTTACAACTCCTCCCTTGGAGGGTCAGACACCCTGAGCCAATAGGCTGGTCCTGGACTTATTTCATAATTTACTGGCATAATTTACATATTACTATTTAACTATTTATGGTTCTATTAATATTTAATTACTTATGGTGCAACTGTAACGAAAGCCAATTTCCCTCGGGATCAATGAAGTATCACTATTATGACTATGACTATTGTTTTCTGTGCATTTACCCATCACTTTTGCGATATATCACCAGGTGTAATCCCATTGTAGGATGTCCTGACTGTGACTGTGTCGATTTCCTCTAGGCATTCCTTGTCCGTCCCAAAAATGTGCAGATTGGCAGGTTAGTGGGTCACTATGAATTGCTCCCAGTGCGTAGGAGCGTGGTGGAATCTGTGGGATCTGACAGAGAAAAGATTACCTTTATTGGACACATGTCCATAAAGCATAAATTGGACTGTTTGGTTTGCATAAACGACCAGCACAGTCTGAGAATCCTGCTGGGGGCAGCACGTAAGTGTCACCATCCTTCAAGCACCAATGTAGCATGACCACGGCTTACTAATTCATACATCTTTGGAATATGGAAGAAATCACAGCACCCAGAGGAAAGATGGTCATGGGAATTGAAACCCTGATCATATAACTGATGCTATAAAGCATTACACTAACCGTCACACGACTGTGCCAGCAAATTCTCTGATGAGTTAATGTAAATGGGTTTTTTTTTGGTTACAGTGGACACAGTGGGTTTGCCAATGAGAAAAACCAAAATGATTTGCCATTTTTGTATGGAGGAAAAGGGGCCGTGAGTGCTGGAGGGTCGGTCAGCTGATTTAGTGATCTGTTTGAGGCACTATAAATGAACACGGGTCCTGTTGTTGCATCAACCAAGTAGAACAGCACACTCTATCCATGCACTTCACTGAGTGCTGTAAATCCTATTATGCCATTTCCATGGCAACTTGTTTTGTTAAAGAAAATCCTTAATAAGCTAAACAGCAAAACGAAGAATTTTCAGGCGGAGATTCTCTTCAAGGGCATATAAGCATGTCAGAGTCCAGTGT
This sequence comes from Mobula birostris, assembly GCF_030028105.1. Taxonomy (NCBI): domain Eukaryota; kingdom Metazoa; phylum Chordata; class Chondrichthyes; order Myliobatiformes; family Myliobatidae; genus Mobula; species Mobula birostris. The sequence continues at coordinate 27,505,934 of NC_092394.1, read as the reverse complement.
CAGAGCTGCCTTTAATTTCCCAACTTTGTCAGTTTGATTCCTGAATTCTTCATGTGGAATTTATAATTTCTGCCTCCTGTCCCAGACTCCCAAGTGCACAGCTGATTATCACAATTCATCACTTTTGCCATACATCTCTAGGTGTAATCTCATTGTAGCATCTTACTGCCAGAGATGATGATCAAGAGATTTCAGAACATCCAATGCTGTGAATACTTTAAGCATCATCAGAGTGACAGATCTCAGAGGTAGGTAGAACGTAGAACTTTTTCAGTGCAGGAGCAGACCCTGTAGCCCACAGTTTCTGTGCTGAACATGATACCAAATTATAATAAAATCTCTTCTTCATGCACATGATCCATAACCTCCATTCCTTACTTTTTCGTGTACAGTATCTATCTAAAAACCTCTTAAATGCTCCAATCATATGCTTACTTCAATAATGAAAAGATCTTTATGGATGGCATGTAGAACAAAGTCTTTCATTTGTAGAACACATATAACATGCTGGTAGAGTTCCCCAGGTTAGGCAGCATCTATGGAGGAAATGAAGAGTCGACATTTTAGGCCGTGACTCTGCATTGGGACAGGAAAGGAGGAGTTGCAGGGACAACAGACCAAGCCAGTTCCAACATCTCCCTCCCCTTTCTTGATCTCTCTCTGTCTCCATCTCACCATTGCAGGGGAGGAGATGGGAGATGTGCCCTCATCACATCCCACCAGGCCCAGCTACCACCCCTTCCCCCATCACTTCCTTCAGGGAGCACTCTCTTCACCTACCTCGTTCATTCCCTCCCACCCACCAGTCTCCCTCCTGGCACATACCTGCATTTGTGCCAAGTACTACACCTACTTCTACCTCTTCTTTCTCACCACCATTCGGGGCCTTAAAGTCATTTCAGGTGTGGTGGTGTCACTTACTGCATCCAGTGCTTTCAATGCAGCCTCCTCTGCATTGATGATTCCCGACACAGTTTGGGGGGCTGCTTCATGTAGCACCTTTGCTCTGTCTGACAAAAGACCCAGGATATCCCAGTGGACATCGATTCCATCTTCCACTCCCACACTGGCACACATGGTCTCCTCTCCTGCCATGCATGAGTCCAGGTGCAGGCTGGAGGAGCAACCCCTAACATTCTGCCTTGGAGGTCTCTAACCTAATAGCATCAACATCAGTTTCTCTCCAGTAACCTCTTCCACTTTGTTTTCCAGTATCTCCCCCCTCCCCATTTCATTTTTCCTCATCATCTAGCCCCTCTCCCCTTCTCTTCCCCTCCTCTCTCTCACACCATGCTCATCATCACCTTCTGGTTCCTTTCCTTCCAGTGTCTACTGTCCTCTCCTATCAGATTCCACCTTCAGCCCTTTGTCTCTTCCACCTATCACGTCTTATCTTGTCACATAATTCCCTTTAATCCCTCCTCTACCACCCACCTACCATTCCCCCTCTCATATGGACTCATCTATCACCTTCCTCAACCATTTTATTCTGACTTCTACCCTCTTAATTCCAGTCCTGATGAAGGGTCTGGGCCTGAAATGTCGACTGTTTAATCCCCTCCATGGGTGCAGCCTGACTTGCGGAGTTCCTCTAGTATTTTGTGTGAGTTACTCACGATTTCCAGCATCTGCCGAAGCTCTTGTGTCTTTCACTGCATGTTGCTGCATCCAAAAAAAATAAATCAATTGCCAATGGCCAGATTTGTCTTGGTTTTTATACACTCTTCAGATTAGCAAAACAAATGTGAACTCAAAATAACATGACAACTAGGTTGATAAATGCCTCAATTTACTGCATTGTTGCCTTTGACAGTGCAAGATTGTTGTTCTAACTGTGATGTGGCCTTGCATTTCATTGTTTTTTTTGTTGTTTTGCAGGAGCAGTGCGATGTAGTATATAAAATATACCATCAATTATGATAAGAATTATATACACTATATATATGGAATACAGTGGATTCCACTTAATTAGGACATATTGGGATCAGTACATTTTGGCCCAAATAAGCGGCTGTCATAATTAGCCAAAGTTTCAAGGAAATAATTAAAAGGTATAAAAAAGATGAGTAATAAATTATGTATTTAAATGAAATATAGAAAAAAATTTGAACACCTCCGATACCCCAACAGTACTATAAAACTCTATTAGTTTCTAATAGTTATTGATAAAGGTATTAATTTGCCTTGATCTTTTGACTGACTGTAAATGAACAAAATCAGCGCAGTCACCTAGTGAAGATAATAGACTACATTCTTGCAATGCCTTAATTGACTGCATCCTCCAAATCTTCATTTTCATTGTAACATTCAAGATGATTGTCGATACCTTCAAATTCTTTGTAATTCCTAATTTGTTGAAATAGTGAAATCATTTTTTTTTTTACTCCCAGTTGTCTCTGGCATCTCCAAGCCTGAATGCTTGAAACTGTGGTGAGCAGAACTGTTCTGAATTATCTTACTGCTTATTTCTCACCAACTATCAGTGACAAAAATCACTGCTTTTTGAACACAAGAACACGCAACTGATGCTACTTAAAAACTGATTGCTCAAAGCACAGTGTAATGTCTAACAGGCTCACAAGTGCATGCGACTGATGCTAGTTAGAAACTGCTTGGCACGTGTCTCCTGTGCCAATTATAGCCTTCTAAATAAATGAAAGGAATCCGGACTGCTTTTTTTAAATTAGTTTTTGTTCTTTAATCAAATTCAAATCAAATTCAAGTTTAATTATCATTTAACCATACATGAATACAGCTGAATGAAGAGTTGGCCCAAATAAGTGGCTGCCCTGATAAACCGATGGCCCAATTAACTGGAATCCACTGTGTATATAAATAAGCAAGTAGTGCAAAATCGAGCAAGAATAGTAAGGTAGTGTTCGTAGATTCATTGTCTACTCAGAAATCTGATGGCAGAGGGGAAGACAGTACTCCTAAAACGTTGAATGTGTGTCTCCTGTACCTCTTCTCTGATCTCTGAAGGTACAGTAGTAATGAGAAGAGGGTGTTTTCTGGGTGTTGGGGGTCCTGATGAATGTCAACTCTCAGTGTGTTTGTCTTCCTTGATTCTCCCAAAAGGAGAAACGTGAGTCCTTCTTCCTTTTGGGGGAAGGTTTCAGTGGTCTTGCCAGCCAGGGAGAGTTTAGAGTCTCTTGGTGCAGAGACCACATTCCAATTATTCCAGCAACTTATTCGATTCTTTGCTTTGTTGGGTATTTATTTATCTTTTGCCTGAGGCAGCCAGCACTGAAATTGGAATTTTGACTTAAATTTCCATGTAAATTCACTGATCAGTAATAGGACACAGATCAAACTTACTTCATTATAGATATGTATAGCGGTTGAGTATAACTCCTATGTACCGTATAACTGTCAGTTCCCACTTCTTAACTCTTTGAGGATACAGTCTTTTATGTTTGCATCAATAATGGAAGCTCTGTGTCCTAACTTATTCAAAGTTTCAGACTTATTTACTGCTGAAGAAATATTGGCCTGGCTTTTTTCAATCATCCGAATTTGCAATTCCTCCAGCGGGCAAAGCCCTGCAGCACAGTTATCAGCTCTTTAGCCCACCAAGTTTGTGCCTAACATCGAGTACATCTACACTAATCCCCCTTTCCATTACTTGGCTAGTAGCCTTGAATGCCACAGTGCTTCAAATGAAATGGAAACATTCCTTAAATGCTACGGATGTATCTGCCACACTTATCTCCTCAGGCTCTATGTTCCATGTCCATGTGAAGAGTTCTTTTTCCCCATCTTTTTCCCTCATAATTTTCTAAACCTCAATCAGCCTTCTTTGCTCCAAGGAGAACAACCTGAGCCTACCTAGTTTCTCTCCATTACTGAACCACTCCATCCCTGGTGGATCTCCTCTTCACCCTTGCTTGATATTGAAGATGGCTCTCTAGAAGGAGTGGATACCTCTGAGGCCTAAGGTTTCCCTTTCCTGGCATTGGTCTCATTGTAATATCTACTATAGGGGATTTCTGTTATCCAAAGAGAATGAAGGCATTAAGTTTGCTGATCAGCTACTGAAGGATTCTGATGCAGACAAGGAGGCAATTTTTAGAAATAGAAGTCCTAATTTCTAATGGATTACTTGAGAAGGAAAATGAAGGCTGAATGATTAAATTATACACTATAGCAAAGTCTGATAATTATTCTAACAATCATTGCATTTTGAAATAATAATTCAGGGAGACTTAATCTCTGTTCGTTAAATTAGTTTGTCAGGGCTGACTAGGTGATAATTAAATCCATTAAAAATTCTGTTACAACTTATTTAATAAGTATTACATTATTTCAAGAATTTTTACAATGAGAATAATATAAATAAGGTTGCAGTTTCTGTCAGTTTGATAAGTTTAAATGATTTGCATCTGCAAGGACTTCAACAATGAATGTTTTGGAGGAGGCAGAGGGTATCTTGAGATATTGGCCTGAGGCAGGATGCTGATGCTCATAGTATTTTTTTTTTATCTTGTTAGTATTCTGCAGTACTTTGTGGCAAAAGTGTTGGTGGAATCTCTTCAGTGCATATTTATTAGGCAGTCCAAGTATCTAAAACACACAATAATATTGGGAACATTGTTGCCCAGTAGACTAGGTCAAGTTTGAGATCTTGATCTTTGTAAGGTTCTTCAAACTATGGCAATTTCTGGATGTTGGTAGCAGTGGGAATGGTTATTAATCACTGCTCTTTCTTGGACCACCTTCTAATTAGCTTTCAATATCCAATGACTAAGCTGATCAATTGAAATTCAGGTACTAGTCAAGTACTTACTATATATTTGAGGAAATTGCACTGTGTTTATATTCAAATTGATTATCTTAGCTTCTTCCTCAGGTATCTGCTTGGTGACAAACAGTTTAACTGTAACATAGCTGTTAAATTAAGCCAGCACATGACTTAAAAACCATGATATATTCTTTCAAAAAAATATAGCATTCAACGAGTGTAGTGCATTTGTTTTATTTGGAATGGTATCTGCTGGTAAGATACAAGTCACCAAAAATGACATGGAAGTTATTCCAGACATGCATAACAACTCTTGAGCAGAAGGAGACGTCCAACAAAGATTAGGGCATATGTTACAGGTTTATCCTTATGAAGATATTGGAGATAGATTCATCATAATAAAGACATTGCACTAAAATGCTGTGAACAGCTTTGCACGTTAAATTGCCTTTGAAGTATATCCCTTCTTTGCAATACTGGTAGAGTTGGAAACCATCTATAATGCAATATATAAATCAATTAGTTGGTACTTTAAGAGCAGAAAAGGTGGAGAGCATGGGGACTGAAGTGTAATACAATCCACCTGAGATACATTAACAGACAAAGAATGGCTCAAAATAAAAGGAAATACATTACCAGAGTGATATGAGAAATGAAAAAGCAATTGAGTGCATGAAGGGCTAAGAACTTGGGGCAGGATGTTGTGAATCTGTTGCTTGAGGCGATGCATGCAAATTTATTGTAATTTCTGAATAATTGCATGTTTATTACTATTTTTAACAATCAGTAAAGGAGTCTTTGAAAAGATGTATGAAATTAAATGATGTCTATTGTTATCTTGCTGGTCTGAAGTATAATGGAATCAGAATTCATGAATATATGAATATTTGTTGTCTCAGAAGCGTGTAGGAAATAACGAGACAAGCCAAAGAGTAATGACCAAGCAGGGGAGTTAAATGCTTATTAATTCATCAGTGTTAGCAATGCTGCCACAGACACATCTGTTGGATTTACTAAAAAACCATAATCAATTTGATTCTCGTGTTATGTTTTAGAAGACAACACCTATGTTGAGATAGTGAGTGGAAAATGCTATGAGAACAGACAGCATAATCTACACTTTCTATAGCTCGCTTATTTGCTCTTATACTTTTTATGATTATTGCCTTGGGTCTGTTGTGCTTCTAACACATCAATAGGGATAGAATTGATGCCCTCCAATGCTGCAAATTCTTTCTGTGTTTCCTAGAAAAAATATTGTGTGTAAATTTGTTACCATAATAAAATCAAATAGTACTGTTTGTGCTGCAGCATAATTTTGTCTTTGTAATTCTTCCTTTGCATGGCTCGGCAAATGACAGTGAGAAAAGCCGCAGCTTAATCAAACTTGCCTGCCAAGGCTCAGTCACCATTTGATGACACTGAAAATGCCATGATGTTTAGGTACAGGACTGGAGTTTGCATTGCAGCTCACTGACTGGACCTCGTTGTACAAGTACTTGATGCCTATTTTTTTCAATAAGAAGCAAATCTTCCATAATCCATGTAAATTAGTTTGATATTAATATTATGGGCAGAAACACAGAAACTTAACGGTTGAAGTTTTGGACACAAGTCAACTGCTTGTTATTGTTGCGGGAATTTTTTTAGATTATGAGAACACTCAGTCCTCTTTTATTGTCATTTAGAAATGCATTCATGCATTAAGAAATGATACAATGTTTCTCCGGCGTGATATCACAGAAAACAAGACAGACCAAAGACTAACACTGACAAAATCACATAATTATAACATATAATTACAGCAGTGCAAATCAATACCATAATTTGATGAAGAACAGTTGATAGGCACAGTAAAATAATAGTCTCAAAGTCCCGAGTCGATCGACTCCTGAATCCCCTATAGCGGGCGGCAAAAGGGAGAAACTCCCTGCCATAAACCTCCAGGCACCGTCAACTTGCCGATACCTTGGAAGCAGCCGACCACAGCCGACCCTGAGTCCATCCGTCCGAAAACTCCAAGCTTCCAAGCAGCCTCTCTGATACAGCCTCCCGAGCGCCTTCGACCTCTCCCCGGCCGCTGAAACACACAAAGCCGAGGTTTTCGAGGACTTCAGCTCCAGAGATTCCGTTTACCACACAGTAGCAGCGGTAGCAAAGCAGACATTTCAGAAGTTTTCCAGATGTTCCGCTGTGCATTTACGTCTGTCTCCATCAAATCAGGATTGTGCACGGCTCCTTACTTGACAGATAACAGATATTCATCAGGGGAGAGGCCGCGCGCGCTGCTGTCACGCTGCCACCTTCTCGCCTGCAGCTCTCAGCCTCTGGACTGAATGCGTGTGGCCAAAAGGGCTTCTTGAAAACTATGTCTTCATAGACCAAGCTATTGCAGATGCTGGAGGTTAGAAAGGAAAACAAACCGAACACTAGAAATACTCAGCAGGTTAAACTCCCAATTTCACCCATGTGACCAATCAACCTATTAACCTGTAAGCCTTTGGAATGTTGGAGGGAATTGGAGCATCCAGAGGAAACTCGTATGGTTACAGGTTGAACATACAAATTCTTTACTGACAGCAGCAGAACTGAACCCAGGTTGCTGGTGCTGGGATACCATTTGCTAACTGCTGTACTACTGTGCAGCCTTTTTTATTCTGATGAAAGGTCTTTGACCTGCTCAATTTTTCTCTTTGTAAGTGCAACCAGACCTACTAATTACTTCCCAAACTTCTGTTTTATTAACCCCGAATGCTGACTGCTGGGGAACATCTTCATCTGACAGGATTTTCGGAAGCCATGCTCTTTCATGGTCGGTTGCAACTCATCTAAGAGAAACAAACTGAAATGTGGGGTGAATAAAATAATGAATGAGATTTAAAATTAAACTCAAAACTAACTTTACCCAATGTTGTATGGTATAGCATAAAATGATAGAAAACTTGAATCAAAATGACCGAGACTATTTTTGAATCTGCTCTGTGTCCAAAGATGCAGCTTTTGCTGCAACAACATTGTCTGCTCCCGCTCTCTCTTCAGTGCATCTCCCGCAGAGACTCCTTGCAACTTCCAGATTTTGATCATTGTGATTCCCAATAAACTCCAGCCTGTTCAATCAAAGGTTCAAAGTTCAAAGTTCATTTATTATCAAAGTGTACATCTCTGAAATTCTTCCTCTCCAGATAGCCACGAAACCAAGAAAGAAAGGAATGGCAGTAAGATTATCAACCCCCAAAACCCTCCTCCCCGAACAAAAAAAATGAACAAAAACAAAAATGAACAGGCACATCAACCTCACAAATCCCCCTCCCCTGCACATAAAAATAGAAGAACGATTGGGCAAGAAACACAGATAGAAGAAAACCCTGAAATAAAAATCCACAGTCCAAGTCCACATCCAAAATGCAGAAAACCTGGGCAACATTCTCCCCCTCCATAGCAGAGTGATCTCACCAGCGATAAAAAGCCCCCTCTGGCAGCAGGTAAAAAGGCAGGCAGCTGGTGTTATAATCTTCCTCGTCACTTTAGTCAGCAAACAATGGAAGCTTCAATCAGCAAAATGGAATCAAACATCGGCTCACTGCCTTCTCGCTGCAAGGTACCCGCATGCTGCCTCTGCCTCCCGGAATCCCCTCGGAGACTGCAGAGCACTGAAATACCCAAAGGCTCTTCAAACAGCAAATCACAGGCTCCAACAGTTCCAGAATCACATTCAAGATGGCAAACAAGTGTAAACAGCATAAAAGAAGTGAAATATATGGTTTCATTATCTGTCCAGAAGATGTCAACCGAAGGAACATTGCATGCACGTGCCGTCTTGACCGGAAGACTGGAGTCATTCTTTTCCATATTGTATTCATGTTAAAACTACGTAACAGTCAACACGCACAATACTGGAGGAATTCCGCGTCTGTGGAGGGAAATAAGTAGTTGACGTTTCAGGCTGAGCAGGATCTTGGCCGGAAATGTCAACTGTTTATTCCCCTCCTGCTGCCTGACTTGCTGAGTTCCTCCAGCATTTTGGGTGTGTTGCTCAATGTTTTCAGCATCTGCAGAATATCTTGTGTTTATGACATGCCAGTCAAACTTGATTTATGGAGCAATCTGATCTCAAGTACCCTGCTACTCAAGTTTAGCATTAATATCCTTGTTAATGTGACAGAAAGGGATTGATGAAGAATATATCATCAAGCAGCAGGTAGAGGTTAATCAATTCATGACATGAAATAGAGGAAGAGGTAAGAGAGACAAAAGGGAAAGAATAGAAAGGAAGGAAGGGGACAAAAGCAAGGAAAGGAGGGAGAAGGAAAATGCTGTAGCCTCATTTAAATAGAATTACTGATCCATTGACTGAACAGACATTGAAAAGCATTTGCAGATTACTGATGGGGCTTCATGGAGATAGATAGGCTGCCAGACCAGCTTGAAAAATTGATGGAAGGTGGGACTTTGGAAGATGAGGAAACAGTCGGGGACCTTTTTTAAGGAGCTTCATCCTGGCTCCAAAAAATTCCTGTACCAAATCTTCCAGTGGAATCTGTAAGGGTTTATTTATTTCAACACAAGACAAGGCCCACTGTGTCCACACCGGCCCCAGCAGACCAATTCCATCAATAACATTCCCTTTTTCATTTACTTTCTTGGTGGTTCTGCATTTTATTTTCTCTCATGTATCTACCAAACTGCCCTTCGATGTTTTTTGTACACCATTTCCCATCCCAAATATTTGACTTAAGTTACTAATTAACCCATCAATTTGGCTTTGCGATGTGTTAGGACAAAGAATGCCTGGTGGAAGCCACATGGTTATGGAGGGAGCAGACCTAATTCCACACAAAAGAGTGCCTGAGATCTGTTTGGAACCTAGGGCCCTGGAACTGAGAGATGTTTTGAGTGATACTTCTCATAGTTTCAGTGTGGAGGATTTTTAAACCATGGCCAACATTGGTAAAGTTGAGGGGGGCCCTCACATTCTCCTTCTTGCAGATGTTGAACCAGGGATGTCTAAACCTGGAGAGCGTGCAATTTGGAGAGAAACCTGGAGATGTACTTCTACCCTTTTGTTTGTGGACATCACAACTTCAAGGCACTGCTAAAGATCCCTTGTCAACTGTAGCCGCAGTGGTGTGGGCGCAGATGGCCTGTTGTTCAATACTTGATGGGACTAGGTTTGTTGAGTGTTGTTGAAGTTGCACCTAACTTTTGTCTCAAATATGCAGTCATGGAAATGGAGTCAGAGTTAAGATTTCAGATCAACAAAGCATAGAGGTTCCTTTTTAAAAACGCAAACACGAAGAAATCTGCAGATGCTGGAATTTCAAGCAACACACTTAAAAGTTGCTGTTGAATGCAGCAGGCCAGGCAGCATCTCTAGGAAGAGGTACAGTCGACGTTCTGGGCCGAGACCCTTCATCAGGACTAACTGAAAGAAGATAATGGGTAGCCTCCAACCTGATGGCATGAACATTGACTTCGCTAACTTCCGTTAATGCCCCACCTCCCCTTCGTACCCCATCTGTTATTTATTTATTATTATTATATATTTTTTTTCCTCTCTCTTTTTCTCCCTCTGCCCCTCTCACTGTACTCCTTGCCCATCCTCTGGGATTCCCTCCTCCCCCTTTCTTTCTCCCTAGGCCTTCTGTCCCATGAGTCTCTCATATCCCTTTTGCCAATCACCTGTCCAGCTCTTGGCTCCATCCCTCCCCCTTCTGTCTTCTCCTATCATTTCAGATCTCCCCCTTCCCCTCCCACTTTCAAATCTCTTACTAGCTCTTCTTTCAGTTAGTCCTGACGAAGGGTCTCGGCCCGAAACGTCGACTGTACCTCTTCCTAGAGATGCTACCTGATCTGCTGCATTCACCAGCAACTTTTAAGTGTGTTGCTTGAAGTTCCTTTTTCTTTGATTTTGGAGATGTAAGGGGACAGTATGTCGTTAACTTTGGTTGGGGCATATCTGGAATATTGAATTCAATTCTGGTTGCCCCTTTATAGGAAGGATGTTGGGGCTTTGGAGAGGGTGCTGAAGAGGTTTGCTGGGATAACACCTGGATTAGAGTGCATGTGTTATCAGGAGGGTTTGGATAAACATAGATTACTGTTTCCTGAGCAGTGGAGGCTTGGGGGTGGGGGGGTGGGGAGCTGATAGAAATTTGAGATCATGAGAAGCATAGACTGCCAGTATCTTTTTGCCCCAGGGTTAAAATGTCTAATACTAGAGGGCATGCAAATAAAGTGAGAGGGGTAAATTCAAAGGAGATGTGTGAGGCAAGTATTTTACACAGAGATTGGTTTGTGCCTGGATTGCTCTGCCAGGGATAGTAATGGAGATGAATGTGACTGAGGCATTTAAGAGGCTGTTATTTTCACTCACCTATAACTACTCATGAAATGGAAGCCAGGAGATAGAACATAGCTGGAACATGAAAAAAATCTTCTTTCAGTAAAACCACACAACTATAAAAAATCTCAAGACTCAACAGTACGTCCCAAAGAAGGACTATTTAAGCACTTTACCCAAGAACATTCAAGATGTTGTTTGGAACAATGAGAAATTATGGGATTGGTAGTCACCTGACCAATCAGAAGTGACTGTCTCGGCTTGCCGTAACAGAGGCTCTTAGGTAGACAGGTGAATGTGCAAAGAATGGAGGGGATATTGACATAGTATGCTGAAGGGATTCATTCAGCATAACATTGTGGGCTGAAGTGCTGTACCATTTTGTGTTCTATATTGGTCAATTTATTTTAGACCAGGCAGCTCTTACAGAAATAGTAGAAATATTTTCAGATGAATGTGTTTTAGTTAAACAGATCAAATTGGAGGCAGAATAAGGGCTGGGTGAAGAGGAATGCGAGAAGGTTGATTAACCATAAATGCTGACATGGATTGATGTGCATTTTTCTGTACCGTAGCGTCTATGTAAATCTATGCTTGCTCTGTTAGGAACCCACCGATAATTTCAAGACCTTGCTTTTTTTTCCTCCGAAGAATACACAAACGTAAATATTTAATATTCATTGCTTCTCATTAAGTTGCAGTTTCGAGGAGTGCAACTCGAACCAAGCTAGGTAATCTATAAATGTTAGAAAGACAGTGTAATACTCTGACTTGTGCAGAGGGAGCAGATGTGAGGAAGTTGAACTCTTGTTTGTTAATGGCCAAATTATTATGCATTCCCTGCAAGATAAAGTAAGAATCTTACAGGAAATAATGAAGCCAGCATGATTCAATTAAAACCCTAAACACCTGCAGTGCTAGCTGAAAGGAGTATTTATGTTTATCATTCTGTTTATTTCAGATATGTTTATGGAAATAAGAACTAAGCACTTCTTTCATCTAGTTACCAATTTCAAAATAGGCCCATCGGTGAGCTGGAGACATGTTTATGCTGATATGCCGTGTGTTGTAAATCATAAAGTAATTTGAAAAGAAAGATCTAAATTACTGTAATAACCAGGAAAAAGTTTCACTCAACTCACACAAGACTACTAATAAAGTTCAAAATAGTTCCTTTAGTGAATTATAACATTAGAAAGATTTTGACAAGGGCAGGCTATTCGGCCCAACAAAGCTTGCCAAATTCCTATTCACATGGTGTGTTGAAATAACTATCAAGTTTAGATTTGGAAGTCTCAAAGGTACTACTCTCAACTACATGACGAAATAGTTTGTTCCATGTGTCCACAATTCACTGTGTAAAGAAATGCTTCCTGATCTTAGGGTGACAACTCCCCTTAACCAGTCTCCACCTATGGTCCATATCCCTGATTATGGATTAATTTTGAAATTATGCCATTAATGATTTTGAACACTTCTATTATGTCTCCTCTCATTCCACATCTACTTAGGCTAAAAAGATTTAATTCTTTCAGTCTTTCTTCATAGCTCATACCCTGAAAACCTGGAATGAGTCTAGCTGCCCTTCTCTGGACTCTCTCCAGTGCCTTCACATCCTTCACATCTGATTGGCCAACAATTAAAAATGTGCAAATATCTATCGCTGACCATATGTTAACATAATTTCAATTGTATTTTTTTCTGATCTGACATACAGCAAACTGAGCTTGCTGTGTTGGGACTCAATTTTACTCTCAAGCACAGAGCCAACTTAAGTAGTTTATCTGTTATGGTGATGGTGTGGTCATGCAGAATTTTGCACCTCAAGTTGCTGAGGCAGAATAAATCACAGCATGCAAACAGTCCTTCAGCCCTCTGAGCCTATTCTGACCATCAAGCACCCACTTGCACTAATCATACTCCAGTTCTTTTTCCATTCTCCCCACTTTCATATCAGTTTCCTCCAATTTTGGCCAGATTCACTTATACAACTTATAATGGCCAATTAACCTACAAGTCTGCTGATCTTTGGATTGGGGAGGAAATTGAAGCACCAAAAGAAACCGGTGTGGTCATAGGGAGCTGTTAGTTTCTTTCAAAGTTAATGAATCCTCTCCATTTACCCTCTCAAGCACATCCTAGCCCACTCTTCACATGGATCCTATGCTTTTCCCCATGGCTGCTGCTTATGTTCAGCTGGAACTATTACCCTATTGAGGAGTTTAAAAATAACTGGCGGAGGCCAAAGGGTCTTTTGAGGAAGGACTGAGGGAAACACTTCTAAATGACATGAGCGTTTGGATGTCCTGGAAGTGGCAAATAATATGGATGGTTGTTACCTTCAAAGTTATGGGGCAAAAATGAGCATGTGCAGTTGGATCATAGCTCAGTTATGATCTCATTAAGTAATGGAACCAGTTTAAGAAACTGAATAGTCTGCGTTCCAAGAAAGGATAAATTCTGAAGTGCAGAGATACTGTTTTGTATGCAACCTGAGCCTGAGTTGAGTTGACTGGAGGGGAGGACTGCAGGACAGTGACAAGCATAATTTAGTGTTGCACATGTTGGATTTCTTTGTGTTCCGTGGACTGATGTCAAGAAGAAGATACACTTCCATGCTGTAATTGAAACAAGGGCATGGATTATGAAGGATTTTAATGCTTGTAAAAAATGTTTGCATCTTGCTAAAATGATTTAAAATTGTCTTGGCTTTATTTTAAATTGATCGCGCACTCAGGCATAACTACTGTAAATGGTGAGTACTACCGCACTAAATTGAAAATATTCACAAACTTTAGCATTTCGTGAAAGATGAAAATTGGCTGCAGAAAGATATAAAAAGCAGAAAAATTCAGCCCCAGGGATCTGTGTCTTACATCAATCACGCTAACTACCAAGCACAGGCTATGATCAGGATTCCTTTTCAATGCAGATTTTGACAATGTAATAGGTCTTGAAAATACCATCTTTCTCCTCCTTCCACTGTTTATTAATAAGGACAACCACAAAGAACACATAAGTGATTTGGTGGCCATTCTTGAAGGTTTCTGCAGTGCTGTTTGAAAGGCAGGTTGACTGAATGTGCTGTGACACTCCAGAGTGACAACATTGCCATGTATGATATAGTATGTCAGTAAAAATATGAAAGGCAGTGACAGGTATACACTATGAGATAACAGGCACACAGCAGCCTTAGTGAAATGTGTAAACTGCCATGGTACCTTGTATCTGCATATGTCCCCACTGTATGAAAAGACTGATGCAACGAGAGCTTCAGACTGTTATATTAAATTCTTCTTGAAGAAGAAAATAGCACTGAAGTGGAAACAAACATGAAAAGCCAACCCCATTCAGTTTGATCTTTATTGTTCTTTTTGTTTCAGCCTATTTTGAACAACTGACCCTTTCTCCCACTGTTCAGTTCAGAATGTGCAGCTTCTAGTTGTTCTTTCCTTCACACAGACAGAAGAAAGATTTTTTCTGGCAGTTGGGAGTAAAAAACAACACAGAAGGTGTTAAACAAATGAAATCATTTTGATCTGGTCTTTTTTCAGCTAAGCTACAGTGGAAATTTGAAACAGTGAATGAGGAAATATCAGACCAAAAAGATTAATGTGATCTATTCAGCGGTCTGGCTAGTGCTTTTGCAGAGCTGACGTATAAGGAATGAGAACATATAAAGAGATCTGGTGCCTTGGAGAATGCCTTCAGCTTTCCCACTTTCAGATCAATGCTACCGAAGCATTGTTCAAAAATGGCCAGCAGTATCTCTTTCTGCCCTGATAGGGTGAATGATCTGTGAGCAAGAATAAAGAAATGTTGCTGCAGATAAAGGTGCTGGCATATTCATCTGTGTCCATGGTGAGCCAGTACTGGAGTGGGCATGCATGCCACAGAGTGCACAGACCAGACCTGGATCTTCTGCCTAGTGTTCTTAAGCATGCAAGCACTGAAGCTAGATGTTATATACTCACATCAGGTATGAATAACCATATGGTATCCATTCATAAAGGGAGGTACTTTGTTAAAATGTTAGTAATGCTGAAATTATAGCCAGTAAATATTTTATCAGCTGCTTGGAGATGGGAGGACAATAGAAGATATTGTGATTGAGAACTACTTTATGAATGAGAAGATGACAGCTCAGACAGGTATTTGGGGTGGGGAAACATGGGGATTTGCTTTGTCTACTAGAGGAACAGCCTTATGGTGGAGGAGGGTTTGGTTTGGCTGCTGGAGGGCTAGTGTCCAGTTGGGGTAATGGAATGATGATTGGGACTCTATTGGAGTTCAGGCATCTCTGATCAAAGGGCAAGGGCAGGAGGCAGTGGGGAGGTTGTAGATTGTTGGGTGATAGTCTCACTACTGGGGATGGATAGAAACTTATGGATCAAAATTAAGTAATGGGACTCCTACTGTGATTCAATGCCAGTGGTCATTCCTTGAGATAATATGGCAGAACTTCCAGGCATCACTGGAAAGAATGACAGAAAGGGGAGTTAATTCACTTAATGCTTATCTGATGGGGAAATTGCAGAGAGAAGGAATGTATAGAGAGAGAGAGAGGGAGAAAGGGAATGTAGAGAGAAGGAGGTGAGCAATATCTAGAGAAGCAGAGGAGGAATGTACAGAGAGAGGGGGGATGTAGAAGGAGAGATACCGAGAGAGGGAACGAGGGAATGTGAGAAGAGAGAGATGCAGAGAGGAACAGAGGGTATGTAGATAAAGAGAGAGAGAGAGTGTAGAGAGGGGGGAATGTGAAGAGAAAGAGGCAGGGAGAGAGGGACAGAGTGAGTGTTTGAGGGGGGGGGAGTGGACAACAATTCAAAACGATAGTGCTGTTTAGCTGTCCTGTAAGATATTAAACACATTGCAGAATTCGGAGTATTTTACCCAAATCAGCTGGCCACAACACTGAAAACTGGCTTTTTATAAATTCATGGGAGCAGGCGTTGCATAATGAGATTTTAATGTTTATTATTTTGCATGATTGTGTTTCAAATAGGAATAATAAGAAGTGTCAGCATGGTGCCAGTTTGTCAGTTGTATTTTTCAATATTTTGTCATTTTTACATTCACTGTTCAGTGAGTGGGCACTTAAATATAAATGAACCCTTATTTTGCTTTGGTATAATGATAAAGTTGACTGAATCCACCATTTTTAAAATGGAAATTGGATAACAATATTTGGAGACCACACGTCTGCAGTTAAGCACAAATATCTGCAATTGTTTTCTGAAATTATTCTATTTATTTATTTTGGGATACAGTGTGAAATGGGCCCTTCCAGCCCTGCAAACCGCATTGCCCAACAACCCCCAACAATCCTGATTTAACCTAAACACTATGATGGAACAACTTACAATGACCAACTAGCCAACCTGGCATTTATTTATTTATTAAGATGCAGGCAGAATAGGTCCTACAAGCACTTCGAGATGTGTCACGCAACGACCCCCAGCTTAACCCCAGCCTAGTCACAGGATAACTTACAATGTCCGGTTAACCTATACACTAGTACATCTTTGGACTGTGGGAGGAAGCGGGAGCACCCGCAGGAAACCAATGCGGTCACAGGGAGAAAGTACAAACTCCTTACAGGCAGCAGTGGGAATTGAGCTTAGGTCGCTGGTACGGTAAAGCATTGTGCTAACCATTACGTTACTGTGCCATCCATGGTATGGTAGAGTAAAGCCTTTGGACTGGAGAGGAAACTAGAGGATCCAGAGAAAACTCCTGCATTTCCACAGGGAGGACGTGCAGAGACTGTTCACAGAAGCCGGTATTGAACACTGAAATCTGACGCCTCGAGCTGTAATAGCATTGTGTTAAGCTGCTTCGCTACTGTGATGTGCTCCTCCAAAGGTTATGTGAGAACACTACCTCCCTGAGAGCCTTGCTCTTCAACCTTGTGGAATGGTGTAGCAAGTCTGATCAGAAAGCACTCCAACGAGTGATTAGAACAGCTCAGCACATCATCAGGACTCAACTACTGGACCTGGAGACATCTACAACTCTTGATGCCTGTGGTGCACTCGTAACTTCATTAAAGACCCATCTCATCTTGGACATTGTCTGTTCAAACTCCTGCCATCTGGTAGGAGATACAGAAACACCTTAGCCAAAGAAGTGAGGTTGAAAAGCACCTTCTTCCTGAGGGCTGTTGCGCAGTTGATTAATGTTGTTCCCCAGCCTTTGAGTGTTATGCACTATCAAAGTCACCTTGCATGTAAATATGGGAGTTTTCTTAAAGTAAGCCATGCCACATTTATTGTAAAATCTGTTTTGCACAGACTGGAGTAGCATGACAATCTCATTGCCCTGAGCAGTGACAAGAAAGTTCTGTTCTATTCTTGCCGCTAAACTCATCAGGGAAAGACAGGATTTCAAGTTCAAGTTTATTTTCATTCAACCATATACAAGTATGTTGCCAAATAAAAGCAAGTTTCCTTCAGATCAAGGTGCACAACGCAGTAAATATAACTCACACATAACAGATAAAGTAATATTATCTAAAATAAATTGACAAATAATAAAATATAATCCAGAAGATTGACTTTTGAATAAGGTGCATTTACAACACATGTCAAAAAGTAAACAGTATAATGCTACTGGCACTTCATAAGTAATAAAACCTGGGCGATGGCAAGGAGTTCAGTAGTCCCATGGCCTGGTGGGGGTGGGGGGGGAACGATCCGTTTCCCATTCTAACAGTCCTTGTCCCGATGCTACACTTGCCTGATAGTAATGGTTCAAGGAGATTGTGGGATGAATAAGAGGGATTTGTCCATTGCAATGCAAGTGAGCATTTAATGAGGTCTCAATTGCCATCAAACAATCTCTTGTCCTGAGAAATTACTTTTTTGACTGTGGATCTCATTTTGTAATAAACAAAATAGGTTTTCAACTTATTCCTTCCTTCCTCCTTATTTTGCTTTCTGCACACCGCTTTATCTCTAATCTGGTTGTAGTAAGTTCCTGTGCAATATTGTAGTGTGAATGGGACCAAGTACAGCAAATAGCTTGCATTATTCACTTGAATCTGAGCACAAAACTTTGCCCATTCTTTACTTTTTTTGAAGTGCACTCAGACACTCAATATGTGCAATAGTTACAGTCAACATATGCTTTGATTTGACAAAGTCAAAACATTTTGTATAAAGTTCCTTCTAAAGAAGTTCCTTCTATAAAAAATTTGATCTACAGTTTAATTGTTTCCATCCTCCTTTCATTGTCAGACAGATGATTTATAAAAAATGGCCATTTACAGTAAGGAATAAGGTGATGTTTATATTTAGCAGTGGTGCAAGATTGGAGACAACATTCTAGCGGATGACTTCACAACCAGGCGATTTATTTTTTATTGCCTTTAGAGGATAACATCTGAATAAACTTTGAATAGATGTTCTTTGTTGAATGAGTTTATCATTGCTAAATACTTCATTTGGTAGGCTTCCTTTGTTAAAATGGGTAGTTAGACAAAAAAAAACGATGTGCCCAGATTCACTTTGCCTGCAACCATATACTTAATTTTTCAACTGTTTAGGGATGGTTTCAGTCCAAACCTGAGAAGCCAGTCTTCTTGATTATCTATTTATTGTGATATGGCATGGAATAAGGCCCTTCTGGCCTTTCGAGCCGTGCCACTCAGAGACCCCCAATTTAACCCTAGCCTCATCACGGGACAATTTACAATGATCAATTAACCTACAAACAGTGTGTGTTTGGTCTGTGGGAGGAAGGCAGAATGCCCTGCAGCAGTTGGTGCTCAGCATGCTTTCATGGTGGAGCTCTTGGCTAGTGGCAAGTGAATCTGAAATTGATTGTAAGCTCTTGTAGACATTTGTCAAGCTCGATTAGAACTCATTGGTTTTTATCAATCATTAATGTTCATGAAGTAAGAAGAAGATTCCATTTGTTATAATGCCTTTCACATTTTCAGGATGTCCCAGTGATTCATTCTTGCCTTTTATTTGCTACCGTACAAATAAAAACAGCTATAAGACACGAGAGAATCATTGGCTTTTGAGAAAGGGGACGGTATCAAGAAAGGATGAGAAAGGCTTTCATTTTGATCGGGAACAGAACCATAACTTTTTGCTCACATTTCTTAATAGATTGGAATGATTAATTTCTAATTATCTGTAGAACATATAATGCATACAGACCATAGAATCACAGAGTGATACAGTACAGAAATGGGTCTCTGGCCTACGGTGTCCATGTCAATCTTTTTGCCCATTGACACTGAGCCCATTTGTCTACATCAGGTCTATATTCTTTTATGCCTTGCTCATTCAAATGCCTCTTTAATATTGTGATTTTATCTGATTAGACCACTTCCTCTGGCAGCGAGTTCCACATATCAACCATGCTTTGTGTTAAAATAAATCCTCTCAGTTTCCCTCTAAAACTCCCTTCTCTCACGATAAACCTAAGCCCTCCTGCTTATTGGTACCCCTAACATGGGAAAAAAAGGTTCTGACTATCTACTTCAGGTGCGCCCCTCATAATTTTCTATACCTCTATCAGGTCACCACTCAACCTTCCTTCTCGTCAGAGAAAGCAAGCAGCGTCTATGCAATCTTTTTGTATAACTATTCCAATCCAGGCAACATCCTGGTGAATCTCCTCTGCACCTTTTCCAGTGCAATCCTCCAGTGTGATGGCCAGGAATGCAAACAATACTTTGAGAATCCAAGTAACAGCTTCTTCTCCCAGGCTGTGAAGCTTCCAGCTACCATTCTGTACACATTATTTATGACAGTGCCAGTAGCAGTAATATATATTGAACTATATGTCGTATATCCACTTTATCTCAACTTGTACATCTACAGAATACTTTTTAATCTGTTAATATTATTGTGTTACAATTATTTTGTGCGCTGTTTGTGATATATGTACTGTGGTTTGCAACATGGTCACTGAGGGATGTTGTTTTGTTTGAGCTTATTGTCATTCAATCGTACACACCTATTCATGAGTATGGCTGAATGACAATAACCTTGAACCTGAACTTGAGTAGTATAACAGTGTTTTGTACAGATGTAAGATAACACCTCAGATTGTATATAATATGCTCAGACTTATGGGGGCAAGCATGCCACATACCTTCTTCATACCCTCCGTAACACACACAAAATGCTGGAGGAACTTAGATTGGGAGACTGCTTCACCGAGCATCTATGCCCCGTCCGCCAGAACAAGTGCGGTCTCCCAGTGGCTACCCATTTTACTTCCACTTCCCATTCCCATTCCCATTCTGATATGTCCATCCTTGGCCTCCTCCTCTGTTGGGATAAGCCACACTTAGGTTGGAGGAACAACACCTTTTATTCCATTTGGGCAGCCTCCGACGTGATGGCATGAACATCGATTTCTCTAACTTCTAGTAATGCCCCCCCTTCACTATTTCCCATACCCTTGTTCCTCTCTCATGTTATCTCCTTGCCCACCCATCACCTCCTTCTGGTGCTCCTCCCCACGCCTTTTTTTCCTTTCGTCCATAGCCTTCTGGCTCTTTCACCAATCAACTTCCCAGCTTTTTGCTTCATCCCTCCCCTTCCACGTTTCACCTATCGCCTGACCTTTCTCTCTCCCCTCCCCCCCACCTTTCAAATCTACTCCTCAGCTTTTTTTCCTCCAGTCCTGCTGACAGGTTTCGGCCCGAAACGTCGACTGTACTCTTTTCCATAGATGTCACCTGGCCTGCTGAGTGCCTCCAGCATTTTGTGTGTGTTGCTCAGACTTCCAGCATCTGCAGATTCTCTCTTGTTCATACCCTATGTATTTGTGATGCCATTTTCTGGGGATCCATGAACCCCCAAAAGCCCTCTGTTCAGCAACATCCCTTAGTGCTCTACCATTGATTGTATGAGCTGTATCCCTATTTAACTTCCCAAAGTGCATCACCTTGAACTTCATCAGGATCTGCTGATGTTCCTTCTAATTTGCAGTACTGTGCAAAAGTCTTAGGCACAGTATTGTAAAACCTAGGACATTTGCACAGTACTGTATATTGGTTAGAATAGGAGAGTAGTTGGGAAACAGAAGTAAGAGTACTTAGTTTTGTATTAGTTCTGTAGTATTAAGTGTTATTTGGTCTTAGGCACTCGAGCTATATAGAATGCTTAAAAATTTTGCACAGCACTGTATGTCTGCTGTAGTCTTAGACAACTTTCCAAACTCAACAATACCACTAATATTTCTCAACAACCTTAAAGAAACAATCAAAACCATTCATTTTTGCACGTGCAACTTTCTTTTGATTCATTAAGAGTTCTTTATAGTCAGGAGGAATAACATAACATCAGCAGCCTGAGGCAACAAGCATTTCAGTCAGTGATTAGCCCGGAAGAGCCGGCACATGGCAACTGTGTTCTTTCAGTACTTCCCTCCTTACTTTCACCTTGGGTGAAATGCGTTTGTTTCTGCACTCTTCAAGCCTATCATATAATTGATTATAGCATTTACCAGAGATCGGCTCCTAAAATAATGGCCTTGGCTTTAATCCTGTTTTCGACCTGTGGGAGATGTTTTAACACAGTATAGGTTGCCTGACCCTATTCTTGCCCCCTTCATTAATTATTGTTTCACCTCTTTAACCCAGCCATACTCACATTCACAAATGGCTGTTAAATTATTCAGACTGAATCATGCAAATAGGTTTCCAATGGTTGCCTCCCCTGACATTTGAAGTGCAGAGAGAGAAAAAAATCTCTAAATATGGAACTGAAGCCCAGTTGCTTGTTTCTGATATCCTTGAAAAAGGATCAGGTTTTATTTTTCCAAGCTCCCTCAAGAGATTTCAACCGTCCAAGTTATTTTAAGCTTATCACCAATGACTCTGATTCCTTGACAATTTCTAAAGGGCAGTGAACGTAAGCACTGAACTGTTTCTTCTTCTCAGTTTGAACTGGAGAACATTTTAAAGCCCCTATTTATAGACGTTCAAATACTCTGCCATTAGGTAATGTGTGTTTCTTGCTGGTTTTTAAACAGACTCGACCATTTAAAATTTTGAAAGTAAAAGAAGTGACCTTTCCTCATTGAATTGATTTTATTATGTGCTCCCCTGGAATCGAGGATGACTTGCTTCCACTCCAGTTCTCGGAGTCCTGAGGTGACTGATGTGGGCAAATGTGGGCACTACATACTCTTCCGCAGGAGGTGACCGACAGGGCGGGCTGGTGGGTACTTAGTAAAGTGGTCTGCTTCTATTGACACTTAGGCAGTGCTTCTATATGCCCTCGAAGCATGAGATTGAGAGCCACAATACTGCCCAGAATGCTCCTCCTCTACTTTGTGTAGAGGTGGGCCAGAAGTTCGCAGGTGTCAAGAAGGATATTGTAGGGACTCTTTTACCGAGCATGTGAGCTACATATAACCATATAATGATTACAGCACAGAAACAGGCCAACTCAGCCCTTCTAGTCATGGAGAGGGAATAGGACCTTACTGCTGGGGTTATTGACCTGGGAGAAGAAGCTAACATTGATTTGCGCATTATTCCAGTGAATTAGGTAGGTTGTACAGATATAGCATTGGGAGTATTTTACCAGACACTTGAGTTGTTTTCAAAGATAGAGGGAAGGGGAATGTCGACTTGACCATGAGAGGCTTGCATCGGGCATTTTCATGCCTTACAAGGCGCAGATTGGAAGTCTGTGTGGGGCACCAAAGATAAAAATAAAAATAAAGGATTAGCTTTATCTGTCACATATGCATTGAAACATAAATGAAAGGCGTCGTTTGCGTTAAATCAACTCAGTAATGATTCTGCTGGGTGGCCTGCAAGTGTCGCCATGTTTCCGGTGCCAACCTAGCATGTCCCATAACTCTGGAACCGTAACCCTTTGTCTTTGGAATGTGGAAGGAAAGCAGGCCAGCCAGAGGAAACCCACGCGATCATGGGGAGAATGTAGAAACTCCCTACAGAAAGGGGTGAGAATCAAACCCCAGTCGTATAGCTGGTGCAGCAAAGTGTTGTGCTAACTGCTGTGCCAGACGGTACGCCACCATACTGCCCAATGTACTGCCATCCTGCTGTATTGGTATTCCAGATCTCGGGGGCATATAGGGGAGCAGGTGTCACTGCTGGCAGGTAGACCATGAATTCTGAGCCAGGTCTGAGCTCTTGATCTTCACTAGAATTATAGAATTACAGAGAGAGGTAAAAGGCACGAAAGAGAGACATTCATCTCATTGTGCTTTTATTGGGTCTTTGTTGGACACGATATGTCGTGGTAGCATTCACTGATAAACATTGGCTTGTGTGCCTAGGAATTCCATGCAGTCGTTTGTACCCATTTTGGACCGAGACCCTTCATCAGGATTCATCAGGCATTCAGAATAGGATGCCACTATGGCTGAGTTTTATGTTGAAGCAATAAGGAGCGTAGTGGTTAGCACAACACTTTACAGTACAGGCAGCCTGCTGCCTGTAAGGAGTTTGTACGTTCTCCCCATGAATGCATTGGCTTCCTCCAGGTGCTCTGGGTTCCTCCCACAGTCCAAAGACGTACTATTTGGTCGGCTAATTGGTTATTGTAAATTGTCCTGTGATTAGACTAGCATTAAATTGGGGGATTGCTGGCTGACGTGGCTTGAAAGGGCAGGAAGAGTCCACTCTGCACTGTATGTCAATAAATAAATAAATAAATAAGCAACAAATTTCATCCAAAGGTTTCTGTGTGGTGGCCATTGGATTTCGGTTAGATAATGGAAGTCGGCACTGCAGTGGCTTTGGGCTGCAGTGAGTGACTGTCAGGATTACCATCAAGAATGAGGGAAGAACACCAGGGATAGAAACCCTCAGAGACAGTATGCTTGGATATCCTCAGTCGCAGCAACAGCTATGCATTATAATCCTGCTTGGAAATCCAATTGCGCCCAAGGTAATCGAGGTTACTGTTTCCACTGTACGTGGCCATTGCGTGCTTCACTGTGCAAGTTTTAAAAAGGAAACTGGGTAATGGCAGGACTACAGCTGGGTCCAATGAGTCATCAGACCTGAAGGTGGTGGGTGAGGATCATGAATTGAATCAAGCCTCTGGAGAGGGTGCTGACTGATCAAGGATTGGTGGCTGTGGTGTTGGGAGGGGCCTGCAATTGCCAGCCAGTGGCTGAGGATCAGTATATCAGAGAGCTGTGCTAGAGTGGGAGCTTTGGACTGGAAGAAGGTTGAGAGATTGGGTGAGATGGGTGGTGGTGTCACTTGACAGTGATGCAATCAACATCTAAAGGAGTGGGGCGGGTTGTCAGTGGTATTGGTATTGGTTTATTATTATCACATGTAGCAAGATTGCGTGAAAGGCTTGTCTTGCATACTGCTTATACATATCAAATCAGTACATAGTCCATTGAGGTAGGACAAGGTAAAACTACATTAGTGCAAAATAAAGTGTAAGAGCTACAGGGAAATACAGTAGAGGTAAACGATAACGTGCAAGATCATAATGGTGTAGATTGTGAGGTCAAGAATCCATCTTATCCTCACACGGGTAGATGCGGTTCAGTCAGTTTGAGTGACAGATCAGAGGGTAGAAATGGGACAAAGGAGACCCACTAATTAAATACTCTGCGCTGAACTGATGCTGTGGAGTCGTGTCTGTGGACAGACTCTCTTTCATGAGGTTCAGTTTTGAATGAAAATTTTCTTGCTTTTATTGTTTGCGTGATTTGTTTTTTTTTTCCCCTTCTCAGCACATTGGATGTTTGACAGTCTTTTTTTTGATAGGTTCTTTTTGTATTTCTTTGTCTTGTGGCTGCCTGTAAGGAGACAAATCTCAAGGTTGTATAATGTACACATACTTTGATAACAAGTGTACTTTGAACTTTGAAAGGAGACCTTGCTGAGTTAGGTTGCCAGCAAGATGCTGGGACCAGATAAAGGAGCAACTCTTTGAGTCACAATGTAACATTCCTGGCAAGCACTCTGCAGGAAGGACTACAGTGGTGTCTTCATTGAGAACCCTGATCCTAACAGTGGGATCCAGACACTTATTGCAGCTCACTGGGGAGAACTGCATGTGTCTGAGGTCTTCCATGCAATATGCAGCAGCTTATTGAAAGACCCAGAGTTTCAACCATGAACTTTCTCATCCTCACACAGAGGCCCTGATTTTCATTTGTGTTTGATTTTTGTTAGAAATTGGGTTTTATTGCATACAAAAAAATGGTGTTAGCTCCATCTAATTTCTAAGCATATATTTTTGATATAGGTTTTCATTGGACCCAAGGTTTATGAAGCCAATATAGAACACAATTCTAGATCTTCTCTAACTGAGAAAGAAAATAAGTGAGCTGATGTTAACTTTACTGTAGAAATCTCTGCGATCAATGAGAGCGACAATGGGAAAAGAATGAAGGGGGATCTCATTGAAACCTGTGGAATATTGTAAGGCCTAGATACAGTGGATGCGGAGAGGATGTTTGCATTAGTTGGAGAGTCTAGAACCAGAAGCCACAGCCTCAGAGTGGAGGGACATCCATTTAGAACAGTGATGAGGAGGAATTTCTTTAGACAGAAGGCAGTGAATCTGTGGAATTCATTGCCACAGATGGCTGTGGAGGCCAAGTTACTGGGTATATTTAAAGAAGAGGCAGCTAGTTTCTTGATTAGGGCATCAGAGTTTATGGGGAGAAGGCAGGAGAATGGGTTGAGAGGGATAAAAAATCAGCCATGATGAAAGGGTGTAGCACACTTAATGGGCCAAATAGCCTAATTCTGCTTCTATGTTGCATGTTCTTATAGTTCAGTTGGGGCTCCTATGGTTATGAGGTTGTAGAGTGGCAAGGTCAGAGTGGGAGGGTGGGAACCTATAAAACTGGGGAAGGAAGTGTCTCTAATTTCCTTTCTGTTCCTGGTGGCCACAGTGATAAAAAATGAAGCCCGATTAGTTAGGCAATGGGTGTTCAATCTGCGTCGAATCTTATACTTCCTAAGATCATCTTTATTGCTGTGCAAGCATTGAATCTGACTTGGGTTTGTAATGAATAGAAGAGTTATCCTTTTATTCAGTTTGAGTGCTTCCCAGATACAGAAGCTTGAGAGTACAAACCACCGAGTTCCACCCCAGTGTCATCAGACTTGAACAGACCTCTCCTATGCTAAAAGGTGAAAGATAGATCTCCCTGTCGACCTCATCTTGGCCCTAGCACTTTATTTGTCTATGTGCGCTCGCTGTACTTTCTCTGTAACTGCCATGCTATATTCTGCATTCTCTTGTTCTTTTCACTGGCTTTCTTACTGCTCGTTGCACTGCTGACATTTAGGTCTGTCTGCTCATACTGTCGCACACAGATGTAGAAGATCATTGCCGTTTCCATAAAAAATGTTATTTTGACCAATCAGAGTTGTTAGCCCTGAGCTGAGCCCCTGATCCTGGAGGACTACTGGGCCACTCTTAGACTGGCCTCTACCTTTTGACTGCTTGGCATGGGTGACCCTATCAAGAGCCAAAGTACAAGGCCCTGACTCCAGCCAACACAGTACTCTGGGTCATTGAGGCACACAAACCTCCAAACCCTATGACAAGGTTGAGGTCCGCTTGGAGGTTCTTTTCATTAGCTCAATGTATTTATGTGTGGAATAATCTCTCTGAATGGCATGTAGATGTACAGTAAGCTTTTCACTGTACTGTACCTTCATACATGTGGTGATAATAAACCAACACCAATTCTTACCCATCGCCCTTAAATGGTAACAACGAAAATCTGAAATATTGAACTGGTCCTTTCTTAAATGTGTGTGTTTGTGTCAGTTTAATTTTCCAAAGATTAATTGGAATAATTTCATTGTAGCTTCAGTAATGCTTGGTAGCATTTTTACTGCTTTTGAGCATGGCTCATGGTGGAAGGAAAGCTCACCAGTTTAATTGAAAATAATAATTCATGTGCTAACTGCCTTTAGTGATGAGCCTTACAAATACCTCTGAAAGCTGCAGGCAGTGTTATGGATTGATGAATGGTGGCTGGGTGCCATTTTCTTTTCCACCTGTTTAGAATCAGAGCTTTGAGATTTCCACTGACGGGAGCCATAACAAGCCTTGGTCTCCTGTGTTATAAGGTCACCAGACAGCACCGTTTATGGACCACTCTATTTCTCCTAATGGTGTTCCAGCCTCTTTGCTGCATATTCTGTGAAGCTGCACTTCAGGTCAAATTATATTTTTAGAACACTTTTCACTGCAACAGCATGTTATAATCACAGCTCCTTTCTGATGCTAAATGTCTGCAGTGCAGGGAAATTGGGAAGAATGTTTTACTTAATCAAATTGAAGGAGTCTGGTTTTGACTAGCATGACTGGAGGGGCTAACGTAAGTTAACGAATGTCAGGGTAAACCACATAATAGCATAATACCATGATTACAGTATATTACTTGACCACTATTACAGGAGCAATATTGACCAGAGCCATTTGTTCTCATCTGATCACACAGCTCGGACTTTAAACATTAAATATTATGAATTATAATAGTAAGCAGATTATCATTAATAACTCATTATTGAAGTTAATTAATGTGCTCGGGAGAGGAAATTGGAGCCCTAAATGCTCTAGAGAGGAAATCTGCTTCCCTTATCCAATCAGCTGTATATGTGACTTTAGACCCTTGTCAAGCAGCTTGCTCATTTGCCATTAGAAAGGAGCCTATAAGCTGCTCAGCTCAGACAGTAAAAGCTGGTCTCAGTAGTGATGTCTATATTCGGTGAATGGACTAAAAGAAAGTGTGAAATATTGAAGTATTGCTTTTCAATACAAAACTGCAAGGTAGTTTCCAACAGTCTTGAGTGTGGCTGTATGTATTTCAGGCTCCTTATGTTTTAGATGCATATGTGTGGCGTAAATGCCATTCTTCTTGAGAGTGGAATTCCCTTCTGGAATTGGCAACTACTGTGAACATTGGGGTGGATATTATGTAGTTCAATACGACATGCAAAGGGTCAAATCCAGTTTCAGTCCAGTGGGTAAATGCTGGGTCTACACTTTCTGTGGAGTCTGAGGTGTGTGAGGCTCCCTGCCGCCATTGTAACAACTTTCTACAGTAGCACCATCAAGAGTGTCCTGTCTGGATGAATCACTATGTGGTATGGAAGCTGCAGAGCATCGGAACGCAAGACCCTACGGAGGATGGTAAAAACTGCCGAGAGGATCACCAGGGTATCACTCCCCTCTACTTGTGACATTTATCAGGAGTGTTGTGCACAAAGGGCCCAAAGCATTGTTGAGGGTCCCTGCCACCCAACGCACAATCTCTTTGACCCACTACCATCAAGAAGGAGGTATAGGAGCACCTGGACTAGAACTGCAGAATGGGTAACAGCATCCCCGCTCAGGCTCTGAGACTAATGAATACCCTGTCATTACCGAGGTCTCATAACTAGGACAGAGAGCTGTCTACTTTACTGTTTACCTGTGCTGCACACTATGTTCACTTTGAATTATATTTCATTAACTTTTCATTGTGGTAACATTTTGTTTTATGTGCTGTGTGTCATATGTATTGTGGGTGCTCTATGGTCTAGAGGAACATCATTTCATTTGGTTGTATATACGTACAGTCAGATGACAATAAACTTGAACTTCAACTTCTGCCCAGTAAGTATTTTTGGAGGGCATACTCTGGCTGTCTCGGGCATCCATTCAATATACTTTTGGTTGGTCCAGTGATGGTTCATAGCAGGATTGCTTAAAGGAACCATTTCAGGTTGAGTGCTCTGCAAGCCAAACCCAGCCACCCTGACATTTTGTCCACCTGTGCCACTGTGTAATGTTTTTAATAGTAAGTGACTTGGTATGTTCATCAAAGAGACACTCAGCAATAAAACAGACACCCCACTCCAACCCACTGAGTCCATGCTTTTCATTAACCTGTGTGTTAATAACCAGGAATTCCTGCACAACACTAAATTATGTTAAGGCATGGACTTGGATAAATGTCCTTAGTAAGGAAATATATCTTTGATACCCCCCAACACTAAAGTCATTTAAGAAAATTCATTTTCTCTCTTTTTGGGCATTTTATACATTAAATAATGGAATTTCCTTACATCAATTACTTCCCATCATGCAAGGCTGTGATGTATTTTAATCCACAATGTAGGTTCCTCATCCCATTCTGCAACAGACATACTTAACTTTGTGTGGCTCTTGGACCCTGTTCTCCATTTTCAAGCATATTGATAGAGACCAACACAACTTGGGAGCTGGACAGTTTTGGGCAGCACTTCCAAAAGAAATGGTCTCTGCATGGCAGGCTCCAATCTCAAAAATAGAAATTTGCCTCCTGAGGCCCTCTTCATGTAAACCGCATGACCATTCTTTCAATGTGGCACCCTTTTCAAGTAGATCTAAACTTGCCCTCAGCGGTTTTCATTTGGCAGAGTTAAACCCCTGTGAGATGGGATGGGTAGCAGCCATTCAATGTGAAGAACTTCTAATCAAGTAAGCACTCCCTATCACCCACAAAATAGTTTCAAGACGTCATTAGATCTCCCCTGGATCTTCCAGGCAAACTTGTATTGTGACTGCCTCCTCCACGCAGTTGGACAAGTTTCATTTCAGATTGATCCTGAGCATTTACATAGAGGACCTTCAATTGTTCAGCTTGAGATACTTCTGAACCCGGTTCCAAAAGGTGGCAGATCAGTGTGCAATCACTGTATGTTCTCTCCTCAATACATTCAAGCTAGTTTTCCTTGAGTGGTAAAGGTGGTCCTGGAATTCATGTTAGTGCCCAAAAAACGTGCATCCATTGCAGGCAGATTCCAGATCTGATATTTTAATGCAGGGATTAATATAAACAAGTGTAGACATTAAATTAGTTAACATTATAAGTTGATACACAATTGTGTGTTAATATGATGGCTTGGACTTTACTTGGCTTTGCTTAAAAAAAACTCACACTGACCCACAGAAGTACAAACTTGTTCTGGAGTCTAATTCAAGTGCTGGATTCATGAACTTAGTGCTGAGATCTCCAGGTAATTTCTTGGTTTCACTCCACATGTTGGTAGACTCAACATGGTGTCCACCAGTGGAGCAGGAGCATGAGATTCCTGATGCTTTGCCTATTCTCAGGATTCCTCATTGATTTGACTGGGGATTATACAGGTATGATGAAGAAAGGCAAGAATAAAATGACACTGTTTTACAAATTAATTCTGTCTTGTGAAGTGTTTTTTTTACGTATACCTGGTTTAGGGGAGTTCAAAGCCTCATGCTTTTAAAAAAAATTGTTGTACCTTATGAATTATCAAACACATTTAGAAACAGGGATAAGTTCTGACAGATTTGATACATGGTTAAACTGGGGTTTTGAATTGACTGGCTCTTGAGGCTATTTGAGCTATTTGGGGTGCAGGAGTTGATCTGATCACTTGACTACACAATTCAAGGCTGTTGTTTCACACAGGGACTTGCTGCTTAGCTGTAGGATCACCCCAGACTGCTTGGCAGTGTTTATGTTATATAGAGTCAAGATTGTTTATTGTCATTCTTCAGTACATGAATGTGAAGGGGAATGAAATGATTATTATTCCAAATCCTAAACAGCATAAGAAAAACATAATAAGCATAAAAATCAGAATAAATATGTATACCACACAATGTACAAGTAACTGTTGGAGTGTGACCATAGATATATAACATTAACTTATATCCATAATCTATTATCTAAAATGATGCTAGGTGCAGGGGTATCTCAAAGTTCAAAAGTTCAAAGCTCAGAGTAAATGTATTATCAAAGTACACATATGTCACCATATATTGCCCTGAGATTCATTTTCTTTCAGGCATTCACAGTAGAACAAATAAATACAATAGAATCAATGAAAAATGACACTCAAAAGCTGACAAGTAAGCTATGTGCAAAAGAACACAAGCAGTGCAAATCCAATCAATCAGTAAATGAATAAATAATACTGATAACATGTGTTGTACAGATGTTTATCTGTACAACTCATGTACCTTGATGTACATAGAATGACTCTGACAGGATCAAAAGCCAAAGTGACTCTTGCAGCGGGTAGCAGCAGGGTATTTGAAAACACAGTAGGACAGCGTAGGTATGAGGTTTGGAGTGTAATCGCAAAGTGGCATTAAGTGAACTAAGTAAAGTGGATATAGACCTGGCAAGTTAAGGGTACACAGAACATGGGCAGTATATGTAGGTTCGTTCATTTGTTATGTGCCAGGTCGTAAGATGTAGGCAATCATGGTCTTTCCATGACCATGATTGCTTTTGGCAAATTTTTCTGCAGGAGTGGTTTGCCATTGCCTTCTTCTGAGCAGTGTCTTTACAAGACAGGTGACCCCAGCCATTATCACTACTCTTCAAAGATTGTCTGCACAGCGTCAGTGGTCGCATAACCAAGACTTCTGATATACACCAGCTGCTCATATGACTATACACCACCTGATCTGTTGGCCTCACGTGACCCTGATCATGTTACACCTTGCCCAAGGCTAGTGGAAGGAAGGAGCGCCTTACACCTCCTTTGCTAGTGACGTAGCTCCACTTCAAGTATGTGGGCACGCTGGTCCCATTGAACAAAGTCCAGATCTGTGTCACTTCCAGGATAATATAAGGCTTTGTACATTGAGACTGGGTAGAAAGAACTGAACCTAACCATAAAACATTCCTCAGTTTTCACCTTGATGGTGACAGATTGGCTGTCCAGTTTACACCTTGCCCAGAGAAGAGTAACTTTAATTAACTTCAATGTTTCAATCAAGTTTACTTCTGCTCCCTGAAATTACTTAGCAGACAACGTTATGGGTTTTTTTTCTGGTTGTTCTTCATCTTTGGATGGAGCAGGTTCAGTGTTGCCTAAAAAATAATTAAAGTTAAGTTCCTTATTGTGTCTATATTGAGAATGTTATACAGAGATACAGCATGAAACAGACCCGTCAGCTTGCTGACTATCAGCCACTCATTTACACTAATCTGGGAGATCACTTGCTTTCAAGTGGCAGGATAACTAATGACAGCAGTTCTGTAGATCCTTCCCGGCAGCTGTTTTCAACCAAACTGCTTCACTGTTTATCTTGTGAATTGCTGCAATAACCCTGATAAACTGCATTGACCTCTTTCGCTCAATGCCGTCCGTCACTTGGGTGTCAGTGGCTGCCAATGTCTGAAGTCAGTCTGTTGAAGAGGAGCTTTGATCAGCAAACTGAAAGGCAAATCTTGTTAGTTTTCCCCTTCTCTTCTTATCATTCAGACTGTACTTCATTTATGAATGGATTTGTCTTCATTTTATGTCTCATTGGTACTGCTTATTCAATAGAATGCATTGCTCACTCCTTCAGATTATTGAGAGCTGACCCTTAACCAGAAAATAAACAAAAATAGCAGAGTAGATTTTATTTATTTTTTATTGAGATACAGCATGGAATAGGCCCTTCCGGCCTTTTGAGCCGCACTGCCCAGCAACCCCTAATTTAACCCTACCCTGATCACGGGACAATATACAATGACCAATTAACCTGTCAACAGATACCTCTATGGGCTGTGGGAGGAAACCAGAGCACCCAGAGGAAATCCACAGGGTCACAGGGAGAACATACAAACTCCTTACAGGCAGCAGCAGGAATTGCAAGTTCATGGCTTTTTAAAATATGTCAGTCTTTATGAGTAGTTTTTCATTGATTCTATTGCATTTCTTTCTTCAGCTGTGAATGCCTGCATAAAAATGAGTCTCAGGGTAGTGCATGGTGATATATACTTACTTTGATAATAGATTTACTTTGAACTTGTGTGATTAAAAATGCTATTGTTTCCCCATTAACATCATAGCTTTCATAAAAGGATCTTGGATATTCCCACTGGGTTTAGGATGACCCCAGTTCTGCCGACCCCAATGCTTATGACGAAAAAAAAATAGGACACAAAAATCAAGGGCAGATACTTCATGCCTGCTCTGCCATTAATAAAATTCTACCTGATCTTTTGCTTCAATGCCACTTTCTTTCATCAAGGTCCACATCTCTTGATTCCTTTAAGAATAAAACTGAGTCAATCTCCATATTGACTATATGGCTGGACAGAGAATTCCAAAGATCCATTGCACTTTGGGTGATAATTTTTTTTTCTCTTCTCTAAACTGTCAGCCCCTTATTTTGAAACTGACCCTTGAACGTGGCCACCCCGGCCAGTCGAAATATCAACTCTGTTTCAATGCTGTCAATGCCATGAGGATTGAATACTTTTCATTGAAATTATCTCTCATTCTTCTGAGTTCATGATATCAATCTCTTCTTCTTGAATGAATTGGCTTAGAATTAATCTTGCGAACCTCTGCTCTAGCCCAAATTTAAACTTTTCTCAAGTAGGGAGAACAACCTGTACACTCTGTTGTAAACACAGCCTCATTAGGTCCTGCGTAATTGGAAGAATATATCTCTAATTAGATACTTGAAGATTCATACTGGAAGGCTAAACTGCTAGTTGCTTTCCTAACTGCTCACTGTATCACCTTGTCAATGTTCAGTGACTTGTGTATAATATCAAAGTGCCACTTCCTTAATAATAGATTCCAACATTTCACCTCCTACTGGTTTCAGCAAACTGGTCTGTAAATTCATGTTTTCTATCTCTCTCCTTTCTTTAATGCTTGGTATGTGAGTGATCACTGACTGACCAGTTATCGGTAGAAGAGGCAAAGATTGTAGAGGAGGGTTGTTTGGATTGTTGCACAGTACTTTCGGTTTGTATGTCAACAAATACACTCAAAACCTTCTATAGTTGTACCATGGAGAGCATTCTGACAGGCTGCATCACTGTCTGGTATGGAGGGGCTACTGCACAGGACTGAAAGAAGCTGCAGAAGGTTGTAAATCTAATCAGTTCCATCCTGGGCACTAGCCTACAAAGTACCCAGGACATCTTTAGGGAATGGTGTCTCAGAAAGGCAGCATCCATTATTAAAGACCTCCAGCACCCAGGTGTACCATTTTCTCACTGTTACCATCAGGTAGGAGGTACAGAAGCCTGAAGGCACACACTCAGCGATTCAGGAACAGCTTCTTCCCCTCTGCCATCCGATTCCTAAATGGACATTGAATCTTTGGACACTACCTCACTTTTTTTAAATATAGAGTATTTCTGTTTTTGCACGTTTTTTTAATCTACTCAATTAATGTTTATTTACTTTTTTATTTATCCAATAAAAAAAATGATGTTAGGTTAACAAATTTCACGTCACATGCCGGTGATAATAAACCTGATTCTGATTCTGACCGTGTTTGACCTGCACGTCACAGTGCTCAGTGTACACACCCAGAATGTTTGCCTGCATATCCTTATGCCTGGACCAGTATAAGGTGGACATTGGAAAGCTGCATTTCAAGTGATGCCATTTTTGACTTGTTCACTGATGCCCATGAGGCAATAAGGTTTATACTTCTGCGAACAGGGCTCCCACCAACTCCAGATTCCTACAACAACCACTTTATTCTGAGCTCTGCCATAGCAGCAGATTACCAAGTGTTCATAAGATAAGATTCTAAAAGGTTCTCAAAACCTCTGTGGAATTGTGTAACTTCCCCACCACAGGTAGGATTCCCTGATTCAAGACTGTTGTTTACTGTAGAAGCAGCATTTAGGGTAATACTGAGGATGTCAAGTCTGTGCTTTGGGAGGATAGAATCCGAGCACCAATGATGGAAGCAGTTCACCATCTCTCAGAACAAAATGGGACAGGAAAGGGTGGCAGGTTGGGCTCATGAGTGGGACTGAAGCTATGGATTGGGACTCAAATGATGGTTAAAAACATAGAAACGTGGAAACTTACAGCCCATTACAGGCCCTTCGGCCCACAATGCTGTGCCAACCATATAACCTACTCTAGAAACCACCTAGAATTTGCCTAGCGCATAGCCCTCTATTTTTCTAAGCTCCATGTAACTATCTAAGAGTCCCTTAAAAGACCCTATTGTATCCCCTTCTACCACCTTCACTGGCAGTGCATTCCATGCACCCACAACTCTCCATGTGAAAAACTTACCTCTGACATTCTCTTGTACCCACTTCCAAGCATCCTAAAACTATGCCCCCTTGTGTTAGCCATTTTGCCCTGGGAAAAAGCCTCTGGCTATCCACATAATGAATGCCTCTCATCATGGTTGGTTGAGTTTACTAGTGATGAACAGTTTGCCACTGGGGAGGCCAAATATTTCTTACAGGATATTTTGAGGGTGAGGAGGGTGCTCTTCTCAGTCTACCCACTAAAACATGTTACAAAACAGGAGCTGTCTGTCCTTAGCAAAGGGTTTCCTGAGCTCTGCAGTTGTTAACTATAGATTAGGTTCCCAAATTTTCGTTTCCAAAAGTTTACTTGTTAAAAGGTTTGCTATTATATGCAGTATAATATTTCATTCAGATGGTGCTGTTCTCCACAGAAGTTATATTCCATTTTCTGACAACTGTGCTGCATGTTATGACATATATATATTTTTTCTTTATTTCATCCCTTTAACAGATAGGCCAGTGTTAATTTTGAAGGTGTTTCAGCCTCTAGGGGTGCAGTGATAGCAGAAACTTAAACTGTGGCCCCTTCTCTTAGAAGCTTTCTAGGGGCTACACTAGGCTCTGCTCAACATTTGGTCTTACACCTTGGAATGTGCTGGTGTGTTGGGATTCTACCTGTCCACCGGTTGGAAGCATGATATTAGTCACCTACCATGGAATGTTTGATTTTCTTTGGAGTGTAGTCCATGATCTATCTCTCATAGAGAGGTTTCTACAGAAGAGCACACTTGATGCCCGGTCAGTTATTGCATGGAGATTGTGCAGGAAAAAGTGATAATCCTTTTGGATGGATTTCCAAGCAGGAGGCAAATTTATTTGGATGAATATCTCCTCAGCAGAACTTACAAGCAAGATCAAAACCTTGTTAGGCTGATGGTGAGAAGGAGCATTTGGGCACAGAGTTTCAGCCCCAAACAACTTGCCCTTAAGGCAGTTTTAGTGGGGATGAGACCATTATCCATTTTCTTCTGGAATATGCATTTGGCAGGAGAGACTGGAAAATAGTGTGAAGACCTTTGCCATGGTTTAACCTAAACATGAGTCTTCTTCAGACTCTTCCTAGGTATACACAACCAGGGAAACAGGAATTGTCCTTTGCAAGATTTTCACTTGTGTTTTTGGAGCCTATTTTAAACATGTGAATAAGGTGCCTGCCTGCCTCTGGTGAGTGGAGATTAGTGTAGTTTGCTAATCCTGCTGTGGAATGCCAGTGGGCAATGACGTAGCGGATCCTAGGAAATGAATCATTCAGAGTGGACACAAACTCTCTAGCCCTCCAAGTCCATGTTCATCATCGGTGCCTGTTTATACTGATCACATAATGATCACTTTTTCATCGGATCCTTGATATAAACTTTTAACTCTCAGCTCCCCTCCCCATACACTCAGAATGTAGCCTGATGCACTTCAGCCCTCTTGAATTTAATTACAATTCAGAAAAAAATGAACAAATAACTAGATTAAATAAAGAGATGAGGGCAGATATCGGCCCGATGTGATTTACCTCAGCTTGAAGCTAAGCAACTGAAGCCAAGTGCTGATGATGAGCAATTGCAAGTTTGGAAAGAAATGGTAATTAATCACATTTTGGATTTTATTGCTTTAATTAATTTATTTTCCACCATATGGTAATTCCCAACCAAACACATTAAAGCCTGATTAGAATGAAGATCAGGCAACCCTGTGTTTGAGGGAATAGTGCAGCTTCTGTCTTAGGGTGAAATTAATAAAGCCATGTAAGCAGGTGATGCTGTGTCACTCACCCCAAATTAAATATCTCAGTGAGCACAGTGGGGTGGCTAAGTTGCCAACCCGCTTCATATCCTGTGTAAAATATTCTTGTGACTCTCAGCTTTAAAAGGAGACAGAGTGAAAATCACAGAATCTCTCTCAGCCAGGACATCCTATTTGAATATTTGCTTAGAAATATGTGACAGTGAGAGGCGAAGGGACTGAGCAGCGCAGCAGGAACACAGTGACGTAAATGCCACGAAGGGAGAGGCAAAGAGATGGTAGCATATCTGTGCTGTGCATACAGATTGGAAGCTCACTGCTCTTTCTCTACTCTTCCCTGACATTTCCTCCTATTCCCCTCAAATAAAAGGGGATTTGAGATGTATTGATTACTTAAAGGATTAGATTGCCTGCGTGACATTCACATTCTTAATATTATTGGCATTGTTGAGAAGATTTTGAATGCAAGAACAAAGATGAGAGGTACAAACCCAAAACCCATTACAAGCAGAATCCTAAATAACATCACACTGAAAAAATCAATTTTGGACAGGTTGGATGATCTTAAGAGAATTACTTGTGCGGTAACAAACGTATATCTCAGAACAAAAGACAGAACAAGATATCCTGTGTAGAATGCACAATGCTGAAAATCCTTGTGCTTGTTTTGACCTTAAGCTTTTCAACCCTATCTCACTTGACTGGTACAAATCAAGCATCGGAGGTTCCAGCTGACGAATACTAAACCCTTGAGCTTGAATCTTCGTGAGTGTTGCGTGCTGGGTTGAATATTTTAATCATCCAGCCATCCATGCGACTTCTCTATACTTAATGGTGAAAGTCATAAAGAAGATGACACTTTTATCCATTTTAAAAATGATAGGTAAGCTGCAGTCTCCAAGCACCTGCACAATATTGTAGGGAATGGAGTAGGCTCATTTTCATGATAATACGGTGATTTACAGTCATTAACACCATATGACAATGGGCATAGGTTGTGTTGCATTTAATGTATTATTGTCAATGTGATATCACAAAAAAGGATAATGCCTTGCTCTTTGAGTATTTTACCTTTTTTCTTAAAGGAGGCATAAGGGGAAAAGCATTTATACCGGACTTTGTTATTTATATGTTCTGAGTTCACTCCGTATGCATGCCAATGGATAGTCACTGCCTGTTACGCCGCTGATATTTAGGGCGGCAATGAAGATCTTCCATCTCTGTCTGTTCTTGGCCATCTTCTCTATTGTGCCCCAGGTGCGGTTCAGGGTCCTCATTTCTGCCTCTACAGTACAGCGTCAAGTTGCCTTTGCTTTCTGGCGTTTCCTCCGCCTTTCAGGGGCCCAGTGGAGTGTTAGCTTGACGATGGAGTTGGCCTCTCTTCTCATCATGTTCCCAATCCATCTCCAATATTTCCTCATGATGATTGTGGCCATGTCCTCTTGGTGGCACTGAGGGAGTAGGGCTTGGTTGGAGATCTTTCTTGGTCAAAAAATAGGGAGGATCTTACAGAGGCTCATGGTGTGTAATGACAGCATCTTGGAAAGGTTGTTCTCTGTCATGCACTATTGGCTACCTTCAGTTTGCCAGGTCTATCTGCTTTCACTGACGACCAGTATACGTAGGTTGTAATGACACATTCCTTCAGTTATTTGTGCTAGCTTGCCAGTGTTGGACATGGTTCATACGTTCCAAACACCAATTTTGGTCTTGATCTTGGCAGTGTTCAGGGCTCCTTCATCATGCCAGTGGCTTCCTCTTGGTTTTCACTACCATCCGTCATACAAATCCTGAGTGGAGACTCAGGAATACCGTCGTGCCCAGATAAAAGATTCTTCATTGCTGTTTCCAAACGATTTTTTTTGACTAGTCAGGGATGCTGGCCCTGACCTGATGTAAATGGATACTTGTGTAGATAACAGTGGAACAGTTAAAAGTCATCAAAAATTAATGGCTCACATTGATCTATACTTCTCAAAACTTGACAGTTACAATTGGCTAATGTTTGCTTTATAGTTGATGTGTAGTTATGGAGTCACACAAGATTTACTTGGTACAATCATGGGCCCATTGCTTCCTTCATTCTATCAACGCCGATGGATTCTCTATCTACCAATGTCCCAAAAACCCACAGGGCCTTGATTTTCCATTTGCCTCTAATCACATGGGGACAGATTTAGATTTCACTCCCAGGTGGGAGTGTGGGGGAGCAATTGCAGTTGGGGACCAGTGGTCCAGGACAGCCTCCCTGTCCGTGAAAACAACCAGTGGGTAGGGACACCAGGTTTGGATAGAGGGAAAGTGAACAGAGAAACCAAGGGGAGAGAGGCTTGTGAAGGGAATCTAAGCTGAGAATTTGGGAGACCACAGGATGCAGTAAGGAGAAGGGGACAGGGAAGAAGGGATACATAGATGTGGGACAGGGACTGGAAGAAATAAAGGTTGGGGGCTGAGGAAAAACGCAGGATGAGGAGGGAAGATTGCATCTCCTTAATTGTCTTGAAATTTGTTGCCCTTTGTCAACTCTCTGTCAGATCCATACCTTAACAATCTGTCCAACGTTAAACAGGTCAGCTGGTGGTGCAGTGACATCAGCGCTGGACTCCGGAACGGACGTTCCCTGGCTCAAATCCAGTCGGGCCGCTCCCGAGTACGCTTTCCATCCGTGCCGGGTTGAGTATTGAGCTCGCAACTCGGCCTCGTAAAATAAAGAAAAATACAGCGAAATGTCTGTGCGAGGAGTGGCGCCCCAAACAGCCTTGTAAGGCATGAAAATGCCTGACGCTGGCCTCTCAGTCCTGAGTCAACGTCCTCCTCATCATCATCATCATCAACATTAAACAAATTTGTGTATTGGCATCTTCTACTCCTCAGACTTTAATGGAAGCTAATCATCCTCAATTTTGAGGAACTTAAACCAGGCAGAATCCTATTGAATCAGCTCTGCATGCTTTCCAGCACATGGTGGCCAGATCAGCACACAATACTCCAGGTAATGCACAAAGTTGAAAAGTAACATTACGGTTTTATATTCTATGCCTCAGCCTATGAAGGTAAGCATACCATATGCCTTCTTCACCATCCAATATACATGTATTGGCACATTTAGTAAACAATGGACTTGAACCCTAAGGTCCCTCTGTTTATCAACATTCCTTCCTGTCTTCCCAAAGCGCATCTCCACCATGTCATCTGCCAATGCTCCTCCCAACGTCCCATCTTATCTCTATCTTATTGTAGCCAAAGACAACCTCCCTCATGATCCACAGTATTCACTAACTCCAATGTCATCTTCAAATATATTAAAACATATTTGAGAAGCCAAGTACCAGGAGCTGGTAGAGCAGTGTCTGAGACAGGGGTGGAGGGCACGATGCGAGCCTGTCGAGGTGGGGTGTAGAGGTTTTGCTGGCTGCTCACTCTGCCGAACCGACTCTACTTGGCGTTATGGGGGCTGCAAAGAAAGAGCCATCAGACTGCTGGGTGAACCTCCAGATGGCCAAGGATCAATATGAGCTGTGAACCATTGCCGCTGGGACGCAAGCCAAGGCCTGATCAACCTTGGCTGGGCTACCTGGGTGAGAGTATCTAAAAGACCCGAAACACCCAATAACCCCTGGTTACATCACTGATGATGTGTTGCACCACATCCTACCATGTATCTCAGCTTCATACCTCCTAGTCAGTAGTCACAGCCTTCCAATCACAAAAACAACCTTCCACCACCATCTTCTGCTTTGTGTTCATGTTAATATGAATTTATTCATGAGGCTCCTGCCTGCTTCCCAGGTTAACTCTCTTTACTAATAATAATACCTCCTGGGAGACCTTACAACTATAAAAATAATGATAACTGGAAGGAATGAATGAACTGTCCACTTTCTATCTAGAATTGAAGCACTAATGAGAGAATAAAAAGATGAAAACAGCTCTGCCTATATTAAACTTGGAATATTTGTGTGAGATTTGCAAAAACAGTATATAAATACTAATTCTTGACTTGATTGAACATGATTCTGGCACTTAATTCCAAAAATTTTCAGTCATTTTCTGTATGTTAGTCTATATCTTCCCGTATTATTCCCAAAATTTCTATTTTTCCTTTCTCAGTCTTGCATTTTAGAGGAAGCCAATAATAAAATAAAATAACTGGGACCCAGGACACATGCACTTGTACGACTCAAACATACTTTGTATTTTCTTGTGCACAAAGAGAGCAGCAGAGGTCCCTGTCACCTACATTGTTCTGAAGTCGGAACAGAATCTTGCTAATTTTATACAGAATTGTCTCATCAGTTACAAATATTGATTATTGTGAACTGTATATATTTGAATTCCTTACTCACAAGATCAATCGCCGTTCACAATAGAGGTGCAAAACTCAGTTGAAACTTTGAGCAGAGAACCGATGATATCTTGAAGTTAGTAAAGACAATAGAGCCTGACGAAGGGTCTTGGCCTGAAACCTCGACTGTACCTCTTCCTAGAGATGCTGCCTGGCCTGCTGCGTTCACCAGCAACTTTGATGTGTGTTGCTAGAGCCTTAGTTGTTGGGTATGTTTCACGTCCTTCTGTTGTCTCATCTGTCTGTAGCGTCTCTATTGTGCAAGGGATGCTATGTTTTAGGAAAACCTCTCTAAAGTTTCACTACAGAGGTCTCACTCGTCTGGTACACACTGCCACAGTCATCTCGTCTGTTGTAAGCAGAAGTGTCTCCAATGGTCTCACTTCAAAGGTCTCACTTGACAACAGCTGTCCCAGTTGTCTTACTGCAGTTTACACGGGAGAAAGATCAATAAGTGATGTGGGAGAGAGGTACACCATTCAGTCTATTGAACCTGTTTTATCATTCACTGAGCTCATTGTTGATCTGTGACCTAACACTGTATATCATCCCAATTCCAGATATTCCTTAACATATTTGGCAAACAATAATCTTTAAATCACAGATTTAAAAGTAATAATCGATTTAGCATTCATGTCTGTTTGAAAAAGAGTTCCACAATTCTTTGTGGGCTGTTTTCCAACTGCACTCTTGAAAACCCTGGGTGTAACTTATATGCTATAACTGTAGCCAGAGATTTCTCAACCAGAAAAAATAGCTGCTTTCTAGTTTTCCCTCAGTTCCCCCCAAAAATCATGATCAAAGCCTATCCTGATCTTCAGAATTCCAATGATCAGGATCTTATTTTATGCTTTTTTGTAATTTAGCTCTTGTAACACTGTAGTGAATCTAGACTGAATTCTCTCTAAGGCTAATGAGCTGTTGTGCTCCTTTCTGTGCACAGTACTTGAGATAAGCTGCAGGCGATGCTTTGCACACTTTTAGTATCCTCCCATATAAATACAGCCACTTCTTAGGCAGCCCTCTGGACTGATAGCAATTTGATTCCATCCCAGTTCTCTGAGGCTCTCAGGTGGTTAATGAGCCCAAAATGGGTCTCGCAGTGGGTTAGTGTGCAGATTAACACATGCAAAATGCTGGAGGAACTCAGCAGGTCAGGTAGCATCAATAGAGAGGAATAAACTGAATCATGAGTCGTAAAGGGTCTCGACTGTTTATTCCTCTCTGAAGATGTTGCTGGGCTCTTCCAGCATTTTGTGTGTGTCACTCTGGTTTTCCAGCATCTGCTGAATCTCTTGTGTTCAGAGAGAAGGATGATTGAAAGGATCTGTATTCCCTCTGCTTTTCGCACATAGGGTTGCTCCTGTTGCAAAGGCTTGAGATGCGTCTTCCTGATGTTCCTATCAGTGTTATACATGAGTCAGGCATTCCCATAAGTTTGTGAGGTTATTACATCTTTTCAGGGAATCCTTGCAGTCCCTCTTGAAGTGCTATTTTTTTCAGATTTCTTGGAGATCCATTGCTATGACAGAGATTAGATTAAGACTAACATTGTTTGTAGTCGTATAGTCATAGTCATACTTTATTGATCCCGGGGGAAATTGGTTTTCGTTACAGTTGCACCATAAATAATAAATAGTAATAGAAATAGTGATAGTAATACTACTATTAGTAAATAGTAAATAGTAATAGTCATGGAAATAATAACTAGTAATAGAATAGTAATAGAAAAATAGTAATAAATAGTTAAATAGTAATATGTAAATTATGCCAGTAAATTATGAAATAAGTCCAGGACCAGCCTATTGGCTCAGGGTGTCTGACCCTCCGAGGGAGGAGTTGTAAAGTTTGATGGCCACAGCAGGAATGACTTCCTATGATGCTCTGTGCTGCATCTCGGTGGAATGAGTCTCTGGCTGAATGTACTCCTGTGCCCAACCAGTACATTATGTAGTGGATGGGAGACATTGACCAAGATGGCATGCAACTTGGACAGCATCCTCTTTTCAGACACCACTGTCAGAGAGTCCAGTTCCATCCCCACAACATCACTGGCCTTACGAATGAGTTTGTTGATTCTGTTGGTGTCTGCTACCCTCAGCCTGCTGCCCCAGCACACAGCAGCAAACATGATAGCACTGGCCACCACAGACTCATAGAACATCCTCAGTATTGTCCGGCAGATGTTAAAGGACCTCAGTCTCCTCAGGAAATAGAGATGGCTCTGATCCTTCTTGTAGACAGCCTCAGTGTTCTTAGACCAGTCCAGTTTATTGTCAATTTGTATCCCCAGGTATTTGTAATCCTCACACTGACCCCCTGGATGGAAACAGGGGTCACCGGTACCTTAGCTCTCCTCAGGTCTACCACCAGCTCCTTAGTCTTTTTCACATTAAGCTGCAGATAATTCTGCTCACACCATGTGACATGTACATTGAAATATTGAAACATACAGTGAAATGTGTCATTTGCATCAACAACCAACACAGTCCGAGTATGTGACGGGGGCAGCCCACAAGTGTTGCCGTGCTTCCGGCGCCAACATAGCATGCCCACAACTTACTAACCCTAATCTTTGGAATGTGGGAGGAAACCAGAGCACCCAGAAGAAACACATGCGGTCATGGGGAGAATGTACAAACTCCTTACAGACACTGGCGGGAATTGAGCCCTGATCACTGATGCTGTAATGGCATTATTTTAACTGTTATGCTACCATGGAATTATATTGGGAGTCTGGTTCAGGCATGCTCATTGACATTTGTTGAATTTAATTAGAGGCTTGATGTTTGGGACGTTAGACTACCAGAGGATGAGGATATTGGTCATCCTGTCAATGAATTGGGAGGACTATGTGGAGTAGGAGCTCCAGCTCTATGTTGCCCATGTCTTGGAAGTATACAGGAAGGTAGCGTACATAGTGGGCTAATTGCTAGGGTTTTGCATTAGATTTTTGAACACTTTCCTCCCCCAGATAACCAAACACAGTGGCAATCTGAAGATAGTGAATTTCTTCATCAGGTTCTGTCTTCATCAAGATATGGAAAGTGATTCTTGTTTCCGAGGGTCTCATTACATTTATTGTCTGGGTGTTATTTTACACTAGTGAACATTAACCTTATGGATGTATTGTGTGAGTTCTATTCTCTTGTATGCTTTAGTGGACAGGTCAATAATGCTTTAGAGCTCAGCTTCCCAGTGTGCACATAAGCAAAGGTGTGTGCATTCTACAGCTCAATAACAAAAGCTGGGGCAACCTTGGTTCTGGAGTGTAGGCAATTTGGGTTAAACACATTCCAATTTATCCTGCAGATTAGCTTCATCCCTTTATAAATTTGTTGGAGGTGAGTTCTAATATTTTAATGATGAAGATTCAGGAAAGGATTGGGATT
The DNA here is from genome assembly GCF_030028105.1 of Mobula birostris. Taxonomy (NCBI): domain Eukaryota; kingdom Metazoa; phylum Chordata; class Chondrichthyes; order Myliobatiformes; family Myliobatidae; genus Mobula; species Mobula birostris. The sequence continues at coordinate 27,461,349 of NC_092394.1, read as the reverse complement.
GCTATACTTAAAGGCAGTCTACTCGGGGGTTGGATTTGTAATGGGCCATTACTTAGAATTACATCTCACCTATTATGTAGCAGAAAATGCAAATTAATTTTTGAATGTAGTCAAAACGAAGAAAGATTTTTCAAAATTTCACCAAGATGTCAGAATCAAAGGCCTTTGTGAGGATCTGTCCCGGAACCAGCACGTAAGTGCAACTACAAAGAAAGCACAGTATCGTCTCTACTTCCAAAGGAGTTTGCAAAGATTTGGAATAACATCTAAAACTTTGATAAACCTCTATATATGTGTTCTGGAGAGTATATTGACTGCTGCATCATACTCTAGTAAGAAAACAGCAATGCCCTTGAACAGAACATCCACAAAAAGTAATGGATATGTCCCAGTCCATCATAGGTAAAGCCCTCCCCACTACTGAGCGCATCTATATGAAACGTTGTTGTAGGAAAGCAGCCTCCATCATCAGGGACCCCCACCTCCCAGGACATGCTCTCTTCTTGTTACTGCCATCAAGGAGAAGGTACAGGGGCCTTAGGACTCTCACCACCAGGTTCAGTAGTTCAGTCGTAGTTATTACTCCTCAATCATCAGGATCTTGAACCAAAGCAGATAACTTCCTTCAACTCCACTTCCCTATCATTGACATATTCCCATGGCTTATGGACTCACATTCAAGGACTCTTCATCTTATGTTCCTGATAATTATTGCTAATTTATTTATTATTAAAATTTATCTAGTTTTGTATTTGCACAGCTTGTTGTCTTTTGCACACTGTTTGAACACCCAAGACAGTGAAGTCTTTCATAGATTCTATTATAATTATTATTCTGTTATGGATTTACTGAGTATGCCTGGAACAGGATGAATCTCAGAGTTGTAAATGGTGACATATATGTACTTTGATAATAAATTTACATGAACTTTGAACAAAGGCCAAGCATGGTGGCAGAAATGCCCTGCTTTTTTCTTGTCATGGTGTAGATCATATCTATTTTACCTCTTGATGGAGAAAGTTCAGACTCCAAAACTGGAATGAGCTCTTTGGTCTGCCTCTGGGAGGAGGTGATTGAGGAAGGCCCTTGTGTTGATCTTTCTTGATGTAGACCTGAAGATGGGCATGATTTTACTATTTCAAGGTCTCCTGTCATGCTCTGCTCTTCCCAGATGAAGGAAAGTAGACAATGAATTATCTCCAGAGATACCTCTCTGCCAATAATTTAACTAGCTTCGGTACTTCTCAGCCTCCTCGTGGAATTGTGGCAAGACTGGATCAGATAATGCACTGTGGGAAAGAGTCACAGATTTGTACAGCACAGAGACAGGCTCTTTGGCTCACCATTTTTAAACAAATTTTTGCCTTCAATAATCCCATTTGCCTGCATTGGATCTGTATTCTTCTATGCATTGCCTAGTTAAGTGCCTGTATAAATGCTTCTTAAATTTAAAGGTCAATCTGATTCCACTACTTATTTTGGTAACAAGCTTTACGTATTAATCACACTGTTTAAGAAAAATCTTTCTCCTTCAATCCTGTTTACAAATACCTTCCTCTCAGCTTAAACCCACAACCTCTTGTTTTTGATGTCCCTACCACAGGAAAATGATTCAATGCCTCTGTTATATTATCCCTTGGTCTCTTTTCCCCAAGGGAAAAACAAGCCCAGTCTGTCCCATATCTACTCATAAGCAACATCATCTGACCCAGGCAACATCCTGGCCAATCTCTGCTGAATTCTCTTAAGTATGACCATATCCCTTCTACGTTGTGGTGACCAGAGCTGTACACAAACTCCAGGTAAGATGGGGCCATGGGTGCTCATGTCCTCATCGTTTGGGTGCTGACTGGGTTTCTTGATCTCCATTTCTGGATCTCCGCAGGTTGGGCTTTTGGATGTTTCCACTGAAGATGGTCTTAACAACTGCGAAGAGTCCATGCCAGGGTTATTCTAGTTGGTAGATTATTTATGCTTGTTCCACCAATTTTTTTTTGTTGGACTTCAGATGGCTTCAAACCCTTGGGGGGTGAGGTTGACCTTGAGGTGTGGTTGAGTTGTCTATCTAAGAACTCCTTGCTTTTAGAGTTAATTAGTTTCTGGGTCACCTGATCATTCTCATCAAATTGGACTTAACATTTCTGAACGTTGTAGGGAAACAGATGGATCATGGGGTTCACATCCATAAGTCCGTCAAAATTGCTGCAGAAGTGGATAGGGTGGTTAAGAGTGTGTGTGGCGTGGACTGAGATCAATAGCTGGGAAATAATGTTGCAATTTAAAAAAAACTCTGGTTTGACCACTCCTGGACTATTGTGTTCAGTTCTAGCTTTAGAGAGGATGCAGCAGAGATTTACTCAGGTGCTGCAAGGATTCGAGAACATGTCTTCTGAGGAAAGGTTGCCTGAGCTGGAGCTTTACTCTTTGGAACAACCGAGATGGGAGCTAACTTGATAGATGTGAATAAGATAATTAGAAGCTTTGATAGAGTGGACAGCCAGCACCTATTTTCTAGAGCAGAACTAGCTACTACAAGAGGCCATAACTTGTGGGTGCCATAACATGTGGGTGTCGCCAGATAAGCTAGCGTTATTTGCCCATCCCTGTTTGCCCTTGAGAAGGAAGTGATGAGCTGTCTTCTTGAATCACTACGGTCCCTGAGGTGTAAGTACACCCATAGTACTGTTAGGGAAGAAACAATAGCAAGAATGTCAGAGGTATAATTTTTAGACAGAGAGTGGTGAGTGCATGGAATGTGCTGCCAGGCAGAGATAGGATGGTACACTTAGAGACATTTGTGAGACACTTGGGTAGACACATAGATGTAAGGAAAATGGAGGGCTATGAGCTGTGTAGGAGTGAAGCATTAAATTGATTATGCTACATTGTGGGCTGAAGGGCGTGAACTGTGCAGTACTGTTTTATGATTTATGATTGGTATATTTTATTAATACAACTCATTGATATTTCTTTGCCCACTGTGTTGCACACCTGTTGGGAAAAAAAATCTGCTGAAATCTTTATGGCATGCTATACCTGTAAAAAATTCTTTACGAATAAGGCCGGCAGTGAGACAACGTTGAACAATTTGGAAGGTCATGTTGTTGAGTTATACTGCATAAGGATGTCAGATGCTGGTTTCAAAGAATGAATGTGGCAGGATGATCCAGGAATATTTCATATGGCAACCTTGAGACAGTAAAGAAATTAGAGGCAAACGTTATATTAAAGAACAGAGAACAAGGAGATAATTGGATCTGATATAAGGATGAATAATGGTAAGGAGGAAATCGCTAATCTGAAAGAGAAATATTGTATCTACCAATGAGGGAAAACTAAAGAACGTTTGTAACAAATTGATTGCTCTAGCAGCAGGAAATGGAAATGAAATATATTTGAAATGTTCAGAATTTTGCTTTTGTAGTTCAGTCCCACTCACTTGTAATAACACAAATTCCTTCATTTATTTAATATCCAAAAATTTCTCTGTTATGTATAGAATGAATATATTGATTCAGCCTCCTCAGCTCCGTGCATAGAGAATTTCCAAAATTCACTAACTCTAGATATGTAATTTTTTCTTCATTAAGGTCCAGCTGAGTATTTTGAGACTGTGATCTCCAATTCTGGAAGCTTCAGTCAGGGTCAACATTCTCTTCCCATCTCCATGTCAGGGCCATAACTTTCAGTGAGTTCCCCTCCCAATCTTCTACACTCAAACGAGTAGAGGACCCAGAAGGCTTAATATTGCCTCAGTGGATACAAGTCTCCATCTAATGCACAAATCTGGTGAAACTTTTTGGCCTTCCACCATCTCAAGAATATCTTTCATTTGGTTGGGAGTTACACCTGGGTACAACATTCCAGGTTAGGTTCTACCAGAGCACCATTTATTTGCAATAAGGTATCAGTACTCTTGCATTCAGTGTTTATGGACTAGAAGCCAACATAATATTTGCCTTCCTAATTTCTTGGTGTTCATCTGTTTACTTATTGTCATTTATAAAATACTTTTACTAAAGTGGATGACTTCAGACCTTGTCACATAATATTTAATCTGACATTCCTTGCTTATTCACATGGGCTTTTTGCAACCCCCTGAAACCTTTCTATATTCTCTGCACAGCGAACTCAGGTACAGATCTCTGTATCATCAGCAAGTTTAGAAACATAGAAAACCTACAGCACAGTACAGTCCCTTGGGCCCACCATGCTGTGCCAAATGTGTACTTACTTTAGAAATTACCTAGGGTTACCTATAGCCCTCTATTTTTCTAAGCTCCATGTACCTATCCAGGAGTCTCTTAAAACACCCTATCATATCCACCTCCACCACTATTGCCAGCAGCCCATTCCAGCATTCATAACTCTCTGCGTAAAAAAACTTACCCTTGACATCTCTGTAACTGCTTTCAAGCACCTTAAAACTCTCCTGACAGCGATTTCAGCCCTGGAAAAAAGCCTCTGACTATCCACACGATCAATGCCTCTCATCATCTTATACACCTCTATCAGGTCACCTCTCATCCTCCGTCACTCCAAGGAGAAAAGGCCAAGTTTATTCAAACTATTCTCATTAGGCATGCTCCCCAATCCAAGCAACATCCTTGTAAATCTCCTCTGCACCCTTTCTATAGTTTCCATATCCTTCCTGCAGTGAGGTGACCAGAACTGAGCACAGTACTCCAAGTGGGGTCTGACCAGGGTCCTATAAAGCTGTAACATTACCTCTTGGCTCTTGAACTCAATTCCACGGTTGATGAAGGCCAATGCACGTTCACCAGCAACTTTTATGTGTGTTGCTTGAAATTCCAGCATCTGCAGATTTCCTTGTGTCAATGCACCATATGCCTTCTTAACCACAGAGTCAACCTGCGCAGCAGCTTTGAGTGTCCTAATGGACTCAGACCCCAAGATCCCTCTGATCCTCCACATTGCCAAGAGTCTTACCATTAATGCTATATTTTGCCATCATATTTGACCTACCAAAATGAACCACCTCACACCTATCTGGGTTGAACTCCATCTGCCACTTCTCAGACAATAGAAATTCTGCAGATGCTGGAAATTCAAGCAGCACACATAAAAGTTGCTGGTGAACGCAGCAGGCCAGGCAGCATCTCTAGGAAGAGGTGCAGTCGACGTTTCAGGCCGAGACCCTTTGTCAGGACTAGTCTTCCTAGAGATGCACCCCTTCCTAGAGATGCTGCCTGGCCTGCTGCGTTCACCAGCAACTTTTATGTGTGTTGCCACTTCTCAGCCCAGTTTTGCATCCTATGGATGTCCTGCTCTAACCTCTGACAGCCCTCCACACTATCCACAACACCCTCAACCTTTGTGTCATCAGCAAATTTACCCATGCCTCCCTTTCCTCATCCAGGTCATTTATAAAAATCACAAAGAGTAGGGGTCCCAGAACAGATCCCGGAGGCACACCGCTGGTGACTGACCTCCATCCAGAATATGACCTGTCTACAACCACTCTTTGCCTTCTGTGGGCAAGTCAATTCTGGATCCAAAAAGCAAGGTCCCCTTGGATCCCATACCTCCTTACTTTCTTAATAAGCCTTGCATGGGGAACCTTATCAAATGCCTTGCTGAAATCCATATACGCTGCATCTACTGCTCTACCTTCGTCAATGGGTTTAGTAACATCCTCAAAAAATTCAATCAGGCTCGTAAGGCACGACCTACCTTTGACATAGCCATGCTGACTATTCCTAATCATATTATGCCCCTCCAAATGTTCATAAATCTTGCCTCTCAGGATCTTTTCCATCAACTTACCAACTACTGAAGTAAGACTCACCGGTCTATAATTTTCTGGGCTATCTCTACTCCCTTTCTTGAATAAGGGAACAACATCTGCAACCCTCCAATCCTCTGGAACCTCCCCCATCCCCATTGATGATGCAAAGATCTTTGCCAGGGGCTCAACAATCTCCTCCCTGGCTTCCCACAGTAGCCTGGGGTCCATCAAGTCCGGTCCTGGAGACTTATCCAACTTTGGATATAGTGTTCTGGTTCCCCTTGTTCAACTCCTTGACTTAGCTTGTGATCCTCAGCATGGATTCCTGAAAAATCTGTTAATTACAGCCTCACAACCAGTTGATTCTAACTCTCTGCTTTCTGCCTGCGAGTCATTCATCAATCATATCAATGCAGTATATTACCCCCAATTCCATGCACTGTCAATTTGTTTAATAATTTCACAATATTTAAGTTCTTCTGAAATCCCATCCCATTACATCACATCACTGAACTTGTCCTTTTCAAGTTTAGAAACTTGAAAAAATGATCGACTTACTCAAGCATAATTTTATTTTCACAAATGCATGTTGTTTTGGCCCAGAGGTTATTTTGTAACATTCGTGTAGATTGGACTCTTCAATCTTACAGCATAAGAACTCAACATTTGGGTTTTGACCCAACAGTTTTTTTTTTAAATTTCAAATCAATATTATTCTTTCTACTGACTGTTTTGAGATTAGAATGAATGGATTAAAACCTAATCTTTTATAGATTAAACAGGGGATTAGAAAGAGACTGCAGAGATTAAGACAGTTTTTGTACAATATTTTGTAAGTAGAGCAGGGTCTGCGGACTGTGTGAGCAGAGCAATCACATCTCTGAAACAAAATAAAGGGAAAAAGTGTTTGGGGGCATTTGGAGTGGGTACAACAGATTTGCCAATTACTTTCCTCCCCAAGACTAAGCATTCAGAGTTCTGCCGCAAACGTTAAGCTTCCATGGGCGATTAAATGACACCTCATAGTAGGCAGTATCTCTGTAGTAGTGTGCTTTTTTTCTCCGATCGAATGCTTCCCACTAAACCTCAAGCAGAATAATTCTGACAAATGAACTGAGTTTCAAAGCAGCTGCTGTCAGCCTCATTGAACGTGGTGGATATCAGTCTAGATGTGTGCTCAGAATTAGTGAAGTGCAGATCACTTCATCAACTGCGTATTCCACTACAGGGAGATTTGCAAGAAATAAAGATTACCATGCATGTTACCATAAGGCATATTTTAACTTGAAAATGATGATGCTTCCTAGAATCCAATTTCTTTTAATTGTTTCCAACTCTGCTTTTATGTAAATGTATAAAAGAAGCACATATTACATCTCATTGTCTCTGTTTTGTGGGTCAATAAAGCTGCTTTTAAAGAATATCAGCCATCTGAAGGCAGTTGTTAACCCCTTTCACAGGCTTATGAAGAAAAATATGTCTGGATTAATGCCTGACTGGCCTGTCCTGATCAAAGTAGACCCAGTTGTGCCTGTGCAAAACTACATATCAAATTAAAGCACGCACGCAGGAGATGGTTTTAACTGGGGTATTCACATTGCAGCGAGAGAGAGAGAGAGAGAGAACAGTGTGTATGCATAGACAACAATGCATGTACAGACAACAGATCAATATGTAGCACTAACGGGAGGTCATTGCTCTGAAAGAAATAGATCCATGCATTACACTTCCTCCCCCTTTAGATTAATGCCTCGTAAACTATATATGTTCAAAACATTCCATTTCCCTTTCATAAGCCCATATTCCAAATAAACATGCGTTCACAGTAAGTCAAAGGTTCAAAGGTCGAATTTAATGTCAGAGAAATGTATACAATATGCATCCTGAAATGCTTTTTCTTCGCAAACATCCACGTAAACAGAGAAGTGCCCCAAAGAATGAACGACAGTTAAACGTGAGAACCCCAAAGTACCCCCCCCCCAGTTCCCCCCTCCCACGCATAAGTGGCAGCAAGCAACGATCCCCCCTCCCCCCACCGGCAAAACAAAAGCGCATCGGTACCATCACCGAGCCTAAGCAATAGCAAAGACACAGACAAGTTACCCCAAAGGCTTCACATTTCATCTGACATTTGACAAACCACAGATTCTCTCTCTCCCTGGCAAGGGAGAGGGAGGTGCCCCCATTTTCACAGTGAGCGGGAGACATATCAACAACCTGCTGGTTTACAATGTTAAAAGTCTGTTTCGTCGCTTTTTTTGAGCTCTGTGTCTGAAGATCGCAAAGACCTCGGGTCTTCGGGCCCACAGCAAAAGATTTTCCAGCCTCCGTGACAACACACGAGTCTCCTGCCATGACACTGACCCTCGATCCGCCCATCTCCAGAGCCCCAAGATCTTAGGCTTCTGAACACAATTGGGATTCTCAGGCCAAAACCTTGGCATGTGGAATAACGGCCAGTCGTGGAACCCCGAGAACAGGTCCCATTCCTGCAAAGAACCGAAGCCTGTGTGTATCTCCAGGTCAGGGTTTTCAAAAGAACCCTGAAAGGGAAAAGTAAAGATATTAAAGGTGGAAATAGAGATGTTTCTGAACTAACTTCAACTAACTTCACAGTTCTAAAGGTTCAGACTTTTGGGTGGCAATCTGTTTCTATCAGGATAGTGTCTCTGGACCTGTGGAGTGGCATCAGGTTTGGTTGATGTCTTGTCTATGACATCATTCTCAGTTTCTGGTGTCACATTCCTGTCAGTGACATCATTACTGAGAGGTAAGCCTGGTGACTGTAATGTGTCCATCTTGTTGGATACAGTCAATGCAGGTGTGTAGTTTGGTTAAGCATCCAGTATATGGTCCGCATGGTGTCTCCATGTCTGATCTCCAACATTCACTGCGTACATCAGTGGTCCAGTTCTTGTAGCTATCCTACTGGGTGTCCACTTGTCTTTTCAGTAATCATGCGCTAGGACTTGCTGTCCAATCTCGAAGCTCATTTGCTGCTTCACTTGTCAACCGGCTGAACTGTTTATTTTGCACTTCTCTCAGTAGATCTGCTTTCAGGAGTTCAATGTGAGGTCTCAGATACCTGCTTATGATCAGCATTGCGGGTGTTTGATTTGTTGTCACATGAGCAGTGTTCCGATACACGAAGAGGAAGTTGTCTACCTTGTGCTGTAGAGAAACGTCCTTCTTGTCTGTCACTTTAATGGACTTCTTGAAGGTTTGAATCAAGCTTTCAGCTAACCCATTCATTGCTGGGTGGTGAGGAGCTGACTTCAAATGTTTGATGTCATTTTTCTTCATGAACAGTTGGAATTCTTCTGCCGTGTTTTGTGGTCCATTATCACTCACAATTTGTTCTGTAAGCCATTTCTGGTGCAGATGGTCCTCAGGGCAGAGACAGTCTTTGCTGAGGTGGTTGACTTCATTGACGTAACCTTCAGCCACTTCGAAAGAGCATCCACAGCAATCAGGACATGGAGTCCATGAATGTCCCAGCAAAGTCAATATGTTCTTGGCATAGTGAAGACTGCCACTCCCATGGGAGTAATGGTGCCTGTGGGGGTGCATTTTCTTGTCTATAACACTTTCTGCAGCATTTTTCTTTGAACCAATAGTCATTTGTATCATGAGAGGATTTGCCACATTGATAACATTTTTGTTTTTTTTGCACCAATCAGGGACACTCTGTGCATTTGACATTCTAACCTCCTTTTCTGTAGTTCTGCTGAGTCCTTTGCTGCAGTCTCTAACAATACTGCAATGGTCAATGACCGTTCTGCTAGGTCTCTTTCGGATAGTAGCTTCTTTTGAGTGCTTGATTATGCATGCCACATACAAGCCTGTCCCTGAATGCATCAGAAAGTCCATCTCTAAAGTCACAGTACTGGGAAAGCTTACGCATTTCTGAAATGTATTCAGAAAGGCTTTCGTCTTTTGACAGGTTGCTTTTATAAAATCTAAATCTCTCATCTATTACCAGTGGCTTAGGGCTCAAGTGCCTTTGTGAGATTGTAAGAATATTGCCGAACGTCTTGCTTGCTGGCTTTTCAGGGGTTACTAAGTCACATAAGAGACTGTACATTCTTGTGTCCATTAAGCTAAGAAGTGTAGGGCTTTTTCACATTGTTTGTGTTAAAATACAATTCCACCCTCTCGATATACGACTCCCAGCCTTCATTAGCGCTATCCATTTCATCAACTTTCCCGAATGAAGCCATCACCATGTTATTTTCACTTTAAGGTCAGCGCATCTTTCACTGCTACTCTGATATTGAAGTTCTTACTCGTTGCCAATGTGTTGTGTCTGTGCATGACTACATATATATTGAATAAAAGCACACACATGGGAAATGGCTTTAACTGGGATTTTCCTGTCACATGCTGCTGGTGAGGCTGAGAGTGCAACTTAAGGAAGTAGCAAGCCTTCTCTGGCAAAGTCACTAGAATTGAAAATCCATTGAAGGGCTAATTCAGGGTGAGTCCTGGGACATCTGTTTTGGGTGTGCATTGTCTGTGTGCCAATGGCTACGTCCACTGTAATAAGCCAAAACCACTTTTTACCTTGGGATTTATTTCTCCAATACTAATATTGACCCAGTTGATCTGAACAATTTGAATTTCAGAGGAGCTGTTCAGGCATTCTTTGAGACGTATTTTTTAAGAAGCTTTGAATCATTCACTCACAGTAATTATAATATTAATTACTTGAATCACTTGAGTGGATGAGGTTGTCTGGAACCCCAATGCTGATTGGAGACATTTATTCACATGCAATCTTGCTCAGGCAAGGCATTTCCTTAATGAATGTAGAAATCTCACATGGCGAGTCCTCTCACTGTGCACCTGTCTGTAATATTGTCTCAAGTGTGCTTGATAGTTTCCACCAGAGGGCAGCACTGCTGACAGCCTGTGGTTTGTCAGAAGATAATATTACACGCCAGGTCACGTGACTTCATCTATTTCTCTTCAGTTCTTTACCATATCTGCTTGGCACCAGCCAAGACTTTTGAGGGCATTCTGTCAAAACATTTTCCAAGCCATCTTGATTTAATTCTGTTCATTGATTAAACAGAGAACATAGTAAAGAAACAGCACAGAAGCAGGCCTTTTAGCTCATGATGGCACAATAGTAAATTAAACTAAATCTCTTTATATTCTCCAATTCCTGCATGTTGGCCTCGTAAATGCCATAATTGTACCAGCTTCCATTACTTCTTCTGGCAGACTATGTAAAAAAAAGCTTGCACCCTGCATCTTCTGTAAAATTTGACCTTCTCACCTTAAAAGCATGAACTCTCATATTTGACATTTCAAACCTGAGAAAAAGATCTTGTCTCAGTTTATGAACAAGGGGATCTGGGAATACAGGTCCATATTTTGTTGAAATTGTCATCACAGGTAGATAGGTTTGTAAAGAAAGCTTTTGGCACATTGATCTTCCTAAGTCACTAGTGTTGAGTACTGGAGATAGGAGGTTTTGTTGAAGTTGTATAAGACATTGGTGAGACATAGTTTGGAGTATTGTCTGCAGTTTTGGTCACCTACCTACAGGAAAGACCTAAATAATGTTGGAAAGGTACTGAGAAAATTTACAAGGACATTGCCAAGTCGGGTGGACCTGAGTTTTAAAAATGTTGAATAGGTTAGGACTTTATTCCTTGCAATGTAGAAGATTGAAAGAAGATTTGAAAGAGGTTTACAAAATTATGAGGGGTCGATAGGGTAAATGCGGCAGGTTTTTGTCCACTGAGGTTGGGTGGAACTACAACCAGAGGTCATGGGTTAAGCGTGAGAAGTGAAAAGTTTAAGGAGAACATGCGGGGGATCTTCTTCACTCAGAAGATCGTGGGAGTGTGGAACGAGTGGCCAGCACAAGAGGTGCACACAAGCTCAATTTTAAGGGAAGTTTGGAGAGGTACGTGGATGGTAGGGTATGGAGTGCTATGGTCCAGGTCTATGGGAGTAAGCAGCTTAAATAGTTTGGCATGGACTAGACCGGCTGTACTTTACTGTGCTGTACATTTCTATGTCTCCATGACTCTGTCTCTCATAAACTTACAATCATTAATCAGCTCTCCCCTTACCTCTGACACTCCAGGGAAAACAACCCAAGATTGTCCAATTTCACTCTATAGCTCATACCCTCTAATCCAGGCTGCTTCCTGGTAAGCCTCTTGTAACCATTCCAAAGCGCCCACATCCTTCCTGCAATGGGGCAATCAGAATTATATGCAGGTATCAGATTTTGTGTATGTTCCCTGATGCAACTTTTGGTGTGAGATGTTTCTCAGATGAGGATCCTCCACAGGCCCTTGTTTGAAGATTTGTCAGGTGAGATTCCAGCAATATGAGCCACATAACAACACATTGATGACTTGCATTTTTTCCCTTCCACTTGCTTATATTGCAAACTGCATTATACAGATAACTTTAACCAATGTCACATCCCTTAGTACTTGTTCCCCAGGCAGTGTGGATGTTCTTTCATACCTGGGCCAAAGGCAGAGATGAAGTGATTCTTGGGGAATAACTGGCAGAACTTCATTTTATCTCCACAGGGCGTTTGTTTAATGGCAATGATATGGACAGCAACTTCCTCAGATATAGTTTACATAATAATGCAGGATGAGGCATGTGTGTGCATGGGCCAGGTATGATAAAACCGTTGGTTTAGAAAAGAGAGAGAAAGTAAATCTTAAAAGGTGACCTTACATCATCATTTTTAGCCTGTTACTGACTTTGGATTTTGTTAGCAAAGTGTACATCTTTGACTTAGAGTCAATCAGCATAGAAGCAGGCCATTCAGCCCATCAAATCCAGACCAACCATTCCAATTTGTCCAGATGAAGTGTTTTGAGCCAAAAAATTGACTGTTCATTTCCCTCCATGAATGTTGCTTTACCTGCTGAGTTCCTCCAGCAGTTTATTTTTTTTTGCTCCAAATTGCACCATCTACAGTCCTTTATGTCTCTAGCACCCATTTGTACTAATCTCACACTAATTCAATTCCATTTTATTCTTCTATGACTCTGAGCATGTATCTGCTTCAGGTGTAAATCTCTGTAATATGGGTGTGCGAGAATGAAAAGCAATGGAATATAGTGACACTAATCTCTATCCATCCAGACAAGCATAGGAATAGACACTGATAATCCAAGCAAACCTGTGGACTGATGAATCACTATCAGCTTCTATAGTCAGCACTGGCCTTTGTACTGAAGCAGCACCAGACTCAACAGGCCTCTGTGCACTCCTAGATTAAAGGCACAGTGATGGGCAAGTTTCTATGGGCCAGTTCCACTCAAACCATTATGCCATGTAAACTATTCTTCCCAAAGTCCTGTCCACTTCTGGTTCTCCTGAAAGATAGTGATTTCTAGATTATACCCACTCTCTGTAAAGCAATGTTGGTACTCACTGTTCCTTGAATTATGTACTGATGGGAACAGCTTCCCGCTACTTACCTTATCTGAACCCATCATAATCTTGCACTCCTCCATCAAACTATTGAAGACTTTCTTGTCTCCAATGAGAACAACACTAGCTTTTCTAGTCAAACCTTGTGTCTGAAATCCCTCGTTAATGGAATCATTCTAGAAACTCTCTTCTGCGTCCTGAGAAAAATACCCTGATTCATGGCAGACGTTTAAAGTCAGTAATTTTTCGAAGGGAAATTTATATAGATGTGTTCTTTATTAAAGATTAGCTTCATTAGAGATCAGTTTTATTTGTCACATGTACACTTAAATATACAGTGAAATGCATCATTCAAATCAAATCAAGTCAGCAAGGATTGCACTGGGCAGCCTGTAAACGTTCTTTCCAACACCAACAATGCATCCTGCAATTCACTGACCCTCACTGTACATCTTTGGAATTTGGGAGGACACTGGAGGACCTGGAGGAAACCCACGCAGTCAGGGGAGAACATACAGACATCTGACAGACAGTGGCAGGAATCAAACCCCGATCCTACAGCTAGCTCAGTAAAGCATTGTGCTAACCACTACCCTTCTGTGCCACTATATTTAAAATTCTGTATACAGTTTTTGTGTCCTTAAAGTATATCACAGCTGTTGAATAATCAGAGTACTTTGCCAGCCCACCTCCTGAGAATACCATGCATCTGCTGAAGTAAAAAACAGACGGTAAAATTAAACAATTTTCTTTTGTTGGTTGAATATAGTTGATTTGGCTTAGTTGTATTAATTACATTTATTTACTATGAATAAGAGATCATGATTCTATGAATTTAGTTCAGCAAACACAAGGAAAGGATTTGCCTTTTTCTTATTTTGGATGTGCATTTGAACTTGTGTGTACCATATCCAATGATGGAGTGAACAGTTACTCCAAATCTCAGTTCAGTTGTCATCCTTACTGTGCTGAGCTTTTCCAGAATTTACAATATCAGAGGCGACAGCACATTAACAACATATTACTCTTTGCCGCTGTGTGACTACTGTTGTTGCAATTTATTCTCTGTTTAAAAATAGAATATGAATCACTATGTGAAAAGTCTGCCTTTATCACTGACCCTATTTAGCCTGAATTGTGTAATAGGCTGTCTTCTATTAGCATTGAACTGGTTTGCACAGTAAATCTGGCAGAGTATACTGCTTGCCACTCTTGATCTTTCTTCCAACAGGACATAGGAAGTGATGTTAGTTCAAGTGGAAATATAGACAAGAAATTCTTAAAGGTTCACTGCCCTTGGTATTCATCTAGTTTTGTGTCAGATAATGAAGAGTTTAGCTCCATTGTTTGTTAAAATATTAATCGCAGAATTATGACAACTTGCTCAAGAACATTGGGCAGGAGAAGCCCTGTCCATGCAGTTTATGTGGACAATCAATTTGTTAGCAGACCACCCCTGGCCTGCCATTAATCTGTGCCAAAGTAATAACTGATGAATGGGATCTTCATCTGAGTTTACTTGAGGGAAAACATCATTCAAAGCTGGTACTGGTCTAGTCAACAAATAGATTTCACCTCCAAAGCAGCTGTTTTAGGAGTGTGATTTATTTTCCAGCTGTTTGAAGAGAGCTGGACCATGATTAGATTTATGCTCTTCCTAAGTCTCCACTGATGGCTGTGGACTTCTAAGTTATTATACACATTTGATCAAAGCCACGCACATTTAAAAATCTATTGAAAGCTTCATCTAGAGAATGCCCCCAAAGGTGGTATGTGAGAGGACTGTTATATTGGCTGGATGATCTGAACTTTCTGACGACTGCCAGCACTTTATCCCCCTTTATCAAAAAAATGTGCATGTTATTTTAAGTGTATTGCTAAGAAACCATGAGGAACTGAATGAAAACTATTTCAACCAGGTTGGCTGAGGAGGCAGTGAGATTGACTATCCAAGCTGCTGGGGTTCTTTAAAATATTTCTGCATCATCTTGATGGTGTCAGTCGGATTCAGTGTGTGCATGATGCAGTAACCACCTCATGAGTTGCTATATTTGTGACTGGCACTGTGAACTTCAGGGGAATGAAGGCATTGTGACAACAGCCAGGATATCAACATAGACCTGCATACTCATAGCCAGAACTGGCACCTCAGCCTTTTGTTGAGAGAGTTGAGGCTGTTTTGGTTCCAAAGTTGGGGTAAATTTCTGGGTGTCAATATCTCTGAGGATCTATCCTGGCCCCAACATATTGATGCAATTTCAAAGAAGACACAACAGCCGCTGTTAGGAGTTTTGGGTGAATTGGTACATCACTGAAGTTCTCTAGCAAACTTCTACAGATGTATCATGAAGAGCATTCTGGTATGGAAAGGCCACTGCACAGGATCAGAAAAAGCTGCAGAAAGTTGTAAACTTAGAGAACTCCATCATGGGCAGTGACCTCCCCAGCATCCAGGACACCTTCAAAAGGCGATGCCTCAAAAAGGCAGCATCCATCATTAAGGACCTCCATTGCCCAGGACATACCCTCTTCTCATTGTTACCATCAAGCAGGGGGCCTGAACACACACTCTCAACATTTCAGGAACAGCTTCTTCCCCTCTGCCATCAGATTTCTGAATGGACAATGAACCCATGAATTTTACCTTAGTATTTTTTCCTCTCTGTTTGCCCTACTTAATTAATTTAATTTTCTTTTTTTTTATACAGTATATCAGTATATACTTATTATGGATTATAGTTTTTATTATTATGTATCACAATGTTCTGCTGCTTCAAAACAACACAACATGTGGCAGTGATATTAAACCTGATTCTGAAAGTCAAGGCAGTTCACCCACAACCTGATGCACATGCAGTAAATGGCACCAAGTGTTATAGGTAAACCACACAATCTCTGAAAACCATCTGTTCTTTCTGGCCCACAAGAGATTCTGCAAATGTTAGGAATCTTGAGCAACACATACAAAATGCTGGAGGAAGTCAGCAAGACAGGTAGCACCTATGTAGAGGAATAAACAGCCATCATTTCAGCTGAGATCCTCATCAAGACCTGAAGCATCGGCTTTTTCTTCCCTTCCATAGATGCTGAATAACTTGCTGAGTTCCTCCAGCATTTTTGAGTGTTGTTTTTTTATGGCTGTTGGTCTTGGATCAGCCCTTTTTGTATGGAGGATATTCGTGATCTCTCTTGTGCAAACAACAAACTCCAAAATGTTGGTAGCATCTCCAGGAGCCAGGCAATTGAAATTCAGTGGAGACACAAGAGACTGCAGTGCTGGAATCTGGAGCAACAAACAATCTGCTGGAGACTTTCAGGGGACTGAGCAGTACATGGGGGAAGAAAGGAATGGTCAACGTTTTGGGTTGAATCCCTGCATCTGATGCTACTTCACCCTCTGTTCCTCTAGCAGGTTTGGAGGTGACAATAGTTGTGGTGAAACTGTACCTCACCTGGAATGTGGTTGCAGTTCCTGCAGTAGCTGGTAGGTTTCTGGAAGAAGTGAAGTGCAGATGCCTAGCCCATCGTCCTTTGCTGCAGTTCAACTGAACATGTTGCTTCTCTGCACCTATGGACAGATGTGGTCTCTGATGAGGATCCTCTAAAACTTGATCCCACTTTCTTAGTCCTCCTTTCCACTCCTCCTTTTCTCTCTCCTTCCTCCCCTTCCTCATTCCCCACCTTCCTTTCTCCCTCCCCTACCATCTCATTCTCTTCCTCTCCCTGCATTCATCTGCTTATCATCATTCTGAGATAAAGAGGAAAGCCTGCCAATGTCTGGGAGTGAGTTGCTTGTGCAGAAGCCTGTGGTAACAAAGCCCTTCATCAACTGTCAGATAGATACCTTATATATCTCAAAAGAAATGACAATGTCACAGTAACAATACAAGTGCACCAATATAAATATTAGAAGAGAAGTAGAAAGAATAAAAAATAAATTACCACAAACAGTCTAACAGGAGGCGATCATCACTTCCCCAGCTATAAGTTGACTCATTATAGAGCCTAATGGCCGAGGGTAAAAATGACCTCATATAATGGCACTTTTAAGGAATATAAAAGTGGATAAGTCTCCGGGTCCGGACAAGATATTCCCTAGGACTTCGAGGGAAGTTAGTGTAAAAATAGCAGGGGCTCTGACAGAAATATTTCAAATGTCATTAGAAACGGGGATGGTGCCGGAGGATTGTTGTATTGCTCATGTGGTTCCATTGTTTAAAAAGGGTTCTAAGAGCAAACCTGGCAATTATCGGCCTGTGAGTTTGACGTCAGTGGTGGGTAAATTGATGGAAAGTATTCTTAAAGATGGTATATATAATTTTCTGGTTAGACAGGGTATGATTAGGAACAGTCAACATGGATTTGTGTGTGGAAGGTCATGTTTGACAAATCTTATTGAATTTTTTGATGAGGTTACTAAGAAAGTTGATGAGGGTAAAACGGTGGATGTTGTCTATATGGACTTCAGTAAGGCCTTTGACAAGGTTCCACACGGAAGGTTAGTTAGGAAGGTTCAGTCGTTAGGCATTAATATAGAAGTAGTAAAATGGATTCAGCAGTGGGTAGATGGGAGACGCCAGAGAGTAGTGGTGGATAACTGTGTGTCAGATTGGAGGACGGTGTGTAGCGGTGTGCCTCAAGGATCTGTACTGGGTCCAATGTTGTTTGTAATATATATTAGTGATCTGGATGATGGGGTGGTAAATTGGATTAGTAAGTATGCAGATAATACTAAGATAGGTGGTGTTATGGATGATGAGGTAGGTTTTCAAAACTTGCAGAGAGATTTAGGACAGTTAGAAGAGTAAGCTGAAAGATGGCAGATGGAGTTTAATGCTGAAAAATGTGAGGTGCTACATTTTGGTAGGACTAATCAAAATAGGGCATACATGGTAACTGGTAGGGCATTGAAGAATGCTTTAGAACAGAGTGATCGAGGAATAATGGTGCATAGTTCCCTGAAGATGGAATCTCATGTGGATGGGGTGGCGAAGAAAGCTTTTGGTTTGCTAGCCTTTATTAATCAGAGCATTGTGTATTGGAATTGGGATGTAATGTTGAATTTGTATAAGGCATTGGTAAGGCCAAATCTGGAGTATTGTGTACAGTTCTGGTCACCGAATTATAGGAAAGATATCAATAAAATTGAAAGAATACAGAGGAGGTTTACTAAAATGATGCCTGGGTTTCATCTCCTAAGTTACAGAGAAAGGTTGAACAATTTAGGTCTTTATTCTTTGGAGTGTAGAAGGTTGAGGGGGGACTTGATAGAGGTATTTAAAATTATGAGGGGGACTGAGAGAGTTGACGTGGTTAGACTTTTTCCATTGAGAGTGGGGAAGATTGAAACAAGGAGATATGGGTTGAGAATTAGAGGACAAAAGTTTACGGGTAACATGAGGGGGAACTTCTTTACTCAGAGAGTGGTAGCTGTGTGGAATGAGCTTCCAGCAGAAGTGGTTGAGGCAGGTTCTATGTTGTTGCTTAAAGTTAAATTGGATAGATATATGGACAGGAAAGGAATGGAGGGTTATGGACTGAGTGCAGGTCGGTGGGAATAGGATAGGGTAAGAGTTCGGCACGGACTAGAAGGGCCGAGATGGCCTGTTTCCGTGCTGTAATTGTTATATAGTTATATATGGTTATATAGTGCTTTTTGGAGCAGTGCAGTTGTCTATTACTAAAAGTGCTTCTCTGTTTAGCCAAGGTGGCATGCTGAGGGTGAAAAACATTGTCCAGAATTGCCAAAATTTTCTGTGGGGTCTGTAGCCTCTAGTGTAGCCAGTTTGACTCTTATAACAGAGCCAGCCTTTCTAATCAGTTTATTGAATCTGTTGCCATCACATGTGTTGATGCCATTGCCCCAGCACACCACCGCATAGAAGATTGTACTGGCAACAACAGACTGGTAGAACATGTGAAGGAGAGGCCTGCATACTCCAAAGGACCTCAGTCTCCCAAGAAAGTAGAGGCAACTCTGGACCTTCTTGTACACAGCCTGTGTGTTGGTGCTCCACTCAAGTCTGTCATATAGATGCACCCCAAGGTGCTTGTAAGTCCGCACCATATCCATGTCTTCATCATCAATAGTAACAGGAAGGAATGCAGGCTTACTTTTCCTAAAGTCCATTACCATCTCCAGAATCAGTGTGTCATACAATCATATGAAGTTAATGCAGGATATGAACTGGAAAGGCAAGCTACAAACTGACAAGACTGGCATCATATCAGAGTTACATGCTGATTACTATTTGGAAGTGGCAGAAGCAAATTCAATTACAGCATTTCGAAGATGTTTGGATAAGGACATGGGTAGGTAAAGCTCAGAGGGAAATGGGCCAAATGCAGGCAAATGGGCCTAGCTCTGTTGGATGGACAATTTGGTTGGCAGGAATGAGTTTGGCCAAAGGGCTCCTTGTGTTCTCTGAAAATCACCTTACTATGGCCTGGGATGGATACACCAATGTCTTTGAATGGAAAATCCTACAAAATGTGGTGGAGTCGGCCCAGTAAATCATGGTAAAGCCCTCCCTACTATTGAGCACATAAGACCATAAGACATAGGAGCAGAATTAGGCCATCTGGCTCATCGAATCTGCTCTGTTATTCAGTCTTGGCTGATGCTTTTTTTTCTCCTCCTCAACCCCAGTTCCCGGCCTTCTCCCCCTAACCTTTGATGCCATGTCCAATCAGGAACCTATCATTCCCTGTCTTAAATACAGGGCAACCTGGCCTCCACAGCTGGATGTGCAAACAAATTTCACAAACTTACCACCCTTTGGCTAAAGAAGTTTCTTCGCATCTCTGTCCTCTATCCTGAGGCTGTGCCCTCTTGTCCTAAACTCTCCCCCCATGAAACACTGCCATAGGAAAGCAGCATCTGGCATCAGGGGTCCCGAATGCCCACACCATGCTCTTTTCTCACTGGTGCCATCAGATCGAAGACACAAGAGCCTCAAAGCTCACAGCATCAGGTTCAAGAGCAGCCACCACCATCAGGCTCTTGAACGAAAGGGGATACTGACACTCACTTGCCCATCCAGTGAGATGTCCCCACAACCAATGATCTCACTTTAAGAACTCTGTCTTGTTATCGCATCTTCTCATTATATATTTATATTTGCATTTGCACAGTTTGTTTTCTTCTGCACTGTGGTTGATCTTACATTGGTCCTGTTTATAGTTACTATTCCATAGATTTGCTGAATGTCTACAGGAAAATGATCTCAGGGTTGTACGTGGTGACAAATATTATGTTTGATAATTACATTTACTTTGAACTTTGATCTTGTAGCCACCCAGCAGGGGCTCAGTGCACACCCATCGTTGCAATGAAGCCTGATGACTCATACCATAAGAGTGTGCATGTGCTGTGAACTCACCTTGGGACCACTCAATGTTTCAGTAGTGTTCAAACTCTTGGAGTTCCTCCCTTTCTGTCTACATTTTCCACCTCCCACATTATTTATCAAAGTAACAAGCATGAGAAATGCAAAAGAGGAAATAGTTTTGAGTGCTCTTTCTGTAAGGCAGTTACAATTCACTGCCTAATTGTTTGTACTTTTTTTCTGCTGATAGATACTCAGTGGCCACTTTATTAGGTACACCTGTACCCCTTGTAAATTCAAATATCTCATCAGCTAATCATGTGGCAGCGACTCAATGCATAAAAGCATGCAGACTTGGTCAAGAGGTTCAGTTGTTGCTCAGACCAAACATCAGAATGGGGAAAAAAATGTGATCTTTGTGACTTTAATCATGGAATGATTGTTGGTGCCAGATGCATCTCAGAAACTGCTGATCTCCTGGGGTTTTCACGCACAGCAGTCTCTAGAGTTTGCAGAGAATGGGTTTTGTTGATGAGAGAGGTCAGAGGAGAATGGCCTGACTGGTTCAAGCTGACAGGAAAGCGATAGCAATTTGAATAACCACACATTACAACGGTGCTGCTCAGGAGAGCATCTCTGAAAGCAAACACTTTGAACCTTGAAGTGGATGGGCTACAGCAGCAGAAGATCACAAACATAAACATAATGGTCACTTTATTTGTTGCAGGAGATAAAAATCAAAAGAATTACACAGTTTATCTTCAGAAGCTGACATTGTGAACCAGTGCAGCGGAAAAAAATGTTTTTAGAATAGCAATTTATTGCCAGGACCTCAGAAACCTTTTTTATGGCAGCATCTATTTATAAGAAGCTGTCAGTTGGTTGAAATTTTAATTTGCAACAGAGTTTGGAGAAAAAAAATATTTCTTTCTTCAGTTGCCTACTTCTCAAATTCTAATGATGTTTATATATTCTGAATCAAAGCACTGCTGATGTCAGCACTCAGGAGCTTGGTGTGACAGCAGGAAGATGGTTTAAAAATAGAACTGCCAGTACGACTGATCAATATTAACAACATGCTCAAGATATTGTTTCCTTATAACAACGTGAAAGTACTGCAAAATGTGAAAGCACTGCAGGCTTTATGACACCTTCTCAATATTCCATCAAATGGGTAGCAAAGCACGTGTTAAAAAGTTGCCAGGTGTGTCAAGGTAGATCGAGTCTATAGCACATGACGATATATGTACTTTCATCACCAGGGTCTATATCGGTGCTGCTGTAACTGTTCTGAATAATGCGTATCGATTTCACATGATCAGCTCTGAGTTAGGAGCTGTTCCACAATGACTGAAAATTATGATTTTTTTAAAACTCATTGAACTATTCAGATTCAAGATTGTTTAATGTAATTTCCTTTATACAGGTGTCAAGGAGAATGAAATAACTGTTACCCCAGGTCCACTGCAGTGCACAAAAAAGATAAAGAACATGATAATGATAAAAAATTCACAATAAATATAAACACATAATATAACTAATATGCATAGATTGAGTGTATGTCCATAAAGTGACGCTAGGAGCAGGAGAGTCTCTACATAAGGATGTTGGCAGGAAATAATAAAGTTGTGGTGGTTGGAGGTGTGGAGGTGTTGATCAGCCTCACTGGTTGGGGAAAGTCACTGTTTTTGAGTCTGGTAGTCCTGACGTAAATGCTACATAGCTTCCTCCCTGATAGGATTGGGACAAACAGTGTGTGAGAAGGGTGGGTAGGATCCTCCATGATGCTACAGCCCTTTTCTAGCACCTTTCTGTATATATGTCCTTGATAGTGGGTAGGCTGGTGCTGATGATGCTTTGGGAAGTTTTGACTACCCGTTGTAGAACTTTCCTGTCCATCACAGTGCAGTTTCCATACCACGCAGTGATTCAGCTTGTTAGGATGCTCTCTACTGCAAATCTGAAGAATGACGTGAGTATGGATGTGCATAGTTCAGCTTTCTTCAGTCTCCTCAGAAAGCAGAGGCAATGGTGAGCTCCCATGACTGTGTAAGATCTGTTCTGGGACCATGAGAGGTTTTGTGACGTGTGCACACCCAGGAATTTGAAACTGCTTGCAGTTTCCCCTGCTATGTCACTAATATAAAGTGGTATGTGCTTGAAGTTGATAATCATCTGCTTTGTCTTGTTGACATTAAGGAAGAGGGTATTTGCCTGGCACCAGGCCTTGAGCTCTTCCACTACCTGTCTGTAGGCCATCTCATTACTGTTGGTGATGAGCCCCAACACTGTCGGATCATCGGCAAACTTGACAATGTGATTACCTGGATGTTTGGCCGTGCAGTCAGGTGTGAGCAGAGTATACAGCAATGGGCTCAGTACAGAACCCTGGGGGCGTTGGGTACCCATGTTAAGAATGATAGGGAGGGAGAAACAATTGTGTATGCTGACTGTCTGAGGACTGTTGGTTCGGAAGTCCAACACCTCCTTGTACAAGTCTCCTTGTATTTAGTCTAAGGAGAGGAATTTGTTCATCAAGACCTGTGGGACAGTAGTGCGACGAATGCCAAACTGAAATCCAGAAACAGCATTCCGACGTAAGTATCCTTGTTTTCTAGGTGTGTCAGGGCCAGGTGCATGACAGATACTGTAGCATTTGTCGTAGGGTGGTTCTGTCAGTTAACATATTGTTGAGTGTCCAATGTGGTTGGAATGGAGTTTTTGAGATGTGCCATTATCAGCCGTTCAAAGCACTTCATGATGATTGGCGTCAGTTCCACTGGACGGTAGTCATTTAGTTATGAAGGTGAGGTTTTCTTTGGTACAGGGGTGATGGTGGCTGATTTGAAGCATGTGGGGACAGCAGCCGGGATGAGTGAAGTGTGGAAGGTGTTTGTGACGATGTCAGTGAGTTGGTGTGCACACTCCCTGAGTACACATCAATTAAGCCTCAATGACCAAAACTGATGATCAGTCAAAGAAATATTGGAACCCGGACAAGTAGCGTATTTTATCTTTTGCTTCATTGCAGGGTTGCAGTATTGTTGAAATAATTTAAGATGATCCTTTACATGGCTGAAAAATAGCCTTAGGCATCAATATAAAAGACTGGAATCTGTGGAAGCCCACTCGGCAATGACACAATGAGCCAGACATTTGGGTAGCTCTCCTGCTGTGTGAGCAAGAGGTACAGTATACATGCTGGTGTTAACCCATAGAGCTTGCAGGTTGCCACAGTCGGCAATGAAGAGTGAAGAGTTCTGATGAGTAATTGGCAGTGTAGCTTCCTTAGCGAAGTAGGTGGAGACCACGTAGTGAGTGTAGGGAGAGGGGGGCAGGGTTGAAATAATTAATTATTCATTACTGAGAGTTCATCGATGGTAGCTCAGACCTGATCTAACATCTGGCTCACTGCTAATTTGGGGGAATTGTGCTGGTTGTGTTCTGAGGGGAGCTACTGGTGTGTAACTGTTCTCTGGCAAGGAAGTCCCTGCTTGGGCAGGATTGCTGCAAGTCAAGAATTAATTGAGAGATTCTCATTAGATTCACATCTATATAGATTCCAAATTCCTGCCTAGTAGCACCATAATTTGCCCCCCTTCAATTAAATACTCTCCCATAGCATCTATCCCTATCCCTGTACAAGCCTATGGTAAAGATCAGGGAGTTGTAGTCACTGTTTCCAAGTTCCTGACCCACCGAGAGGTCTGTCATCTGACCAGGTTCATTGCCTAGTACTAGATCCAATGTGGCCTCTCCTCTAGTCAGCATATGTATCTGTTGTGCCAGGAATCCTAACAAATTTCTCCTCATCTAGACCTTTTTCACAAGAGAGTGGGTGCTCTCTTCCTGTATCTGTCTTCGTAGACAATATGTCTTCCCTTCATGCAGCTATGATTTTACCTATGATCAGCAATGCCACTCCCTCAGCTCTTTCACTGCCCTCCCTGTCCGTTTTGAAACATCTCGTAGCCATTCGTGCCCTTGTGACAGCCGAGTCTCTGCATGCTGGCGTTCATCATTCAAGGCATTGAGTATAAAAGTTGGCAAATCATGTTGTATAAAACTTTAATGAGGCCACACTTGGAGTTTTGTGTGTAGCTCTGGTCACCACTCTACAGGAAGGATATGGAAGCTTTGGAGATGGTTCTTGCCTGCATTTGAATGTATTAACTATAAGGAAAGGATGAAGATGCTTACAAGAGAAAATCTGCAGATGCTGGAAATCTGAGATGAAGATACTTAGATTGTTTACTGCGAGGTGTTGAAAGTTGAGGGGCAATCAGATAGGAGTATGTCAAATTGCGAGAGGTATAGGTAATTTAGGTAATTAGTCTTTACCTCAGGGTGAAAATGTCAAATGCAAGAAGGTATAGATTTAAGGTGAGAGGAGGAAGCTTTAAAGAAAATATGTAAGCTACAGTTTTTTTTACAGTGAATAGTTAGTGCCTGGAGTGTGCTGCAAGGGAGATGGTAGAAGCAGATACAAAAACTAAATTGAAGGGGCCTCTAGACAGTGATCTGTTGTGCTGTAGGGCTTGTTCTTGTTCTATGTTCTATTATATAGAGGTGAGGCTCAGCCGGTTGAGGGCTTTTGGGGCTCAGGTCTGGTCACCACTTACACCTTGCTGCCCATTTCCCAGAGTCAGCTCATCTAGCCCAGGTAAATCCAGGTACTGGGGTGAATCTAATTTGGTTCATCTCATCATTTATGGTTTAAGCACCTGTTTAATGAAATGTGAGCAGTATATCACCATTCTTCTTTATTTTGTTTAACTGATTCAGAAGACTTAACTGTGCAGTCAGATATTTTAATTTAGATGCACACTGATAAGTGATTTTTTTTATAAACTGCTTGAGTTCCACTCCCTTGTGTTACAAATGC
Organism: Mobula birostris; assembly: GCF_030028105.1. Lineage (NCBI taxonomy): Eukaryota > Metazoa > Chordata > Chondrichthyes > Myliobatiformes > Myliobatidae > Mobula > Mobula birostris. Next base: position 27,435,968 of record NC_092394.1, on the reverse strand, counting down.
CAGATATAATTGTGCATTTCTCTTTTACTGCTGCCAGCATTATTTCAGTGCAGTGCCTTTGAACACAGAGATCAATGGAAGTGTTTTGAAACAAACTAAAGATAATTCAAGGATTTAACTAATAAATCATCTGGGACATTCAGCCAGCAGCTGCTTTGACGATTACCACCTACATTCAATGTTTTTTTTTCAGCATTTCTGTAATGTATTTTTACCTTCTTTTAACAGGCACATTCAAAAATATTAACAGATAACACATTTTTAAAACAATTACCCTGGTGGAAGTCAGCTTACAAATGGTATCTAACTTAGGTAATATGCCAATGGAAAATTTTTAAATAAGCATATGTATTTCTTAAATAAGACATGAAATATGAATGCAGAAATGTGATGCTGGTTGGGGAAACATGTTTTGAATAGCTTTTTCTAAGCAGCCCAATCTGAGACAAAAAGGATGGTACAACATTTCATTGCAGTTGCCTTTCTGAACTTCAGTTTCTTTTTTTCCTGTCTAGTTTAAATCCATGCAGCTATGATGAAGGTTGCCTGAGCAGCAATGAAGATCACGTTCCACTGGCCGCATTGCCCCTGCTTGCAATCTCTTCACCTCAGTATCAGGATGCAGTTGCAACAGTGATCAACCGAACAAACCAGATCTACAATGAGTTTCTGAAATCTGAAGATGGGATTGGATTCAATGGCCAGGTTAGTTTTAGATCCTGAAAGCATTTGAGAAATGCAGAGGATTCTGTGTTAAACCAGTAAGTGACATGAATGGGTTGTAAATTTATTTCAGAATACAGTTTTTTTATATTCTGTGTTTTTTGCCCAATCTTTCTCATTTTTTGTGTTTGGGTGTCGAAGGCTGTGCTGTGGGGGGTTTGGATGTCAAAGACTGTGCTGCCATTTTTCTTTCGCAAACGCGAGGAATTCTGCAGTTGCTGGAAACTCAAGCAGCACACATCAAAGTTGCTTCATCAGGGTCTTGGCATGAAACGTCGACTGTACCTCCTCCTAGAGATGCTGCCTGGCCTGCTGCGCTCACCAGCAACTTTGATGTGTGTTGCTTGCCATTTTTCTTTCTTGGTTTCATTGCTGTCTGGAGAAGAAGAATTTCAGAGTTTATATTTTGATAGCAAATGAATCTTTGAACATTTGATGTTACAATAAGAAATATAATTGATTAAATAAGTAGTGCAAAAAGTGAGGTCGTGTTCATTGGTTTGTGGACTGTTCAGTAATCTGGGGAAGAAACTATTCTAAAATATTGAGGATGTCTCTTCAAGCTCCTGTACCTCATCCCTGATGGTAGCAATGAGAAGTGGGCATGTTCTTGGTGCTGACGGTCCTTAATGATGGATGCTGCCATCTTGAGGTCCCGCCTGTTAAAGATGTCCTCGTTAATGGGAAGGCTAGTCCCCTTGATGAAGCTGGCTGAGTTTACAATCTTCTGCAGCTTTTTCTGATCCTGCATGTTGGTGCCTCTATACCAGCTAGTGATGCAACCAGTCAGAATCCTCTCCACGGTACATTCTTCGCCTTCAAGTGACCAGAATTATTTTTTCCTGGTATGATTAGCCGCTGCGAGAAGTGGGTAGCTGTAGCTGCAGAATATTGCCAGGCAAAAGAGTGAATCAACTGCAGAAGGAAATGTCTGTTCCTGTGACAGCCAGATGTGGTGAATGGAATTAACATTCTCAGCACACTACACTTACCTGAACACAATAAGACATTCTAGGAATGCATTTAAATTTGTGTACTGGGTAGCGAATGTGAACACAAGGTGGAAGAACAGAATTTGACAACATTTGAAGAAACCTGATTGAGATAGATTGTACTTGTACAACCCATTTGATTGCAATTAATACTTTCTTTCTTCTATCCCTGTATTTTCTGATCTACATAACTATCGAAGTTGGATAGTGTCAAGAGTACTACAGTGAGTACTCTTTTGTATTTCTGGCAAATCTCAAATGTCTGTCCATTGCAATGTTGTCAAGGTCATTCTGCTACATGATGATGTATTTCTGACCATGCATTGGATGATTTGGGCCCTGCAGCTTGCCAACAGATGGATGTAGAGCTAAGCTTTTCCCATCCTGGATCATAAAGATCCTTATCAGCACCTGAGAGTGGAGGAACCTGCTGTTATCTTCACCGTGATTCCCTTTCAGAAGTAGCCTTGTTTAGACTCATGGATTGCCCATGGAGGGCTGCAGTTTCCATAGACCATACTCAAGGACACTGCTTGGTGGCGCAATAATATTAGCGCTGGACTCTGGAGCGAAGGTTCCTGAGTTTGAATCCAAGTCGGGTTGAGCGTTGAGCTAGCAGCTCGGCCTCGTAGAACAAGAATAGTTTGCTACGGAAACACTGTCAAAAGATGATGCCCCGATAACTCTACTGTTGAGTTAAGGTCTATCCTTCTTCTTCTTCAATACTCAAGGGCAATGGGATGCTGATCTCATCTTAATATCAACTTTTGGGTTCTTCATCACAATTTGTGTTCTTGGCTCCCATTTTTTTCCATTAAGCATGAGTGGTTAATGATGGAAAATAGTCATTTTTTTCCTTTCAGTTGACATTTTGCCTGAATATGTGATATGGAATTGCAGTTTGTAATCTCACATTAACATGGCTACCTATTATTTGGTCCAAAGATAAAAGCTAGGCGGTGGGGTGGAGATACGTCTCCAACAAAGGAGGTGTAAGGCACTCCTTCCCACCACTAACCTGCTGGTCACCCTTGGGCGAGGTGCAACACCTGCTGAACACCCCTCCCACCCCAATCAGGATCACATGAAGCATGGGACCAGGTGGTGGGTTGTTGCATGATCAGCTGGTGCACATCACAAGTCCTGGTTACATGATTACAGACACCTGGCAGACAATCTCTGAAGAGTATTGATGGCTGTGGTCACCCTTCTGGTAAAGGCAGTGCCCTGAAGAAGGTAATGGAAACCACTCTGTTGAAAAGTTTGCCAAGAACAATTATTGTCATGGGAAGACCATGATCGCCCACGCCATGCAACGCGACATATAATGATGATGATGAAAGGTAAAGGCAGAAAATGCTGGAACACCCAGCATGTCAGGCAGCACTTATGGAAAGGAAAGCTGATCTAAAGTTCCAGGCCAAAAACAAATCCATCAGAATTGGGAAAATGAGGAGAAATATGGTTTAAAGTAGATGATGCCATAATTCTTTCCACATGTCATTGCAGTATCACAGGGATGGATGGTTGCAGGTTAGATAATTAGCTGTTACACATACCCTCTGAATGGAGACTGAACTACTCCAGGTGAGGTAAGACTAACCAACTCAACCTGGGGCACTTCTAAGATTTATTAAAATTAAGTAAAGACTAATATAATCAGTAAAATAATAAAACTTTATATATTACAAGAACCTGAAAAAAAAAATTGCGATATGCAGTAGTGGAACACAATATACATTGAAGTCCTGTATGCTATTATGAGCTTACACAGCTTTAACCCTTAGCCATAACTGTAATTTCAGATCAAAAGGACCTGTGTCTATCTCTGTTTCTGAATGCCTCTCACTCAGGTGATCAGATGAATGAGTCTGTTCCCGTCTATGCAGGTGATAAATTCCATCAGCAATTTCCTTGCAAGATGCTTCAAACTTGTCCCACCCTCATGCAACCCTTTCTCCAATTAAAGAGTACACTCATTACAACTGATTTATGTAAATCCTCCCAATTAGATCAAAAGACCATAAGACATAGAAACAGAATTAGGCCATACGATCCAGCAAACCTGCTGCACCTGTCCATCATAGCTCATTTATTATCCCTCTCATCCCCATTCTCCTGCCTTCTCCCCATTACCTTTGACACCCTGACTAATGAAGAACGAATCAATCTCCACTTTATATATACCAATGGCTTGGCCTCCACAGCCATCTGTGGCAATGAATTCCACAAATTCACTCCCTCTGGCTAAAAAAATTCCTCCTCATCACTGTTAAAAATGGACACCCTTCTGTTCTGAGGCTGTGCCCTCTGGTCCTCGACTCCCCCACTATAGGAAGCAGCTTTTCCACATCCATCCTATCTGGGCCCTTCAATATCTGATAGATTTCAATTGGATTTCCCCTCCCACCTTCCCCTCCCCCCCCCACCCAGATTCTTCTAAGCTCCAGCAAGTACAGGCCCAGAGCCAACAAATGCTCCTCATTCTTTCATTCCTCAATCCTTTCATTCCTGGAATCATTTATGTGAACTTCCTTTGGACTCCTTCCAATTCCAGCACACCTTTTCTTAGTTTAGGGGCCCAAAACTGCATGTGGGGTCAAATACTCCATGTGGGGTCTGAAAAATGTCTTATAAAGCTTCAGCAACCTTGATAAAACATCCTTGTTTTTATATTCTATTCCTCTTGAAATGAATGCTAACATAGTATTTGCCTTCTTTACCACTGACTCAACCTGCAAGTTAACCTCTTGTGAATCCTGTAGGAGAACTCCCAAGTCCCTTTGCATCTCTGATTTTTGAATATTCTCCTGATTTAGAATATAGTCTCTGCCTTTGTTCCTTCTGTCAAACTGCATGACCATACACTTTCCTACCACTATATTCCATCTGCCACTTTGTTACCTATTCTCCCAATCTATCTAAGTCCTTCTGCAGATTCTCAGCTTCCTCAGAACTACTTACCCCTCTACCTATCTTTGTATTGTCTGCAAACTTAGCCACAAAGCCGTCAATTCCTTCTTTGAAATCATTTACATAGCTTGTGAGAAGATGTGTTCCCAACACTGAGCCTGTTGGAACACCACTAGTCATGGCAGCCATCCAGAAAAGGCCCCCTTTATTCCCACTGTTTGCCTCCTGCCAGTCAGCCAATCTTCTATCCATGCTAGTACCTTTCTTGTATTACCATGTACTCTTAGCTCGTTAAGCAGCTTTGTGGACGGCACCTTTTCAAACGTCTCTGAAAATCTAAGTAAACAATATCCACTAGCTCTCTGTTGTCTATCCTGCCTGATATCTCCTTAAAGAATTTCAACAGATTTGTCCGGCAAGATTTCCCCTTCAGGAAACCATGTTGACTTTGGCCTATTTTATGTCCTGCCTCCAAGTACCCCAAAGCTGCATCCTTAATAATAGACTCCAGCCTCTTCCCAACCTCTGAAGTCAGGTTAATTGGCTAGTGATTCTTGAAAAATCATTGCTAATGCCTCCACAGTCTCTCAGCTTCCTCTTTCAGAACCCTGGGGAGTAGTCCATCTGGTCCCCATGACTGAACTACCTTCAGATCTTTCAGCTACCGAAACACCTCCTCCTCAGTGATAGTAACTACACTCATTTCAGTCCCCTGATATTCTTGATGGTATTATCTGTGTGTGATCTATTCTTTATAACCCCTTGCATTGTTCAATTTAATGAGTACATTATCAAATTCACAGATTAGTTATTTTGATCAGGGAAACCATCTTATCAGCATCATGAAAAGTTCTTCTCCAGCGATTAATTATATGCTGATGTTGAAGTGTATACTATTGTGGAGTAAGTAAGAAAATTGTGTCCTAGAACTCAGATCATCTTATTTGCTTCTCTAAATGAAGGACAGAAATGATTGAAGGACTTCTTTAGGAGATTAGTCAGCTACATAAGTTTTTTTTAGAAAATACTGTTTCGTCATGGATTTCTGGGATGAGAGACCTGGCCAATTTAATGAGTAAAAGCCACTGTGTTTGACTACACATTGTATTACCCTGAGTCTAAATGTGTCTGTGTCACTGGTCTGGCTAGAGTGTTCTGCATTATATTTTTAAAAATTATTTTCAGATGTATGGTCTTAAGTTGTTCATTCATCGATAAATGTTTCCGTTTTTAAAACTGTAAGGATGCAACAGGAAATTACTTAGTTTAAATGCCCATCAAAGGATAGCTTAAACTGCCTGTAAAGGTTAATACAATCTTAACATTAGTTTAACATTTCCTGATCATAATTCCAGAGGAAATTTATAATGACACTGCTTCTAATCTCCACAAATATTGTGGGTTCACACAATTCTGTTATAAGTAGTGGTAACATTCTGTTTTTGGGATAGCTTATTAAAGATAGATATAGGATTAGTTATTTTCTCTCTCTGGTGGATTAAAAGACAGGAAGAGATTGTAGAGTGAATCAAGACTGAAGTGATTTACTCTGACTGGAGATAAGATTGATCACTTATCTCAAAAAGATAAAAATAGCCTTTGATTTTCTTGTTTCTCACTGTGTACACAAAATAGTCTGATTTATTCTTGAAAGTCTAGGCAGTTAGGAACTCGCATACATATCCTCGGAGCTATAGGCTGTTGACTCATGCATGGCTAATATGTTTGTGTGTGTGTGTGTGGGTATGCATGTATACATGTGTGTGTACATTAAGAGTCGCAGCTTTTTGAGTGTAGAATTCAATTATTGCACACTGTATTCATCTCAATGAGCTCAAATCAATGCTGCCCACAATATGTGATACAACGCTACTTCCAGCAATTACTGTACAGATGCTTATGATGGGGAAATGAAGACATAAACCATTAACTAATCATGAGAAGTTTAGTAACATTTGTTTAAACATTACTGTGTTTGCTAAGAGCCAGTTTTTTTTAAACACACAGGTCCAAGTTTCCTTTTGTTTTCTTTTTAACTATCCCAAAGGAGAAACTTGAAAATTTTGAGAAAATCAGTTATTTAGAACTCAATCTAGCTCAATGAGGCAAGCTCTGCTTTATAACATGGAGCAATAAAATTCAGTCGAGCAAAAGCTGGGGATAGGGTATTTCAGCTAAAGGCCTAGACTCCTCTGTTACGGTTCCTCAATACATCTCAAGTCACAAACACAAGAGAGCTACAGTGCTGGAAATCTGGAGTAACACTAGGAACTCAGCAGATCGGGCAGCATCTATGGAGAGGAATAAAGAGATGTTTCTGACTAAGGCCTGATGAAGGATCTCAGCCCAAAACATTGACTCTTTATTCCTCTCCATACATGCTGCCTGACCTGCCAAGTTCCTCCAGCATTTTGTGTGTGATACATCTCTTGTCACCACCAGCAGGGATTTACCAGAAGGGGCAATGCAATAGTCCATTGTCATGTGATGGTATTGGGTTTGCTGACTGCAATGTTCTAAACTCAAATAAGACCTTAAGCCCTATCTGATATAGATAGCTATGGCTACCTTCACTAAGGGGTGGGGAGGGGGGGAGGTGTGTGATTATACTATTACTTCCCAGTCTTCAAAGACTAGTTCACTTCCCTCTTTGCTCTCCAAGTTGAGTTCTTGTTGCCAGTACCCCCTTTCTGAGCAGTGGGTTCCCCTCCCCCACCAAGGAGAAGATACTAATTTAAACACAGTTAATTTGTTTTCAGTGAAACACGTGATTCTAACAACATTCTTAAAATACATAAAAAACTCTCAGAGGATTTCTATCTTCTAAAAGACATTTCCAATTTATGAACTCTTTCTAAAGCACATTGGATTGCCAAAACACAGGTATGATTCCTATAAGCTAAACAGACATGCCAGGAGCCGTAAATGAACCAGACATCCATCGCAGAAATCGAAATCACAGGAATGGATTCTAGTTCACCCCATGTTTCTATCATTCTTCATGATGTTCTTGGACTATTCCTAAAAAACTTGAACTGCTGTCAATATTTATACTATTTCTCTACCGCTTTGGTGACTTCACACACCTGAGATATTTTTCAGATATTTTCTAATGCAAATGATGTAAAATCTTCTTGGAGACATAGTTCCCAGCTGGCCATGATTAATACTGTGAAGCTGATTTAGTATACAAACTTCCCATCTATTAACAGATCAGCCATTTGATATGTTAAGTGATTGTCTCCATCCGGTCTGCAAGCTTCCTTAAACTAAACAACTTAGCCAGAGATGTCTGTTTTGAAACAAGCCAAATTAAACAATGCATCATCTTATATAGCACATTCCAAGTGCTGTGAGCTAGCATCCTGTGTTATATAGACAGTATGTCTTTTTGCAAAGCTGCCCTTTCAAGTTCAAAATGATTGCTGCTTCCATTTACATTGAAAACTGAAGACTGGCTCACTTTTACAACCAAAGCTAAACAAAGAATATTGGTTCAAAGTTTAACTTATTCAAAAGCAACTGTTTGATGTTTACAAGTGGCTGGTTACCACTTACTGTCCACCGCCAGCTCAAGAATCAGTCTTCCTCCATCCTGAACTCTGCTCAGAATGGCATTGCCTAGCAGTGGATCGGAGGCCTTCAGAGTCCATCACCAAGAATGACATCATCACTGATTGAGATAGCTGATCCTGTGTTATCCGTATCATATCATATCCCTTTCATATGCCTTAGTGTCTCACCAACTTACTGTTATCTCCCTAACTGCACACAGTTAATCAAGTTGAACTGGTGGTCATGAATATTAAATTCTTTTACATGAACTGTCTTCTTCTGCCATGTATAGCTTCAATTTTCAGCGACAGGTTGTTTTAAGAGGGATTGAATACATTAGAAGATGGTGTAGAATGAGGGGCAAATCTGTTTGAGCTGGCAGGTTATGTGAAAGGCTCATATAATCCTCTATGCTTTCAGCCCAGTTACTGGCCAGGGCTTTGGCAGTAGATGTCCAGGCAGTGATTCGTGCATGTATCTTCTCTGTTAATTTGGGTTTGCTTCAATTTGGCCCTTGTCATGCCCTGTGAGAGAAGTGGTCAGTGAATGGTTGATGTGAATGCCACATTTGAATAAAGATAAAGATTAATTTTATTTGTCACATGTACATTGCAAAATCGAAACATACAGTGAAATATGCCTTTGTATCATCAACCAAGTGAGTCTCTTTGTGTTGGGGGCAGCCCATAGGTTCAAGTTCCAACACAGCATGCATGCAAAGTTTAGCAGAACAACACAAGCAGTGACAAATTACAAAACTCGATCAATATCACCAGATCCAACACTGAGCAACCAATAAGTTTTTCCCTCCCGTCCGAGACTAGTTCCTTCAACTTGAGTCACTGGGACTGCTTCTCCATCCCAGTGACTCCCATTCATCCTAGTTTCGTAGATCAGCTTCATCCAGAATAAACTTGACGTTCAGTGCACGCCCCCTTTAAGCAGGTGCCTTCACTGGTCAGGCCCCTAGCGAAATAGCATGGCTAGCGCTGGCTAAGCATTATAAGTATTCCAGTCAGTAAACTGCAGTGAATTGGCAGGTTGTTCGCACTCCTTTGAACAGCCGGGAATAATCAGGCATTGTGATTTCCCCCTCTCTGTTTCAGAGGTTGCTGAGGAGCAATGGAACTCTGTCCCCATGTAACACCTAGTTTAATTGTTAGGCATGAATCCATGGATTATACTCTTTAGTTTCACTGGATCCTTAACATTAAAAAAATTCATATATGATTAACATAATCCTGTAATTTCACATGATGGTTGTTGATTACGTGTTATTTTCCCTGGCAATCTTTGACACCTCTAAAGATCTTTCAGTCTGATACATATGTGTATCTATTTGCTGCTTAGTCACTGTTACCGATGTACATGATTACAAAGAACTACGGACAAAGTCTTTGTTGTTCATAAATTCTACTTTATTTCTTTATTTTCCTGTAAATGCCTTCAAGAAAATGAATCTCGAGGTAGTACAGTATACACACCTTGACAATAAATTTACTTTAACTTTGATGAACAGCTTTTATGCATAAATAGAAGGAACTACCTTGATTTTAACATGGATGAGGAATCAAATAGAGAGAGGAGCTGAGAGAGGTGAATTTGGCAGTGTGATGCTGAGGTGATTTTTAATTCCCTGGTTTCAATCCCAGTTTCCTGTCAGCTACCCATCCCGGTTTCTGTTGCTGACATCAGGAGGAATAGTCCTTGATGCTTGAGGAACTTGCATTTGAACCATATGGTTAGAGGTGTAGGAGCGAGAAGCCGAGTCAAAGAAGTTGATGTTTCCCTTATGCTGGAAATAACAAGTATGCAGATGGTATTTTCAGACCTTTGCTACCAGAGCAGTTAAAACTGAAGACCATAAGAAAGGAATGAGGTGGTGTGGGTAAATTTCCAGTGTAATTTTAATGATCTATGGCTGGGTTAACTAGTAAACATTTTCTTTTGACAGCCTAAGTCCACAGGGCCAACCATGTTATACAGCTATGTCCTGAGTGAACAGAGAGCTCCACTGTGTAGCAAATGCTTTGGACTAAGATTAGAAGAGAACAATACTGTGACCACCTTTGGTCTGAAGCTGATGTTAGGTATGTTCTTCAGATCAGATAGGCGGGCTGCATGTTTAGATTGGGGCAGGCCTGAAGGAAAATCACTCCTGAAGTAGTGGAGTGAGTGAGTGATTGCAGAATTTATTTATACAAGTTTACTCTTGTCAGCTATCTCCACTGGAGCTGTTCACTAATCATTTAAAATTTGCAGTAGAACAACTGCATAACACATTTATTTGTTTAATTGTAATGTGGGCACGTGGCCAAGTGGTTAAGGCATTGGACTAGCGACCTGAAGGTCGTGAGTTTGAGCCCCAGCCGAGGCAACGTGTTGTGTCCTTGAGCAAGGCACTTAATCACACATTGCTCTGCGATGACACTGGTGCCAAGCTGTATGGGTCCTAATGCCCTTCCCTTGGACAACATTGGTGTCATGGAGAGGGGAAACTTGCAGCATGGGCAACTACCTGTCTTCCATACAACCTTGCCCAGGCCTCTGCCCTGGAGAATGACTTTCCAGGCACAGATCCATGGTCTCGCAAGACTAACGGATGCCTTAAATGCTTAATTGTAAGGAGTCATGTTGTGTGTAATTTACAAGGTTAAACCTGTTTTTATTTACTCATTGGACATGGGTACTGCTGGCAATTTCCATCCCAAGAGGTAGTTAGGAATTAAAAATGTTATTGGCTCTGGAGTCACATATAAGTGTGATGGTTTTCCATCCCTGAAGGACCATAGTGAGCCATGATTTGTAACAACAATCCCTTATTTCATGATTGATTTAGCTACTTAAAATTTTCAGCTATTGTGGTGGGAGCCATACTTAAACTCAGTGGTCACTTTATTAGGTACACCTGTACACCTGCTCATTAATGCAGCTATCTAATCAGCCAATCATGAGGCAGCAACTCAAAGCATAAAAGCATGCAGACATGGTCAAGAGGTTCAGACCAAGTATCACAATAGGGAAGAAATGTCACTTAAGTGATGTTGACCGTGGGATGATTGTTAGTGCCAGATAAGGTGGTTTGAGTATCTCCAAAACTGCCGATTTCCAGAGATTTTCATGCACAGCTGTCTCTAGAGTTTACAGAGAATGGTGCGAAAAACAAAAAAAAATCTAGTAAGCAGCAGTTCTGTGGCAAAAATGCCTTGTTAATGAGAGAGGTCTGTGGAGAATGGCCAGACTAGTTTAAGCTGACAGGAAGGCTAGAGTAACTCAAAAACTACGTGTTACAGCTGCGGTGTGCAGAAGAGCATCTCTGAATGCACGACACACCAAACCTTGAAGTGAATGGGCTACAGCAGGAGAAGATCTCTCAGTGGGTGAGCATCTGGGGGACAGTGACCACCGCTCCTTGGCCTTTATAATTATCATGGAAAAGGATAGAATCAAAGAGGACAGGAAAATTTTTAATTGGGGAAAGGCAAATTATGAGGCTATAAGGCTAGAACTTGCGGGTGTGAATTGGGATGATGTTTTTGCAGGGAAATGTACTATGGACATGTGGTCGATGTTTAGAGATCTCTTGCGGGATGTAAGGGATAAATTTGACCCGGTGAGGAAGATAAAGAATGGTAGGGTGAAGGAACCATGGGTGACAAGTGAGGTGGAAAATCTAGTCAGGTGGAAAAAGGCAGCATACATGAGGTTTAGGAAGCAAGGATCAGATGGGTCTATTGAGGAATACAGGGAAGCAAGAAAGGAGCTTAAGAAGGGGCTGAGAAGAGCAAGAAGGGGGCATGAGAAGGCCTTGGCGAGTAGGGTAAGGGAAAACCCCAAGGCATTCTTCAATTATGTGAAGAAAAAAAGATGACAGGAGTGAAGGTAGGACCGATTAGAGATACAGGTGGGAAGATTTGCCTGGAGGCTGTGGAAGTGAGCGAGGTCCTCAATGAATACTTCTCTTCAGTATTCACCAATGAGAGGGAACTTGATGATGGTGAGGACAATATGAGTGAGGTTGATGTTCTGGAACATGTTGATATTAAGAGAGAGGAGGTGTTCTGGAGCATGTTGATATTAAGGGAGAGGAGGTGTAAAATACATTAGGATAGATAAGTCCCCGGGGCCTGACGGAATATTCCCCAGGCTGCTCCATGAGGTGAGAGAAGAGATTGCTGAGCCTTTGGCTAGGATCTTTATGTCCTCGTTGTCCACGGGAATGGTACCGGAGGATTGGAGGGAGGCGAATGTTGTTCCCTTGTTCAAAAAAGGTAGTAGGGATAGTCCAGGTAATTATAGACCAGTGAGCCTTACGTCTGTGGTAGGAAAGCTGTTGGAAAAGATTCTTAGAGATAGGATCTCTGGGCATTTAGAGAATCATGGTCTGATCAGGGACAGTCAGCATGGCTTTGTGAAGGGCAGATCGTGTCTAACAAGCCTGATAGAGTTCTTTGAGGAGGTGACCAGGCATATAGATGAGGGTAGAGCAGTGGATGTGATCTATATGGATTTTAGTAAGGCATTTGACAAGGTTCCACACGGTAGGCTTATTCAGAAAGTTAGAAGGCATGGGATCCAGGGAAGTTTGGCTGGGTGGATTCAGAATTGGCTTGCCTGCAGAAGGCAGGGGGTGGTGGTGGAGGGAGTACATTCAGATTGGAGGATTGTGACTAGTGGTGTCCCACAAGGATCTGTTCTGGGACCTCTACTTTTCGTGATTTTTATTAACGACCTGGATGTGGGGGTAGAGGGGTGAGTTGGCAAGTTTGCAGACAACACAAAGGTTGGTGGTGTTGTAGATAGTGTAGAGGATTGTCAAAGATTGCAGAGAGACATTGATAGGATGCAGAAGTGGGCTGAGAAGTGGCAGATGGAGTTCAACCCGGAGAAGTGTGAGGTGGTACACTTTGAAAGGACAAACTCCAAGGCAGAGTACGAAGTAAATGGCAGGATACTTGGTAGTGTGGAGGAGCAGAGGGTTCTCGGGGTACATGTCCACAGATCCCTGAAAGTTGCCTCACAGGTGGATAGGATAGTTAAGAAAGCTTATGGGTTGTTAGCTTTCATAAGTCGAGGGATAGAGTTTAAGAGTCGCGATGTAATGATGCAGCTCTATAAAACTCTGGTTAGGCCACATTTGGAGTACTGTGTCCATTTCTGGCCACCTCACTATAGGAAGGATGTGGAAGCATTGGAAAGGGTACAGAGAAGATTTACCAGGATGCTGCCTGGTTTAGAAAGTATGCATTATGATCAGAGATTAAGGGAGCTAGGGCTTTACTGTTTGGAGAAAAGGAGGATGAGAGGAGACATGATAGAGGTGTACAAGATAATAAGAGAAATAGATAGAGTGGATAACCAGCCCTCTTCCCCAGGGCACCACTGCTCAATACAAGAGGACATGGCTTTAAGGTAAGGGGTGGGAAGTTCAAGGGGGATATTAGAGGAAGGTTTTTTATTCAGAGAGTGGTTGGTGCGTGGAATGCACTGCCTGAGTCAGTGGTGGAGGCAGATACACTAGCGAAGTTTAAGAGACTACTAGACAGGTATATGGAGGAATCTAAGGTGGGGGCTTATATGGGAGGCAGGGTTTGAGGGTCGGCACAACATTTTGGGCCGAAGGGTCTGTACTGTGCTGTACTATTCTATGTTCTATGTTCTAAGACCATGAACGTACACCCAGTGGCCACTGCTATAGGTACAGGAGTGACCTAATAAAGTAGCTACTGAGTCTGTAGCCCTGCGTCGCAAATGAATGTGCAAGCCTCTGAATGCTAATCAGTAAGTTAATTACTATATCACTTTCACTGCTAAAACTCAAGTTTTACTGTGTATTGTCAAAGTAAAGTGCTAGTTGTTACAGCACCTTGCCTCTCAGTGCTTCCTTCAAAAGCAAAGCTGGTGAACTGGAGATTGTTCCACTTGCGTGGCACATTTCTAACACCACAAGCTACCACTTACTGAGCACTCTGTTATTAACCAATGGTGGCTAATGGCTGTGCCATCTCTGATAGACAGTCATTAGGGCGAATATTAATTTTGCTAAGAACTACAGTATGTCAGTGCAGGAAATAATCTCTGCATGTGAATGGAGAATCCCAAAGGGCACCAAGTATTACACCTGACCTCATTAATCTGGCCAGTTTCCGGTTTGAATATTTGCCAGGCAGCTTGCTTGAAGATCAGCCCTCTGTAGTGCTCTTATCTCTCTTCTGGCAAGTCCATATAAGCTGTCTTGTGTTAGAAATTTGTCTCTGCCTGTAAACAACTGTAAATTTGGTTTCTTTGATAGAATGGAATTTCAGAAGAGGAATGGAATGTACAGCTGTAGAAGTGTAGAAGCTTCCGTAGAAGGTTGAGGGGGGACTTGACAGAGGTGTTTAAAATTATGAGGGGTATTGATAGAGTTGACGTGGAAAGGCTTTTTCCATTGAGAATGGGGGAGATTCAAACCAGAAGACGTGAGTTGAGAGTTAAAGGGCAAAAGTTTAGGGGTAACATGAGGGAGAACTTCTTTACTCAGAGAGTGGTAGCTGTGTGGAACGAGCTTCTAGCAGAAGTGGTTGAGGCAGGTTTGATGTTGTTGTTTAAAGTTAAATTGGATAGATAAATGGATGGGAAAGGAATGGAGGGTTATGGGCTGAGTGCAGGTCGGTGGGACTAGGTGAGAGTAAGAGTTCGGCACGGACTAGAAGGGCTGAGATGGCCTGTTTCCGTGCTGTAATTGTTATATGGTTATATGTTATATGGTAATTTTGACTTGCATTTGCCACATTTCTATTCTGAAGAGTCAAGGATGCCCATGGATGGGGAAATTGGGTGTGGGAAGTGACCAGAAAGCCAATCAGGAGCTTGTGGTTTTCAGCAGGGTAATGGGAGGCAAACAATAGGAATTGCACAACCAGGGGTTGAGGTCCTGAGTGGGAGAGAGAGGTCAAGTTTAAGACCAGAGACTTTGGGAAAGTGAGATTCAGATCCTGATTCATTTATTTATCACATATACATCAAAACATGCAGTTTGCATTAACAAACAACACAACCTAAGGATGTACAGGGGAAAGCCCGCAAGTGTCACCACACATTCCAGTAGCCACCGTTGCTTCCCACAGTGTTTGGGAGAACAATACAAGCAGTATCAACAACAGCAGAAATACAAGACAACAACAGAAAACTAAGCCCCTTTCCCACCCATATCTCTCTCTCTCTCTTTCTATCTCTGTCACACACACACACACACACACACACACACCACCCTCCAACCAGGGCAGGCCACTGTTACAGAGCAGTTCCTGGCAATACTGCCAGAGCTTGATGGCGGGCGCTCCAGCATACGAAGTAGTTCTCCAAGGGAAGTGGAAGCTTTCCTATAGGCAATGATTACAATCATCCTAGCGAGTACAGGGCATGAATTAACCGTTGTGTTATTAACTATAATAAAATACAGTGTGATATCCCCAATATGTGATATGTCTACAAAGGGGACAATGGTGGGGAGAATGAGAGAGAGCACTGTTATTTCATCTGGTTCGTTTTCTATGGGGAGATGTTTATGGAGTGTGATAATTCAGAGAGAGGAAGAAATTGTTATTACATTTGGATATCCCTGTGTAAGCAGTCTGATGTGGAGAATGGTAATTGTATAGACTGAAAACAGCTATTATGTTTGGCGTTCTCACTGTGCCTATTGGTACATGGTAGAGTGATAGTGCAATGGATAGAATCAATTTTTGGCCTCCCGCATCGTGAGGTTGAAGGATATGGGGAGTGCTAATTACACTGGAGTCCCTGTTGTGTTTGTCTCTCCCGAGGTGATATTTTGGCTAGCAGCTTGAATGCTAATATGATTACCTTTTAGCTCGGAGTCAATATGTTTTGAAAGATGATTTTCATTTGCTTCTGTTCCTTCTCCAATAGGTCTGTTTAATTGGCGACTGTGTGGGAGGAATTCTGGGATTTGATGCCCTGTGTTACAGTTCACACACAACATGCGAAAGCCAGAACAGCAGCAGGAGAGGGAGCATCGGGAGCATTCAGGTACCAGGAGTTTTACACATGTGTTGTGTTAAATGCACACACTTCCTGAAACGTGGCAGACAAAATGCGTGAGGGATCATTTATTTGAATTTCCTGGTTGATAAACTTGATTAAGTTGATATTTCACTCATTGTTGTGTTTGGCATCAAGTCTACGTATCCTTCCCTTTCTGTGAGAGTTCTTTATCAAAGTTTCATTAACACTTTTGTGGTGAATAGCCTTTGCTTCTTATTTCACTGAACAAAACAGTGTTCTTCACTGTACAGAGGCGTAGTAAGAATCTGGAAAGAAAGACTTCAATCTGCTTCTATGGAATCATGTTTTGCAAACAGACTTAAAGTTTAGATATCAGAATCAGGTTCAAGATGCCTTGGAAAATATGGAGGCCAGCACCCATGATGGAGCTGTCCAATTTTACAACTCTCTGCAGCTTACTTTGATCCTGTTCTCATCTTCTGTTTGCTTGTTACCTATTTTTATTCTGGCCCAGGATAACTCACATTTATCGGATGAACCTGGATCGGACTTGAGCAGCAGTAAACGACTTAGCAAAAGCAACATTGACATCTCGGGGATCGAAACTAAGGAACCAAGAAAGCTATTGTCAAGAAAACAGAGTGACTCTTCTACCTATGACTGTGATGCCATAACACAGCACCATGCTCTTCTGTCAAGGTAATCGTGACAGAGATTACTAATGTGAATTCAGTGGAATTGTTGGGAGGGTGAAACATAGCTCTTTTTTTCTGAGTCATGGAAAACATTTCTTCCTTTCTAAGATTATTTTTAGAGAATGTGGATGTTGCTGGCAAGGTCACTTGCTGTTCAACTCAATGCATTTTCTTGCTTGGCCATTTCAAAAGGAAGTTAAGAGTAGACAACATTTCTGTGGGCCTGGTCTCCTAAATGGGATCATCTCGGTGAAGGCAACAGAGTCTCTTCTCAAAGAATTGAACTGGATGTGTTTATATTAAAAAAAAATGTTAGTGTCACGGTTACCTCCTGAAGCTATTTTTAACGTGTTTCAAATTAATTAAATAATTAATTGCACTTAAGTTCCCCATCAGTAATAATGGAATTTGAACTCCTGCCTCATGTCCAGGGTAAATTTATTTATTTATTTATTGAAATGCAGTGTGGAATAAGCCCTTCCAGCCCTTTGAGCACACTGCTCAGCACTCCTCCGATTTAATCCTACTCTAATCATGCAACAATTTACAATGACCGATTAACCTAACAATGAGTATATCTTTGGACTGTGGGAGGAAACCGGAGCAACCAGAGGAAATCCACACGGTCACGGAGAACGTACAAACTCCTTACAGATGGTGGCGGAAATTGAACCCAATTTGTCTGTACTGTAAAGCGTTGAGCTAACCACTATGCTACCATGCCACCCAAGTTAAACTGGTGCTTTTAAATTTATTGGAGTAGATTAAAGGTGGGAGCCACGTTCACCCCATTGTTCCTGCACAGTACCTGAATCAGCTAGCTTAGTAAAAAAAATAATTAATTACAGAGGAAGTAGGAGTCAGGGATTTTTCTTTCATTCTGGGCCGCAATGCAGTGTCAAACAGACTGCTCCATTATTTTTAAGTAATCATCAATTAATTGGATCACATTCCCAAGTCCATCTTCGAAGCACCAGTGCCCATGAATAGAAAAGTCTGTAGAAAGTGGTGGATGCAGGCAAATCACGGGCAATCACAGGCAAAGCCATGCGCACCATTGAGCACACTTGCAAAAGAACAAATCGTCTTTGTTGGATTTTAAAGCCTCCCTCTGCAACTGGATCTCGGACTTCTTGATGGAGTGACCTCAGACTGTCTGCATGGGCAGGAAAATCTCTAGCTGTATCACACTGAGCAGCAGCGTCCCCCATGGATCTGTGCATAGCCCAATGCTGTTCACACTGTTGATGCACGACTGTACTGCTAGATGCAGCTCTAACCACACCATTAAGTTCGCTGATGATACAACAGTGGTTGAATTTACCAGCAATAATGAAGAGTCAACATACAGGGACGAGGAAGAGTGGCTTGTGGATTAATGTGAACACAACAACTTAGAGTTATTTATTACAAATTATTATAAATTGCACATTGCACATTTAGGTGGAGACGTAGCATAAAGAGTTTTACTCCTCATGTAAATGAAGGATGCAAGTAATAAAGTCAATTCAATTCAATTCATAGAGAATTAGAGCACAGAAACAGGCACTTCAGCCTGCTGAAACCATTTAAACTGCCTACTCCCATCACCCTGAACCAGGACCATAACCCTCCATGCCCCTACCATCGAAGTACCTATCCAAACTTCACTTAAACATTGAAATTGAGCTTGCATGCGCCACTTGTGCTGGTAGCTTGTACCACATTCTCACAACCCCTGAGTGAGGAAGTTTCCCCTCATGGTTCCCTTACACTTTTCACCTTTCACCCTTAACCCATTACCTCTTGTTGTAGTCCCGCCCAACTTCAGTGAAAAAAGTCTGCTTGCATTTACCCCCCTGATAATTTTGTATACCTCTATCAAATCTCCTCTCAGTCTCCTACATTCCAAGGTCCTCCAGACCCGGCAAGATCCTTGGAAATTTCCTCTGTACTCTTTCAACCTTGTTACATCTTACCTGTAGGTAGGTGATCAAAACTGCACACAATATCCAAATTAAGCCTCATTAACATCTTATACAACTTCAATATAACATCCTATCTCCTGTACTCACTACATTGATTTATGAGGTCAAAGTGCCAAAAGCTTTCTTCATGGCCCGGCAGTATCTACCTGTGATGCCACTTCCAATGAATTATGGACCTGTATTCCCAGATCCCTTTGTTCTACCACACCGCTCAGATCCCTCCCTTTCACTGAGTAAGATCTACCCTGGTTGATCCTACTGAAGGGCAACACCTTGCACTTGTCTGCATTGCATTCCACCTGCCATCCAGCTGATGCAAATCTCTCTGCAAGCCATGATAACCTTCCTTGCTGCCCACCACACCCCAAATATTTATTTAGTACATAGAAATCTACAGCACATTACAATGTTGTGCTAACAATATAACCTAATCTAGAAACTGCCTTGAATTTCCCTAATGCATAACCCTCTATCTTTCTAAGCTCCATGTACCTATTTAAGAGTCTCTGAAAAGACCCTATTGTATCCACCTCTACTGCCTTCGCTGGCAGTACATTCCACGCACCCACCACTCTCTGTGTGAAAAACCTACTTCTGACATGCCCTTTGTACCTACTTGCAAGCACCTTAAAACTATGCCCCTTGTGTTAGCTATTTCAACCCTGGGAAAAAGCCTCTGACTATCCACACGATCAATGCCTCTCATTATCTTATACACATCTATCAGGTCACCTCTCATCCTCTGTTGCTCCAAGGAGAAAAGGCCAAGTTCACTCAACCTATTCTTAAAAGGCATGCACTCCAATCCAGGCAACATCCTTGTAAATCTCCTCTGCACTCTCTCTATAGCATCCACATCCTTTCTGTAGTGAGGTGACCAGAACTAAACACAGTGCTCCAAGTGAGGTGTAAGTCTGCAAACTTGCTGATTCAGTTAACCATGTTATCCAGATCGTTGATAAGGATGACAAACAACAATGGACCTAGCACTGATCCCTGTAGCATTCCACTAGTCACAGGCCTCCAGTCAGAGGGGCAACCATCTACCTCCGCCCTCTGGCTTCTCCCACAAAGCCAATGTCTAATCCAATTTACTACCTCATCCTGAATGTTGTGCAACTGAACCTTCTTGACTAACCTCCCATGCCGGGCCTTGTCAAATGCCTTACTAAGGTCCATGTAGACAACACCAACTGCCTTGCCTTCATTCACTTTCCTGGAAACTTCCTCAAAAAGCTCTCTAAGATTGTTTAGACATGATCTACACACATGAAGCTGTGCTGACTATTCTCAATCAGTCCATGTCAAACAAAATACTTATATATCTGGTCCCTTAGAATGCCTTCCAATAACTTTCCTACAACTGTTGTTAGACTCACCAGCCTATAATTTCCTCATTTATGTTTGGAGCCTTTCTTAAACGGTGGAACAACATATCCTCCAATCCACTGGTACCTCTCCTGTCGCTAAGGATGATTTAAATATCTCTGCTAGGGCCCTGGCAATTTCTACACTTGCCTCCCATAGGGTCCAAGAGAACACCTTGCCAGGACCTGCAGACTTATCCATCTAGATTTGCATCCGGACAGCAAACACATCCTCTTCTGTAAACTGTATGGAGTCCATGAAGTTGATGCCACTTTGCATAACTTCTATAGACTCTGTCCGTCTCCTGCGTAAATACAGATGCAAAAAGATCTCCTCTATTTCTTTTGGCTCCTCACATGGATTACCATTCTGATCTTCCAGAGGACCAATTTTATCCCTTGCAATCCTTTTGCTCTTAACGTACAGTATCTGTAGAATCACTTAGGATTCTCCTTCATCTTGTCTTCTATGGAAATTCATACCTTCTTTTAGCCCTCCTGATTTATTTCTTAAGAATTCTCTTTCATTTCTTTGTGCTCTTCCATAAGCACCTCATTTGTTCCTACCTGGCTACACCTGCTGTGCATCTTTTTTTTAACTGAGTCAGGGCCTCAATATCCCTTGAAAACCAAGGTTACCTACATTTGTTATCTTTATCTTTTATTCTGACAGGCACATATAATTTTTGTATTGGCAAAATTTCACTTTTGTAGGCCTCCCACTTACCAAGTATAGCTTTGCCAGAAAACAGCCTGTCTTAATCCATACTTACCAGATCATTTCTGATACCATCAAAGTGGGCTGTTCTCCAATTTAGAATCTTAACTCACGGCCCAGTCCTATCTTGTTGCATATTTACCTTGAAACTAATTGCATTGTGAACTTGAGCCTTAACGTGGACAAGACTAAAGAGATGATTGCAGACTTCAGGAAGGTGCAGGCTGGCCACTCCCTTCTGCACATTAATGGCTCCTCCGTGAAGAGAGTTTACTGGAATGCACATCACGGATGAACTCCCCTGTCCTTCAATACTGCCTTTGGTCAAGGAAGCACAGTAGCACCTCCACTTCCGGAGGAGAATGAGGCAAGTGAGGCTCCCAATCCCCTTTCTAAGGACATTCCACATCCTACTGGAGAGTGGCCCCGGCGGTATCACCATCTGGTATGGGAATTGCAAAACATCTGACCACTGGCCCCTGCAAAAGAATTGTGAAGACTTCTGAGAGAATCACTGGGGGCTCTCTCCCCTTTCCTCCCCATGCCCTGGTCATACACCAGAAACACTTCGTTTTCAGAGCCCTGAGCAATGTCAAGGACCCCCCCCCCACCCTTCTGTACCATAATCTCTTTGACCTCTGACCGTCAGGCAAAAGGTACCACAGTATAAGAACAAGGACAGTTAAATGGAAACAGCTCCTACCCCCAGGCTGTGAGACTTCTGAACATCCTGGTACCACACAATGTATGATATTTATTACAGTGCCAGTAGCAGTAATATTATTGTATATTTAACTAGGTGTCATATATGCACATTATGTCGACTTGTACATCTGCAGAATACTTAACCAGTAATGTTACTGTGTTAATATTATTTTATCTGGTGTATGTGATGTATGTACTGTGTTTAACACCTTGGTCCTATGTTAGTTTGTTTAGCTGTATACGTACATGTGTGCATGTAGACATGTGAACGGCTGAATAACAATAAACTTGACTTGAAGTTGAATTTACCAGAACTCTGCGTAGGGACTGACAAGCAGCCAGTGTGCAAAATAGGACCAATAGTACAGATAAAAAATAGCAGCATAGCAGTTAGTGGAAACCTATTTACAGCTTGGGTTGTTCTGGAAATCGGAGGTCCATTCTGGTGTCAGCGTCATCGGAAAGAAGTGGGATCGTTCTCTCTAGGATGGCGTGGGTCTCTTTCGGGGGCTCCAGCTTCCTCCCACAATCCAAAGACGTACCGGTTAGTAGGCTGATTGGTGATTGTAAATTGTCCTGTGATTGCACTGGTGGTAAATAGGCGCTGTGGCTCGTTGGGCCGGAAGGGCCTGTTCTGTGCTGTATCTTGGAATAAATAAGTAAAATGAAATGAATTGTGGATACATGAGTCATGGAATGCCTGAAAGTGGCTCTGTAGGTTGTGGAATCAGTTCAGAGTGGTGATCCGTTCACCAGTTCAGGAGTCTGATGGTTGAAGGGGTAGTAACTGTGAGCATGGCCTGGATGGCGTGGGACCTTGATGCTGTTTTCTTGTAACAGTGTTCCACGTAAGTATACTCAATAGTGGGGTGGGCTTGTCCTGCACTGGACTGGGCTGCATCCACATTTTCCATTTATAGGCATTGGTTCTTCCATTCCATGCCCTGATGCAACCAGTTAGTATACTCTCCACTGTGCATCTGTAGAAGTTTGTCAAAGTTTTTGGTGACATGTCGAATCTACAGACACTTCTAAGAAGGCAGGGGTGTCATTGTCTCTTCATTGTGATGGCTCTTACATGCTGCTCTGAGGACAGATCCTCTGATATGTTGATGCTAATGAATTTAAAGTTACTTACCCTCTCCACCTCTCATCCCCTAATGAGGACTGGCTTATACACCTCCATCTTTTCCTCGTGTAGTTAATGGAGACATTGTTATTGTTGCAGTTTTCAACGAGATTTTCAATCTCCTTCCAATGTGCCTGATTTGTCACTACCTTTGATTTGACCAACAGTCACAAGCATAAAGTGAGTAGAGCAGGGAGCTAAGCACACATCCTTGTGGTTCACTTTGCTGATGGTGCTT
Organism: Mobula birostris; assembly: GCF_030028105.1. Lineage (NCBI taxonomy): Eukaryota > Metazoa > Chordata > Chondrichthyes > Myliobatiformes > Myliobatidae > Mobula > Mobula birostris. Next base: position 27,412,956 of record NC_092394.1, on the reverse strand, counting down.
ATGATGAGATACTGCTTGCCAATCTGAACTGACTGGGGTCTGCAAGTTGGGGAATTGCGGATCCAGTTGCACAGGGAGGTATTGAGGCCTGGGATTTGCAGCTTAGTGATAAGTTTTGAGGGAGTAATAATGCTGAATGCTGAGCTGTAGCCAGTGAAGAGCATTGTGACGTATGCATCTTTGTTCAGGTGTTCCAGGGCAGAGTGAAGGGCCAATAAATGGCATCTGCTGTTGACCTGTTGTGATGGTAGGCAAATTGGTGCAGTTCAGGCTACTCCTCAGGCAGCAGTTGATATATTTCATCACCAGCCTCTCAAAGCACTTCATCACAGTGAATGTCAGTGCTACTGGATGATAGTCATTGAGGCAGGTTACCACATTCTTCTGGGACACTGGTATGATTGAAACCTGCTTGAAGCAGGTGATGCGAGAAGTTAATGATGTCAGTAAACACTCCAGCCAGTTGATTAGCAATAGTGATTTCTACTGTTGTCCAATAATCTCACTGATACCCTTTCTGCAAGGCAGTCTGCCATCTGGTAAGGAGGAATTTCTTTAGCCAGAGAGTGGTGACCCTGTGGAATTCACTACCACGGAGGGTGGTGCAGGCCACGTCACTGGGTGCATCTAAGGCGCAGATTGATAGGTTCTTGATTGGACAGAAGGTGGGAGAATAAGGTTGGGAAAAATAAACCTTATCAGTCGTGATTGAATAGAAGCGCAGCCTCGAAGGGCTAAATGGCCTATATCTGCTCCTATACCTAATGGTCTTACAGTATCTAAGATTGGCCCAGACCAGACTCATGATGTATTGCTGGGAATCCTGGGTTGCTACAGGTGGAAAGGCAGCTCCCTCAGAGCCCCACTTGGCCATTGATGACAAGGCTGGAATGGAGCCATTCATTGGTGACTGAATGGTCTAGGTGTGAGGTGGCCACTAAAATTCTCAATTTGCAACTGAGGAGCTTCTGGATGGGAATTTTACAAGTCTGATCAGCACATAGAGTGGTGAGTTCAGCAATGAAACAAGGGTTTGGATAGCATTGACTCAAGCTCTATTAAAACATTCTTGATATTGTATTACAACATATAATGCTAGGCTTTTAATGATTGAATCACTGGTGTACGTTAACATTCACAATGTTTCATGAATCTTTTTTCTGCATGAAGCAGTTTAAAATATCGAACAGAATTTTGTTGAGCCATATCAGTCACAACATTAGAGTGAAAAGGAAGAAATTATAATCATTAACTTAAGCATGACTAGAAAAGCATGCTATCCTCGTCAAATGCAGAGAGCACTTGAATTAAATCTAAAAGAATGTCTGATAGAAAATGATACAGATTGATCACCCCTTAGCTGAAATGCTTGGGACCAGAAATGTTTCGGATTTTGGAATTTTTTTCAGAATTTGGAATATTTGTATCTATATAATGAGGTGGCTTGGGGACGGAACCCAAGTCTAAACCTGAAATCCATTTACATGATGTATACAGCTTATACATATACTCTGAAGGTAGTTGTATATAATAATTTTGTGTGTGAAATGATACTGTGTATATTGAAGCATCCGAAAGGTAAGCTGTCACTATCTCAGCCACCCAGGTGGCTGGGTGGCATCGCCATCATTCCCCACTAGGAATTTTTGTGCTGTCGGAAAGCTGTCTTGTCTTACACTTGTTCATCACACATATGTACTGATGCAACCGTTCATCATGTTAGAGTTTTTATCTGCGATGATCGTAGAAAACCCATCAATAAATTTCTCAATTTCTTCATGACCAGCAGATGCTTTATCAGAATCAGGTTTAATATCATGGGCATATGTTGTGGAATTTGTTAAACTTGTGGCAGCAGTACAAAGCAATACATGATAATGTTTTTAAAAAAACTGAATTACACTGAGTATCAATTCAATTAAAGTTTGATTTTCATTTAACCATATACGAATATTCATGAATACAGTCAAACGAGACTGTGTGACTACGGGGTCAAGATGCAAAGACACATTACCAACCATCACACACTGTAAGCACACACAAGATCTCGATCACGTAAAAAGAGTCCCAAGGCCCATCTCCCCCCACCCCCCACAATGCGGTACATATAGGGTGGTCCAGACCCTTAGCCCACTGGTATCATCTGTCGACACAACCGGACACCTGCTAGGTGACAGCATGGCTTTGAGGCCCAGTCTTTACCGATTTATAAATAATATTAGGAAAACACAACCAGATAAGTATATACGTATATAGTCCAGACCCCTCAGTCCATTGTAAATATTCAGTTGCCACAAATGTGCTTTGGCGCCCACAGTAAAATGCGATGGCATGGATGCCTTTCTGGTGGCTGAAAAGCAAGCAACCCTGCAGCATGAGACCAAAGTCCATTGAGGGCCACTAAAAAAATCTGCATTCGGCCGCAACAGAGCTTGTCTCCTGCCAAGTGAAACCTTGGGAGGGCGCGCCAGCTCCATCCTGGACACTGTGCCACACCGCATCTGGCGACTGCCAGCAGGTGACACCGCGGATTCAGGCCTAGCCCTCGCTAACACCGAGGACTAGACCCCCTCCATCCGTTTCTGCTCGCATTCAATAAATCAACAAACCAAGCCTGCGGTGTACAGTTAACAATGTTCAAAGGGGTCTTGCGATCACAAGAAAAGCGAACATGACAGCCACTGATTACCTGACTGTCAGCCTCCATTGACTCAGGCAGTAGCACATTATGCAGTTCCTTTATTATCTCCACCAGCAAGCAACGTGCTGATGGTGTAGACCTGCAGTCCTTTGTGTTCTTAATGTATAGCAAGATCTCGCAATCATTGGACGTATGCTTAAGTAGAACGGTAGCACCTTTTGTTGACCCTGTAGAAGCCTACCAGTCGGGTCACCATCTTCCCAGGAGCTCACTATTTATATGCATATTAACTATGTAGTGCAAAGACGGAAATAAAAACAAATGCAGTGAGGTAGTGTTCATAGGTTCAATGTCTATTTAGAAATCAGATGGCAGAGGGGAAGAAGCTGTTCCTCAGTCGCCGAGTGTGTGCCTTCAGGCTTCTGTACCTCCTTTCTGATGGTAATAATGAGACGACGGCAAGCCCTGGGTGATGCAGACCCCTAGTGATGGACGCCCGCGTTTCTGAGGCACCGCTCCTTGAAGGTATCTTGAATACTACGGAGGCTAACGCCCATGGTGGAGCTGACCAATTTTACATCTCTTTCACCACAAATCTTTAAACATTTAATTCCATACCTTATCTTAACTTTCTGCAACCAGCCTGCTGAATATTCACAATTACCTTCAATTTTAAGTTCATTGTGATAGATCTTTACTTCATAATCAGTATACTGTTGAGCGGCCTATGTTCACTCCGACGCCGATGAATCCATTCTTTCAATGCACGATCAAGATCTTCAGTTTTTGCTTTATGCAGTGTTTTTCTATTTTTCACTAACTTCTATTCATTACTTTCAGCATAGATCCTTAACAGTTTGTCCTTCTGTTTCTTCAGGTCGCAGATAGGGGTCATTCCAGCACCATACCCTTCTGTCAGACGCTTCACGTTTACACCACTGTCAAGTTTTTCTAACAACTTGACTTTCTGTGTTATAGATAAACATAAATGTTTCCTCTGCTTCTTCTTACAATTACCCATAGGAGTAACTGCAGGCTTTTTGGACATTTTTCACAATACCTTCACTACAAGAGCAGAGAATAACCACTGCGAGTAATGCACAAAGCTCTGGCTGTGAGGACTGCTGAAAACAATCTTTCGCCAACAGGACCCCACTCAGGGCATGTGAGGTCACTTCTAAGAACTGTTTGTGGTGCACAGAGATCTGCGCATTGCAGGGGAACCTTCCCGGTGTCTTGTGGAATTTTCTATTTGTGGCGACATGTCAGTGCTCAAAAAGTTTCAGATTTTGGAGGTTTTCAGATAAGGGGTGCTAAACCTGTATAAACATTGCAGAATTTTAAATTCTATTTGTATACAATATTTTTCAGATCATCTCTCATTGGCAAGCATTAAAATCTATCCAGCAATAAAACCATGAATCTTGTAGTGTTTTCTGTATTGACAGTTGTTCAGTATTAAAATGACAGTTTAGGCATGCAATTTAAGAGCTGAATGATTTATTAAATGCCTCAAATATTGCACTATTACATTCCATGATTTTTTAATGAAGAGCTACTAGTCATTTTTATATATCTTTATTTTAAAAGGTTCAATTTATCATCCCCACCACTATATAGAAATTAAAAATGTATTATTCTTACAAATTGCCGTAATTTCTTCCTAATTACCCCTTTTAGACCAATTGAATGAAATATTTCTAGTCTTGTTACTAAAATGAATTATCTTGTAATATTCCTCGTACTTACTGCTGTAAAAATTTAAACTTTGGCAGAATGAGAACTTGCAGGCAATGGAGGGATAAACATGCTGAGACATTCAGATATTGTCCCAAACATGGCCTGCCAAGGGTCCTTGATTTTTTGTTTACTCACAGTGGCCTTGACACTGGGCCAGTTCTAGTGAACCCTCTCTTCAAAGAACCATGGGTCAAGAGGGCAGCAAGTATGCACTCGCCGCTATCAACAGCTTCTCTTTATGAGGTTAAAATTACCTAATTAAAGTTAACCTCTACAACTTATGTTCTCAGTATTATTCATTTATATATTTTGTCTTGTTTTGCATCTCAGTTGTTTGTCAATCTTTGTGTGTAGATTTGCCTTTGATTCCATTGTATTTTTTGTTCTGCTGTGAATGCCTGTAAGAAAATGAATCTCAGAGTAGTACTGTATATGGTGACATAAGCGTATGTTGATAATAAATTTATTTTGAACTTTGAGTTGAGCTGATGCATTGGACACCAGTATCACCAAGCCGTTCCCCTTCTGGAATCCTAACAGGGGCTTGTGTACCTTTGTATATTTAATCTCACCAGATGGATCTCCATCACTGGGTTGTAGTGAGGGGAGGAACAAGCACCATCAGCAGCCTCCCACGCCTGTGTTACTAGTCTTGTCTGGGGTGAGCTACACTGCACTCCCTGACAGTACTCCTTAGAAGTCCAGATGTCAGCTGGACTTGGGTATATTTGGGTTGTCCTCCCAGAACTGTGGCAAGCATTCACTTAGCCAATTTCTCAAGTGTACCATTTCCAGCATCTGCAGATTTTCTCTTGTTTCTCTTATTACACCAAATTATTTTGGCACAAGAAATCTTAAGGCATATAGTTAGTTCACATAATTATTATGTACAGTTGAACTTAAGAAAATATAAATTAGGCATAAGAGTAGACCAACTTGTTTTTTCCAGACTGTGGTGTAATTCAATAAGGTCATAGGTGATATGGGGTGTCAGGGAGGGGTAGCACCGCTGGTGGGGGAGCATGTCGCGTCCTTTTCAAGGCGGTTATTCCAACTTTGGTCCCCACCTGGCACTCAGCTCTCGCCTGTGGCTCCCCATAGCTGTTGCATATGACAGCGGCCACACCCCGGGCAATGGCTTCAACAAGCTGGCTAAACCAAGTGAGGGTAGCCGACGGGTCTCAAACCCATGGTGAGATAGGGAGATGTCTATCTCAGCATGTGAAGACAGACTCTGGCGGATTGAGCGGACGAGACCAATGGAAGGTCCAACAGTCAAGAAGGCGGTCTCTGCAAGTGTCGTGGAACATGTAGAGCAGGACAAGACACAGAAGACGTCCTGGTCATCCACTGTGCCTAGTCCCATCTCCAACCGTCTCGACTCTGTCTTGCCACTGGATCCAGATGGGAATTGGGAAGAGAGAGTGAGGCTGACGCTGCGCAACTCTCCCTCACTTAAATCCAAATCACGCGCTAGCCTTGACACCATCATAATGGTGTCAAGGTCCTCATCGACGTTGACGATGGACGAACACAGGTGATATGATTGTAACCTCACCTCTGCACATCATTCACTGCCCATAACCTTTCACTCCACTCCTTATCTAGAAACTACCTCTGTCTTAAAAAAAGATTCAATGACCCTGCTTCCATCAAACCTTGATGAAAAGAGTTGCAAACACTCATGTCCCTGAGAGAGAAATGTCTGCCTCATCTCTGTCTTAAATGGAGGCCTCTATTATAAACAGTGACCTCTGGTTCTTATATGCTTCAGTCAAGTTTCATTGACTCCTCTAACCCCGAGCCAATATAAGCCTTTAAATCCTGATGATGGGTCTCAGCCTGAAACATTGGCTGTTAGTTCCTCTCCATAGATGCTGCTTGACTTGCTGAGTTCCTCTGGCATGTTGCGTGAGTTACTCTGGATTTTCAGCATGTGTAGGAGCTCTTGTATTTCCATTATAAATTCGACCAGCCTTTCCTCATAAGACAACAGTCTCATTCCACGTATTATTCTAGTAATCCTTCTTTGAATTGCTTCCTTCCTTAAATAAAGAAACCAATACTGTGTACATGGATGTGATCTCCGCAATACTGTATAAATAAAGCATAACTTTTGTGTTCAGTTCTCCTTGTTATAAACAATCAAATTCTATCAACTTTTCTAGTTACTTCCTCTGTCGACATGTTGGCAGCAGCAGCATATTGGACTAAGATACCATGCTACAAAAAAACAGAATATTTTCATTGAAAAAATGAGGAGAGATGCCAGTTTGAATCAAAAGCACTGGGCCCACACATTGTGCTGGTTTGTGCGAGACTGCCAGCTTGTGTTCTAATTCTGACTATTGCACAACTGTGTACATGTCATTATCCTCTCCAAACCTCTCCAGCTGAGCATCTTAAACCTATGGAAAGTAAATGTTACTGCTTCAGCAGTATACTGCCTGTTATCTTCTGGCCAGAGTCAACCCATATTTATTTATTTCTATAGAGTTACACCGTGGAACACACCCTTCTCCCCAGCCTGCCGCACTGCTTAGCAACCCAGCTATTTAAACCTAGCTTAATCACAGGACAATTTATAATGACCAATTGATCTACTAACTGGTACATCTTTGGAATGTGGGAGGAAACCAGAGCACCCAGAGGAAACCTACAGATGGCATCAGAGTTAAACTCCAAACAACGACACCCTGAACTGTAAAGGCATCACTCTAACCACTACAATCTCGTGGTGCTCTCTAAATCATATTATATCAGTACTGCTTTGTTTTATATGAAACCCACTGCTAGTTTGTTTCTGTGATCTGAACTTTTCTTGGGACACCTTAACATACAGTTAAAATGCAAAAATATGCAAATTTAAATTACGTGCAAAGATATGCAGTTACCAGATCAAAATCAGTTGGCTTTTATTTAAAATATTTCCCATAAGATAATGGCATTTATTTAAATAATTTATTTTCAATACAGAATTCACTCCAGTGCGTTAAACGATGACCCTGATTTACAGAGGATGAACAGCACCAACATATTGGATGGAACCACAGTTCGATTTGATTTTGACGTCTCTGATTTCTTTCTCTTTGGTTCCCCATTGGCCTTGGTTTTGGCCATGAGGTGGACAGTTCTCCCTTCTGTTGAAGGTAAGATGTTTCCAACCATGCAACATCTACTAGTATCTCATTCAGAGAGAAGTGCATGCAAACTAGAAGTTGCACCATAGTTCTCAGCATGCAAGCTCTGGTTATGAGACTGCAATGAACAAAATTATTCAAGTAATTTCTATTTCACTTAATTGATGCTGCCATTGATTTCCCTATTAATTCACACCTGATTTGCATTTCCAATATAGAAGATTTGGATATCTGTATCCACTTATCTGGTTCGATCGTTTGTTATGTGGTACTTCATATGATGTGGGTGATCATGATGTTCCCTTGACCATGATCATTCTTGGCAAATTTTCTTACCAAAGTAGGCTACCATTGCTTTCTTCTGGCCAGTATCAATGCTCTTCAGGCACCTTCCAGGCTGGTGTCAGTGGTTGCATAACCAGGACTTGTGATATGCACCAGCTGCTCATTCAACCGTTCACTGCCTGCTCCCGTGGATTCACATGACCGTGATTGGGGGTGGAGGGTGCTAAGCAGGTGCTACATCTTGCCCAAGGATGACCTACAGGGGAGCAGAGGGAAGGGGTGCCTTACACCTCCTTAGGTAGAGACATATCTCTACCTTGCTCCACAGTTTATCTCATAATTATTCAAAAACTGATCAGGTTTTGTTGAAGCTGTGTCCACAAATGCATTAGCTTCTTTTTAAAGATTGGACAAATATTTAGCACCAGATCCTAGGTTGGATCATGCTGCTCACTAAATGGTAGAGTTAGCAAATGCGGGTCAGCTTTGTGCTTGGGCTTCCTGGCATGTGTGTGTAGATGATGGCAGAACACTGAAGGTCAAATGCTAGCACAAACTCATCGGATTTGGAGTGACAAAAGGTTGCCCACCCTCCTCTGCCTTGTTTGTACGTTGTATTGAGGCTTCAGCTGAGTCCACCAGGAATGACATGAGCATGAGAAGGATGTTGATCTGAGGCAAAGGGGATACCCAGTTCAAAGCCAGTGTACTGACAATGCTGTCTTTTAGCCGAACTCACTATCAGTCTGTAGATGGACCAGCACCAGTGACCAGTTTGAACTGGCCAAGTCAATTGTAACAAGAGTGAGGTGTGTTCTTTGGCAGCTTGACAATCCCTGACCAATCCCCACATTCCCTTTGCCATCAGGTCCAACTAATTGAAGGTGCTGGGAATCTGATTCAGAGGAGCCTGAGCGTACAGCCAGAATAAATAGCCAGGTGAAGCAGCAATTGGGAGTGTGGGAAAGGCACTCCCTCTTTGTGATAGAAAGAACCTCATCATTTTGTTTGAGGTGTTCTTGATGTTGCTATACATGGCATGATTGTAGCCCATAAGCCACTTCTGTGCTATGCAGGTCAACTGAGCCATTTACTACCTCATCTACCTCAAAATAGATTGTGGATATACAAAACAACACGCACAAAATACTGGAGGAACTCAGCAGGGCAGGAAGTATCTATGGAAAAGAGTGAACAGTCAACGTTTTTGGTCAAGACCCTTCTTCAGGAATGAGAGGGAAGGAGGGAGATGCCTGAATTAAATGTTGGGGAGTGGGGGGAGAAGCTGGCCAGAAGGTGATAGATGAAGCAGGGTGGGTGGGAAAGGTTGAGGGTTGGAGAAGAAAGGATCTGATAGCAGATCAGAGTGGACAATAAAAGAAAGGGAAGGAGGCAGGGACCCAGGGGAAGTAATAGGCAGATGAGAAGAAGTAAAAGGTTAGAGTGGGGAATAGAGGGAGGTTGGAAGTTTTATTCACCAGAAGGAGAAATTGATATTCATACCATCAGGTTGGAGGGCACCCAGACAGAATGCTCCTCCACCCTGATGGTGGCTTCATCTTGGCACAAGGAGGGGCCATGGATCGACACATAGGAACGTGAATGGGAATTGGAATTAAAATGTTTGGCCACCGGAAAGTCCCGCTTGTGGCAGTTGATGCAGAGGGACACAAGTCTGATATGTAGGTCTTCTGAAAAGACTAGTTGAGAAATATATCCAATATAGCCTCCTGATATTGTCCACCTTTGTGTGCAGCAATGTTTAGAGCCTTTATACACAAACATAAAGTATCATTGCACACTGAGGTTCTACGTTTCCCTAGTGTTACAATAAATAGGCTTGGCCTTGTTCATGTGGAAGATCCCATTCAGTTGAATCATGCCATCCCCATTTTGGAAAAGTTTCTGCAGTAAAACATCTTGCATCACAAATTAGTCAGGCAGCACTATGCATGGAATGTTCTGAAGGCTGAGTGGGTGAAAGAATCTATCGGGTGGCTTTCTGAAGAGATTGTCAAGTCATTTGGCAAAGTGCCTCATTACCAGAACTTTTAAACAAGCACCAAGATGTTGCTTGGCTGTCTGAAAGAGGGGCCCTCCCATCATATCCTTCATGCAAAGCCAGAATCACAATCTCACTGCACATTATGGATTGTGGACTATATGATTACCAAGCAGGCCCAGAAAGGAATGCTATGGTCTTCATCAATCTTCCCAAAATTGATTGGTTTTCCTGCCCAAAATGTGTCTGTCATCAAGTACTGTCAGCTGGGATGTTCCTGAGTATAGGAGTACATACTGAGAGATGCACTGAAGCTTGCCACAATGGTTTTTATTGGTGTGGACCACAGTCTAGAGCCCTGCCACCATTAGCACCAAGGGGCTATGTGCAGTGTAACAATCTCCCAAACAATTCACTGATACAGTGAGGAGCAACACCTCATATTCCTCTAACCTGATGGCATGAATATCGAGTTCTTTAACTTCCAGTAATTTCTCCCCTCCTTCCTGTTATCTCTTATTTCACTCCCCATTCTGGTTCCCCTCTCACCCCTTCCATTCTCCAGACCAGCCCATGTTCCTCCTCTTTCCCTTTCTTTTACAGACTGCTGTCTTATCCTATCAGAAATCTTCTTCAGCCCCTTTACCTCTTTCACCTATCACTTCCCAGCTTCTTACTTCATCCCCTACCATTTGGTCTCACCTATCACCTGCCAGCTTGTACTCCTTCCTCTCCTTTCACCTCCTTATTCTGGCTCCTTCCTCTGTCCTTTCTGGCCCAAAATGCCCACTGCTTGTTTTTCACCATAGATCCTACGTGACTTGCTGAGTTCCTCCAGAATTTTGTGTGTGTTACTCACTGATACAGAGGTTGAAAGAGAAACATTAGTGATGGTGACCCTTTGAAAATTAATCAATTGATTGCTTGGTTAACTGATTGAAAATGACATGACCCAATTAGAGCACAATATATTTTTAAGAATTAGATATATATTTGGAAATATAAAATGCCAGGATATCTGTCTTTCTGCTCCCCAACGTTGCTTTTCATTGAGTCGAGGGCAGGAGTTCCCAATCTTTTTTTATATTATGGACCTCTGCAATTAATTGAGGAGTCCAAGGACTCCAGGTTGGGAACCCCTGGTCTAGGGGGAGAGCTCAGGTGTACTGGGCTGTGGGACTTTGCCTTGTAGCTGTAACTGGTTGATGTAAAGCTAGGGGACTGAATATGGAATGAATGAAACAGTAATGCAGGTAAGCATTTTACTTAATCCTAATGTTTGTTATTAACATCTTGAACCTAAATGTGCTTAAAGTAAGAATACTATTATTTTTATTTTCAATGTCTAAATCCTTTTGATCTTTCATTATCCACACCTTTGATCATCAGTTCATTTGCTGATGATGAAGAGTGGAGAGGGGGAAGTGATGAATTTGACCTGTTGCTGCTGAGAAGGGCTTATGTTAATATATAGGACTGTTCTCCTTTGTTGCATCTACCTCCCTTCAATATTATTTTCTATTTTCAATTGTAATATCACTTGTGACTGTGTTATCTCCATTAAAATCATTCACCTTATTTTATTCTTGAATGTCATTGTGTGCAAGTGTGTGTGTACATGCACACTGCCAGTAAACATTTTGCAGGTTCACTGACACTGAAGATTAAACTTCGGATGCTTCTGCTCTTCATGCCTCTCTCTTCCTTCTTCCAGTGGCTCAGCTGCGGCCTGCTTGCACCCAGGTATACAGCCTCTTCCATTCAGCTGATCCCTCTGCCTGTCGCCTGGAGCCACTGTTGGAGAAAAGGTTCCACCTCTTGCCTCCAGTCTCTGTTCCAAGGTATCAGAGATACCCACTGGGCGATGGGAATTCCACTCTCCTAGGTACGTTCTTCTATGTATGCTGTGGAGGGTGTGCAGAGAAGAGGTGGGCAAGGACAGAGGGCATAAGATTAGGATGAGGAGTAAGGGGTTTAGAGGTTACTTGATAAAGATTCTTTTTTCCATGCAGAGGATGGTTGCAATCTGGAACAGACTGCCTATGTGAGTGGGGGAGGTAGGTACCCTCTCAATAATTAAGAAGCATCTGGACGAGCACTTGAATCATTAAGTGCTCATCCAGGCCCAAATGCTAGGAAATGGCATTTGTATAGGGATCTAGTTGATGGTCAGCATACACATGATGGGCTGAAGGGCTTATTTCTCTGCTCCAAAATAATGTATAAGACCATTCAGAATATATTTGTTGCTGTCCTGCTTACAACCAGCAACGTTTGATGAAAACAATATATTTATTTAGTTTGGAACGGAGCATCATGCATGCACAATAGTATTTCAAATTATAATTAGATTAGGTTATGAGGACACTCAGTCCTTGTTCATTTAGAAATGCATGCATTAAGAAATGATACAATGTTCCTCCAGAGTGATATCACAAAAAAAGACAAACCAAAAACTAACACTGACAAAACCACATAATTATAACATATAGTTACAGCAGTGCAAAGCAATACCATAATTTGATAAAGAGCAGACCATGGGCACGGTAAAAAAAAGTCTCAAAGTTCCGATCGACTCCCGATAGTCCCGTTAGCAGGTGGCAAAAGGGAGAAACTCTCCCTGCCATAAACCTCCAGGTGCCAACAACTGTTGATGCAGTGGAAGCACCTGACCACAGCCAACTCTGAGTCCGTCCGAAAAGTTCGAGCCTCTGACCAGCCCTTCTGATACAGCCTCCCGAGCACCATCCTCTGCCGAGCGCTTCGACCTTGGCCCGGCTGCTGAGCAGCAAGCAAGGCCAAGGACTCAGGGCGTTCTCTTCCGGAGATTCTGGGTCACACAGTAGCAGCGACAGTGAAGCAGGCATTTCAGAAGTTTCTCCAGATGTTCCTCCATGCTCTCACATCTGTCTCCACTGAATCAGGATTGTGCACAGCACCCTACTTGACAGATAATATATATAATTCACCGAAGTGGCCACTGCGCGCTGTGTCGTGCCACCATCTTCTCCTCCTTCAAAATAAAACATTTTGTTAATCTCATAATTGATATAATGTCGGTTTAAATAGACTCCGCTAACTTTAGTTGGTTTCAGTCTCTGGGTTGTATATATTTAAAATGTGTGGAAATCCTGAGCACACCTGTCAAGTCTTAGCTTTAACACGAAATGATCTGCAGATGCTGGGGTGAAAGCAACACTCACAACATGCTGGAGGAACTCAGCAGGTCGGGCAGCATCCGTGGAAAAGATTGGTCGACGTTTCGGGCCGGAACCCTTCTTCAGGACTGTAGGGGGAAGGGGCAGAGGCCCTATAAAGAAGGTGGGGGAGGGGGGGGAGGGAGAAGGCTGGTCAGTTCCAGGTGAAAAACCAGTAAGGGGAAAGATAAAGGGGTGGGGGAAGGGAGGCAGGGAGGTGATAGGCAGGAAAGGTGAAGAAAGAATAAGGGAAAACACAATGGGTAGTAGAAGGAGGCGGAACCAAGAGGGAGGTGGTTGGCAGCTGGGGGAGGGGGCAGAGTGACATAGAGATAGGGGAAGGGGAAGGGAGGGGGAGGGAAATAACAGAAGTTGGAGAATTCTATGTTCATACCAAGGGGCTGGAGACTACCTAGACGGAATATGAGGTGTTGCTCCTCCAACCTGAGTTTAGCCTCATCATGGCAGTAGAGGAGGCCATGTATGGACATATCTGAATGGGAATGGCAAGCAGATTTGAAGTGGGTGGCTACTGGGACATCCTGTCTGTTTTGGCAGACGGAGTGGAGGTGCTCGACGAAGCGGTCCCCCAATCTGCGTCGGGTTTCACCAATGTAGAGGAGGCCGCACCGGGAGCACCGGATGCAATAGATGACCCCAACAGACTCACAAGTGAAGTGTTGCCTCAGTTGGAAGTACTGTTTGGGGCCCTGGATGGTGGCAAGAGAGGAAGTGTAGGGACAGGTGTAGCACTTGCACTTACAAGGATAACTGCCAGGTGGGAGATCTGTGGGGAGGGACGTGTGGACCAGAGATTTGCGGAGGGACCGAACCCTGCGGAAGGCAGAGAGGGGTGGAGAGGGAAAGATGTGCTTAGTGGTGGGGTCCTGTTGAAGGTGGCGGAAGTTGCGGAGGATAATGTGCTGGATCCGGAGGCTGGTGGGCTGGTAGGTGAGGACAAGGGGAACTCTGTCCCTGTTGTGGTGGCGGGAGGATGGGGTGAGTGCCGAAGTGCGGGAAATGGAGGAGATGCAAGTGAGGGCATCATTAATGACAGCAGAAGGGAAACCACGATGACAGCAGAAGGGAAACCACAATAGACAGCAGAAGGGAAACTACCTCAACTATACCTCTTCCCACCCCGCCACATGCAAAAATGCCATTCCCTATTCCCAGTTCCTCCGTCTCCGCCGCATCTGCTCCGAGGATGAAGTTTTCCGTTCCAGGACATCTCAAATGTCCTCTTTCTTTAAGGATTGTGGTTTCTCTTCTGCCGTCATCAGTGATGCCCTCACCCGCATCTCCTCCATTTCCCGCACTTCGGCTCTCACCCCATCCTCCCACCACCACAACAGGGACAGAGTTCCCCTTGTCCTCACCTACCACCCCACTAGCCTCCGGATCCAACACATTATCCTCCGCAACTTCCGCCACCTTCAACAGGACCCCACCACTAAGCACATCTTTCCCTCTCCACCCCTCTCTGCCTTCCACAGGGATCGGTCCCTCCGCGAATCCCTGGTCCACACGTCCCTCCCCACGGATCTCCCACCTGGCACTTATCCCTGTAAGCGCAAGTGCTACACCTGTCCCTACACCTTCTCTCTTGCCACCATTCAGGACCCCAAACAGTACTTCCAAGTGAGGCAACACTTCACTTGTGAGTCTGTTGGGGTCATCTATTGCATCCGTTGCTCCCGGTGCGGCCTCCTCTACATCGGTGAAACCTGACACAGATTGGGGGACCGCTTCGTCGAGCACCTCCGCTCCGTCCGCCAAAACAGACAGGATCTCCCAGTAGCCACCCACTTCAACTCTGCTTCCCACTCCCATTCAGATATGTCCATACATGGCCTCCTCTACTGCCATGATGAGGCTAAACTCAGGTTGGAGGAGCAACACCTCATATACAGTCTAGGTAGCCTCCAGCCCCTTGGTATTAACATTGAATTTTCCAACTTCCGGTAATTCCCTCCCCCTCTCTTCCCCTATCCCTATGTCACTCTGCCCCCTCCCCCAGCTGCCTACCACCTCCCTCATGGTTCCGCCTCCTTCTACTACCCATTGTGTTTTCCCCTATTCTTTCTTCACCTTTCCTGCCTATCACCTCCCTGCCTCTCTTCCCGCACCCCTTTATCTTTCCCCTTACTGGTTTTTCACCTGGAACCTACCAGCCTTCTCCTTCCCACCCTCCCCCACCTTCTTTATAGGGCCTCTGCCCCTTCCCCCTACAGTCCTGACGAAGGGTTCCAGCCTGAAACGTCGACCGATCTTTTCCACGGATGCTGCCCGAGCTGCTGAAGTCTTAGCTTTAACCGGTCTCCAGAGGCCACACTTTAGAGGTACATACAAGAGGTTGCAAGGCTCTGGCAGTTTTATTTTTTTTTGCTTGTTCTCATGTAACAATGGATTTTGTTCCAGTAATATGGCATGTTTGCTGAATTCCTCAAGGTAAAATGACTTTCCTGTGGAAGACGACAGTGTCTGGAGCAGCCTGAAGGCGAACGGCTAAGATAAAGCAATGCTTTCATGACATAAAATGGAGAAGGTTCTGAATGCCTTTCGGTTTTGAGTCTGTTTTCAGTATGTGGGAGCAGTGGTTCTTTTATTGTTGGAGAGTGATACAGTAGAGAAGCAGATGATTTCTTAAAAATTTATTTTATTTATGGAAATACAATATGGAACAGGCCCTTCCGGCCCTTCGAGCCACACTGCCTAGCAACCCTGGCCTAAACATGGGACAATTTACAATGACCAATTAACCTACCAAACGATGTGTCTTTGGACTGTGGGAGGGAACTGGAACACAGAGAAATCCATGTTGTCACATGCAAAGTCCTTACAGGCAGCGATGGGAATTGAACCCGGGTCGCTGGTACTGTAAAGCTTTGTGCTAACCACTAAGCTACTGTGCTGCTCTATTCTACCCACCAGGTCCACGCTGACCTTTTTACCCATCCACACTCATCCTATTTATCTGCATTAGGTCCATGCCCTCCTATGCCTTGCCTACCATAGCATCTTGCAGTACCAGTGAAGGCCTTTGGATCCATGGTGCTTATCCAATTAGTGAAGCTTCAACAAGGGTATTTTTCCAGATTTAATTGCATTTAGATATGAAAGATGATCTTTTTTTTCAACCTTTCTTTCAAATTTAAATCTCTGTGAGCTGCTGTTGCTACAAGAAATGGAGTTGAGGTTTAGCTTTTTCATCCTTTTATTCAACACATAAATAACACTCGCTTTCATAGTACAGGGGACAAGAAATTTGCCCTCAACTGAATATCCGGGAAGCATGGTGTAGTGACCTGACATTGAACATTCTAAATTAGCTTCCATGGACTTTCATTTTCAGGATTGGAGTTAAAATCAAGTATCACATAACACAGAGAAAGGAATTCTACCCGGATTAACTGGCACGTGCCACTTTGCCTTAAATATTTAAAGATAAACTTTATTTGTCACATGTATATCGAAGCATACAGTGAAGTGCATTGTTTATCTCAAATCAAATCAACTGGGCAGCCCGTTGTATGTTGATATAATTTGCTCACTTGCCATTCATCCTCTCTCCTCTTACTTCTGGAAAAGATCGCACCTGTGCAGATTTCCTGACAATAACTAGTTGGACCAAAGTGTCTCCAACCTCAATGTAGGGATCTGTCCCCTTAACAGGGTTCTCAGCATGTAAATCCGACCCGTGAAGATGTTGAGAACAGTGACGACCTCCCAGTTTAGCCAAATGTCAGATATGTCAAGGTAATTTGAATATGACTGAATTTAGAGCATTAAAGAGAATTATTCAAACTACTCAACATTTATAAAAAAAAAGGTCAGTGTTTCAACCCAAAATTTTGTTAATTCCTTTCCGCACGCAAATGCCAGTCAACCCAACCGATTGCTTGTTCCTCTGCATCCAACATCTGCAGCCTCTTGTGTCTCCTTTAAAATATTCAAATAGACTAATACAACTAAAAAAGTTAAAACATACTCACAGTCATTGCATTTAAATGAATGAAGGCTCATTTCCTTTGCCAGGGCCAATGATTTGGAGCAGGTATCCCACTGGGAGAGTAGTGAGAAGTTGTCACACCTTTGCACTTTTGTCTTTACTACACAATGAGTCTGGATGTTGAAGTGAGGTCATAGATTACTTCGTGAACAGCTGCCATTCAATATGGGACTTCTATCTTCATGGGTGTGCAAGAGCTATCAGCATTTCCCTGGAAAATCCAGGCACATGCCATTGTCAGTATGTAAACTCAGAGATTTTTAATTTCACCTCCAACATTGCCATGATATTCCACTACAGATAAAGTAATTATCTGCATCAAATACCTGGAACTGCTTTCAAGAGAGGGTAGCTGTTGGAAGGTGAGTGGTGTAATCATGAAGTATGGATTAATGTGGTTATCTTCCCAGGTTTGTTGGACTTATCATTGCACTGTCATCATTATGTACAATATTTATAAGTTTCATTCAGTTAAACAGTCATCCCAGCTTTTAGAATTGTTTCAGCAGTAACTGGACATAGAAATGTATTTGAATTTCTTTTCTGTCTTTTCTTGCAACTACATGGATGGATTAATTGCATTTCTGTCTTTTATCCCAGTTAAGGCAAGGCATGGCATACTTATTTGTATAGCAGTTTTCAACCGCAAGGCTTTACACAGAACAAGATATAAAAATCAAACATCAAATTTCAGACTATATAAATGTTAATGGGCTACTTGGTTATTTTGAAGGTTGAAGGTTGGCAATGAATCTTTGATGTATATATGATGGCCGTAACTATGTCATTTCCATTCTCATACCTATGTTGCTGCTAAGTTAGATGTAGTAAGAGTACTGGAGGAGGAAAGGTTCCATGGAATAACATCCCCAGGGAGTGATATTTCCCCATCATGTGATACATTTGACAGCAGTGTGCCATACAGTGGTCACTTTAAAACTAAGCAGTGTCTATGTGGAACAGATGGGGGAAAATAGCAGCTCCATCTATAAGGAAAAGGCAAGGTGGATAGGTCCTCAATTTAGTGCTTGTCTGATGATCAGGGTTCAGGGACAGAGTGTGGGTGATGGAGCAGTGAGTTAGGGCTTGAGTGGAGATACCTGTCCTTACGTCAGAGGATTGGGGCCTGGGGTCCACTGAGTGTTACAACGGAGCATCAGAGCCTGGCCCAGAGAATTGGAGCCATGAGGTGTAGTCTTATTGCTATTGACAGTTCATTACACGTAATAACAACTCCATTATCAGTAAAAGATCTTATCATTCTTTATACTACCCCCCTAACTCATAATGGATTATCATTTCCACATGTGCCTATGAAATAGAAAGTGGCCATTTGGCCCAATGAGTCTATGTAAGCCCAGAGAGCAACTCTATTCCTGAATTGTTTCCTGACAATTCTTCTCAGATTCCACCAACTACCTTTACACTGGGGTCAATTTGCAATTATACAACCAATCTACACATCCATAGGATGAGGGAGGGAATCAGAGCACCCAAAAGAAACCCACACAGTCACAGGGAGAACCTGCAAACTCCACATAAACAGTACTGGAGTCAGGATTGATCCTGAATCACCTGCATTTTGAGGCATTATATCCCTGATCATGTTTGAGGATGCTTCAGTGCTGAATGCTGTTGGTTTAAAATTTACTTTCATACATTGTATGCAGTGACCTCATTTGAAATTTTACCAAGAATGTCAAAAGACATATTGTTTTCTTTACTGATTTCACAACAGCAACATATTGTTGAAAAGAACATCATTAGCAAACCCTTCAAAGTGTTATCTATCTTAAAGTTTGTGGGTTTCTCTTATGTATATTTTGTGCATAATGAGCAATGTGCACAAAGACTGAACAAACATTCATCGTGGGTCAAACCACAAATGTCCCCTGACCTGATGAACTTCTCTGGCATTTCCTGTTTTTATTTCAGATTTCCAGCATCTGCAATTTTTTTTAGTCTTCAACCTATCATCATGGTTGCCAGAAACACTGAAATTAGATACATAACTGTAAAATCAAAATTAATCACATAAAACTAACTAGGCATCACAATTTGTGAAGTTTATAAAAGAAGACTTTCTTGCACGTGTTGTTGATTTATACAGCATTAACTTTTGAATATGAATGTTACATTTTTAGCAAGCCAAATATAGAAGGAAGTAACCAAAGGTTCATGTTGGTATGTTTGTTAAGAATGGATTTGTGAGAGCTTCCAGTATTGGATTTGAACAGTGTATTTCTCAGTGAAAACATAATAGGAATTTTTTTTCTCTCTATGTGAAATACATTAGTCAGTCTGTGTCCATAGTATAGGTGACCTTAAGTTAGAAGTTACTCACCAATGTCAATATAAGTGTAATTGAAAACACTTAGGTCATGCTGTGTTTCTGGAGTTGACATTTTGGGTATTGTCAGACCAAATGTCAACTTGCCTCACCGGGGATGATCAATTTAGTGTTTCCTTTATCAGATTTTAAAAGTGTTTTGCTTTGTTGAAAATACATAAAGAATTGGATTTTTATATCACCTTTCACAATGTCCCAAAGCACTTTTAAGTCAATAAATTCTAGTCCTTGTTGTTCTTCTATCCCTTGAGATTGAATAGGGTTTGCTTCTGGGTTCCAAAGCAGCTATTTAAGCCAGTGTTGGTGTCAGAGTTTCAACCACAGATGGGGCAAAAGGAAGTTGATGATGCATGTTTGTGTGGTAGTACACATTATTTCTTTCTTATCCAGGGTTTCTCTGTGTACCTCTTGCATGGTGTCTAGCTTCTCAATGCTATTTTGCATGCTCCTTCTCTACCTGACTGGTCATTGACCAGCGATTCCAAGAAGTCAGTGGGATGTTGCATTTCTTCAAGGAAGCTTTGAGAATCTCCTAGACATTGTTGTAACACAACAAACAGGGCAGTCAGTTTATACACAAGCTCTTGCAAACAGCAATACAATATTGTTAAATAATCATAAGAGGGATAACTACGTCCTGTGAACTGGTCCATGGGACCTTCTACAACCATCTCAGTTTAGGAGTTGGCTTTCCCAATTTTTGTAGCAAAGATTCAGGGCAGGGTTTCAATCTCGTAATTGTCAGTGATGGGAGTGCAACCAACTGAAAGTGAAAGTGGAATTAGTGGTTGACCTATTTGGAGAAGCTCATGACTTTTTGGTTGTTTCCTGGTTTCCAGAGGACGTAAATCCACTGCATAGACATACGCAAAACCCATATCAAATCACTGGGTAAGAGTTGGAGCAAGAAGCGAATAATCAAAGCTGAAATGGTCCGGAATCCAGTCAGGGGTGCTCTGCTAAAGCTGAGTTCAAGTTAGTGTTCAAGCAGAATAAATGAAGTTTTTATGCACATTATATAATAGTGAGAATTATTCATCTTGAAAATGAGAGCTACAAGAAAAGAATGCATTTTCATAAATAACAATAAAGCTCAACAATAGATGAAGTCTGGAAGTACTCCTTCCCAGCAAAAGAGATGCAGTTTTGATAAACCTATGTGATGTCTGTTTCTAAGGTAGGCAACCTCTGAGTTCTTTCTCTTCCAGTTCTTTTGGTTGACTACATATAAGATTTAAAGCTGCCAATCCATAGACACTGATCACAATTTTAAAAGAAAATTGTGCATTCCAATGGCATCCCTCACAATCTCAGAGCATCTCATTCCAGGCAACAAATGCTCTTGGAGTGAGCAAAAATGTAGCAGTGAGATCATGGCCAGATGATCTGTTTTTGAGAACTGACTTCTTTGGCCCAGACACTGGGAGAACCTGCCTTACAGGAAACTGTTGATCCACAAAATGGGCCTTTTTAAGCGTCTCATCTGAAATTTGCTGTTTCTGACCATGCAACACTTCAACAAAACTGCAGAAGAATGTCAGCCAAGATTTTTCTTCTCAAGTCCATGGAGTGACAATTCAACCTACAACCCTTTGACTCAAAAAAAAGAGCTTTGAAAGGCAGATCAATGTACCAAGTCAAAGGTATCTTGCTTATCTTAGCACCAAAGTATGTTCAAGCTTTTCAGCTGGAGATTCTATTTATTGATTTTGCAATCTTTCACCTCATTTGCAAGATAATTCAAACAGGAATTCATTATAAATCTTGTGGACCATGGAGCCAGTTTCCTAGGTAACCATTTTTAATTCAGCATCATCCAACTAAAGTATCATCCTCTGTGAAGTGATGGAAAAGCATTACAGAAGGAATTCAAAGATTTTTTTTCCCTGCAAATTGTGTGTTGATTTACATCTTTCAATTCTCTATGTTGAAGGAGAAGAGATTGAACTGCACCTGCCTTCCAATTTGTTGCTAACATTAATCATTTTTTCTATTACACTCATGCTTTTCCTTGGCAGCTCAAAATATCATGACATTGTAACATCATTTTTTTGTCTGTGCTCTATCATCACTGTAGAATTATGAAGTTCAAAAGGAAATCTGATTAAATGACAATCGCTGGCCCCACAAGCTACTGTGTTAAGAGAGAGACTCATTTATATGTGTTGTAGTGTCATCATTCAAGAGCATGAACTGGAAAACTTAGGCTTGAAAATGCATTGTGAATGTAACTCCAATTAGTAAACTCATTACCCTCTAAGAATCTTGAATTCTTTTCATGTTTATCTATTTAGAGATAATTTAGAGATACAGCATGGTACCAACCTGCCTAATGGGCCTGCCATGCCCAATTGCACCTATGTAACCAATTAACCCTTTAACCCGTGCGCTTTTGGAATGTGGGAGGGTACAGGAACATTGAAAGGAAACCCACTATGTCACGAGGAGAATGTACAAACTCCTTACAAACAACAGCGGGAATTGAACCCATGTCGCTCATTAACATACATTTATTTTATAGCACAGTAATTTAATAGGACTAGTGCTGCACTATTTAACATTTTGACACATTTACTGCTGCCACATTTGGCATGGAATCAGCAATTCGAAAGTAAACAGCACTCTTTCTTCACCCAATTGCTTTGTGATAGTTCCCAGACCAGCTACATTTAAAGACTTGTAAGCTTGGAACTTGTCTGTTGTTCTGCTGCCTGGTGCTAAGTTATTAATAGCTAATTATCAACTGTTCTAACTTTGAGTAAGTCTAGAAGTTGGTAACTGGTAAATGTACAAGTTTTAAAACATTTGGCGTGGTGAAATGGGAAAGATCTAAAGATAAAGCCTATTTTAAAGATTAACTTTATTTGTCACATGTGCATCAAAACATACGGTGAAATGCATCATTTGTGTCAAACCAAATCAGCGAGGACTGTGCTGGGCAGCCCGCAAATGTCATAGCATGCCCATAACTCACTAACATCTTTAGAATGGGGGAGGAAACTAGAGAACCTGGAGAAAGCCGATGTCGTCATTGGGAGAACATGCAAACACCTTATAGATTGTGGTGGAAATTGAGCCAGTGCTATAAAGAGTAGCGCTAACCTTTACACTACCATACCATCTTGTAGATCTGCAGATGCCAGAAACAGAAGAAAAGGATGCATTTTAAATTTTAATTAATGCTGTACAGATTTTATTTTTGAACCTTTCAATATGACAATTTGAGGAAAATAGTTGCCAATGGAGTTGCAATTTTTTGAAGCATCTATTGAAAAAAGAACGTTGGAATTCAAATTGTTCTCTGTTGAATAAAAGCATACGTCATTAATTTACCCACTATGAGCCACAAGGGACTTATCACCAAATGCTGGGAGTGAGAACGGCCTAGGTTAGCCCATTGGATTATCCTTATTCTAAACAGTTGGAAGTAAATTCAGATTTAGTTCGGCATTTCAAACGGTCACCTCCGGGGTGCTGAGTGAATGACACCACCCTTTTTGCAGTGAATCAAGCAAGAGCCCAGTCAGTCATACACAGTGATAATTTGTTGGTGCAAAATCACAGTTAAGTTGTAAGCACAGTTGTTGTCATCAGATATGGTTGTGGGATTGTCAGCGTAGTGTATATGGTTTGTCATGGTGGAGGATTCCAAAATTCATCAAGCAATGAGATTTCTGCTCAGCTTACTTGAAGGCAGAATATTTGGAATGCAGGACTCTTAGCAGTTTGAAGGAACAGAGGGGTCCTGGGGTATACGTGCATAGATCCCTCAATGTTGCCACGCAAGTTGGGAGGGTGGTTAATAAACTGCATTGTATGTTGGCCTTCATTAGTCAAGAGTTCAAGACCCATAGGGTAATGTTGCAGCTCTATAAAACTTTGGTTAGACCACATTGCAGTATTGTGTTCAGTTCTGGTCACCTCATTTTAGGAAGGATGTGGAAGCTTTAGAGAGGGTGCAGAATAGATTTACTGGGATGCTGCCTGGATTACCTGGATGCTGCATGTGTTATAAGCAGAGGTGGAGTGAGCTAGGGCTTTTCTCTTTGGAAGGGAGGAGGATGAGAGGTGATGATAGAGGTGTATAAGATGATAAGGGGCATAGATAGAGTGGACACACAGACTTTTTTTTCCCTGGGGCATCGATGGCTAGTATGAGGAGGCATAGTTTTAAGGTGGTGGAGGAAATTATCCTCCAAATGGACCACAATTTTGTCATGGTTTGAAGGCTTGCATGCCTCTATGATCTGGAGAGCTGTGTTGGCTGGAGCCAGGGCTCTATGCTTTGTCTCTTTGCATGGTCACCCATGCCAAACAGGTCAATGTGTAGAGGAAAGACCAGCGGTCCACTGGTCCTCCAGGTTCGGGGGTTCATCTCTGGGCTAACAACCCTGACTGGTAAAACAAAATTGTTACAGAGAAAGCAATGAAGAATCCTACTTCTGAGCGTGACAGTATTCCTGAGTCTCCATCTGGATTTGCATGACTGACAGTAGTGAAAACCGAGAGGAAACTATTGACACGATGAAGGAAGCCCTGAACACTGCCAGACATGGAGGACTTTGATTGCTGTCCTAAGTGATAGAGGTGTAATGGGCAGTAAGTAAATAAGGAGGAAAGTATAGGGGTGATGTCAGACTAGGTTTTTTTCACTCAGAGTGGTAAGTGAATGGAACACATGCTGGGGGTGATGATAGAACCAGGTACACTAGGACAGTTAGAAGTCTCTCAGGCACGCGGATGAAAGAAAAATGGAGGGCTGTGTGTGAGGGAAGGGTTAGATTGATCTTGGAGCAGGTTAAAAGGTTGACACAGCATCATGGGCCGAAAAACCTCTACTGTGTTGTACTGCTCTATGTTCTTTGTCATAAAGGATTAACCTCCTTACTTGAGACTAAATAACTTTGATCCTGAGAAGGCTAAACTGCAATTCCATTTCATGAAGCAGTGGCAGCTCACAGAGATTTAAGGAATTAAGACCATTTTTGCTTGCTCTCCCAGGCCTCTCTTGAGTGTTGCCTATAATTTGGCAATAGTTCCCAACCTGAAAAGAAAATCACAGCGCAGAAGGCCGTGGAGCTTTTCATCAGCTCCATTTGGAGTGCAGATACAAGCTGACTCCACCTGCAATATTTCACATTTCTGTTTCAACTTGGGAATGCTCTTAACAAAAACCCTAACTTGGAAGCCGTCACCATCTAATCCCTGCCCAAGCAAAAATTTTGCAGACTCAGAGAGATAAACCAAATGACCCAATGAGCAGAAACCACAAGCGGAGCCATTTGAGCAACACACACAAAATGCTGGAGGAACTCAGCAGGCAGGCAGAATCTATGGGAAAGAGTCCAGTCAGCATTTTGGGCAGAGATGATTCATCAGGACTGAAGGAAAAAAATATGAGGGCTGAGGTGGATTTGTAAGTTATTTCTATAAGCACCTCCCCCCGCCATCACCATGGCCACTAAAAGAATGGTCTCATGGGATAACGTTTGCATTAAAAACCCACTCAATCACTGGCCCAACCATGAATTGTTCCTCTCCCTGTTGACTGCCTGACCAGTTCAACATTTCCCGTTGCTCCTTGCCTTCCCTATGCCCACCCCCACCCCCTCCATCTATTACTCTGTCATTTCATTGCACTATAAACACTTTAAAACCACATTTTCAAAAGCTGTTTACATTGTAAGTACATGTTGGTATTTATTTATGAACATTTTATTCCCTATCCATTCTTCTAACTTATTTTTTCTATAATTCTTTATTTTTTATAACTGTTGCATGTTGTTTTTGTTGCATATCACACCAAAACACCACTGCAAATTCTTAATAGATATAAATGTATATAGCGAATAAAGTTGATCCTTGATCCTTGTTTACCCACAAGAGTTCTGAATCATGGGTCTGACCTGGCAGATCAAATAACCTTCTCTTGCTTGTATTTCTCATATCATGTTTCTGCATTTACTGGATTCCCTTGAAATTATTTTGATTTTCTTTGTATCGTTTATTAACGGAATGTTTTTCAAATATTCTTTGCAATCTTGTTTTCAGTTTGATTTTGAAACAGAAAGACTTGCTCTATTTATTAGACAACAAAGTTATGAATCAAAAAATATTGCTGAAATCTTGGCGAATGTGCTTCCAGCCTCTGAAATGTGAGTTACGTAACCTTTCAAAGACATTTCATGATGTTGTTTTCTCCCTTTACAATATATTTGTCCTGGGTTGTTTGGTATTCATTTCTAGTGACATTCAAGGTGAGCTATTTCATCAAACAGCTTTAATCCTTATATTGTTAAATATTACTTGGTGATTTTTCCCTGTGAGATATGTTGCTTATTCTGAATTCGTCTTTCCCTTTGTTTAGGAAGCTAAGGACTAATTCAGAGCTCAAAGTAGGTTTTTTTTTTACCGCCTGATTTGCTTCCAGTTGTTTTGGTGGTTTTTTTTTGGATGAAGAGAAGTCCCTTGATGTAGCTGAATTGTTTTTGATTTTAAATATTTTGCCATTGGACTCCTGCATCCTATCGTCTCCTTTCGATTTCCCTAAAACTTATCCATAAGACATAAGAGCAGAATTCAGCCATTCAGCCCACCCAGTCTGCTCCGCCATTCCATCATGACTGATTTAATGTTCCTCTTAACCCCGTTCCTCTGCCTTCTCCCCGTAACCTTTGATTCCCTTACTAATCAAACTATTAGCCACTGCTTTAAATATACCCAGTAACTTGGCCTTCACAGCCACCTGTGGCAATGGATTCCACAGATTCACCACCCTCTAGCTCAAGAAATTCCTCCTCATCTCTGTTCTAAATGGAAGTCCTTCTATTCTGAGGCTGTGCCCTTTGGTCCTAGACTCACCCACTATAGGAAACATCCCCTCCACATTCACGCCTTTATTTAATAAATTTCAATGAAATCCCTCCTCATTCTTCTCAACTCCACTGAGTACAGATGCAGAGCTAACAAACACTTCTCACACGTTAACCGTTTTATTCCTGGGATCATTCTCGCGAACCTTCTCTAGACCCTCTTCAAGGCCAGGACATCCTTTGTTAGATAAAGGACCCAAAATTGCTCACAATACTACAAGTGCACTCTGACCAATGCTTTCTAAAGCCTCAGCATTGCATTATTATTTTATATTCTAGCCCTTGTGTAATTAATACTCGATCAGCTGTAAGGTTTTATGCAGCCCAGGAGAAAGGACTGCCTGTCGTGCTGTGAATCTGTTTTCTTCACTGTTGACATAGTGGGCATTGTATTGCTGGGTCTGACTTCAAACAATCTCAGCTCAACAACATGGGGAGTAATCGCAGGTCACACAATCCAGGTTGAGTTAAGTTCCACAGGTCAGCAGACAAGGGAAGGGCAATGAATTTCAGGATCCCAAAAATGAATATTAGAAAAAAAATAACCTGAATGATATTTTTAATGGCATTTGTTGACATAAGTAATGGAAATAATAGGTAGTGAGATGATAAATGTGTGTAATGAAATATGTATTGAATTACTATGTAGTACCCTATAGGCCCATTCCTAGATGACAGAAAATTTATGTTGTATGTTTGCATTTTGGAGAACAAAATAAAGCATGTACTCTGGAGGAACTCAGCAGGTCAATCCGTATGTCATTGGGTTCGGATATGGCCCAACTGCAGAACGAGAGACACTGAAGTGGGTCGATAGTTTACAGACTTCAATGCGAACAGAGTTAGAGGGAAAAGAAAACAATAGATGCAAGGCCAAACAGGGCTATTAACTAAAACTCTCAAATGGAGAATGAAGCCTACACTGTGGCTGAAAGGAATAACTAAATATTAATGAAATACCGCTAGGCTTCAGAGTCAGCTGACTCGACAGTCCAATTTCTCAGGCAAGGCTGAATGCAAGCAGGCAGCGAAGCATTGCTGTGCTGGGTTCAAGTCTTGACAAGCACTACAACGGAAAGAATGGAGTTAAATACTATCACAATGAAATAATTATTAGCTGACATATTCATGGCTGCAATTGCGGTATCTGCTGCGGTGCTGGATCCGTGGTTGTGACACCGTATTTGTGGAGGTAAATGGACAGTTGAGGTTTTGATTCAAGATCCTTCATTTCTGCTGTTCCATAATTGTATCATTCTGTTCCGCAGTCCTGTCAGATCACTAAAAGGGATAATGATCATATCCCATCGTAACGTAAATTAGATGATATTTTTGCAGACTTTCTTAGCTGCTGTATGTCCCCATCAAAGATCATAACTTACACATGGATCTGGTCAGTACCAATAGGCATTTCCTACTTCTGCTCAATCAGTGTTCTCACAAACCAGGGAAATCTGTGCAAATGCAAGTCAAGACGAGTGTGAGATCAGCCAATGGCTTTCAAAATGGCTTTCAAAGGGCTTTCATAGCTCTGTTAGGGTACCTGTGAAACATGTAACTGATAGGGCTACAGGATATTACTGTGGCTATGTTCTGAGTCTAAAAATTGGGTGGGGAGGGTATCTAGTTGGTCCTTCCACTCCAACACCAGCATTCAGACTCAGTGAAGTTCTAGGTCCTCCACTGCCTTGTTCTTACCAAAATGATGGGTCTCTTCACATTGGCTTGGCTCACTGAGTGAGTACTGAGAGGAGCATCATCCATTAAAAAGATTCCAGGACTCCAGAACAAAATCTCCTGTTCTCCAGGGCCTCGTCTGCAGGTTGCTACCAATGAGCACCTGTAGACATAAACATGCTTTAGTCAAAATTCCAACCCATTATTGTTTTCTTTATAAAAGAAGACAAGAAAGTACTAGATATAAGCTGGCACCTTTCTCATCTCATCTGAGATGTTCTCAAAGCACTTTGCATGATGCACATCAACAAATTCAACAAGGTTCCTCAAGCATACTCAAAAAAGAAGGGGGCTTAGCATTACTTCTGTGGGTAATAATCATTATGAAGTCCAAAGAAATTGATTATTAAAGTCACATACATTAGAACATTTTATTCATTACAAATTCTTTCCCTTCTGCAAAATCGGTTATCATTCCTAGGTTTTTCAACAAAATGATGTAGGCAGATTCCAAAACATACAGTGAAATGTGTTGTTTGCACTAACAACCAACACACCCAGGGATGCGCTGGGCAATGCAGTAGCCTAGCGGTTAGCGTGACACTATTACAGCTCAGGGCGTTCCAGAGGTCAGAGTTCAACCAGTGCCATTCTGTAGGGTGTCTCTGTATGTCCTCCCTGTGGAATGCATGAGTTTTTCTCCAGGTCTTCCGGTTTCCTCCCATAGTCCAAAGATGTACCGGGTGGATTAATTGGTCATTGTAAGTTGTCCTGTGATTAGGTCAGGGGCATAGTTCAAGGGGACAGAAGGGCCTCTCCACACTGTATGGTTAAATAATACATGTTGCCACACATTCTCGTGCCAACATGGCATTGAGGAAACTGTCTCCAGAGTTCTTAATAATTATACATATGGAGCATTCTCTATTACTAATATAAATAAAAAGACTGAGTTTATACATATAGTTATCGTTTTCTTTGCTAGCATTAGTGGTTCTTCTGCATCGTTTAACTGCACAGGAGCATAGTGGCTCATGCGGCAATATTACAGTTCGGATTGTTCTGGAGTTTGGAGTTCATTTCTGGCGCCATTCTATAATGAGTCTTTGTACTTCCTCCCTGTGGAATGCGTGGGTTTCCCCCGGGTGCTCCAGTTTCTCCCCCACAAGTCCAAAGACGACTTGGTAGATTAATTGGTCACTGTAAATTGTCCTGTGATCGGGTTGATGTAGGTCGGTATCGTGGGGTTGCTGGAGCGGTGTGGCTCAAAAGATGTACTCTGCACTGTATCGCTAAGCAAAATAAAATGACTAAAGGATGGAAATATGTTTTATCTTTATAAGCCCTAAAAGCCCTTGTTTCAGTCCTTTCTGTAGGGAGGTGATCTAAAGCAATGTATACTGGTATTGTATCTCACTAAGACGAACTGTATAATCCAAGCAGATTAAACTAATTGATAGAAAACTGGTTTGGAGTTGTGAAAATTATCAGCATAATTTGACATCAGAAGCACTAACTTATGGTCTTGTGGTCTTATGAAAATTCTCCCTTTAATTCTTTAGAGGAAAGCTGTCTTATCCTTGAAGTTTTCGTTACTTTTTACCTGCATCATTTTGTGTCCACAGCTGATGTCATACCAAGCCACCAGTCTCTCTTTCTGGAAAGTTCTAATGTACCCATGTCCCCTAACACACTACTGACACAATTGCAACGAGAAATCCGCAGAAGCAGTCAAGCCAGCATTACCAGTGAGGTATCAGGTTCCTCGGAGAATTTTCTTGCAGCTAATATTGCCAGCAGTAAGTAAACTAATATTTTGTTGCATGTTGTCTGGCGTTTCTATTTCAGTCGCCTTGATAGATAAAACTATAAAGTGCTGATTATCATGTCACAACTGTTGGTAACCTGGGGAGTGCAGCCTTTCAAGACTGTTTGGTTGTCTTGTTTCCTGGGATGTGCCCATGAGGCAAGAAGCCTAGAAGGGCAAGATACCATGGATAAGTGGAGGGTTCATGCTAGATATAGAAGCATGCCCTGGTTACTTTCATCTGGGCTTCAAACCTCCTTGGACACGCTTCGTTTGTGTAGTGCAGAGTTGATGGCTCAAAAGTGAAATGTGCGAATTTGAGAGGAACTTCAGATGGATGTGAAAGGTCCTAGGCTCGTACTTTAAGAAGAGATAGGTTTCCCCGTTCCCTTGTCCATCTATGCTTTCCATATTCCTGTACACTTGGATCCTGCTGTGCACAGAATGCCATTTTTCCTTTGCAATATGAGTCACCACTGTTCAAAAGCAATTAAGTAGCTGCGAAGGGCTCTGAGCCAATTCAGGGTATGAGAGCCACCATGACAAATACAAGCCCCTCTCTGACTCAGCAAAATGATTCAGGGCAGATTACTTGAGCACTCTTAGGTTCATTGGCTAAGGATAATTCCTGATTGATTTCCTTTGTCCTTGTGCAAATAATCTAATGAGGTTGCAGATGATTTGCAGCACTTGAAATGAGTAGTAAACACAAAATACTCTGCAGATGCTGGGGTCAAAGCAACACTCACCACACGCTGGAGGAACTCGGCAGGTCGGGCAGCATCCGTGGAAACGATCAGTCAACGTTTCGGGCCGGAACCCTACGTCAGGACTGAAGAGGGAAGGGGCAGAGGCCCTATAAAGGAAATGGAGGAAGGATGAGAAGGAGAAGGCTGGTAGGTTCCAGGTGAAAAACCAGTAAAGGGAAAGATAAAGGGGTGGGGGAGGTGATAGGCAGGAAAGGTGAAGAAGGAATAGGGGAAAACACAATGGGTAGTAGAAGGAGGCGGAATCATGAGGGAGGTGATAGGCAGCTGGGGGAGGGAGCAGAGTGAAACAGGGATGGGGGAAGGGAGGGGGAGCGAATTACCAGCAGTTACAGAATTCAGTGTTCATGCCCAGGGGCTGGAAACTACCTAGATGATATATGAAGTGTTGCTCCTCCAACCTGAGTTTAGCCTCATCATGGCAGTAGAGGAGGCCATGTATAGACATACCCAAATGGGAATGGGAAGCAGAGTTGAAGTGGGTGGCAACCGGGAGATCAGGGAGAACTGGGAACCGACTCCCTGATCCACACGTTCCTCCCCACGGATCTCCCACCCGGCACTTATCCCTGTAAGCATAAGTGCTACACCTGTCCCTACACCTCCTCTCTTGCCACCATTCAGGGCCCCAAACAGTCCTGCCAGGTGAGGCAACACTTCACTTGTGAGTCTGTTGGGGTCATCTATTGCATTCGGTGCTCCCGGTGCGGCCTCCTCTACATCGGTGAAACCCGACGCAGATTGGGGGACCGCTTCGTCGAGCACCTCCGCTCCGTCCGCCACAACAGACAGGATCTCCCGGTTGCCACCCACTTCAACTCTGCTTCCCATTCCCATTCGGATATGTCCATACATGGCCTCCTCTGCTGCCATGATGAGGCTAAACTCAGGTTGGAGGAGCAACACCTCATATACCGTCTAGGTAGTTTCCAGCTCCTTGGTATGAACATAGAATTCTCCAACTTAAGTTAATTCCCTCCCCCTCCCTTCTCCTATCCCTATTTCACTCTGATCCCTCCCCCAGCTGCCTATCACCTCCCTCATGGTTCCACCTCCTTCTACTACCCATTGTGTTTTCCCCTATTCCTTCTTCACCTTTCCTGCCTATCACCTCCCTGCTTACCCTCCCCCACCCCTTCATCTTTCCCCTTACTGGTTTTTCAGCTGGAACCTACCAGCCTTCTCCTTCCCACCCTCCCCCCACTTTCTTTACTTGAAATGAGTATTGTCTCCTGCACCTAGAATATCTTTTCCTCAGAAGGGTTTCCCTACATTTATACTGCCCCTCCAGCACTTGCTAACTGTAGTGTACTAGTACAACAAGCCAGCCTGTAATTCATAACTCTTCCCCCAAATTCCATTAAGATCAGCAGATGCTGAAAAAAGCTGAGAACAATTCCTATTCATATGTTCTTCTGCTGTTAAAAATAGCTCTGGCTCATGATCAGAATGTCACAGTAACAAAAGATATATATAGTTCAGTCAGATCAGTAAGAATGTAGTGAAATGTCTGCTCTGTAAAAGATATCAATCACATTGTCTGTTGTCATTGGAACATTAGTCCTGACTACAATTAAGATGCATAACAAGCAATATTTAGGTACAAAGAACACCCTTTTTAATACCTGGTTTGTTATTTTTGGATTAGTATGATTACAGTAAAAGAGGCATTTATCTATATTTCTGTTTATATATTTTCCTCAGAGCCATTATGAGTTGTAGGTAGCATAACAATGGTATGGTATTATTGTGGGTAACCAGGGAAAGGTTGTTTCATGCTTGCATTGATATAACACAGAGATACAGAAATAGGAAACATGAAAGTTATGGAGTGTTTTGCTCTCTCATAATATTGTCTTTGTATACACAATCTTTTGCATGTTGATGACATTGTTGCTGTTAATTTATTTTTAATTAACATTGTAACTAAAGCTTTATAGATATGTGGAAAATAATTCCATTTCAACAGTCTAATTGGACCTGTCGCAGTCCATCTCCCTTCCTCTCCCTCTCTCTCTGATTCTTCTCCCCTTCTCTCAATCCCTCCCCCACCAACTCCCTCCTTCTCCCCCTCCACTCCCACCTCCCCTCTCCTCCCCTCCTACTCCTACATTTCCCCCCCTCTGCCCCCCTCCCTCTACCCCTACCTTCCTCCCTTTCCCCTACTTTCCTCCCCTCCCTCTTTCTTCATCCCTCTCCCTTGCTGCTTCACCTCTGTCTCCCCACCACCGCCGTTTCCCCTCTCTATCGATCCCAACAGTTTCCCTTTCTGTCTCGCCCACCCCACTCCGTCTTGTCCCTCCATTTTCCTTCTTTCTCGCTCCTTCCCTCTTCCCCCCTCCTTTCAGCAGGCAGTTTGTAAATGGAGATGGATCTAGATTTTTGATTGTGTTGTGACTCAGTTATCAACAAGTTCATAACCTGAGGCTGAATTAGCATGATAAATGTAATATGGTGGTTAATTCTGTTTGGATAAATGTAATATGGTGGTTAAATCTGTTTGGATAAATGAAATATTAATCTTAGGATCACAAGGCACTTATGAAGAAGAAAGACACTTCTCTTCATTGAGGGAGGGACCACAA
Organism: Mobula birostris; assembly: GCF_030028105.1. Lineage (NCBI taxonomy): Eukaryota > Metazoa > Chordata > Chondrichthyes > Myliobatiformes > Myliobatidae > Mobula > Mobula birostris. The sequence continues at coordinate 27,379,881 of NC_092394.1, read as the reverse complement.
AGTCCCTCTTTTCTCCGACCACATAGTAGATATCATGGCCAAGAAAGTTCACCAGTACATCTACTTCTGCACCGGACTGGTTGGGGGTGGGGGGGAGGAGTATAGCTAGAAGGTGATAGGTGTAGGTGATAGCATGGCAACACTTGTGGGCTGCCCCCAACGCATCCGCGGACTGAGTTAAGCTGTTGACGCAAACAGTGCATTTCACTGTACATTTCAATGTACATATAATAAATAAACAATCTTTTTTCAAAAAAAAACCTGCTTCTAACCACACTTCTCATAGTTGGTCCTCTTTAAATACAATTTTTGTTTAGCAGCTCATTCGGAACTTGGTGTTACCACAATTTCAGGTTGTTACTTTCCAGTTCTTCACAACCCCTTGTGTGTGAGGAAACTTCTCCTCCGTCTTCCTCTAATTCTTTATAATTTAGATATTGTCCCACTCACCAGTGGAAATAATTTCTATGTTTCCTCACTACATAGCAGAAGGACATTTGGTCACTGAATCTTTGCTGTCTCGGACAGCAATCACATTTCTCCACTAATTTTCCCTGTAACCTATTCCTCCTACATTACCACCAACTCCCCCCTCCCCCTTCCCCCCAATTCTATCACCTCCCTTCTCAAGAGGCAATATACAGTGGCTAATTCAGATTCAGATTCATTTAGTTACTACATGTACATGTAATGTATTGTTTGCATTAACAATCATCATAACCTAAGGATTTTCACCACCGGCTTCAACCTCCAGATTTCACCAGGACTCACCAGTCATAAGACTTTGATCTTGACCTTTGGACTCTCATGGACATCCAATCCTTGGGCTCACCAGCCTAGGGTTTCACTGGCCCTCATGCCTCCTGCCCGCATAGACCACTGACCCTGGGACTCGTCAACAGGATAGGTCACCTAAATGCCATTTGGTCCCAAAGTCTGCTCAACCAATAACCCATCAACCCTTTTATTTAAATTTAATTTCCTTCTATGTACGTATCATAATCTCTGATAACTCTGAATACTGTTACTAAACAAACAAGAGCATAAGGAGTAGAAATAGAAATCGGCTATTTTGTACTGATGTTTGCTCAACCATTCATCAAGATCATAGCTGCAAACTTCTTCTGCACTTTCCACATATCCCTGGGTTCACTTGTTATCCAAAAATCTACTAACTTTTGAATGAAAATTCAATGACTAATCTCTAGGTAGAGAATTCCAAAAGCTTGTTATCTTTCGCAGGAAGAAACTTCTCTTTATCTCAGTCTAAGTGGCTTATCCCCCCATTCTGAGTCTGCAGGGTGGATGCTGGCTGAGGAATCTAGAATCGGGAGACATGGTCTCTGAATAAAGTCATTTAAGGCTGAGATGAGGAGAAATTTCTTCATGCAGTGCGTAATGAATGTATGGGATTTTCTGCCTGGAGAGCTTTGGAGTTCAGATGACATGGATACAATTCTCAAGATGAAGCTTGTGCAAAAGTCCATTCTTTCTGAGGAAGGTTTTACAACCTCAGTATCATTTTTGTCTCTGGTATGATCTGTACCTGTTCTATAATGTGGCCAATTGCACCCTACCTCAACGTAGATGCTGCTGAAACCTTCGATAATGTTCTTGTCACTTCTTGCTTGCCAATCTGCTAGTGGTTTGCTTCCCACTCCCCCCTCTGGATAAACTTGTGCTTGTCAAAAGTCCCTTTTGGCATTCTAATCTTTTCCACTCCCCTTGCTTGTTGGATTTCATTTGTACCCCAGAGAGATGAGAGACTGTAGATACAGGAATCTGGAGTAACATACAAAGCACTGGAGGAATCCAGCAGGTCCAGCAGAGTCTATGGAGGGAAATGATCGGTTGTTAAGTCAGGCTGAGATCTTTTATTTGGATGCAGTTTCACCCTGACATATTGACTGTCCATTGCCCTGCATAGATGCTGCATGACCTGCTGAGTTCCTCCAGGACTTTGTTGCCTTTGTACCCAATCTGAAAATGCTTCAATCAATGTCAGCATTTTTATTTTGTTTAATTGCTTGTGGGACATGACCAATGCTAAAAAGTGTAGAGTTTATGGAGACTATAGCTAATGGACATCAGTGTATTTCCTCAGCAGATTGATAACTACTTTATCACTATTCTTGATACCTTTATTCCAATTGTATTTAATTACTTGAATTAAAATTCCTTGCTGCTATGGTAATTTGCAAGCTCATCTCTCCAGATAAACAATTCAGACCATTGGATACTGGGAATTCTTCGAAAAAGTCAAGGAGTCAGTATTCAATCCATGACAAGTTGTGTATCTCAGCCAAGTTCTTTATTAGCTGCAGTACCTTTGGTTTCAATGAGGAAAACGACTCCACTGTCACTTTAGACCCTGCTGAGATGACAAATTGATACCATGTTGGTCTTGTAATTGGATTGGTTGTCCAGTCACCTGGATTAATGATTCAGGGTATCATGAGCTCAAATCCCTCTATGGTAGCAGATGAATTTACATTCAGTTAATGAATCTAAGTATTGCAATAAAATAGTGAATATGTGATTGCTTGGTTGTTATAAACAGAACACCTATCTGATTCATCAAAGTAACAGAAATCTGATTTTCTATGCAGACCTACAGCAAGGTAAATGCTCCTCATATGTTAACCTTTTCATTCCCAGAATCACTCTCATGAATCTCCTCTGGACTCTCTCAATTGCGGGCACATCTTTTCTTAGATAAGGAGCACAAAACTGCTCACAATACTCCAAGTGTGGTCTGACCAATGCTTTATAAAGTCTCAGCGTCAAATCCTTGCTCATATATTCTAGTCCTCTTGAAATTAATGCTAGCATTGCATTTGTCTTCCCTACCACTGACTCAACCGTAAGTTAACTTTAAGGACTCCCAAGTTCCTTTGCACCTCTGATTTTTGAATTTTCTCCCCATTTCGAAAATAGTCTATGCCTTTATTCCTTCTACCATATAGCATGACTACACACTTCCCTACTGTATATTCCAACTGTCACTTCTTTGTCCATTCTCCTAATATGTCTAAGTTGTTCTGCAAACTCTCCACTTCCTCAACACTTTCTGGCCCTCCATCAATCTTTGTATCATCTGCAAATCTGGCCACAAATCCCTGATTTCTCTCATCCTAATTGTTGACATACAAGGTGAAAAGAAGCGGTCCCGATATCGACTCCTGCAGAACAACACTAGTCACTGGCAGCCAACCAGAATAGGCCAACTTTATTCTGACACATTACCTCCTGCCAGTCAGCCAATCTTTAAGTTCAAGTTCAAGTTTAAGTTTAACTTTCATTAAACGATACATGAATACTCATGGATACAGCCAAACGAAACAGCATTCCTCAGAGACCAAGGTGCAAAACACAGTACCAACAGTCATACACAACATAAGGCACATATAAGATACCAAGTAAGCATACAGTCACACGAAATATATATAGCCCAAAACCCTAAATAACATATCCTGTATATTGATGGGGCATGGGTGTTGTCAGCAAGAACGCGCAATTCCCAGCAGTCTGCAGACGAATATACGCATGCACGCAGACCAGATTATCATTCCACCATGTGAACACTGGGGGGCAGCACTGACTGGAGGTGCCAGCCCACAACTCAGCATGGACGTTGCACTACACTGCCTCCAGCGGCTCCTCTCCTGGACTGCTGCAACAGGCAAGCCCACGGCTTGAGGCCTAGTCCCTGCCACAACCAAGGCCATACAGCTCCCCCGCTGTCTATCTCACCAATAAAAAAAGGAAATAGACTTGTAGCATTTTACATTACCAATATCCAACAGGATCCTGCAATCGCAAGAGAAACATCCAAGACAATCACTCATGTTAGACTGCTCATTGTCTTCATGCACCAACTCCGATACCTTTCCATAGGAAGCAGCGATATCTTCCGCACCAAGTCCAGTTTCCCAAGCTCCTCCGCAGATGAGCAGCTCACTGGTGGGGTAGACCTGCGGTACTTGAAGTTCTTAATATGCAGTATTGTCTTGCAATCATAAAAAAGACATTTTAAATGACAAAAACACCTTTGGTTGGCCCCTGCAGAGCCGCAGCTTTCAAAACTGGGGCCACCTTATCGTAAGATCCTACTGGATTGTCTATCCATGCAAGTATCTTTCCGATAATACCATGGGCTGTTTTCTTGGTAAGCAGCCTCATGTGCAGCACCTTGTCAAAGGCTGCATGAAAATCCAAGTAAACAACATCCACTGACTCTTCTCTGTCTATTTTGCCAGTTATTTCCTCAAAGACTTCCAACAGATTTGTCAGGCAAGATAGCCCCTTTAGGAAACCATGCTGACTTCAACCCACTTTATCAAGTACCTCAAGTACCCTGAAACCTTATCCTTAATAATGAAAACCAACATCTTCCCAACCACTGAAGAACTTCCTTTCCTCTGCTTCCTTCTTAAAGCTTTGAGTGACATTTGCAATTTTCCATTTATCTCAAACCATTCCAGAATCTAGTGATTCTTGAAAGATCATTACTAATGCCTCCACAATCTCTTCAGCTACCTTTTTGAGGTGTAGTCCATCTGATTTAGGTGACTTATCTACCTTCAGACCTTTCAGCTTCCCAAGCACTATCGCCTTAGCAATACACTCATTTCTGTCCCTGACACTCAAATTTATGGCATCGTAAAGGCTGATACTTATTCAGTTCATCTGCCATTCCATTGTCTCCCATTACTACCTCTCTACCATCATTTTACAGTAGTCCACTCTTGCCACTTTTTCATTCTTTGTATACATGAAAAAAACTTTTGGTATTTTCTTTTATATTATTAGCTAGCTTACCTCCATGTTTCATCGTTTCTCACTTGTATTTTTTTTGTTGCAGTCTGCTGATTTTTAAAAGCTTCTCAATTCTCTACCTTCCCACTAGTTTTTGCTATATTATATGCCCTCTCTTTTGCTGTTGTGCTGTATTTGGCTTCCCTTGTCTGCTATAGATGCCTCATTCCTCATTTAGAATACTTCTTCATCTTTGGGATGTATCTATACTACGCCTTTCGAATTGACCCTAGGAACTCCAACCATTGCTGTTCTGCCGTTTTCTCTTCTAGTGTATCCTTCCAATCAACTTTGGCCAGCTCCTCTCTCATGCTTCTGGCATTCCCTTTACTCCAATGTAATACTGATAAGTTTGACTTTATCTTCTTCCTGTTAAACTGCAGGGTGAATTCTATCTTATTTTATGATAACTGTCTCCTAATGGTTCCTTTACCTTAAGCTCCCTAATCAAATCTACTTTATTGCACAACACTCAATCCAGAATTGCTTTTCCCCTAGCGGGCTCAATCACAAGCTGCTCTAAAGAGCTATCTCATAGGAATTCTACAATTTCCCTTTCTTGGGATCTAGCATCAGACTGATTTCCCCAATCTACCTGCATATTGAAATCCCTCATGACAATTATGACATTGCACCTTATACATGCCTTTTCTATTTCCCATTGTAATTTATATGCCGCATCCTGGCTACTGTTTGGGCATCTGTATTAACTCGCATTAGGTCTATTTACCCTTGTAGTTTCTTAACTTTACCCACAAGGCTTCTATATTTTCCCATCCCATGTCACCTCTTTCTAAGATTTTGATTTCCGTTTTTACCAGCAAAGCCACCTACCCCCTCAGCCTACCTGTCTGTCCTTTTGATATAATATGTATCCTTGGATGTTTCGCCCTCAGCTATGATCTTACTTCAGCTGTAACTCAGAAATAAAAGAATTTCATATCTGCCAATCTCTAACAATGCTACAAGATCATCTACCTGGATCCGTATGCTGTGTGCATTCAAATATTACACCTTCAGTCCTGTATTAATCCAGCTTTTTGATTTTTGCTCTGATTTAATCTTCAAATTAGCCCACTGACTGCAACTTTGCCCTATCATCTGCCTGTCCTTCCTCAGAGTGTCACTACACACTGCATCGACTTGCATACCAACTGCCCAATTCTTAGCCCTATCACCATGATTTCCTAGGCCCCACTAATTTAAATTAAAGCCTCCCCAACAGGGCTTGCAAACCTGCCCACAAGGATATTGGTCCCCCTTGGGTTCAGGTGTAATCAGTCCTTTTTGTACAGGACATACCTTCCCTATTCAGGTAGATGGAGCTCGTCAGCCTGGGAAGGCAGGCCATCTAAGAGAGGGAAAACTCTGATTTCAAACTTCAGCTGCCTTGCGGCCATACCTACTCATGGGAAAGGCTTCGGGAGTAAACCCTGAGGACAAATCCGAAGCTGGAATCCTTAAGGCAGTCCGATGTTGCCTTCAACCTCGTTCTGGCAACTCCTGCAATGACACTGGTTCCAAGCTGTATCGGCCCTTGCCCTTCCCTTGGACAGCATCGGTGTCGTGGAGAGGGGAGACTTGCTGCACGGGCAACTGCTGGTCTTCCATACAACCTTGCCCAGGCCTGCACCCTGGAGAATTCCAGACGCAGATCCATGGTCTCACGAGACTAACGGATGCCACCACTTTCCCCAGAAGAGATCCCAATGATCCAGAAATCTGAAACCCTTTGCATTGACCTTTGCCTATCACAGTTAGGTCAGTTTAAATCATGATGCAATAGCCAATGATTAGGTAGAATAAAAGTGCACATGTTGAATGGATGCGCGGTGATGGTCTTGCAGTCAAGTGGCTTGCTGGCGTATACCTTGGGATTTTCTTGTGAATAATTATAATCTGGGTGAGATGATAGAAGGTAGGGGGTGAGAGATAAACTCTACAGATCAAAGAGTTTGGGAGGAGAGAGAGGATCAAGAAGAAATGAGCAGAAATATTTTAGGCCGAATAGCAAACTGAGTAGATCAAATGTCTGGAAAATGAAATCACGCAGAATATAATCAAATAGCCAATTCTGTCTAACCTATTTCTTGTTGAGTACATTGGCCAAAATTCTGCAAATTAAACAAAATGTCTATTCACAGTAACTATTAGAAGACAATATTGATGTCCAGGTGATTCTGAAGCTGCGCTGACATTCATATGGCTCCGAAGAACAGCTTATGAACAATTCAAAACTGTATTTTAAAATTTATAACAGCAGCATTGTAATCAGCCTCAGTTACGCTGCTTCATAACTGCTTCTGTTTTATGTAAAATAGAGGGCAGATTGATCAAGCAAATTAAGAAATTGAAACATTGAAACTGTTTTTGCTGTGATTGACGAACAGTGGCGGCCATTATCTACACAGTTTGGTTGATCTAAAAATTTAGAGACAATCTTCAGTCTCATCTCTGTGTCAAGCATCCAGCCAGGATGCCGGCAATATGATGTAATCAATTATTTAGTGTCCTTATAAGTTCTAACTATCTGGCAATTATTTTTAGCAAAACTAAATTTGTTAACATCTGTTTGGGCCATGACCTTGTAGGATGTGATATATCTATATGGCGTGTCTTAGTAACCTCTGGAGATAACACTATAGTTAGCACTTTGACACCAATTCAATTATTAAACATTAATTCTTAAATATATCTGTTTCAAAACTGAGTTTATTTTGAAACAAGATCCTTTTTTGCAAAGCAGGTGGGGCATGAGCAATTAATTGTGTTAGCTTTTCTGCTGTGTCCAGGATTTGTTTCCTGGCATGCCATGCATTATTCAAATGTTTGTTGAGTTTGCACTGTGATCTTTGGATTCCACCACCACTGGGAGAATCTGTCGATCAACTTTTGCACTCCAATATGCCTTAGGGAGTGTATTGGCTCTGCCAGTACATATGTTAGTTTGTGATACAGAGGGCAACTTTGTTTCTATAATTCCAGTTGTCAGGTTCATTGCGTATATTCTCAGTACATTTTCTTTTCTTTCTTCCCATGGTATGCCTTCTTTATGATACTGAGTCAGTCATTTTTACAATTTCTTCCACAAATGCATTTCCATGGCTTTCCATCGTAGTTATTTTGGAGCGGCTTTTACATGTTAATACAGCAATTTCTGATGGAAGTGGTATAACATACATCAGTTCTTGTACCAGTTGATCATTCTTGACTGGGGTTGCTACAGACTTAAGATGAAGCCTTGTTTTAACATCATGTTCAAATGATGTCACCTTGATAGTGCAATGCTCTCTAGTAGTTCTGACAGCTTGAATTTTTGAGCTCAGATCTCTGCCATTGGTTCAACCTACAGGCTTCTCCCTCAGGCATTCTGCCTGACACCTTAAATTAATTAATTGTGTTTACAGTGGGGCTGAGTTGAGGGCAGCATGATATTGTGTGTGTTCGTTAAAAGAAAGTGTTTGTTTTCTACAGTTACTGCAAAGTGGTGGGGAACTAAAAGGATAGATTACGCACTGTACTGTCCTGACGCATTGACAGCTTTTCCAACTGTGGCTCTACCGCACCTCTTCCATGCCAGCTACTGGGAATCAAATGACGTGTTGGCATTTGTTCTACGGCAGGTAACTATGCTCAGTCTTGAGAATTATTCTGAGTGGAGTCACTTTGAAATAGTTATCTTAAGGGCATAATGAAGGTGCTAAGACAGTGTTCCTGATGGAATTAGTTTAATGCAATAAATGTGGTGTTCGTACTCACACTGTTTGTTGTAAATACTGATCTGATTTGTCTCCCTAAAATACTCTAATCTCTCTCTCTCAAGCCTGTACTTAGTACATGGTCATGAATGGAATCCAGTGATCTGACTGATGAACATGTCTATGAGTGGTTCATTTATCCAACCAGGATCCTCTTCAGTAATCCAATGAAGCAGGCAGCATTATTGAGCACTTTTTTATTTAAAAAAAAGATTATCAAACCATAACTCGGGGTGACATGACCAAGATGGACTCCATTAACAATGAATAAGAATGGGTATTTGCCAACTGATTGACTAATACAAGGGGGCATAATTTTAAGGTCATTGGAGGAAAGTATAGGGGAGATGTCAAAGGTAAGTTTTTATACAGAGAGTTGTGGGTGCATGGAATGCATTGCCTGGGGTGATGAAAGTAGGGATATTTAAGAGATTCAGACAGGCATATGGAGGAAAGTAAAATGGGGGATTACTTAGGAGGAAAGGATTAAGTTGATTTTAGCAACACACATCAAAGTTGCTGGTGAACGCAGCAGGCCAGGCAGCATCTGTAGGGAGAGGTGCAGTCGAAGTTTCAGGCCGAGACCCTTCGTCAGGACTAACTGAAGGAAGAGTGAGTAAGGGATTTGAAAGTTGGAGGGGGAGGGGGAGATTCAAAATGATAGGAGAAAACAGGAGGGGGAGGGATAGAGCCAAGAGCTGGACAGGTGATAGGCAAAAGGGGATACGAGAGGATCATGGGACAGGAGGTCCGGGAAGAAAGACAAGGGGGGGGGAACCCAGAGGATGGGCAAGAGGTATATTCAGAGGGACAGAGGGAGAAAAAGGAGAGTGAGAGAAAGAATGTGTGCATAAAAATGAGTAACAGATGGGGTACGAGGGGGAGGTGGGGCCTTAGCGGAAGTTAGAGAAGTCAGTGTTCATGCCATCAGGTTGGAGGCTACCCAGACGGAATATAAGGTGTTGTTCCTCCAACCTGAGTGTGGCTTCATCTTTACAGTAGAGGAGGCCGTGGATGGACATGTCAGAATGGGAATGGGATGTGGAATTAAAATGTGTGGCCACTGGGAGATCCTGCTTTCTCTGGCGGACAGAGCGTAGATGTTCAGCAAAGCGGTCTCCCAGTCTGCGTCGGGTCTCGCCAATATATAAAAGGCCACATCGGGAGCACCGGACGCAGTATATCACCCCAGTCGACTCACAGGTGAAGTGTCGCCTCACCTGGAAGGACTGTTTGGGGCCCTGAATGGTGGTAAGGCAGGAAGTGTAAGGGCATGTGTAGCATTTGTTCCGCTTACACGGATAAGTGCCAGGAGGGAGATCAGTGGGGAGGGATGGGGGGGACGAACGGACAAGGGAGTCGTGTAGGGAGCGATCCCTGCGGAAAGCAGAGGGGGGGAGGGAAAGATGTGTTTAGTGGTGGGATCCCGTTGGAGGTGGCGGAAGTTACGGAGAATAATATGTTGGACCCGGAGGCTGGTGGGGTGGTAGGTGAGGACCAAGGGAACCCTATTCCTAGTGGGGTGGCGGGAGGATGGAGTGAGAGCAGATGTACATGAAATGGGGGAGATGCGTTTAAGAGCAGAGTTGATAGTGGAGGAAGGAAAGCCCCTTTCTTTAAAAAAGGAAGACATCTCCCTCGTCCTAGAATGAAAAGCCTCATCCTGAGAGCAGATGCGGCGGGAACGGAGGAATTGCGAGAAGGGGATGGCGTTTTTGCAAGAGACAGGGTGAGAAGAGGAATAGTCCAGATAGCTGTGAGAGTCAGTAGGCTTATAGTAGACATCAGTGGATAAGCTGTCTGCAGAGACAGAGACAGAAAGATCTAGAAAGGGGAGGGATGTGTCAGAAATGGACCAGGTCAACTTGAGGGCAGGGTGAAAGTTGGAGGCAAAGTTAATAAAGTCAACGAGTTCTGCATGCGTGCAGGAAGCAGCGCCAATGCAGTCATTGATGTAGCGAAGGAAAAGTGGGGGACAGATACCAGAATAGGCACGGAACATAGATTGTTCCACAAACCCAACAAAAAGGCAGGCATAGCTAGGACCCATACGGGTGCCCATAGCTACACCTTTAGTTTGGAGGAAGTGGGAGGAGCCAAAGGAGAAATGATTAAGAGTAAGGACTAATTCCGCTAGACGAAGCAGAGTGGTGGTAGACGGGAACTGATTAGGTCTGGAATCCAAAAAGAAGCGTAGAGCTTTAAGACCTTCCTGATGGGGGATGGAAGTATATAAGGACTGGACATCACTTCACCTGTGAGTCGACTGGGGTGATATACTGCGTCCGGTGCTCCCGATGTGGCCTTTTATATATTGGCGAGACCCGACGCAGACTGGGAGACCACTTTGCTGAACATCTACGCTCTGTCCGCCAGAGAAAGCAGGATCTTCCAGTGGCCACACATTTTAATTCCACATCCCATTCCCATTCTGACATGTCCATCCACGGCCTCCTCTACTGTAAAGATGAAGCCACACTCAGGTTGGAGGAACAACACCTTATATTCCGTCTGGGTAGCCTCCAACCTGATGGCATGAACATCGACTTCTCTAACTTCCGCTAAGGCCCCACCTCCCCCTCGTACCCCATCTGTTACTCATTTTTGTGCACACATTCTTTCTCTCACTCTCCTTTTTCTCCCTCTGTCCCTCTGAATATACCTCTTGCCCATTCTCTGGGTTCCCCCCCCTTGTCTTTCTTCCCGGACCTCCTGTCCCATGATCCTCTCGTATCCCCTTTTGCCTATCACCTGTCCAGCTCTTGGCTCTATCCCTCCCACTCCTGTCTTCTCCTATCATTTTGGATCTCCCCCTCCCCCTCCAACTTTCAAATCCCTTACTCACTCTTCCTTCAGTTAGTCCTGACGAAGGGTCTCGGCCTGAAACGTCGACTGCACCTCTCCCTACAGATGCTGCCTGGCCTGCTGTGTTCACCAGCAACTTTGATGTGTGTTGCTTGAATTTCCAGCATCTGCAGAATTCCTGTTGTTTAAGTTGATCTTAGAGTGGTTTAAAAGATCAACACTTCATAGGCCAAAAGGTCTGTACTGTGCTGTTATGTTCTATGATCTACATAGAGATTGAAATGTTGTTGGACAATCAGTCAGCTGATTAAAGAGCTGGCTTGGTAGAATTTTTAAAGACTGCAAAATAGTTTAATTGGGCATGTGGAGAAAAGTTATTTCCACCTGTAATATCTGAACTAAACGTTGAGGAAATAAACTAGGTGCAATTGTATTCACTTGTGCTTTTGAACCCACTCCTTACTTCAATATGATTGTTGCTGATTGTCCAAATATAGTACCCTATACCAGCCTTTCTCCCTTTGCCCTATGAACATCTAACCCCTCCGTCAATATTTTTAATACTTTAGATTTAGCTCATTTTTATGAAAAAAATGTCACAGGCTCACCATTCTGGGATAGAATAATTATTCTATCTTAATTTTTAAATAGCTTACTTCTTAGTCTTAAACTGAGATGCATGGTCCTAGAATCTCTACTTCTAGGAGCATCTTTTCAGCCCTACTCCATCCAGTCTTGTCAGATCTTCATGTTTCCATGAGATCCCACTTCATTCTGATCAACTTTAATATAAACTTAATTAATATTAATATATCATTATATTAATACCTCATTAATATAAACTTAATCTCTCTTTGTTCATCAGTCTTACCTTCCCTACAATGAGTCTAGTGAATTTCCATAAACTCACTGTATCGGTCATTAGGTTTTTAATAGATCCAGTAGGAAATTTGTAGGGTTAAGAAAGTGGTTAAAATCTGGTACGCTATTGTAAAGGTAGTTGAACTGGGTGACACTGATGCATTCAAGGGCAACAAGACAACTGTACAAAGGAGAAAAAGAATAATATTAGGAGAAGACAGTGAGAGTCGGCTTGCATAGACTATGAATACCGAGGATTTTAGCGCAAGTGTCTGAACCTGTGCTCTAAGTTTAGTCATTATTATGTATAAAATAAATGTGTTCATACATGGAAATAGAATAATTACAATCTTTGTCTGTGTGACACCTGGTTTTGGAATCTATCCAAACAGTGGAGTACCAATCCAGGACATGAGATCTGATCGGCCATCTGCAGGTCTGTAAGCCAACAGGAGAATCCCTGGTGGCCTGAGTTAGTGTGTTGCAAGATGGAAGTCAGGAACCCCTTAGAGAACCCCCAGCCTTTTTTATGCCATGGACCAATACCATTGAGCAAGCAGTCCATGGACCCAGATCACCAATATACTGAGCTGAGAGATTGAAAATATTTGTTTTTGGACCCTCAGCCAGTCACTTCATTTGAATGAGGATATTGATTCGGGTGAAATAGTTAAATATATTTTTAAATTTTAATTAGCCTTAATGTTTCAAGTTAACATATACCAGTTAAAAGTCATCATCACTTAGCAACAGTTGCAAAAACCATTGACAATAGCTGCTGAAAGGCAGTCAGTATTTCATGGGTCTTAACTGAAGAACATCAGTAATGACCCCATAGCATTGGGCCAAACTGTTTAGGAGACAATAAGGCTGCTGGACAAGAAGCTCCTAGTATCAGTTAAATGGACCATGTACCTTAATCTCCACTGAGGTGAAGCAGGAAGGGGTGCTAAATAGCAGCTAATCTGATCTATGTAAATTGAAGCCTGGTGGATTATGTTAAAATTGTTCCTATGGTGAATTTCAAATGCTTCCCACAACTCCACATCCAACCCCAGCAGCTGCATATAAAACACCTTTCTTTTTTATTTTCCCTGGAGCCAAGCGCATAAATCCACTAGACGGCTGTACAGGAGCTGGCAGTAAACTTGTATCCAGATGGCAAATGTTAGATTGTGAGGTGTTCTCAGATTTACCTCTGGCAAAGCATTTTCTCCACTGCTTTCTGTAAATCAGGATTGATACACGAAGTTGTTATTTCTGGGTGGCTTTTTACAAAGCTACAGAAATATGATTGTTGCACTGGCAAAATTGAATGTTGTAATTGAATTATGGGGATTATTTTATTTTTTGTATTTGCTCAGCAAATGATTAAAGTGCTAATACTGTCATATTAATGCAAGCACCAGGAATGAATATTCCAGCAACTGATATAGGAAGTTCTCCACGGGAACCTTGTTGCAACATTTTGTTTCATCAATATCACTAAATTTTAAAATAAAGTTGCTACTATTTAAAGAATATAATGCATAGTATTTGAGAGCGTAAGATCTTCATTTAAAACAGGCCTCCTGTTTACGTTTTATTTTTGCATTTTTATTCTGTTTCTACATCCTTTCGTACATAGTTTAAATACCAGTGTTTTCTTTCTCCGAAGACTTGGAGCAGCCTGCAAAAAGGAAAATGATTGGCAGTGCCAGCATTTTCTCCAATCTGATTACCTGCAGGAATTCAGTGTGTGTAAATCCCATTGGGCTGCTATAATTGGCTACCATCGCCGTCTTCTCATCTGACGTCATTAGGATTGTTCCTGTCATTGAGACTGGTTGTGAGGTCCCTGAATCCACTGCACGCCTGGCCAGTGCTGTCAAACTTAAACACTCAGCCCAACTCAGTCTGACCTGTCACCTGCCCTGTGTTTAATTCATTTTACAGAGCACCCAGGAGCTGGGCTTGCATTGAATCAGAGCCTGGCACTGCAGAGCCACATCCAGCTCGTGTTGCATTTGCCCTGAGCTTCAGTCTAAGCCTGTATCTATTCCTGTAGTTTTAGAAATTTGACTGCACACTAGTCAGTGTGTCTGTCATCAATGACCAATTCAGCTGCTGGATCTCCACTGTTATCTTCCTGAGGCATGAGGCAGGACACAGAGACCATACAGACCCCCACTTTCAGACTCAGCCACAGGGTCACAGTGGTTGTGCTGAGTCTGAATGGTAGAGGGATGGGTGTAGATTGGTTAGAGCCCTGCATACTGCAAGTGGCAGGAGAATGTATGAGCCTGGCATGTTCATTTGTGGGGGAAGGGGAGTGGGGGAGAGTGATGATGTGTGTGTCTGGGGTCCTGCATTCTCACTGTAGGGGGTTAATGTGCTGAAGGTAGAAAATTGGGTTCTGGGGTAGATATAAGGAGAGGATCAGTGCACTAGGAGGAGGATGGGACAGCAATAAAGGTAAGTATTTCATTCACAATGCAGGTATCCTGGGCCAAAACCATACCGATGAGATCATAGTTTTCCTGGGAGAGCCAAACAACTGGCTTCTCCATGACGATCTGGCTCAAGTTCCCGGAGAATTCTGTGCCATGGAGATCTGGCACGGAAATCACACCAAGGTGCAAATAATACACAGGCAAGAGAAAATCTGTAGATGCTGGAAATCCAAGCAACACACACAAAGTGCTGGAGGGATTCAGCAGGCCGGCAGCATCTATAGAAAAGAGTAAACAGTCAGCGTTTCAGGCCAAGACCCTTCATCAGGGCTGGAGAAAAAGATGAGGAGTCAGGGTAGGGGAGAGAGGGGAGGAAGAAGTACAAGGTAGTGGGTGATAGGTGAAACCGGGAGAGGGGGAGGGGCGAAGTAAAGAGCTGTGAAGTCGATTGGTGGAAAAGATAAAGGGCTGGAGAATGGAGAATCTGATAGGAGAGGACAGAAGGTCATGGAAGAAAGAGAATGGGGAGAAGCATGAGAGGGAGGTGATGGGCAGGTAAGGAGATAAAATGAGAGAAGGAAAAGGGAATGGAGTATGGCGAAGGAGAGGGGGTGGGACAATTACCTGAAACTTGAGAGATTAATGTTTATGCCATCAGGTTGGAGACTACCCAGTCAGAATATAAGGTGTTGCTTCTCCAACCTGACTGTGGCCTCATCGCGGCATTAGAGGAGGCCGTGGACTGACATGTTGGAATGGGAGTGGGAAGTAGAATTAAAAATGGGTGGTCACTGAGAGATCCCACTTTTTCTGGCAGACAGAGCATAGGTGCTAGGTTAAGTGATCTCCCAATCTACATCGGGTCTCACCGATATACAGGAGGCCACACCGGGAGCACTGGATACAGTAGAAGACCCCAACAGACTCACAGCCGAAGTGTCACCTCACCTGGAAGGACCATTTGGGGCCCTGAATGGTAGTGAGGGTGGAGGTGTAGGGGCAGGTGTAACACTTGTTCCACTTGTAAGGATATGTACCAAAAGGGAGATCAGTGGGGAGGGGCAGATGGACAAGGGAGTTGCATAGGGAGTGATCTCTGTGGAAAGTGGAGGGAGGGGGGTGGGGAAGGAAAGATGTGCTTGGTGGTGGGATCTCGTTGGAGATGGCAGAAGTTATGGAGAATTATGTGCTAGGCTTGCGGGGTGGTAGGTGAGGACAAGAAGAACCCTATCTTCCTGTGAGGTGGCAGGTGGATGTGGGGAGGGCAGACGTGCGTGAAATGGAAGAGATGCGAGTGGGCATGGCATTGATGGTGGAGGAAGGAAAGCCTCTTTCTTTGAAGAAGGAAGACATTTCATTAGTCCTTGAATGAAAAGCTTCATCCTGAGAGCAGACGTGGCGAGAATGGAGGAATTGAGAGAAGGGAATGACATTTTTACAAGTGACAGGGTGGGAAGAGGTATAGTCCTGGTAACTGTGAGAAGCAGTGGGTTTATATAAGATATCAGTAGATAAGCTGTCTCCAGAGATAGAGACAGAGAGATCAAGAAAGGGGAGGGAGGTGCTGGAAATGGACCAGGTAAATTTGAGGGCAGGGTGGAAATTGGAGGAAAAGTTGATGAAGTCAACGAGCTCAGCGTGGGTGCAGGAAGCAGCACCAATGTAGTTGTTGATGTAGCATAGGAAAAGTTTGGAAGTGACTGGAACTGGTCTTCATCACACTTCACTTGAGAATAAACAATCAATTTTCAATTGTCCTGACAGCAAATATGTGATTGAATTTCAAGTTTCCAGAGTTGCCCTATGTCAGTGAAAATTAGTCAGTGTTCCTATTCTACCTAACAGTCTGGTAAATCTCGGGTAATGGGGGAATATGGCATTGCCTCGTGAACAATGGGACAATGGAGGGATTTTGCCAATCCAGGTTTTTATCTGTTAGAGGAAACCAACAGGTATCTATGTTGCTTTAGGACCCCCACTGATGAAAATTTACATTGTAAATAGGATTTACATGAGGAGGTCAGTCTAAAGCACAGTTTAATGCTATATTTTGTGATGTCAGTAATGAATAGCTTATATATTTATGAAAAAATATTCTGTTTCAGTGTCTACAGAGCCGCATGCTCAACTTCATCTCTACATTTTAGCATAAGCTGATAAAGCTTGCTTGGAATACTGAGTGCAAATTAACCTCTGATAGTTAATCACCATTTGCAGTAGAAAAATAATGTCTTCCTTCTTTATTAGAGCAATTTCTGTGTGCCGAGAATTAATAGTTTATAATAGTTATAATAATTAAATGTTATAATAGTTTTCTGTATGGTTTATCAGTGAGACTGCTGTAACTAACATGGGTTGTATTAGAGGTTGTACTGTGTCCCAGTGTGTGATACCGAGGCTCTTGTATTTATGGCTGAATTTTTGCAATTGCAGGTAATGAGGTATGAAAGTGTGAGCATAAAGGAGAACGACGACAAGGATTCATCTGCTTGCAGTGAGTCAAGTCCTCGGGAGAAATGGCTTCGCAGACGAACACACGTGAAGCTTAGGGTTTGTGTCAATTGAGTTTGAATATGTAAAGAAGTGACTAAGGAAATAACAGGCTATTGGCCCAGATGCTATTTGTGACCCAGTGTCGGTTTGTACATGATGATCACAGCTTTTTAAACAAACTGCAACACTGCCTCTTAATGGTCAGAAGCAGAACTGAAGAGATTGCTTCAGTTTATTTGAAGTAACACACATACACACACAATACTAGAGGGACTCAGCAGGTCAGGCAGTAGCCATGCAAAGGAATAAAGAGTCAACATTTTGGGCCAAGACCCTTCATAAGGACTGGAAAGAAAGGGAGAAGAAGTCAGAATAAGAAGGTGGGGGGAAGGGAAGGGAGTTAAAGCTGGCCGGTGATAGGTGAATCCAGGTGAAGGGGAAATTAGGTGGGTGGGGAACGATGGATGAAGTAAGAATCTGGGAGGTGATATGTGGAAAACGGTGAAGGGCTGAAGATGAAGGAATCTGATAGGAGAGAAGAGTGGCCCATGGTAGAAAGGAAAGGAGGAGGATCCCCAGAGGGAGGTGATAGGCGGGTGAGGTGAAGAGAAGGGGTAAGAAGGGAATCAGATGGGGATTGAAAAAAGAGAAGAGAAAGGAGAGGAAGGAAATTAGAGAAGTTGATGTTCATGGTGTCAGGCTGGAGGCTACCAAAACGGAATATAAGGCGATACTCCTCCAGCCTGAGAGTGGACCAATGTGTCAGAATAGGAATGAGGATTGGCAATCTTTTTGCCGTGTATCTTGAGTAAAATGCACTTTGTATGCTGATATCTACCATGAGGACTAAACCAAACATTTGTTTGAACAGTTGCTAGTATGCTTCCTACCCACAGCCTTCGAACAAACACAAATTATGGCTCAAAGGAATCTTGACCAAGGTTTCTTGAAATGTAAGATAATTCTGTGCTTTTTCCACCTGTCACCCAAAAGAAATTTGTAACGGTAAAATATATTTTATATTTATATTCTGTGGCATAGTGAATAGCACAACGCTTTACAGTACAGGTAACCTGGATTCAATTCCCGCTGCTGCCTGTAAGGAGTTTGTACCTTCTCCCCGTGACCGTGTGGGTTTCCTCCAGGGGCTCCAGTTTCCTCCCACTGTCTAAAGACGTACCAGTCGGTAGGTTAATTGGTCAATATAAATTGTCCTGTGATTAGATTAGGATTAAATCAGGGGATTGCTGAGCAATGTGGCCTGAAGGGCTGGTAGGGCCTATTCCGTGCTGTAAATAGATTATAATATATACTCATTCTCTATGCATTGTATGATTTTTTGCAAGATGAAAATGAAGAGTTTTTTTCTGTATCGACCTTTGCAAAGTGGAGCTGACTGAAGGAAAATGACTACTTTATCTGGATGCTCAGGTTCTGGGTTAATTTAAAGAATAGCACTCTTCCTCTATTCCTCCGTCCCACTTATTTAACTCCTCATCAGGACGCTTCATATTTAAAGCTGTGCTTAAACTTGATGAAAGCATATCCTCTTTGGCAGGGAATGTGAAAAGGAGCATAATAAACAAAATGAATGAATAGTGAGGGATTGTGTTGCTGTTAGATAGAGAAAGGTCTGGATATCCTAATGCATCATTTGCAGAATGTTAGTATGTAGAACGCTAGTATTAACAAAGCAAATGAAATATAACCATATAAACCATATAACAATTACAGCACAGAAACAGGCCATCTCGGCCCTTCTAGTCCATGCCGAACTCTTACTCTCACCTAGTCCCACTGACCTGCACTCAGCCCATAACCCTCCATTCCTTTCCTGTCCATATAGCTATCCAATTTAACTTTAAATGACGACATCAAACCTGCCTCAACCTCTTCTGCTGGAAGCTCGTTCCACACAGCTACCACTCTCTGAGTAAAGAAGTTCCTCCTCATGTTACCCCTAAACTTTTGCCCTTTAACTCTCAACTCACATCGGTCTAAAACAACTTAACACAGGTTGGTTAGATGTCCATAATATAGGAATTTGCTGAGGCCACATCCAAGTATAGTGTAAAGTCTTCTTAAAGGAAAGATGTTGACGCATTGGAAGGTTTACTCAACTGTTACCTGGAATGGCTGGGTTGCATTATGAGGAAAAGTTGGAAAGGAAAGACTTCTATCCACTGGAAGTTAGAAGAATAAGAGGAGTGTTTGACGCATACAAGATTTTGAGGAGGCTTGATAGGTTAAATGTAAAAAAGGATGATCCTCAAGTGGGAGAATCTAGAATGAAGGAATTGTGTTTAAAAAACAGGGGTCCTCCATTCAAGACTGAAATGAAATCAATTTTTTCTTCTCACTAATGACCTTGTGTTATTGAATTTCTCTTCTTCAAAGGATGTTGGAAACAGAGTTTCTGATTATTATGATTAAGGCAGGGGCAAGTGATTTCTTGACATGAAAGAGGGCGGAAGGGTGGCCACATGCATATGGGGATGTAGAATTGACATTATAGTCAAAATTAGCCGTGATCTTATTAAATGGCAAAGGAGGCTTTGTGAACCAAATGGCCGTTTTCTGTTCCTGATTATTTTTTTCCTGCAAATTAGTTTTTTAAATTTTTTCTATTATGATCCATTAGAAAGACTGTTTTAGATGAATTTTCAATTTGTTTTTGTTTTGCTAATTTCAGGTCATGCTGTAATGCACATGGCATTCTAATATATCTGCCTGATGAGGCCTGGTGGCATAAAACCATTAAGTAGAAATTCACTTAAGCTGTCTAATGTACTTTGATATATCATAAGCATTTTAGAGACTTATTAATTTCACAAAAGAGTTCTTGTCTTGCCACTTGCGACTTGTGCTGTTTTAATGGAAGCCTGTAAAGTGCTTTTTCTGTTATATTTAGTATATAAATATCAGCTGGTTTTTAGGCAGATATACAAACTCCTAAAAAAATACTGCATTAACAAAACACACTCTTGTCTATCCCAATGGCCCCAACTCAGTTTGCTACCAAATAACTGGCAGCAAATAATCTAGAAACAAAAGACTCTTTGATCGTTGCTTCTTCCCTGAATAGGTAAAATATCTCTGGTCTGGTTTCCTTACTTCAGTACTTCAGCCCACTTTCATGTTTTTTTTTTGTTTATTGATGAAGAATTTCAAATCTTCATTTCTCTTCAAGGATGCTGAATGCCAAACAGAAGTACAGCAGATGTTGGAAACCTGAAATAAAAAACAAAGGTGTGCGAAAATCACAGCTGGTCAGGTAGCACTTGTGCAAAAGAACCAGAGCTAATATATGACCAGAGCACATAAGTGATCTTATGCCTTGCCGTCCCCTTTTCTCAATTCCCCAGTCGCCACAGCATCTGCCCTCAGGATGAGGCTTTTCATTCCAGAACTAAGGATATATTGTCCTCCTTCAAAAAAAGAAGCTTTTTTCCCTCCACCACCAATTCTGCCCTCAACCGCATGTCTTCTATTTCATGCATGTCTGCTCTTATCCCATCCTTCCGCCTCCCCACCAGGGATAAGGTTCCTTTTGTCCTCACCTACCACCCCACCAGTCTCTGTGTCCAGCACATAATCCTCCATAACTTCTGCCATCTCCAATGGGATCCCACCACCAAGCACACCTTTCCCTCCCTCCTACTTTCTGCTTTCCACAGGGATCACTCCCTACATGACTACCTTATCCATTTGTCCCTCCCCACTAATCTCCCTCCTGGCACATCCTTGGAAGCAGAGCAAGTGTTATACCTACCCCCTACATCTCGTCCCTCACTCCCACTCAGGGCCCCAAATATTGCTTCCAGGTGAGGTGATATTTCACCTGTGAGTCTGTTGGGGTTATATACAGTGTTCGGTGCCCTGGGTGTGGTCTCCTGATTATCAGTAAGACCTGACGTAGATTAGGAGACAGTTTTGCCGAGCACTTACGCTCCATCCACCAGAAAATGTGGAGTCTCCCAGTGGCCACACATTTTTATTCCACTTCCCATTCCCATTCCGACCTGTCAGTCCATGGCCTCCTTTACTGCCGAGATGTGGCCACACTCAGGTTGGAGGAGCAACTCCTTATATTCCACCTTGGTAGCCTCCAACCTGATGGCATGAACATCGATTTCTTGAGCTTCTGGCATTGCCCCCCGCCTTACTATTCCCCATTCCTTTTTCCCTCTCTCACCTGCCCATCACCTCCCTCTTGTGCTCCTCCCCCTTCCCTTTCTTCCATGGTCTTCTGTCCTCTCCTATCAGATTCCCCCTTCTCCAGCCATGATCTCTTACACCAATCAACTTGCCAACTTTTTACTTCAGACCTCCCCCTTCCTGGTTTCATTAATCACCTACTACCTTGTATTTCTTCCTCCACTCCCCCACCTTCTTACAGTGACTTCTCATCTTTTCTCCCCAGTTCTGATGAAGTGTCTTGGCCCAAAATGCTGACTGTTTACTCTTTTCCATAGAGGCTGCCTGGCCTGCTGAGTACCTGCAGCATTTTGTATGGTAGTATTGATTAAAAGTTGGCTTGCCCATAGAATGTAGAGGGTTGTTTCAGATGGAGCATTTTCTGCCTGGAGGTCAGTAACCAGTGGTACTCTGCAGCGATCTGTTGTGGGACCTCTGTTGTTTGTGATTTTTATAAGTTTCCTGAATGAGAAAGTGGAAGGGTGGATTAGTAAGTTTGCAGATGATACTAAAGTTGGTAGGATTGGGGATATTGTAGAAGGTTGCCGTAGGTTGCAGCAGGACATTGACAAGATGCAGAGTTGTGCTGATAAATGGTTGATGGTGTTCACTTCTATAAAAGTGGGGAAGGTTGAATTTGAAGGCAGAATACAGAGTTAATGGCAAGATTCTTAGCAATGTAGAGAAACAGAGGGAATTTGGGGTCCATATCCATAGATTTCACAAAGTTGCCCTGAAAGTTGATAAGGTTGTTAAGAAGGTGTATGGTGTGTTGGCCTTCATTTGTCAGGAGACTGAGCTGAAGAGGCACGAGTTAATATTGCACCCTGATAAAACACCCATTAGATCACACTTGCGATAATGTGCTAATTTCTGGTTGCTTCATTATAGGAAGGTTGTGGAAGCTGTAGAGAGGGTGCAGAGGAAATTTACCAAGATGCTGCCTGGATTAGAGAGCATGTCTTATGAGGAGAGGTTGAGGGAGATAAGGCTCCGAGAATAAAAAAAGATGACTTGATAGAGGTGTGCAAGACAATAAGAAGCATATTTCCAGTGGATAGCCGGAGACTTTGTCCCAGGATGGAAGTGCCTCATACAAGAGGACAGAATTTTAAGGTGATTGGGGGAAAGTATAGCGGGGATGTCAGAGCTACGTTTATCACACAGAGAGTGGTGGGTGCGTGTAATGCCCTGGCAGAGGTGGTAGTAGAATCAGCTATATTCAGGACATTTAAGAAACTCTTGGACACTTGGATGATAGAAAAATAGAGGGCTATGTGGGGTGGGAGGGGGGGGGATTGTGAAATTGAACCTTAGCTTAAAGTCAGCTCAGCATTGTAGATTCAGTATTGTGCTGCTGTGTTCTATGTTTTACTCATTGGATAGCCCCGGTAGTGAATCTTATTTAAACAATTAATGCCACACATGAATCCAGGAAGCCCAGTGCAATTGTGGAATTCAAACTGTAGTGAACTTATTTATTAAAATACTTTGCTTATTTCTTAGTTGTTATGGTCGTGTTTTGAGAAATTCATGCTTTGAACAACACCATTGCTCAAATAAATGGAATGACGGTCAAAAAAAATCAAACGTTTCTAGTTATGATGCCAGATTTCTGACCTGACTCTCTTGATAACCCCAAAGATTTGCTGAATATTTCCAGCATTTTCTGTTTTTCTTTTAGATTTCTAACATCTGCAGATTTTTTTGATTTTCAAGTATGTACTTTACTTATTCCTGCCTAGTATCTAGCTCCTGATGCCTAAATACTTTACTTTAGCTTACCGAGTGATGGAAAAGCAGTGATCTCATATTTCATGAGATGACCTCTTTTCCACCACCATACCCTGCTTTATATACCACCCAATCTCCCGGGTAAATGGTTAATTTATCAATGATTGATCAATGATTAATTTATTGCTATTTTAATTTTATACTGTTCTATTCAGCCCTCTTGTATTCCACAGATGATGTACTCTTGTTATAGAGTTAAACTACACAGAAATTGGCCCTTCAGCCCACAAAATCAAGGACCAATTTCTCACTTCCTGCATTCTCCTCATCCACTCCTGAAATTCGCTTTCACCTGCACACTTGGGGCAACATACTGTGCCAAATAAACTGCCTCCCCCCCCCCCCCGCCCCAACGTACATGTCTTTGGGGTATGGGAGGAAGTAGGAGGACCATGACAATGTGCATGTGATTGTAGAGAGAATGTGCAATTTCCACCGGAGAGAACGGGGTCACTGGGATGGTGAGGTAACTCCATAAGTTCTGCCACTGTACCTTCCTGCTTTTGCCCAAAGAAGAATTGCATTCTGCAGACTGCCTGGTCAGTGATGTGTAAAGAGAGAATACGTGTTTAAAAATATGTGTTTTCAAATTCTGTTTCTTTTCCAAGAATGTGACAGCGAATCACCGAGCCAATGATGTCATCGTGGTGGAAGGTATCTCTCAGACGCTGGTGGGGAGGTTTATGTATGGTCCTCTCGACATGGTCACCTTGACTGGAGAAAAGGTACAAAAACATTTGATTGTACAGTGTTGAAAGCTGTCCCAATGTTTGCTGCAGCCCTACAAAATGTGAGAAATGAGTGAAAATGGGAGTGAACTTTAAACAACTTCAGTGCACTAGAACATTATGACTTACATTCAAGCACACTGAGATACTGTTGCATGTGTTAAATTACCAAGCAAATAAAGCAGTTGAAAATATATTATGAGAGACGCCTAAAAGTGAGTTTCTGAAATAACAGCCCATCTGAAATTCTTTGTAAATTGCCAAGTTCTCAGCTGAAGCTTTGCAGCTATTCACTTCCATTGAACTCAAAGGGGAGAATCCCGTGCACTGTTCCTCTCGAGGTGTAGAGTGGCCCAGCAAATTTATAAGCAAGGTGTCCTGCAGTTGTCTGAGTTGCCCGTACCAGTGAAATTCACGAGGAGCTCTGTGTTAGAGGGCTGCTTAACAGTAAATCACTGAACTAGTGGGAGGGTCTTGAATTGAGGGGGGATAGTTGTAAGATAGTTGAAAGGTTGGGGATTGAAATCCTTGAGGCACAGGAGAGTTGTTGGGGCCTAGGCAGGTTAGCCTGGTTATCTTGAATGGTGGTGCAGCTGTCAATAATGGTGACTTATGATGACAAAGGTGGACAATGTGCCATTATTACCCCGTCCTGTCAGAGCCTAGAAGAGGGTTTACTGCAGTGGGTAAGGATAGGTATCCTTAAGGTACCTTTGTGCATTGAAAAGATGTCAGAAGTCTGCTTGATGGCTGAAGTAAGAAAGTGTAAATTTGCAGACTGGCTTCTTTAGAGAAGTTACTTTGCAAAGCAGCCTATGCCACTAACATCCAAACACAATCCATATAATTATTCCAAATGCAAACTATATGTCATCATTTTCTTGCTGATTACATGGCACCTGTAAAATTACCAACTTGTGTAGTTGCATCATGTCAAGTGTAATCACTCTTCCAGCATTGATTGCATAATCAGTTTCAAAGCACAGCCTGTATATACTCTGTGGGCATAGTCCTTTTAAACGTTGTCTGAGCACAGGCCATGTAATCTATCTGAGTACTGTCCATGTAACCACATATAGAGTATAGCCTGTGTAATTGGTTGTCACAGGCTGCATAACCACACTCCAAGCATACGGTGGTGCTAGAAAGATTGTGAACCCTGTAGAATTTTCTCTATTTCTGCATAAATATGACCTAAAATGCAATCAGATCTTCACGCAAGTCCTAAAACTAGATAAAGAGAACCCAATTAAATAAGTAACATAAAACAATTATAGTTGTTCACTTATTTATTGAGAAAAATGGTGCAATATTCCATGTATTTATTGGAAAAAGTATGTGAACCTTTGCTTTCAGAAACTGACGTGACCCCCCCCGTGTAGCAGTAACTTTAACCAAACATTTCTGGTAACCGTTGATCAGTCTTGCATATTAGCTTGGAGGATTTTTAGGCCATTCTTCCTTACAATGCTCTTTTAACTCTGGGTTGTTGGTGGGCTTTCTTGCGCGAACTGCTTGCTTTAGGTAATCCACAACATTTCTATAGGATTAAGGTTAGGACTTTGATGCAGCCATTCCGAAACACAATTTTTCTTCTTTTTAAACCATTCTGTTGTTAATTTACTCTTGTCTTTTGGATCATTGTCTTGTTGCATTATCCAACGTCTGTTAAGCTTCAGGTGACAGACTGCTACCCTGACACTCTCCTGTAAAACATCTTGATGCAATTTTGAATAAATTGTTCCCTCAATGATTGAAAGCTGTCCAGAACCTGAGGCAGCAAAGCAGCACAAAACCGTGATGCTTCTCCCACCATGCTTCATAATTGGGATGAGGTTTTGGTGTTGGTGTGCCTTGTCATTTTTTTTCCTCCAAATATAGCAATGTGCACCTTTGTCAAAAAAATCAACTTTTACGTCAACTGTTTACAGAACATTGTCCCAGAAGTATGGTAGAACATCCAGAAGGTCTTTTGCAAACTCGAGACGTACAGCAATGTTTTTTTTTGGAGAGCAGTGGTTTCCTCCATGGCGCCTATCTATGAACACCACTCTTATTCAGTGGTTTTCTTATAGTGGACAAATGAATAGAGACTTCAGCACGTTCTAAAATTTTTTTTTGCAGGTTTTTTGCTGTTGCTTTTGGGTTCTTTTTCACCTCCTTCAGTGTTATTAAGAAGGCATATGGTGTGTTGGCATTCAACAACCATGGGATTGAGTTCAACAGCCGTGAGGTAATGTTACAGCTATATAAGACCTTGGACAGACCCCACTGGAGTACTGTGTTCAATTCTGGTCACCTCAATGCAGGAAGGATATGTATACTATAGAGAGAGTGCAGAGGAGATTTACAAGGATGTTGCCTGGATTGGAGGGCGTACCTTATGAGAATAGGTTGAGTGAACTTGGCCTTTTCTCCTTGGAGCGATGTAGGATGAGAGGTGACCTGACAGAGGTGTATAAGATGATGAGGGACGTTGATTGTGTGGATAGTCAGAGGCTTTTATCAGGGCTGAAATGGTTAACATGAGAGGCATTGTTTTAAGGTGCTTGGAAATAGGTACTGAGGGGACATCAGAGGTAAATTTTTGCACGGAGAGTGATGGGTACATGGAATGTACTGCCGGTGGTGGTGGTGGAAGCAGATACAATAGAGTCTTTTAAGAGCCTCTTAGATAGGTACGTGAAGCTTAGAAAAATAGAGGGCTATGTGCTAGGGAAATTCTAGGCAGTTTCCAGAGTAGGTTACATGGTTGGCACAACATTGTGGGCCAAAGGGCCTGTAATGTGCTGCAGATTTCTATGTTCTATGTTCCTTCAGCATTGCACATTGTGCTCTTGGTGTGATCTTTGCAGGACACCCACTCCTAAGGAGAGTAGCAACACTACTGAGTTTCATCCATGTGCAGACAATTTCTCTTACTGTGCACTGCTGAATGCTCAAGCCTTTAGAAATGTTTTTGTAGCCTTTTCCAGTTTCATGCCTCTCTACAATTCTTCTTCTAAGGTCCTCTGAAAGTTGTTTTGATCGAGGCATAGTGCACATAAACAGATCTTTCTTGAGAAGAGCAGGCTCTGTCAGTAACCTAACTTCATGTGTCTTTTTTTGTAGGGCAGGGCACTGCTACAACCTACACCCCCGATCTCATTCCATTGATTGGAACACCTGACTCCAAATAGCTTTTATAGAAAGCATTACTCCAGAGGTTCACATACTTTTTCCAACAAATGCATGTAAAATTGGATCATTTTTCTCAATAAATAAATGAACAAGTATAATGTTTTCATGTTATTTATTTAATTGAGTTCTCTTCATCAGGTTTTAGGACTTGCATGAAGATCTGATCACATTTTAGGTCATATTTATGCAGAAATAGAGAAAATGTATAAACAGTCTCTGTGGACCTGTGCAGTTGCTATCTGAATACAGCCTGCTTAATCACACCCTGGCCTTAACTTTTGTATCATGCTCTGCTTCCTCTTTCTGGAAATGTACCTCAGTTGGAGTTCCCAAAACTGTGATACCCCTTAGAATGATTTGTTATTATGAATTATTTTGTAATTAATTGAAGCACCTGAGGCTTGCTGTGACCGGTTTTTGTCAGAAAACTTAATTGCTTTGAAAAAACTTTTAATTTTAGTGAACATTTAATCATGATGTTATAAAAGGCAAGGAAACAAAATTGCCAGAGTAATTGATAACAGAAGGTTGTGCTGAAAAGTTTACGAATGGAGGAAGGTGAATAGTGATATTCTCCGTGGGTGGATGTGGGGCTACTGTTCATTTTTTTAAAAACTATATAAATGGCCTGGACTCACAGGTCACAACCACGGTTTCTAAATTTTTGGATGATACACAAGTTGGCAATATTGTGTATATTGAGGAGAATTATGATAGATGTATGACATGTAGATGTAGCAGATGTATATATGTTAGTGGATTGGCAGATGACGTTTAATACAGACAAATATTAGGTAATTATGCATTTTGGTCAAAAGAGTAGGTAATATATAATAAATAAGCAATGTAAAGCCCGTCCCACCATTGAGCAGATCTGCATGAAGCATTGTTGTAGGAAAACAACATCGATCATCAGAAACTCCCACTACCCAGGTCATGGTTCTTGCTGCTGCCGTCAGGAAGAAGGGTCAGGAGCCTCAGGACTCACACCATCAGGTTCAGAAGAAGTTATTACCCCATCAAACATCAGCCTCTTAAACCAGAGGGGATAACTTCACTTGATTTATTTGCCCCATCACTGAACTGCTCCCACAATCTATGGACACACTTTCAAGGACTCTCTGTCTCATGTTTTCAATATCCATTGCTTGCTTGCTTATTTATTTATTTGTTTGTTCGTTATTTATTATTTCTTTCTTCTTGTATTTGCAGTTTGTTGCCTTTTGCACACTGAATGAACACCCATGTTGGTGCAGTCTTTCATTGATTCTATTATGGTTATTATTCTATTATAGATTAATTGAGCATGCCTGCAAGAAAATGAATCTCAAGGATGTACATGGTGACATATATATATATATACACACACACATCGATAATAAATTTACTTTGAACTTTGTATATTAAATAATACAGTCCTATAAGGAAGCTGGAGGAGAGGAGCCTATGGATACAGGTGCATTGATCACTTACATTGCCAGGAAGGTTGAGAAAACAGTCAGTAAGACATAGACAATTTTTCCTTTATCTCAGTATAGAAGCAGGGACGTCATGCTGATCCTCTATAAAACATTGACATAGCCTCAGCTGGAGTGCTGTGTTCAATCTGAGTCAACAGTCTATAGTAAGGATGTGTGAACTTCAGGAAGGATACAGAAAATATTTATGAAGATGGTTCTAGGGATGAAAGGGGCTGGGACAGTTCACTCTGGAGATGAGAAGGCTGAGGGGACATTTGGTAGAAACGTATAAATTGATGGGGGATCTGGGCAGAGCGGATGGTGGAAGTTTGTTGCCAAAGATGAAGGAGTTTAGGAATAAAAGTCAAAGTTATAAAAATGAAGAGAGATATGAACAAAAACTGTTTTAAGTTATATTGTCTAGAATACGCAGGATCCACTGCTGTAGAGCAGGGCTGGAGGATAGAACCAGAGGGGACACAGTGTACACAGTTGCTGAAGGCCTTTGTGTGCTCTCACACTGATTCTGTCAGATATTGACCAATGTATGCCTTCTCTCCTTTTGCCCGTCATGCCTTTCTAACTCTCGAAGTTTACTTAATAAAAACCTGTTCTTCTGAGTCCTGTAATGTTTATTTGACCCAGCATCCACAATCTTTAGGTTTTCTAATTTCAAAAAATAATTTTATGAAGAATTGCTTCCAGGTTGCTCACCTAAATCTCAAAACTGCAAAGAATAAAGCACAGGAGGAAGTCATTATGTTCATGGTTGTCCAAGAACAACCAAGCTAGGTCCTGTCCTTTGTGTTCTCCCCAGTGCCCTGCAGCTATATTCACATACCTGCATAGTCCCTTTGTATGCCATAGGTGGATCTCCTGGCAGAGTATTCCAAACCCCTGTCATTCACTGCCGACCTCTCCGAGCACTTTTCGTTCCTTTCTCAGTTGCCCTCATTCCATGCTCTGTTTCTTGATCTTTACGTCAATGGGAATTGTTTCTCATTTTGTTTTAAATCTTCATATTGTTTGTGACAATTTGTTCATCGCTCTCTTGGAGGTCTTTATAACTCCTCTCTGAAGTTTTTGTATCTCCTCTCTGGGTGGGAACTGGCTAAAGTTAACCCAAGACACATGCACTAGTTACCTTGACATGAAATAACCAGCAACCTTTTGGTTACATTTTGTTACTGTTAACTTCCAAAATCTGTAGAGTCATCGGAAGTGATATAAAGATTCAAACATAAAATGCAGATTGGTCTCTAATTTTCCCAAAATATTTTTGATATGTTTTAGTGAAATTGTTCAGTCCTGGAGATGACTCCCATTATGGTTTCCATTCCATTTATTTATTTATTTAGCAGTCCCGTGTGAGTAGACCTTTCTGGCCCTTTGAACCATGCCACACCAGCAGCCCTTGACAAACCTGCTCAACCCTAACCTAATCATGAGACAATTTACAATGACAAATGAGCCTACCCGGTACATCTTTGGACTGCGGAAGAAAACCGGAGAAAATCTACGCATCTACAGGGAGGGTGAACAGAGGCTCCTTATAGAATGGCACTGGAATTGAACTCTGAGCTTCGGAACGCCAGAGCTGTAATAGCATCACGCTAACTGCTACTCTGCTGTGGTGTCCATTTTATTTAATCATTTTATATAATTAAATCTTTCAAAACAGAGTGAAGGAGTGGTACAGCAGTTAGTGTAAGTTCTACGGATCCAGAATCAATCCTGTCCTCGGGTGGTGTCTGTGTGATGATGAGGGTTTCTCCCATGTTTCCTCATTTCCTCACATATTCCTCAGATGCCTGTTTTAAATCGCACTTCACTGCAGTTAAATAGTGGAAGTATAAAATGGATATTGATGAGCTGTTAGAGAGGGAGAGGGAGAGGGAGAGAGAGAGGATGGGAAAAGAGATATGGGATTTTTCCACTGGCAGTCCAGCAGGGACCCAGTGGGCTGACTGACCTCGTATTATAAAAAATAAGAAATCCAGAACAGGCCATCCCAGGGTAACAAGTGGATTTTTATTTTTACAGACATCCATAAGTTAATTTTGTCTGTAAGACAGAAAGTACACACCAATATCTTGAAATGGTAAATATATCTCCATAGTATTGTCATCCAATACTCATGAGACACATTAGAAAGAAAAAAATGCTAAAAGTGGAGAGAGAAAGAAAACTCATTCTGCTATTTGTTGGAATGGACATGTATGTATATTTGACCTATGAAATTAATAATGTTAAGGGTGCTCATTCATATATAAAGGTATCCATAAGTTAGACTTCCATAACTTGGTGACGGCTTGTTGGTTTCCCTGCTTATTTGTGTCTCTCTAATATTACTGATAGTTAGTCCTCCTGCTCTATGGAGAATAGATAACAAATATTCACTTAATAAGTCAACTATTATAGTATCACCTGTACTAATCTCAATGTTCCTTTTCACCGTCTTCTCTCTTTCAAAATAATGACAGAAATGTTTTCAGTTAGCTTTGATATCCATTGCAAATCTTTACCTATATTGTCTGTTCGCTTTTCTAAGTAGTTGCTTTGCATTCCTTTCTTGTAATTCTACAGCTCTCCCAATCTGACAGATCTGTACTTCTGACAGCCGTTTCATTGAATCCTTACGCTTTATTTGTCGGTCATGGCTGTTTAGGAATACAAATGAGCCTTTTTGTCATCTTTGCCTGATTATAATGATGTTTAAAGAGCATTCAAAGACCTTTGACAGTCATGAGCTATTGAAGGTCTTTGGCCGTTAGGCTGTTCCGGGAGAGGAGTAATAAGAGCTAC
Source organism: Mobula birostris (assembly GCF_030028105.1). NCBI lineage: Eukaryota > Metazoa > Chordata > Chondrichthyes > Myliobatiformes > Myliobatidae > Mobula > Mobula birostris. The sequence continues at coordinate 27,348,550 of NC_092394.1, read as the reverse complement.
TGCCTGACCTTTCACTCTCAGGTATGGAAGGTGAGATTGGCCACTCTTCCATAGCAACAATAGTCCAGTGGATATGGATAGGCAGGCAACAAAGACATTGAGCTTAGGACAATCAGTCACACAGTTCCAAGTGGGGTTACCAGGTAGGCCGAGACTGTGTAAATTCAACCTGTGAAGTTCTCCGAAACTGAGCAGAAAGAGAAACTATCTCAATCATCTCTCTGCAGAGCAGTCTTGGGCTGAATGGCCTGGTTCCATCCCTACACCTTATGGTCTAAGCTAATGGGCCAGAATGCAGCAAAGATGTTTCTCCGGAACGGGGAGTTCAGGATGAAGGGCAGCACTTCAGACTGAGATGAAGAGAGATTCCCTTACTTGGAGGGTGGTAAATCTGTGGGATTTTAACTCCAAAGGGTGTTGAGGCTTAGACACTGAGATCATTCAAAATAGTGACCAATAGAGCTTAAGGGAATCAAGAGATGTGGGCTATCTACGGGAAAACAGTGCTGAGGTAGAAAATGGACAATAATCTTAATGAATGTGAGAGGAGAGCTGAATGGCCAGACGACGTGTTGCTCCTGTTGCTTTTGTTGTCATGGTTATTGTGTGAGGTTGCTCCCTACTGTCATTGCCAAATCAAAAGAAGTACTTTGCAATTTTCAAAGCAAAAACACAAGCAGATCTTTTCTGGTGACCACGATCTGATCCAACATTTGCTGCAGACCTGGCAGTGATTAACTCCCAGACCGATTTGTGATTCAACTCCAGTGGTCACTATAATGAGTTTATTCACCACTGACACTTGTAAAGAGCTTTGGATCAATAAAGCTGCATTAAGAATTTTGCGAACTCCCAAGTGGATGCTTTTCTGAAAAGACTTTTTGTTCACTGTCAAGATAACACAGCAGATATCCATCATCACTCCTGTTTCCTTTGGGGGAGAAATGTTCACTCTTCAATTTTAATATAGAATGTATAAAAAGTGAAAACATCCCAGTGACAGTCTTTTTTTAGTTAAACCAGCATGACAGTTTACAATATTTTATTAATTGCACAAAATAAACACTAATCTGACATGTTAAAATTTGCTGCAAATTTTAAAAAATCCTTAAAACACAGATGCTACCAGGCTGCTGGCAAACTTGTCTGTAATCAATGTAATCTCAGCTCATGTGTAATGTCCACTTAACAGGTATTTAGCAGACAAAAACCTGTTTGTAGAAAAAGGTAAATATATTGGAATGAACCATGAATGTCTGAAAACCGTAATGATCCTTGGATTTTCTGCACCTTGAGTTTTTGTTTCCACTTTGTGGCATTTAATTACTTACATGATACTTAGAATCCTCAAGGTCATTCCTATTGAAAGCAGTAGCCAGAGGAATATTTGAATAGAATTATGATGTTATTATACAAAGAGTTATGCTTGTGTTCAGCTGCAGTAGATTAGGTGAGAGAGCACACTATGACCCCTAAAGCTGTTAGATAATTTGTATGGGCTCAGATTATTCAAAAAATATTTTAAAAGTTAAATGCAGTGCTGATATGCTTCCACAAATACAAAATTAATGTCAATGTTACAAATCTATGAAGCAAAATTTATAAAGCTACTTTATTAAACTCTGGTTAGGCCACATCTGGAGTATTGCATACTGTTCTGATCGCCTAACTATAGGAAGGAATGTGAATGGAGGCTTTGGAGAGGGTGCAGAAGAGGTTTACCAGGATGCTGCCTGGCTTAGGCAGCGTGTGCTATCATGAGAGGCTGGACAAACTTGGGTTGTTTTCTTTGGAGCAGCGAAGGCTGAGGGGAGATTTGATAGAAGTTTATAAGATTATGCGAGGCACAGAGAGAGTAGGCAGGGAGTATTATATTCCCAGGTGAAGGTGAGGGGGGGGGGTAGGTTCAAAGGGGATGTGAGGGGTAAGTTTTTTGCTCAGAGAGTGGTGGATGCCTGGAATGCACTGCCTGGTATGATGGTAGAGGCAAATACATTAGAGGCTTTTGAGAAACTTTTAGGTAGGCACATAAATGTGAGGAAGATGGAGGGATATGGACATTGTGTAGGTGGGAGGGATTAGATTTTTGGGGGGGGGGGTTAATTTGCTTCATAGCTGGCTTGACAGAACATTGTGGGCAAAAGTCCCTGTTCCTATGCTGTACTGTTCTATGTTCTAAAATTTGTAAAAACAAACTGCAGAGGGACTGGAATATATTCATTGTAAATGATGAATGTTGATGATTGACTTCAATACCCAAATTATCAAAGCACAACAAATTCATGTTAATCAAAATTGATTAAAACTATTGCTATCTACTACCAGGAAATTATAAATATTTTTTATTTTACGAACACTATTGTTTTACAAAATAAAACCTCATTCAACAATATAGTTAATGAATAATAAACAACTGGTCATGTGTCTATAATTCTGGCCATCTTGCCTTGGACTATTGGCTTGCACCAATCCCATTGTGTGAGGCAATAACAATAAAAGTAACACTCATGATACTTAAACACAAAACATTTTGTAGATGCTGAAAATTCAGAGCAACCAACACAAAATGTTGGAGGAACTCAGAAGGTCAGGCAGCATCTATGGAGAGGAATGAACAGTCGAAGGCAGCGACCCTTCATCTTTCTACTCCCAAAAATCGTCAATGCCGTTTGTAAACTTACAAAATCCCCATTAAGTCTTCTTTCCTCCCAATGGCCTGGAACCCATATTCTACAATATTTGGCTGAACTTTGTGAGGAAATTTATAGAAGCATAGTATTCCGAGTAAACCATTAAACCCTTCAAATCTTCTCTGTCATTGAATTCAATTATGGCTGAATGTCTGTCTTAATAGCAAATTCTCATGCTTTCTCTGTACATTCTTCCCTTTCTCCCATGGTCTATTCTTCTCTCCTATAAGATTCTTTCTTCTTCAGCCCTTTACGATGCCCACCTACCTGGCTTCACCCATCATCTAGCTAGTCCTCTTTCCCCTCCCCTGACTTGCTTATTCTGGTGCCTTCCCCCTTCCTTTCCCATGCTGACGAAGGGTCTCAGCCCAACATGTCAACTGTTTATTTATTTTCAAAGATGCTGCCTAACCTGTTGAGTTCCTCCAATATTTTGAGTGTGTATTCCTTGAAGCCTTTTGTATTTAAAAGTTATCCATCTCCTTATTAAATATACTCTGCAATCTTCCCTCCATAGTCTCATGTAGTATTACACAGCTACTCTGGTCTTGGGAAGGAATTTCTCCTCATTTCAGTTCTAAGTATCTCAAGTTCAAGTTTATTGTCATTCGCAAACATACACAGGTATAAAAAGTCATGAAAATTATCTTTTTGCAGCAGCACAGTCCATTACAAACATGACAGTTATTAACATCAACTTAACGTAAATTATGCATAACTTACATGACAAGGTAAACATAACAGCACTAGTGCAAGAAGAGAAAGAGAGAGAGAGGAAAATAAACATTTTCCAAGGTATGTTAGCATTTTTCAGGTCAGTTCAAGAAACTGATGGCAGTGGGGAAGAAGCTATTGTTGAACCTTGAGCTGTGGGTCTTCAGGCATCTGTACCACCTGCCTGATGGCAGCATTGAGAAGCAAGTGGTAGGGGGTACCAGGTGACAGATATCACCTTCTTGAGACACCGCCTCCTGTACAGGTCCTCGACGGTGTAGAGAGCTGTACCTGTGAGAGTCCACTATTCTCACTCTGTTTCCCGAGACTGTGACCTTTCATTCTAGAAGCCCGGCCAAGGGAAGAAGCCTGTCTTTGTGCAGCTCAGCGAGTCCTCTCTGAGTTCTGGACAGAATTCTTGACTGCTGTTGGCACCTGAACAACTTCAAGCCCTTTCCCCACCCTCCTCCCACCAACTATGTCGTGTAAACAGTTCCAGCTCTATGTCTGTGGCATTCCTGAGCATAAAAGTGCACTGAGAAAACAAATAATAATTTTTCCCCCTGATGCTAATTAAGTAATTACCCAGTAATTAAATGACAAAACAATTAACTTCTCACCAATTAAATTTCAGTTTGAGAATTTAAGATGATTGTAACTACCTTTAAGTATCAACTATATCTACCTTAATAGAGAAAAGCAGCCAAGAATTTCTCAAGTCTTCAATAAAGTGAATGCAATGATATTAATTTATTTAACAATTGTTCTATAAAAACAAGTGAGTGGAATAATAAATTGTTGATATGTGACTGCAATTGGCCTGAAGTACTTTTCAAGAAAATATATCAATCCGGAAAGGTGTGAAGTGATATATTTTGGAAGGCAGAGTACAGGGTTAATGGCAGGATTCTTCACAGTGTGGAGGAATGGAAGGACCTTAGTGTCCACATCCATAGGTACCTCAAAGTTGCAGTGCAAGTTGATAGTGTGGTTAGAACGCATATGGTCTGTTGGCCTTCAGTAGTCAGGGGATTAAGTTCAAGAGCCTTGAGGCAGCTCTATAAAACTCTGGTTAGACCACATTTTGAATATTAAGTTCAGTTCTGGTCACCTCATTGTAGGAAGGATGTGGAAGCTTTAGAGAGGGTGCAGAGGAGATTTACCAGAATATTTCCTAGATTAGAGAGCATATCTTATGAGGACTGGTTGAGCGAGCTAGGGTTTTTCTCTTTAGAGCAAAAGAGGATGAGAGGTGACTTCATAGAGGTGTATAAGATGATAAGAGGAATTGATCGAGTGAACAGCCAGAACCTTTTTTTTCTAGGGTGTTATTTTAAGATGATTGAAGGAAAGTATAGAGGGGATGTCAGAGGTAGCTCTTTTAACTAGAGAGTGATGGGTGTGTGAAATGCATTGCTGGGGTGGTGGTAGTGGCAGATACATACAGGGACATTTAAGACAACACACACAAAATGCTGGAGGAACATAACAGGCCAGGTAGCATCTGATTTGAGTCCTGATGAAGGGTCTTGGCCCGAGATGTCAACTGTTTACTCTTTTCCACAGATGCTTCCTGATCTGCTGAGTACCTCCAGCAATTTGTGTGTGTTGATTTGGATTTCCAGCATCTGTAGACTTTCTCATGTTTGAAGGACATTTAATAGACTCTCAGATAGCCACATGATGGATGAAATGAAAATGGAGGGCAATGCGGGAGGGAAAAGTTAGATTAATCCTGGAATAGGTTAGAGTTTGGCACAACATTATGGGCTGAAGGTCTTGTGCTGTTATATGATCTATGTCCTATATGTACTTTTCTCCCCCCATTTCGATCAATGAAATATGATGTTATCCTAGTTATACCACTAGTTAACGTGGGATAACTTTTAAACCTGAAGCACACCACGGGAACATGTCCTTGTCCATTAGATTTGCACTGGATTGCTGCTGTTTTACTCTATTTTATTTTAGCAGAGAGATAAAAGTCCAAGGAGCAATTTAAGGGGAACGAAAATATCCATCTACGTAATTTGGTGAATGAAGTTCCTCTCCTTATGGGCAGGATCAGTCAATCCCAGTAGTATTTCCAGCATCACGTGATTCAATGGAATAGAATGAAGTAATTTGGGTGACTCTAATCTCTCAAACTAAATTGAATTGCTACCTCCATGTATCACACCACTATAGGGACACATGAGTTCTCCATAGTATAGTGGGGTGGCACAATGCCTTACCACAGAAGTGACCCGGTTCCAATCCCCGTCGCTGCCTGTAAGGAGTTTGTATCTTTTCTCCATTACCACGTGGGTTTCTTCCAGATGGTAGGCTAATTGGTCATTGTTAATTCTCCTGTGATTAGGCTTGGATTAAATTGGGGCGTTGTTGGGCGGTGTGGCTCAGGGGGCTTGCCTGAAGGGGCTATTCCATGCTGTATCTCAATAAGTAAATTAAAAAATTATTTGGTTAATCATAGTCACTAAGATGTGCCAATAAAATGGGCATTTAGTTGCTAAAAGATAGTTGTTAAATGCCTAGGTTAAAATTGTATTTGGAAAATAAAAGATATTTTATATACCAAAAACTGTTAATCTTATAGAAATTTACTACTATATCAGAGCTCTTTTATGCTGTTCTTTTGTAATGATTTTGAAGAGTCTGCAGCGATGAATGTAAACTAGATTTTGAGCTATTTATAGCAGTTAGTGAAGGATTATAACATAAGCCATGAAAGAAACCTTGATCGGTTTGCTTTTCAAATACATTGCTCTTGTAATGCAAAACAACTACCTTGAGAGTGTGTAAGCTCAGGAAAAAGCATTAAAAGTGTGTGTTTATGAGGCTGTGATGGCGTGGTGAACACAGCAATCTATCTCTCAGAGTTATTGATAATAGTGAGTTTCAGATTTTCAAATAATAAAATCCTGTTTAATTGAGGAGCATTGGCAATGGGCTTTGTGCTGTAGGACATTAATCTGTGATGAGGTGTCTCGGAAGAGCAGAGTTATTTTGAGCACCAAGTTTATTTGTTAGAGTTTCTCTATTCAATATTGTGGCCATCAAGTAAAGCTCTCAGTGCTTCCTGTCAGCCACGATTTGAAGCAGTTTGTATCCTTGGGGAGAAATGTCAGGAATATAGCAAAGCAAAGTCTGCTCGTTTCCATATGCTGTGTGCATGGATTGCTGAAATCTGCACTCCTAATGTAGCATTTTCACACTCTGCTCTTTCCTGTGCTGTGCAGGTTGACATTTTGCTCATGACGCAGCCCCCTGCGGGCAGGTGGGTGTATTTTGACACCGAAATCACCAGCAACAGCGGTAGGATCTTGTACACCATACCGGACGAGAAGAGGCTCAATGTTGGCGTTTACCCTGTGAAGATGGTTGTAAGGTACACATATCTGTGAATACTTTTCTGAGGAGTGGCATTGGTTGAAGCCATTAGTATGTGAAGCAATGAAGCTCTTGGATTAAGTTCCGGCTGTTCTGAAGTGGCAGTAAATCTCCTTTGCTTTCATCACCCTCTTTAAATTGTCTCATTAGTTTCTGAGTCGGAGTTGCTCATTGAAGCCTTATTTTGTGCATGGGTACAAAAACAATCAACAAGGTTAATGAAACACTGGATCTTGGTTCAAAAGGAGTTAAAGTGAAGGAATGTTGTGTCTGATGGACAAACACTTGATCATACCCTATCTGTTCCGTTTTAGACGCAGCACCTTGGGAAACAATCTTTAGGCAAAATAGTAAAGATTGTATTAATTTAGATTTGTATTTCATTAAATTTATAAGGCTTAAGTCGAAATAAGAACCTTTTAATGGGGTAGGCATAGACAAGTTTGCTGTAGATGGGGAAAGTATAGAATGAGGAGATAATGGCGACAGAGTATCGCCCATTGTCTGCGAGTCTGCTGGAGGCCTATAGGACTGTCCTGTGGTGGAGGATTGTCTATGTGGGTGGGTTGATGGGGGAGGGAAGGAAAAGGGCTTGTTCTGTGTTGTTCTGCCGAGAATTGTGGGCATGCTATGTTGACACCAGAATGCGTGGTGACACTTTGGTGTGTTGGTTGTGTAATGCCCTGGATCAAGATTTCTACTGCTGTGCTGTAGGTATTTCATTTTAGCTGCTTTCTGGAAAAGCAGTGTATCCCGCTGGCGGAATGTTTTGGTTTCAGCTAAGGGTAAGAGGCCCTGCTGTTCAACTTAGGAATGTTGTGTCAGCCCATCAGGATGGTGGGATCTGGAGAAAGTTCCAGAGAGAGCAGGCAAGAGGGAGTTTGTGACAGACAGTGGTCCACTTTGGGGTCCTTTGGCCGGGAGCTGCAGAGCAGGACAGAAGAGAAGATGCCGCAGAATGCCTTTGGAAGGAGAGTCCCCATTGCAAGAAGTGCTTTGTGCAGATGAATGGTTCCAAGGAGAAAGGGCAAAACTCCTGTGAGAGAGAGAGAGAGAGAGAGAGCCAGTTGCTCGAGATGGCCTTCAAGGGGTATTCAAGAATGTGGCGGTTGATTTCATGCAGACCGTGGGTCCAGCGCGAGAGTAAGATATACACCCCCAGATACTCCAGTATGAGCTGCAATGGTTATGTGGTTATGTGTACTTCAGACTGGTTTAACAGTAATGGACCCCTTTCTTTTCTTTTTCCTAATAACTGTTTGATAAAATGGAAATTAGTAAATATACCTTCTTTATAATTTTATGCAGTGTACAATCTGTTATTTCTTGCCATCTGATAATTGTGTATGGGCAGTATTTAGAAAGCATTAAATCAAATCGAGGGTTCTTTAATCAGTACATCACAGTGTGCCTGTTTGATTGAACCCCAAATCATATGGACCCGAGACATATATTGTTTATGAAAGGTGGCTTTCTCATCGCAGAGTCACGTGGCCGTTAGCAGAGCCAGCTAACGAGCCGAGTTTGCATACGAGCCCAGTGAGGGGGTTACAGATGTTAATGCGGCAACACATTTCACTGTATGTTAAAGTATATGTGATAAATAAATCTGAATCTGAAATCAGGCAGTATTTTTTTCCACACAGAGGGCATCGTTGTACAGAAGTGATCTTGTCACTAGTCTATACGAGCTCTGAGCTCTGAACTAATAAACCAGATACATGAGATCAATTCCTTGTACTGTCATTGGGTGCATCTAATAGAAACAGCATCTCAACTGTTTTAAGTCAGGGAGGGCTTTCCTTGAAGGCCTGAGGAATAGCTGAGAATTCCATGCATTCTTATGACATTACACCAAGCATGGACAAGGAGACAGTCTGTTGAATATCCCCACTGCCCTTTCTCAGCTGATGGACCAATACTCCTCCACGTTGGATTAAAGCACTGAAGGGTGGAAGGACACAGGCTGCACACTGGTTGGGGCCTAAATCTTCAACACCAGGAACAGTTCAGTAATAATTGTGCACATCTGGGCTTGCGGCAGGTGAGAGGAGAAATGGACAACCTTGACCATGTCCTCACCAGTATTTCAGAGGTGCATCTCTCCTTGACAGTAATGACCACTGCAATGTCAGTGTCATGACTGCATATTCAGGATGTCCTCAGTTTTTTGTACAGCACCATCATGTGAAGAGGGATTGACTGTAAATGATTCTACTAGCTCAGAACCAGGTCTTCTTGAGGCACTGTGAGCTACAAGACGCAAAATTTGTATTCCAGCTCAATTAAGAACCACATAGCCCAGCATAACACCACCCCACCATTACCTGGAGAACAACAGTAGCTCAGTAAGAAGAATATCTGTCTGCTGCAGTACTTCAATGTGAAGTTATAACCTGGTAAGCCTTCAACATACACTCAGAGGCCACTTTGTTAGGTACCTCCTGTATCTAATAAAGTGGCCACTGAGTGTGTATGTTCATGCTGTTCTGCTTCAGTAGTGCTTCTACTTCAAGGTTCAACATGTGTGCTTGGAGATGCTCTTCTGCCCACCACTATTGTAACATGTGGTTATTTGAGTTACTGTCACCTTCCTGACAGCTTGAACTAGTCTGGCCATATTCCTCTAATCTCTCTCATTAATAAGGCATTTTCACCTACAGAATGCACTGGATGTTTTTTTTTTTTGTTTTTAGCACCATTTTCTATGAACTCCGGAGACTGTTTTATGAAAAAATCCCAGGAGATTAGTAATTTGTGAGGTAACCACCCCATCTGGCACCAACCATGATTCCATGGTCAAAGTCACTTGGATCACTTTTCTTCCTCATTCTTAAGTTTGGTCTGAACAACAACTGAACCGCTGGACCCGGTCTGCATGTTTTGATCCACCAATAATGCAATCCTGGCTGATCATCTACTTGAATACCTGCTGTACCTCCTCGTTGAATGTACACTTAGTGGCCACTTTATTAGGTACCTCCTGTATCCAATAAAGTGGCTACTGTGCGTATGCTCATGGTCTTCTGCTGCTGTAGCCCATCCACCTCAAAGTTCTATGTTTTGTGCATTCAGAGATGCCCTTCTGCACACCACTGTGACATTATTTGAGTTACTGTCCCCTTCCTGTCAGCTTGAACCAGTCTGGCCATTCTCCTCTGACCTCTCATTAACAAGGCATTTTTGCCCACAGAACTACTGCTCACTGGATGTTTTTTTTTTGCATGATTCTCTGTACACGTTGCGGTCTGCTGCTGCTGTAGCCCATCCACTTCATGTTCCCATATGGTGTGCATTCAGAGATGCCCTTCTGTCACTGTTGGAATGCATTAATGAGCAGGAGTGCGTGTGTACCTAATAAAGTGTCCACTGAGTGTAGGTCCATGTGCATGCTAAATAGTAGAAGAAGGATTTTGGAACCTAATCGGTCAGACGCTCTGCAAGGCTGTCATATCCATAGTTGAATGGTGGTGAACTAATGAGAGTAGGCTCCATGAATGTCCCACCATGATGGCTGGCAGCACAGTAGGTGAATGCCTAAGACACCAATCAAGCAACTGCAAACATCTTCAGACCATCATCTGCATCCCCTAAGGAGATTGCTGCCATCAATGAAGTCGACCTTCACTAAATCCAATTCACTGCCGTGACAGCAACAACTGATTCGAAGTTTCATTTGATCTCATTATAAATCTTTTAAAACTAAAGCGCTTAAGTCAAATCCCAGCAAGTTTTAACCCTGTGTGACTTTAATGATTTTACCGGTTGGGATGGATCTAGATTTGAAAAACAAAATTGTATGAAACAACTAAGACATTTAAATTGTCTGCAGGGCTGAAATAGGCATTGCAGCCCTTGAAACCATGACCTGAGTGTAAATGCATTTACCTCCAATCTCACTATCCATGATACATTACCCCCTAACAAATGTCTTTAGGTCCCAATCTTAAAAATTCTAATTACCTAGGCATCATCAGTGAATCAGAGATAAGGCTCCAGGACCTACCTTTCACCAGATGAGGAGATCCTTGCGAAGTTCAAGATTTTTTTGCCTATTACCTAACATCCCATGTTGAGTTCCTTTCTTAAGCTGTTGAATCTTGAGGTGTTAAGTTATTTCTGCAATCTTATTATATAGAAGAGTTCAGGAATTTGCCCCATTGATAATGTAACACATTACCAAGTCAGAATGCTGTGGGACTAAGTGGAAATCTTGGAAGTGGGTCTGTCTCTATAAGCCTTTGATTTTATGGAGAAATTGCACATTCGGGAGATGCTATCAAAGATGCCTTGACAGTTTACTGCTCTGCATCTTGAAGATGCTACACGCTCCAGCTGTGGTAGGCTGCAGGCCAAGGGAGTGAATATTTTGTGTATAAGTGGGCTTCCACTCAATTAGGTCGCTTCATCCCAAATGAGATGCTTGTGTGGGAGTATCATCCAAGCTGGTGCAAGGTATTTGGTTACACATTCTACTGATAAAGCTATGGGGGTATCAGAAGATGAGCTGCTGACCACAGAATACCCAGTCTCTGACCTGTTCCAGTTAAGTTTCTTATCAACAGTGAAACTTCGGATATCAATTATATTGGTAAGGGGTTAGGGCTTGCAGGGAGAATGTGTGAGCAAGGCATTGAGAAAACCAAAATCAGCCTTAATTCAATAGCAGAGCAGACTCAATGGGCCAAGCAGATTAACTCTGTTCCTATATCTTACGGCTTTATATTCCAGCTAAATGGTGAGGAAGAGAATGAATTGCCTGACATTTGTGTGGCATGAATGGTACCTTCCACTTACCTGATTAGCTGATTAGATACTTGTATTAATGAGCAAGTGTACAGATGTACCTAATAAAGTGGTAACTGAGTGTATATCATCTGTGAATATCCCTTCTTCTGTAAAAGGTGGAACTAAGGATGTTAATGAAGCAGCCAAAGATGGATGGAGCTGGGACATTTTACTGAGTAACTTTTGTGCAGTGTTCTGGGACTGAGATGATTGGCCATCAATCTCAGCTATTGAACTTTATTCTAGCTACAGCTTCAGCTATGGAGAGTTTTCCCAAGGTTTATCTCTGACTTTAATTTTTCCATTGTTTCTGATGCCACATTCTGTCAAATGCTGGTAGTCAAGGGCAGTCGCTCTTAACCCCAGCTCCAGAATTCACCTTGTCAATGTTAAGACCAGACTGCATTAGGATCTGGATCTGAGTGGTCCTAACAGAACTGAGCTGGTTATTGGTGGGTATTTGGCACAATAAAATTGTTAGTACTCCCTTCCATCACTTTGCTGATGAAGAGAGAATTGACTGATCAGGTAGAAATTGGCTAGATTGGATTTGCTATGTTTATGAATGTCAGAGGCATTCCAAATTATTCAAAGTTATTGACATATTTAACGGTTGACTGTGCATGGGGCATGCACCTTGTGATTTCTTGTCACCTAACAAAAAGATAAAAGAAAGTGTTGGAACAAGGTGACACTTGTCTAGCTTTCCTCATGACAGAATTTTGCTAAGCCTTTCCATGTCGGACTGGCATAGTTTTGGGCAGCATGAACACCAGTAAAGAAAAACTAAGATATGTACTGTGCAGGTAAATGGATGCCATGGACAACTTGCGTGAGACAGCATGATGTGGCTCAATATTTTAGTTGACTCTTCCTAATGAAGTATACAGGTGGGAAAAGACATATACTGTCTGACATATACTGTTACACCCGCACCATCTATTTGAATTGCCTTGTACTGTATGCAAAAATAAGAGTTGAACCCATCTTTACACATCTATCAAACATTACTATGAATATCAAATTCACTTGCTGGTTATGCAAAAAGGATAGGCTTAGAAACGACTTCAAAAGGAATTTGAAGCAAAATGAAATGTGCTTCTTTTGAACTCATTTACAGGTGCCTGAAATGTGGTTCTCAAGCTAGCATTTGCACCAACTTCATACAGTGGAATATTATTTTAAAGTGTGCAGAGATATTGAAAGTGCAGTGAAGAAGCCAATTGAAGACTCATCAAGGGCATTGTCGTGTATCTCAAATCTATTCTGAGATTGTCAACATGTCTTGAGTTATAATAAAAATGAATTGAGATATTCATGAGGTGATTTAGAAATAATTCCGGCTGTTTTGTTTTGAGGAATATATTGGTCAGAGCTGTTCTAGCTGGTGTGTTTTCTGTGGAATCAAAATATGCATTTAACCTGACTCCAACCCGGCACCCATGGTTGTGTCTTGTTGGTTCATGTCAGACAATCAGGCTCAATTTTAGCCTCTGGTCCTCACCCTAGCAAAAAAAAAAAGAGTTCTTCCCTGGATGCGCTCACTTCCTTGAAAGCTAGAAGAAGCATTATTTTCCCATCTGCCTCCAGCTGCTTGTCCTGTCCACACTCGGATATTATTTTGATACCATTCCATAGAGGAATTACTAGATATTCTACTTCTGATGAGGAACTATTAGCCTGAAATGTTAATTCTCTTTCTATTTCTCCAGATGCTGACTGATCTGCTGAGTATCCCAGAGTTTTACGCTTTTTATACCAAGTGCCTTGTAGCTGTCTATCAGCATCCCAAACTTGCAGATTTTCTGAAGTATTGCAATAAAATCAAACCCTGTGAATATTTTGGAATATGGCAGGTATTAGTCAATGGGCATTATTGTACTGTGACAACCATCTCCTACCTAATCCTACTTCCTGCTAAGGGTGGGGTGAGATGGAGGGTGGCAGACATTGATGGATCTCTGTCAACCCCATCTGTATTTTCTTTTATGTCTGCAATTTTCTTTTTGTAAATATCTCCTGACTTTGAATAGAGGGAAGTATTCTAGTTTGCTCTAAGTCAAGCACATTCTACCCAATCAGCCACACCCCATTATAATTGGAATCTTTACTAAAATTTATCAAAAAGAATTCTTTGGCTAAGTTTTTAAAGATGCATTATTCAATCAGCCATAAAAGGTACCAACTGGTTTGCTTATTATTAAATAAATTGCTCATCATAGAGCAATTCCAAAACTCACCTCTGTGCGATAGGACCTTAAGAAGACAGGAAGGTAATAAAGGGAATGGATTGCTCATTTGACATGCGAAGTACAATAGAATGAGTGATTGCATGAGCTTGCATCCCAGTCCAATCATTTCATCTTAACACTGGTTTCCCAGGGAGTTTGTGTGAAAGGTTTGACCATAGAGATAGATTAATTTGGGCTTAACACTAACTTAACCCATCCTCACATCCACTCACTAGTTAGCTGGAGCTTCTAGTGTTTATAGATTTAAGGCAGACTAAGAAACAGATCAGTCTGGATGCCTTTTGCATCATGTACTGTATGTTACCCTTGAACTTTTATTTTTACTGAGGTGCATGTCTGCTACTTTTGTCCCAATTATGGAAAGGCAGAGCTTATGCATCACCTTTATGCTTGCTGACTCAGAATATTTCCTAGTTATGTAATGCTTCATGGAAATATACCAAAAAAAAGAGCAGGATTCAGCCTTTTGAGCCCAATTTACCACTTAGTGCAGCTATGATTGACCATCTATCTCTGAATCATATTCCTGCTCTCCCCACATTCTATATATCATGCTTTTTGCATTATTAAATTTATCCATCTACTGAAAAAATATTCAGCTATTAGCCTTTCCTAGCACTCTGGTAGTATATTACACTAGTTCACCACCCTCTGAGTGAAGAAATACCTCTTCTCAGGTTGTGCTTTAATCTGAGACTATGACCCCTGCTCTTAAACACCCCATTCAGGGGAAACCTCCATGCAACAAGTCGAACCCTACCAAAATTTTCTAAGTTTCAGTTAAATTCCCTCTCATTTTTCTAAGCTGTACTGAAGACAAATCAAGCCAACTTGATCTCTCTCCATACAAAGGTCTTTCTATCTCAGAAATCAATCTGAAAAACTGTCCTTCACCCTCTCAATGCCAAGTATATCCTTTCTTAAACAAGGAGACTAAAACTGCACTCATTATTCAAATATGCTCTAAACAATGCCAAATATAATTGTAGCAAGACATCCTTGCTGTCCAATTTAGATCCTCTTCATATGAAGGCCAACTTCCTTTTTAGCCTTTTTAAATTCTTGCAACACCTGCCCATCCCCCACATGAGTCATCTGTTGTCGGCCCCCAACCAACACATATTCCACTCTCCCCTCCTACCCCTCCTCACAGTCCCCCACCCTGCTCTCATGACTATACCCCTTCCCCACACGAAACCACCACGGTGGACTTCACAGCTGAGCAGGTGAGAAGAGGGCTGAAAAGTCTCAACCCAAGCAAGACTGCAGGACCGGATGGTGTCAGTACCAGGGTGCTCAAAGCCTGTGCCCCTCAGCTACGTGGAGTACTTCGCCATGTATTCAATCTGAGCCTGAGTCTCCAGAGGGTTCCTGTGCTGTAGAAGACACCCTGCCTCGTCCCTGTGCCAAAGACGCCGCACCCCAGCGGCCTCAATGACTACAGACCGGTGGCATTGACCTCCCACCATGAAGACCCTGGAGAGACTTGTTCTGGAGCTGCTTTGGCCTATGGTCATGCCACACTTAGATCCTCTCCAGTTTGCCTACCAGCCCCGACTAGGAGTTGAGGATGC
Organism: Mobula birostris; assembly: GCF_030028105.1. Taxonomy (NCBI): domain Eukaryota; kingdom Metazoa; phylum Chordata; class Chondrichthyes; order Myliobatiformes; family Myliobatidae; genus Mobula; species Mobula birostris. The sequence continues at coordinate 27,333,142 of NC_092394.1, read as the reverse complement.
CATCGTCTACCTGCTGAACCGTGTCTCCGCCCACCTGGACAAGCCAGCGAGCACTGTGAGGGTCATGTTTTTTGACTTCTCCATGCGTTCAACACCATCCGTCCTGCTCTGCTGGGGGAGAAGCTGACAGCGATGCAGGTGGATGCTTCCCTGGTGTCATGGATTCTTGATTACCTGACTGGCAGACCACAGTACATGTGCATGCAACACTGTGTGTCTGACAGAGTGATCAGCAGCACTGGGGCTCCACAGGGGACTGTCTTGTCTCCCTTTCTCTTCACCATTTACACCTCGGACTTCAACTACCGCACAAAGTCTTGTCATCTTCAGAAGTTTTTTGATGACTCTGCCATAGTTGGATGTATCAGCAAGGGAGATGAGGCTGAGTACAGGGCTACGGTAGGAAACTTTGTCACATGATGTGAGCAGAATTATCTGCAGCTTAATGTGAAAAAGACTAAGGAACTGGTGGTAGACCTGAGGAGAGCTAAGGTACCGGTGACCCCTGTTTCCATCCAGGGGGTCAGAGTGGACATGGTGGAGGATTACAAAAACCTGGGGGTACGAATTGACAATAAACTGGACTGGTCAAAGAACACTGAGGCTGTCTACAAGAAGGGTCAGAGCCGTCTCTATTTCCTGAGGAGACTGAGGTCCTTTAACATCTGTCAGCCGATGCTGAGGATGTTCTACGAGTCTGTAGTGGCCAGTGCGATCATGTTTGCTGTTGTGTGCTGGGGCAGCAAGCTGAGGGTAGCAGACACGAACAGAATCAGCAAACTCATTCGTAAGGCCAGTGATGTTGTGGGGATGGAACTGGACTCTCTGATGGTGGTGTCTGAAAAGAGGATGCTGTCCAAGTTGCATGCCATCTTGGACATTGTCTCCCATCCACTACATAGTGTACTGGGTGGACACAGGAGTACATTCAGCCAGAGACTCATTCCACCGAGACAGAGCGTCATAGGAAGTCATTCCTGCCTGTGGCCATCAAACTTTACAACTCCTCCCTTGGAGGGTCAGACACCCTGAGCCAATAGGCTGGTCCTGGACTTATTTCCTGGCAAAATTTACATATTTACATATTACTATTTAACTATTTATGGTTTTATTACTATTTATTATTTATGGTGCAACTGTAATGAAAACCAATTTCCCCCGGAATTAATAAAGTATGACTATGACTATGACCTGCAGTATATATGTACTTATTCTGGCTGGTGCATCAGAACATGCAAATCTCATTGTACAGTACCACGTTCTAATCTGCCACCTTTCAGAAATTCCTACCAAAGTGGTTCACTTCATAGTTATCCACGTTCACTGCATCCATCAAATCAATCCAAGCTATCCTATGTCTTCTTCATTAATCATTGAGTATTCCAGTATTCTATGTTTTAGCATTGATATGTGTTATGATTATCAGAAGCCCAAGGATTGATCCACTTGGTATCTTGCTGTTTATTGCATGACCATTCCTAGACCAATTTATTCCTATTCTCTATTTTATGCCTCTTAGCAATTTTCAATCCATTGTCAATATATGGCTCCTCAACATCATGTACTTTAATTTTGTACTTGAACCTTTTAATTGGTACTTTATCATAAACTTCCTTAAATTCCTGGTATATCTTATCTATAGGTTCTCCCTTATCTATTTCCGCCCTTCAATCCTCAAAAATCTCCTGTAGGCTAATAAAGTCTTCTCAGGCCTTCCAGCCGGCATCATCCCTGAAGTAGATGTCATCGAAATGTAAGTTATAATCGATACCTGTATCTAACTGGAAGCCAGAGAAGACTTTATTAGTCGTATATGCCAGGAAAGCACCAGATCCTTTTTCTCCTGTAGGCTATTAGTGCAATTTCTGCTTCAGGTGTCCATGATATCTAATAAATCCCATTTTTATTTTCTAACTCCCCTGTATGATCACTGTTTATATTCACCCCCAACATTTTCCCTTAGACTTGCCAGTCTACGTCTCTTGCTTTTTATTTCTCCATCTCTTTCTCACAGCGTGGTAATGTACTGGTTAGCACAACACTTTACAGTACAGGTGACATGGGTTCAATTGCCACCGCTGCCTGTCAGGAGTTTGTGTGATCTCCCCGTGACCATGTAGGTTTCCTCCGGGTGCTCTGGTTTCCTCCTCACATCCCAAAGACCTACTGATTGGTAGGTTAATTGGTCATTGTAAATTGTCGTGCAATTAGGCTAGGATTAAAAACCGGAAATTGCTGAGCAGCGTGGCTCGAAGGGCATACTCCGCAGTGCAAATAAATAAATACATACATACATAAATAGACAAACAGAGTGATAAATAAATCAATAAATACATAATAATAAAACCTGTTAAATTATGGGGTTATATTTGCCACCCTCCTAATTTGCAGGAATTAGTTCAATAATCTGTAGGCTTCTGGAAAATATGCATCAATGGATTCTTTGTTTCTATGGCTAACTCTTTTAGTGCTCTGAGATTTGAATTATTATTCCCTTGGGAATTCATCAGCTTTCAGTTTCATTAATTTCTCCAGCATCATTTCTTTACAAATATTAATTTGTTTTAGTGTCTCAACTTTATTACATTCTTCACTGCCTGCCTGCCCAGCAAGGTGTCTGGGTGCTCTTCCATGAACACCAGACCAAAAATATTTGCTTAATTGCACTCATCAGTTAACCCCAATCAGTTAAGTTAGACAACCTCTCCTCCTCAACTTTCACCCTGAGCACCAGCGTGACTCAAGGCTGTGTGCTGAGCCCTCTTCTGTACTCCCTTTTGACCTATGACTGCGTTCCTATAAATGGTTCTAACTCCATAATCAAGTTCGCAGACGTAATCACAGTGGTTGGCCTGATCAGAGGGGATGACGAGACGGCCTACAAGGACGAGGTCCAGCACCTGGCCGTGTGGTGTGCCGACAACAACCTGGCCCTTAACACCCAGAAGACCAAGGAGATCATTGTGGACTTCAGGCATGCTAGGAGCCACACTCATGTCCCCATCTACATCAACAGAGCTGTAGTGGAGCGTGACTCAAGCTTCAAATTCCTTGGTGTCCATATTCCCGAGGATTTCACCTGGTCCCTGAACTCCTCCATCCTGATCAAAAAGGTGTAACAGTGCCTTTATTTCCTGCGGAGTATCAAGAAAGCTCACTTCTGTCCCAGAATACTGATGGATTTTTACCACTGTACCATTGAGAGCATACTCAACAACTGCACCTCGCTGCAGTGTGGCAATTGTCCCATACCGGATCGCAAAGCACTCCAGCGTGTGGTGAAAACTGCGAAGCGGATTATCGGCACCCAGTTGCCCACCATTGAGAACGTCTACCATAAACACTGCCTGGGTCGGGCGAAAAGCATTACCAAGCATGCATCTCGCCCTAACCATGGACTTCTTACTCTCCTCCCAAACGGTAGGCGCTACAGGAGCCTCCGCTCCTGCACCAGCAGGCACAAGAAGAGCTTCTTCCCTGAGGCTGTGACCCTGCTGAACCTCACATCACAGCACTAAGCAGTATTGCACCCATATTGTACTGTCTCAGTACTTTTGTATTTGTGTGCTGTAGCACTTACTTTTTATTCGCAGTTATTTTGTAAATAACGCTACTCTTTGCATTTCTGGTCACATGCTAACTGCATTTCATTGACTTTGTATCTGTATTCAGCACAATGACAATAAAGTTGAATCTAATCTAATCATAAATATGCCACCTTATTGCATTCCTCACTCTTTTGCTGTTCTCTTCTTCTTAAAACTCTTTATGAACATATCTCTGTGAGCAAGAATTTATTCACTAGCCTTGATACCTCCTTATACTCCATGTCATATTACTATAGGAAAAGATATGTGAAAAATCCTCATGAAATCCTGGATGAACTCAGCAGGTCAGGCAGCATCTACAGAAAAGAGTAAACAGTTGACATTTCAGGCCGAGACCCTTCTTCAGGATTTCCAGCATCTGCAGATTTTCTGGTGTTTGTGAAAAAACATGGGATGCTTTGCTAGGTTAAATCAGGTAAGTAAAATCTTGCTGTCATTGCTTCTGGGATCTTCTGTTCTTTCATGCCTCCAACAGTTACTTTTCTTTTAACTCTTTTGATTTGTTCCAGGTTCCAGATTTTTTTTAGCGATTTTCAATTTTGCACAGAAAATGTGCTCAATCAGCAGTCAGTTGCTGAAAGAGAGTAAATCACTTATCCTCCTCTTACTTGCAGTAAAATTTGGTAAAGAAGGATAGAGAGATAATGTACATGGTATTCATTAAACTAATCAAAATTGGAATTTTCTGATTGATGTGTTGCTTTAAGATAAATCGATTATAAGCTTCTGCAGGGACCTTTCAATTCCTTCAGCCATAGGATTGAGATGTAGAATTCAGATTGTTTGACAAACTGAGAAATTTTTATCTGACACATTGGATCAATACTTAAAGTCATTTCATTTTTCTTCTAAACTTTGGTGAGTTGTGAAATGGCTATACTTTCTCTATGTTGGATATCGGCTGCTGACTGGAAGCACTCAAGAACCCTGGGGCAATACAGCTGATTTGATATCTCTCTGTGCCTGCTTTGTTAACTGTGAACTTTGGTTCTTTACTTTCTGCCGCACTTGTCAATATTTGGAAGGAGTCCTCACTCTTTGGATTTATAATATCTTTATCCATTCTTAAAACACAGTACTGTAGTATAAAGCTCAAAGTACATCCAAATTACATTTTTTATCAAAGTATGTATAATTATACAACCTTGAGATTCATCTCCTAACAGATAGCCACGAAACAAAGAAACCCAAAAAAACCGAAATATTAAAAAAAATGTCAATCACCCAATGTACAGAGAGAAAAACACATCATGCCCATAAAAAAATTACCCATAAGAAATAAAAGAACCAACATAAAAAAGAAGACTGTTGGACACCCAATGTGCAGAGAAAAAAGACGCAGGCAAATAGCATTCTGAACTGAAGTCTGCAAGAGGGTCCCATAGTTCAGCGTAGAACTCAGTAAACCTTGTAGAGCAGCGATCTGAAAATACTGGAGATGCAGGAGATCTTTAAGAAGTCATAAAATGATGAAAATACTCAACAGATCTGGCAGCATCTGTAGAGAGAGAAACAAGAGTTAATGTTTCAGAACAATGATCTCTCATTACAAATAGTTCTAGTTTGGATGAAAAGTCATTAACTCTGTCTGTCTCTCTCTCTCTCTCTGCAGGTGGTGCCTGACCCACTGACTATTTCCATCACTTTCTGTTTTAATTTTTGCATCAATCATATATTTACATAAAAGATTGTTCTCCATATTAGAATTCTGAAATAAGACAAGGTGCTGAAAAAACCATGGTTTCAGGCAGCTCCTTAACTTGTGCTGGGTCTGAATCCTGGAACCCCTCCCAATCCTGTGGGAGTGCTTTCACCATCCAGACTGCAGAGATTCAAAGTGGTGGTTCACCATCACTGGTTCAAGGGCGGTTAGGAATGGGCAGTGAATTCTGGTCTCCCTGTTGCATTTACTTCCTTTATATGATTAATTAAAGAGCAAGGAAAGTCTTTGTAGAGGGGGAAACAGAATTACCTTCAAGGCTGAGGGGGGTGGCACAGTAGCATAGCGGTTAGCTCAATACTTTACAGTACAGATGACCCGGGGTTCAATTCCCACCGCTGCCTGTAAGGAGTTTGTATGTTCTCCTTGTGACTGCATGCGTTTCCCTTGGGCCCTCTGGTTTACTCCCACAGTCCTAAGACATACCAGTTGGCAGGTCAATTGGTTATTGTAAGTTGTCCTATGATTAGTTAAAAAGTTAAAGTCTGTCTCGAGCCTTATAGGCTCATCAGGCCGGTGCTTATGCCGGTTTCCATGGCGTGATTAGCAATTACATCAACCTGGCACAAGGTGGAGATCGGCATCATCACAGGGTGCACTATCTCAGTGACACTGTTCTCCCTGGCCATGAACATGCTCACTAAGTCTGCTGAACCAGAGTGCAGAGGGCCCAGAATGAATCCCGCTCAACGGCAACCACCTATCAGGGCATTCATGGATGACCTCACAGTCACCACAGAATCAGTCCCAGGCTGCCGGAGGATTCTGCAAGGGCTCGAAAAGCTGGTGGAGTGGGCCCGGATGTGTTTCAAACTTGCCAAATCAAGATCGATGGTGTTGAGGAAAGGGAAGGTGGAGAACAAGTTCCGGTACAGCATCGCAGGCACAGCCATCCCAACCATCACAGAAAAGCCAGTAAAGAGCTTAGGCAAAGTTTTTGACAGCTCTTTAAGGGACGCAACATCCATTCAGGCAACCTGCACCGAGTTGGATGGCTGGCTGAAATCTGTGGACAAGTCTGGCCTACCTGGGAAGTTTAAAGCCTGGATGTATCAGCATGGCATTCTTCCCAGAATCCTGTGGCCCCTCCTCGTCTATGCAGTTCCGATCTCGACAGTCGAAACCTTAGAGAGGAGGGTTAGCAACCACCTCAGGAGATGGCTGGGGCTGCCAAAGAGCCTGAGCAGCATCGCACTCTATGGACACCACAACAAACTGCAACTGCCCTTCAAATCCTTGGAGGAAGAATTCAAGGTAACAAGAGCCAGAGAAGTGCTACAGTATAGGGACTCAAGTGACCCGAAGGTGGCTAGAGCAGGGATCCAAGTAAGTACTGGCAGGAAGTGGAGGGCAGAGGAAGCTGTTCAGGAGGCAGAGGTGAGGCTGCGTCACAGGAGGCTTGTGAGAGTTGTCACACGAGGCCAAGCTGGGCTAGGATCCTTTCCAACTCCCCAAATGGACACCAGAGGGAAGGAAAGGCGTCGTCTAGTTCAGGAGGAGGTGAGAGCAGTAGTGGAGGAGATGAGAGCCTGCAAGGCGGTGGGAATGAAGCAGCAGGGAGCTTGGACAAGATGGGAGAATGCGGTTGGGAGGAAAGTGACCTGGGCTGATCTTTGGAAAGCTGAACCACACCGCATCCAATTTCTCATCCAGGCAGTGTACGATGTGCTTCCAAGCCCATCAAACCTGCACACATGGGGCAAGGCAGAGTCATCTGTGTGCCCACTGTGCTCCAAGCGAGGAACTCTGGAGCACATCCTCAGTGGCTGTGCAAGGGCACTTGATGAGGGACGGTACAGGTGGAGGCATGATCAGGTCCTGAAGACCATCGCTGAAGCCGTCAGTGCAGGAGTTGAGTGGGCGAAGCGGTCCCGACCCTCCAAGCAGACCATTGCCTTTGTCAGAGCTGGGGAGCAGCCAATACCCGCCAAAAGAACATCTGCAGGCATTCTGACCTCTGCAAGGGACTGGCAGCTGTTGGTGGACCTCGAAGGGCAGCTGAAGTTCCCCAACCATATCGCAGACACCACCTTGCGACCAGACATTGTCCTAGTGTCTGAGTCTACTAAGCAAGTGGTGCTGCTGGAGCTGACAGTCCCATGGGAAGATAGCTTGGAGGAGGCCTTTGAAAGGAAGCTCTCCAAGTACGCAGGACTGATCAGTAACTGTCAGCAGGCTGGATGGAGAGCAAGGTGTCTCCCAGTGGAGGTTGGTTGTAGGAGATTCATAGCCCGTTCTTTAGTTAGAGCCTTCAGCATTTTGAGCATCGAGGGAGAGAGGAAGAGGAGAGCCATCCGCAGTACCACTGATGCGGCAGAGAGGGCCTCAAGATGGCTGTGGCTCAAAAGAGGGGAGCCATGGAGTCATAAGTAGCTAGCCATCTGGACACAAGCTGGGGTCTGATCAGCCCCGGCTGGGTCACCTGGAGGAGGTTGTATGATGTTGAAAGACCCGAAACACCCAATGATTCCAGGAACATCACTGAAGATGTGTCCAGAAGCATTAATAGATGTATGTACACAGGCTCAGATTAAAATTGAGGGATTGCTAGGCGGCACAGCTCAAGGGCCATAATGGCCTATTCTGCATTGTATTTCAATAAATAAATAAATAAATAATATAAACTATTAACTCTAATTCTCTCTCTCATTTTCTGTAATGTTAATGGCTTGTTTATCCTGAATTATTCTATATGGTTTGAAGGGGAAAGGAACAGGACGACATAACTCTGGTTAAAGAATTTATTCTGGAAAAGGCATGAAGAGAAAACAGCTTCCTTCTGGTGGCCTATGCTTTGTGTTTCTGCCCTGGATGCTGACTTCAGTTCAGCACAATCCCCATCTGTATAACTTCAGCATTCTTCTGAAATGTCTTATCATTTGCTGCTTCATCTAAATTGATGGAAGTTGTGTTACTGTGGCTCAGAGCTATTTCCTGTTTAACGTGATGACCAGAACATAACACATTGTGATGAGAGGTTGTTGCTGAAAGTGTTTACCAATTGACTTCAGTTATGTCTCTGCTATCTGTATGTTTTTCAGACTGCGTGTTTCAGGGTAACATGCATGTATTTAACAAATAACACCTGATGTGTTCTGTTACACAACACATGATGTTTTTCTCCTTTGCTCTGGCATAGTTGCTCAAATGAAATATACTCTTTTCAGCATCCCACGCTTAGCTCAATATATCTCGTGGGATGTTTGCAAACTCAAAGAAAGAACATTGTTCCATTTTATAAGATTTGGGTTGTTGGAGGTCTGATATGAAAACAAATAATATTGGAAAAAGCAGATCAGACAGAAGAGTGATACGGTATCTAATTTACCCTTCTTATATCTGATCTCCCAACCAGTGAGCACTCTAGTCATATCAAGTTTGCACCACAGAAATCCTGTGCTCATGCACACGGTGCCGTAATGAAAAACACTGAATTATAAGGTATATTTCTTAAAGAATGTTTGAGTTCTAAGTCTAAATTTCAATTGTAGGTTAACAATTTTTTACAACTGTTATCATTTATCACTCTCCAAGTGATACTTTGGTCTCCGAAATTCAGTTGTATTCGTCTTCATCTTAACTATCTTCCTTTCTGTTAAAATTGCAAAGCTTTATAGAATTGCTATGGATTACAAAAGTATTCAAGCATCCTCAGTAGATCCATGTGGCCGGTTAAGAATATTGATCTAAAAATGTACTGTACATATCCATGTTTGCAAATCTTATTTCCCATCCTTGGTACCTTGCTTCAGCAGGGACAGGACCTAGTTTTAATAGTCCATGCTTTCTGTACTCAATAATATGTGATGCAGTTTACACTCTGTCTGAGTTATTGTTATATATTAATTACCTCTGCTGCACTTCCTTAAATGGAATGACTCATTAGTGGCTATTGTGTTAGTTAGGTTTTTGTTAAATTACTTAAGCTGAATCTTTGTTGTTGTCTCTTACTTAGAACAACAACGCCACCCCCCCCCATGCCATGCAAAGAAGCATCCAGTAAAGTAATGCATTCCTTTGAATGAGCTGTAAAATAATATCTGAGGGGAATTTCATCAATTTAATATTCCACCTCTGCCACTCAGATGAATTACAACCGTGTATAGATGTCATCTGGAGAGGATACTTCATTAGGAATTTGAAGAGATTTGGCATGTCAACAAATACATTCAAAGTCTTCTATAGTTGTACCGTGGAGAGCATTCTGACAGGCTGCGTCACTGTCTGGTATTGGGGGGGGGGGGTGGGTGCCTGTTGCACAGGACTGAAAAAAGCTGCAGAGGGTTGTAAATCTAGTCTTGGATACTAGCCTACAAAGTACCCAGGATATCTTCAGGGAGCGGTGTCTCGGAAAGGCAGCGTCCATTATTAAGGACCTCCAGCACCCAGGTGTACCGTTTTCTCACTGTTACCATCAGGTAGGAGGGACAGAAGCCTGAAGGCACACACTCAGCGATTCAGGAACAGCTTCTTCCCCTCTGCCATCCGATTCCTAAATGGACATTGAACCCTTGGACACTACCTCACTTTTTTTAATATACAGTATTTCTGATTTTTGCATGTTTTTAATCTATTCAATATATGTATACTGTAATTGATTTACTCATTTATTTTTTATTATTATTATTTTATTTATTTATGTTTCTCTTCTATATTATGTATTGCATTAAACTGCTGCTGTTAACAACTTTCACGTCACATGCCGGTGATAATAAACCTGATTCTGATTCTGAGTGTTGATTCAGGATTTACATTTAGCTGGATTTACAAAGTTGAGATGAACACAAAAAAAATTCATATTTCATATTGTTTGTTATTCTGGTCCATCATTAACTGAGCCTTCCTTAAGCAGCTAAATTATGTGCTGTGAATGGAAGCTTTAGGTTTTGTCACTCAATGCTTTTGCACGTTCTACAAAGTTTTTAGTTTATTTATAAATCGTTGTTTTATTACATAAATGTCAAAATATTTTGGCAGTGCTGGTTAATAGTGTCGTGGTTAGGAGTTCCTCTGTGGAAGACATTTTCTGAGCTAAGATGCAGTGAAGGTTAACTGCACAGTGGTCATGTAATGGAATTACCCTAACGTGACCCAGCCAGCACCAGCTCAATCATTAGGTGTATTGAGAAAAATTGTGAGGTTTGATTGTGCTCTGGAACATTAACGCCTGATTTATACTTTCTAACTTTATCTAGAGGAGACCAGACTTTTGCAGAAAGCTACCTGACTGTGTTGCCAAAGGGGATGGAATGTGTGGTCTTTAGCATCGATGGCTCCTTTGCTGCAAGTGTCTCCATCATGGGCAGTGACCCAAAGGTTCGGGCTGGAGCAGTGGATGTGGTCAGGTACTGTGTGCGCATGTTCTCAATTCCTTTGTATGTGGAACTTGCCAAATCAAAGCGATTACATAAAATATTGTATCACCTAAAACTTTCTTCCTACCAGCTATAATTCCTGCCAAGATGATCTTTCATTGCCTTTTGTTTGTGCACATATTTGACAATTCTCATTCATCTTTCATTATTGTGAGCCATTTTGGGCCCCTTACCTAAGAAAGGATGTGCTGACATTGGAGAGGGTTCAATGGAGGCTCATGAAAATGATTCCGGGATGGAAAGGCTTGTCAGATGTGGACTGTTTGTTGCTTCTGGACCTCTACTCACTGAAGTTCAGAAGAATGAGGGGTGACCTCATTGAAACCTATCAAATGTTGAAAGACCTTTGATAGAGTGGATGTGGAGAGGCTGTTTCCTATTGTGGGAGAGTCTAAGATTAGAGGACACAGCTCAGAACAGAAGGATCTCCTTTTAGAACAGAAATGAGGAGGACCTTCTTTACCTGAGGGTGGTGAATCTGGAATTCGTTGCCACAGGCACTGTGGAGGCCAAGTCACTGGGTACCTTTAAGGCAGAGGTTGATAAATTCTTGATTGGTCAGGGCACGAAGGGATTCGGGGAGAAGGCAGGAGACTGGGGTTGAGGATAAATGGATCGGCCATGATGAAATGGTGGAGCAGAGTTGATGAGCCAAATGGCCTAATTCTACTCCTATATCTTATGGTCTTATTAAGCAATTATCATATTTGAGGAACAGTCTCTGTCACTTGGCAATTCAGTAGAGAAGTCGCTGGAGGGTCACTGCAATTGCTAACATAACCTTACGTCTATTTAGAAAGTACATATTCTACAATGCATTACATAATTTATTAATCTAGTGAATATGCTGACTTGATTATTTTGGTGGTGGATTATACACCTAGAATTAATGGTTTACTATGTTCTAATGCAGAAATAAGAAATGAAATAAGTCTACGTGCCAAAAACTATTATCCATATCTTTGATTCACAAATTCTGTTCTTCATATTGAAAGTGCAGGTGCTGTTTAATTAGGATTAAATTAATGATTGTAAATCTAGAAGTTCCCTCGTCAGCAGTACTATGAGAGTGGCTTCACTACGGAGTGGCCTGTTTGTGTTGGATAAGGAAGAACAATCAATAGTGGCTTTGCAGTAACAAACATGACAGAGTGAACACTGATCCAGAATGTGTATCTTGTTTTACGGCGGTTGGCATCCAGCTTAATGATGCATTACCGAAATCCAGAATGTGTTATTGTTTATTGCCTTTTCCTTTTTGTTTATCTCTCTTTAGTTGTCATGTACGGATTTCAGATGTTTAGATGTTGTTCCCTGGATTGTATAATTAACAGTTGGTTCGTTATCAGAAATCTAAATTTGAAAAAAAGTTCTTCAAAGACAGAACCTCCTATGATTTGAAAGAATATACAAATTCAGATCAGAGATGCCTTGCTAAGACTTTTCATGAGATTTCACATAAAACATAGAACATTACAGCACAGAACTGGCCCTTTGGCCCACGATGTTGTGCCAACCTTTAAACCTACTCCACGATCAATCTACCCTTCCCTCCCTCAAGGGCCTCCATTTTTCTTTCATCTGTGTGCCTATCTAAGTCTCTTTAATTGTCCCAAATGTATCGGCCTCTACCACCACCCTTCACAGTGTGTTCCACACACTTACCACTCTGTGTAGAAAAAAATCCCTCTGACATCCTCCCTAGACTCTCCTCCAATCAGCTTAAAATTATGCCCTCTCATATTAGCCATTGCAACCTGGAAAGAAGGTGTTGGCTGTCCGGTCTTTCTTTGCCTCATATCATCTTATACACTTCTATAAAAATCACCTCTCATCTTCCTTTGCTCCAAAGAGAAAGACCTTGCTTGCTCAACCTTTCCTCATAATACACACCCTTTAGTCCTGGTAAATCCCTTTTGTACCCTCTCTAAAGCTTCCAGAACCTTCCTATAACGAGACAACCAGATCTGAACACAGTACTACAAGTGTGGTCTAACCAGAATTTTATAGAGCTGCAACATAAACTTGTAGCTCTTGCACTCAATCCCCCGACTGATTTTAAACCCTAAATAATCCTAAGGTTATTGACGGGAGTACCTTCACTAGGGTGTTAAAGCCTTAAGATTGTTCACGTTAATGGACACACCATGAGGGATGTCTAACCTGATGCCTGAGGTCAAACTGAGGTTGAAGACATGGTTGCTAATGGAGAATCTGTTGATGTTTATTGTCATCGGAGTGTACTTCTATTATACACAATACAGAGTTCTCCTACACATTTATCCATATGGCACTGCTTAAGACTAGGAATGAGAATCAAATTAATTTCATTCACTGACAATTGCTAATCGTTCTGCTGTTGTTTTTTCAGTGCTGATCTGGTGCATTTACTGACTCTTTCTTCTTGTTCAAGACACTGGCAGGACCTGGGCTATCTCATCATTTACATCACTGGACGGCCAGACATGCAGAAGCAGCGGGTGGTGTCCTGGCTGGGCCAACATAATTTCCCCCAGGGTATGATTACCTTTTCTGAAGGTCTGGTCCACGATCCCTTGCGACAAAAAACCATCTTCTTACGCAACCTGGTGCAAGAGGTAAGCTTCGATGAGGTGCTGAGTACTTAAGGAAGTTAGATGTCAAACTCCAAAAGAATTGTAATTCAGCTCAGATATGCTTACGTTTGTAGGTTATGTACAGGTTTTCTTCAATCAAAACTATTTGAACTATTTAAGATAGTTTGGGCAAGGGAAAGTGTTCCAATTCAAAGCTGAGGTCTTGCGGGGAGTAGGTTTGTCCTCAGATTAATTTGACCCAATTTGTGACTATACATTTTATTAGAAATGCCTCAAGAAAGAAGAAGGAAGAAAGTCATAGTAATGGAGGAGGGTCTGGTTTTCCAAGATTGGAGTCAGGTTTACATAAAGAAATTCCTGATAATACTCAGGTAGTGTCCAAAGTAGTGAAGAGTTTAATCATTAATTACTGTGTCAGATACTATGCAGTGGTTGCTTTAGTGAAGTGCTATTATTGTGAGTTGCCTGTTATTGAATGTAAAAAGAGTGTTGTTTTTAATCAGGAATGAAACCTTATCATCTGAAACTGCACAGAATCAAAATAGACACTCCAGTGTTATGTAGGAACTTTAGCATATAACCATATAACAATTACAGCACGGAAACAGGCCATCTTGGCCCTTCTAGTCCATGCTGAATCTGTTGTAGGGAATGAAGTATTTCTCTTAGTGCAGAAAGGTAAAAAGCACTATAGTTCTGGTATATGTCCTGTTAAACAAAGTTATTGATGGTGCTGTCTGTTTCTCTGCAGTTTAGCCACAATTATGAAAAGCACAAGGGGAATCAAAAACCTTACTTTTTTTTAAAATCTTGTGCTGAACATCTATGATTACTATGATTGCACACTGCACATTTAGGCAGAGACATAATATAAAGATTTTTACTCCTCATGAATGTGAAGGATGTAAGAAATAAAGTCAATTCAATTCAATTCAATTCTTTCTTGAGAAATACGTAGTGCAAAGAAACACTCTGATGTCTCTTGCCATATGAAGACTTCAGGCACAAATAATTAAATTTTACTAATATTCCGGAAAATACATTTACTTTATTATAATGAGTACACTCAAGATGTTATGCACACAGGGCACAGGCATCAATGTGATCACAAGCCAATATGCATGTGAACTTAATGCATATGTGTGATGCTTTTATATCCTTTCTGAAAGCTGGCCTGCTATGCAGCTCCTGCCTGCCCAAGTATGCCCAGGCATGCCTGGACAAGACAGAAAACTTTTCACCTTACGTTGTGGGCAACCTTTTTAATGATTTGAATTGCAATAACAAATATAGGTGATTTAAAAAAAAAGATGCATGATAGGGAAATTTCATGATGATTTTTGTAATCAGCAGCCCAAAGTCCATAAGATACACCCAAAAGTATTCAGGAAGCAAAATCTTTGTTGTCCAGTGTTATCAGAAGGAGGGTAAGTCTGAATGAATGCAGCATCTCCAGACTTTACCATTAAAAATTGCATTGATTTTCAAGCTCAGCGTAAATGAAGTGCTCATAGCGAAGCTTAAGACATCATGCTTCACATAGGAAATGATTCCTTATGTAGTCTTAATAAGAATGAGTCTTAAAGTTGCAGATTGATCTAATTTTGCCAAGTTTATATTTGTTGCTAGTTCTGTGATTGTGTTTCAATAGACTAAAGCTTTACTAATTTAATTTCACCACAGTCCCACATCAAAATTGCTGCGGCCTATGGATCAATGAAGGATATTTCAGTTTACAACGTGCTGGGTCTGTCCCCATCTCAAATCTACATTGTGGGACGTCCCTCAAAAAAGTACCAGAATCAATGTCAGGTAATGTGCTTCTTTAGAACATGATAAAGTGTACATTGAATTGAAAGGTTAAGAAAATCGTTGCTTTAAAATAAGTTTTAAAATCCCATATGCACCACAGAAATAAACTTAATTATTTGACGATCTGATTGGTTATCATCAGCTAATGTCAACATTCTTAATTCTGCTATTTTCCATTTGACAATCCCATTTTCTTCCTCTCATTATTCCATTTACGATTTCCACTTTCCTGAGCCTGCTGTCTTTATTCATTTCCATGGGATGCCCGGAAACTTCAGTGGTTGTCACAAATCTGCTGCAGAGTTTAGAAAAACCATCAAAATGTGGGAAGTGGAAGTCCTTTTAACTTAAGGTTTTGAAAGGCACTCACTGGGGAATTGATGATGAAGTGATATGGCCCTGGATACTGGAGAACAGGCTGGATGAAAACCAGTGCAGCTGTGGAAAGCAACTGAAGGAATCTATCGCTCTGGCCCCTGGTGGCATGTGACATTGCACTTTGTCCACAGTATCTTATTTAAACAATGCTCATCTGTTCACTCTTTAACTGGTACAGTATCCCTGTTGGCTCATTTGTGCCTCAGCATTATAGTGAGCCTGTGTATGCCTTTGTGCATGTTATGTGCCCATGTGTACACAATTGTATGTGTCTCTGGATATTTTTATGTGTGCAGATTAATATACACACATTTGTGGGTGAGTGCAAGTGTGTGCATATGACTTTGTGTGTGTGTTTGTCTGGGCAATACAGAATCATCAACGGCACCAAAATACAAGCCTATACTTCAACGGGAGTTAAGATTTTGTAGTTCACTTTATGCTGGATAATATCAAGACTTTAGACTGACTTATACTTGTGCGTCAACTCGACGCCGAAACCTATGCAAGTGGCCTACGCATGTTGTGAGCATTTATACTTGTGCATTGGTGTGTCTGCGTCACTCTGCAATTTGGGCACATCACACATGCGCATACACCTGCCCGTGCAAGGCTTCATGGCCATGGTAGTCTTTCTCAGGGTAAACCAGTTTAAAGCGGGTTTCTGTTTTTGTAAAAGCGAAATGTGTCCTCCATAATTTCGGAGGTCTGCAGAGCTTTATGGAAAGCATTGCAGCCAGAGTTCCTTCCCTGCCCTGCCCTTCAGTCAGCCAATGGGAAGCTATTGCAGCGTAGGAGGAAATGCGATGCTACCAGTCGGACCAATCACAGTTGTTGTGGTCTGCATTGCTGCGACGCGTAGTTACATTTTGGGAGAGGTGCGCGTCAGGCTACGGCGTAGGGATCCGGGTAGGCTCTGCGTAGGGTTTGCGGCTATGCCGTACCTACGGCGTCAAGTTGACGCAGAAGTATAAATCAGCCTTTTGTCTCAATATACAGCAGGGGAAAAATATAAACTAAACCTTGATTTTTATCAACGTCACATTGTTATAATGAAAAATTTATTCAGCAATATGACTTTTATACTTCACACTTGAGTTCAATTATTAACAACCAAATGTTTAACATGATTTTATGCAATTCCTTTGTGTGCTATTTGGGTGGCCACAATATTACTGGTTGTGCTGAGGTAAGCTGGTCAGCAACCCTGTGCACAAGGTTTCTGGGAACGATCCCAAGAATGAAAGGGTTAATATATGAAGAGTGTTTGTTGGCTTTTGGCCCACTGGTTTAGAAGAATGATGGAGGATCTCACTGAAACCTATTGAATATTGAAAAGCCTAGATAGAGTGGACGTGGAGAGGATGTTTCCTATAGTGGGGGAGTCTAGGACCAGAGGACACAACCTCAAAATGCAAGGGCATCCCTTTAGAACAGAAATAAGTATGAATTTCTTTAGCTAGAGGTTGGTGAATCTGTGGGATTCATTGCCACAGATGGATGGGAAGACGGCAGGAGAATGGGATTGAAAGGGATAATAAATCAGCCACGTTGGCATACTGGAGCAGACGCCAAAGGCTGAATAACCTAATTCTGCTTTTCTATCTTACCGTCTTATGGTTCTCTGATGCCTGGTTTGACTTGGTGCTGGAGAAGTTTCTGAAATCCTCTGCCAGGTTAAAGCCACCTCCATTTCTACATCTTCTTCCCTCGGCCATTCCATATCCGTCTCTCATACCAACCTACCCATCTGCCCACTAACTGCTAATGCTCCTAATGAAATGTCCTGTGATGTATGTTAAAGGTGGAAAAAGGAAGCTATTTGTTAACTGGTTGATGGTAATGTAGATTCCAGTGTAAGTCTCAATGGCATTCCCAGTGTGTCGCCCACCTAGCTTACAGATGGACAAAGGTTAGTTGACTTTACCAGAAAAGGGGTAAGGGTGTAGCTGACAACATTCCTGGGATATAAACAAATGGCAGGAGGTGGACGTTAACTGGAAGTGGGGTCTAATTACTTAGCTGGGACAGTGGCAAGACATTAGCTGGGCTAGGCACTGGAATTTTACCCTGGTGGGACCAGATACTTATAAAGGGTGGGATCGTAGCATTTCTGACAGTGATGTAGCAGCTTACCAAGGATGGGGAATAATGTTTACTCTTAAAGACAAGATATTTTGCAGATGCTGGAAATCTTGAAATATTCATAAACACAACAATGGAAAGGAATAATCAATCAACATTTTGGACTGAAACCCTTCATCAGGAATAAAGTTTATTCCTTTCAGGTCAGATGTTTATTGTGATGGGGACGGAGATTTCTCATGAGTTGGGGCTGGAAATGTCCTGGACTGGATATAGGACGTTTAGCCAGGATAGTGACCAGATGTTGACTCTAGTGGGGCTGACTGTTTACCAGGGCAGTCGTGGAGACATATAACAAGGTGGGGGTGGGATTTTCCCAACTATTGACCAAAATATTTCAGGCAGGTAACTAGATACTTTGGGGCTGGGATTTGTAATAGAAAACTCCTGTGTTTTAACTCTATGGTATGTATTTCTCTGCCCTGTCCTAGACCAGTAGGAGATTAGCTTGAGCAGGAAAGGAGGGTTGGCTGTGATCTATTTTCTTCTGACTGAGGCAGTTTGGCTAGGTCCAGAGAAGGTGTTGTGGCTGGGATATTGGGAAGGCCCAGCAGCATGCACGCCTTATCTTTCCCTGACGGTCAAGGAATTTGCCTTCTTCTTGAAGCCTTCCTCATTGAGATGTTGGGTTTCTTAGTCTTCAAAGCAGGCTGAGGCACAAGTTGATGGCACATCTCTCAACCCAGAAGTCAGAGTGTGGGGTGAAAATTCCTGAAGTTATATTGGTTTCCTGTATTAAGCCACTGATTGTTCCCAAACTGATTTTTAAGCAAATTGCCCAATAGATGTGAATTCAGTGGTGAATGAGAAGCTGTTTGTCTGGTCAGGAGCCTCCTCTAGTGCTGGATCACTGGTACTGCACCAACCTTAACCATTTAGACCAATGCATATCAATGTAAGAATCACAGAAACGGGAGCGGGTGTGGTACACTTTGCCCCTCAGATTATTCTACCATTTAGTAAGCTCTTGGCTAACTTTTTGCCTCAGTCCCATCCTTCTGCATGAACTCTATATCACTTCACATCAGAAACTCCCTCATCAAACATAAAATGCTGGAGGAACTCAGCACGTCAGGCAGGATCTATGGAGAGCAATAAACAGTTGACGTTTTGGGCTGAGACCCTACATCATGACTGTAAAGGATGAGGGAAGAAACATGAAAAAGAAGGTACGGGGGAGAGGTGGGGGAAGGAGATGGACAAGAGTCAGTGAGGTCCTCTCTCAATGCTCCCTCGCTGTGGTCTCTCCTGTTCTCTGACTCTTCGACCATGTGTTCACCCAGAGCTGCTACCACAATCACTTATCCTCCTGGGAACTTGTTTCAGCCGCCATCTTGTTCCACATGGTTTCCAGCTTTACTCAGAATCTCTGGTGTTTATGAAACGCTATGATAAGACCCTAAGACCTAGCAGAACAATTAGGCCATTGAGTCAGCTCTGCCATTTCGGCATGGCTGGTTTATTATCGTTCTCAACACCATTCTCCTACCTTCTCTCCTTAATACTTGGTGCCTTAATTAACCAAGAACCTATCAAACTCTGCCTTAAATACGCCCAATGACTTGGCCTGCACAGCCAGCTGTGGCAAAGAATTCCACAGATTCACCACCGTCCAGCTAAAGAAATTTTTCCTCACGTCTGTCCTAAATGGATGTCCCTCAATTCTGAGGCTGTGCCCTCTGGTTCAAAACTCCTCTGCTATAGGAAATGTCCTCTCCACATTCACACTATCCAGACCTTACAGTATTCAATAGGTTCAAAGAGATCCCCCAACTCCCATTCTTCTAAACTCCAGCGAGTATAGGACCAGAGCCATCAAACACTCCTCATATCATGTGTTATCCCTTTCATTCCTAGGGTCATTCCTCTGTATTCTTTCCAAAGCCAGCACATCCTTTCTTAGATAAGGGGCAGAAAACTGCTCATAATACTCCCAAGTGCGGTCTGACAAATGCCTTATAAAGCCTTAGCATTACATCCTTGTCTTTGTATTTGCCTTCCTTATCACCAACTCAACTTGCAAGTTAACCTTTAGGAAATCCTGCACAAGGACTCCAAACCCCTCTGCACTTTTGATTTTTGAATTTTCAATAGGTTTACAAAATAATCCACACGTTTATTCCTTCTGCCAAAGTGCATGACCGTGCACTTCCCTCCATTATATTCCATCTGCCACTTCTTTGCCCATTCCCTAAAGTGTTGAGGTCCTTGTGCAGGCACCCTGCCTCCTCAACACTACCTGCCCCTCCACATCTTCATATCATCCCCAAACCTGGTCACAAATCCATCAATTCCTTCATCCAAATCATTGATGTACAACATGAAAGGAAGCAGTCCCAACACCCACCTCTGTGGCAGAACCAGAAAATAACCAGAGAAGGCCCCCTTTATTCCCATTCTTTGCCTCCTGCCAGTCAGCCAATCTTCTAGCCATGATGGTATCTTCCCTGTAATACCATGGGCTTTTAGCTTGTTAAGTAGCCTCATGTTTGGCACCTTGTCAAAGGCCTTCTGAAAATCCAAATACACAACATCAACTGATTCTCCTGCTTGTTATTTCCTCAAACAATTTCAACAGATTTATCAGGGAATGTTCCCCCTTTATAAAACCATGCTGACTTAGGCCTGTTTTATTACGTTACTCTAAGTACCCCAACACTTCATCTATAATAATAGACTCCAATATCTTTCCACCCACTGAAGACAGATTAACTGTCCTATAATTTCCTTTAATCAGCCTCCCTCCCTTCTTAAAGAGCGGAGTGACATTTGCAATTTTCCAGTGCCCAGGAACCATTCCAAACTTTAGTGATTCATGTAAGGTCATTACTAGTGCCTCCAACAATCTCTTCAGCTACTTTTTTCAGAACCCTAGAGTGTAGTCCATCTGGTCCAGATGACTTATCTACCTTTAGAATTTTCAGCTTCCCAGCCGCCTTCTCCTTAGTAATAGTAATGGCACTCACTTCTGGCCCCTGACATTCCAAATTTCTGGCAAATGTTTTCCACAGTGAAGACTGGCGTAAAATACTTATTAAGTTCCTCTGTCATTTGTTTGTCCCCTATTACTACCTCTCCAGCATCATTTTGCAGCAGTCCATTATCCACTCTCATCTCTCTTTTACTCCTTATACTGTATATCTGAAAAAAAAACTTATTGCATCCTCTTTTATATTATTGACTACCTTACCTTCAGATTTCACCTTTTTTCTCTGTGGCTTTTTTGTTACCTTTTGTTGGTTTTTAAAAGCTTCCCAGTTCTCTACCTTACTACTAATTTTTGCTATATTATATGCCCTGTCTCTTGCTTTTATACTGTCTTTAACTTCCCATGTCAGCCACAGTTGCCTTATCCTCCCATTAGAATACTTCTTCATCTTTGGTACGTATTTTTCCTGCACCTTCTGAACTTCCACAGAAGCACCAGAATTGCTGTTCTGCCATCAACCTTGCAAGCGTTCCCTTCCAATAAACTTTGGATAGCTCCTCTCAAGCCTCTGAAATTCCCTTAACTCTACTGTAATACCAGTACATCTGGTTATAACTTCTCCTTCTCAAACTGTAGAGCAAATTCTATTATATAATGATCACTGCTTCCTAAGGGTTCTTTTACCTTAAGCTTTCTAACCAAGTCTTCTTCATTACATAACACCCAATCCAGAATTGCTATTCCGTTAGTGGGCTCAACCACAAGCTGCTCGTAAAAAACCATATCATAGCATTCTACAAATTCTGTCTCTTGGGATCCAGCACTAATCAGATTTTCCAATCTACCTGCATATTGAAATTCCCCATGATTATTGCAATATTCTCCTTTTTACATGCCTTTTCTATCTCCCATTGTAATTTGTAGCCTATTCCTGGCTTTTGTTCGGAGGCCCATATATAACTCCCATCAGGGTTTTTTTACACTACCCATAGGGATCTTCCAATCCTATGTCACCTCTAAGGATTTAATTTAATTTTTTTACCAATTGAGCCACTCCAGCCCCTCTGCCTACCTGTCTGCCCTTCCGGTGCAATGTATATTCTTGGACTTTAAGGAGAAACAATGGCTTAGCAATAGTCTAGTGGAGTGGGGGCAATAAAGTGGGACAATGCAAATGGCCAAACCAGTGCCAACTATGGTAATTCAATACCAAGGTACTATGTGGTTCTGAACAAGTCTCTCACTCCTTTGCACACTCTGCCAACTGCATTTAGACTAGGTTGTTTGGATTAGAGGAGAGAGCAGGCGAGTGGTGTGAGAGGGCCAAGTGGGAAGCGATCTGGCTGTTTGATATAAAGGTAGTAGCTGGGGATTGGTGGTGGTTGTGGGGGTGGTGATGGCATAGGGTTTATGGTTGGGCTAAGGATCCATAGAAGGGCTGAAGCTGCACAGTGGGTCTGGTACATGGAGAACCCAGAGGGAAAATGGCAGACCTGGTGCAATTGCATTTACTTTCGTGTCTCCCTTCATAAAATAATTTTCTATGAACGGGGGGAAAATGTGGCACCAAGTAACTGGTTTTCAAGGCTTGTACCTTGTGCTTGGGAACCAAAGAACAATGTGATAGAAAATTAAAATATTCAGATATAGAATATTCAAGAGGATGAGAAGATAGAGCATGATTAGTGCTAAGGCTTTATAAGACATTGGTCAGACTGCACTTGGAGTATTGTGAGCAGCTTTGGTCCCAAAGATATGCTATCATTAGAGCGGCTCCAGAGGAGGTTCAGGACTATTATCCCAGGAATGAAAGGGTAAACATATGAGGAGTGTTTAATGGTTCTGGGCCTGTAGTCAGTGATGGAATGAAGGGACATCTCATTGACACCTGCTGAACATTGAAAGGTTGAGAGAGTGTGGATGCAGGGAGAAGGCTTCCAATATTGGGAAAGTCTAGAATTGAGGGCTCAGCCTCAGAATTGAAAGATGTCCTTTTAGAATTGAGATGAGGAGGAATTTCTTTAGCCAGAAGGTGAATCTGTGGAATTCTTTGCCACTGAGTGGCGCATCAGTGGAATTCATTGCCATAGATGGCTGTGGAGGCCAAGTCATTGGGTACATTTAAAGTGGAAATTGATAGGCTCTTGATCAATAAAGGCATAAAGAAATTACGGGGAGAAAGCAGGAGAATAAGATTGAGAGGGAAAATAAATCAGCCATGATAGTATAGTAGAGCTACTCGAGGGGCCAAAAGGCCTAATTCCACTCCTATGTCTTAAGGTCTTATTAAAGCTGAGTTGTACAGAGCAAACAAAATCAAAGAGTCATTTTTAATATGAAGTATATTACAAAGTTGGAATGATCTCCTTAAAAGGCCATGGCTGTTGGAACAGTTGATGCTGTTAAAGACTGAGAGTGACGGGTTTTTATTTGGAAAGATTATTCAAGAACTTGAGCAAAGATAGGACATTGTACAGGTGTCTTGATGGTGTCTGCATGGCTTGATGGCTGAAAACCTTAACTGTAGAATCATCAATCCATATAGCACAGAAAATGAGCCACTGGTCCGCATTTTGATTGCCAAGCATCCATTTACACTCATTCCGTTTTAGTATTGCCGCATGTCCATCAGCCCTCTCCAAATTCCGTCACCTGCCTGTCCATGAGGGAGAGTTTACAGTGGGCAATTAACCTATCAAGCAGCACTCTTTGGGGACATGAGGGGGAACCAGACGAATTCCAACCAGTCAGAGGGAGAACATGCCTGATAGATTATGAGAGGCATAGATAAAGTAGACAGGAAGTATTTGTTTCCCAGGGTTGAAATGTCTAATACAAGAGGGCATGAATTGAAGGCGAGAGGGGTAGATTAAAAGAGGATGTGTTTTTTACCCAGAGTGGTAGATGCCTGGATTGCGCTGCCTGGTAAGGTGGTAGAGGCAAACACATTAGAGCTTTTAAGAGATGTTTGCATAGGCACATGGATGTAAGGAAGATGGAGGGATATGGACATTGTGTAGGTAGGAGGGATTAGTGTTTGGGTGTTTCTGATTTGCTTTTTAGCTGGTTCAGCACAATATTGTGGGCCAAATGGCCTGTTCCTGTGCTGTACTCTTCTATGTTCCAGTCTGAAAGTAATGATGGTGAGGATTGAACCTGGGTCACTGGACTTGTGAGGCAGCAGCTCCACCTGCACACCACTGTCCACACTGGGAATTTGTGCACTGATAATTCAGTGATTTGGGATTCTGTCTGCTGTGTAGTAAACTCTGCGTTTCTTCCTGCAGTTTCTCTCTGAAGGTTATGCTGCTCATTTGGCCCGGCTGGAGTTCAGCCACCGCTCACGTCCGAAGAAGAGCAACTCCCGGATGATCCTACGCAAGGGGAGCTTCGGACTTACCGCTCAGCCGGACTTCCTCCGGAAACGCAACCACCTGCGCAGGACGATGTCGGTTCAGCAACCGGACCCGCCGTCCTGCAACCCCAAGCCCGAGCGAGCGCAGAGCCAACCCGAGTCCGACAAGGTTGAAAGGCATCCCCACAGCATAGCCTGGGCCCGCAGTGGAGGCTCCAAATCGGAGCCAGGTGTGTGAGTGATGTACCATAGGTTAAGGAGAGTTCAGGGCTTCATGCGCAGTCTGAGCTCACACCGGGAAAGGTAACATGGAGCTGTGGTGCCCATTAAACAGAGTGCTGGGCTGGAATTTCCTCTTCTTGTCCAATCAATGGCAGGGTTGCACTAGGCTGCACCTCCATCCTTATAAGTGATCTGGCACTGACCCTGGTGAATCTTTATAGATCAGTTATGTAGATGGGTTCCTCAGGATCTTTTCAGTTATTGCAATGGGTTCCCCAAGGCATTGGAAGGTCAACACTGTGAGAGAGCACCTTTACCCTCCAGCTGGCTATTTTGGGATATCACAAAAGGGGAACATGCCCACAATTGCTCAATGTGCATTCCCACAGGGTGAGGCTTCCCACCAGGAAAACACTTACACAAATTCAATGGGATATTTCAGAAATGACCTGGCCTTTAGGCATTTTCTGGGCAACATTACAACACCGGTGAGTTACAAGTCATAAAATCATGTTAAGGAGGATGACTGTAATTCTCCGTTGCTAATGAGATACCCTGGGATGCTTTGTGTATACTTTTATCACTGGAGCAAGCTGAGGTGTGGAATAACACTGAGGAATACTGAGGAACCTGTTGACAAGGAAGGCTTTTCACTTCTCTCACAAGTTTTTGGGAGCTTTGCAATTCAAACTGTGATTTGATGGCAGAAACAGCAAGTGAGGGAATCCCTGGCTCCCTTCACAATAATTGCTGAATTATTGGAGAGGCGACATTATTGGGGACTTCTCAGTATATTATCTCATTCCCTCACTGAAAGGATCAAGCATTGCTTGGCTGTAAAAAAAAACAATCAACTTGGCGAATAATAATGATTGGAATACTGCGCAGGATATAAAATGAAAAATGAGAAACTTTCTTTTTCATATTGTTAGTTGTCATATTTCATTTTACAGGCATTGCCATAGTTTAGAAGAGTAGCCATTGCTGGGTTGCAGGAAGCATAAAGCTAGCCCGTACAAACATTCTCACCAACAGCAGCAATCAGTGCAAGAAGTTCAGCACCGTGTTCGGAAAACTAGGTTTCCTTTGATTAAATTGTTTCACATATCAGGAAATGAAATATTTTATTAACCCTACAAATTTATGTCAAGTGATCAGGATTCATTCACATGGAGGCAAGTTACCTTGTTTTGAAAAGTGAAAGACTTGCACTTCCATTATACCTTCCACGTCCTTATCAGGACGTCCCAAAGCACTTTGTAAGCAATGAAGCACTTTTGAAATGTGACTGCCAGTATGTTGGATGTGAAATGACTGTTATTTACACTAATTTGTTTGTCTAGAATTATGAGGGAAGAAACTCTGCAGAGTTTTCCTGATGTCTCGCCTTGTGTTGAGTAATCTCAGAGAGCTGCTGTACCTAGCAGACTATAGCAGTCATGTGGTTCTATAGAGAGAGAACTGGTTTCCAGGTTAAGACTGCAACCAGGATGTTATTAGCGTCTATAAAGTGACATGAACCAAATTGGCCAGACACTGCAGTGACTCAGGTGGGACTGCAAACATACCATTCTTGACTGAAACTGTAAAGAATTTATTTCCATCTCTTGTATTCCATAGTTGGCTCCTGCATGGCTGAAAACTGAAATGTTCATGCAACCCCCTGTTTTTTGTTATCTGAATATTTGGACTGGAGGCAATCTTGTAGGTACAACCCCCATCCAATCATGACTATTCTAGGGCCTTCTGCTTTCCATAGTTTGTGCATAACTGGTCCTTCTTTAAGCTTTTTAACGTGGTTTGTATATAGCTGCTCCACTTGCAATATTTCCTTCTTCTGAAGGAACTGGGTAGGGGTACAATATATCAACAAGTTGATAGAAGAGTGAAGGCTGTTCAACATAATGAGGTTACAGAATGTGATTGTAGAGAGTTTACTGTTGCTGATGTCTCACAGCATCCCTAGGAGGTCTCAGCTTTGACCTGTCTGATCTGTTAGCACACAAAGCAAAGGAGGATGTTTGTTATTGTGTGGATAATACACAGTCAGTCTGAAGAACGGTGAATGATCACTGCTAACAATGTTAACATGAGCGAACATTGTACTGATTTAACTTGAGTTAAATTAGCTGAATATATAATTAGTGGCCACTTTATTAGGCATCTCCTTTACCTAATGAAGTGGTCACTGAGTGTATGTTTGAGGCCTTCTGCTGCAGCTCCCTTTCATTTCAAGGTTTGATGCATTGTGCATTCATGGATGCTTTTCTGCACACCACTATTGTAACTTGTTTTTTGAGTACTGTCACCTTCCTGTCAGCTTTAACCAGTCTGGTCATTTTCTTCTAACCTCTTTGTCCACAGAACTGCTACTCACTGGATATTTTTTTGTTTCTCTCACCCTTCTCTGCAAACTCTAGAGACTGTCGTGCTTGAAAATCCTAGGAGATCAGCTGTTTCTGAGGTACTCAAACCACCAATAATCATTCCTCAGTCAAAGTCACTTAGATCACATTTCTTCTCCATTCTGATGTTTAGTCTGAACAACAGCTGAACCTCTTGACCATGCTTTTATACATTGAGTTGCTGCTACATGATTGGCTGATTAGATATTTACATTAATGAGCATGTGTACAGGTGTATTTAATAAAGTGGCCACTGAATATACTAACTAATGTCATGGTCTTGTCAGCAAGTCACTCCCATGAGTTTTCTTACCTTCACTACTTTGGCTTTGAGCATAGCACTTGCTTCCACTGGAACCCTTCAGACAGAAGTACCTTTCCATCTTTCCCGTCAAATATTGAGTCCAAGCCACTTTCAAAAGGAATTTTCTTTGCATAATCTTTATTCTGGTCCTTTCCATTTCTGCCTTTTAGTGTGAGAAGCTTGTTATGTTTTATTGGAGAACATTCATTCCACTGCTTCTGATCCCTCTTCGTGCTCTTACTCCAAACTGGACAATTCTGAAATATTTTAATCCTTAATGTCCATGAATGCCACATCACTACAGTGATCTACACTTATCACTATTACCACCAATCACTGTTTAAATCCCTTAGATTGATCTTCACTCTTTATGGGCATGACATCTATATGAGCAATGTGTTATCTCCTGTCAGTACTCAGCATTCAAAATTATTGTAGACTTCCTGTTTCCTTGCAAGTGATATGATTTCCACGTTTTGAGAATGGTTTCTCTTTTAAAAACTTTGGATCATCCTTGACCTTATTTTTGATGTTGGTCTTTGACCTTATCTGAGGATAAATAACAAGATTTCAGTCTGTGCTCATAGCAGTACATAACGTAATATGCAACAGCATGACTGGTGTGTTGTCTGAGGTTTAATGGTGCTGCACATTCTGCAGAGTGTTTTTACTGCTCAACAGTGGCAAAACTCAATAATAAGATCATCCCACTAATTAAACTATCACATGCTAAACCCACATGTCCCAGGTCTGTTGATATCCCCATTTGCCTACCTGGTGTAAACCCAACAGGCATTGAGCTCCAATATCCTAATAACTCTATAGTTGAGATCCTTTACCGCTACCTGTGGGACAACTTCACCTCCATGTTCACCTTGTCCTCATTGCCACCAAAGCCATTGTCTCTTACAGCCTCAGGGCTTGCATTCCCTGCTGACTCTTAAATACATTAGCCTGTACATTTGATCTCTTTACGTTTTTTTTCTTGTAGAAGTTGCTTGTCGCCCAGTTTAAATATGTATGCACGCCTTTAGTTCTGCATGTCTCTGGATACTAATTATTGTTCTAAATGCTCTCGAGAAGATAGTGATGAGCTCACCTTCATTAACCACTGCAGTGACTCCACAATATTGTTTGGTGGGAAATTTCAGGATTTCGATCCAGGGATGATGAAGAGTTGGTAATATATCCTTAAATCATGCTTGTAGTGTACTTGAAGGAGAATCCGGAGGTGGTGCTACTCTTTGCACCTGCTGCCTTTGTCCGTTTTTTGGCAGTAGATGGTGATGGTTTGGGAGATGCTTTAGGAGTAACTACAGTGCACTTTATAGATAGTACACACTGCAGACATTGTGCATGTGTGGTTAGGATGGTTGATAGATTGCCAGTCGAATGGGCTTCATTGACTGCTGTTAAGTTGGTTGAGAATTGTGGAGCTGCAGTCATTTGGACAACTTTTCTCATGCGGCTGTCTTGTGCATTTTAGATGGTGGAAAGGTTTGGAGAGTCAGAAGAGGATATCCAGCTACTCTGATCTGCTCCTGTCTGTCGTCATGTCTTTTATATAGCAGGTCAATGATGATCCAGTAAGTGTTTGTGTAGGGGCAGTGGTGATGGTAATGTCAATGAATGTCAATTATAGGAGTTAGACTCTTGCTGGTTAATGAAATCATGCTCAATGAGAAATGGATCTGTACACTGCTCGGTTCATCTTAGTATTGCTGGCAATTCCTAGCATCAGTCCCATAGTTAATGGCATAGATTTTCACAAATAAAACGACATGAGGCATTTTATGTTTAAGAAAAACCATAATAACTCAATTACTGAACTCCAAAAAACTGAATGTAAAGTTCAGTAAAAGTCCTTTACATAATTACATCATTACATCAGACCAGCCTCTTAAAGTGAACCCCACCTCAGTGTCAGTGGTTATGTACGTTTCTACCAATTACATTACTCTACACTGAGATCTCAGGTAGTGTTCCATGTGCGACCTCCCTTACGAATGTAACGGAGCTCTTGGGTGCAATCTATGATACTTGTGGATGCTCAGAAAAATATCTAGGGATTGGCGATGAGATGTCAGTAAAGGGATCTGCACATCAATGCTCTTCTCCTAACAGCAGCAACCCTTGGTTTACAATGATTAGTTAAAGGGAACTCTAAAATATGGGCTCCCTTCAATGTCAAAGTCTCCATGTGCATATTAAATCAATACGGTAGTTTAGATCACCTGGTGAGGAGCTTCTCCTGGTTTTGGCCGTGAACAGGGTTGCTGGACAGAGGTTGTTGCATTGCATTCAACACTACCTTCCCCAGCACCTTCTTGTCAACTGTCTACTTGGCTGTTCCGTGGTTGCTATAGGAAATAGTCCTTTAAGGTTTGATACCTTTCCTGAAGTTCAGTGTAGCAGTAATTGGAGATGCACAGCCTTCAAGTTAGCTTAACATTCTATGTGTAAAATGCCAAAGCACCATTATTAATGCATCGTTATATCGGATTGGCTGTACACAGCACTATGCCTCCAAAACAAAAGGTGACATTCAGTCTCTCAGGTCAGTTGTTTTAGCAGCATCATCATCGAAATGACTTCTGCTATTCCCCACTCATAAATTGACTTGCTCTATTTTGTTCTTGGTCAATAAGCAGTAGAAAAATGGAAAATATTATTCAATTCTGCACTACCTATGATATAACTGTTATGAACACTGCTACTTGCTTTGTGATGTGAAACAGACCATGACACTTTCATCTGAGTTTCCTGTAACCTCTATTGCCCCATGGGCAATGTCACTAAATCTTCCACAATCTTCACCTGACCTCCTCTTGGCCAATATTTCAAAGCATACCCTTCAGCCTTCCTTCATTCCAATCATAGAAAACACGTCTTAAATCCCACCTTTCTATTTTGTCAAAGAGCTTCTCCTTTCAGGCTATCATTTTTTCCAATGGTTTCATTTCTGTTCTGCAACATTTTCTGATACCTTGTAGAAATTAATAAAGAAGTCTTTGGTAATATTTTTCCCCTGGCCGCTGCTCATACAGCTAACATCAAGGACAAGCCATTCGAAGCCTGGGCATGAGGTCATAATGGGATTATGTTGTATCTGCCTTCATGAAGCAATCGCAGGCAAAAGGAACTTACATCCTGACCTGTTCTGCCATTCCTTGAGAATTTCATGTGGATTGGTAGCAGGTGCTGTATTTTCAATCAGCATTGTCCACCCATCATGGTTGTCTGCTGTGTCTATTTGTACAGAAAGGCATTGCTGCAGATCTTCCACTCACTGCCCATGCCACTGCTGTGTCTTCCACCGGGAAAAGCAGCCAGTTTCCTTGGTGTTACACCAAAATGGGTTTAAGCTGGCAATGCCACCGTCCAGCATTTTCTCACCTCCTTCCTTACCAGGATCATCCCTCTCCTCCCCCCACCAGCTTCTCATGGAGCCCAGAGGAAGTACATGAACATTGACAGTTATCTAGCTGTGTGTGACTATTCTGCCCTCATACTCTGTGCTGAGGTTCCATTTGAATGTGTGGCACAGTGGCACTGTAGTAAAGCTGATTCTTCTCAACTCCAGCAGTCTGGGTTCAGTTCTGACCTCAGGTGCTGTCTGCGTGGAGCTTACCCTGTGATTGTGTGTGTGTGTTTTCTCCCTCATCCCAAAGATGTGTAGGTTGGCAAGTTAATTAGATGCTGTAGCTTGCCCTTGGTGTGTAGGTGAGGCAGTGGTAAGTAAGGCAAATGCATTCTAAGCAATCATTTCGAGGACCAGAATATAAGAGCAAGGCTTTATAAGGTATTGGCCAGACCGCATTTGGAGCGTTGTGAGCAGTTTTGGACCATACATCTGAGAAAGGATGTGCTGGAACTGGAGAGGTTGAGGAGATTTAAGAGAATGATCCCAGGAATGAAGGAATTAATACATGAAATGTTTCATGGCTCTGAGCCTGTACTCATTGGAGTTTAGAAGAATGACAGAGTTGTCTCATTGACACCTAACAAATATTGAAAGGCCTAGTCCTGACGAAGGGTCTCGGCCTGAAACGTCGACTGTACCTCTTCCTAGAGATGCTGCCTGGCCTGCTGCATTCACCAGCAACTTTGATGTGTGTTGCTTGAATTTCCAGCATCTGCAGATTTCCTGTTGTTTGAAAGGCCTAGATAGAATTTTGTGTGGAGGAAGTTTCTGGTAGTGGCAGAGCCTAGGACTAGAGAGCACAGCTTCACAAGTTCAACCCTTTAGAACAGAGATGAGGAAGATGATCTTTTTTTATCCAAAAGGTGGCGGATCTGTGGAATTCATTGCCATAGACAACTGTGGAGGCCAAATCAATGGGTATATTTTAAGTGTGGTTCTTGATTAGTAAGGGTGTCAAATATTATTGAGAGAAGGCAGTAGAATAGGGTTGAGAGGGAATATCAATCAGCCATTTTCCAACTGGCAGAACAGACACAATGGGCTGAATAGCCATATTCTGCTCCTATGTCTTTGAGTGATAGAATCTGGAGGGAGTTGTGGAAATACAGGGAAAATGGGTTACAGGAAAAAATTATGGGAATGGGATTCCCATATACACCAGGATTATGTCTGCAAAATCCTCCAAATCCACTGGAAGGATAACTGAAACGATGTTGGTGTTCTCTTTCCAGCCAGCACCTCAGGGTTGAGTGCCTCAGTGAAATCAGCTCTGTGGGGCATGCCTCATTCGGACTCTTGAAGTACTTTGCTTTTGAGTTCTTTCAAGGGGAAGGGAGTAGCAGGTAGGCAGAAGGTGATTAAGGGGTGTGGTCAAGGCTTCCTTGAAGTGAAACATCCCCACTTACTGCCCTCTGGGAACTGCTAGCACGTGACTGCTCACAGAGGAAACTACCTGTGCAGTGGTAGAACGACATCCATCTTAGGCTTGCCAAGCAGCTTCTGTGCAGTGGGGAGAGTGTGTACCTCTGAACCCACACAACTGTACTCTTTGATGGACCGTGGAAGATGCTTCCAATGGATAAAATGTTTGTGTTGTACTGTTTAAATTGTCGATTTAAAAAAAAAACACCAGTTCCAATTGATTCTTGTGATGTTTGCCAAGCCCTTCCCCAAAGAGCATTGATGGTGATATAAATTCTGGGGGAGCAGATGAGGGAAGCTTGCCCTTTGTCAGGCACTCTGACAGTGTGGCTCGTTTATTAGATCACAGTAGCCTCTGTCACACTTGACAGCTGCAATCTGGTGGGCTTCCACAAGATGACCACACATGTACCTAAGATTTTGGCAGCAGAGGATGAGAGAGGACAATAGTGGGTGGGGGGGGAGCATCATTGAGAGGAAACCAAATTATGTGGGAAAGGGTCTGAGTATATTACACATACACACACGGTAGGCTACCTGGGATAAGTTTAGGCTGGTACCTTCATACTGCATTCCCTCTTTCCCACCACTCAAAGCAGTTGGCATATGACTTAATATTGTACAGTGGCTTTGGCCACATCAGGTAACTAAGAACTTGGAATATAACCAGTATCTATCAGCCGATGGCAGGAAAGCTACTTACAATTAGGTAGCTCATCTTTGTGTGGGAAAGAAAAAAATAACTGGTCAGATGCCAGAGCTGCTCTTGCCTTGAAGCAGTAATGACCAACCACACAAGTAACCAGGATTAAGAACAACACTGAAGGAGTTAAAAATTGCAAAAAGTGGAGATGACAAAAAACTCCTGTACATATTGAGCAATGTTTACAGGTCTAAGCATAGCAGTGTCAAGTATTTCTTTCTGCAGAGCAAGTCTGTTAAATATTTGTTATTTCAGTGTTTTTGACCTGATTGCAAAAGTAAAGTTGTTCACAAATATTTAAAAAATAACTGTTTTACTATATTGAAAGTCTGCAGTGTTTTACTTTGTAGTATATCTGCTTGACCAAAGTATCTCACCTCTTGCTGTCATGAAGTGCAATGTGTTAAGTATTTAATACTTATTTTTGTATAGATTATATGGTGTAAAACTATGGTTTTGCTTGCAGTCCTTTGTGACAGATAATGCTGTACTTTGTGTAACAAGTTGGTCTAGATTTTTATGTGTACAGTTTTACAATGCTTTGAGATGAAAGGCTGGCTGCACAAGGACTGTGCTGTTTCTAAGAGAGTGGTTTTATTTGTTTAAATGATTTGGAACATTTATTAAAGTTATGATGTGGTTTTGTATAGCAGTGTGGCAGAATATTTGCATCCTGACTCTTTGCACCTTCATTGTAAACCAGTTTTTCAGAGGGTGAAGAATAAAAATGACCAGAAATGCACCATTCCAGGTAAAAGTATAATTATAATAAAGTAGATAATGTAATTGGTGCAAGAGTAGTTGGAGCTGGTGGAAGATGCATTAGCTAGAAATAAACCTTATTATTCCCCAACAATTTGACCCTGCCCCCAGAATAATTGGTGTTGTGTCACATTCAGTCTCCATCATTAATTATACCACATCAGTCCAACAGAATGGTTTAAAAAAAGTCACCAGATTTCCAATTCTGATTGTAAAGTTTATGACCTTTACAGAAATGCTTTAAGTCACCACCTGTATCAATAACTTACTTTGCCTTGTTACAATTCCAGGCAATTATGAAGGGCAAGAAAGGTCAAATGTTTTTTAAAGAACTATTCAAGTTTCATCTTTGTTTCAGCTGATGAATATTTAATCAAATAATATAATTAACCAACAATATATTTTGAAAGCGCGTGACATTTTAAAATAAAATACTGCTTATGAAAATGAATACAGTAATTGTTCAGAAAGCATATATAGGAGAAACACTATAGCACTGTAATGGTTGTTGCAACTAATTCAATATGTGATGGATATTACTGTCTCTAACATAGCCACTGAAACTTCTAGAGAAGAAAGTTGTTTTTGAGGAAGTTAAACTTCCAACCAATATTCGTTGTTCAGCTTCTTGTCATAATGGGAGCCAGTCTTCAGTTAATATAACTTTGCAAACAGCTATCTATAGAGCACAAACTGATGGCCCACAGCACAAGGTTGCCTACTCAGGAGCTGCAGTACAAGACAATGTGGTTATGTTAATTGGACTTGTATCAAACAAGACAACTTGGCCCAAGTTATTAAGTTCAAGGAGGCTTGCAGACCAGATTGATACTATCACTTAGCACGTCAAATAGCTCATCTATCAGTGGTTGGAATATTTGTGTGCGCGCGCAGAGTGTCAGCATTTACAGCTTTAATTGTATGGGAACACTATCCCAGAAGCTTTTCAACCAGTGAGGAAAAATATCTGGGTATAAAACATAGCACATGTAAAGTCAACCAAGTGGATTAAAAAAAACACAAAACAGTATAAATTGTTAGAGGCATTCAATGCTGGGTATGGTCAAGGAATAAAGATGATTGACAGAAAGATGGGGTGAGTAGCATCCATTTCTTTGCCTTCCAATTTCTGCGATGGATATCTTGCCTGTCTGCAACTCATTGGAATGTCTTTTTAGTTTAAAGTAACTGTACCCATTTTGGAAACCCTGTGCTTCAGAAATCATTTGTAATTTGGAAATATTTTATAAGAAATCTGCTGAGATTTCAGTGTTTTAAGAATTGCACCTAACTTTAAACTATAAAGAAACACAATTAAAGCTATTTTGTTAGCTGGAAGTATTTCTTCCTTCATCGGGTGGCAGGCCTCGCAGATCAAATAGGGGATATTGACATCTAAACTTAGGAGGATAAAAGGGGAAGTTAACTAGCCTTTCAAGATTCAGTGGCTACAGTACAACTTTCCTTTTGTGAGGGTACCCAGAGCTGTCTATATTGGCTAGGGCTTAAGATCTTCACAGTCAGCAAACCCAAAACTGTTGACACCCAACTTTGACATATTATACCAAGAGGCAACATTGATGAAATTGACAAGCTCACCATGGGTGCACGAAGCAGCACCAAAGCAGTTGTCAATGTAGTAGAGGAAAAGTTGGGGGTATTACCAGGGACGGCTAGGCTGGGAATTTGGACTGTTCTACATAGCCAAAAAGAGGCAGGCATAGCTGGGGCCCATGGCTACCCCTCGAGTTTGGAGAAAGTGAGAGGAGCTGAGGGAAAGGACCAGTTCTATCAGATGGAGGAGGCGGCTGGTGGTAGAGGGGAATTCATTGTTTCTCTTGTCAAGAGAGGAGAAATTTAAGGCCTTCTTGGTGGGGAACAGAAGTGTATCGGGACTGAACATCCATGGCAAATACAAGGCATTCAGGGACAGTACTGAGGAAATTGAGGACATGAGAAATGTCGCAGATGTAGGTGGGAAGGGACTGAACCAAGGGGGAAGAAGGGAAGGGGGATGAGAACACTAGTTCAGCGCAGCAGGAGTAGGCAGAGACCATAGGCCTATCCAGAAAGTCTGGTTTGTGGATCTTGGGTTGGAAGTAGAACTGAGCAGTGCAGGCCAAAGGAAATATTTGGTGGCAATGGATGAGAGTTCGCCAGCATTAACAAGCCAGTGATTGTGTTGGAGTGGGGTCCTCTTTGAGAGGTAGGTATGAAGTGGTGTCTTGAGAGTTGCAGCCCGGCCTCAGCAAGGTAGAGGTCAGTGTGCCCCCTTTCTCTGTGGGTTTAATAGCAAGGATGGCATTGGTGTGGACAGAGCAGAGAGTGCCCTTATGTTCAGGGGGGTTAAGGTTTGAGGAGGAGAAAGGAGTGCTGAAGACAAGGATAGCTGATGTCTCATCAGCAATTTGAGATGAAAATACCCAGAGCTGGCAGAGTACCAGAACAGTGTGCCCAAGGAGAGGTTGAAGATGGGACAAGGGGTCATCAGTGCAAGGTGTGGAATTCTTGTCAAAGAAATGGGCTTGGAGATGGAGGTGACATACAAAGAGCTCGATATCATGGTGCAGCAGAACTCACTGAGGCGGGTGTGGGGGGGCAAAGACAAGGCACTTGCTGAGGTGCTAGCATTAAGGTCTAGCTTGGAGCTGGAACTAGAGCTACAGGCCAAGCAATTTGCAGTCTGAAGGGTCATACGAACTGACCTTGGCTGCAGGATCTGGATATGCTCAGGATTGTTTGAACCAGTGTCAGTGATAATAGTGTCACTGGTCTGGAGGCACCCAAGGCAGTTGGGGCCAGGCATGAAGTCAGCGTGATCCATGATCCGGGGGTGTCCAACTGAATCGAGGTCCAAGCGAGAGGCAGCAAGGGGGCATCAGTCTGGGGGCATCCAAGACTGGAGTTGGAGACAGCGGGATCTGCAGTCCAGGGATGGGTGATCTTTCCATTTTACAGGATGCGAGAAAGGTGAATAACCAGTGGTTGAAGGCATGGATCCGGCAGAGGATAAAATGTCAGAGGCACCCATGACAGGTGGAGGAGAGGGGGCTCGGAGCTGTCACAGAGTGACAGGGGCATTGGGCATCTCCAGCTCCACATAGCAGAAAGGCTGGCACATAGAATTCGAAATGAGCAGTCAATTGATAGGTCCAAACAGAGAGACCTGAAAATGGATCTGGAAGCCAGGTGGAACAAGATGGTGGCAAAGACAAGTTCCCAGGAAGGATATGTGGCTGTGGTAGTGAGCCTGGTGAGCACATGGTTGGAGAATCAGAGGGCAGCACAGATCACCGGGGGGGGGGGTGGGGGGAGAGTGAGAGACAAATATTCAGGATTTAACTAACAATAGAAATAGCGTTAAAATCTTTACACCAGATTGTACTAAACTAGTGCTTCTAATAAGATGACAAGATGCCAAGATGCTTCCTGTTGGATTCATACTGTAAACAGCTAGATGCTCAGGATAAAACAATGAGGGAATTTGAAATATTTTTGTACAAATATTACAACCATTTGCAACATCCTAACCACTGTGGGATGGTTGACCTTAATCTGACCAAATTAGGATGCATTCCTTCCATGCCAGAAACAGTGGGACATTCCAACCATCTCTATTTAATTCGCCCATGTTTGACGTAAGGAACCTGACTGACAACAGCGATTGGTCACTGTTTACGCTGGCCTGACTAAACACAATCTAATTCAGCCCAGCAAAAGTCAATACAACTAATACTGTAAGGATTTACTCGTTTTTTAAAAAACACAAATCTTGCATTTGGATTTAAAAATCTCAACTCTATTACAGAAGTAAATTTCCTATGGATGGTAATTACCAAATAAGAGACATCGTTTAACCCCCGAATCTAGACAAAGAAAAAATTTTGAATGGGATATCCAAAGACCCCAAAGGCCTTACAATCATCCTTAGGCGTATTGATTCTTATGCCAGAGTTTTCAAGGCTGACTATGCTCAATTGTTAAAACAATTATACAACAGATGTACAACGGAAAATAATGAATGCTTTTACCTCAGAAGATCGGGGCATTAGAGAACTTGATGAATGTACTCCAGCAAGTAAAGATCTCCAATCAAGAGACTTAAGATTTCGTTCTGCAAATTTGTGTTTCTTCAAAAACCACCATAGCCGTTTGCTATAATAAGGACACATACACCAAACCTCAATTTCACCCCAGTAGAACAGAAATTTACTGCCTGGTAATGATGGCTTACTGTGGTATTCTTTGAGACCACTGCAAAGGAACATACCAATTATGCAGAGTTTGCAACTTCAAGAAAATGATAGCAAATTACCAACAAATGAATGGAGAGCTATCATAACTAGATATGGGAAATGGCAAACACTTTTACAAGATGACGCTTTAAAGTGGGAATACATTTCTAAGAGACATGACTTACAATCCTCACCTGTTATGGAAGATGCAGGTTCATCATCTCCACAACCAAATGTAGCACATCCTTCAGAGAACCATTCCCAAATATGATACTGTGATGGATTAGCAATGAAAATCCAGGAAGAAAGATCCACTCAATTACAGGCAGGAGCCTCTTTTAGGGAGTCAATTAGCTTAATTTGCAGAGGCTAAAGCACAAGAATTACGTCTGAAACAAGTAAATATGACAGAACCAGTCCCAATTTATATGTTGATGTTAATATTGATATTTCTTGATAATTAAGTTAGCTGTGTGTTTGCACTACTTTCCTTTCACATGGAAGAATATTTATGAATTATTATGGACTCAACCAATAAAACAGGTGCTACACATCTTGGGAGATACTCCAGGCCACTTACATTGCTATGGTAGTTAATTGGCTAATTTACAAGCAAAACAAACTGCAGGGATGGACTTTACTATGGTAAGGGAGGTCAGGGTTTTGGTAGTAACCAAAAAAAAAAGTTTCCTTTTCACTGCTAATGATGGCATTATACTATCATGGTTTATATTTTTGACTTAATCTGTCTTACTACATCTTGCAAGTTATGTATACAATGGCAAAAGACTTATCACAAGCAGAAAGGTGGCTACCCCAGCACATACTAAGCTGATAACTTATATATAAAAACTTATTCCACTACCATTTCTTTAAAAGGCTATGTAGTCAGAGGGCCTCCAGATTGAGACTAAATTGATACCATCACTGAGCACATCAAATAGCTCATCTATGGATGGTTGGAAGATGTGCATGGAGTCAGCTTCGCGGCATCATTTGTGGGTGTTTGGGAACTTTGTCCCCAGAAGCTTTTAGACCACCCATGTGAGAAAGGTATCTGAAAGAATAGCACTTGTGTGAAGTCAACAAAGTGGGAGGAAAACAGTACAAATATGTAAGAGAACAGTCAGGCTATTAGGAATGGTTAAACCATATCAAAAAGCATGGCAAAGACATGATAAAATGGAATACATTTCTTCGGGTTCTGTGATGAACGATGTGTTTGCATGTTTTCAGCTTACAGGAATTGTACCTGTGTTTTGGAAATCTTTTTAAGATTGGAAGTTCAGAGGATTTTTATTTGTTTTAACACAAACTAAACTTAAATGTGTATCATTAAAAATTAATGTACTATGTTTAAACTAAACTACTTTGTTAGCTGGAAGTTTCTCCTTCATAGAGGAAGCACCCACCACTCAAATAGTGGGTATTGTCAGCTAAACACGCCATGGAGGATGAACAGGGAAGTGAACTAACCTTTGTAGACTGAGTGGCTACAGTATAACCTCCCTTTAGTGAGGGTGCCTGTAACAACCTATAGTATATCCGATAGGGCTCAGGAACTTTGGAGTTTAGAACTTTGTGATCAGCAAATTCAATACCATCACAAATGCAAAAGTTGAATTTAAGTATCACGGCAGGAGCTGAGAGCCTTACAAAACCACAGCACAAACAGGCCACTTGTACATGTAGAGAATAGCATACTCCGTGACATTCCAAAGCTGTTAATTTTCCCCAATTAAATAAAAACATGACAAAATTGTGAAAATACTGGAGTCTCGCACTGATAATGAATTGGAAGATTTGTGAATACTTAAGTGTGGAAACCTCACAGTTGATTCCAATACTTAATATTCCATTTGATTATTCCAAAGCCATTCTGATCCTAGGGCAGCAAACAAATTATTCAGAATTGGAAACAGAGGAAGTTATCTGCAAGATATACAATAAACTTCAGTTTTATCTGCAAAAGTCATTTTGCTATCTTTGGTAAAAGGAATCTGCAGGATGTCAAGATATTAACAGGGCCTCAGGGTATATTAAAATTAATTATGAACATTGAAAACCTTCATATCAGGATTAACACTAATAATTACTGAGACAACAAAACTTCACTTGTACGCTTTGGAAGAAATTTAGTCTTTGTTGATTAGCACTAAATTGGCACTATGTTATCAGCCAGCATGCTGTTGCATTCACATTTGATAGCCAGTTCCATTGAGGACAAGAACAAAAACTTTGAAATAAGCTAAAATACGTACAAGTCAGTACTTTTATATACCAAAGCCAACATGGTTATAAAATGGAATTTTATGCAACTATACCCTAATACTGTATTTACGATGAGACAGAAGCAGAAAAGGAATGGATTATGTCATTTTGTTTTCCTCTTGGAAACTTCGGGGCAGAAATCCAAAATGGAAGCAATCGCAGGCAGTTGACGCTCAGTTCAATTCTCTTCTCCGCTCTGTTATACTTGCTAAAGCCTCATCTGCCCAGTTGGTGAGAGTAGAGCAAAGCCTTACTGTTCTTCTTCTGACAGATGAAGACAACAATTTCTTAGCCTGTGCTTTTGACATCTGCAGGTTCTTTGACATGACTTGATAGTAGTTTTCAATTGCTTGTGCTCTGGAAAGGGAGAGAAGACACTTATTGGGGAGATGCTTTGGACCAAGAGACGATTCGAGCATTTCTAAGCATTGATTAAGTTGAAACCTGTAGCATGTGCCATTAGCAGCCTGCCTTGTGACAGGTATTAGTTCAGCTGCCATTTAAAACATAAGCATATGTTGCGAGACATTAAGTTGTTAACACTGGGATCTGCAAGCACACAAGCTTAAAAACTACCGAATATTGTCTGAGATACCTACAAAATGAATGAGTAGGCACTCAAATGAAAATTGTGAAATTAGAAAGACAATTTTATATTTCTTCTTAGAAATTAATTTGGTTGAACCAGGTTTCAGTATCTTAACAGCAGCAGTAAGGATTAGGATGCTTCTTTTCATACACAAGTGCTTTTGGATGGTCCAAGCAGTAATTGTTCAAAGGATTAAAATCAAACACAAAATCAGCAAACTGCAAGTAGATTACTGAATTAGCAAGTTCAATTGACCACATGATCTTTAAAATTAAGAATGGGATGCGACCATTGATATCTTGAAATTCAGATAAAAAATTGCAACTATTCCTGGTCACCCCATTCGTATCGCATTGCCACCATGCAGTGTGTTTTGGCAAAGCCTTCAGCGTCTTGCAGTCATTACCAAATTGAATAAACAAACATTGGATACCAATTTTCAAACATTACCTCTCTTCCATTTTCTTCAGTCATCAATTAGAGAAAGTGTTACATCACTGATGATGAATAGAAGATAAATGAATTAGCAGTGCATGATCAGAATTCACCGTGGCAAATATGATGCATCCCCTAAAGAGGGCTCATTCCCCATATACATATCCTAGAGAATCAGTGTCTTAAGAATGGAACAACATGTAGCCTTGAAAATTGAATTAAACAATGAAAAAAGATTTTAAACAACATTAAAAAGCTTTCTTTTCATTGGAGTTCATTCAATGCAGCTTAATTGTCAGATCCCAGTTTCTAGAGGGCATGTCAAATGAAATTCCAGTTTAAATGGCCATAGATAGGCTCACATTTCATTACTCCCCAGCTTAAGGACCAGCAATCATGTAGTTTTACCTGAACTCATAATGGACCAGGACTCCCAATTAGTAAGCAAGAGAAATGGAGGGTTGAGCTGATATTGAGATCAATTGTTAGCATTTGATTTTCCCTTCTCAGCTTTTACACATGCATATTAATCATGAGATTATTCTCCTTAGGTTCTTGAAATGGTGGATTTGGAGAGGACGAGTTTACAGAACTGTGTGGGGTAATCACAAGCACTCAAAACTGCAAATAAAAATTTGCCCATGTCCACAGCATGCCTTAATCAAAAGGCATTAATGGGCAACAAGATACCTCTTGTGCACACTAATATTTCTGGAAAATATTTGATGGGGTGACCAAATACAAAGAATTCAGGAGAAATCCTTTTATACAGAGTTGGCGGGGGGGGGGGGGGGGGAGATGCTCTGCCCATCTTTCTGGAAATGGAGAACAGCTGGCATCCTGCATATTCTTCAGTGGGTGGTGTTCTACAGATGGAGGAAAATTGCTACACTTCAGCATGCACAGTACAGGGCAAGTGTCAGAGCAAGTTAAATGGACATCATTGATCTCACACAAGAAATAGGCAGCCAAATTAAAATGGCAGAATGGAGTTGGACCCCCCCCCCCAACGTAACATTTAAATTAGGGATCAGAGTTTACACTTATTACTTTCAGAACAATTCATACAAAATGAAAATGGCAGGGGTGGGGTGGGGAGGACGAAGGGGTGGAAAAGTGCTGTTTCTTGAGTGATGTCATTGGCATCGTCCTACAACATGAGGTAATCAAATAAAAAAACAAACTTCAGATTGAAGGTGAACAAACTCTAATCATACAAGAAGGTTCTGTAGCCTTTTGTCGTTAGTGCAAGTTAATCAATTGAGTTGAGAAGGGGTTATGGGAGCACTAAGATGAAGTCGACTGACTGATGATTTCTAGGTTAAATGAAAGACTCATCTTCATAACAAAGATGTCAGCTGGCTGGCAACAGAATCCAACCCACTCAAAATACTTTGACTGACATGTTAATTAGCTCAATCCTCATCTTAATTGCTGAATATTTCATTGCGGTTAAATCCAGACAGGGAGTACACCACCAAATCTTCCAAGTATGAGTTTTAGTCTTGAGATAATACAATTTGTGCTTGCATTCATCTTGAAGGAATCTCCACATTCAGATCCCCTGATGCATGGCATTATAGTCAGCTAGAGATTTACTTTTCTAATTGTTATTTTCTCCAGGCATGTGCAATATGATAGTTTTTAAAAACTAAATTGCATGACACCACCTGTTATCTTCTGGATTGGTTGCAAATTCCTTGTCTTTTTGGAATGCTTTAATTACCTAATAGAAATAAACTATTCCTCTCGACGTAAAAGGGAAAGTTAATTCCTGTCCAAAGCACTGAAGCATGTACATTCCAAATTTATACACAAATATAATTCAAGGTGAACAGCAAAATAGAAACACTGGTATTGAATAAGCAAATTAAATGCAAATACAAATGTAGATGGATTCCAGTAACAATCCCATGCTTAATAAGCATGTGAGAAATCACAAAACAAAGGAAATCAAATGCCAACATTTTATCTGTTTTATATTCCCCTCTAACCCAAATTAAAAGAACTGACAATGAGAAACATGGAGACAGAAGGTGCATGGGGGAATTACTTTTACTGTGCATTTTCATTACAAATCACTTAAATAGTTGTGCTGAGGCTTCTAGGGTCAGAAGAATTTGAACTCTGCATCGTTTAAATCTCTCACTGCAGAATGGCTCCGCGTCCAGTTACTTTCACTTATCACCACTGCCCAGTCACACTGCCCCTCCCAATGTTTGTGCCCTGATAATGCTAACTACCCAAATGAACACCATCACTTGATGTCATACTCAGCAGCCAAAGATAACTGAACTTGAAGTGTTGCTTCCTTTTCAAACTTACTGTTTTTAATATTAAACTTGAGTCATGCAGTCACATAGTGTGGCACGTGGCCAAGTGGTTAGGGCGTTGGACTAGCGATCTGAAGGTTGTGGGTTCGAGCCTCGGCCAAGGCAGCTTGAGCAAGGCACTTAATCACACAATGCTCCAGTCTACCCAGCTGAGAATGGGTACCGACAAAAATGCTGGGGGTTAACCTCGCGATAGACTGGCGTCGTATCCGGTGGGGGGTTGGGGGGAGGGGAGTCTCGTACCCTCAGTTGCTTCATGCCACGGAAACCGGCAGAGCACTGGCATGAAGGGCCACCAGGCTCGCTCTCGTACTCTCAGTCGCTTCACACCACGGAAACCGGCAGAAGCACTGGCCTGAAGGGCCACCAGGCTTGTAACAGACTTTAATCACATCACCTTATTTTTCTTTATTAGATTGTATATACCAGCTTCAAACATGAGGAGGGTATGCAGCCCATTAGTCCTATTCACTCCTGATTCTCCTGCAGCCCGTGCTGTCTCTCACACATGCCCATCAACACCCCTGTGATTGTTTTTGCTGTTAACATCACCACATTTGTGTTGCAGGCAGTGAGAGTCTCACAGTCCCAATGAGACAGGATCGGTCTAAACCCCCAGTGCTGCCCATGTCTGGAGTTTGCACTCTGTGGCCGGGTGGGCTTCCGGCAGCTGCTCTGGTTATTAAGTGAACTGGCTAACAAAAGATGGGGAATCATACAGCACAAACAGGCTCTCTATGTCCACACGACCATGAATTGTCTCATTTACCAGTACTTGTTCTATGCTCTAACACCTGTATTCTACTTTAATGTTGAGAGATACCAGCTAGTCAGCAATGTATTCCAGATTCCAGCCACAACTTGCATTGGAAAACAATAGGTTCCTTCTAGAACTAAAAACCCCAACCCTAAACCTCTGTCCTCCAGTTTTCAACAAGTTTCTGGTGAAAATTTCTTACATTGTCCATCTTTTATAATGTTTGACCCCCTCCCCCCCCAACTCTACTCCATGGAAAACAAACACAGCCTCTCCTCACAACTGAAACATTCCACCCCAGACAACATCCTTTTGAACCTCCTCAGCACCTTTCCAGAGCAATCACATTTTCTACAGTGTGGGGACCAGAGTGACACACAATTCTATACACCTGTGGCCTAAACAATATTTCCATAGATCTGGACCATAATCTCCCCGTTTGGTATTTTACAGCTCAGCTAATGAAAGTTAGTACCTTCATATATTCAGTATTACCTCATCCATTTGTTTCTCCTTCAATTGGTTTGCTATTTTATCAACTGAATGATACCTGCTATTATCCAAGACTTCACAAATTTTCAAAATTCTACTGCCCATA
Organism: Mobula birostris; assembly: GCF_030028105.1. NCBI lineage: Eukaryota > Metazoa > Chordata > Chondrichthyes > Myliobatiformes > Myliobatidae > Mobula > Mobula birostris. Next base: position 27,288,784 of record NC_092394.1, on the reverse strand, counting down.
CCTTAATTCGTGCCATCTCATTCACCCACGTCATTGGACTCACCACACTACACAAGCTCACAACCCAGCAATTTGTTATTCAAAATTCTCCTCCTTGGATCAAAATCCCACACTGGATTTACCCACTGACTTTGGTTCCTTGTGGGCTCTCAGGGTCTCACGAATGGCCACTATTTGGCATACCAAGGATGCGGCCTAGAAGACTAGCACGCCTTTGGGGTTTTGGGATTTTGTGGCTCTGGAGGCGGGCAGACTTGAGGTCGGTGCTTCCGCAGCAAATCGGCGTGTCATGTGAGATGGAAAATCGAAAGCAGCAAGCTGGCCACGTGCCCAGCGACCCAAGTTCTTTGGGCAGAGCTTGGAAAAAGCGACGCAACAGACCTATAACCTCGTAAATCAGCGAGTTCTTTGTTATGTCTCTCCTCCTTGCTGTGAAATGGGACACCTCTTTTTCCCTTATTAGGGAAAGAGCCTGTGGTATGTCGAATTACCAGGTGAATGAGTAGTCTTTGGAGGGGACTGCAAGTCTGTGTTTTTCTAGATGCTTTGCTGCACGCTTGAGTGTTCGGTGGGAGGCGCCGATGCTTTTTTTTTTAACTGGTGGGGGAAGGGGGATCGTCACTTTGCTGCTGCTTACATTTGGGGGGAGGGGGGAGGAACAGCTTTGGGGTTCTAACATTTAACTGTTATTCTTTGGGGCACTCCTGTTATAAAGAAAAAGAATTTCAGGATGTATATTGTATACATTTCTGACATTAAATGCACCTTTGAAACCTTTGATTTGACTCAATCCTTACACCAAGACAGCCCTGTGTATGCTTGGTGTTCCCTTGTACATGGGCTCTTGTGTAGCTCCAGTTTTCTGGCAAGCTATGGTAGTTATTCTCCCAGCTTTATAGAAGTATTCCTTTTCCTACTTCAGAATCCTCTTGAACAAAACTTTTGACCATTGAATTTGTCTCCATGTAGTACATCCTTAATACTCTGATGTCAATAGTCAACTCAAGCACTAATATAATTGCTATCACAAAGGTGAATTTGACATCATACTTAACATACAAAAGTGGATTTTCTCCCCACCCAAAAAAAGCTCAGTTTTTGCCATTTGTAAAGAACCACTCTTTCCTTGCACTCCCCATTTATTGGATGCTTTAAATATTCCCACTTGCTTCACTTTTCTTTTTCAACATATGAATAACTACTGCCAAATGTTATTGATTGAAATAGAGATTAGGATTTTTAATTAATTTTACAAAAATTGATATTGCACAATCAGAAGATTAAAGGAATATCCCCCTCTCACGTTGCTCATTTGCAGTGCTTCTCCTTCATCTCCCTCACACATCCTTCCCTCTCAACTCATTAGTTCATCCAACGAGGATAACTAAACAAGAAAACAATTCCTCCATGCAGATTTATTTTTGTTTAAACTGAATCCAAGGCACCGCTCGGAGAACAGATTGCCTTTTATTGAGAGTTCTCATCTTGCTTAATCAGTGCAGACAAGAGACAGGAAATTCAGCTTCCGTTATATGGCAAACCTAGCCAAGGCATGGGGCCTCATAGGGGCTTTCAGGACTGACTCATACTTTTGAGAAGTTATTTTTAAACAAAAAAAAACTTAGTAATTTTTTAAACACCAAAACTGGATTGATAGCAAGCAATAAGATAGAAGATAGAACAGTTCAGGCCATTTGGCCAACAATGAGATGTTAACCCTTTAACCCACTCCAAAAATTTAATCCTCCCCTCCCACATAGTCCTCCATTTTTCCTTCATTTGTGTGCCTATCTAGGAGTCTCTTAAATGTCCCTAATGTATTTGCCTCCATCTCCACCCCTGGCAGCACATTCCATGCACCTAACATCCTGTGTAAAAACAACAAAAGAACCCTTTCACTACCATGCTCCTGTACTTTCCTCCAAGTACCTACAAGTTATGCCTGGGGAAAAAGTCTCTGGCTATCCACTCTCTATGTCTCTTCTCTTGTACACCTCTCATTCTTCTTCATTCCAGAGAAAAGCCTTACTTCAATGAACCAATCCTCACAAGACATGTTCTCTAGTCCAGGCAACATCCTAGCAAATCTCCTCCGCACCCTTTAAAGCTTCCACATCCTCCTTATAAAGGAGGCAAACAGGCTAAACAATACTCCAAGTGTATTCTAACTGAGAGCTTTATAGAGCTGCAACATTACCTCATGACACCTGAACTCAATCCGTCAACTAATGAAGGCCAATAAATCATACGCCTTCTTAACCACCCTATCAACTTGCATGTCAACTTTGAAGGATCGGTGGATGTGGATATCAAGAACCTTTGTTCCTCCACACTTTTAAGAATCCTACCATTAACCCTGTATTCTGCCTTCAAGTTCAACTTTGCAAACTAAATCACTTCAGAGTTTTCTGGGTTCAACTCCATCTGCCACTTCCCAGCCCATCACTGCGTCCTACATCCTATCAATGTCCCATTGTGACCCATGACAACCTTCTTTACTATCCGCTTCAACCTCTATGTCATCTGCAAACTTACTAACCCACCCTTCTACATTCAAGTTATTTATAAAAATCACAATGAATAAGGGTCTCAGAACAGACCCTTGTGAAACAACACTGATCATTGATCTCCAGCCAGAATATGTTCCATCTACCACCAGCTTTTGCCTTCTATGGGCAAGCCAATTCTGTGTCTATGCAGTCAAATTTCCATGGATACCATACGTGCTGACCTTCTGAATGAGCCAACAATTGGGAACCATGCCAACTACTTCACTAAAATCCATATTCACATCACCTGCTCTACCTTCAGTATGTTTTGCCATTTCCCCAAAGAACTTAATCAGGCTCATGAGGAACGAGCTGCCCCCACAAAGCCATGCTGACTATCCATAGTCAGACTATGCTTCTCCTAATACTCAAATCCTGTCTCTTTCAGCCCTCTCTAATAGCTTGCCCACCACCTCCATAACACTCACTGGTCTGTAATTCCCAAGGCTATTCCTATTATTTTCCTTGAACCAAAGAATAACATTTGCCACCCTCCAGTCCTCTGGCACTACTTCTGTGGCCAATGGGACACAGGATGGTTGCCAAATGTGCAGCAATCTCTTCCCTCACCTCTTGCAGTAACCTGCAATGTACCCTATCCAGCCCCAGGGCATATCTATCCTAATATTTTTCAAAGGTTACAGCACATCCTCTTTCTTAACCTCAAGATGTTCCAGTATACCAACCCGTTTTACTCTCAACTCTTCATCAAGGTCTCTTAATGGTGAACACAGAAAGAGTATTCATTAAGCTTCGCTCCTACCTCTGATTCCAGACATTTCTTCTTTTATCCCTGACTGGACCTACCCTCAGTCTAGACACCCTCCTGTTCTTCAAACACATGTAGAACACCTTGGGATTTTCCTTAATTCAACTCACCAAGGCCTTCTCATATCCCCTTTAGCTTATTAGTCCATTCTCAAGCTTCATCCTGACCAGCTTAACACTCAAGCACCCTGTCTGATCCTCACTTCCTAAAACTTAAGTATGCTTCCTTCTTCCTCTTGACTAGATAGACAATAGGTGCAGGAGTAGGCTATTCAGCCCTTCAAGCCAGCATCGCCATTCACTGTGATCATGGCTGATCATCCACAATCAGTATCCAGTTCCTGCCTTATCCCCATAACCTTTGATTCCGCTATCTTTAAGAGCTCTATCCACCTCTTTTTTGAAAGCATCCAGAGACTTGGCCTCCACAGCCTTCTGGGGCAGAGCATTCCATATATCCACCACTCTCTGGGTGAAAAAGTTTTTCCTCAACTCCGTTCTAAATGGCTGACTCCTAATTCTTAAACTGTGGCCTCTGGTTCTGGACTCACCCATCAATGGGAACATGCTTCCTACCTCCAGTGTGTCCAATCCCTTAATAATCTTATATGTTTCAATAAGATCCACTCTCAGCCTTCTAAATTCCAGAGTATACAAGCCCAATTGCTCCAATCTTTCGACTATGACAGTCCTGACATCCTGGGAATTAACCTTGTGAACCTACGCTGCACTCCCTCAATAGCAAGAAAGTCCTTCCTCAAATTTGGAGATCAAAACTGCACACAGTACTCCAGGTGTGGTCTCACCAGGGCCCTGTACAGATGCAGAAGGACCTCTTTGCTCTTATACTCAATTCCCTTTGTTATGAAGGCCAGCATGCCATTAGCTTTCTTCACTGCCTGCTGTACTTGCATGCTTGCTTTCAGTGACTGATGTACAAGAACACCAAGATCTCGTTGTGCTTCCCCTTTTCCTAACTTGACTCCATTTAGATAATAATCTGCCTTCCTGTTCTTACCACCAAAGTGGATAACCTCACATTTATCCACATTAAACTGCATCTGCCATGCATCTGCCCACTCACCCAGCCTGTCCAAGTCACCCTGCATTCTCGTAACATCCTCCTTACATTTCACACTGCCACCCAGCTTTGTGTAATCGGCAAATTTGCTAATGTTACTTTTAATTCCCTTATCTAAATCATTAATATATATTGTAAACAGCTGCGGTCCCAGCACTGAACCCTGCAGTACCCCACTGGTCACTGCCTGCCATTCCGAAAGGGACCCGTTAATCGCTACTCTTTGTTTTCTGTCAGCCAGCCAATTTTCAATCCATGTCAGTGCTCTGCCCCCAATACCATGTGCCCTAATTTTGCCCACTAATCTCCCATGTGGGACTTTATCAAAGGCTTTCTGAAAGTCCAGGTACACTACATCCACTGGCTCTCCCTTGTCAATTTTCATAGTTACATCCTCAAAAAATTCCAGAAGATTAGTCAAGCACGATTTCCCCTTCATAAATCCATGATGACTCGGACCAATCCTGTTATTTACTATCCAGATGTGTTGCAATTTCATCTTTTATAATTGACTCCAGCATCTTTCCCACCACCGACGTCAGGCTAACCGGTCTATAATTCCCTGTTTTCTCTCTATGTTCCACATCTCGCATTAAGCCTGACTCAAATGGGGCAGACAATTAAGAACCGCATACAAGTGCTCCCTACTAAGAACCCCACATTTCCATCGTGCATTTCCCTGAGTGTATCCATTCCCAATTTAAGGTCCAAGTACCTGCCTAATAGCATCAAAATCCTGCTTCCCAAATTAAATTCTTTCCCATACTGTCTGCTTCTATTCATGTCCATGGTCAGGGAATTGTGGGTACTTTTTCCAAAACATTCACCCATCAAAAGCTGTCACCTGACTAATTCCATTGCCTAGTCTACTCATTATGTCGAGCATCCTTCCTGAGCACATTTGAAAAGCGGTGAAATCATCGGACAAAGTCAGCATAGATTTGTGAAAGGAAAATCATGTCTGATGAATCTCATAGAATTTTTTGAGGATATAACTGGTAGAGTGGATGGGGGAGAACCAGTGGATGTGGTATATTTGGATTTTCAAAAGGCTTTTGACAAGGTCCCACACAGGAGATTAGTGTGCAAACTTAAAGCACACGGTGTTGGAGATAAGGTATTGATGTGGATAGAGAATTGGTTAGCAGACAGGAAGCAAAGAGTGGGAATAAACAGGACCTTTTCAGAATGGCAGGCGGTGACTAGTGGGGTACCGTAAGGCTCAGTGCTGGGACCCCAGTTGTTTACAATATATATTAATGACTTGGATGAGGGAATTAAATGCAGCATCTCCAAGTTTGCGGATGACACAAAGCTGGGTGGCAGTGTTAGCTGTGAGGAGGATGCTAAGAAGATGCAGAGTGACTTGGGTAGGTTAGGTGAGTGGGCAAATTCATGGCAGATGCAATTTAATGTGGATAAATGTGAAGTTATCCACTTTGGTGGCAAAAATAGGAAAACAGATTATTATCTGAATGGTGGCCGATTAGGAAAAGGGGATGTGCAACGAGACCTGGGTGTCATTATACACCAGTCATTGAAAGTGGGCATGCAGGTACAGCAGGCGGTGAAAAAGGCGAATGGTATGCTGGCATTTATAGCGAGAGGATTCGAGTACAGGAGCAGGGAGGTACTACTGCAGTTGTACAAGGCTTTGGTGAGACCACACCTGGAGTATTGTGTGCAGTTTTGGTCCCCTAATCTGAGGGAAGACATCCTTGCCATAGAGGGAGTACAAAGAAGGTTCACCAGATTGATTACTGGGATGGCAGGACTTTCATATGAAGAAAGACTGGATGAACTGGGCTTGTACTTGTTGGAATTTAGAAGATTGAGGGGGAATCTGATTGAAACGTATAAAATCCTAAAGGGATTGGACAGGCTAGATGCAGGAAGATTGTTCCCGATGTTGGGGAAGTCCAGAACGAGGGGTCACAGTTTGAGGATAAAGGGGAAGCCTTTTAGGACCAAGATTAGGAAAAACTTCTTCACACAGAGAGTGGTGAATCTGTGGAATTCTCTGCCACAGGAAACAGTTGAGGCCAGTTCATTGGCTATATTTAAGAGGGAGTTAGATATGGCCCTTGTGGCTACGGGGATCAGGGGGTATGGAGGGAAGGCTGGGGCAGGGTTCTGAGTTGGATGATCAGCCATGATCATAATAAATGGCGGTGCAGGCCGGAAGGGCCAAATGGCCTACTCCTGCACCTATTTTCTATGTTTCTATGTCTATGTTTCTAACAAATTCCACCCCATCTAATTCTTTTGCACCAAGGAGTTGCAACTCAGTATTAGCAAAACTAAAGTCACCCATGACAACAACCCTGTTATTTTTTTTTCATCTTTCCAAAATCTGCTTCTATCTGCAGCTCAATATCTTTTTTTGGGAGGAGGAAATAGAGTGACTGCTCCCTTCCTGTTTCTTTCTTCACCCACACTGACTAGATGACCCCTCCAAGATGCCAGAATAGATGAAGTACAATGCTTTAAGGTGGGCCAATAACAAGGGCCATCATCGCTATGATAATCATACAAGCAGAAGTGAAGCATTTTCTTTTAAAATTAACTTGTAGTAACCTCCCATTAATTTCATGAAGATTTAAAAAAAAAACAACAGTAAATAACTATAGTTACAAAGATAGTCTCAGAGCTTTAGATGTCATTTAAGGGGAATTTTATCTTAAGAATGAGGGATTCTTATGTCATCAGGCTGTGGTAATGAGGAGCTGAAGTGCACAGTATTAAAGGAATGCTACAAACAATCAATGAATCAGGGGTAAATTAAACTAGTGTCTTTTATATTCTCTTTTAACCACCCTCAAATCTGTGGAATCTTTAGTGGAGCCAGAGTAATGTTAAAATTATCCATTAACAACCAGGAGGTTGAGCACAAGTGGAGTCTCCTGTTTACGGATTTTTTCAACCCAATGAATTAGTTAAGCACTGTATGCCTGAAGATAACCAACAAACCACAACCACTACACAGGCATTGGCACAAGTTACCCATTTTAGATGGAGGGTTAAGAGTGAGATCCATTATAGATAGTCTTTAATTTCTTAATCTTATTTTCTCCGATCATCAGTTTTAAAGTTACTTTTCATTTTTAAAAATGCCACTTTATATTCTCAAGCTAAACCCTCATCTTTTCACTCAGCTGTTGTGTGATGGGGCAGTTGTGTCAGGACCATTGTCTTAAAGCTGTACAAATTCATAAAATTAATATATAAAAGCATAAATTGTTGGGGAGGGGGTGGAGAAGAGATAATTTGAGAAATATGTATATTAACTATGCAGTACCTTTCTTCCTTGGTAATGGCTTCATCAAAAACCTGGGACAGACGTTTTAACTGGCCAATTCCAAAGGACACAGTTTCTAGATCTCGGTCAAACTGTCTGTTAACAGATAATGCATACAGATTTTATGTGGATTAAAAACTTTATACTTTTATCATGTTAAGATGCATCAAGAAAGAAAGTCAAGTAAAAGGCAGCTGTTTTGTTAATCTACTGATGACCTTCAAAAGATTAATTTCTTCAGGAAACTTCATTCTCCATGAGCAACAATTTTTAAGCAACCTATCGAATGCAGGGTGAAGGAGTCCTCCAGTGGACTTCCTGGAATTCATTCAGTGATCTGATTTCCTAGCAGGAATGTGGGAGTGGAGCCACGGCCCTGAAGAGGAATGCCTATTCCAATGCGTTAGGAAATTCAGACACTGATAAATCTATTTTAAAAGCCAAACAGGATGCAATCTATATTTTTGTCCTTCCTACTGTGCTTGGTTGAACACTATTATGAAATAAATACTACTATTTAAAACAGAAACGGTACCAATTGCAAATGTTGATCAGTGAACCAATTAATCCTAGTGCATCCTTAATTTCTAGGTGCCCAAAGGTCTTGCACTCCTCTTTAGATACCTGATAAAGAGGGCTGGGGGTTTAGGGGGCAGATAATGATGGGCATGTCAGAAAACCTCACATCTCTGGTCCTGGGCTTCGCCAATGAGATTAGAGTTCAGGTTAGATAGATATACAGAGTGCTCACTCAAACTGTATTGGACTCTTTCTCTGAAGAACACATTGTCCAGCAGTAATACATGGGGCCAGCATGCACAACAGGAACAGGAGTGCATTATAAACACAGATATGATTTACTCACTCAGGATATGGATATTTGTTCTTTACACGATTTAAGATTAATTTAACAATGCCACTATTTTTTCCTGTTTGTAGATGCTGGGTTGGTCCAGCATTGCCGAAATCAGGCACTAAGAGCAGAACAATAGATAACACAATCAAATTGTACAAGATAAAACAACAGGATGCAATCTATCTTTTCCTCCTTCCTACTGTGTTTGGTTGAACATTATTATGAAATAAATGCTACTATTTAAAACAGAAACTGTGTGTGATCAGTGTGATCACAGATCTGTGATGGCGAGCTACCCAGATCAGCAACAGTTTAACTAAATGGACCAAGGTGACTACTGTGACAAAAGGAAATGTCCAGCAGATAACATGCAACAAAAACTTCTGGGAAAAGAAAAAAAAAAACACTGCAGATCTGGAATAAAAGTAACTTTGTGCAAGACCTCTAGCGATCTGGCAGCATCTGTGGAGAAAAGATACAGGAGCAACGTTCCAGGTTGAAAACACTGCTGTGGCACACAGTGTAGCAGCTAGCATAACACCATTAGAGTGCCACCGCCTGCAAGGAGTTTGTATGTTCTCCCCGTAACCATGTGGGTTTCCTCTGGGTGCTCCAATTTCCTCTCAAATTCCAAAGTGTGCTGACACTGCAGGCTGTCCAGCACAATCCTTGCTGATTTGCTTTGGCATTTCACTGTGTATCAATGCACAGGTGACAAAGCTGATCTTTCACCAGAACTGCAAATACCAAGAAATAGGAACTGATGGAAAGTCAATGACAAAACTGTTAACCCTGTTTCTTTGTCCACAGACACTTTCTGTCCCGATGAGTGCTCCCAGTTTTGTGCTATTTCTCTCAAGTTAAACTGTTTTATAATGACCCTTCTGATTCCAGCTCTTCACCTACTGAGTGCTGCTGGCAACATTACCAGAGGCAATAGTGTGTGGTTCTGTGTCCTGCTCAAATACCTGTCTAGATGCCCCTGTTACTCATCCTGCTTCCACCAACTTCACTGAGATGTCCTTCTAGAACATTACCCCCACCACCCTTAATTACTATGTGAAAAGAATTACCTCACAAATCCCCTTCAAACATTCTCCCCCTCAACTTTAGTCCATATCCTCCTGCTTTGGATGCCCATCTTGACTATGCCTCACAATTTTATATAGCTCTGTCATGTTACCTCTCAGACTCCTTCACTTCAGGGAAAAGACACAGCCTAATTAATCTTTCCTTGTAACTCAAGCCCCGCCAACACAGCGAGGCTTTTTATTGCTTCAATATTTACAGCACAAATTCATCCCGCATAAAATGTCAATTTTTTTTGGGGGGGGCCCCAAATTCCTTTCATTCAAAATATTTGATCAAGATGTCCTCAACCACTTTTGATGCATTTCACACACACGTCTAGCTGCTCCATTTAAGCTAGATTGTTTGGTTGTACCTTTGCCTGCTAATGACCCTCGGTGTGCCATAGGGACTCTTCAATGCAGCAGATCTAATCGACCTTCTCAAAGGGAGCCCATCCTTGCCTAGTTGGCCTGGAGGGCCAACATCCCTCCAGCTGGCCTTTGAACTGCCAGGAGTGCGTCTCCCGCTGGGTGGGGTCCCGCGGAGCCTCCCCTCTGTGCTGCGAGGGGTCCTGCGTGGTGTTCTCTTCTTTGAACCACTCCCAGGTGTTCGAGGAGTTTCGGACTTTGAAGGAGTGACCACCAGGAACTCACTGCGACTCTGCCGTCTCTTCTGGAGTTTCTGTAAAAGTCATAATAGTTGGTGCGCAACATCAAAAACTAGCAGAAATATGAATAGTTTTAGCACAAAATATAAAAGGACTGTCCTAAAGCTAACAAACTTCACCCGTGATTCTGTTAACCATCTCAGCATTATAGCCAGTGAGACTATCAGTATTTCACCCCTTTAGTACTCTCTGGTAAGAGGTTTGAAGGGATTGATATTTACTGCCATTTATTTCCTTTTCCTATGCTCCATTTTGTTGTTGTTTCTTTTCACACCATGTGGCGCACTGAGCAGCATTTTTTTTGCTCAATCTAGCAAGGAGCCTGCTGGATCTGAACTCAGGACCGTTTGCCTCAAAGTCTGGTGCCGATACCACTACGCCACCAGCTGGCTACGCACCATTTTGTAAAACTGACACCACATTGAAAGCATTGGCTGTGTTTGTGAAGGGGGGAAATGACCTCACCACCATGACCCAAGTTAGCTTGAAATGACCCAAGTATGGACACAAGTCTGGGTGGCAAAAGGTACACATAAGGAGGTTAAATGATGGAGATTCTTCCATTGAATTGTTTATGATTCCTGGAGTTTTGGACAATTGTTTCCAATGTCTGAAGGGGGTTAGAGAGCGGCTGTCTACAATTAGGTATGATCATTTAGTATCAAAGGTTTACAAAACAAAAACTGCCAACAGGGCAATCTGGATCTAAAAAACAAAATCCATAAGGAATGTGGGCATCCCAAGGTAATGCAACAGGAAGCTTCTGAATGCAAAATATTCAATGGATTTTCCTTTTAATATATAAAAAGAATTGGCAACAGAACTTGAGTCAAGTAACAAGTTCAACTGTGATAGTGATGCTTTCCTTCTAATCATATTTGATGCTTCCTTAAAATCTTTTTGATATCAATAATTTATATTTCACTAGACTTGACATTAAATTGATTCATTAACAAACTGTGAAAGCAAAATCCATCAGTCCTCATGCTCCTTACAGTACAATCCTGAAATTAAAAAAAAACAAGTTGAAGGAGCAAGCATGTTTTGTAAATCCATGTTGGTTTGCCCAATCCTATGACTATTAACAAAATATCCTGTCGTCATTTCCTTTGTCGATTATAGCATATACCACCATGAATAATAAACTCTCTGGTGTTCCATTTCATCTCTTCCTCCTTTATTAAAGATATTTAAAATTCCATGAGGGTTGTTCCACAATCCATGGTATTTGGGAAGATGGAAAACAGCACATCCATTATCTCTACCGTTAACTCCTTCAAAACATTATGAAACTTGCTACGTCTGTGATTATTTATCACTTTTTGGTCCCATTAATTCCACCAAATCATTATTTTTTTTTTAAAAAAGACAACCAATATTAATATCTGACTTCATCATTCACCCTGAACTCATACCCACCACTTCTGGAAGGTTTTCTGTGTCCTTAGTCTGGATTAGTAATCCTCAACCGTTTTTTGGCCTCGGCCCCTTTAGGAGTTCTTCTCAGGTTCCAGGGCTCCCCTTTCTAATAGGGATGTCACCCGGAGCCAGGGATTTCCCCCCCCTCCCCCGTGACTTCATATACAGTAATAAACACTTTTCACAACCTACCTTAACGTATAATATATTGAAACACATATACTTTAAAGTTACTAGGCTAAAAAAGACCTAGCAAGACACGCTGATCTTCGGAGAATGAAGAATGGCGATAACGGATGCGAGAAGCCTTGATTGAATACGTTGACCCGGTGCAGTCTGATTCGTGACTGCCTCTGAAGTGAAGCTGTGTGGGAGGAGCGCAATGAATTTACCAGGTGCGCCAAATTAAAATGGTGTGTTGGAAAGACATTATAAATAGGAAGGAAACTATCGACTCCAATGAAGGTTGCTGCTTGGGTATTTCATTGGTTCACTTACCAGGGCCCCCATAAACCCCTGGGGCTCCCCTTCTCACAGTTTTCTGTCGGTGGGCCCCTTTAAATGCACCAGGGCCCCCAAGGGGGCCAATATGGCTCCTGCTGAGAATGGCTGGTCTAGATAGCCAAAATATTTGTTCAATATCTTTGTTATTGTTTTATTTCACCAATTCCTTGTCCAATAGAATCTGAAAGTTAAATTTTGCTAAAGCTTTTCCTTTCTGGACATTCAAATGAGCTCTGCCAATCAGCTGTGCTCATTATAATTCTGTTTTCCATTTATCCTTTCCTTATCAAGATCTGTTTTATCCTTGATTGAATTCTGAAATGTTTCTAACCCATAGGTGTGCAGTGTTACTGGTACACCTAACCCTTGAATTAGTACTCGATACTGACATGGCTTAACTAGTTTCCCAAATTACACTTTTTCCCTGCCTTAAATGTGAGTATTTGTTTGTAAAGTGTTTGTAAAAAAACAGTGTTTCAGACTTTACATTCCTATAACACAAGACTCCAATGTGATAAATATAGGAGCAGACTGAAATGGACAGAGACAGTTGATGAATTGCACATTTCAGCCAAGTCAGAATGAAACTGGTTAGCAGCCACCTCAAGCATCAACTCCATTCTCCTAACCTTTCAAATTCATTCTGCTTCACCAACTTAGTTGACACTAACAGCTGCTAAATTGTCAGCCTTTTGTTTACATCCGACTCCCAAATGAATTCTAACCCGCCAGTTCCTGCACCTCATCTAGAGAGCCATCCCATTCCAGGCAGAGGAAAGTTTAGTAAAGTACTGGTGATAATTTACAGCTTCCAGTTCAAGAAACCCAGCAATTGCTAAAACTGTTTATTTTCAAAACTTAAAACAGCACCATCTTAATTCAGGACTTTAAGAAAAGTGATTCACGATGCTTCCATTAAAGCATAGCTTATCCATCAAGTAGGCGACAAATCAATTCTATGGTTTTTCGCCTGACCATTATAGGAAATCTTAATCACACTGCTCATTGACAGCTCCTTTCAATAGGACGTCAGATTGGTAGAGCAGTGCCATAGTGCAGTGGAGGGCATGATGTGAGCCTATAGAAGGTTTTGCTGTGCTGAATCTACTCGCCCCTTGGCATTATGGAGCCTGCAAAGAAAAGAGCCATCGGGACTGTCAGAGGCTGCTGAGGGAGCCTCTAAATGACTATGGATCAAGAGGTGCAAGTCATGGACCAGTGCTGCTGGGACACAACCCAGGGCCTGATCAACCCTGGCTGGGTCGCCTGGGCAAGAATGTGATGTTGAAAGACCTGATGACCCTAGGTTACAACACTGTTGTCCCAGTGCATCCTCAGTTGCATTGCAGCATCAAATGTACCAACACTTAAGCCTGATTTATACTTCTGCGTCAATGCATCGCCGCAAACCCGACGCGGAACCCTACGCGAGAGCCTGCGTTGCTGCGACGCGCACCTCTCCCAAAATGTAACTACGCGTCGCGGCAACGCAGACTGCAAAAGCTGTGATTGGTCTGCTTGGTAGCATCGCATTTCCTCCTACGCTGCAATAGCTTCCCATTGGGTGACTGAAGGGCAGGGAAGGAACTCAGGCTGCAATGCTTTCCATAAAGCTTTACAAACCTCCAAAATTATGGAGGACACATCTCGCTTTTACGAAAAAGGACGCTCCCTTCTTATTTACCCCGAGAAAGACTACCATGACCATGAAGCCTTGCACGGTCAGGTGTGTGCGCATGCGCAAATTGCAAAGCAATGCAGACACACCAACACACAAGTATAAATGCTCACAACGCGCGTAGGCCACTTGCGTAGGTTATGGCATCGAGTTAACGCAGAAGTATAAATCAGGCTTTAATATAATGACACAAATGCACACTCATTTCATTTAATTCCCCCCCCCCCCCCACAATGCCTCCCTGATGCTCAACGATGCCTCAATTTGGAATGGAAGAGGACAGAACTTGCATTTGTTGTGCACCCATCATAATATTCCTAAACAAGGAGCTTGCGCATTCTCCACGTAACCACAGGGGTTTCCTCCAAGTACCCCAGTTCCCTTCCACATACCGAAGATGTACGGTTAGGATTGCCAAGTTGTGGAAATGCACGGAGACACTCGCGGGCTGCCCCAGCATGATTTTCATCGATTAGATTTGTTGGAAAGCAACACATCTCACCATGTTTCAATGTTGCACTGTACATATGACAAATAAAGCTAATCTTGAAAACCTTTAATATTCTACAACCCAAAAGATCTTCACATGTAGTCAACATTATGCAGGAATTTTTGTTTTGCACAACACATTCTGACACCGATAGCAAAGTTGACAAACGGCAAGATTTTGGCTAAGATTCACAGTAAAGCTCCCCGATGATGTTTGTAGTGCTGGAGTTACACAGCAATGCAAAAAAAACAATTTTACTGTCCACATACCCCATCAACTCTCTTGGATTCCACCTTGCACCTGTATTAGGACAATCTTAAATGCCCATTCAGACTACAAACCAGCAAGTCTAATGATAGCATCAGACTTTGGCTATGTGTAACCAGAGATAATTTCTAAAGCAAGCACATGTTCGGCACAGCATTGTGGGCCGAAGGGCCTGCATTGCGCTGTAGGTTTTCTATGTTTCTATTTCAGAGGTCTAGAATACAAGAGCAGGGATGTGATGCTGAGGCTTTATAAGGCACTGATGAGGTCTCATCTCGTGTATTGTGAATAGTCTTGGGCTCCCCATCAAAGAAAAGGTGTGCTGGCATTGGAGAGGATTCAGAGGAGGCTTATGAGGGTGATTCCAGGAATGAAAGGGTTATCATATGAGGAACGTTTGATAGCCCTGGGCCTGCACCTGCTGGAATTTAGGACGGGGGTGGGGTGGGGTGGGGATCTCATTGAAACTTCTAATGTTGAAAGGCCGAGACAGGAAATATGGAAAGGACGTTTCCCATGGTGGGGGAGTCTGGACAGGAGGGCAGAGCCTCGGGATAGAGGGGCGTCCATTTAAAACAGACGTGGAGAAATTTCTTTAGCCAGAGGGTGATAAATTTGTGGAACTTATTACCACAGGCAGCTGTGGAGGCCAGGTCATTGGGTGTGTTTAAGGCAGAGCTTGATAGGTTCTTGATTGGACACAGCATCAAAGGTTACGGGGAGAAGGCCAAGGAGGGGGAAAAAAGCATCAGCCATTATTAACTGGAAGAGCAGACTCAATGGGCCAAATGGCCTAATTCTACTCCTATGTTTTATGGTCTAAATGCTTGAAGTTATTGGGAGAAGCCCATGCAACCTTAGGGACAGCGTGCAAGTTTCACACCGACGTCACTGGAGGTTGGGATTGAAACCAGGCCACTGGAACTGTGAGGAAACAGCTGCATTTGCTCCTTCACTGCGCTGCTCATGGGTGCGATGCAGAATATATTTCCGAAACCTCACCAGCACGTTGCCCACTGTAGTACTAATCTGACTTGAAGGGGAGAATGTTAACTAATGAAGGCATGCTCCCCATCCTATGAAACTGAGAATTCTCTAACAGTGTCCAACCCATTTCACAACAATCTCATTGTTGATTCTTGGTTTAGGCTATATTTAAGGTGGTAATAAGTATTGTAGATTTATTGGAGATACAAGAGAATGCAGATGCTGGAATCCGGAGTAAAAACACAATAAGTGCTGTAGGAACTCAGCAGATAGATATATAGACCATGATCACTCATGTCATATGACACTGCACACAACACAAACTGTGCAAAAGTTAGGCACCCGAGCTATGGGCTAGTTTCCTCCACAGATGCTGTCTGGACTGCTGTGTTTCTACAGTTTTTTTTTGCTGTAGATTTATTTTTATTTACCCCAAAAGGACAATTAAAACCCTAAGTTGTAAAAGGAGCACATGGTCTCAGACACCTTTAATGCATCTGACAGCTGTAGCTTTTAAAATGTTAGTTTTGATAAGATTATCAACAACACTATTCCAGGTGAGACTTTAACAGTACTAGAATCCATTGAACAAAGCAAAAAAAAAAGAAATGCCACTTTATGAAAAGACGTGCCAGAAGAGTGGAAGTGTTGACAAATGTAGTGTTAACAAATGAAACCAGTGATAACATCTACGGAACCGACCACATTCCCAGACGACTGGAAATGACACCTTGAGATTTATTTCACAAGGCACTCTGCACTTACAAATAAATCTTTGAAGTTGACCATGTAGAAAGTGTATCCTCCAAAAGACAGGATTACTAATTTAAATGAGATTGAATTGGAACAGATGATCATGTGCAGAAAGCTGAGACACTTGAGTTCCTCTTAATTTTCTGGATCTGCTCTAATTAGCTTACAGACGGTATAGGTCAAGAACCAATTTCATTTCATTGGCTCTTCACTCAGCTCTACAATGCCTAGACAATGAAGATGCATATATCAGGATGCTCTTCACCGACTACAGCTCAGCTTTCAAGTCTATCAATAAGCTCTGAGACCTAGGCCTCAATACCTCCTTTTGCAAATAGATCTTCAGTGTCAGACTCCAGTTGGTACTAATCGGCAACATCTCCTCCATCATCACCATCAGTACAGGTTCACCAGAGGGCTTAGCCCCCTGCTCTACTCACTTTATACATACGATCACGTGGCTAAGTACATCTCCAATGCTGATGACACCACTGATGTTGACCAAATCAAAGGTGGTGAGGGATCAGCACGCAAAGAGATTGAAAGGCTGGTTGAGTAGCAAAACAACCTCTCACTTAACATCAGCAAAACCAAAGAACTGATTATTGACTACAGGAGAAAGACAAAAGTCCATGACCAGTCCTCATTAGGGGAATGGATATGGAAAGGATCAGTCGCTTCAAATTCCTGGGACCAGCACACAAGTGCCATCACAAAGAAGGCATGTCAGCACTTCTGCTTTCTTAGAAGCCTGCATCTATTCAGCATGTAACCAAGAAATTTGACAGACTCCAACAGACGCAATGGGAAGCACAACTAGTTGCACCATGGCCTGGTATGGAAGTACCAATGCGAGGAACAGAAAAGGCTACAGAAAATTGTAGATGCAGCCCAGTCACAGGCAAAGCCCTCCTCACCATTGCGTACATTTGTATGGAACTCTGATACAAGAAAGCAGCATCCAAAGACTCCCATCTTCCAGAACATGCCCTCTCCTTGCTACTACCATCAGGCAGGAGGTACAGAAGCCCTGGGTCCCACATTGCTAGGTTCAAGAACAGTTATTTCCCTACAACCATCAGGCTCACGAACTGGTGTGTAAACTTCATTCACCACTACAATGAACTGATTCTACGATCTACCAACTCACTTTCAAGTACTTTCTCCAACAAATATCCTCAGTACTATGTTTTTAAGTTTGTCTTTTTGCACATTGGTGTTTGTCATCCCGTCTTCATGTATAGTTTTGTAAAATTCTGTTGCATTTCTTTTTCCCTGAAAACACCTTCAACAAAATGAATCTCAAGCTAGTTTATAGTAAAGTGCAAGATTTGATAACAAATTGACTTTGAATTTGCTTTTGAAACCTGTCCAAGCTGGTAAAACCTAGAAAACAAGGACACTTGTGTCAGAATGCTGTTTCAGGGTTTCAGTTCAGCATTCAACACTATTGCTCTACAAACCTCGGTGTGAAAACTCCTACTCCTCAGTCTAAATACACCACCATGCAACTGGGTGTTGGACTTCCCAACCAACAGACCTCAGGCAGTCAGGATGCACAACCACTCCCTCCTGTCATCATAGGTGACCCAGGGCTGTGCACAGAGCCCATTGCTGTACACTGCTCACACATGACTGCACAGCTAAACACCTGAACAATCACAACGAGTCCCACCGCTGTCATGCCATCAATAAGATAGCCTACAGAGGTGGTGGAAGAGTTCAAGGCCTGGTACCAGGCAAATAACCTCTCCCTTAACCATCTCCTTTGTCTTGTAGACATTATCAACTTCAGGGCAACTTGCATTACTCACACTTATTGGTGACACAGCAGTGGAAAACTGCAAACCGTTTCAAACTCCTGAGAGTGCACATCTTGCACAAACCCTCATGGCCCCAGAACACAACTTACACAATCAAGAAAGTTCACCAATGCCTCTACTTTCTGAGAATGCTGAAGAGATCTGGACTTTTGCACATCTACATTCACATCCTTCTATAGAAGTGCAGTAGAGAGCACCCCATTAAGCTGCATCACTGCTTGATACAGAAACTGCACTGTGGCAGACAGGAAGGCTCTACAACAATCAAAACTGCCCAATGCACCACTGCCAACAGCCTATCTGCCATGCCATCAAGCATGTATACAGAAAGGAACTGGAAAAGGGCAGGTATGTGAAGAATTTCACCCTGCTCAGATAGTTTGTTCAGTCCCATTAGGGAGAAAGCTGTGTTGCATCCACAACAGGACCATTAGACTCAAAAACAGTTACTTTTCAAGCAGCAAGGTCGACCAACTCCTTCATCCACCAACTCCAGCACTACTTTATTATTTCTCATCAGCCACCTCATGTACAACCTAGCTTCACTTTATGGACATACAATCAATGTATACAAGCTACATGTATTTATATTTCTGCCTTTTTAAATTATTGTTATTGTGTTCTTTGTGCTGCATTGGATCCAGAGTAACAAATGAACCTGTGTACAGGAAAGGACACTGATCAATTTTGATTAATACAAACACTACAATCACTTAGTGGCCAAGACTGCTTTGTAAACGGGTAAAGCAATTTTTTTTTGCTTTGCTCATTTACAGTTTCACGAGAAGCATCAATTGATTATTTATTACAACACAATCTGCTGATGGAACTCAGCAGATTGAGTAGCATCTGTGCAGGCTTTTGTCCCAAAACATTTTTTCCATCTCTCTCCCACTGATGTTGCTCAACCCACAGTGTTGCTCCAGATTCCAGCGTCTGCCGTCTGTTGTCTCCATGGTCACATCGCTACTACCTATTCGCCTTCCCTCATTCTTTTTCTTGCTTGGGATCCTCACAAAAGTGAGGAATCTTCCCTCTGGTGCCCCTCACCCCCTTTCTCCCATGGTCCACCCTCTATCAGATTCCTCCTCCTTTTCCACCTATCACCTCTCAACTTTTTAACTACACACCCCCTCTTCACCCCCCCATCTACCCCCCCCGCCTGGTTTCAGCTACCACCTTCCAGCTTGTACTCCCTCCCCCCCTTGTTATTCCCGCTTCCGCCTCCTTCCAGCATTTCGTGGGTGTTGCTCTGAGTTGGGAACGCAGCTCAATCCGCCACCCCCCCGCCACTGACCCTGCGCCCACTTGTGCAGCCTACATAATCAGTGACCCCCCCACCGTCAGTCTCTCTTCTACCGCTACCACTGCGCTGTCGGCACAAAAGGTTGAGAACACACCAGCTCAAGGGCAAGTAACTAGACTCTTGGATGGACTCGATTTCTCAAACTACCTCGTCACTTTATCGACTTGCGTTGCACTTGCTCTGAATGTAAGACTACACTGGGCGTTTTCCTGTACGGAATAATCAGGCCAGAGGCCGCGCAAGCGGACGTTTTTTGCCGTATCTCTCTAAATATGACAGTAATAAACCAGTACCAAATCACAAGTGCAGTTACCCGAGTGAAAGCTGCCAGTAATAATACCACATGTAACCAAACACCGTCGCTTGCGGGACCGCGCCAGGACCCGGGGGCATGCCACATCAGCTTATTTAAATTCAACCCACCGTACACATTGAGAAAACTGTTATAGTTGAGTCCACGGGGAGGGGAAATGGGCTGGATCGTCTAGCGCAAGGCGCAAGGCAAAAACCCAAAACTTTCCCCTTCCCTGCTACTTTCCAGATGGTGGGTAACTCTAAGAGCGAGGGATATAGTTGGGGTTATTTCCGGCGCCCGTCAGCGGGACGCGATGCTATTGTCAGAGAACGTGGTTGACCAAAGACAAGAACGTTATGGAGTTCCTTGACATCGTGAACTACTAAACATTTGTGTACCGAACATTTCGTATCTACTCTTTAAGTAACAGTTAAGGATTGTTTTAAATGGATTCACTGTATTTGTTTTTTGTACGTGTACGCTTTTCATGTTTTATGGCTGGATTTGTTTTCGATTTAATGCTCTCGCTAGTTTAATACTAGCTGATAACGATTTAACTCTAGACGCAGCTCATCACATTTTGCATTATAATTAACATCCTGAACCTGCAAAATCCCAGCTACCCCAATTATGGACGACTACTCTAACTTTTCTCTGATGCCCGTTCCTATTGAACGTAATTTGTATTAAATATTAGCAGCTTCATTAAACCCGACACGATGGGAAGGTGCGATGCGGCAAGCGGTTTACCTGGGAGACGTTGCCCCATGTGTTCCTCGCCGTCCGCCCCAGGGCTTTAATAGCAGTGGGCTTCTTACCGAGCTCCAGGCTCTCCCAGGTCGGAGTGTGCTCCACGTTAAAGTCCACCTGCTTGAGAGGCAGTCTCTTCCTCAGGGACATGCGGAGTGCGTTGAGGGAGCTGGACGACGGCTTCCTCCTCAGTACGTCGGCTTGAGGGCTGTCGTCTTCCTCCTGCAAAGGCTGCTGCTGCCTCCTCCAGCCTGTAGCAATAGACTCCATGATCCTCGCCTGCATACCGCTCTCCCTTCGCTAATTGTTTCCTCAGTATTTTTTGAATTTGGCGCAACTTAAGAACCGGACGATATTCCCGCAATCTGATTGGACAACTATACGAGATCACGAGTTTCTCTTCCCGTTGATTGGCTGCGGCTTTCATCACTCGCTCTGCAATGAATGGAATTGTTCCCTCTCCGGGGATTGACCACAAAGTTGTTCCTGCATTATCTGACCTCTCTTCAGGATTGTTGAGAGAAATAATGCCGGTGGGATGATGCGCGGCAATTTGATGGTAATTTATTATGCATTCGTGTGAATTGTACTCCAGGGAGCGCGAAGCGCAGAATCAAATATCGCTGTGATGATTGTACGCTCTGGTATCAATTGCTTGGCGACAATAAAGTATAAAGAATTCGGCGCCCTCTGGCGTTACCTCGTAGTGGTTACAGTCTGCAGTTCCAATTTCCAAATAGCGGAAGTTTGGGAAAGTTATTGCCCCTTTGAGGGAATAAATCCGGTTTCCAAAGATGTCTAATTTTTAAGGAAATATTTGATGCTCGTTGGTTGTTTGCAGAATCAAGAATAATGTGACCAAGTGAGAATAGATACGGAAAAGTATACTTTTCCTTTTTTTTCCTGTAATTTACGAAGAACATGTATGACGTACTGCGTAAACTTCTTGTGTATATCAAAGATTTAAAGGACAATTGAAGTGACTTGGATTTCTCTCTTTAAAGCTGAAGGATTTTAGCGAGTGAAACTTAAACTGCTTGCTCAAAAATATGATTGACTCTTACTCATTGCATTTTACATTTTGTCAAAAGAACCGCTTTTGAGATAAGGAAGCTGATTTGGTTTCAACTTTTTTTGAGGAGGTGAGCACATCAAGGTCAACAGGATCATTGTAAAATAAAGGGAGACTGGATAAGAATCAAGCCGTGTGTTAATGAATAGTTAACTCCACAGTCTCCCGGAGAAAAACACTGGATATTCTACGCGTAAACATGCATTGTCAGTAACTCCGTGTATCAGTAACAATGTTTTTAATGGTAATTAAGCAAAATTGAAAAGTTGAATCTACCTTCCATCCTGAAAAAGTAAAGAAAGAACATAAACATTTTTTTCAATTTTCTGTTACCTGCGTATATTTTGGTCTTCAGCAATTCAAATTAAACATTGCTCAGACAGAAAATGGAAAGGGAATTCTTAGAATCGTGGATTCAAAGATAAAAGTAGACAGGCTAGAAATTGGAATAAGAACAGAAGGTGCATCAGTAATAAAAACAATGTTGTAAATACTCAGCAGGTCAGGCAGCATCTGACATAGCAGGTCATCAATGGACTGAAACATCACCACTTTTCCTCTTTTTGTAGATGCTGTTTGTCCCCTGACTACTTCAACAGTTTTGTTTTATCTGCTGCATTTTCTTTGTCCACGTACTTCACTGGGAGCAACTGCAATAGCTATTTGCATCAAGCCCCACCTTATCTCTGTGTATTAACTTACATTTCTATGGCTCCAGTATATAATGGAGGTTGTGCGATAAATATTAATTGGTAACCTGAACTGTACAATCTCCTCCTTCCTATAATTGGTAAAATTTTGAATACTGCTTGCAATCAGTCCTTCCATGATTTGCAATCAATGACATAGCACCTATATAATTATTTAAAAAGGTAATGAAACTGTTTGGGACTTGAATAGTTCCACACATAGTCATTCATTTCTTTACAGAAGTTTCGCTTTGTTAACTGGTCTATAGGCAACATGTTGAGAAAGTGGTTAACAAGACAAAACTTGTTTCTGCTGGAGGACTTCTAGATGTAATTAGATAACACCTAATTAAAGATGCAATGAATGAGACACACAGCAAAAGGAAAAATAGAAAAAGTCACATGATCCACTAACATATTAGCTCAATAAGAGCTTTGCCTTTTAGCTTGGTTGTTTTTCTGAGTGTCATTGTAAGGAGACCGGGCAACACAAGGTTCCACCATATCCTGTCATTGGGCTGTGATAAATGGAGAAGAAAGCTGACGTTCACAGCACTGACTTGAGTAGAAGGTAAAATGTAGAAAAATAATTAAAATTTGGATGCTGATTTACAGTAGAGACTAGTGTATAGCTCTATGTTATGAAATGCATCAGACCATTAATTACTTCTAATGCTGCATCCTGATTATTTTCACTACCAAACATCGTAAAGGTATTAAATATCCTTACATGTACATCTGTTACCTTTGGCTGCTTTGCATGAAATTCCAATATTCATTCAGCTTTCCTCAAAAGAAAATTTGAAAGGATTGTTACTATGCGAAAAAACAGGTCCGGAAAAGACTCTTGTGAAGTAAAAACATCGACACAACCTGGCTGGAGCTTTTCCATGCTGTGATTTTAGTGTAGAGTAACTAAAGGAAATGTATAGCAGATTTAAGCAATCAAATCTACTCCACTCCTCAAATTGTCCAATTAATTTTTTTCAAATCTTTTTATTATTATTATATTTATATTTTTATTATTATTCAAAAAAAGTGAGTACATCGAAGTAACAACGCTTACAATGTCTCAAGGAAAAAAAAACATTATCTTAAAGATTGAAAAACTTTGTGATAATAAAAAAACCCTACTAAGCAGAAAAAGTGGGGAAAAAACCCCGTTAGGTGTACAACCCCGGAGCCATGCGTCATACAAAAAGCTTCTAAAAATAAACATCAAACCGCCAGCAAGAAGGAAAAATATACCAAAAAATATACAATTAGATCATGGAAAAAATCTATCAATTAGCTCAAATTGTCCAATTTTTATACTTTGTCCTATTCAACTTGTCTTAAAAATAAAAATAAGTGGCCTGAACACAAACTCTGCCGTGGATGGTCACACGCCCAGCTGATGAGGAGGGTTGGGCATGGGATGAGTAACCCTATCATGTAAATACCCAGTGCTACAGAAATGGCAGCAGAAGACCTCATCCCTGGGGGAGGAGGGATGTGTCAAGAAGATGGACTGCACTTAGAGACAACATGAGGGACTGGTCCAGGCCGGAAGACACTGGCAAACTACTGTCAGTGACCTATGCCCCAGTTGGGGTGATGGGACTTAACCATATAACAATTACAGCATGGAAACAGGTCATCTCGGCCCTTCTAGTCTGTGCCGAACTCTTATCCTATCCTATTCCCACCGAACCGCACTCAGCCCATAACCTTCCATTCCTTTCCTGTCCATATTTCTATCAAATTTAACTTTAAATGACAACATAGAACTTGCCTCAACCACTTCTGCTGAAAGCTCTTTCCACACAGCTACCACTCTCTGAGTAAAGAAGTTCCCCCTCATGTTACCCCTAATCTTTTGTCCTCTAATTCTCAACCCATGCCCTGTTGTTTGAATCTTCCCCACTCTCAATGGAAAAAGTCTAACCACGTCAACTATATCAATGCCTCTCATAATTTTAAACACCTCTATCAAGTCTCCCCTAGGGAGATTAATATGGAAGTAGTAAAATGGATTCAGCAGTGGCTGGATGGGAGATGCCAGAGAGTAGTGGTGGATAACTGTGTGTCAGATTGGAGGATGGTGTGTAGTGGTGTGCCTCAAGGATCTGTACTGGGTCCAATGTTGTTTGTCATATAAATGATCTGGATGATGGGGTGGTAAATTGGATGAGTAAGTATGCAGATGATACTAAGATAGGTGGTGTTGTGGATGATGAGGTAGGTTTTCAAAACTTGCAGAGAGATTTAGGACAGTTAGAAGAGTGGGCTGAAAGATGGCAGACGGAGTTTAATGCTGAAAAATGTGAGGTGCTACATTTTGGGAGCATTAAGAAGAAGCTTGCACACAAATTTAGTTTTTAAAAAAATAGGACCCTCCCACAACATCACAGTATTTGTGTAGTCTTGTGCATTTAATGAGGAGCTGCTTTAGAATTACAAATGGTGAATCTGAAAAAATGAAGCCAATAGTCACTTCACATTTGTCTTTAGTTCAAGTCTAACTGTTTGATTCTACCTAGTACCTCTTTCACCCAGGCATTATCAAAAACTATCACATTTTCATATCCCTGGACTCTCCCACAATAGTTTTCTAGCCTATGAGGTACTTCTGAAGATTGATTAATGCTTTAGTTATGTGTTGGCTGATGGCTGTGGACTACACTTCCCCAGTTGATCCATTTACCACTTGGGGTAGTTTACATTAGCCAGTTGTCCTACCAACCAGCATGCAGTGGACTGAAATGAGAAATTTCTTCATGCAGAGGGCAGTGAATCTGATTGTAAATGTTAATTTAATTGATGTAAATGCTTTCTATATTACATTCTAGTAGCAGGTTTAATTTGTAATATTATTTGTTAGAGGTAGTTGCAACCATCCGAGATTCCCAATGTCTTTGGCAGCAGATGGAGAGTTGGCTCCACTATGACCTTTCATGGAATTTATGACTGGAAGTATGGGATCTTGCTGATCAACTCAGTGCTAGCTTCATGCAAGAGGTCGTCACGCTGATGGCTCCTATCCAGAAGGAACCTATCTGGCAGGCACAAGAAAAGTGTATAACTGGCAAGCAGCTTTAAGCTTTTATTGTCCCACATGATTCTGCAAATGCTGAATTCCTGATAGACCTGTGGTACCTGACAAAATAACGCTATTTCAGGTTGACAAGACACCTTTCTGGGCCCTGCTGCTATCTCAACTGATCCTGTTGTTCACCGACGTGAATAGAGTTGTTTCATTGGGTTTTTGTGTTTTTTTTTGCATGGCTGCTTATTTAACCTGAGGCTGTTGTCACCTGCACCTCACTGTGTTAATAGTGCCAAGAAAATAACTTTCTCAGAGTGTGTTCCAGCAGCCAGTCCATGAAGACCTCACTGAAAGATGTTGGTTGGTGATTGTCCGTCGTTTCCGATGATGACGAGAAACCTGTGCGGGAGAGTTTTAAAGTGGAAAAGCCATTGTACTGGGGTAGTTCCACTCTCTTGACCTCAAAAGTCCATGTCCAGTGGTACGAACAACCGTCACAAACTGGAGTCTTCCTTGGTTGCAGTGGATGACCATGACATTTTCTGTGCCTTGTCATGCCCTTTGCTCTCCACGGAGCATTGCACTGCTGCCTTCCTGGCCATTGGATCTCACTGTAGATCGCTTGCTAGGACAGTCGTGTCCCTATTTCAGTGGGTAAGAGGCCTGCCGGCTACCCTCACCCGGTTTAGCCCACCTGTTAAAGTGGTGTATTGGGGTGTGGCCGCTGTCACATGCAAACAGTTACTCGGAGCCACAGGAGAGATCTGAGTGTGTGGTGGGGGTCCAAGGTCAGTGAGCTGTCCCAGAGTGGACATGACAATTCCCTTCACCAGAGATGCTACCCCTCCCTGGACACCCCTTACACCCTAACGTTGTATCTTTCAGTATAATGATGTTCATCCTCAGTTTCTTTGCCTAGAGAGGGTACATTGTGCTTGTGGGCTGGGATTTGGGACAACTGTGCAGAAAATGCCACCCTCTGTAATTCCAACTCCAGCCGTGGCCATGTCTTCAGTACTGGCCATTTCCACACAGCCAGCAATATTTCCTTCATGAGAAGAAAAACATGTAGGCACCAACATTGTCATCCTCCTCCTCCTCCAGTTAGATGCTGCTGCCTCTGGACGGGTCTCATTGGCTCCAATAAGCAATGCCATTCTCGTGGTTGAATAGCTGGTAGTGTGTTAATGGTATGAACCTTGCTAGGTTGCTTAATGAGTGAGCGCGAGGTGATGCTCATGTGATATGTGGGTGAGTGAATTGCTGTGGTGAGGAGAGATCTGAATGTATTTTTACTGAAATTTTCTACGCTTGTCAGATTATTAAATGTTGCTGCACTGGGTCCAGGGGCTAACATCCTGACTCCTGATATTACGCACCTCACCCCACCCCAACACACGCACGCCGTGGTTTCCTGCTCTCATTCCTTCCTCAATCGTGTCTGGATGTCCTCAAGTGCCACATAATGATATAGATTATCTGTTGTCTAACCTTTTAGAAACATAGAAACATAGAAAATAGGTGCAGGTGTAGGCCATTCGGCCGTTCGAGCCTGCACCACCATTTATTATGATCATGGCTGATCATTCAACTCAGAACACCGCCCCAGCCTTCCCTCCATACCCCTTGACCCCCGTAGCCACAAGGGCCATATCTAACTCCCTCTTAAATATAGCCAATGAACTGGCCTCAACTGTTTCCTGTGGCAGAGAATTCCACAGATTCACCACTCTCTGTGTGAAGAAGTTTTTCCTAATCTCGGTCCTAAAAGGCTTCCCCTCTATCTTCAAACTGTGACCCGTCGTTCTGGACTTCCCCAACATCGGGAACAATCTTCCTGCATCTAGCCTGTCCAATCCCTTTAGGATCTTATACATTTCAATCAGATCCCCCCTCAATCTTCTAAATTCCAACGAGTACAAGCCCAGTTCATCCAGTCTTTCTTCATATGAAAGTCCTGCCATCCCAGGAATCAATCTGGTGAACCTTCTCTGTACTCCCTCTATGGCAAGGATGTCTTTCCTCAGATTAGGGGACCAAAACTGCACACAATACTCCAGGTGTGGTCTCACCAAGGCCTTGTACAACTGCTGTAGTACCTCCCTGCTCCTGTACTCAAATCCTCTCGCTATAAATGCCAGCATACCATTCGCCTTTTTCACCGCCTGCTGTACCTGCATGCCCACTTTCAATGACTGGCGTATAATGACACCCAGGTGACGTTGCAGCTCCCCTTTTCCTAATCGGCCACCATTCAGATAATAATCTGTTTTCCTGTTTTTGCCACCAAAGTGGATAACTTCACATTTATCCACATTAAATTGCATCTGCCATGAATTTGCCCACTCACCCAACCTATCCAAGTCACCCTGCATCCTCTTAGCATCCTCCTCACAGCTAACACTGCCACCCAGCTTCGTGTCATCCGCAACCTTGGAGATGCTGCATTTAATTCCCTCATCCAAGTCATTAATATATATTGTAAACGACTGGGGTCCCAGCACTGAGCCTTACGGTACCCCACTAGTCACCGCCTGCCATTCTGAAAAGGTCCCGTTTATTCCCACTCTTTGCTTCCTGTCTGCTAACCAACTCTCCACCC
Organism: Mobula birostris; assembly: GCF_030028105.1. Lineage (NCBI taxonomy): Eukaryota > Metazoa > Chordata > Chondrichthyes > Myliobatiformes > Myliobatidae > Mobula > Mobula birostris. Next base: position 27,260,831 of record NC_092394.1, on the reverse strand, counting down.
ACACCAATACCTTACCCCCAATACCGTGTGCTTTAAGTTTGCACACTAATCTCCTGTGTGGGACCTTGTCAAAAGCCTTCTGAAAATCCAAATATACCACATCCACTGGTTCTCCCCTATCCACTCTACTAGTTACATCCTCAAAAAATTCTATTCTATGAGATTCGTCAGACATGATTTTCCTTTCACAAATCCATGCTGATTTTGTCCGATCATTTCACCGCTTTCCAAATGTGCTGTTATCACATCCTTGATAACTGACTCCCGCAGTTTCCCCACCACTGACGTTAGGCTAACTGGTCTATAATTCCCCGGTTTCTCTCTCCCTCCTTTTTTAAAAAGTGGAGTTACATTAGCCACCCTCCAATCCTCAGGAACTAGTGCAGAATCTAACGAGTTTTGAAAAATTATCACTAATGCATCCACTATTTCTTGGGCTACTTCCTTTAGCACCCTGGGATGCAGACCATCTGGCCCTGGGGATTTATCTGCCTTCAATCCCTTCAATTTACCTAACACCACTTCCCTACTAACATGTATTTCGCTCAGTTCCTCCATCTCACTGGACCCTCTGTCCCCTACTATTTCTGGAAGATTATTTATGTCCTCCTTAGTGAAGACAGAACCAAAGTAATTATTCAATTGGTCTGCCATGTCCTTGCTCCCCATAATCAATTCACCTGTTTCTGCCTGCAGGGGACCTACATTTGTCTTTACCAGTCTTTTCCTTTTTACATATCTATAAAAGCTTTTACAGTCCGTTTTTATGTTGCCTGCCAGTTTTCGCTCATAATCTTTTGGCCCATCTGAATCAGAATCGGGTTTACTATCACCGGTATGTGACGTGAAATTTGTAAACTTAGCAGCAGCAGTTCAATGCAATATATAATCTAGCAGAGAGGACAAAAATAATAATAAATAAAATAAAAAATAATAATAAATAAACAAGTAAATCAATTACGTATATTGAATAATTTTAAAAAATGCAAAAACAAAAATGCTGTATATTTTTAAAACGTGTTGTGTCCAAAGCTTCAATGCCCATTTAGGAATTGGATGGCAGAGGGGAAGAAGCTGTTCCTGAATCGCTGAGTGTGTGCCTTCAGGCTTCTGTACCTCCTACCTGATGGTAACAGTGAGAAAAGGGCATACTCAGGGTGCCTGATCTTCTGCATAGTACCATCTACCTACACCTGGAACAGTTCCCTCCTAACCACTCCCAACGCATAGTTCTCTCAAGTCTCTCTTAAGTGTGTCAATTGTACCTGCATCTAGCACTTCTGCTGTCAGCTTATTCCACACTTGCTCCCCTCTGACTGAAGAAACTTTTAAAAATTTATTATTCCTGTTTTTGCTTTTTTTTAAGTTAAACTATTTAATATACATATATATACTTGCTGTAATTGATTTTTTTCCCGCTCTATTATCGTGTGATGCATTGTACTGCTGCTGCTAAGTTAACAAATTTCACAACACCCACTGGTGATATTAAACATAATTCTGATTCAAGCTTATTAAAATCCTTACAGTGGTTAGGTGACCAAAACTGCACACAATACTCTAAATTCCTCACCAACTTCTTGTACAACAATGTAGTAGCCAAAAACTTGGGAATCCATGCGCACTAGTTCTTTTCGCTTTCCCCTGTTGGTTCAAATTGGAGAACAATTTGAAAAAGAGGCCACAAAGCATCTCCTTCTTAACAGGTGCAGGTTATCTTCATCTTGAGAGAAGGGTCTGGCCTTGAAACATTAGCTGTTTCTCTTTCCACTGATGCTTCCTGACCATTTGAATATTGCCACCATTTTCTGTTTTATCTCACATTTCCAGCATCTGCATTTCATTTAAAAAAAAAATTGTTGGCTTCTATTAGTAGAGACTAGCTCTAAGAAGATGCAAATTAGGTCTCCGTATGCAATAATTATTGTAATTGACAGATACTGGAGCTCAGTGCAGGCTCATTACCAGCACATAGAACTTGAGTGCATGCCCGCTTTTGGTAGTCAGCCAATTTCTGGGCTACAGTACCTGTTATCACAAGCTGCATGTTGAATAAATGTTATATTACATTGGGGAATTGTGCAAAATGGGTAGCCTCGGATCAGTTTGTCAGAACTTCTCTCTCATTTCCCTTATCCCCAATGTTACTCAAATTGGATATATGGGTTAGCGTCATAGGAAGTCATTCCCACCTGTGGCCGTCAAACTTTACAACTCCTCCCTTGGAGGGTCAGACACCCTGAGCTAATAGGCTGGTCCTGGACTTATTTCCTGGCATAATTTACATATTACTATTTAACTATTTATGGTTTTATTACTATTTAATTATTTATGGTACAACTTTAACGAAAACCAATTTCCCCCGGGATCAATAAAGTATGACTATGACTATGACTTTGATTATGACTATGACTAGCTGGAAAATGGACATTTGCCTCTGAACTACTCTTTTCCGCCAGTGTACTGTGAGAAATGATTTGCTTGAATATTTTAAATCTACTTTGTTGTGAATTATTGTATCTAGAATACAGTAAGAATTATCCATAGTTTTAAAAGCAACATGCAGTGCGATGCATTAATCTTCCAGAATGAATTTGCTACAGTGTAAATTGACTGAACTTGAGCTAACTCCCTGGGAATTGGGTGGGCCTTAATACTTACCAGCAAAAAAGACTGAACCAGGAATTCAATGCAATTTACTTATTAGGGCACACTTATTTCTTTTATCTTGACTCAGATCTACAGCTGAAATGATGGCAAAGCTGACAATATTGTCAAACAAGGTAAGAAGTATCTGCATTATTAATTCCCATATTGTCAGGCAGCAGTGTTACCGATAAAACCTCACTAGGTTACACTGTAAAATGTGAACGATCCTTCTTGTTCACTCAATACAATCACAGCATGGTTTCCAGAAAAATACAGTAAGTGGAGGATAACTATATATAAATTATGGGCATGGTCAGTCCCAGTGATATGTAGCCAATCGGTTGTCAAATTTGATTGACAAGTGATTTACTTGTTCAGTCCACCTCCTGGCTATAGTATATAGTCACCATATCCAACACAAAAATTATCCTGAGGCTTTTCATTCCAGGACGCGGGAGATGTCCTCCTTTTTTAAAGAAAGGGGCTTCCCTTCCTCCACCATCAACTCTGCTCTCAAACGCATCTCCCCCATTTCACGCACATCTGCTCTCACTCCATCCTCCCGCCACCCCACTAGGAATAGGGTTCCCCTGGTCCTCACCTACCACCCCACCAGCCTCTGGGTCCAACATATTATTCTCTGTAACTTCCGCCACCTCCAACGGGATCCCACCACTAAGCACATCTTTCCCTCCCCCCCTCTGCTTTCCGCAGGGATCACTCCCTACGTGACTCCCTTGTCCATTCGTCTCCCCCATCCCTCCCCACTGATCTCCCTCCTGGCACTTATCCTTGTAAGCAGAACAAGTGCTACACATGCCCTTACACTTCCTGCCTTACCACCATTCAGAGCCCCAGACAGTCCTTCCAAGTGAGGCGACACTTCACCTGTGAGTCAGCTGGGGTGATATACTGCGTCTGGTGCTCCAGATGTGGCCTTCTATACATTGGCGAGACCCGACGCAGACTGGGAGACCACTTTGCAGAACACCTACGCTCTGTCTGCCAGAGAAAGCAGGATCTCCCAGTGGCCACACATTTTAATTCCACATCCCATTCCCATTCTGACATGTCTATCCACGGCCTCCTCTACTGTAAAGATGAAACCACACTCAGGTTGGAGGAACAATACCTTATATTCCGTCTGGGTAGCCTCCAACCTGATGGCATGAACATTGACTTCTCTAACTTCTGCTAATGCCCCACCTCCCTCTCATACCCCATCTGTTATTTATTTTTGCACACACATTCTTTCTCTCACTCTCCTTTTTCTCCCTCTGTCCCTCTGACTATACCCCTTGCCCATCCTCTAGGTTCCCCCCCCCCCTTGTCTTTCTCCCCGGGCTTCCTGTCCCATGATCCTCTGATATCCCCTTTGCCAGTCAACTGTCCAGCTCTTGGATCCATCCCTCCCCCTCCTGTCTTCTCCTATCATTTTGGATCTCCCCCTCCCCCTCCCACTTTCATATCTCTTACTAACTCTTCCTTCAGTTAGTCCTGACGAAGGGTCTCGGCCTGAAACGTCGACTGTACCTCTTCCTAGAGATGCTGCCTGTCCTGCTGCATTCACCAGCAACTTTGATGTGTGTTGCTTCAATTATCCTCTACCCGCAGTTTGCAAAATGCAGTTCCTCATTTTGCGAGAAGCAGTTGACACCAAGCATAACGTGAAATGAGATCATTTATGGTCCCTTATTGTGTCTTGAAAACAGAATAAACCTAATAGGAAGAGAAATCGGGATCCCGATGGAGTCCAGAATGAAATGATGAAGATCATTACTCACTCCTCTACTCAGGTATGCTGTCTCACCTTTATGATACTGAGTCGGAACAAACTAGTGGCTGGTTGGCAATAGCTGTTGATGTGCAAGTGTTAATAATAAGATTCCACCCCCCCCCCCGATGGCTTCAACATGGCCACCTATTTATTGACACCATTAACAAAGTTTATTATATTTCTAAAATAAATTTATGCTAATTACTCTTTTTTGACAGCACCACATCAGTCAAAAGGCGCCAGTGAGGCAGTTTTTTAAAAAATATACTACAATTTATTGTATAACAAGATTACTTACTTAACAACAGTGTAATTTTAAAAAATGGATGAAACAGAAAAAGTGGAAAATTCTTTTGATGAAAGCAGATAATTTCTCTGGAAAGATGCAGTGGGTGGAGGATGGTTGTTTGTAACTTGGGTAAAATCATTCTCTGTGGCAAGTGGTAGAATAGTCACCAAACTTGACTAACGTGGAAATTAGGCAACTTAACTATTCAGGTAATTGAACTATGGAGAAATTTGTAATAATAACAAGTGTTTGATCGTGGTCTCTCTCCTTCCCACTCTTCCTTCTCCTTCCCTCCCTTCTGCTTGTTTATCCTCCCTGTCTCTCTGACTTGTTCCTCCCCCTACTCTGGTCTTGCTTGTAGGATGTTAGTGGAAAAGATGAGGGAGAAAGAGAGAAGCAGGAGGCAAAAGGGAGTAAGAATCTTTTGGAAAAGGAGTACAGAATTGTCATTGGCCCTTTTTTATGCCAAAGGGACAAGGCAGGAAAATGTAGTTGATGATAAAGTTCAGCCATGATCTCACCAAATACTGGAGCTGCTTTAAGGAGACAAATACTTGCTCCTATTTGTTTTAACATATCTTAGAACCAACCAATCCAAATGGTCAAATTATTAATTTTGAGATACTAGCTGTATTGATCTAAAATAATAATAAAAATGTAAATATTTGTTAATAGTAGATTTGGATGCTATTGCATCCTTCTGAAGGTATGGTGACTTTTTTTTATGTATTCTGGGGTGACTGCTGGTGCCAAGGGGGAACCCACAAACTCTTCCATTGGGGGACCCACTGACTCAGATGGGGCAGGAGGGGCTGGAGGTTTGCGAGGTAACTTCCGCTGTTTACACTGACCTTCAATGTGCTCCCAATGCACGGCCATGAGATCCTTACTACTATTTTGAATGCTCCTTCTACACTTTGAATAGTCATGGGTGATAAATTCCAAGGACAATCTAGGGATGACCCGTTTCTCCAAGAAGTCTTTCAACAGAACTTTGAAGCTTTTTGTCTACCCATCTTGTAATATCCTCCCCCATTAGTGTGCAATTTAAGATCTCAGCTTTGTGCAGGTGAACAGCATAGGCGTTTGGAATTTTAGTGCTGGCAATGTTGGCATGGAAGATTCTGATATTGGGTCACTTATCCTTCTAGCGAATTAAGAGGATTTTGTGGAGCTAATTTTGTTATCTTTCCGGTGACTTGAGACGCCTACTGTAAGTAGTGCTGGACTGAGGAGCTTTTGGGGAACAGTGTTACTCAGGAGACTGTGAGCTTTGTGCTGATTGTGATGTCTTGCTCTTCAGTTAACCAGGTAATAGCGAGATGTTATTCCTCAAGCCTTCAGTGTGGGTGAATGTTCCGAGCAACAGTCTCAGTTGCCATTAGGGGGCACCATTGCTACTAGGTTCAGTGCCCACTTTGAAAGATTTATTTTTCAACAATATTTTAAGTTTTCTTGCTGCTGTGAGTTGTCTCAATTGCTTCACTTCCAGTGATTCATTTTCAATTTTAAAGAATGCCATAGGATGGTAATGACATGTAACTGTAGCTGGAAATAAAGTCATTCATTTGTGTTTGTTCTTGGATGTTCCGAATGGCTCGAAAGCTCTTCACCTGACTAAAAGGTTACTACTGGTATCTGCCTCAGTGGTCCCTTCTAATGATGATATGACATGATAATAAAGAGCAAAATTAAACTACTGCTAAAACTAGCTACATGAGGTGCATTAGAAATTGTACTATAATTCCATCTTTAATTGAGAAATGGTTTTTATTTCAATTCCAGGCAAAAACACAAACTGAAAATGAGGTACACACACTGATAACAAGGTACACACGCTGAGCTGTCCTGAGCTGAGTGAGACTGATGGATCTTTAAAGAATCACTGGCTGTTAACTACCTGGGCCTCTGGCATCTATGACCTCCTCACACTTTGACCTAGCACGGAGACCAAAATGAGTTGGAGGCCAAATGCTGGGACCCTGCTGCTGGAGTCTCCATTGGACCCAGCGACTGAGCACTGATGCTCAATGGGGTCATGACACTTCACCCCTGACCTTCATCCTTGTATTAGGTAGTATTGCCAAATGAACAGATACTCATAAAGGGGGCTGCATTAGTTTTTTGAGTTACTCAATTTCATTTTGACATTTAATTGTTTATTACTATTTTATGATTTTTTTAGTTTTGTTTTATTCTAATAATTTTTAAATACCTTCATCAGAAATGTTTCCAACAGTACAAAAGTCTTTTACAGGTGAGCAGTTAAAGGAGGTCAGGGTCTTCTAGGGGATGTAATGGCACGGCAAGGTAACTTAGCCATTAGCCTAATGCAGTGGAAGTGATCGGGGTTCAATTTCCACCACTGTTGGTTAGGAGTTTGTATGTTCTCCCCTTGACTGTGTGAGTTTCCTCCAGGTGCTCAGCTTTCCTCCCACATTTCAAAGGCATACAGGTTAGTAAGCTGTGGACATGCTATGTTGATGCTGGAAGAATGGCAACACTTGCGGGTTGTCCCTGGCAATGGTTCCGTTACAAGGACTTAGCACATGCACATAGACACACAAACAGGCAGAAATGCAAAATGCAGCACAAGGATATGAAAGTGCATGCACACACAGATATACACACACCAACAGGCATACACACAAAAACGTATGCACATACTCTCTTTCTAAACACATTCAGAATACCGCACATGTTTTTAAAACATCACTTAGAACATAGAATAGTACAGCACAATACAGGCCCTTCGGCCCACTATGTTGTGTCGATTCTTAAACCCTGCCTCCCATATAATCCCCCCACCTTAAATTCCTCCATATACCTGTCTAGTGGTCTCTTAAATTTCGCTAGTGTATCTGCCTCCACCACTGACTCAGGCAGTGCATTCCAACCACTCTCTGAGTAAAAAACCTTCCTCTAATATCCCCCTTGAACTTCCCACCCCTTACCTTAAAGCCATGTCCTCTTGTACTGAGCAGTGGTGCCCTGGGGAAGAGGCGCTGGCTGTCCACTCTATCTATTCCTCTTAATATCTTGTATACCTCTATCATGTCTCCTCTCATCATCTTTCTCTCCAAAGAGTAAAGCCCTAGCTCCCTTAATCTCTGATCATAATGCATACTCTCTAAACCAGGTAGCATCCTGGTAAATCTCCTCTGTACCCTTTCCAATGCTTCCACATCCTTCCTATAGTGAGGCAACCAGAACTGGACACAGTACTCCAAGTGTGACCTAACCAGAGTTTTATAGAGCGGCATCATTTTATAATAGCCTCTTGGAATAAGGATATAGATTGCTACATCCATGCACCACCAACTCAAAGTTACTTCAAAATCATTCAGGGAAAAGTATTCAATATCAATATTCCTTCTAAGCCAACTGTACAGTAGTGAAAGAAGTTGTGATTTTTAAAATATTTTTCTTGCTTGCTGTGGATAACGAGAGTACAAAAAATATTTAGCTTCTACTTTATTCACTGTGCATTCTATTTACAAATATTGTACCTCAAGAACAGACTAAGCACAGACAGGATGGAGTCTTTGTTTTTCCTGTGCCTCCTCTCTTCAATTCAGCAGCTGTGTATCTGTTAAATTCCACTCTCTTTGATTACAATGCCATGTGGAATTAAATGGACAGGAGCAAAATTTCTTGACGTAGAACTAGCAAACTTTAAAACATATTCTTATTTTTTTCCTTTGTATGCTTTGTTGAAAATAGAAATGAGGAAGGCCTTTAATTTTAATATTCCTGATATGACCAGCTTCTGTGATGATGGATGTACCTAAACTCAGTGAGATGTATTAAAGCTACTTATGCTGAAATAACTTACATTAGCATCAAATAATAATGTTTTTCTTAAAACTCCCTGCGCCCATTTACAAATTATTTTGTGGGAGATAGTAGAATTAGATTTTTTTAAATTCTATCAAGAAAACCTCAAATTAATCCAAGACTTTGCCGTATGAGATTCAACCCAGAAGTTAAATAACCCCACACCACCTGTTCTCCGCTATGCTTCACCAGTATTCTGTGTAATGAGCTTTTCATGTGTGAATTTTGAAGTGAGCATCAAGGAAATCCCTGTCAATCAAATGAAAGTTGAAGGACTAAAATTAGTGACTTTTTATTATAAAATAGACCTGACAAAAGGAACAAAATAAGTGCTGATCCAAGCAAATAACGGTCGTATGGAAATAGGGTTCAGATCTTGTTTCTAATACTCTTAATAACATTTAGTTGATCCAAAAAATATGATGGAAATCTGCCTTCTCAGTTATGTACCACATACACTGTGGAATAAAGCTTTGTTTTCTTTGTTATCTGCTAGGTGCCATTTTTTTGTCATTCCTGTCCTGATTCCTACCAAAGGGTAAAGTTAAGTGTGGGTGCAAAATTTCTATCAGCCAATGCTTATATCCTTTAGACAATCTTCCTCAATATGGTGGTTATGATCAAGCTAGTAAGGTTGAAAGAGTACAGAGAAAATTTACAAGGATGTTGCTGGGTCTGGAAGACCTGAGTTATGTTGAAAGATTGAATAGGTTAGGACTTTATTCCTTGGAATGAAGAAGACTGAGAGGAGATTTGATAGAGGTATACAAAATTATGAGGGGTATAGACAGGGTAAATGCAAGCAGGCTTTTTCCACTGAGTTTGGGTGGGACTACAACTAGAGGTCATGGGTTAAGGATGAAAGGTGAAAAGTTTAAGAGGAACATGAGGGGAAACCCCTTCACTCAGAGGGCCATGAGTGTGGAATGAGCTGCTAGTGCAAGTGGTGCATGTGAGGTTGATTTTCAACATTTAAGAGAAATGTGTATAGGTATATGGATTGTAATGATATCGAGGGCTCTGGTCTCGGTGCAGCTTGATGGGAGTAGACAGTTTAAGTGGCTTGGCCTGGACAGGATGGGTCGAAAGACCTATTCCTGTGCTATACTTCTCTAAGACTCTACTGCATTACTATTTCCAGCTTGACATTTTTTGATTTGATATACCTTCCTCTGGGAAATGTCCATATTTCCATTTCAAAGTAAATAAGGGACACAACCAGGTACTGGATGAAGAGATTTCTCACTCCTTGTTTGCTTCCAGAATGGAAATCATTTTCCTTGCAGAGGTGAAGAGTTTCCATCCTGGAAGCCAAAAAGCTCTAGATGATTACCATCATTACAGCTTCACTGGTTCTCTCTCCATTTCCAATGATGCCATGCTACTAATTGTGACTTTATCAATGGGGTATTTAACAGGAATTTCTATTTACATGTGCCTATGCTTAAATAGTTCAGTGAATTAGTGATTGTCTAATGGATATAAGAATTAACAGATAGATAATCCAATATTCAATGAATGAATATTTGCATCCAATAACCTGATGATCTACTAGGTCATTAATATTATGCATACTGAAGAAGTAGAGATATGTCTGCAAATTTATTTAAAAAAATGATTGGCATTTTTGTGAAAGTTCAATGCCTATATCTTTTTTGCAACCATAGGATACCATACTATCTTGATTGAGGTCCATGGTATCATCTTTAATACTAATGTACGAACAGAAGACAATCAAAGAATCACTCAGCACTCTGGTTCATTCAATAGTTGAAACTTTCTATCGCTAGGAAGTAAGCTGCTGACTGTCTTGGTCATCTCTCCATTAAACAAACAAAATCACATGCCTCTTATGCACTTCTCTAGCCCAACCTGGCTGGCTACAGACCTACGATAGCATTAATTGATTACATACATACATATAAAATTGAGTTAATGTTAAACATCACATTGCTTCTTGATCAATTTCCAGACAGTTCTGGACCATTGCATTATGTTTCCAGACACCTTATCAACCATCCCTCTAAAGTGAAAAGAGGGACTTTCTTTAGCAGTCTGCATCTGGGGTAGTCACAGGAATGTAGACAAGTCACAAATAGTCTTATATTCAGTCCATAGTTGTACATTTTTAAAATGATATATGTTATAATGATATGCAGTACGACCATGGTCAACTATAACATAAGTGAGAGTTAAATTTCAGTTTATTAAGCAGATTAATGAATGCTCTATTTATAGAGAGATAACAGCATGAAAATAGGCCGTTTAGTTCACTAAATCCTCACTGACCACAATCACCCACTTACTCTAATCCTGTATTAATCCCATTCTTTCTGTCCTCATGTTGTCATCAGCTCCACCAATTCCATCTCTCATCACATCACGTCTTATAGACAATTTACAGTGGATAGTATCTACATTTCTTAGTTTCTTTGTGAGCCTGCTAATTCAGCGATCCTGATTTTATGTAGTTCACAATATCAGTACAAGTTTAAAGGGAAGGGCTTTTACTGGACACTAGGGAGCAGAGCAAGATTTTCTAGTTGACAAACTGCAGAAATATCATATGGATTCCAAATGCTGTTTTGTGGTTTTACTGAATTACATGAGTAGAGAAAAATCATCCTGTTTAGGTCATAATAACGTATGGATATTGGCATCCCAAGAACCTTTGTTAACAAATTTTTGGCAATGTCTTTGGAGACTGTGTTTCTATTTTAAGAAAATATCAACCTTTAGCCTCAGTAAGCAATATTGTACCAATATGCATTTAATGTATTTCAGCCAAAGATACAAACACAGTTATCTTTTTGAAATCCCTTTCATTAATACTCCTAATAACACCAAAAATACATAAGCTAATAATATATCTGTGTCATTTTCACGTTGATCAACTTGATTATGTATATTCGTTGCAAAGTTTTCAAAAAGTTGTTTATACAGCTGTGCAGAAAGAAAACGTACAGCAATTTGTAAACAAACTTCTTTTAAAAAAAATACCGCCCAAACTGAACCCAAGCATTTTGGTATTTCATTGATGAAGTAGAAGTAATCTCTTCCTTTAACCTGAAATTGAGTATTAGCGTAATGGATATTAGCATATCACAATATGAGAGGAGAAGTGTATTTGCCCAGCGCTTTTCACAGTCTAAATCTTAAAGCTCTTTATAGACAATAAAGCATTTTGTAGAGTATTTGTTGTTGTGATGTAGAAAATGTATGGAAAGCTCCCTCAGAATTATGATAATTATCAGATAATTTGTTCCAAGAATTAGTTGAGGTGTAAGTATTGGCCAGGATATTCTGGAGAACGTCCCTGGATTACAGTATCGAAGGCTTATTTGTATGTTCATTGGAGAAGACCCAGATGTACCTCTCCCACCAAACAACAAATTTCATGTAATGTGCAGTAAGTCAGTTATAATAAACCTGATTCTGATATTCATAAGGCTTTGGGTTAAGGTCATATCAGAAATTTGGTGCTTGCAACAAAGCAGCATTCCAGCACTCTCCATCAAAGTACTGTATTAATGAATGTTAGATTTCTGCTTTCAAGATGCCTTGGATGTATTTGAAATTGTGAATATATTGTCAAAACTACAGTGGATTCCGGTTAATTGGTCCATTGGTTAATCAGGGCAACTGCTTAATTTTGGACTACTCTTAAAGGACAAAAACTAATGAGAAAATAGCCAGGATTCCCTTAGTTTATTTGGGACACTATGCCATTCAAATTGGATTGAAGACTATGTCTGAACAGTTTCTAATTAGCAACACAGACAAAATGCTGGAGAAACTCAGCAGGCCAGGTAGCATCTATAGGGGAAAAAGTACAGTTAACATTTCAGGCTGAAACACTTTGGCAAGACTGGAGAAAATACTGAGGAGTAGATTTGAAAGGTGGGGGGAGGGGAGAGAGAAAGGGGAGAGGGAGGGGGTGATAAGTGAAACTTGGAGGGGGAGGGATGAAGCAAAGAGCTAGGAAGTTGATTGGTGGAAGAGACAGAAGGCCATGGAAGAAAGAAGAAAGAAGAGTAAGGAGCACCAGAGGGAGGCAATGGGTGGGCAAGTAGATAACATGAGAGAGGGACAAGGGGATGGGAAATGGTAAAGGGGGTGGGGGCATGACTAGAAATTTGAGAAATCGATATTCATGCCATCAGGTTGGAGGCTACCCAAACGGAATATAAGTTGTCGTTCCTCCAACCTAAGTGTGGATGGACATTTCAGAATGGGAATGGAAAGTGGAATTAAAATGGATGGCCACTGGGAGATCCCACTTGTCCGGCATCCATGGCCTCCTCCCCTGTTGGCATTATGCCACACTTAAGTTGGAGGAACAACACCTTGTATTCTGTTTGGGTAGTCTCCAACCTGATGGCATGAACATTGATTTCTCAAACTTCCAGTAATGCCTCCAACCCCGCACCCCCACCTTTACCATTTCCCATCCCCTCGTCCCTCTCTCATGTTATCTCCTTGCCCACCCATTGGTGCTCCCTCCCCCCCCAATTCTTCTTTCTTCCATGACCTTCTGCCTCTTTCACCAATCAACTTCCTAGCTCTTTGCTTCATCCCTCCCCCTCCAAGTTTCACCTATCGCCTGCTGTTTCTCTCTCCCCTTCCCCACATTTCAAATCTACTCCTCAGCCTTTTCTCTCCAGTCCTGCCAAAAAATTTCGGCCCAAAACATTGACTGTACTTTTTTCCACAGATGCTACCTGGCCTGCTGAGTTCCTCCAGCATTTTGTGTGTGTTGCTCGGATTTCCAGCATCTGCAGATTTTCTGTTGTTTGTGAGTTTCTAACTAGTGTCTGTTGCTTGAACTTGTGTAGCCATTGGACACTACAACATGCATAGAGCAAACAGTTTTTAAATAGCATCATTGGTGTGTGTTTTTGTTCAAAAAGCAGTGATTTTTGTCGCTGATAGTTGGTGAGAAATCAGCAGTAAAACAACGTAGAACTGTTTTGCCCACTGCGGTTTCAAGCATTCAGGCTTCAAGATGCCAGAAGTGGCTGGGAGTAAAAATTAAAATTATTTCACTACTTCAGCAAATTAGGGACTACAAGGAAGTTGAAGGTATCCACAATCATCTTGAATGTTTCAATGAGAATGAAGATTGTCAATTGTCAAAATCATTTGATGCAATTGTCAAAATCATTTGTATGAAGGTACTTCATTATTGGCACTAGGTGCCTGTGCTAATTTTGCTCATTTACAGTCAATCAAAAGAACACAGCAGCATGTTGATCGTCCATCATATCAGACTATAACAATGAAACGTCCAGAAGGGACTTCAAAGTGGAAAAGCTGTTACACTTAAACAGTTCCACTCTTTCAACTATGGAAGTCCGGATATAGTTGTACAAGTAGTCATCACAGACTGGGATCTTCCTTGGTAGCAGTTGATAACCATAACTATTCTGCCTTATCAAGCTCTTCACTCTCCATGAACAAATGCAGAACCTCCTTTTTGGCTGTTGGATTCACTATTGGTCCCATCTGCCCATTCCGCTAGAGCTGACTTCACATGCTAGGACAGACGTGTCCCTGTTTCACTGGGGTATGAGGTCCTCCAGCTAGCCTCACCTCGTTTAGCCTGCCTGTCAAAGCGGTGTACCAAGATGTGGCTATTGTTGCATGCAAACAGCTACCTGAAGCCACAGGTGAGAGCAGAGTGTCTGGTGTGGAATAAAAATGAGTGAACTGCCCCAGTATGGACACAACAGGCCCCTTCACCAGAGTTTCTACCCCTCCTTGGATACCCCATACATGGCGGCGTATGCCTCTGTTGATTAACTATTGGGAATTGTTAATACTACTGCCAATTTCTCCCGTGTAACCCAATGGCCATCGGATTGACTTTGACAGCACAAAACTACTGTTCCATGTCAAAGGCTTTTGGGACCACCTGGTGAAGGAAGCCATTGAAACAAAACTAGAGGAAAGGAATTCTAACAAAGATGAATCTCTCGCTCTAAGTAAGGGCGGGAATTTGATTGTAAACAAGGTGGCATAGTGGAAACCTGATTGGATGAGGATTAACCAATCAGGAGGGCTGGATGCAGGGGTATAAATACCACCAGACTAGACATACCAGGCATTGTCCCTGGTGAAGATGGCAGTTTGTCATTGAAACAGAGGTTAAAATCAATACCTGTACCTGACTGGAAGCCCGAGAAGAATTTATTCATTATATATTATGGAAAGCAATCCTTTTTCCAACACTGAGATCTTCACAGGATGAAAAAGCCAGTATTGTCTTTTGAATGAAGAGTTCTTTGCCTTGTAAAGTTATAAGATTAACCTTATCATTCCAGAAATAAAACCACACAGATAAATAAAGCCTGCTGGATCAGTGCCTTGGAAAAGGTCATATAAACACTAATAAAAAGAGACACAGATGTCTTTGATTTTATCGTTGAGGAAAACTGATGTGATTCATTCAACCACAGCTGAGTAAACAAAGGTTATCGGTGTTAATTGGTGCTCAGTTGTGGATGGTCTGAGAAAATAATATAAAAGTGTGAAGCTGCAGTAACTCTTCCAGAGACTTAAAAAAATTTACAGAACAATGTTTAATCAAAAAATAATAAAACCCAGGAAATTAATGTTCAAGCTATTGAAATATTGTCCTATTGAAATAATTTGGTAGTAAATTACAACCGTTATAATATCATACTAATGATCTTTTTCAATCTTGATGCCAACCATGATAAAAGAAGCAGAAGTCTGAGTTTCAGAAATATTTCATAAAAGTCTTTTTCACACTGAAGCCAACTACAGTAAGCAATAGCAGCTTCTTTGGGTGACAGCATTAGTTAACTTGATATTGCACAACCTGAGGACTGATTAAGCTGACTTTTGCTTAAGAGGTATAGTCATCCTCCATGTTGGCCAGGAATAAGTAGTAATTCCAAAAAAGTGAGATCAACCTGAATCATTAACTCTTTTTCTCTCTCTACAGATGCTGCCTGACCTCTGAGTGTCCCTGAAATTTTGCATCTTTATTCTGGAATTGCAGCGTCTGCTGTTTTGTTCAGTTTCCTTGTTAGATTATGAAGTAAAAATCATTGTCACATTACTAATCACTGCTAATTTGTTTCATTAAGATTAATTATCAGAATCAGAACCAGACTCAGGTTTGACATCACTGGCATATGTTTTGAAATTTGTTGTTTTCGTAGCAGCAGTACGATGCTATACGTAACAAAAATGACAAAGAAGATGAAGTACAATAAGAAGTATACTTTATACTTTATTGTTGCCAAACAATGGGTACTAGAACATACAATCATCACAGTGATATTTGAATATATATATATATTTTTAAAAACTAGATTTTTTTTTAAAGAGGACTTTAAATAATTAGTGCAAAAAGTGGGGGTGGGGGAAAATACTGAGGTAGTGATCATGGAAGCATTGTCCTTTAAGAAATCTGATAGTGGAGGAAAAGATGTAAACACGAGAAATTCTGCAGATGCTGTCGTGCCTTCTTTGTGATTGCATCAATATTTGGGCCCAGGATAGATCCTCAGAGATGTTGACACCCAGGAGCTTGAAACTGCTCACCATTTCCACCATTGATCACATGATGAGGACTGGTGTGTGTTCCCTTGAATTTACCTTCCTGAAGTCCACAATCAATTACTTAGTCTTACTGACATTGAGTTCAAGGTTGTGGTTGCAATATCACTCAACCAGCTGATCTTCCTCACTCCTTGTACGCCTCCTCTTCACCATCTGAGATTCTGACAACAATGGTTGTGTCATCAGCAAGTTTAAAGATAGCACTTGAACTGTGCCTAGCTACTCAGTCGTAGGTGTAGAGAGAGTAGAGCAGGGGGCTGGGTACGCATCCTTGAGGTGTGCCAGTGTTGATTGTCAGCGAGGAGGAGACTGTGGTCTCCCGGTGAGGAAATCAAGGATCTAGTTGCAGAAGGACATACAGAGGCCCAGGTTTTGGAGCTTGTTGATTAGAACTGAGGCTATGATTGTGTTGAATGTTGAGCTGTAGTCTATAAATAGCAGCTTGATGTACTGTACATATTGTTATTGTCCAGGTTATTCAAGGCTGAGTGGCAAGCCAGTGAGATTGCACCTGCTATAGACCTATGGTGGTGATAGGCAAATTGTGGTGGGCCCAGGCCCTTGCTTAGGTAGGGGTTGATCCTACTTTTGACCAACCTCTCTAAGCACTTCGTCACAGTAGACATGGACGTTGAGGCAGCTCACTCTGCTTTTCTTGGGCATTAGTATGATTGTTGCCCTTTTGAAGCAGGTGGGAAACTCCACCTTCAGCAGTGGGAGTTTGATGTCACTGAACACTCCTGTTGGTTGGTGTAGATGCTCAGAGCTCTGGCAGGGCCTGACACCCTTTTGAGGGTTCACCCTCTCGAAACAAGTTCTGACATCGGCCACCTGGTGATCACATGGTCACCAGGTGCCGCAGGGATTCGCACGGATGTAGCTTTATTCTCCCTTTCAAAGCATGCATAAATGGCATTGAGCTCATCTATGAGTGAGGCATCACAGCCATTCACGATGTTAGGTCTCACTTTGTAGGAAGTAACGGCCTGCAAACCCTGCCAGAGCTGACGTGCATCCAATTCCATCTCTAACCTCAATCAGAATTGTTGTCTCGCTCTTAAAATAGCACTCCTTTGCTTTTACCTGGACTTTATATATAGTTCTGGATCATTGCTCTTGAATGCCACAGATCTAGCCCTCAGCAGACTATGAACCTCCTGGTTCATCCATGGCTTTTGGTTTGGATATGTCTGGTATTTTCTCGAAGGCACCCACTCATCCACACAGGTCTTGATAAAGTTGGTGACATCTGTGATGTATTCATTCAGATTCAAAGATGAACCTCTCTGAATATTGTCCAATCCACAGACTCAAAGCAATCCTGTAAGCAATCCTCCACCCTGCCCGACCATGCCTTGGAGGTAACTTCTATACAGAAAGGTAGTGGGTATCTGGAATGAGCTGCCAGAAGAGTGGTCAAAGTGGGTACAATTGCAAAATTTAAGAGGATATGGATAGGCACATGGATGGGAAGGCCTTGGAGGTTATTGGGCCAAACATGAGCAAATGGGCCTAGCAGGGACAATGTTGTGGTCAGCATTGACTAATTGGGCCAAAGGACTTTTGAATACTGTAATAACCTATAATTTTGAATTCAAAACTCAGTGTGGTTTTGTTGCCTTGGTTCTTGTATGATAAAGAGACATCTTGTTATCACCTTCACTCAGAAACGAAGTTTGATAAATTCTTCATCAGGACTATCAAAACCTCCTCGCCATCCTGATGCAGGGTCTTGATGTGAAACGTCAGCCATCCCTCTGCCTCCATGGATGCTGCCTTTCTCCTGCTGAATTCCATCAGCAGTTTCCTTTTTGCTCCAGGTTACAGCATCTATAGTCCCTTGAGTCTCCTGAAATTCTTCAGTTCGTTGAAGTTACATGGAATATCTCCTTTCATCGTTGAGAATGCTCTGGCATTTTGGAATGATGCTAGTGTTCTATCATACTCCTTAAAGAAGAGCATATTCTCACCCCACCCCCCCTCGTACCCCATCCGTTATTTATTTTTATACACACATTCTTTCTCTCACTCTCCTTTTTCTCCCTCTGTCCCTCTGACTATACCCCTTGTCCATCCTCTGGGTTCCCCCCCGCCTTGTCTTTCTCCCTGGGCCTCCTGTCCCATGATCCTCTCATATCCCCTTTGCCAATCACCTGTCCATCTCTTGGCCCCATCCCTCCCCCTCCTGTCTTCTCCTATCATTTTGGATCTCCCCCTCCCCCTCCCACTTTCAAATCTCTTACTAACTCTTCCTTCAGTTAGTCCTGACGAAGGGTCTGGGCCTGAAACGTTGACTGTACCTCTTCCTAGAGATGCTGCCTGGCCTGCTGCGTTCACCAGCAACTTTGATGTGTGTTGCTTGAATTTCCAGCATCTGCAGAATTCCTGTTGTTAGCACATTCTCACAGCTGCTTGGTTTCTCATCATCAACTATAACGCTATACAATTTAAAAGAAATGGATAAAGAGACCAACTCTCAGAATGTTGAAGCAAAATGCCGTGCAATTGAAAATAAATCAATGGGAAATAAAGCAAGTTAATGATCTTGGAGATCAGTCAGAAATATGACCACGTATTTTCTGTCAAGATTTTAGATAGTATTAAATGCAAAGTTCTGGTATGAGATTCACCTGAATAGTAAATGGTATGTTGCCAGTATGATCTATCAATAAGGAAATGATGAAGGCAGTTGGTACAAATGAATTAAATGAGTAAGAAAGTTACCAGGATGGTAAATGAATTTCACCTCTGGAAGTAATGCAAGGACCATTTTTTTTATCTGACAGCATCATTTTTGAGCTCCCTGTTCCAGTCCATGACAGATTGTACTTACTCACAGAATAACGAGATGGTTCTTCTGAGACCACACTGATCAAAGGGTCAATCAAATTCTGACTCCATTCTGTGCTAGGCTAGTTTGCTTCTTCGTTGTTTACTCTGGATACTGCCCAGACATGAGGTTAGGGGATAGAATAAGTGGTGCAGCAGTTAGTGCTGATTCCTGGTGGTGCAGGGACTTCTGTTCAATTCTGAGGTCCGGTGCTCTTAATGTGAATGTGTGTGTGTGTGTGTGTGTGTGTTTCCCCTGGATGCTGCAGTTTCTTCCCACCTTCCAAAGTTGATGCGCACATGTGAGTGACCACAAGCTGGCGGGGATGTGTGACTGTGAATATATTGCAGACTTACTCGGAAATAAGTGAGAAAGAATGGGATACAAGGGATTATTCTGCTATGAGTTAGCATGTATCCAGCAGGCTGAATGGCCTCCTTTTCTCTTGGAGCAAGTAAATGAGACTCCTTTGGACTTTGACAGCTTACATCTAATGACTAATGACCTTATTCTCTTGTTAGATGATGTGGAGGTGGAATGTGAGTGTTGGAGGCAGCACAGATTGTGGGAGGAGGCAGGGGTGAACTTCACCAGTAAGGATTTATAGGGATCTATGTGATAGACTTTGCCGAGAAGTGATATTCGTCAGGGTAATATTCACCAGTACAGTCCTCATTCAGATCTATGACTTTAAACATGGTCTCATACACTTGCCTAGATTTCTCTCAGAGTAAATGTCAAGTTTCTAGCCTCATTTCCAGATTACCACTGATCTCTTTTGCAACCTCCAGTTTGCTGCTTGATTCAGGAGGTCACTCAAGTTCCCTCGTTCCACAGGATCAGGCTGACCGACCCCAATGACTTTCTAGCATTGCAGTGTTTCCCTAAGTGCAGGCACTCGCAGAATGTTCAGATGTAGGATCTTCGCTCTTGGCTTAGCTCTCCCAAGAAGCCTCCTGCCAGCAGCACCTGGTTGATGTCTTGGATAGCTTCTGTATCCCTTGGATCTACGGTACCTCTGTCCAGAGATGGTCTCCTCCAATAAAAGCACCAAGACCCTATCCGAAACAAGAGAAAATCTGGGGATGCTGGAAATCCAAGCAACGCACACACAAAATTCTGGAGGAACTCAACAGGCCAGGCAGCATCTAGGAAAAGAGTACAGTCAACATTTTGGGCAGGACCTTCTCAGTGAAGGTGGCAGTACATTATGCCCTCTCACCTTTGCCTCTTCTCACTGCCATTCTCCATACATAGTCATAGTCATACTTTATTGATCCCGGGGGAAATTGGTTTTCGTTACAGTTGCCCATAAGTAATTGAATAGTAATAAAACCCTAAATAATTAAATAGTAATATGTAAATTATGCCAGGAAATAAGTCCAGGACCAGCCTATTGGCTCAGGGTGTCTGACCCTCCAAGGGAGGAGTTGTAAAGTTTGATGGCCACAGGCAGGAATGATTTCCTATGATGCTCAGTGTTGCATCTCGGTGGAATGAGTCTCTGGCTGAATGTACTCCTGTGCCCAACCAGTCCATTATGTAGTGGGTGGGAGACATTTTCTAAGATGGCATGCAACTTGGACAGCATCCTCTTTTCAGACGCCACTGTCAAGTTGTTGCAGGTTGTAGCTGTGGTTTCACTGTAGTGGGCTCATCTCTTTAAAGACTGCATCCTGAGGTCCACAACCCTTTAGTCATAGTCATACTTTATTGATCCCGAGGGAAATTGGCTTAAGTTACAACTGAACAGCTGGACATTAGAGCCATATGACATTACTTTCAGTAACATGAGCTGAGCTTGAGAAACCTTGTCAAAAATCTTTAATGTTCTTATTATACCCAATCAGAACTTTATTGGCACTTCAGAAAACAGTGTTAGCTTTCCATGCAATGCTAATGTGCTTCAAAGGCCACAAAAGTTCTAACAGAATCTTTATTGGCAGTTACTTAATTTGAAATGTTTCTGCTCTATATTGCTGAACACAATTGCTTCTTAATGATGAGACTTGGACATCATTTGAACAAATACGCAAGACAAGCTTTTCACTCTATCATGGTACATGTGACAACAATAAACCAAACCAAACAATTTTTCATAAGATCTTTAATAACAGCTCATAGGCTCTGCTGCTCCCAGTTTAGAAAGAATTGCAGTGAGATTTTAGACAGTCATTCTAATTATATTGCTATTCAAAAAAGGCGACAGTACGTTTCATGAATTGATCATGAAGAGAATAATATTTTTCAGAGAAGTGTATTTCATTTATTTTCTTCCAGACTAACCAGCAGAGCAGCAGTATGGTTTCTTCTGGAATAAGCTTTTCTCAAAATTCAATACGGTTTGAACTTCCTGTCGATCTTTGGCTTCTCAAAGGTAAGTTGGTCAATGATTAGCATTTAATGAAATGCTTCAACTATCAATTTCATTATTAGAAATGACTTGTCAAAAACACAACTGGACATAGGGAGAGATACAAAACTGTCATGCTAGCATTTTCAGACAAATATACCACCTCCCACACCTCTAGTTTATTGGGTTTGAGTGTAACCTATGAAACAAAATTTTATTTAAAATTCATAAACCAAGAACAGCATGATTCTAGTTTTATTCAGTCTCAACTCTTTTCATTACTTTGGAGCTTGTTTTTTTTTGGAATAAAAGAGAAAAAAATTAATTTTCTCTATACGTAGACAAGTTCTTATGCCATCTTGCACAATGCCAACAAACCAGTACCAAATAGGAACACAATACCATGAATTGTGGAGTAAGATCACATGATTTGAATTTTGATGCTAAAGTGAAAGCTGAGGACAGTTCCTCCCCCCCCCCCCCCTACAGGCCAGACACTAGAAACATGGATCATTCAACACTTAGGAACTTCACTGAAACCAGCCGGGATTAATTTGGTGCAACTTCTGGAAAAGACCAAGGCTCTCTCAGATATGACTCCTTGATGTTTGATGGGTTAGAATAAATGGTGTTAATGGGTGAGGGATGGTGGTGGGAGTTTGCAGTGAAGAATGGCAGAAGACCATGTTTGGTTTTTCAAGAAAGTATGATAATCCTATTTATGAAAAATGTAAGGCAAGTAAAGATAATGAACATAATCATTTTCCTTTTATAACAGTACACTTAAATTTCATTTGTACAATACCATTTCAGTTTAAGACCTCCCATTTGCTACTCTGTTTTACAGACTTGTCACCTACACAGTATTTAAGCACCTATTGTAGGTGTGATGATGATCTGAGTACGTTGTATAAAGCAGTCTTTACTCAGAAAGACAAGGATAAGGATGGACTCGTTAACTTGAAGGTAGGAGAACCGATGCTTCTTTATCACCATATCCGTATGAATTAACAAATATTAAGAAGAAATCCTTCATTCCTGTCAACATTAGCAATCTTATTAATACTAGTTTTCTTGGAGATTTATCTATTTTTTAAACATTTAAAAGCCGCATTCCATCCAACATCAAGAAGGTATATCTAAAGGAGTCTGTGTTTTTCTCTAGAGCTAAGGTGGAGAAGCTACAGCCAATGGGCTTCAGCTGAGTGTCAATGAGGCCTGTAAAATCATTGGAAATTTTTAGACAGAAAAACAGAGTACATTGAGGGAAGACTTTTTCATGTTCAAAATTTATTTTAAACACGAGATTCTGCATACACTGGAAATCAAAAGTAACACACACAAAATGCTGGAGGAACTCAGCCCAGCTGGATGACACCTATGGAGAGGAACAAACTGCTGATATTTCAGGACGAGACCCTTCATCTGGACTTGAAAGAGATGGAGAAGAGGCCAGAATACGAAAGCGGGTGGTGGGGAGGGAATGAGTAAAAGCTGGCTGGTGATAGGTGAAGCCAGTTTAGAGGGGAGGTAGATGGATGGGAGGGGAGTGTGAGTTAGAAGCTGAGTGGTGATAGATGGAGAAGATGCAGGGCTGAATAAGAAGGAATCTGATAGGAGAGGAAAGTGGACAAGGGGCGAAATAAACGATGGAGGGACACCAGGGGGAGGTGATCAGCAGGTGATGAGAAGAGAAGAAATATGAGGTGAGCTAGAATGGGGAATGGAAAAAAAGAGAAAAGGGGGATGGAGAAATTACCAGAAGTTAGAGAAATTGATGTTCATGCTGTCAGGTTGGAGGCTACCCAGACCAATACAAGTTGTTGCTTCCCCAACCTTACAGTGGCATCATCATGGCCGTAGTGGTGGCCATGAGGCAACATGTTGGAATGGGAATGGGGAGTGGAAATAAAATGGTTGGACACCAGGAAGTTCTGCCTGTTGTGGATGGAGTGAAGGAGCTCTGAACCAGGTGTTGAGTCTGAATGTGCAAATTTTTATTTGGGAAAGCAAAACACTTTGAGGGAAGACATTTTCATGTTCAAGTTCAAGACCAAAATTTATTTCAAACACAAGGTCTTCTGCCTGTGCTAGCCTTTTCAGAAGGCCTTCGACAAGGTGCCGCACATGAGGCTGTTTAACAAGTTACGAGCCCATGGTATTACAGGAAAGATTCTAGCATGGATAAAGCAGTGGCTTATTGGAAGGAGGCAAAGAACGGGAATAAAGGGAGCCTTTTTTGGCTGGCTGCAGTGACTAGTGGTGTTCCACAGGGATCTGTATTGGGACTGATTATTTTTACATTATATGTCAATGATTTGGATGATAGAATTGATGGCTTCGTTGCAAAGTTTGCAGACGATATGAAGATAGGTGGATGAGCAGGTAATTTTGAGGAAGTAGGCTACAGGAGGATTTAGACGGATGAGGAGAATGGGCAAAAAAGAGGCAGATGAAATACTGTGTTGGGAAGTGTATAGTCATGCACTTTGGTAAAAGAAATCAAAGGATTGACTATTTTCTAAATGGAGAGAAAATACAAAAGAACTGAGCTGCAAAGGGACTTTGGAGTACTTTGCAGGATTCCCTAAAGGTTCATTTGCAGGTTGAGTCTGTGGTGAGGAAGGCAAATGCAATGTTGGCATTCATTTCAAGAAGACGGGAATATAAATTTTGAGGGTCCAAGCACAAACAAGAGAAAATCTGCAGATGCTGGAAATCCAAGCAACACACACACAGACACACACACACACAGACACACACACACACACACACACACACACACACACACACACACACACACACAACACTGGAGGAACTCAGCAGGCCAGGCAACGTCTATGGAAAAGTGTACAATCAATGTTTTGGGCCGAGCCTCTTCATCAGGACTGGAGAAAAAAAAGATGAGTTAGAGTAAGATATCGGGGTGGGGGGGGGGGGGGGAGGAAGAAACACAAGGTAATAGGTGAAACCAGAAGGGAAGGAGGGGTGAAGTAAAGAGCTGGGAAGTTGATTGGTGAAAGAGAAACAGGGCTAGAGATGGAGGAATCTGATAGGAGAGGACAGGAGGCCATGGAAGGAAGAAGAAGGGGAGGAACACCGGAGAGAGGTGATGGACAGGTAAGGAGATGAGGTGAGAGAGGTGATGGACAGGTAAGGAGATGAGGTGAGAGAGGGAATGGGGAATGGTGAAGATTGGCGGGGGGAGGTAGGGCATTACCGGAAGTTGGAGAAATTGATGTTCATGCCATCAGGTTGGAGGCTACCCAGTGTTGCTCCTCCACTCTGAGTGTGGCCTCATTTCATGACAGCAGGGGAGGCCATGGACTGACATATTGGAATAGAAATGGGAAGTGGAATTAAAATGGGTGGCCACTGGGAGATCCCACTTTTCCTGGCAGATGGAGCGTAGGTGCTCGGCGAGGTGGTCTCCGAATCTACATCAGGGCTCACCAATTTTAACCCCACTTCCCATTCCTATTCATAATCTTTATGTATATTTAAGGTAGGTTAACAGATTCTTGATTGGTCAGGACATGAAGGGATACAGGGAGAAGGCAGTAGATTGAGGCTGAGGAAAACTAGATCAGCACAATGAAATGGCGGAGCAGGCTTGATGGGCCAAATGGCCTAATTCTGCTCCTATATCTTATGGTCTTATGGAAATGTTTAGGTGAAGTGATTTGAGTCAGAGTGTCCATTTCAGGAATGCGAATTGCATCTTCCTGGCGTTTAGGCAAAGACTGTGGACTTTAAGACTTCCCTTCCACCACATTTGCCCTATTATGTAAATGCCAGGTGAAATTGGTGCATTTTTCTAACACTGAAATACCATTTCAGATTTTCAAATTCCTAGCCTTGCATTTTATTTATATAATGAAATCCATGAATTTAATGGAATTTTAAAATATTATGGATTATAATTCATCCAGCTGATTAAGATGCATGGGGTCCATAGTGACTTGGCTACTTGGATTCAGAACTGGCTTGCCCATAGAAGATAAAGGACAATAGTTAATGTGACTTACTCTGGCTGGAGGTCCATGACTAGAGGTGTTCTGCAGGAATTCCTACTGTGACCACTGTTGTGTATGACATACATAATTGACTTGGATGAAAGTGTCGATGGGTGGGTACAGTTAGATTGTTCACAGGCAACAAAAACAAAATTATTTATTTATTGAGATACAGTGTGGAATAGGCCCTTTTCGTCCTTTGAGCCATGTAATCCAGCAACCTCCTAGCCTAACCATGGGCCAATTCACAATGATCAATTGACCTACGAACCAGTGCATCTTTGGACTGTGGGAGGAAACCAGAGCACCCAGAGGAATCTCACACGGTCATGGGGAGAGCGTACAAACTCCTTACAGACAGTGGCAGGAATGTTGTGTAGAAGATTGCCTAAGGATACAGTGGGGTATGGATCAGCTGCAGTCGTGAGCAGAGAAATGGCAGATAGTTTAATCCAGGCAAGTATGAGGTGTTACACTTTGGAAGATCAAACGTAAATGGACAGTAAACAGTTAATGGTAGGACACTTAATGTTGATGAATAGATAGATTTTGGGGTCCAAGTCCGTAGCTGGCTGAAGGCCATTACATGGGTGGATTAGTTGGCAAAGAATCTGAATCAAAATCAGGTTCATTATCTGATAATATTTGTCATTAAATTCTTTAACATAGTAGCAGCGATATATGATAATATCGAAAGAGAAAAATAAGTAAGTCAATTACAGCAAGTATATATACAGTGGCATGCAAAAGTTTGGGCACCCCTGGTCAAAATTTCTGTTTCTGTGAATAGTTAAGTGGGTAGAAGATGAACTGATCTCCAAAAGTCATAAAGTTAAAGATGAAATATTCTTTTCAACATTTTAAGCAAGATTAGTGTATTATTTTTGTTTTGTACAATTCTAGAGTGAAAAAAAGGAAAGGAGCACCATGCAAAAGTTTGGGCACCCTCAGAGATTTGAGCTCTCAGATAACTTTTACCAAGGTCTCAGACCTTAATTAGCTTATTAAGGCTATGGCTTGTTCACAGTCATCGTTAGGAAAGGCCAGGTGATGCAAACTTCAAAGCGTTCTAAATACCCTGACTCCTCAAACCTTGTCCCAACAATCAACAGCCATGGGCTCCTTTCAGCAGCTGCCTGGCACTCTGAAAATTAAAATAAATGATGCCCACAAAGCAGGAGAAGACTATAAGAAGATAGCAAAGAGATTTCAGGTAGCCATTTCCTCAGTTCGTAATGTAATTAAGAAATGGCAGTTTAGGTCTGGAAGACCAAGAAAACTTTCCGAGAGAACTGCTTGTAGGATTGCTAGAAAGGCAAATCAAAACCCCTGTTTGACTGCAAAAGACCTTCAGGAAAATTTAGCTGACTCTGGAGTGGTGGTGCGCTGTTCTACTGTGCAGCGACACCTGCACAAATATGACCTTCATGGAAGGGTCATCAGAAGAAAACTTTTCCTGCGTCCTCACCACAAAATTCAGTGTCAGAAGTTTGCAAAGGAACATCTAAACAAGCCTGATGCATTTTGGAAACAAGCCCTGTAGACCGATGAAGTTAAAATAGAACTTTTTGGCTGCAATGAGCAAAGGTATTTGGAGAAAAAAGGGTGCAGAATTTCATGAAAAGAACACTTCTCCAACTGTTAAGCACGGGGGTAGATCAATCATGCTTTGGTCTTGTGTTGCAGCCAGTGGCACAGGGAACATTTCACTGGTAGAGGGAAGAATGAATTCAATTAAATACCAGCAAATTCTTAAATCAAACATCACACCGTCTGTAAAAAAGCTGAAGATGAAAAGAGGATGGCTTCTACAACAGGATAATGATCCTAGACACGCCTCAAAATTTGAGGATGTAACTATGAAAATGGACAAGGCAGAGCCAGTGGATGTAGTGTACCTGGACTTTCAGAAAGCCTTTGATAAGGTCCCACATAGGAGATTAGTGGGCAAAATTGGAGCACATGGTATTGGGGGTAGGGTACTGACAGGAATAGAAAATTGGTTGGCAGACAGGAAACAACAAGTAGGGATTAATGGGTCCTTTTCAGAATGGCAGGCAGTGACTAGTGGGGTACCGCAAGGCTCGGTGCTGGGACCGCAGCTATTTACAATATACATTAATTATTTAGATGAAGGGATTAAAAGTAACACTAGCAAATTTGCAGATGACACAAAGCTGGGTGGCAGCATGAAATGTGAAGAGGATATTATGGGAATGGAGGGTGACTTGGACAGGTTGGGTGAGTGGGCAGATGCATGGCAGATGCAGTTTAATGTGGATAAATGTGAGGTTATCCACTTTGGTGGCAAGAACAGGAAGGCAGATTACTATCTGAATGGTGTCAAGTTAGGAAAAGGGGAAGTACAATGAGATCTGGGTGTCCTTGTTCATCAGTCACTGAAAGTAAGCATATAGGTACAGCAGGCAGTGAAGAAAACTAATGGCATGTTGGCCTTCATAACAAGGGGAGTTGAGTATAGGAACAAAGAGGTACTTCTGCAGTTGTACAGGGCCCTGGTGAGACCACACCTGGCATATTGTGTGCAGTTTTGGTCTCCAAATTTGAGGAATGACATTCTTGCTATTAAGCATAGGTTGACGAGGTTAATTCCCGGGATGGAGGGACTGTGATATGTTGAAAGATTGGAGCGACTGGGCTTATGTACACTGGAATTTAGAAGGATGAGGGGGGATCTGATTGAAACATTAAGGGATTGGGCACGCTAGAGGCAGGAAACATGTTCCTGATATTGGGGGAGTCCAGAACCAGAGGCCACAGTTTAAGAATAAGGAGTAGGCCATTTAGAACGGAGTTGAGGAAAAACTTTTTCACCCAGAGAGTGGTGGATATATGGAATGCTGTGCCCCAGAAGGCTGTGGAGGCCAAGTCTCCGGATGCTTTCAAACAACAGATGGATAGAGCTCTTAAAGATAGTGGAGTCAAGGGATATGGGGAGAAGGCAGGAACAGGGTACTGATTGTGGATGATCAGCCATGTTCACAGTGAATGGCGGTGCTGGCTTGAAGGGCTGAATGGCCTACTCCAGCATCTATTGTCTATTGTCAAAATCCACGATGGACTACCTCAAGAGGCGCAAGCTGAAGGTTTTGCCATGGCCCTCACAGTCCCCCGACCTAAACATCATCGAAAATCTGTGGATAGACCTCAAAAGAGCAGTGCATGCAAGACGGCCCAAGAATCTCACAGAACTAGAAGCCTTTTGCAAGGAAGAATGGGCGAAAATCCCCCAAACAAGAATTGAAAGACTCTTTGCTGGCTACAGAAAGCATTTACAAGCTGTGATACTTCCAAAGGGGGTGTTAATAAGTACTGACCATGCAGGGTGCCCAAACTTTTGCTTAGGGTCCTTTTCCTTTTTTGTTATTTTGAAACTGTAAAAGATGGAAATTAAAAAAGTAATCTTTCTTAAAATATTAAAGAAATGTGTCATCTTTAACTTTATGCCTTTTGGAAATCAGGTCATCTTTTACTGACTTAGCTATTCACAGTAACAGAAATTTTGACCGGGGTGCCCAAACTTTTGCACACCACTGTATGTATACTTAATAGATTAAAATAGTGCAAAACAGAAATAATAAATATTTTTTAAAAAGTGAGGTAGTGTTTATGGGTTCAAGGTCCATTTAGGAATCGGATGGCAGAGGGGAAGGAGTTGTTCCTGAATCACTGAGTGTGTGCCTTCAGGCTTCTGTATCTCCTTCCTGATGGTAACAGTGAGAAGAGGGAATGCCCAGGGTGATGAGGGTTCTTTAATAATGGATGTTGCCTTTCTGAGCCACTGCTCCTTGAAGATGTCTTGGGTACTACGGAGGCTAGTACCAAGGATGAAGTTGACTAATTTCACAACATTCTGAAGCTTTCAGTCCTATGTTGTAGCATCCACCCCTCCACCACACCAGACAGTAATGCAGCCAGTCAGAATGCTCTCCACTGTACATTTAAAGACTTTTTTGAGTGTTTTGGTTGACAAACCAAATCTATATAGCTGTATCAGTTTGAAGGCATATGGCATTCTTACCTTTATTAGTCAAAGTATTGAAATCAAGAGTCAGGAAGGAATGTTGCAGCTTTATAAAATTCTCTTTGGGCTGAATCTGGAGTATTGCATTTGCTTCTGGTCATTCCGTTATAGAACGGGTGTGAAGGCTTTGGAGAGGGTGCCAAAGAGGTTGACCAGGATGCCGTCTGAATTGGAGACCATGTGCTACAACGTGAGACAAAACTTGAGTTGTTTTCTCTGGAGATCGAATAGAAGTTTAGAAGGTTATGAAGATCTGAAGAGAGTAGACAGCCGGTATCTACATTCCAGCATCAAAATATCTAACGCTAGCGGGCATGATGAGTGTGAGAGACGCGAGTTCAAAGGTGATGTGCAGGGCAAGTTTATTTTACATAGCGAGAGGTGGATGCCTGCAATGCGCTGTTTGTACTGGTAATGGAGGTAAATATGATAGAAACGTTTAAAAGGCTCTTGGAGAAGGACGTGAACGTGCAGGGAATGCACGTTGTGTAGACTGAAGGGATTAGTTTAGTTAAGTATTTAGTTACTATTTTAAAATCTTTGTGGGCTGAAGGGCCAGTTCCTGGGGTGTACTGTATTATGTTCTATAATTATTTCTTGCCTCTTTTTCCTTTTGGATTTCCCAATGTTCTATGCTAATTTATGAGCTGCCGACTTGCTCTCCTTATCACAAACACTACATGTAAACAGTCCTTTCTACTGCTTCTGCAACAACAACATCATCAATTTACCGGCTCATGGACTATCAAGCTGCCAAGATTTTCTCCACAAAATCTGCCGGCATGCATTGAGCAAAGGATTTCTAACAATCCCTGGCCACAAAATATAAGCCTAGAGCTCACAATTTCTCATTTCTTATACAGAGAAAAAGAGGTTTGCAAATAACACATTACTTCAGAGGCGAGCATATAAAGAACAGATTGCCGGCAAGGGAGCTTTGGCGGTTTTTGTATGGAGGTTCAGTTAATCATTCATGCAGAATACACGGATCTCTGTGGAAAATTGAACTGTATAACCATCACCACTGGGGCAGAACCTTTGTATGATTTAGCTGATAAACAGATTTTGGAACAGGTTCAAAGGCGAGACAGTCTTGTACTATGCCCTTTGGATACTCCAGAGCTATAGCAGTGCCTTGAATGCAAGGCTGTTCTGCCAGAGATGAGGACGTACAAGTATAATATTAATAACACTCAACACCAGGCTCAATCAATACTAGGTTTATGAGCTTTTCAATAAGCTCCTTTTCAATCGTTACTTGCATTAAAGGTAATGTTGCCTATGGGGCAACTTTAAATTCTGTGCGGATATTTAGCCTTTGGCTAAAGATCTTCATGGATCACAGATGGATGAGACCATCTGATGAAATTACTTGCCTGTCTTACAGACTTTTTGAATGTCAGAGGTAATATGGTTTAACCTGCAGGTGGCAAATCCTCTTTACAGCATAGTCCCTATGAGTCACATTGTTTAAAACCTTTCACTGTCGTAGTAGAGGGATTCCTGCATCTTTGCATGGGTCCTCTCAGGGTCCTAATGCCTGGCTTGTGCAAATGTGTACATATGAGCATGTGTTTGGAAGACTGGCCGGGTGGACTTTCTGGCTGTTAAGGGGCTGCTGCTCTGTGTGGGAACTTGGTTTGTGGCCACATTTCCAAACTGCAAACTGTTCAGGTTAGATGTGGAGGAACTGTATCAGGGATAGTGGAAATAGAACTATGAGAATTTGACTTGGTGCCAATTCAGAGGCAGATGTTAGTGTTTTGGGATCCCTGTGAATTCTTAACCATTGCCAACAGGCATACTCCGAGACAGCCCAAAATAGCAGGGCTGAATGTGAAAGAATTGACACAGCCTTTGCTAATATTAATTAACCTAAAGCAAAACACAGATAATACTGGAAACCAGAAATTAAAAATAACAATTACTGGAAATATTCCACTGGTCAGACATCGAATTTAAGGACACAATGAAAGTTTATGACCTTTCATTAGACTTAATGAATAGTCATAAACATGAATTATTAGCTCTCATTCTCTTTCCTGATCATGGCTATTTAAGCAGACTCGTGAACTAACTCTCATCAGTGTGCATTAGTGAGTCTTGCTTGACTTGATATGGATTCTGAAGAATTTTCTACCTTCCTCCTGGAAGCAAGAGTTACAGCTTCTACCCGAACTGTGCACTGGAATACAGTTCCAAAACTGGAATGTGGAAGCACAAGTCCCACTACAATTTATATCAATTTTTTTTGACTGAGGTTGTTAATTTTGAAAACACATCCTCGATTTCAGGGGTGGCAAACTTATAGCACAAAAAATTTAATTGGCATGTGGAATGTAGTGCTGCCCCTTGATTCATTAAAATGCATCCATAATAGAAATATACAGTTATGTTTACTGCTAAATGAAGCAGTGAATGATTTTTAATTTTACAACCTTAGAGCAGCAAAATGTTTTCACAGGAAAAATCTCACTTTGGCTTGGCATCAGCTGGAATCATTGGTTTCTTGAGATGTTTTGAAATCCTTGCTGAACTGGTGTACACTTCAGTATTTAGATAGTAAACAGATATAATAACAATACTCTTTAGAAATGATTACCATTGGGATCCATGAAACACATCATTACTGCCCTCCCCTCACTCTCTGCTTTCCACATGGGTCGCTCATTCTGTGATTTTCTTATCTATCCGTCCCTCCCGACTGGTTTCCCTCCTGGAACTTATCCCTGCAAGTGGAAGTGCTACACTTGCCTATTCACCTCCTTCCTCACCATCATTCATGGCCCCAAACAGTCCTTCCAGGTGAGTCAACAGTTCACCGGTGAGTCTGTGTGCAGTGCTCTTAGTACAGTATCCTTTACATCGATGAGACCCACCATTGATTGGGGATTTGCTTTGTCGAGCAACTTCAGCCTGTCCACAACAAGCAGGATTTCCCAGTGGCCAACCATTTTGATTCCAATCCCCATTCCCATTGCGACATGTCGGTCCATGGCCTTCCCTATTGGCATGATGAGACCACTCTCAGGTTGGATGAGCAACACCCCTTATTCCATCTGGGTAGCCTCCAACCTGACAGCACAAACATCGATTTCTCTAACCTCCAGTAATTTCTCCCCCTCCCCTTCTCTCTTTGTCCATTCCCCATTCTGGTTCTCCTCTTACCTCTACTCTTCTCCCCACATGCCTATCACATCTGTCTGCTGCCCCTCCTTCTTCCCTTTCTCCCACGGTCCGCTCTGCTTTCCTATCAGATTCCTCCTTCTTTATTCCTTTACTGTACCTTTTCCACCTATCACCTCCCAGCTTCTCACTTCATACCCCCTCCTCCATCCACCCACCTTCCCCCTCACCCAGCTTCACCTATCACCTTTCAGCTTGTACTCCTTCCCCCCACCCCCACCTTCTTATTCTGTCCATCAGGACTGGGAAGGAAGAAGGAAGAAGGGTTTTGGCCCAAAATGTCGACTATTTATTCCTTTTCATAGATGCTGCCTGATCTGCTGAGTCCATCCAGTATTTTGTGTGTGCTATTTTTCAATTGTCTTATTAATACTAATATTTTTAAAATATTTAAACAAGTTTTCTAAATGCTTCATTTATTTCAATCCATCCTTGTTATATTTTTGTTAATAGTAAAGCCATGAATGGACTTAAATAAGCAATAGGACCCATCCTTTTTCCTTAAGCAAGTCCTAACTATTGTTACTAGTTCACTAATCAATGGCACGCAAGGGAATTTTCTAGAAAATTATCACCAATTTTGGCACATGCTCTCAACAAGTGTTCCTACCCCTGTCCTAATGCATTAAGGCCAGATCCCAAACGAATTAATTCTCCAATTCAGATATTGTGTAGTCACACACATGATGATCCTTAATCAGACTTTTGGAGGAAGTTGTTCTGTTCCAAGCTCAAAGCAAATTCCAGAATGGTTTTGTAATGCTTTAGGAATCGACCAAGTTGTTTTGCCTAGTGGCATGCATCAATGTACCATGTAGGGTAGTTCTGAAACACATAGTGAGGCCTTGGACTCAGTCACAACTGAGTTAGAGGGAGAGGAAGATGCAGCTCATGACATCAATAACCGTGAACGGGGAAGATGGGACTGTTTACCAATCATGCCCATTGTTCAGCTGTAAGAAAGCAGGGAGAGGGTGAATCTTCTACCCCTAGCTACCCCTTCTTCCATCTTCATCTCAGGCACTCTTTTGGGATTGAGGATAGTGTTTCTACTCTGGTCCTGTGAGTTCTGAGGTGAAGAATGTGCACAACATGGAACCACAGACGGCAGCACCCCCAGTAGGCGGGAGAATTCTGATGGGGTTAGTGGGTGGGCGGTTTGTGATGCAGCGCGCTTCTTCTGCTAATAATAACGGGTTTCTGTGTGCTCCTGAGGCGTGGCATTGTGGTTCTCAGTGTCATTATAAATGTGCCTTCTCTAAATAATGACACAAATTCTTTGAGAATAGCAGCAATTTAATGATGTTGTTTCTACGGGATTCTCTTCTCAGGAAATGGAACATGCATTATTGCTTGTCTACAAGCTGAATGAACAGCATATTGAGAGACTCTACAACTTGACAAAAGTCAATGAAGGTTTCAAAGTGGATCTGAAATTATTCATTGCTCTTGGTTGTTTGATGTCTAGAATTCTGGATAAAGAGCCAATGTAAGTACAGTGCCCTATTTGAATGAGTTGCTACTCAATGCTTCTTAAACTAGTTCAGCATTAATTGGTTTTGTATGTTCAAGAGCTGTCTAACTTGACCAGAGGGATAGAACAGTCTCTACTTTCCATCTAAAGTGGCCGTAGGTGAAGATTTCAGTCGAAATACTTACCAAATTAAATATCATAGGTGCAGTGTTACAAAGAAAGAAAGGTTCATTTTATTATCAAAGTATATAACTCTGAAATTCTTCAATTCTCCAGGTAGCCATGAAACAAAGAAAGGCAGCACAATCATCAACCCCAAAATCCCACCTCCCCACAAAAAATACAAACAAAAGTGGATCAGGCACATTGAACCCCAATTCCCTCCTCCTACACAAAAACCGAGCAAAACAGCAATTGGTTCCAGTGAGCTGGGTTCAGTCCTGACCTCTGGCCTTGTCTACATGGAGTTTGCATGTTGTCCTTGAGATTTGGTGTGTTTCCCTGAGTGCTCTAGTTTCAGCTACTGAAAGTCACCGAAGTAAGGGCAGGTGATAGGAATATAAAGGGGAAATTAATGAGCGTGTCTGGCAGAACAGGTTGTGAGGAAATAAGTAAGCTAATAGGGCAGATGGGATTGCTCTGAGTGTGACCACAGACTTGATGGACCAAACTGCCTCCTCCTAAGCTGGGAGCAAACTGGGAACTTGAATGCACTTTTAATTGGAAGCTTTTGCTATGCTTTTATAACAAATATCCTTTTTACTTACTTCAGGTGTGTGGGCAGTGCTAGTAAGACCCCTACTTATTGGCCTGAGGAAGTGTTATTAGCTTACGTGTTAGCTGCTTCAATTCCTGCACTCCAGCTGTTCTTTGAAACCTCCAGAACTCTTGGAGGAGAGAGACCCATGTGCTTATAATCTTTTTGATTTTAGTCATCTCATTATGTTGATGATCAATGGAGAGACATTTTCTTTAAACCACCAGTGGACCAAATAACTAAATCTTCAAATCATTAGTGTCCTTTTGGGTTCCGGTCCTGAACATCTGGAGGAGCATCATTTAAGTGCTTGGGTCTTCTGTTGATTCCAGTGGACAATCTGGGTTGGGTGGGTACATCTGCTTGTACAGCAATGACGGATGCTAGTTTGAGAAAGGAATACGGTGTGTTTGAATGTTACCACAAATGACTTCCCAGTAACTATGGGGGCCTGTGTCTAGGATCATTTGTATCAGTAAATGAAAATCAATAAACCATAGATGCCTGTAATCTGAAATACAAACAGGAAGTGCTGTATACTCTCAACAGGCCAGGTTGCAGCTGTGAAAAGAGAAAATGAGTTAATGTTTTTATATAATTTCAGTCGGCTTGACTTGTAAACAGTGTGACTCTTTCTCATTGGATTCTATTGTTGGAAACACTGCTGTTATTTTATTGGGTGTCAGAAGTTCATCAGTTATCTTTTACCTCAGCGATGATGCTGTCAAACCGAACATAATCACTGCAAAGGATCTCCTGGAGAAAGCTGATTTCTATGCCCTAAAATGGAGAGCTTCTAATGTTAGGATTGGAGGCGATCTTTGGATTTTGCTGTCGTATTTGCTTTAAGTGAAGTTTTCTAACCAAGTATCACACATGTAAAGTAAAAGAAAATTGCACATTTTATGTTTATTTATGCATCATTATCTGTAGACTTAATTGTTACATTGTCTTCTCTCCGCCTCCAGCCTCTATGCGTTTGAGCTAATGGAAAGCCCCACTGTCCTACACCATGGGTGAAGTCCCATTCACCCATTACCTTTGTCCTGTTGATCCTTCTCTGTTTGCTTCCCATTGAACAGCACCTACACTTAAACATAGCCAGGACTACCTGACAGCCAGCCATTTCATGGATGCATCTGTCCACATCCTCTTCTACTTTCCAAATGAAAGATAGAGGGACAACACCTCATGTTTACACGGGTGGCCTCTAACCTACTGGCATGAACATCGAATTCTCAGACTTACAGTATCTACTCTTCCTGTCCCTTCCCCTGTTTTTCCTTTTGCTTTCTTTTTCTCTCCCTTCTCCTGATCCAACTGGCCCCCTTCACCTTGTGCCTTTCCCCTCCCCCACCCTCTCCATTTGCCTATTGGCCACACACTCCTGTCTATGTCTCTCCCCTTCCCACCTCCCTCCATACATTTCAGGCTCCACCACCCTCTCCTATCAGATTCCATCATCTTCAGCCCTTTGTCACTTCTGACATCATCCCCACCCTCAAACAAGAGAGAATCTGCAGATGCTGGAAATCCAACTGACACACACAAAATGCTGGAGGAACACAGCAGGCCAGGCAGCATCTATGGAAAAGAGTATAGTCGATGTTTCGGGCCGAGATCCCGCTCTCATCTGCTTATCACCTGCGAAGTCTTGCTTCACCCTTTCCCCTCTCCTCTTTATCTTGGCCGTCTCCTCCTATCTTTCTCGGCCAGATGAAGGCTACCGATGCGAAACATTGACTGTTCCCCTCCATTGACGTTGACTGACCTGCTGAGTTCCTCCAGTGCTTTTTGAGTTGATCTACATTTTAAGATTGTCACCTTTCTTTGAAAATCTCTCTAAGACTCTGGAATATAGAAACTTGCAGCACATTACAGGCCCTTCGGCCCACAATGTTGTGTTGATCATGTAATTTATTCTAGAGACTGCCTAGAATTCCCCTAGTGCATAGCCCTCTATTTTTCTAAGTTCCAGGTACCTATCTAAGAGGCTCTTAAAAGACCCTATTGTATCTGCTTACACCACTGCCGCTGGCAGTGCATTCCACGCACCCACCACTCTCTGTGTGAAAAATTTACCCCTGACATCCCCTCGGGGTACTTATTTTCCAAGCACCTTAAAACTATGCCCCCTTGTGTTAGCCATTTCAACCCTGAGGAAAAGCCTCTGGCTATCCACACGATGAATGCCCCTCATCTTATGCACCTTTATCAGGTCGCCCCTCATCCCCTGTCCCTCCAAGGAGAAAAGACCAAATACGCTCAACCTATTCTCATAAGGTACGTCCTCCAATCCAGGCAACATCATTGTAAATCTCCTCTGCACTCTCTGTATAGTATCCACATCCTTCCTGTAGTGAGGTGACCAGAAATGAACACAGTAGTCCAAGTGGGGTCTGACCAAGGTCTTATATAGCTGTAACATTACCTCACGGCTCTTGAACTCAATTCCACATTGGTAAATGCCAATACACCATATGCCTTCTTAACAACATTGTCAACCTGTGCAGCAGCTTTGAGTGTCCTATGGACATGGACCCCAAGACCTCTCAGATCCTCCACACTGCCAAGATCCTTAACATTAATATTATATTCTGTCTTCAAATTCAACCTACCAAAATGAACCACTTCACACTTATCTGGGTTGAAGTCCATCTGCCACTTCTCAGCCCAGTTCTGCATCCTATTGATATCCCGTTGTAACTTCTGGCAACCCTCCGGACTATCCACAACACCCTCAACCTTTGTGTCATCAGCAAATTTACTTATCTACCCTTCTACTTCTTCATCCAGGTCATTTATAAAATTCACAAAGTGGAGGGGTCCCAGAACAGATCCCTGTAGAACACCACTGGTCACCGACCTCCATGCAGAAAATGAAACATCTACAACCACCCTTTGCGTTCTGTAGGCAAGCCAATTCTGGATCCGCAAAGCAAGGTCTCCTTGGGTCCCATGCCTCCTTACTTTCTGAAGGAGCCTTGCATGGGGAACCTTTCAAATGCCTTACTGAAATCCATATACACTACATCCACTGCTCTTCCTTCATCAAAGTGTTTTGTTACATCCTCAAAGAATTCAATCAGGCTTGTAAGGCACAGCCTGCTCTTGACCAAGCCATGCTGACTATCCATAATCAGATTATGTCTCTCCAAATGCTCATAAATCCTGCCTCTCAGGATCTTCTCCAACAACATGCCCACCACTGAATTCAGACTCAGTGGTTGATAATTTCCTGGATTATCTCTACTCCCTTTCTTGAAGAAGAGAACAACATTTGCAACCCTTCAATCCTCCGGTACTTCTCCCTTCCCTATTGAAGATAATCACAAGAGACTCAGCAATCTCCTCCCTCACTTCCCACAGTAACCTGGGGTACATCCCATCCGGTCCCGGTGACTTATCTAACTTAATGCTTTTCAAAAGCTCTAGCACATCCTCTTTCTTAATGTCTATATGCTCAAGCATTTTCGTCCACTGTAAGTCATCCCAAGGTCTTTTTCCCTGGTGACTACTAAAGCAAAGTATTCATTAAGTACCTCTGCTACCTCCTCCGACTCCATGCACACGATTCCACTATCGTACCTGATTGGTCCTATTCTCACACGGCTCATCCCCTTGCTCTTTACATACTTGTAGAATGCCTTGGAGTTTTCCTTAATCCTGCTCACCAACACCTTCTCATGGCCCCTTCTGGCTCTCCTAATTCCATTCTTAATCTGGAACCAGTCCTGACAAAGGGTTCCAGCCCAAAACGTTGACTCATCGTTTTCACGGATGCTGCCCGACCTGCTGAGTTCCTCCAGCGTGTTGTGAGTGTTCCATTCTTAATCTCCTTCCTAGCAACCTTGTAACTTTGTCTCTACCTTTCTCTGTAACCTCTTCCAGTCGTATAATCTTCCTGAAACCAGTTGTTATTTTGGCTCTCTTTCAGTTCTGGGAGTGATTTTTAACCACTCCACCATAAGTTGTAGCAAAAACAACCTGCTGGAGGAACTCAGAGGGTCAACCACATCTGTGGGGGAAAGGATTTGTCAAATTTTCAGGTCAAAACCATGCACCCTACATTAGGGTGCAGGATATCCAGCTGAAATATTGGCAACTCATTTCCCTTGGCTGATACTGATTAGCCCATTGTATTTTTCCAGCAGATTGTATGTTGATCTGGATTCCACTATCTGCAGTCTCCAATGCCACTTGTATTACTTCATAGGATATAAAATTCCATCCTGAAATTGTCTGGCTCTCCACCTCCTTTAAATCTTTAACCCTTTCCCTTTGACCAAGTTTGTGGTCATCAATCTTAACATTTCTTTTCACGGCTATGTGTTAAATTTTGTTTGCTGATGTTCCTGTGAAACACTATGTGACAGTTTACAGTATGTAGTTGCTTTATATAAATGTATGATGTTGATGTACTTTATTGAGCTTTAATAGGTATTTCTAAAATTGTAGCCTGTTCAAAAGCAGATGTTACAATAAACTTTGTTTATATAAATGATGTATTGCAATTACTACAAAACAATGAATCACACAACCCAATTATACTTGAAGCTTTGGAAAGGATCATCTTCAGTTAGCTATACTGTGTTTTCTAATAGTATGGAGTTAAGTGAACACATTTAGTGCATTTCTAAATATATTGATTTCACCATCATTTTTCTTTATTCCCAGCAAAGTCCAGATTGTCCAAAGACATATAAAAAATTGAAAAGAAAATTAAAGTCTTGATAATGAGAACTACCAAAACAAAAATCCAGAGGGGCATGGGGAGGATGGAATGCGTTGTTCATGGATACACGTACACACAAAAGAAAATAAATGAGACTTATAAAATTGTAGATAAACATGATTGAACATAATTAAAGACAAGTGCTCTATTGTAAGATGACAATGAAGGAGACTGGGAAATATGATACATATAGCTATATGAGCTCCTAAAATAATATATGGCTGAGAAAGTTGGTGGCAATTTCAAAACCAGTGATGGTGCGATGTGGATATATTTAGTTGCTTTTTGTGTCTGTCATTTTTGATCATGTTTTTACAATCTTTCTCAAGTCTGTGTTCTTTCAGGCTTTACAATTCCATTTTATTTAGCAAGTTCCCATTGTTTCTATCTGCGGAGTGCTTCATTCAACAAGTGTGCAAAAATTCCATCCTGTGATAAAAGCTACTCAGCCATTAAGAAATAACTGGTTATGTCAAATCATTTGGGTCCTTCAGAGGAATAGATCAGCTCCAGCGATCACTGATTGGAGTTCAGTTCTGGCTGCTGCCTGTAAGGTGTTTGTACATTTTCCTCATGACCATGTGGGTTTGCTCCAGGAGATCTGGTTTCCTCCCACATTCCAAAGATGTATGATTAGGGTTAACGAGTTGTTGGCTTGCTACACGTGATAGAAGTGTGGCGACACTTGCCCATAGTACAATCCTCGGATTATGTTAATCATTGAAACAAAATGATGCATTTTACTGTATGTTTCAAGGAACATGTGATAAATAAAGCTAAATAAAGCTAATTTTTAATTTTCAGATAAATTAGATTCTGAAGTTTGAAAATATGCTGGAGAATGAGAAGGTCGTGTGTATTAATATTAGGCATAAAACAACTGCTTATCACGTAGATTGTAATAATTGTGTTATCATTATTTCTAATGTAAATAAATGTATGGTGTATATTGCTGTTCTATTTTCATTGAATAAATTTGATCTTTAATACAATTACAGGATGTTATCAATATTATGGTGTTCTACTACTTGCCATGGATGGAAGAAAGAAATCCAGTGCAGATACAGGATTAAATAAATAAATGAATGAATGAATGAATGCATGCATGCACAGGATTTTTGGCACTGGACCGTACCTATCAGTCCCATCTCTGCCCGTAATTTTTTCTCTGTTCCCCTCCCATCGGGCAGTCGATACAAAAGCAGGAGTGTACCAGGCTCAAGGGCAGCTTCTGTCTTGCCATTCTCAGACCCTGCATGGACCTCTTGTACCCAAAAGATGAACATCTTTTCTCCCAATCTACTTCATCCTGGTCATGCCCTATCTCTGTAACCGTAACACTAAGTTCGGCATCCTGCGTTCCATTTTATTTCCACAGTGTACTTATCTATGGAATGACCTGTTCGGAAGGTGTGCAGACAAAAGATTTCCACTGTATAAATAAATACCAATAAGATTCTCCCACCTTGTATCACACCTCAGGCCAGTGGGATTCTTTATTCCTTCTCTTACATTTGCACTTTCAAAATATCTATTCAAAATCTAAGTCCAGTTTATTGTCATTTGCACAAGCAGATATATGCACAGAGGTAGTAAAATTTTTAACTCCACAGGATCGCAGGCATATAACAATAAATGCAAAACCTTCACAATAAAATTATATATTAACTGCATTAATTATACAAGGTTGTGTCTGCACAGCTTCGGTGGACAGGACATGTCATACACACGAAGGATTCCTGAATCTCCAAGCAGCTACTATATGGTGAGCTTTTGCCGGGCAAGGGGAATCTGGGCAGCCCCCATAGAGGTTCAAAGACTGTGTGAAAGCTAACATTGCGCACTCTGGGCTTGTACCAAAATGGCTGGAACAGATTACGTAAGACTGGAGTGGCCGGTGAGCCTTGGTTAAAACCACTCACAACAACCTGGAGGAGAGATGCCGAGCAGGAGCAGTGCTAATCACTGCCAGACAAAGATGGAAAGCAATAGTGGCTCCACTTCCAGATCCAGCACAGTTTCTGAGTCTTTATTGTGGATGTCTATGTTGCCCACAGCATGAACTCAGCAGCCACCTCTGGACACAAAATAGAACTGCACAAATCTAATGGATAACCAACATACAAGAAAGAACATGGTTCAAAATAAAAACAAAGTCTGTTGTAATTCAAATTCATAAAAGTGGTCATAGTTTTGCTTTTTTGAGATAGTTGTTAGGGTAATTCACATTGGTTTAAGAGCCAAATTGTTGAAGAGAAGTAGCTGTTTTTGAACTTGGTGCTGTAGGACTTCAGGGTTCCGTATAGAAACATAGAAAACCTACAGCACAATACAGGCCCTTAGGCCCACAAAGTTGTGCTAAACATGTCCCAACCTTAGAAAATACTAGGCTTATGTATAGCCCTCTATTTTTCTAAGCTCCATGTACCTATCCAAAAGTCTCTTAAAAGACCCTATCGTATCCGCCTCCACCACAAATGCCAGCAGCCCATTCCGTGCATTCACCACTCTCTGAGTAAAAAACTTACCCCTGGCATCGCCTCTGTACCTACTCCCCAGCACCTTAAACCTGTGTCCTCTTGTGGCAACCATTTCAACCCTGGGAAAATCTTCTGACTATCCACATGATCAATGCCTCTCATCATCTTATACACCTCTATCAGGTTACATCTCATCCTCCGTCGCTCCAAGGAGAAAACGCCGAGTTCACTCAACCTATTCTCATCAGGCATGCTCTCCAATCCAGGCAACATCTTTGTTTATATCCTCTGCACCCTTTCTATGGCTTCCACATCCTTCCTGTAGAGAGGTGACCAGAACTGAGCACAGTACTCCTAGTGGGGTCTGACCAGGGTCCTATATAGCTGCAACATTACCTCTTGGCTCCTAAATTCAATTCCACGATTGATGAAGGCCAATACAGTGTACGCCTTCTTAACCATAGAGTCAACCTGCGCAGCTGCTTTGAGCGTCCTATGGACTCGGACCCCAACATCCCTCTGATTCTCCACACTGCCAAGAGCCTTACCATTAATACTATATCCTGCCATCATATTTGACCTACCAAAATGAACCACTTCACACTTATCTGGGTTGAACTCCATCTGCCACTTCTCAGCCCAGTTTTGCATCCTATCAATGTCCCGCTGTAACCTCTGACAGCCCTCCACATTATCCACAACACCTCCAACCTTTGTGTCATCAGCAAACTTACTAACCCATCCCTCCACTAGCTCATCCAGGTCATCTATAAAAATCACGAAGAGTAAAGGTCCCAGAACAGATCCCTGAGGCTCTCCACTGGTGAACGACCTCCGTGCAGAATATGACCCGTCTACAACCACTCTTTGCCTTCTGTGGGCAAGCCAGTTCTGGATCCACAAAGCAATGTCCCCTTGGATCCCATGCCTCCTTACTTTCTCAATAAGCCTTGCATGAGGTACTTTATCAAATGCCTTGCTGAAATCCATATACACTACATCTACTGCTCTTCCTTCATCAACGTGTTTAGTCACATCCTCAAAAAATTCAATCAGGCTCGTAAGGCATGACCTGCCATTGACAAAGCCATGCTGACTATTCCTAATCATGTTATACCTCTCCAAATGTTCATAAATCCTGCCTCTCGGGATCTTCTCCATCAACTTACCTACCACTGAGGTAAGACTCACTGGTCTATAATTTCCTGGGCTATCTCTACTCCCTTCCTTGAATAAAGGAACAACATCCGCAATCTTCCAATCCTTTGAAATCTCTCCTGTCCCCATTGATGATGCAAGGATCATCGCCAGAGGCTCAGCAATCTCCTACCTCGCCTCCCATAGTAGCCTGGGGTACATCTCATCTGGTCCCGGCGACTTATCCAACTTGATGCTTTCCAAAAGCTCCAGCACATCTTCTTTCTTAATATCTACATGCTCAAGCTTTTCAGTCTGCTGCAAGCCATCACTACAATCACCAAGATCCTTTTCCATAGTGAATACTGAAGTAAAGTATTCATTAAGTACCTCTGCTATTTCCTCCAGTTCCATACATACTTTCCCACTGTCACATTTGATAGGTCCTATTCTTTCACGTCTTATCCTCTTGCTCTTTGCATACTTGTAGAATGCCTTGGTCCTTAATCCTGCCTGCCAAGGCCTTCTCATGGCCCCTTCTGGCTCTCCTAATTTCCTTCTTAAGCTCCTTCCTATTAGCTTTATAATCTTATAGATCTCTAACATTACCTAGCTCTCTGAACCTTTTGTAAGCTTTTCTTTTCTTCTTGACTAGATTTATTACAGCCTTTGTACACCACGGTTCCTGTAACCTACCATAACTTCCCTGCAGAACTCCACACAAATATCCCCTGAACATTTGTCACATTTCTTCCGTACTTTTTCCTGAGAACATATGTTTCCAATTTAAGTTTCCAGTTTCCTGCCTGATAGCCTCATAATTCCCCTTACTCCAATTAAACACTTTTCTAACTTGTCTGTTCCTATCTCCCTCCAATGCTATTGTAAAGGAGGTAGAATTATGATCACTATCTCCAAAGTGCTCTCCCACTGAGAGATCTGACACCTGACCAGGTTCATTTCCCAATACCAAATCAAGTACAGCCTCTCCTCTTGTAGGCTTATCTACGTATTGTGTCAAGGAACCTTTCTGAACATACCTAACAAACTCCACCCCACCTGAACCCCTTG
Organism: Mobula birostris; assembly: GCF_030028105.1. Taxonomy (NCBI): domain Eukaryota; kingdom Metazoa; phylum Chordata; class Chondrichthyes; order Myliobatiformes; family Myliobatidae; genus Mobula; species Mobula birostris. The sequence continues at coordinate 27,216,602 of NC_092394.1, read as the reverse complement.
CTCTGGGGAGATGCCAATCGATATTTAGGAAATTAAAATCTCCCATCATGACAACTCTTATTATTACACCTTTCCAGGGTCTGTTTCCCTATCTGCTCCTCGATATCCCTGCTACTATTGGACAGCCTATAAAAAACACCAAGTAAAGTTATTGATCCCTTCCTGTTCCTAACCTCCACCCACAGAGACTCCGTAGACAACCTTTCCATGGCGTCCACCTTTTCTGCAGCCGTGACACTACCTCTGATCAACAGTGCCATGCCCCCACCTCTTTTGCCTCCCTCCCCATCCTTTCTGAAACATCTAAAACCCAGCACTTGAACTAACTATTCCTGTCCTTGAGCCATCCAAGTCTCTGTAATGGCCAGCACATCATATCTCCAGCTACTGATCCATGCTTTAAGCTCATCCGCTTTGTTCACAACACTCCTCGTGTTAAAATAGACGCATCTCAAATCTTCGGTCTGAGCACGTCTCTTCTCTATTACCTGCCTATCCTCCCTCTCGCACTGTCTACAAGCTTTCTCTATTTGTGTATCTACTTGACTCTGATAAAGAATTCCACATTCTCCTGACATTCTGTGTAGATATGTTTATTCTAAATTTTTTATTTCATTTCTTAATGATTTTTGCAAATCACTAGTTGTAGTTTTACATTTCCTCTTAAATTTGATCAATGAAAACCAAAGGGCCTCCTGTTCATAGTCTTGGACTTGTCAAAACTTTCCTGAATATCATCAAGTTCCTCCTGCGCCCCACTGGTGAATCAAGCAGCAGACTTACAGTTTCTTTAGCTTTTGTGTGTTTTGCGAGGCTGAATTGCTGGTTCAACATTCAACCCAGCATGGATGGAAAACGTGGAAGGAGCTGGCTGGATTCGAACCTGGGACCATTCACCCCGAAGTCTTGTGTGGATGCCACTACACCAGCGTCAGCTAGTCCTGGATATCAGGGTCTTTGAAATTATGAGAACATGACATTCAATAAGAAAAGACCTGAAAATGTAACAGGGCACTGCACAGAACTATCCACAACTACAGTTAGTAAAATATTATGCACACATTCTGTCACTTTTAAATTGGGCTTTGTCTCAAGGATGGTCCCAATAATCAATGCATGCTTGATAATTGGGAATGATCGCAGAACCAATTTTATCTGTAGGCAATTTTGTGCAGATAGGGAGCAAGGTTATAAAATTTGTCACCATTTTGAGTTATGGGATTCTTTCCCAATATTCCCTCTCCTATCTCCAAGGCAGAACGTGGTTTAAAAGGGGGCACGGAACAGAATAGGAAGAAGAACTGAAGCAAGTAGTGGAAATCGGATCATGGAGATTGGAGATCAGTGGTTGTCAGCAGCATCATTACAATGAAGTCATTGGGTTGGATCTATAAAATATAAAATCTTTGGCAGAATGCTGTCCCTTTAATTCACAGAAGATTCATTTATTTACTTCACTGCTTGTGAACTGTGAGTTAATAATCAAAGTCTTAAGTTGCTAATTAAACAACACCGGGTGATGCACACATCACTGACTTCATTAGGTGTGTGAAATTTTACAGAAAGTGCCTAGTCCAATTTCCATGGACAGGAATTCAACAAAAAACGTGTACAACAAACTTCTTAGGCATAATTTACACATAAAAGCAGGTTCACTTTCTAAGCAATTGTTCTTAGCATGATTTGAACGTTTCCTTTGAGTTCATGTGTTCCCCGGATGCCTGTTCTTTTGAAGCAAGTGCCATAAATTGAGTCAGGATTAAAAGGAATTCTAAATATTGCCAAGAAATACAAAAGCTCGAGAATTATATAATCAAATATTATTAACAGGTTAGAGTACTTTATTAAATTGGTTCTCCTTGCTTCCTTCCCCACCCCCTCTCCCAAATCCTCCCTCTGCTTAATCTAGTTTTAAAGAGAGGGATCATCAGGATCATTACCAAATGCATCAGTGATGCATTAAGTGCACACTGTAGTATTGCATTGCGGACCATAATAACAAGTCATGGAGGAAACATATCTTACAAATGTTGAAGGCATTAAAAAGACTATTCTTCATGGAGGAACTGGTGAGCTGCCAAAATTTCTCACAGGATCCAAAGTAGGTTCAACTATATTTAAATACTTTATGAGTAATCTGAAAATATCAATTTACAGCATTTCCAATGTATCAAAACAATGATTTGATAGAGCCAAAACTTCCATTTCCAATATATCAGTAGGTATGATTATTGGGTGGAGCGTGTCGCAAATATTTATCCTGATAATGTATTATCATTTTAAGTTATATATGCTAATTATATTCAAGTTACAGGTACTTTACTTTCAGTAGATCTATTACATTCAATCAATTTAACTTTAAATTCATTTATACATTTTAATATCCAGCTATATTTTCACTCATGTTGCAAAGACAGTCAATCTTTAGCAATCAATGGACTGGAAATTACTTATTTCTTAAGTTGGAGTGTTCTATAAATAACATAATCTTGCCTTCATGTAAAAAATTAATTTTATAGATTTGAAGTAAATGTTACTGATTAAATTAGCAGGAAATAAGCAGAAACATTATGGGTTTTATATCTTCCTGTGTTGCGCTAAAAATTGTGCACGTATAAATTTTTTTGCAAACTATTTTATGCACTAATATTTTGTCATTTATTTAAGCTAAATTAGGAGCTAATATACAGTGTAATAACCAATGCACATGCAGAGAAAATAGATAATTCATCTAGTTAAACCATTAGAATTAAGTACAGATATGGTTGATATGGGATTAAAAATAATATTCTTTATTTGTTATTGTCCAGGTCACATTTCATTTTCGAACTTTAAAATGTGATGGAGATCGAACAGTCATTGACGACAGTAAACAAGTTGGCAGGCCAATGGAAATAGTTATAGGCAACATGTTTAAGCTGGAAGTCTGGGAAATCCTCATTTCTTCAATGAGGATTGGAGAGGTTGCTGAGTTCTGGTGTGACGTCATTGTAAGTGTTACAGGTGGAAGCAAGTTTTCAGTGGGAAATGGTGAATTATTGAGACAAAGTCTCAAGTAACTGAATCTGCCAATGTTTTTCATTAACATTAGATGACTAATTCTGCTTGTTGCGATGCTCCATAATCCGTTTTTCTCTTCAGTTAGTGATACTTATTCTGAGGGAGGATTAAGCAGGTTAAGTGAAGCTGCTACCATATGGACTGCCAATAACCATAAAAGGAAGCCTTACGGTTACTAAATACATTTTAAAGTCCATGAGACCTTTTTAAATGCTTAAACAACTGTATCTATGATACTTTCTCCAGTAAAATAAGTTAGCAACCTAAATCAATGTTCTTCCTTTCTGCTTAAAATAAAAAAGAACTTAGTAAATGAGAATGGTGGACAATCAATCATTGAATCTGCTCCATCATTCAATAAGATCATAGACAATCCAGTCATGACATCAACATCACTTCCTTACTTTTGCCCTATACTCACTGACACAATTGTAGTTTAAAGATCTCCTGGTCTCTGCCTTGAGTATATAGGTGGACTCTGTCTTCGCAGCTCTGTAATTCCAAAGCATCACTGCCCTCTGAGGGAAGATTTTTCTCCTCAACTCTGCCTTAAATAGACTACCCCTTATTCTGAAAATCTGTCACCTGGTTCATGATTATCCTACTGGGGAAAACATCCTTTCAGCATTTATCCTGCCATTTCCTCTTGGAATCTTGTAAGCTTCAGTCATATCATCTTTCATTCTTCTCTACTCCAATGAGAATGGGCCTAATCTGCTCAACATACATCATTCTTCATCCCAGGAATCAGGGACATTATCCAATGCAACAGGATCTGTGAACATAGGGGAACTGAGCACAGCTTCCAATGGCTGACTAATTGTTTGAATTAGACTCCCAGCAGCCAGGCCTGATGCTACGTAATTTGATTTTCATGCGGACTTTTCTCGGACAAGATAATAAAATAGCAGCCAATATTGAAATGCTGGGGAATGGTAACCTTACTGAGGAAGCAGCATTCACGTTTTATCTCAGTCAAGAGTCAATGCCCTAGGCTTGGAAAGACGAAAATTGATGAAGAAAAGAGGAAAGATTTTTTTTTAAATTACAGAATATTCACCAAAGAAGAGGAGATAAATTGAAGCAACACACTCAAAATGCTGGAGGAACTCAGCAGGTCAGGCAGCATCCATGAAAAGGAATAAACAATCAATGTTTCGGTCCAAGACCCTTCTTCAGAACTGAGAAGGAAGGGGCAAGATGCCAGAATAAAAAAGTAGGGGGAGGGGAAGGGGGTTAGCTGGAAAGTGATAGGTGAAGTCAGCTGGGTGTGAAAGGTCAAGGGCTGGAGAAGACGTCATTTGATAGGAAAGGAGAATGGACCATAGGAGAAAGGGAAGGCAGAGGAGTTTGGGGGAAGAAACAGGCAGTAGAGAAGAGGTAAAAGGTCAGAGAGAGGAATAGAGGAAGGGGCAAGTGGGAGAAATTTGTTTACCAGAAGGAAAAATTGATATTCATGCCATTAGGTTAGAGGCTACCTAGAGGGAATATAATGTGTTACTCCTTCACCCTGACGGTGGCCGGTACAAGAGGAGGCCACAGATCGACATTTTCTAACAGGAATAGGAATTGGAATTAAAATGTTTAGCCACCTGCTAATCCTGCTTGTGGCAGATGGTGCAGAAGTGCTCGATGGTGCGGCCCCCCCCCCCACAATTTATGAAGGGCCTCACCAGTATAAAGGAGCACCGGACACAATAGACAACTCCAGCAGATTCGCAGGTGAGGTGTTGCCTCACCTGAAAGGATGACCTGTGGCCTTGAATGGAGGTAAGGGAAGAGGTGCATGGGCAGGTGTAGCACTTAGACTGCTTGCAGGGATAAGTGCCGGGAGGGAGGTTAGTGGGGAGGGATGAATGGGCAAGGGAATGGCAGAGGGTGCAATCCCTGTGGAAGGCGGAAGTGGGGGAAAAGTAAAGATACGTTTGGTAGTAGGATCCCTTTGAAGATGGCGGGGGTTGTGGAGGATGATGTGTTGGATATGGAGGCTGATGGTAAGGTAGGTAGGGACAAGAGGAACTCTATCGCTGTTAGGGCAGTGGGAAGATGGGGTGAGTGCAGATGTATGGGAAATGGAGGCGATGTGGGTGAGGGCAGCATCAATAGTGAAGGGAGGGAAACCCAGTTCTTTAAAGAAGAAGGACATCTCTGATGTCCTGGAATGGAAAAGAGCTGACATCATCTTGGGACAACAGCTTATATACTGTCTGGGTAACCTCCAACCTGACGGCATGAATATCAATTTCTCCTTCCTGTAAACAAATTCCCCCATCTCTCCCCTTCCTATATTCCCCACTTTGACCTTTTACCTCCTCTCACCTGACTGTTACTTCCCCCTGGGTCACTTCCTCCTTCCCATGGTCACGCTCCTCTCCTATCAAATTCCTTCTTCCCCTCCCTTGATCTTTCCCACTCATCTGGCTTCACTTATCACCTTCCGTCTATCCTTCTTCCCATCTCCCACCTTTTTATTCTGGCATCTTTCCCCCTCCTTCTCAGTCCTGAAGAAGGGTCTGGGCCTGAAACGTCGACTGCTTATTCACTTCCGTAGATGCTGCCTGACCTGCTGAGTTCCTTCATCATTTTGTGTGTGTTGCTTTGGATTTCCAGCATTTATAGACTCTTTCTTGTTCATAAATTGAAGTTTTCAAAGTGAACTACAAGGTTCTATCTGACCCCTACTCTTGGAGAAGAAATTTGACCCCAGTCACATATGCTAAATCAGTGGTCCCCAACCACCGGGCGGCGAGGAAACGATATGATTTGGCGATATGAGTCAGCTGCAGTTTTCCTCATTCCCTGTCACGCCCACTGTTAAACTTGAACGCACGCGAGGTCATTAGGCACGTGTCATCCATGTCAGTGCGGGAAGAAGATCAACTCCTCGAGCTTGCAAATGACGGCAGGCTGAAAAGTATGTTTGACATAACATTTCTGCTGGCATTCTAGATCAAAGTCAAGGCTGAATATCCTGAGATAGCCACAAAAGCACTGAAAAGGTTGCTTTCATTTCCAAAATATCTCTGCGAAGCAGGGTTTTCTGCAATGAATGCAACGAAAAGTAAACTGCAGAATAGACTGGACATAAGGAACCCCCTTCGATTATCGCTGTCTCCCATCACCCCTTGATGGGACTGTCTTGTTGCAGGGAAACAAGCCCAGGGCTCCCACTGATTCAGCGATATTGGTGTGTTGCAATGATTTAATATGTTCATATTGGGAAAATATATGCTGTGTGTTTAATATCCAAACGTTACTTAAAATGTTATGATGCTATTGACTTACAAGTGACTTATAATTGACTTATCACTATATTCATGCGAGGAAACTATGTGCTGTGTGTTTAATATTAAATTCATTAGAAACATATCTTTTAGAAATGAAATTGAGTGTATTAACCACTTTATAAGTGACTTACAGTTGACTTATCACCTATATTCTGGTCTTGCTTAACACTACCCCCCAGGGTTGCCAACTGTCCCATATTCGCCGGGACATCCCGTATATTGGTCTAAATCAGTTTGTCCCGTATTTCCCCAGCTAAGGTAGAACATTCCTATGAAACCTTTCGTGCCGAAATGGCGTAAAATGAAGAAGCAATTACCATTAATTTATATGGGAAAAATATTTGAGTGTTCCCAGACCCAAAAATAACCTACCAAATCATACCAAATAACACATACAACCTAAAATAACACTAACATATAGGAAAAGCAGGAATGATATGTTAAATACGCAGCCTATATAAAGTAGAAATAATGTATGTGCAGTGTAGTTTCACTGAACAGAATCACCAAGAATGATTTGTAGAAAAAAAATCGTCACGTACTCGCATGCGCACGTCACGCATGTGCACACAGGTGCCCGCAAAAGGCTTCATGGTCACGGTAATTTTTCCTGGGGTAAACACAAGTGTCCCGTATTTGACTGCTACTCTTGTCCGTTGGCAACCCCACCCCCCGGTCGGCCAGTCCGCAAGAATATTGTCAATATTAAACCGGTCCGCGGTGCAAAAAATGTTGGGGACCCCTGATCTAAATGGTGGTGGCTATCTACTGATAGTGTCAGAAATTTCATTCCTTTCACATCAACCACTGCTGTAATGTGCATTTGTTATATATGGATGCAGACAGTTGTGCAGCCTGATTCTAGACCCTTACTATTGCCTTTTTCACTATATATAATTAATAAAATTAATATTGAAATACTTAAATTAAAAATAAAATAAGTTAAAAAACATATCTATTTATATAACTTTCTGTTCCCTCCAAGATATGATGGAATATTGACTGTTTGTATTTTACCAGGCGTGAAAATGCATTACTTGATTTTCCTCAAAAAGATTAATACTGAGAAAATTGTTTTCTTCTCCCACAGCATACAGGCCTGTATCCAAATGTAGCCAAGAGCTTGCGTCGCATTGTTGAAGGAAAAGATCCAACAGACTGGCACATTCATACCTGTGGTCTTGCCAATATGTTTGCTTATCACAGCCTGGGATATGATGACCTGGATGAACTGCAGAAAGAACCTCAGCCGCTTATCTTTGTTATTGAACTATTAAAGGTTAAACGTGTTCTACTGTACTTCTTAAATGTAAATTGAGCTCACAGTTAGTCTTTTCAGTGAATTATTATATCTCTTAGCTGTTAGAATTTTTGCCTCAGAGCTCCAGTGATGCTGGCTCATTCCTAATCTCCTGAGCTGTCTGGGTGGAGCTTGCAGGTCCTCTTTGTGACAGTGTGGTTTCCTCTGGTAGTCTGGTTTACTCCCAAATTGCAAGGATGTCAGAATGGCATGTTGACCACTGTAAGTTGCCCCATTGCATAGCAGAGTGGTAGAATATGTGGGAGAGTTGATAGGAATGTGTGGGGAATTAAACGGGATTACTGTTAAATGGGTGTTTAATGGTCAGTGCAGATTCAAGGCATCATTGTGCCTGTCAGTGTGTTATGTAACTCTATGGGTCTTCCTTTTCTTCCTTTTTTTTATTAGTGGTCATTCCTGTGCTTTATTTACTCTTTCTGGGTAAAACATGACATTTCTATGTGATTTCAGCTCTTCCTAAAACATCACCCTGAAAAGTGAGAAAGATTGAGAGAGAAACAGTCTCATCTGATCTCTAAACCTTGGGTCTTGAAGATTAAAATACTTAATCTTCAATTCATTTCATCTGTGATCTTAATAAAAGACTAAAGGAATAGGATATGAGAAAAAAAGTGCCAAAATATGTCATTCTGAATTCTTAGTTATAATCTTCTTCATTAAATGGATAAATTACTCAGATGGATAAATCTTTCATAATTACCATGAAAGATTTGGGTTTCAAATTCAAATTCAAACAAATAGTTTTTTTCCAGTAGCATCCGCCAAGCAGTAAGAGCTAATGTGATGGTTTTGTTTACCTTTAAGTTCAGGACGTAACAAGCACAATATAACAGCAGATTGTGACTTCAGCCTTGAGCACAACATCCAGGCTTCAGTGTTAAGGAATTGTCAAATTATTGGATGCTCTATCTGTCACATGGAACTTTTAATCCTTGGCCCTGTCAGCCCTTTATACTTCATGTAAGAGACTCCAAGGTGTTTCAAGAAAGTTCAGACTGTTTATCCTGGTGATTGGCCAATGCTTGCTCTTCAATTAGCATTTTCAATTGGAAAAACTGTTGGCAAATAGCAGCAAATCATTCAGGATAAATTGGTGCTACTATTTATTACATTAGAGCAACAACTAAGTTTCCAAAATATGACATTGACAGCAGTTTAAGACATCATGAAAGGGATGTGAATAGCCTAACCTATTTGACAGGAGCAACGTCCTCACAGCAGCACTGACCTTAGCCTATCATAGATTTTCCTATTACCCATCCCTCCCTTAATCTTCTTTGCAACTTAAAACTAGCCTGATTTCCTATAGTTTTGTTTCTGGTGAAGGATTTTCAAACAGAAATTTTAATTGTTTCACTTTGCATAGAGATTGCCTGACCTACATTATATTTTCAACAATTCCTGTTTTTACTTCAGCTTTTGAGCATCTGCAGCTTTTTTAGATTTCCTTGCTAATGTATCTCTAAATCTTCCATTTACTGGACAGTCACCAGGCACTTACAATCTTTCAACATAATTTCTGTCTCTTAACCTGATACATTATACAGGATCAAACAGTCCTCTCTATACATGGTCTGTACATATTGGTTCTGATAAGTCCCATGTCATTATTATGAAAGAATTCAATATACTGGTTTAATAATTTAATGACTACAGTATATTAAAATAGCAACTGCAAGGATCATATATTCCACCACCGGACTGCCGTGACTATTCAAGAAGCCAAAATCAGATGTACCTTTCACTACTGGACCTGCAGATTTTGAACTTTCTCCACTAAACTCTATCATTAGCCAAAGTGCACTTTTTAAACACTTAATCATCAAGATTTATACCAATGCACCTCATATTAAAATCACACTGCCAAGAGTAAAACATTCTTCACTATATCAACCCATGTCAAACAAAAAACTGAAAAACCTATCTTTAATACCATGGATCCCACACGTTGGAGGGACAGCTACAAAATGGCAATAGACCCCGAAAATTGTGGTACAGTGGTGCTATTGCACTGAGAACAGTGAGAGTCACCTCACATATTTGGAGGAGGGATAGTTTGTCTCTCTATTAAAGTGACAAAACCCTGCCCCTCTCTCACAGCTCTTGGCTGCTCCGCTTACCTGCCTGTCCAGTCCAGACAATTTCCAGGCTTCCGTTTGATTGTGTTCTCTCCTTGCTCATTAGTGCACAGAATCCCTTACTTCCTGGACACTGCAGCCACGTCACCACTCAACAGCGAAGCCAAAGCATGCACGTTTTTGATTGGCTGGCTGGGAATGATCTGACCTGATGACTGATAGTATTGCTTCTTTTGCCTTTGGTGCTATTTTAAGGAAAATAGTGTAATTATAGGTTTCCCAAATATATCCTCTTGCATTTGGTGTTTGTGGTGTAAAGGAAGGAGGTTGGAGAAGTCTGAAGTGTCTCAGAGTTGGTTACCAGACAGAACATAGAACAATACAGTACAGGAACAGGCCCTTTGGCTAGCAATATTTGTGCCAAACAGGACGCCAAATTAAACTAAATCTCTTCTGCGTGCATATGTGCCACACCTTTCCATTTTTATTCATGTGTCTATTTTAAAGCACCTTGAACACTACCATCATCTCTGTTTCCTCTCCTACCCCTACTAAGCCATTCCAGCCTCCTCCTACCTTTATGTTAAAAATAACTTACCTCGTTCATCTCCCTTAAACTTTTTCCCTCTCACCTTAAGTGCATGTCCTCTGGTATTTATCACTTAGATGTTAGGTCCAAGCTTGCAAGTTCACATTACCCCTTATCTGGCCCTAGGCCCTTAGTCTGACTATTAAAAGCCTGTTGCAGCATAACCTAGAAACAAAGAACACTTTGAAGGCTTTGTAATTGCCTAAGAGTGGGGTAGATCTTGAGCCAAGATAATTAAACCCATAATTATCCATTAGCAAAAGAAGAAATTATGATTGAAGACAACTTTTGTGAATGCAGTTGGCTGATAACTAAAATATAGTCAAGGTTAATTGGAAAACTAAGGGAGAAGTAAATAGAAAGTGAAGTTTATAATGGGCATAAGGTGTGACACAAAAGGACAAATGGACAGAAATGCAAATTAGCATTTACAATAAGAAAGTTATGTATAATTGTAACTGTGATGTCCAACTTCCCTTTTCGCTGTTTGAATCTTCGTCAGATCTATATCTGAGTTTGCTCTCTTTGTAAATAATGAAAGGTGGTCTAACCTTCAAAGTAAAAAGGATTTTTTTTAAAACCTAGGTTGAGTCACCAAGTGCTTACAAGCGAGAAACCTGGGCCATGAATGATGATGAGAAGCTTAAGGCTGTTCCTCTGCTCCATGGAACAGGAAATAAACTATTCAAGCTCGGCAGGTATCCAGAGGCACTGGCAAAATATCGTGAAGGGGTTATTTGCCTGAAGAACCTACAAGTAAAGGTATGTTAACACTCATAAACTAACATCATCATAAAAGTTTTTATCATATGTAAGATTGCACTAAATTGAAAAAGTCACAAATTATTCCAATTGACATATGGGCTCTGCTTTGTTCTTGAATCTTGGATATTGATACTTAAATCTTGACTTCTGATGACAGTGCTCTGATTAAGCTTGCAGTCATTGAGAAAAACAAAAGAAAAATTAGTTGTCTAAACAAATGATCACTAAATTAAGAAGGAGTGGGTTTAAACTGGAGTTTGCTGAGAACTATACTCAAAAAAGTCAGTGCACTATTCCCATGAATGATATTGTGAACCTTTTATCCGTGGCAGCAGTCCGCCCATGTGCCAGTGCTGGATATAGATAGAGTCATAGAGCAGCACAGCACAGACGCAGGCCTTTCTGCCCATCTAGTCCATACTGAACTATTATTCTGCCTCATCCCATCAACCTGCAACTGGACCATATACCTCCCATCCAAACACTTAAGTGTTGAAATTGATTGCACGCCCACCACTTTTTCTGTTCAATCACATTCCGTAGTGTCCTACATTTCAGTGTGTAAGTCCAACCCTGATTTATCCTCCCAAAGTGTAACACGTCACACTTGTCTGCGTTCAATTCCATCTGCCATTTTTCAGCCCATTTTTCCACTTGATCCTGTCCAGATCCCCCTGCAAGCTTTGCTAGTCTTTCTCGCTGTTCACTGCGCTCCCAATATTGGTGTCATCCGCAAATTTGCTGATCCATTTTGCCACGTTATCATCCAGTTCATTGATGCTGTTTTGACATGCATAAAACAGGTGGAAGTGGGATTGATACAGTATTATATTTAACTGCCTGTTGTCTTTATGAAGCTAATTTGCATTTTGAAAAAATATGTTTGACAATGTCAGGTATCTGAAAATGTTGGTTTTACGTTTAACAGTAAATCATCCTATGATTTTTTTTTAAACTGCTAATTTTCATAGTGTGAGCAGAACTGGCAAGGCTATCATTATCTGATTTGTTCCTTGTCTTTGACACTATGTCATTTGACCTGGTTCTTGAACAATTGTGGTCCTTGTAATAAAGGCCAACTCACAATGCTGTGACAACAAAGTTACAACGGAATAAGTTCAAGTTGGTGTGGCCTAGCATTTGGTGCTGGTTCTGTTCCCATGAACTTGCTGATCTCACTTTTCAGCGTTTGGCAGTTGCTGATTTTGAAAGAATTCTTGGCCAGGTAGCCTTAATCTTTTGTACTTTTGCTAGTCCAATAACAGAAAGACATTGGGGGCACCAGAAAATACCAACAGTGAAAAACTAATCTTAAACATTCTAAAGGAAATCTGTCATCATGAAAAATGGGTATGATAAAGTAATAAGTAAGGAAATGCAAAAGAAATGGTAAAATAAAAGATCTGATAATGTAACACACACAAAAGGCTGGAGAAAATCAGTAGGTCAGGCAGCATCTATGGAGAGGAATGAACAGATGACATTTCAGGCCAAGACCTTACACCAGTTCTGATGAAGCCTTCATGAAGTCCTGATGAAGGGTCTTAGCCCAAAACATCGAAACAAAGGCAGAGAACACTTAAAATACTCAGCAGGAAAAGCAACATCCGTGGAGAAAGAAACAACGTAATTGCTTCTGATTGATGACTTTTCAGGTGACAGACCACATCTTTTTCCCTATTGTGTTATGTTATCTAATCTGAAAAAGCATTTCCTATATTTGTTTTGGATATGATCATGCACTGGTCATGAGTGTTGTGGTGAGAATGGGAATGCAAGACTGTTCTTGGTGTTCTCGGTATATTAATATACTGGATATGGTAATGTGATAATGTAATGGGTATGGTATTGAAGAAGAAACCTATTGATTTTTAAATAAATACCATCATGGTAGTTGGGGATTTTTAAAAAGAAATCTGGTGAGTTGTGCACTAACATTACAAAAAGACTATGGATGTTGCTGCCTGACCTGATGTATATTTGACCAGAATCTATAATAAAAGGTTACTTCTTTATAGTAAAAGAGGTAGTAGAGAAAACTGCTCACTTGGAACTGCATATGGTCACCACTATCTCATCAAAGCATTTCACAGGGCTGCTCCCTCATAACTCACACAATTTTTGTTCAATTCTGACTTCAGGAACTATTCTCACTGTTACCATCAGGTAGGAGATACAGAAGCCTGAAGCCACACACTCAGTGATTCAGGAACAGCTTCTTCCCCTCTGCCACCTGATTCCTAAATGGACATTGAACCCCTGAACACTACCTCACTTTTTTAATATATGTAATTTCTGTTTTTCTGCACAATTTTTAATCTATTCAATATACGTATACTGTAATTGATTTACTTATTTATTAATTATTATTATTTTTTTCCCTCTTCTTCTGTATTATGTATTGCATTGAACTGTTGCTGCCAAGTTAACAAATTTCACGACACATGCCGGTGATAATAAACCTGATTCTGATGTCTGTTTGCACATTTCCCTGGTGACCACATGGGTTTCTCCCAGGTACTCTAATTTCCTCCCACATTCCAAAGACATTCAGCTTGGTCATTCCAATGGGCAGTATAACTAGCCCCTCATGTGTAAGGAAATGGTAGAATCTTGGAGCAGTTGATGGGGATTTGGGAGAATAAACTAGGATTATTATGAAAGGTCACTGTATAGATTGACATGGGCAGAAGGCCCTGCTGCTGTGCTCTACAGCAATTTAGCAAGGGAAAAACAGTCTACCATCACTGTTAAATATAAAAGTCTTTTCATTCATTTTCCATTGCCATTTTTGATAGTCACGGCTTTGGAGATGATTGAGTAATATCACCAATCATGGATGGAACTAAAATTATGCTTCTGTTAATTGAGCTATTTTAATCACATTTAAGAAGCAGAGGAATCAGCTTCCTGTATGGATTTATCCCTGATCACCATGCAGATAGTACCTTTCAACACACACAAAATGCTGGAGGAACTCAGCAGGCCAGGCACCATCCTTCTTGCTGATGGGTCTCGGCCTGAAACGTCGACTGTACTCCAGCATTTTGTGTGTATTGCCTGGATTTCTAGCATCTGCAGATTTTCTCTTGTTTGAGATAGTACCTTTAGTTCATTTTAGTAAAATAGTATGCTATAGAACTCAGCTGCCACGTTACTTTATGTGAGATGCCTCATGAGGTCACAATCTGCTTGACGACATGATTCTGACCCCAAACCAGACTACTGTCTGTCACAAATCTCTCTCTGCCACACTCTTTCTCTAGAACTTTCTGCAGATCTCACAATCCTGATTGGCTGACACAGCATTCATGAGCTGAAAGTAGGACTTCTTTAGCCAATAGCAAAACATTCTACCAGCAGGACATACTGCTTTTGCGGAAAACTACTAAAATGAAATACCTACTGCATAGCAATAGAAATCTTTTTTTTAATATAATTTTTATTGAGTTTCCAAGAATACATGAAAAGATAGTATCTACCCTCCCCCCTCCCCCTAACCCTCCCCCCCCCCATATAAAGTCCTACCTAAAAAGAAAAAAAGAAAAAAAAAAGAGAGCTGCCTGGGTATTGGAAGGTTTCCACATGCTCCATGGAATTCAAAATAAAATTGGTATACTTATTCGTTATTTTCCCCAAGGGACCAAGATCTTTATCGGAGCACTTAAATATGCCATCCTATCTTTTGTAAATAAGGGCACCAAATATTCAAAAATGTTACATATTTATCTCTTAAATTATAAGTAATTTATTTTTGTGGTATAATATATAATTGGTGTAAAAAGTTATATTATACTAATCTAAGTCGAACATTTATTGTGTTTGTCATACCGTCAAGGCACAGTCTTGACCAATTTGTTTCATCAAAATTAATATTCAGATCTGTTTCCCATTCTTGTTTTGAATTAAAAATTGCTACTCCCCGCTACAACAACACTACCCACCCAATCTCTCTTTAATTTCTGATATTCTGTTTCTGTTAAATGCGTTTCCTGTAAAAAGGCTGAATCTATCTTCATTTTCTTAATATATGTTAAGATTCTTTTTCTTTTCACTAGTCCATTAAGCCCATTAACATTAAAACTCAAAAAATTCAATAGATTAGTCATTATTTTTAACAAAGTTACTCCAATCTAAAACATTACTTAACCTCTCAACTCTCATAGTTCCTTGGGGAATCTCTTTGAACTTCATGTTGCTATGCGTTCCCTCCCCCCCCAATCATCCAGGCAAAGAGAAAAAATAGGAGAGATAGATGAGATATAAAAAAAAGAAAAAACAAAATACCCCCCCACTAATGTTGTGAATGAAAGGATACACAACACTACCCCCCTCCATTTTGCAGGTCGTGGCTAGAGCCACGCTTGCACACATGATTAGCGTAGCAATTGATCAGTGCTTCTTCCAGCTCCCCCGCAACAAAAAAAGTTATATATATATATTAAAAAATTAATGTTACTATTCCCAACCAGTATTCCTCAAATTTTAACCTTACTTCCCCTCCCTCATATAATTAGTAACATATTTATATATTCATCCGCCTTCAAAAATCCAACAGGTCCATTCTTTGACCCAGTCTTCTTCTTCAATCCATCTCGCTCCCCTGGTTTTGTTCTTGTACCTGGTGAATATTCAGAGAGTCTTGCACAAACTGCTCTGCTTTCCGGTAATCATCAAAAAATCTTTTTTCTCCACCAGTCAAAAAAATCTTCAAGGTTGCAGGGTAACGCAATATAAAATGATAACCGTGATCCCATAGGATTTTTTTCACTGGATTAAATTTCTTCCTTCTCTTCAAAAGTTCATAACTTATGTCAGGATAGAAAAAAATTTTGTTCCCTTGAATCATCAATGGCCCTTTTCTATTCTTGGCAGCTTGGGCAGCTGCCTGTAGAATCCTTTCCTTGTCTTGAAATCTTAAGAATTTTATTAAAATTGCTCGTGGATATTGGTCATCTTGTGGTTTTGGTCTTAGAGCTCTATGTGCCCGCTCAATTTCAATTAATTGGCCCTTCTCTTTCATTTGCAAAACTTCTGGGATCCATCTTTGAAAAAATTTTATTGGATTTCCTCCCTCCATACCTTCTTTAAGACCAACAATTTTAATATTATTACGTCTACTAAAATTTTCCAACATGTCCACTTTCTCCAAGAGTCGATTTCTTTCCGTGTTCCAGACAAGCAAATCATTTTCTGTTTTTTCCACTCTATCATTAATATGCTCCATTTTTCTTTCCATCTCCTGAAGCTTCTTATCCATTTTATCCTGTCTTTTCATAGCTTTATTATAGCTCATCTTCATGTCTTTAAGCTCTGCTCTTACTTTTCTTACTTCAGCCGTTAATTGCAATAAAGCCTCTCTTATGTCTCCATCATCTTCTTTAGTTCCAATCCCTTCCAGTTCTTCCTCCTCTTCTTCATCTGTATTCTCTGCGGTATCCGATTCTGACTCTGAGTCACTTTCAGTTGCAGTGGCTGTCGGTTCTTGTAGTTTGAGTTGTATCGATTTGCGCATGCGCTCTTCTTTGCGCATGCGCATTTCCGGCACCTTCTTCCGAGAGACTGCTACCGCCGCCATTGCTCCCTGTTCTCCGGCGGAGATAGGATGCATCTCCTTCAAAAGAGATCTAACCTGAGTCCAAGGCTCCATCGCTGCAGTAGGCCCTTTTTTCTTCCCATCTCGCGGTGGCTTCGCAACAACAGACTTCTTCTGTTGCGGTTTAGGAGGCATATCGTAAAGTAGTCTTGCAAAGTTATAAATAGTTTTTGGAAAGTATTTATTAACTTTGTTTTGTTTAAACGGTACTTTGCTAATTTTTTACGGGAGAGCTGGATTTACACGTCTCAATCCCACGTTATCACGTGACGCCCCCCCCAGCAATAGAAATCTTAACTAGGGCATTGATGTTTCCATACCAGGTTGTGGTGCAATCAGTCAGGATTAGTCAGTCAGTCAGTGGGTGCTGTCCCGAATCCGGGGTTGGCGGCTCTGCACCTCTATCTTCTTCGATCTTGCGACAGCACCAAGTACGGCCTCTCCACTATTTTGTTTTCGCTGGCTGCCTTGGCACCGCCCACCGCCGCCCCCACCGAACTCGAGCCCGAGGCCGTGTCGGCCTCCAGCTATGGCCACTTCTTCAAGCTTGGCCCTTCCTTAGACGGAGGCCTTGGGCAGGTCCAGGCACACGGTGCAGCGCCCAAGTTCATCATGTCTCTTCTAACTAGGTGCATAGCATACGATTCATAGGTACGTGGTGAGGCTTTAATCTCTTCCACGGAAGATGGTCATTGGCTCACAAGGAACTCATCTGCCCTTTGTCAGGTCTTGTTTTTTCTAGTCCTGCTGGGTGTCCTCACACCCTCCTCATCAGACTAAGTCCGGTGGGGGAGCTGACCCAAGTCGCCGACTACTCGACAACAGCCCCTGGCCAAGCGCCGGGTGCCCGCCCCTCCCCCCGCCCCCCCCCCCCCCCCCGCCGAATCTCTCCAAGCGTCCGGCGCCCGACTGATAAACCATGGTTGAGCAGCCGGCAACCAAACCGGAACAAACATTCCGTGTTAATGTCCAGTGAGGATACTCTCCGCTATACATTTATAGAAGCACTGCTTTCCTCCCCGCCTCTCAACTTACATGAATTGTTCTTTTTTTATCGATCTCATGTGCTTTTGATACCATTCAGGCATCATAACCATCCATACAGGGTGTGTGTTGTGTATTCTCTGACTTATCGATGAAATTGACTTAAGGATGCCTGTAAAAGCAGAACCTGTTCATTATCCAGGGTCTATTTCCTGGGATAAAACTATCCCCTGCACAACAACCTCCTGTCTAATTAGTTTAAATCTCTATTCCTTAATAATAAGGAAACCTGATGAACTCACGATGTAAATACATGGCACATTATTGAAGTATACTGAGAGAAAACATTAAGGAATAACTTAATATTTGCACTTTGCTGTCAGATAATAAACAGAGTCATTGCTCAAAACAAAGTTTGGTTAATAATTTTGATATTTTATATTAGCTAAAGCCCTGGGAGATTCAATGGCTGAAATTGGAGAAGATGGTTGTCACTTTAGTTTTGAACTACTGCCAATGTCTTTTGAAAATGGAAGAGTACTATGAAGTGTTGGAGCAAACAACGGACATCCTCAACAGGCATCCAGGTATGGGCAAATCTGCCAAGGCAGAAGCGGAAACTTAGGATTCAACTTTGCAAAATAAAAACAATAGTCTTGTGGGACTAGGCAGAAAATAGTTCAACACAGCCAAGAAGGGCCAAAAGGCCTGTTTCTATGCTGTAGTTTTTCTATGGTTTCTATGGTTTAATATAATTTTAGAGCACTTACAAACTCTGTAAAGGCATATTTAATTAATTAAATGACTAAGAGTGGTCCACTGATCTTCCAGATTCAGGGATTCAGCTCAGAACCTACAGCCCTGACTGGTAAATGACACATTTACTCTGCTCCAATTAAATTTTAGGGTCTTCACAAATAAGATCTTGGCTCTGTTCCTTCAAGCAATTAGATCCCAGATTTTTGCTGCATTCCAGTTTGATATTGTTTTAATGGCATACAACTCCTAACAAATTTCCTTATCAGTCATGAAACTGCATCCCTAAAAGGAAATGACCAGGCGTGTGCCACCCCACCTAAGTACTCCACCAGGCTAAACACTATGTTGATCGAACGAGAAAGCTGATGATAGATAGAAAGAATTCTAGAAGAGAGAGAAGATACAATGAAAGAGAGAATGACTGAATGGAGAAGACAAACGTGTAATAATAAGTTAGATCTGTAGAGTTATAGAGTAATACAGCATGGAAACAAACTCTTCAGCCCTACTGGCCCATACTGACCCAAGCATTCTCCCTGCCAGTCCCAGGTGTCTGTATTCAGCCCAGAATCTGCTAAGCTCTTCCCATCCAAGTACCTAACCAAATACCCCTTAAGTGTTGCAATTGTACCTGCTTCCACCACTTTGTCTAGCAGCTCATTCCAGGTGTTCACTATCCTTTGTGTAAATAAATTACCCCTCAGTTCTCTATTAAATCTTGGCCCTCTTGTATCTGTTACCTCCAGTTTTGGATTTCCCCAGCCCCGGGAAAAGGACTCTGACCTTACCCATACTCATCTATCAATCTGAGATGGGTAATGATCCACTAGATCTTTTTTGGTGCTCTACAAAAGCAAAATATAGCAGATGCTGGAAATCTGAAATAAAAAGAGGATATATTATACTCAGCAGCATCGAATGAGAGAAATAATGTTCAATCAATTCTGTTGAAAGGTTATTGCCCTGAAACCCTAACACTTTTTCTTTCCCAAGCAATAAGTGATCTGCTGGAGTACTTGGTGGGTCAAGCAACATCTGTGGGGGGTGGGGAGGGGAGGTAAAAGGAATTCTTTACCTTCACAAATGATGCTTCCTCCAAGATGACCACAACCTTGTTGTAGGGTTTGGTGGCCTATGCGCCTCAGTGACCTGGAGAGCTATGTTGGCTGGAGTCAGGGCCTTGTGCCTTGGCTCTTGGTAGGGTCACCCACGTCCAATAGGTCAGAATAAGAGTGATCCACTGGCCCTCCAGGTTCAGGGCTAACAACCCTAACTGGTCAAGAAAAAATTATGACAGAAACTGCAATGAAGTCTCCTTCTATGCGGTCAAGGACAGACAGAGATGGAGGACCTGGATGCCAGTGGTGTAAATAGTAAAATACAGATGTTGCTCAACTTCCAGAGTTCCGCCAGCAGATTGTGTGTTGCTTCAGGTTCCAGCATCGGCAGTCTTGTGTCTCTCTTTCCCTACAGATTCTGTGTGACATTGATGTTTTGCCTCGGGCAATGAACAAAATCATTTCATCTTTGCTCCACCTTTCATGATTTGTTGCCTTCCTTTGGCAGGTACTGTAAAAGCCTACTTCCTCAGGGCCAGAGCCCACGCTGAGGTATGGAATGAAGCGGAAGCCAAGGCAGATTTTGAGAAGGTTTTGGAGTACGACAGTGGAATGACCAAGTCAGTGAGGAAAGAGCTACGGATTCTAGAGTGCAGAATGAGAGATAAAGAAGAGGAGGAAAAACTTCAGTTCAAGAGGATGTTTCATAAATGAATTCACCACCAAAGCATTATAATACCTTACTGTAGTCAATGAGTCCTTACACAAAATACAGTGAACCTGTTTACATTTGGAAAGTTTCTTTTTCTTTAATTTAATTTCTTTTTCGCTAAAGTTGTACCTTCATGTAAGGAACCCTGTTAGACAGGATAAATTTAGACATGGGCAGAGATGTGATAGGATATTTTACATTCTTAAAGCAATTTTATACCAAGATTGCGGACCGAACAAAATGCGGATCACAATTCTGATTCTCACAACAGAAGTCATCAGAAAAAAGTTGGTCCGGTTTGAAGACAGTATTGTAATGAATGCAATCAATTAAAGGTATTTTCAAAAGAACAACTGATAATTATACGATCAGTAACAACAGACATCAACTTAGTTTCAAGTCATTTGTGTCTTTTGCCCCTTGATATGCATGGGGTTTGGACTGATCCTAGTGAGATGTTAGGGGAGAAAATGAATGAACAACTGCTATAAGGTGTAATCTTATGGAGAGAAGCATAACTCAGAGCATCATTATTAGCTGTTAGACAGGTATCTCCTTCTAATTGCTTCATGTTTGATCAGATGTGATTTAATTACTCATAAGGCACTGAGTAAAAGGTACACCTAAAGTGTGTGTCAAATTCTGAACAACTGAAAGCCCATGGTATAAAGTATAGTGAATCTCCTACATAAAGTCGAACAGTATATTTTGATGGCTTAAAGAAACGGATTTCACATAAATTTGTGCAGCAACGTTCAAGGGTAACACTGCCAGGGGGACTTACAGGCTTTGAGGAAGTTTCTACTTTCAAAACATTTTAGAGAAATATAAAGAAGGACAACATAGCTACATTGATTGGCTTTATTGTATGTGTGGATGGTGAAGAGAGATGCTACCTGACCACTTTTGTGATGCAAATTCAATCCTGATATCCAGTCCTGCATGGAATTTGTATGTTCTCCCTTTGACCACATGCCAACTGCTCCAGTTTTCTCCCATATCCCAAGGAAATGTGCAGGCTGGTCAGTAATTGGTATTTGTAAAATTACCCTTAGTATGTAGGTGAGTAGAATCTAGGACAGGGGTTGCAAACCTGGGGTCCTCGGACCCTTCAGTTAATGGTCCATGGCATAAAAAAGACTGGGAGTCCCTGATCTAGGGGGAGCTGATTGGAAATTTGGAAGAGCAAGTTAAAAGGAAAATTAGTTAAGAATAGGATTGTTCTATGAACTGGTACAGACTAGATGGGCTGAAGTAGCCTCCTTCAATGTCATAAGGGAATATACAGTAGTAAATATAGGAAATATGACAGCATGATAATAGTGACCACACTTTACAAGCAACATATAAATCCTGAAAGCTTTGAGATTCTGAAAGGTCCAATGTAAATGTCATATCATTATCTTTTTTATCAGTCAAGTGTTTAGGGTTAGAGTAAACCTGCTCTGCAGTGGAACTGATATGAAAGGACAAATAGTTGTTTCCGTGGTCTATAATCCTATGATTCTATAGAAATAATCAGCTGCTTGGATGACTCTCCCTGTAATTTGAATAAAGTAGAATCACTGCGCCTGGTTCTGTTACCTCAGGCAAACCTGGAATTCAGCTTGTCAATAATTCCTTTGTGGACAATTCGCTCAGGGGTTTCAGCAATTGTTCCGATTGCTCGCTGACAATTGGTAAGGAGACATGGTACTCTGGTTGAACTGTATGATCTCAACTACTGCATATAACTGAATCCTCCTGTAAGTTACAATTTCCTTTAGAAGGTTTAACCACTGTGTTGATTTTATTCACTACGTAATAGTAAGGTTACTTCATCTCTAAAATTAAATGTGGAAATGTTTGTTAGTCCAGCCAAAAGTATGTTTTTGTCCTTTCATTTATATCTTGTTATGGTTTATGGTGATTGCAAGGGAGGAGATGAATCAAGTCCTTCTATTTTAACAGGTCAACTGGCAAATGCTGCAAACGGTTAGGATTTTGCACCCATTCCCCTTTCCCTGAGTTGCTGCTAACGCTAACTTCACAGTTACTTTCAGTTGCTGTGGCAATCTGTTTTCACTGTGGTCCAACCATACTGCTGGAGGTTTTAGAAGAAGTAGCTGGGATACTTGCAAGTAATGGGTTGCATACGGTGGAGTCTTGAGAGTCATCGATGGTTAATCTCGCTCTGCAAAACATATGAAGAATGGAGGGAATTTAACAAGTGGTAAGAGAGGAAGTTTAAAAGTGACTTGCACATTATTTAAACTGAAGAAGATCTTATTAGCATATTCAAATATAAAATTATAATTCACATCTCTCATTAATTTTCTTTATTAAACAATTAGTAGTCACTTAATTTAGCATACAGAATAATATTTTTGACCCAGTTGAACTAATTCTATTTATAGTATAAAGAAATGTTTGATGATGTAACATTTGATGCAAATATGATCCTGTGCAAAGATTCCAGCATCACGAGGGATATCCTTAATTACAGCATGTTATAGATATTTTGTATGCTTTATGTCAACTTGTACATCTACAGAATACTTTCTTTTCTCTCTCTGTTAACATTGTTTCGTTTAGCTGTATAAATGTGACAAGTCTGGGGTAGCATGGGAGCATAGTGGTTAGCACAATGCTCTACAGTACCAGTGATATGGGTTCAATTCTTGTCACTTATAAGGAGTTTGTATGTTCTCCATGTGACTGCATGGGCTTCCTCCAGATGCTCCAGTTTCCTCCAAGGACATACGGGTTGGTAGGTTAGTTGGTCCTTGTAAACTGCCCCATGATTAGGCTAGGGTTAGATCAGGGGTAGCTGGGAAGCATGGCTTAAAGGGCCAGAAGGGCCTATTCCACACTGTATCTCAATAAATAAATAATAAATAATAACTGTGTACAGTTGAATGACAATAAACCTAAACTCATACACAGTATAATGAAATTATGGATTAATTACAATAAACCTGAACTCATACACAGTATAATGAAATTATGGATTAACTATGCAACAGCTGTCTTGTGTTTGTTGACTACTTACATAGGATTCTAAATCACGGCAAAAGAGGCTTAAACAAGGCTCTGTCACTAAGTGCTTGCGTCAGTAGGTCTTCAAGAATATCTTAAGCTAAAGGAACTCATTACATAAACCTTTTTTCTGATATGTAGGACTGCTTTCTATGTGCCAGCTCTGTGCAGCTTATAAATGATCAATGGATGTCGGGACGTCTAATCGTGGTTATTTCTTCACCTCTGGGAAATGGTCTTGGAGGTTGAATCTTGCTTGACTCAGGCTTTTGCTTAAGAATTCAGCAAAATAGAAATATTACCACTTGGTTATTAGGTCGCTGACTTAATAACAGGAATGTGAAATAGAACAACTTAATGGTGAAGAATGTACTTTATTTTGTTTCCAAGCTGCTTAAAACAAATGCGCAGAGGAGATTCACTAGGATGTTCCTGGACTAAAGGACATGAATCGTGGGGAGAGCTTGGATAGAGTGGATCAATACACACGCAAAGTTTTGAAGGAAGTCAGCAAGTCAGGCAGTATCTATGGAGAGGACAACAGTCGATGTTTCAGGCTGAGATTCTTCAATGGGAGAAAGGGTCCTGACGAAGGGTCTTGGCCTGAAACATTGATTCTTTATTCCTCTACATAGATGCTGCCTGACCTGCTGTGTTCCTCCAACATTTTATGCATTGTGCTTTGGATTTCCAGCATCTCTCGTGTTCTGGGTAGGCTGGTTTTGTTTTCTCTGGAGTCAAGGAGACTGAGGGATGACTTGATAGAGGAACATAATATACAAGGCATAGATAGGGTAGATAGAAGATTTTCTTTCCCATAGTATGTTTAAGATGAGAAGGAGGAGTTTTACAGAGGATCTGGGGTATAGTTTTTTTTCATAAACAGAGCGTGGTTAATATTTGAATCTAATCTTAGATCAAGTCAAGTCAAGTCAAGTCACTTTTTATTGTCATTTTGACCATACCTGCTGGTACAGTACACAGTAAAAATGAGACAACGGTTTTCAGGACCATGGTGCTACATGAAACAATACAAAAACCACATTGAACTGCGTAAAAACAACACAAAAACTACACTAGACTACAGACCTACCCAGGACTGCATAAAGTGCACAAAACAGTGCAGGTATTACAATAAATAATAAACAAGACAACAAGCACAGTAGAGAGCAGTAGGTTGGTGTCAGTGCAGGCTCTGGGTATTGAGGAGTCTGATGGCTTGTGGGAAGAAACTGTTACTTAGTCTGGTCGTGAGAGCCCGAATACTTTGGTGCCTTTTGCCAGATGGCAGGAGGGAGAAGAGTTTGTATGAGGGGTGAGTGGGGTCCTTCATAATGCTGTTTGCTTTACGGATGCAGCGTGTGGTGTAAATGTCTGTAATGGTGGGAAGAGAGACCCCAATGATTTTCTCAGCTGACCTCATTATCCGCTGCAGGGTCTTGCGATCCGAGATGGTGCAATTTCCGAACCAGGCCGTGATGCAGCTGCTCAGGATGCTCTCAATACAACCTCTGTAGAATGTGGTGAGGATGGGGGGTGGGAGATGGACTTTCCTCAGCCTTCGCAGAAAGTACAGATGCTGCTGGGCTTTCTTTGCTATGGAGCTGGTGTTGAGGGACCAGGCGAGATTCTCTGCCAGGTGAACACCAAGAAATGTGGTGCTCTTAACAATCTCTGCGGAGGAGTGGTCGATGTTTAGCGGAGACTGGTCGCTCCGTGTCCTCCTGAAGTCAACAACCATCTCTTTTGTTTTGTTGACATCCAGAGACAGGTTGTTGGCTCTGCACCAGTCAGTCAGATACAATCATTGCTCTCGGGCAGACACTTACAGACAATTAGCCAGACACTTTAATAGGCAAACTTAGAAGGGTAGGGACCAAATACAGGCGAATGAGATTAGTGCTGAAGGGCAAAGTTGTCAGTATGGAGAAGGTGGACCAAAGAACCAGATTCTGAGCTGTGTAACTCTATGACTCCAGTTTGATGTGGAATCATACAGTTTTTAGATAGTATTGTAGAATATTTTCCCTTCAACATTCATAAGAAAATTATGCCTTTTATTTGTATAGCATTTTTGGATGTTTAGGGAAATTCCTTCCTCAGATCTCTTGAGAATTTATTTCTGAATTGCCCACATGCCCCTGCAACACAGAACACTTAAGGATTCTCCGTGACTTATTTCAGTCCTCAAGTTAACCTATTTGCATGAGAATATTGTCATAACAAAAATATGATTTTGACCCATTGGCGATAAGCTTTCAGCTGATATTTTCAATGCATAAGTAATGTTTGAAGATGTGGTTTTCCCAAGACTCCTGCTTGCAAGGAATGTTGCCCTGAGTTAGTTGTCTTGTGGAATTTGAGGCAATTGATAAAGAGGAACAGCTTAGCTTTTTAGTAGACTAAGGTTTTAAAGAGGTATTAGAGTTACTTTCTTGCATTTTTGAGTCAATGTACATCAGTCATTTTTCAGATTGTTAGATAATATTCCCTTTGTTATTTAATTTCTTGGAGAATACTTTTCGAGTCCCTCTCTGCAATATTTTGAATCTCTAACATCTGCTCAGAAACAGAGTTCATATGAAGTGTAACCAATGTATGTATCTCACTGCATGAAAATACTGTATGCTCCATTAATCTTTTTCACCCCGATATGTCTTCTTGCAAACAGCGAACAACTTCTTAAATGTATTTCTCCTTCACTTTCTGGATTAACTCTTTGCTTTCCAGTACATCTTATATGCACTAGAAAACAGAGAGCTAGATAAATCTAATATGGCATTTGTTTGAAAAGCTACGCACGTTAGTCTCTGCCTTGAAATTCAGAAAGCGAACTTATGCTGCTCACATTCCTGATATAAAATATTAACACGACTCAGAAATAATCCAACACAAATCAATTATGAACCCAAATTTTAAAAAAAATGAACAATATCATCAGGGTAAGAACACCATCCTACTACACCTCCTGGATTGATCGTAAAGGTTGATTGGAGGTCCAAATTGAAGCCTGAAGGCTGACCTTGAGGTCCAGATCAGGGTCCGAAGGTTGATTGGAAGCCTAGTTGAGGCCCCACGGCTGGAGCCCAAAGTCTGCGAAAAGTTGGGGTTCAGTGTCTGCGAATCCATCCACTAGAGGCCAAAGACGGCCTGTCCTGGGATGAGAGAACTGTGTACATGCATGGTAGGGTGCGTGGGTAGGGTGGAGAGAAGAATGGGGCTTGTTACTGTGTAGCTACACTTGTGGGCTGCCCCCAGCACATCCTTGGTTACGTTGGTTGTTAACACAAACGGCAGATTTCACTGTATGTTTCGATGTATATACATGTGATAAATAAATCTGAATCTGAGTGACGTGCATGATATATGCTCCCATGGCTGTGTATATTGTCCTGGCTTTGTGTTCTGTTCATCCTCCAGTGCTGTGTGAAACCGATCCATCTTCTGTGGAGTAATGTTTGGTGTGAGTAGGTAGTGAGCAAGGACAATATTCTTTGCATGGATATTGTAAAGGGGAAATGTTGTGCATTCTAACCTTTCTTTGTCAGAGTTTGCCATGTAAAATTTGACTGCCACATTTCCTATATTGCAGTAATAACCACATTTCAAAGGTACTTAATTGTCTATTAAGCTCTTTAGGATGTACTGAAGGAATGAGATTAGTAATACATAAATGTAAGGCTTTCTTTGTGAATTATTTTTATTGTTCACTTCAATTTCCACCTGCATCTTTTGCAACCAGCTTGCCCATGTGTGTCTTTCTGTAGTTCTATGATTAGTCTGTGTATATTTCTTTAAAGGAGATTTAATGTAATAACAGAAATCAATGTAATAGTAGGGCCTCAGGCAGGGATTCTGGATTTGAGATTAGCCATTTCAGTCCCGAAATTCATATGTACTGTTCCTTCATTATTAAAGTGCTGTTTCTTGCCTCCCCAAAATGTTTGAAAAATCTTTAAAATCGTTGTGATATTCCAGAATACTGGTTAAGAGAAACAGTCTTCCTTCTGCAATGCTTCAGTCTTTTTTAGACAACAGACATTACTGAAAAAAATTGACTTTCTCGTAGCTTCTGGCACTTAATAATAAAAAAAAGCTGGTATCCCACCAGCCAGTCCTTAAAATTACATGTGTATAACACTTCCAGCACTCTCCCAGTCAATGTTTACTTGCAGGTGGCTGCACCAATGATTCCTAATGCCAAGGAGTGTGTTCTTAGGCTCAGTGTGAGGTGTAGCACCTGTGGAAGAAGGTAAAATATGTAACGTTCCTCATTACATCCACAACTCTTGATTTCACCTTCATTCACATCCTGCTAACGTCCTTCCTCACAGGCATGCATGCTGTCTCCTTCACACAAGCGGCTTCAGCTTCCCTTTTCCCTCCTCCCTCCTCTTTCCTTTGCTTCTCTTCTTTGTCATATTGTTGCTGTCCTCCATCTCTCCCTCACTCTCCCCTTCCCCTTACTCCATCTTGACAGGTGTTGACTGGACGTGTGTGATCACATGATATGCAGAACAAAATATGTCATCTGGAGCTGCACCATTATGAAATAAAAAACAGCACGTGCTGGAAACATTGCATGTCAGGAAGCAAGTTGATTGATAATGTTCATATTTTCAGATTTCCTTAGGACAGAGAGGGATTCCATGTGGTTCATGGAATTGGTAGTAGAACAATCCCATTCTCTCACCTTTAACTCGATAAACTATTCTCAAATATGCCAATTGTGGCAAGAAACACCCTGATTCTTCAATAACCCACCTGCAATAGAGTCAATTTATAGTTGCCCGTTACCATCTGAGCAGCAAACACAAGAAGCTGCAGATGCTGGAATCTGAAGCAACCAACAATCTACTGGAGGAACTCACCGGGTCAATCAGCATCAATGGAGAGAAAGCAACTGCCAATTCTTCAGGTCAAAACCCTACGTCAGGATGTCTTACCTGTTTGCCAGTACTGCTTTAGAATGCGAGAGGGTAAGAGGAGTTGGGGAGGGAGGGAACGTCGACTCAGACCATGAGAGGCCTGCGTCAGGCATTTTCATGCCTTACAAGGCACAGATTGGAAGTCTGTGTGGGGCGCCACTCCTCGCACAGACACTAGAGCAATGTGTGGTTAAGTGCCTTGCTCAAGGAGACACAAACAATGCTGCCACAGCTGAGGCTTGAACTAGCAACCTTCAGATCACTAGATGAATGCCTTACCCACTTGGCCACGTGTCCTAGTTGGTTACAATGCAAACCTTCACAGACAGCACTGGATCGGGAGAAAACCTCAGATGCTTGAGATGTGAGGCAGGAAAACTATCAACTTTAATTTTTGGCCATCAACTGTACATGGCTAGAGAGTATGATCTCATGGACTCATGAGGAAGCAGATAGGGTTTTGTTTTGTAGAGCAGAGAACAAAGTTCAAAGTTCAAAACACATTTATTGCCAAAGTATGTATATGTTTTGCAAGCTTCAGATTAGACTTTTTATAGGCAGCCACAAAACAAGGAAATCAAAAAACCTATTTAAAAAAGGAAGACCTAAACACACAATGTGCAGAGAGAGAGAGAAAAACAATCCATGCAAACAATAAAAGTAAGCAAATAGCAATCTGAAGCTAAGTGAGTCTACAGACATGAAGCCAGGTGTCACTGCAGTCTCAGTTCAGCACAGAGCTGAGTAAACGTGGTGAAGCAGTGAGTAGGACCCACCCTCCCTTCACCCCTGGTCCTAACACTTTACCTTTTCAATCAGGCCAGGTGTTTAAGTCGTCCAAGCTTCAGGTTGTTCCTCCTCTAAGACCCAGGCCCTATCGATTCTATACACTCTGGGCCTAGACCTCACCACCAATGTTCTCTCTAATTTTTAGTAGCCAGTGTGCGCAAAAATCTTATGTTGTGCAAATTTTTTTCCTGCGAAAAAAGTATGTGCACACTGAATGCACACATGGCACAGTTTATGTAGGTTTACAAAATATTTGACATAAAACTGCACAGAATAACAACAAAATAGCATACATATTTAAGTCACTCAGTTATTTTTCTCTCTCCTGTCTTTAGCATTTCAATAAGTATAATTATTAATTACTACATTATTTTAGGTAACTAACCTTTTGTGTGCACATTAATTTCCTTTGTGCACTGGTTGAAAAATGCATGTGTGCGCATAGCTCACTACCAAGTTTGGGCCCACACCGAACTTTTTCAAATCAGCCTGGTGCTCAGATCAATCAAATTTTGGGTCTTCCCTCACTCTTGGTTTTGGTGGTCGGGCCGCACCTCAACTCTGCCCTAAACTCGCCCGCTTGCCGCTGCCACGACTCTGCCTTTCCTCCATTGTTTGTAGTGATCATTTACCAGAAATTGTACTGGAAAAATGTTATTAATAAAGTGTTTCATTGTGTTCTTTGTTTTGTTTGTCACCAATAATTAGACACTGGGCTTCACCAGCACCATCTTAAACTGGACTGAGAATCCACAATAAACAATTCTGTGCTCTATTCTGGCTCCCCTCTTGCTTTTTTCCTTCTCATAACCTGCCTATCAACTCCCTCTGGTGCCCCTCCTCCTTCCTTTTCTCCCATGGTTCACTTTCTCCTCCTATCAGATTCCTTCCTTTTCAGCCCTTTACCTTTTCTACCTATCAGCTCCCAGCTTCTCACTTCATTGGCCCCCGCCTCACCCACCCACCTTCCCTGGCACCTGGCTTCACCTATCACCTACCAGCTTTACTCCTTCACCTTCCCCTATTATTATTCTGGCTTGTCCCCCTTTCTTTCCAGTCCTGATTAAGTGTCTCAGTGATGAAATATCATCTGTTTATTCTTTTTCATAGATGCTGCCTTACTTGCTGAGCTCCTCCTGCATTTTGTGTTTGTTACTCTGGATTTCCAGCATCCGCAAAGTGTCTTGTGTTTAAACAATTGCACACTTATTTTATGCTATCTTGTTTATGTGTCAACCTCACATTTGTCTTAGGGTAATTCAACAGATCACAGACCTAGAATTGGGAAAAAAAATTATGTAGTGACCTCATTGGGTAAATCTATGTAGCTCCTAGCTTAAAACACTTTTCTTTTCCTGCCTCCTCCACCAGTTTGGATGTAGCAGCTTTATCCCAGCTTGTCATAAGTACATGAAATAGTTGATTTTATGGACCAGTTTATTGCCTGTGAGGAAACATCATTGTGCCTGCTGTTTGACCATTATCATGCAAAGGTTTGATCAGAAAAGTTCTGAGATTTCTTATCAGTATTTTGAAAGACCAATGAATATATTTCAGTCCAGCAATGGTCTGAATAATAATGTTACCAAACACCTTATATTTTTTTTTCATTTTTAGGTTAAATCTTTAGATTCCTTAAATCTATTTAAAGGATCTAAACATATTTGGGTGGCAGAGTGGAGATACATCTCTATCAAAGGAGGTGTAAGGTGCTTCATCCTTTTGCTACCTTGCAGGTCATCTTGGGCCAAGTGTGGCACCTGCTTAGTCCCCAAATCAGGGTCACGTGAAGCCATGGGATCAGGTGGTGGATGGTCTTATGAGCAGCTGGTGCATTTCACAAGTCCTGGTTATGCAACCACTGATACCAGGCAGACAATCTCTGAAGAGTATTGATAATAGCTGGGGTCATCTGTCTTGGAAAGACACCGCTCAGAAGGAGGCAATGGCAAACTACTTCTGTAGAAAAGTTTGCTAAGAGCAACAATGGTCATAGACCATGATCGCCCACATTATACGACACAGCATATGATGATGATGGTGAAACCTATTTAAAACTCCTGATGCAGGATCTTGACCTGAAACATTGACTTGCACCTCATGCCTCCAGAGATGTTACATGACCCACTGAGTTCTTCCATTGTCCTGGTCTAGTTTCAGAATCCAGCATCTGTGATGTCTTTTGTCTTCCTTTAAAAGATCATTCAAAAATTACTTTGGATCCTAGTGTTGGGAAGTGAAGCTGGGTCAGTTTTAAGTATGAAGACCTTTAGAGTACAATGGTCTAAGTCCATTTATGTTGCATGTTTGGCTACATAGACAGCAATATATTATTGAATGGACATTCCAATGAGAGATGTAAGGAGACAATCTGCTGTTAGAATCATTGGGTCTTGTTTTCATTTAACACGATAATGGTGAGCTCCATATTATAGGGGTTGAGAGACACGTATCAGGTGGTAAGGCCAAACAATAAAGAGAAAGGAACCCAAACACAATTTTATTGGAAAAGTAATTTCATACAAAATCATGTTTCAGTTTATTAAATATGCTATTACTCACTAGAGGGCAGTACAAACCCAGGAAAGTGACGTGAGATTTCATTTAATTTGTTATCCTGAATGCTTTTATTGGCTGTAGTGTGCAGAAAAGATAAAATCTCTAACAGAAGTCGAGTTATAGAATTTCTTAAGGAATTAGATGCTCTTGAATAACAGATGGTGGCAGTTTAATTTTGTCAGTGGAAGCATTACGGAAAGAATGCATAAGCATATAACAGAAGCAGCTCCTCCGACCATACCATTAAGATTTTTTTTCTTTTAAATTATTCGCAGTGCCATGAAATAAAGTCAAGTCTTGTATTAAGAAGGAAGCCTAACACAGCTAAAAAGGAAATGGTTTTTTTTGCAGCACCTTTCCCAGTGACAGGATGTCCTAAAATGCTGCCCTCACAGAGAATTACTTCTGGATGTAACTTTGCTATCGGAGAATCCTAAATTGCTATAAATGGATTTGGTACAGAGCAAGGCTTGTGCATAGACAACTTCTCTTTGAATCTTTGCAACCACTCAAATTTAGCCATGAGAAAAGCCAAATCTTGTGGACTGTGCTTAACGCTGATCTAAAGAAATTACATAACTACAGAGGGGCCTGCTCTGACCATAGAATTTGTTTTTTTTTTGTATTTCAGAGCAATTGTATTGTTAACATTCATGTTATGGGATTAAATATTGGCCAAGATACCAGAACACTGGTTTTTTGTCAGATGTACTCACCTGAACAGGGACTCAGCTTAACCTCTTATCTGTGTTACAGTACATTTGGTAGGTTTATCCTGAAGCAGAAAGGTAGGTGTTCACTCAGGCTTCAGAAGTGATATCCTGAGTTAGAACCAGCAGTGGACGAATGGACTTGAGGGAGCAACCCTTGTGTTGCCTATAAGGACTTTGCTGCTCTGGGCTGAATGAGTTATGTTGTGAGGATAGGCTATATGATTAGTGGTGATGCTATTAAGGGAATTTGAAAGGATAGACTCAGCAAATGCACAAAAGATACTGTTGCAATACCTGCTGCTTGGAAAAGATGCTGTGAAGGAGATAGATTCGAGGTTACAGTTATGTTTGTGGCACTGGGAAGCCAAGTGGCCAGAAATAACACACACGAGAGGTGGTGAGATGAAGAATAAATATGCAGCTGATTATATTACTGGTACTTCATCTACCTAGACTGCCCTCTCACATTACGTTCAGTACACAACACACAGGAAAGCTTGATAGGAACCTGCAAGGATCAAACTATACATGAATACATAACACATCCCTTTCCCCTTATTTGAAATGTTCCTCCCCCTTCCCATACACAGACCAGCTGCTAAACCATTAATATTCAACGGAGCAATCATCAAATTCAACCAGCAACAAATCCTTTTTCTTCTAAACTAGGCAAAGAGCGTAGACTACCTCCATTCCCAGACACAACCCTGGGGATTATTCTGCCTATGTGTGAGGGTTAGTCACTAAACTAGAGATGCAGTCTGTCTGGAGGCCTCCTGATCCTGTGAGGGTAATGACAACCTGAGGATGACGCCAGTCATTTTGTCTCTTAGTGGCATCTGTATAGATCTTGGCTTGGATACTGCAATGTCAGTAGGGGGCACCTCAAAAAACACAGGTGATGGGGAGCACTGACTCAGTCACTGGGGTTCTGCAGTCGTTGTCTCAGAATCCTGTCCCCTTTCTACAACTGGATCTGGACTGGTCAGTTTGTGTTGGTTTCTTGTAGCCTCAGAAGTGGGTATTAGCTAATTGACATGCCTTCTCCAGATGTTGTGGTGACTAGTTTCCACCGTGTATGACACAGGACCAGTTTGTGCCACCACCATCGCAGGCATCCACTTTGATCCCAGCAAGTTCTCCCCTGTTGTGAAACTTCTATAATTTACTTTGGCACTTCTATATTCCGTTTGGGTTTTCTGCTCATTTAGCACAATCTGTTTGTGTTTGAGGGTCTAAGTGGGTCAAGCTGGGTGAAAAGCTGTCTTTTTATCAGTACAGTGGCTGGAGCCAATTTGGTAGTGGTGTGAGGTGTGTTCTCTATGTCAGAGAGAAAGTGCTAAGACGCTGGTTGATGGATCCACTTTACACTGCCGTCTTGAGGGCTTGTTACCTTGTTTGTGTGAATCGCTCAGCAAGGCCATTAGTGGCTGGATGATATGGTGCTAACTTGATGTGCTGAATACTGCTTGCTTCCATAAATGCCTTGAACCTTTCAGACAGACATTGTGGGCCATTGTCACTTACAAGCTGCTGAGAAAGCCCAAACGAGCTAAAGATGGAAAGTAGCTCCTCAGTGCATTTTTCTGATACAGTGCTCTTCATGATGACTGTCCTCGGCCATTTCCTTTGTACGTCCACTATAACCAAGAACATCTGGCCTTCTACAGGTCCTGCAAGATATATGTGAATCTTCTGCCATGGCTCTTCAGGCCATTCCCATGGATGCAAGGGAGCAAGTTGAGGAACATTTCTCACTCACTGAAAATGTAGACAAACTTTGACCTTCTCTTCAATGGTTACATCCAGTCCTGGCCACCGGAAGTAGCCGTGGATGATTTTTTTCATGTGCACTACGCCACAGTGTCCTGCACGTAGCTTATCAAGCACTTGATTTCTTAATGGTGGAGGAATGACAACTCAGTAGCCCCATAGTAAACATCCTGCTTGGACTGTAAGTTCCTTCCATTGGGCCTGGTAAGGTTTCAATTCTATGGCTGGTTCTTCTTTCCAGTCATGAGTTACTATGTCCACCACTTTGGATAGAACAAGGTCAATATGTGTGTGCTTCCAGACTTGTGCCACAGTTATTGGAGCTGTAGGTACTTCCATGAAGTGAAAGATCTCTTTTGGAGATGGCTCTGGAAGTCTGGATAGTTTTGAATGGTACCCGAACCTCCTGTACTTTATATTGTATGCAGATAGTAACAGAGCTCAACATTGTATTCGACTGGCACCCAGGGAAGGAATTCCCGCATGTGGACCAAAAAGTGACGTCAAGCAGTAATGAGCTATCAGTCATGTAAATCCTTGACCAAAGAGGAATTGTTGGAATTTCTTAACTCCAAAGACAATTGCGAGTGTTTTCTTCTCATTATAGGCATGGTGACTTTCTACCTTGTTTAATGTCCTCAACATGAAAGCAATTGTACGCTCTTCACCCAACGGCATGATATGTGACATAACCAACTCAGACCATAGGGTGTTGTGCCGCAGGCCAACTGTATGGGCAGTGACGGGTTGAAGTGCATGAGTGCTTCAGATTGGGACAAAGCTGTTTTGTCTTTTTTAAAAAACCTCTTCACAGCTATCTGTCCACTGCCAATGTGTTGATTTATTTAAAGCCTCATGAAGAGGTTTTAGCATGCCAGGTTGGTTAGGAACAAACTTCGCGTAGTGCTAAGAAAAATATTCATTGACTTACATTCTGTAGTGACGGAGCCTCCACAATTGTCTTCACCTTTGATGGCGTTCTGTGAAGCCCTGAGTTGTTGATCACATGATCCAGATATTTAACTGAAGGTTGAAAGAACTGACATCCTTCCAAACCCTTAGCCCATATTCCTTGAGCATTCAAGTTTTGTAAGAACAAACACTCATTTTCTAAATAATGGGTAAATCATCCAGATAGCATTGGATGTCAACTCATTCAGGATCTGGTCCATTGCTCACTGAAAAAGGGTGGAAGCAGAGGTGATGCCAAATGGAAGCATTAGTACCTGAACATTCCTTTATAAGTCATTATGGTCAACAATGTTACCTCTAATTTTTAGTAGTCAGTGTGTGCAAAAATCTTTTGTGCAAATTTTTTTCCTGTGACAAAAGTATGTATGCACTGCATGCACACGTGGCACAGTTTATGTAGGTTTACAAAATATTTGACATAAAACTGCACAGAATAACAACAAAATAACATACATATTTAAGTCACTAGTTAACAGAAACATTTAGCTAAAAGATTGTTTTCAGCAAGTATAATTATTAGTTACTATATTATTTTAGGTAACTAAGCTCGTGTGCACATTAATTTCCTTTGTGCGCTGGTTGAAAAACGTGTGCGCGCGCAGATGCGCACAGCTTAGAGGGAACATAGATGGTCAATAGTTCCTGTGACTCTGGCTCCGCATGCACCTGCAAGTGTGCTTGACACGTCAATCCTTCTAAATGTCTGTCTTCCATCCACTCCTTCAAATAGGTCAGCAATGAGGGGAAGAGGGTATTGTTCAGCTGGAAGAACTGGGTTAAGGTTACCTTGAAGTCTCCGCAAAACCCTGAAGACCCATTCGTGTTTAGGGCAGGGAATGCTGGAGTTGCCCATTTTCTTACACACACTGGTACCAATACCTCACTCTGGATGAGTCTTTCCCAATTAGTATCTACCTTCGGTTTGAGGGCATATGGAACAGGTCTTGCCTTCGGGTATTTGGACGTTGTGTTGGGCTTAACAGTGATTCCTTTTATGCTGCCCAGTTCTCCATTGAGTGCCTCTGTGTTATCGACCAGCGCTCCTACTAATCAAGCGCTCTTACTGCCTGTTATGTTTGAGCTGCTCCAACCATGAGCAGCCAGAAGCACTGGATAACTACCTTTAACAAGGTACAGTGGAAGTTTCTTTCTCTGTTCGTTAATCCCCTCTGTAACATGCAGTACTCCCCTCACTGGAACAACCTCACCAGTAGAGGTCTTTAAAGTCAACCTCATCCCTTCTGGTGTGAGATGCTTCAATTTCTCCTTGTGAGCTGTCTCTGGCACCAGTGATACTACAGCGCCCGTGTCCACCTGCATCCCCACTGTGGCCCCATCCAACCCCGGGGTCACCCAATTGTCGACATTGTGTCCTGAAATTGATAAAACATACAAAGCTTCTTTGTGGCTATGCTGCTGGTGCGTGGGGGGGGGGGGGGGGGAATATGGGGGGCTTTGGGGTTCTAATGTCTTCGTCACTCATTCTCTGGGGCACTCTGCTGTTTATGTGTATGTCTCCAAAGAACAGGGATTTCTGTTTTTATATTGTATGCATTCTCTGATATTAAATGGAACTATTGAACCACAGAATGAGAGCCATTCAGTCCATCCTCAGTATGCTTCATCTTGTTCACGTTTCTTTTTGGTTTTCCAGAAGTCATTTTTCTTTATTTTAGTGTTGTTGTTGACGACAGTCTTTTTACTTTTACAGGTGCATTCAGTGTGTCCCTTTCTGCCGCAGCTTCGCCAGTCTAAGTCCTTAAACTGACATTCTTTTGCTGAATGACCAGCTTTGTCACAACAGTAACACTGGTTGCCAATACATGTCATATTCTTAAAGTCAGGAGAAATGCTATGAACTTGGGAAGATGCACTTAATAGCTGTGCTTTTTACCTGCCATTTCCATAGATGTACCGATCTGAATTACCTTCTGTAATGTTAGTCTGTCTTCCGTAAGCAAATGTCTCTAAATTGCCTCAGTACTCAGACCACATACGAGCGTGTCACCAAACATGTCATTCAGAGACTGCACAAAATCAGTGTTCAGACAATTGTTTCAGCACTGTCACAAACTGTGAAATCGATTCCTCTTCTTGATTCCTTTTATGAAATCCAAACCTCTCAGCAATATCAAAGGTTCAGATGAATAGTGATCCTTTAAGACTTTAACTTGCCCTCGTAAGGCTTACTGCCAGTATTTGCAGGTTGCACTAGACTGCGTAGTGAAGTTAAACATTTTTGCACCCATCAGAGTCAGAAAAGTTGGAACATGAATATCATCCAAAATTTGATTTGTCAGTGCAAAATATTCAAATCTTTCAGTACATGAACTCCATTGTTCTGTCATTTCATCATTGTTCCAAACATTGTCGCCATTTTCAAACACAATCACCTTCCAAAAAAGTTAACTAGTCTTATCTCTTTCCCTCTCTTATTTGTTTTATTTAACCATCCCATTCTCATTCTCTCCCCTCAGATTCTTCACTCACCACACTTCCTGTGGCTGCTTTCTCATGGTGTACAGACAATTCTTTTCGCTCACCCACATTACACAGTGGTAAACTGCCAGTGTTACATTTTTTTGCTGAAGGAACAAAAAGATAAATATCATGTAAGAACTTGTCACCCCATCACCATTATGTTTGCAGTACAGGGAAGCCGTGTGGCCGTGAATAACACACATGAAATGGAGAGGTGAGGAACCAACATGCTGCTGCTTATTTTGTTGTAAGTCATCTACCCCGAACACCCTCTCACATTATGTTCAATACATAACACACAGGGAAGGCTGACAGCAACCCGTAAGGGTTAAAATATACATGAATACATAGCAGTTACAAATGGATGGCTAAGTGCGTGGCCAAGTGGTTAAGGCGTTCGTCTAATAATTTGAAGGTCGCTAGTTCGAGCCTTGGCTGAGGCAACGTGTGTGTCCTTGAGCAAGGCACTTAACCATACATTGCTCTGCGACAACACTGGTGCCCAGCTGTATGGGTCCTAATGCCCTTCCCTTGGCCAATATTGGTGGCACAGAGAGGGGAGACGCAGCATAGGCAACTGCTAGTCTTCCATACAACTTTGCCCAGGCCTGCGCCCTGGAAACCTTCCAAGGCGCAAATCCATGGTCTCATGAGACTAACGGATGCCTATATATATATATACACACACACACACACACAAATGGATAGAGATAGATTAATTGAGTACATATATATATATATATATATATATATAGTAATACTGTAACATGGGAAATACATAATTTTCCATTTTGGGAGGAAAAAATGAAGTATGTTATCTAAATGGTAAAAGATTGCACAGTACAGAGATGCAAAGCGGGTTGGTTGTCTTAAAGCAAGATTTGCGAAAGACTAGTATGCAGGCACAATAAGTAGCTAAGAAAGCAAACCGAATGTTATTCTTTTTGCTAGTGGAATTAAGTTCTGAAGCAGGAGGCAATGCTTCTGTTATGAAAAATGTTGATGAGACCACATTTGCAGTTTTATTTTGCAATCGCAAAGAAGGGATCCTAGAGGTTCTGCTTCATTAAGAGTTTGAGGAGATTTGATATGTCAAAGAAATTTAATATTTTCTATAGATGTACAGTGGAGAGGATTCTGTCTGGTTGTACAGAGCCGCCAATGCACAGGATCACAAGAGACTGCAGAGTGTTATCATCTCAGCCATTTCCATCATGGGAACAACCCTCCTAAACATGAAGGATATCTTCAAGACATCATACCTCAAGAAGATCACAGCCATCTTAGCCAGGCCCTCTTCTCATTACTACTATCAGGGAGGAGGTATTGGAGCCTGAAGACTCACACTTAGTGATTTAGGAATCATTTCCTCCACTGCACTATCAGATTTCAGAACAATCCATGAACCAATGGACACTACGTTATTATTTCTTTTTATTTATTTTTGTAATTAAAAGATTTGTAGGTTCTTGCTTTGTACTGCTGCTATATAACAACAACTTTCATGTCATATGTCAGTGATAATATGTCTGATTCAGAGAAAAGAGTGCTAAGGCATTGGCAGTACGATGGATTCCAGTTAATTGAGCCATTGGTTAATCAGGGCAGCTGCTTATTTGGGACAATTCTTAAAGAACAAAAACATGTTGAGAAAATAGCTGGGATTCTCTTTGTTTATTTGGGATACTATGCCACTCAATAAGGGCAGGAGACTTTTGCTGAAGAGTTTCTAAGTAGCGTCAGTCATGTGCACGTCCTGTACTTGGCAGACACTACACTGTGCTTAGAGTGAACAAGCTTTAAATAGCATCACTTGTGTGTTTGTGTTCAAAAAGCGGTGATATTTTTCACTGATAGTTGGTGAGTAATAAGCAGTAAGGCAATTCAGAACGGTTTTGCTCACTGCGGTTTCAAGCACTCAGGCTTGCAGATGTTAGAAACGGGTGGGGGTGAAAATGAAACAATTTCACTATCTCAACAAGTTAGAAACTACAAAGAATTTGAACGTATTGACAATCATCTTGAATGTTACAATAAAAATGAATATTTGGACTATGCAACTCTTGAAAGCATTGTATAAAGGCAATCCACAATTTGCTCTTGGTGTCTGAACTGATTTTGTTCATTTACAGTAAATCAAAAGGACATGCCAGAATGAAATGAATAAATTTGCTCTGTCAATAGCTATTAGGAACTAATACACAGTTCTATAGTATTGTAGTAGGTCTGGTAGTGTTGTAATTTATTCTATATTTTATTTAATTACATAATTTGTTCCTCAGTTAAATGGTAGTTTGTCTTCTAGCTACCTTTTTAATTATATCCATGAAACTTCAGCTAATGGGGGCAGCCACTTAATTGGGCCAAAATGTACTGCTCCTGCTGTGTCCCAATTAACCAGAATCTGCTGTACTTCTGAGGAAATCTGAAATGAGCAAGTTGTCTTATTTAGAAAGGTTAACAGGCTGGGCTTACAACTTCAGAGCCTGGAAGAGTGAGAGAGTACTTGAATGGAACATGTAAGACCCTGTAAGATTTTGACACTTTGCGAAGAGAATTGTTCATGTGAAAGAATCGCAAACTAAGCTTCACCTGTTAAAAAAATAAGGACTGGCTATTTCAGGAAAAGATGAGGCAAATGTGGTTCTCTTAGAGGAACTGAAGTACTTTTTTCCTTAAACAATGTTGAAAGCAGAGTTCTTGAATGTTTAAAGTCAAAGATAGAAAAAATACTTGATAAACACAGGGTTGAAAGATTAACAAAGGTAGCTAGACATGCAGTGTTGAGGTTATTAGAAGATCCGCCATGATCATATTAAATTCAGGAGCAGATTGGAGGGTTCAAGTAGCCTTTCCCTGCTTGTAATTCATACACTGATATGTTTGTGTTCTCATAGAGAGAAAGAAACTGTTTTTTTTCTCGTGGATGCCCAGAACCTGAAGGTGTAGCCTTAACGTTACATCCAGGTATTCATTGGTTTGGTTAAATTACATTGGATATATGGTGAAAAGAGGCTCTTTGACCTAACCAGTTCATGCAGTCTTTATGCACCATTTGAGCCTCCTGTCATCTTTCCTTATCTTAAACCATTCTCTGCTACCCTGTGTTCAACCCTCTCTTTAATGTATCCGTACCACTCCACGTGCAGGCAAGTTCCAAATTCTCACTTGAATTTTTCATTGAACAACACGAGAGGGAAAATCTCTTCAGTTAAAGTAGAACAGAGATCTGGAAAACACTCATTCAGAAAACTATTGACTGTTAGGGTGGACAATTTAACAATTCTAAACTGAGGTTAATAAACTTTCATATGTAAACTTTTAAGGGTTATTCAAACAAATGCAGGCAGAGAGTTTAAGGTGCAGATCAAATGCAATCAAATTATGATAAAACTGCTTATGGGGACTTATTTCTTAAAGTAATCACATTACCATGTAATGTTGGGAGGAAAAGTGATAATCAGATCACTTTTGTCAATATTGAAAATTGCCATATTTCTATTCATGGGCAGTATCAGTGTTGAAGCATTTTCAATGTAACTCAGCTGTGTGTACAGAGGATCACAGAATACGCAGCATGGAAACCAGCCTCTTGGCCCAACTCACCCTTACCATCTGAGGTGTCTTTAAACAAGTAATTAAAAAAGTGCCCCCCCTTACAGACAAGCACACATCATTGGGGCTTCACAACCCCAGTTTGGTGCAGTATCCATATTCCAGAAATACCTGCATGTCCTCTCAGGAACTTTATAATCCACCCATTTCTACTTAAGTGATACCAGTAACATTAATGATAAGATTCCTGCAAAGTAAACCCAGGACTATCATGCTCCATAAAGCTCTCTGGTGCTGCTGCTGCTGTCAGGGTGGTCATATCGTATGGATATTTTTACTTGATCTTTATAATACTCTTAAGTTTTGGGCAAAATTTGGTAATATTGGCCAGCGTGACACCATTGTGCGATTCTCCTGCCTGCGTCAGGTTTAATTCAGAGAATGTGATTGGAGTCTCCTTCTCGTAGTTAAGTAGGCAGTTTTCCTCAGACCACCACACTGGGATTCAAACTTACATTCTCTGGATCAATCTAAGAGTCTGCATCACAGCAAGATAACATTTACTTCGCTCTGTCCCTTTCTCTATCCTGAATGTTACACCTGGTGATCGAAAAGCAAGTTTGACTAGTTGATTTGAGTAAATGTACAGGATCTCCATAAAGTACAGCACATCCTTTTAGCTTGTGTGGACTGAATTCTTGTATTCTGCTCACCTGCTATATGAGAACTAAAATGATTTGCAACAACTAGGTGTAGTTAACCTGTGCTCTTCAACACAGTAATACATCTTATTGAACTGCATGAAGAACTGCTCCAGTGAATTCTAAAACCATAAGACATAGGAGCAGAATTAGCCCAATTAGCCCATTGAGTCTGCTCAGCCATTCCATCATAGCTGATTTATTATCGCTTACAGCTCCATTCTCCTGCCTTCTCCCCGTTACCTTTGATACCCTTATTAATCCAGATCCCATCAACCTCCAGTTCCTTAAGATTATTATTGCCAAGGGTGGTAGTGGGCATAAGTTTCTACTAACTATTAAACACTCCCATGGCATGTCTCTAATAATCCCTGACAACCAAGTCCAGCTCCTGGCTTTCTCATGTGGCTTAGCTACAAAGCACGGTAGCACTGTTTCTACTAACAGGAGAAGGGGTAAAGGCAGGTTACTGGCCCCTTAAAACCAGTCACTTCAGGCAAATGGCACTCATCAATCATGGTTGGCACCTCATCTAGGAGAAGGAAAACTCTGATTTCAAACTTCTGCTGCCTTGTGGCTATACCCACTCATGGGGAAGTCTTCGGGCGTAAAACCCTGAGGAAAATTCGGGAACTGCAGTCCCTAAGGCAGTCCTACCTTAAGTTCAGTGTTGACTGACAACTCTTGCAACATTGCT
This sequence comes from Mobula birostris, assembly GCF_030028105.1. Taxonomy (NCBI): domain Eukaryota; kingdom Metazoa; phylum Chordata; class Chondrichthyes; order Myliobatiformes; family Myliobatidae; genus Mobula; species Mobula birostris. Next base: position 27,174,207 of record NC_092394.1, on the reverse strand, counting down.
GGTGCCAAACTGTGTTGGTCCCTGATGTTCCTTTTGATTCATCAACTGCATGGAGAGAGGGAGCCTGCTATATCGGCACCAGCTTGCTCTCCATATCATCCTGCCCTGGCTTGCGTATCATGGAGGCAGCTAGGACACAACATCCGTGGCCAGTCCTGACCAACGGAGGGCCTCTATCAACCTCTGCTTTTAAATACACCCAAGAACTTAGCCTCCATGGCTGTCTGTCACAATAAATTCCATAGTTTCACCACCCTAAAGAATCCTCTGGTTCTTGGATCTTTCCAGTAGATGAAGGTGACTGATTCAATCCTTTTCAGAATGCTGATGCAGTATTCCAAGCAATACTCTGTGTCCCTGTTCAACTATTCAGTCATTAAACTTTCACACAAGTTTTGGCTCTGCACCATGTAGCAAGTCAGCCTGGTCAAAGGAGTTTAGGCTGGGACTATAAAATATTCATTGTGCTTATGCCTCCAATAGAGGTGGTATAACATCTGCTTTGGTATTTCCATTTTTATTAAGGTTGTAATCAATAATTCATTATCAACACTGAAATTGCATTGGTGCTTCCAGTGATAATGCACTCAGTAAAATAAATTATGTTAGCACTAGAGCTGATTCAACTGTCAAACTGGAAAACACAGGGTAGAAATGTATGGTGGGTTTCAGTGCTACGTGCTGATGGAATCATTCATCTGAGGGAGAGCAGATTGTTAATTTAAATCTCAGCTGGCAATAGTTGGAGTTGCTTTCTCAATGATGCAGATTGTAGCATCACTGTCTCATCTGCTGGACATTTTCTGCCAGCTAATCACATAAGAGGTACAAATTATTTCCCTTTATTTGAATGCATTAGAGTTTTAACCAAGTGCAGTTGTTCGAAAGTGCTTGCTCAAGAAACAAAGAACACCGACAATTTTAGCAGGTCCTTATTGTCAACGGGTGACTTCATTTGTATACCAATTTTAGCCAAGGCTCTGCACAGCACATTTTTAGTTTTAAAATTTCCTTCTTTATCTTTAAATCTAATTATCACAGAAGTTGTTTGAATCTGGTACATAAATAGGATAGAGATACAGACTGTTTTCTGGAGCTCTAAAGTGCTAAGTTGTTCAAAACAGCCTGACAGTCACAATGGCAGTCTAATGTTGAGGCAGGTTCGATGCACCAGATTGGAGAGAGTTAGAGCAGAGAAATATATTGCATAGTTCCTTAGCAACAACAATATCCAGTTCTCCTGTAATCCTTGTCCCAATTAAAAAAGGCAGGCCTTTCCATTGTGCACTCAGCTCCAGTGCTCGGAATTCTGTCCTGGACTCTGACACTGACTGTGTGGACTTTGAACATTCATTCTATGGATTTCCTTCCGACTCACAAGTATTTTAATTAATCATTTTAAATTGTCCCTGGTCTGTAGGGAAGTGCTAAATTTGTGGGGGGGGGGGGGCAGGAGGGGGTAGATGGGATGTTTATGAGAATACGAGGAAAACATAAAAGGTTGAAAGTAGGATTGGTGTAAAAGGATGCCTCGCCGGTCAGAGTGGACTTGATGGGTCAAAGGGCCTATGCTTGACACCATCCAGGGCACGTGTACCATCCACTCCTTTTCCTCTATCTAATGTGCTGCAGTATGTAACATCTACAATATGGAATGCAGTTACTGGCAGGGCCTGCATATCAGATCTAACCCAAGGTGTCAACATTTCTTTTCCTCCCACGGATGTTGCTGGACCCCGTTGAGTTCATCCAGCAGATTGCTTGTTGCTTTGGATTCTACCATCATGTGTTCTAATTGCATGGTCATTGTAAGTATGTTTTACTCAGATAAGGAAACACATTGCCACCTTTGAAAATGTTTAAAGATAGAAGCAAAATACAAACATAAAGGAAGGCATTTGCAATAATTTGACACAAGTACAGCTTTCTTTGGATTGTGGATGGAGCGAGATCAAATTTGGCTTTGAGTATTGTTTTATTTTCTAAAAAAATGCCTTGAGAATTTTTAAAATTTAAACAGCAATGCCCAGTCTCATCTTCTAAAATCAAGAACGACAAGGGCTTCAGGCTCCAGGCTGCTCGGCAGAACACTGTTGCCTGCAAGTCACACAGCAATCTAGCAGAGAAATACACTCTATCACTTATTGTTTGCTGACTTTAAATCATGAAACTCACTCGCTAAGAGCCTGTGATGGTACCTTCATCAGTAGAATTGTGAAGTGTTGACTCATCTCACCATTCTCAAGGGCAATTCGGGATAGGCAGGAAAAATTCACTTTCCAAGAGACATGCAGATTCCAATAAACAAACAAATAAGCACAGTGGTTATGTTGACCTGCTGGAAAATCACATGCCAGTAGAAATAACGCTAGAGGATGGGGTTTTAATCCCCAGTTCCAAGAAAAAAACCAAACCCAAGCCATCTCTAAGCAACCAACTTTAACAGAGGCTGGGAACCAACCTGATTCCAAACAGTGGGTTACCTGTTTGAATGATCCCAAAAAGATAAATTTATCAGATATTGTCTCTAAAGCAGGGTTCCCAACTTGGGTCCATGGCATAAAAATGGTTGGGAACCCCTGCTGTAAAGAGAAGAAAGGACACAGTGTTAAAAGCCTTTCCAGCATGATTTGCGGGTCAGGAAGAACAGGAGCCTTTCAGGAATCTCAAGTTAATATTACTTCCCATGCTATGACTGATTCTGTTTTCTTCACCTGTTATATTCCTGTCTGTGTCATTATATCTCATAAATTCCCACACACTGCAGAGAACCCATTTCCCTTCAAGTGACATCACAAACACCCCTGCAACCACACGTTAGCGATATCAACTCCCCAATAATGTTCTGACTGCCTTAAAACTGATAAGCTTCTTTCTGAAGTTGCAAATTATTCAACTAGATGTACAGCCACAGATTTTTTTTCCCCTCACTGTGTAATTCCAATTAAAGCTGAAGTGACACCCCTGGAAGATGAGCATCACAAGGCAAACCAACATGCAGCTTCAGAAGCAGATAAGTTTAATGGGATAATCCTAATTAATACCACAGAACATCATAATTAAACACTCATCTGAAGTAAACCTGATCCACTGAAGTCAGGAAAACAGCTGAAATCACCACTACATGAAAATGTAATAAGGAAAATGCAACTTATGAAAGTTGAAGGGATAACACTTTAATACACCTGATTTGCATGTGTAGTTGGGACCTGGCACAGTATTTAGTTCAGTTCCTATGAATTTTCATCAAGGTTTTATAAAGCAGACAGAAATTCCCTCAGGGAAATCCAAAGGAGGTGGACTGTATGTAATGTACATTAAAAAAGGTTGGTGAACAAACTCATTTGCAGTTGACAGTCACTCTTATGTGGCAATCGAACATCCTACAATGAAATGCCGGCCACATTACCTACTCAGGGAGTTTACTGCCACTTTTATCACTGCTGTCTACATTCCCCAAGCGCGAATGCCAAGCACGCTCTGGGTAGAGCTTTACAGTATCATCAGCTCCCTACAAAGCAACCATCCAGATGGTCTCTTCATAATTGCAGGAGACTTCAATCATGTTCACCTACAGGACATTTCACCCAAATTGCACCAACACATCACCATGGCCACCAGGGAAACAAACAGACTGGACCATGTTTATACAAACAGATGCAGCACTTAAATAGCCATCCCATGCCCTTGCCTTGGCACCTCTGACCACATCTTCATAATGTTAATCCCAGCATACCAACCCCTGCTGAAAGTGGAGAAACCAGTTAAGAGGACCATCACTGTATGGCCTGATGAGGCAATCTCTATGCTTCATGATTGTTTTGAACAGACCAACTGACAGGTGTTCAAGAAGGTGACCACAGACGAGGAGACACAGACCTCAAGGAATATGCCTCACATGTCACCAGCTACATCAGTAAATGTGTAGACAACTCTGGTACCTCAAGAACAATCATCTCACAGTCAAACAAAAAGCCCTGGCTGAGCACAGAGGTGTGCCCCCCTACTAAAAGCCTGGGATGTTGCCTTCAAGTCTGGAGACAGAACAGCTCTCAGAGTAGCCAGCAGCAACCTCATCTTAGGCATCAAGAGGGCAATGACTGCCTACGCACAAAAAAAATTCAGGAACACCTGCCCAATAACAAACCTCGGCATATGGCAGCTGGGAATCAAGGGCATTTCTGATGACGCAAAGGAAAACAGCATTAACTGTACTAGGGACGCCTTCCTCCATGATGTTCTAAACAACTTATATACACGCTTCGAGGCATGCAACACAATGCCAGCCATGAAATGATGAGTGGCTAGTGTTTGTAATAGCAGATGTGAGGTTGACCCCCGTAAGGCAGTCAGACAAGACAACATCCCAACTGAGTATTCAGGGAGTGTGCATACCAGCTGAATGGCATCTTCACAAACATCATCAAGGATACTGTTCCCACATGATTGAAATCAGCACTATCAACAGTGTACCAAAGAACTCTACACCTTCAGGACCAAATGACTACTTCCTAGTAGCACTGAAGCTAATCATCATGAAGTGCTTTGAACGGCTGGTAATGGCACATCTCAAAAACTCCACTCCTGCCACATTGGATACTGACCAATATACCTACCAACAAAACCACTTTTTGACAGATGCCATATGTCATGCACGTGGCTCAGGAGCACCTTGAAAATAAGGACACGCGACAGAGTGCTGCTACTGGATTTCAGTTCAGCATTCAGCACTATTGTCCCACAGACAAACTCCTACTCAATTAGAATCAGAATCAAAATCAGGTTTAGCATTACTAGCATATGTCATGAAAGATTTTTTTTCTGTGGCAGCAATACATTGCCATACATAAGAGCATAAGTAGTGCAAAAAGTGTTAAACAGAAAAAAGTAGTGAGGTAGTGTACATGGGTTCATTGTCCATTCAGAAGTCTGACTGTGGAAGGGAAGCTGCTTCTGTACTTCCTCCTTGATGGTAGCAATGAGAAGAAGGCATGTCATGGGTGATGGAGTCCATAATAATGGATGCCACTTTTTTGAGGCATCACCTTTAGAAGATGTCCTCAATGCTATGGAGGTTAGTGCCCATGATGGTGCTGGCTGAGTTTGCAACTTTCTGCAGCTTGTTCTGATCCTGTGCAGTGCCCCCTCCATACCAGGTGTTGGTGCAACCAATTAGAATGCTCCCCATGGAACATCTATAAAAACCTGCAAGAGTCATTGATTAATTACCAAGTCTCCTCAAACTCCCGATGAAATATAGTCATGGTCATGCCTTTTTTGTAATTGCATCAATATGCTGGGCTCAGGATAGATCTTCAGAGATATTGCCAACCAGGAATTTGAAACTACTCACCACTGCTAACCTTTCAATAAGGACTGGTGTGTGTTCTTCTGATTTCCACTCCCTGAAGTCCTCAATGAACTCCTCAGTCTAAATATACCGCTGTGCAGCAGAGTGTTGGACTTCCTAACCAGTGCTCAGATATTCAGTATGCACAATCACTCCTCCCTCCCCATCATCCTCAACACGGGTGCCCTCCAGGGCTGTATGCTGAGCCCACTTCAGTGCACTGTTCACACACGATTGCCTGGCCAAACACTTGAGTTATTACATTGTCAAGTTCGTCAATGAAATGACAGTGGTGGGGCTCATCTCCAACAATAATGAGGAAAAGGCTCCAGGATTTTAGAGCAAATGATCAAAGCCACCGATTCAGCAGGACAGGGTGCTGCCAATTATCGGGGAACATGGTCAAAATCTCCAGTGACACACCCCACTTGGTACTGGTTGAAGAGCCAGTGCCTTAGACAGAGTAGCAGAGAAAAAAGGCAGCCACGAAACAAAGAAAGAAAACCATAGAATCCATTCAAAGAAAAACATCAAACCCCCCAATGCACAAAAAAAGGAACACATTTTTTGTGTCACTATTCACCATTCTACCATAAAAAGGCAGTTGCTCAACTTAGAAGCAATGGGAAAAGTGCTAAATTAATAATGTTTAAAATGTACAGGGATAGAACTGAATTGGTCTGATATGTGCCAAACATAGGGAAATCAGACTTGCTTATAATACAAAAGATTCTGCAGATGCTGGAGATCTTTTTAAAAAAAAACACACACACACAGAAAATGTTTGAGGACCTCAGCAGGTCAGGCAGCATCTATGGAGGGAAGTGAACAGTCACTGATTCGGGCTAAGACCCTTTGCTTCGATGGGTTGGCATAGCCCTGTCGGGCTGAAGGATCTGCTTCTGTGCTGTACCAGTCTATGAGTCTCAGACCTCCTGTGGCCTTTCAATGTAGCACAACTGAGGCACACACCACAACAGTTTACTTCCATCTCAGAAATTAATGCAAAGTAAAATCAAAAGGGGCAATAAGCTTATCCAATTTCTTCAATTTCTTCCTGGCTTGTTTGTCTAGAAATGATTTCCTAAGTTATCTTACAAGATTTGAATACTAAATATCAGTGGCAAACAAAATTAGCTATAATTCTAAATGTAGAAGGAGAAGGTCAAGTACATTTGGATTTGTTAATAGACTCTGATCATCGAATATTTAGACAGTGAGAGGGGACTTTGTATGCCTGTAATGTAGGTTCCTATGACTGATATTATCTGTGACTCCAAATCAGAGAAATCTGACACATTTGTGAGACTAAACAACCTTTACAGAGCCATCGAGGATAAAGCATTACATACCTTGATTTATTTTATTTGCAGACAGCTTGAAACCAGCATGAATTATTCAATGATTCTGGAGATTGGAATTACCCAACAGTACTGACTGGAGGAGCGAGTCACGTTGTCCCATTTAAGAAATCGAGTTTTAGGCATCGTAAGAGCTAGATAAGCATATGCCCAAATTCATATAAGTTGTGTGATGTTTTTGTGTCATGGATGTAAATGTATCTGCACTAGGTAGAAAACTACCAAAAGGTCATGAATATGAGACTGAGTGTGGCATCAATTTTATCCTGAGCGAAATAGCAAGAGAGCCACACTTTGAAGACACCAGGCACGTGACAGGAGCATCAAGAGTTCACAACCACAGAGCGTGGTTAGGACCATTTATGGATGGTCAGAAATGATCAAGCCAATTATTCTTTTCTTGGGAAACACCTAAAAATACATCCTCCAGCAAAAGAGGAACACAGCATAATCTTTTGCCCACCTTGTTACAGTGTCCTTCATAATCCAAAGTCATTTTTGTCATTTACATCAACAAATCATCAGCAGTAATATTTTTCAGGCCTCAATCTGCTCGGATGATTTATTGGTAGTGGAACCAGAAAGCTTGATAAAAAGATGATTTTCTGCTTTTCTCAGGCAGTGTTTGACAGCTGTGGATGGCTGGCTATTTTTCATCCAATTTTAAGCTCCTGGACTGCCAATGATTCATGAAAGGCTCTGGATGGATGCAGGTGGGCTTCTGAAGCTTTTAAGAACTTGAGTATCCTTTACTGTCACAAAGAGGGAGAATCTAGTACCAAGTAATAAAGGACTTCATACTGAAACTTCATTAATCTTGACATGCTTATGAGATTCTGAGCAGCAGGGTTCGTTACATTTGCAAGAGGATTAGATTTTATCAAATTCTGCAACACATCAATACCTCAAAGAAATAATTAATAAATACTTGACTGCTAGTGATATTTTTAAATTAGAAATAGCAGCTAAATGATGAGTAGCAAGGTTATTCCAATTTCAAATGCCAGACTGAAAAAATAGGGATTGAGTTCTGAGATTATTTTGTGTCTGGAGATAATTTGAAATGAATTAAAATACATGCAATTGGAATGACAGAATTAAATTACTGACTGCAGGTAGATATTGAGATAGAAAATGGATCCACCTGTTTGTTTTATCTATCTGGAGCATTTTATCACCTTGATGGATTTTAGCATTATGCTTATTGACTGTTAATGTTGCATTCTGACTCAGGTGAAGCCTCATTTAAACTTTGATATTTTATACAAATAGAGTTGATAGTTTTAATATCATAGAGGTCTCCACAGATTTAGAGTGAGAAAGAATTTATGTGAAAGGAGTAACACAGAAGCATTTCAGATGAATTAATTCTCAACTCTGAAGTGAAGTTACTGCGCAATAGTGTCTTCAGGGCTCAGAACGACAGCCCACTTCTGTCCTTTGTTTAAACTGCCAAAGACGACAATATCTTTGCTTTAAAAATGATCCTTCTTCATTTTGCTCAATTCTCCCTATCAAGTACTCCCAGTCCCACCATCAGGAAAACACCTTTACCTACAACCAAGTCATCACTCTTGTTTGGCAGGATACTTACATTTATGTTTTTTTCCTCTCACCAAGGACATTTATCAATGTTCTCAGTTGGTTTTCTATCTGGGCTCTGAAGCCACAGGGAATTTCAACTCATTGGATGGTTGAACACACAAGAACTGAAGAACACAGGAGCAGGAGTAGGTCACTAGGCCTCAGAAATCTGCTGAACTCTTTGATATGATCAAGACTGGTCCCTGCTTGCCTCAACTCTCTTCTGTGCCTTATCTGTGTAACCCTTAATCCCTCAACCTTTCCAATATTTATCTATCTACACCATTAAATATACCTAATGATCTGGCATCCACTGCTCTCAAAGGAGAATTTGGGGCAGCATGGCAGTGCTGCTCAGCAAGGAAGAAGCCACTGCTCCAAAACCGCCATAAAAAAGCAAGACTACAGTTTGCAAGTGGACATGGGGACAAAGACCTTACTTTTTGGAGAAATGTCCTCTGGTCTGATGAAACAAAACTTGAACTGCTTGGCCATAATGACCATCGTTATGTTTGGAGGAAAAAGGGTGAGGCTTGCAAGCTGAAGAACACCATCCCAACCGTGAAGCATGGGGTTGGCAGCATCATGTTTTGGGGGTGCTTTGCTGCAGGAGGGACAGGTGCACTTCACAAAATAGATAGCATTATGCAGAAAGAAAGTTTTGTGGATATATTGAAGCAACATCTCAAGACATTAGCCAGGAAGTTAAAGCTCGGTCGCAAATGGGTCTTCCAAATGGACAACGACCCCAAGCATACCTCCAAAGTCATGGTAAAATTGCTCAAGGACAACAAAGTCAAGGTATTGGAGTGGCCATCACAAAGCCCTGACCTCAATCCGATAGAAAGTTGGTGGGCAGATCTGAAAAAGCATGTGCAAGCAAGGAGGTCTACAAACCTGACTCAGTTACACCAGTTCTGTCCAGAGGAATGGAACAAAATTCCAGCAACTTACTGTGAAAAGCTTGTGGAAGGCTATCCAAGTTAAGCAATTTAAAGGCAATGCTACCAAATACTAACAAAGTGTATGTAAACTTCTGACCCACTGGGAAAGTGATGAAAGAAATAAAAGCTGATATAAATCATTCTCTCTACTATTATTCTGACATTTCACATTCTTAAAATAAAGTATGATCCTAACTGACCTAAGACAGGGAATGTTTTCTAGGATTAAGTGTCAGGAATTGTGAAAAACTGAGTTGAAATGTATTTGGCTAAGGTGTATGTAAACTTCTGACTTCAACTATAGATAAATATTTGAAAGGTCGAGGGATTAAAGGTTTGTTACAGTACACACTGACCGTGCCAGCCTCCAGGATTTAGACAGACTGATTCTCTGGAGTAAAGGTAGCTGGCGTAGTCCCTTTCAAGATTCTGGCCCACTCTGCTAATTGGCAGCCATGTTTTGGTGCCAAGATTTGGATATTTAAGGAGCACCTGAACTCATGTTTGGTGCTCAATCTTCAGCTCCACTTTGGATTGGCCAGCGATTGTATTTAAGATTTTAGTCTCATTTGTATTCTCATCTAGTCTCATCAGGTTCTCGCCTAGCACCTGGTCAGGAGCCTTGTTCTCGTCTCAGTCTCAAAATCATGGCTTGTTTCTGGTCTCGGATACTCCAGCACTTGGGTCCTTACCATCCTCGCCTAGGCCCCTCATCATAAGTCACAAGACTGCATGGATACAGCTCAGAAGAGAGTTGAGGCAAGCAGCGATCAGAGAGATAGATATGGTGGTACCAATTACACTTGGCCAGATGATCATGCTGCAGATCAGAGCTGGGCCCTGGGAACTCCTCACTACAATGAAAGTTGAGGGAGGAAAAGATACCCATCAAAAACAGGTGCAGGTATAAAGCAGGGATTCATGTTACCGACCCCCACCCCCCACTCTTAACCAAAGATTTCTCACTTACCCTGTGCTCTTTGTACATATTTCTGAATGCGGCCAGTACTTTTCCGAGGATCACATCTGGAGGAACCAGCACAGCTTTAAGCCAAGCCTACACTGCTTAACGGGAATGCGACTGGAGTCATTGGGGTCAATTGGAATACATGAAGACACAAGCATGTAAAAAAATAAGACGAAGTAAACCAAGACTGCTTGGCCATTTCACAAGATTATGGTTGATTATCATAGTAAAATCAGAAGTCTGGATGTGAAGAGCAATCAAAATAAGTTAGGACAGGAGCAGGCGAACTTTGGATGACTTTTCAATTATTTTAGTTCCACAAGTGAGGCTCAACTTCGTACCTGAATTTTTATTTGGCATGGGCTGCCTTTTGAACATTTATCTGCATTGAGTATCCAATGTATAATTCAATCTTTAATGCAGGTTGTTTCAATAAGTTTCAGTAGGTGCACTTAATGTCGGAGAAATGTATACAATATACATCTTGAAATTCTTTTCTTTGCAAACATCCGCAAAAACAGAGGACTGCCGCAAAGAACGAATGACAGTTAAAACATTAGAGCCACAAAGCCCTCACGCCCAGCTCCCCCTCCCACGCACAGTGAGGCAACGACTCCCCCATCTCTCCAGCAAAAAAGCATCAGCATCCCCCACCAAGCACTCAAGCATGCAGCAAAGCATCAATAAAGACACAGACTTTAAAGTACCCCAAAAACTACTCGTTCACCCAATAATTCAACATACCTTAGGCTCTCTCTCCCTAATAAGGGAAAAAGAGGTGTCCCTGTTTCACAGCAAGAGGGGAGACATAGCAACTCACTGATTTACGATGTTAAAAGTACGTTGCGTCGCTTTTTCCAAGCTCTGCGTTTGGATAGTTGGCACCAAAAAGGCGCAGTTCTCCAGGCACTCAATCCCCGGCAGCTGGCTTGCGGCTCTCAATGTTCTGTGTTCTCCCATGATGCTTCAGTCAGAGGCACCGGCCTAGAATCGGCACGTCTCCAGAGTCATGAAATCCCAAAACCCTGAATGCGCGCTCGTCTTCCAGGCCGCATCCTTGGGATATCAAAAAGCGGGGGTCCTATTCCCACAAAGAACTGAAGTCAAGTGTAACTCCAGGTCAGGGTCTTCAAAAGAACCCCCACACCCTACAAAGGGAAAAAAAAGAGATATCAAAGATAGAAATAAAGCTGTTTCCAAAGATGCAAGCAAAGGCATCACCGTTTAGCGCCATCTTAACTTTACCCCGCCAAGCATTAACAGCAAAATATCTAAGCACAAGTTGTTCAGCATCTCCAGAGAAGGCTTTAATACAAATCATCAAAACAAGGATCTGTGGAGAAATGTATAATAGTAAACGCACGTTTATGATCCTGACTCAGACCATCTGAACTAGTTATACCTACCATACACAAGGCTGCTGGGATTTTACTAGATTAGGTTACAATTCCCAAAAGCAACACAATAAATACAAATATCACATTGATTTCTCAGAATGGGTTCAAATGTTTTTTTAATTGGCCAATTAGTGACTCCTTAAATCATCTTCTCCTTTCTCTCACACTAATTATGTCATTATAACAGTGCACTTTCAGTCACTCAAGATACACTGTACTACTAGGAGCTCCTTTGTTCAATACATCCATGCGATGGGATTAAAGACATAAATGTTTTAAAATATGTGAAAGAACATGTTTTTTTAAAAATATGTATACACCAGCATTTTAGTATGAACTTAGAATTTTTAAGCCAGAGAACAAATTCTGTTTACTCCTTTGCAGTCAAAATTCAGACCAGAATTATGATGGAGATGAGAAAGAGTTGTTAGGGCTGTATAAGTTCCACTGAGATAATAAGAGGAAAGAGTGATATGGTCTGATTAATAGTTTCCCATTGTAGAAAGCCAGCAGGTGCTATGTGGAAGTGTAAATTTAAGTAATTTAATGATTTGCTATATTGCTGAAGCTAAGATCCCACAGATATTAGAAAAAATATCAGAATTAGGTTTATGATGTATGTCACAAACTTGTTTTTTTTTTAAGAAGTACAGTGTAAAACAAAAAATTACTACAAGTTACAAAAATTAATGAATAGCAAGGCAGCATTTATGGGTTCATGGACCATTCAGAAATCTAATGTTAGAGGGGAAGAGCTGTTCCTAAAATGCTGAGTGTGGGTTTTCAGGCTCCTGTGCCTCCCCTATGGTAGAAATAAGGCGGCGGCCTGTCCTAGGTGATGAAGGTCCTTAACAATAGATGCCACCTTCCTAAGGGACCACCTTTTGGAGATGTCCTCGATGGTGGGAAGGATTATGCCCCACCATAGAACCAGCTGTGTCAAAAACCTGCTGCAACCTCTCTTGATCCTGCTCATTGGAGTCTCCATACCAGGCAGTGACACAGCAGTCAGAATGCTCTCCACTATACGTTTGTAGAGATTTAGAAGAGTCTTTAGTCTTCACCTTCTTAAGCCCATCGTGCCTCCTGGGGCATAGGCAGCAGACTACTGCTCTGTCGGGTTTTGGCAGGACTCAAGTGCAGACCAATGAATACTATTACACCAGGATTATTAGGGAGCACAAAGGCAACAGTCTTTCAAAAACAGAAGGCAGGCATGAATCCAAATGGCAGGCAGAGGTCTTACCAAGAAAGGCAGTCAGGCAAGGGCAGACAATCCTGAACACACAGGCAAAAATCAGGTCCAAGAGCAGGCAAAGTCCAAAACACAGAATCAGGCAAAATCAGTTGGTAGAAGCCTCAATGACAGGCTGGAGCAACACAGGTCAGAACCAGGACAAACTAGCAGAGAATGCTAGTCAAGGCGGGGTTTAAATGGACAGGGTAATGAGTGAAAATTAGACACAGGTGGGTGCAAATGAAGAGACAAGCAGGTAATTAGAGGAAGTCCAAAAAGGGAAAGGGACTGGGCCAGAACCCACCTGGCCAGGTGAAAGAAAACAGAAATTAAAGACTGTCGTGATCCAGAGCTACCAGCAGAGGCCCTTCAACCCAGTGTTCAGGCCGGATCCTTAACATGCTCACCGGAATACTCAGTCCTGGGCTGAAAGATGATTGACTCGGTGGCTTCCTAAGAGTCTTTAGTGACGTTCCAAATCTCTTCAAATTCCTAATGAAGTACAGTCACTGCATTCCTTCTTCTTGATTGCAACAATACATTGGGCCCAGGACAGATCCTCCGAGATGTTGATGCCTAGAAACTTGAACTGCTCACCCTTTCCCCTGCTGTCTCTTCAATGAAAAATGAAGATAAATGAGTGTTGATATACAGCCTATCAATCTGATTGATAGAGTATAACAAGTTTTCCAGACCAAATTTTAATGTTCCTAGTACCATTTTACCTCAGAGATTATTCAAAACATTATCACAATTGCAATACCAAAACCATTTTTTTTCCCAAAATGTAACCTCCACAAACTCTATTTCCTCTCTTTCTACTTTATATTAACCTTACAGGTTTATCTGTATCACATAATATTCTATGTACTTTAGGAATTTTCTCATTTCATATGTTTTGCCTCTGCCCCATTGTGTTTGAGTTTCACTAAGCTTTTTTCACAGCTCGCCTTGTCCGTCACTGTCACTTCAATATAATTTCCACAACACCACAAGGAAACTAAACCACCAGTTATTGCTTGTAGACAAGGCTTCACATTCATAATCTTGCTTTCCCACTGTCTCTTAAAAGTTCATTCGAAAAGAGGATTATGTGCAGCTGTGGCATCAATAGAAGCAGTTATTTTTTAAACCATGTGAAAAGTCAGACCTCAATCAATGACTGTTTTCAGTGCTTGGACGAAGCTCAAAGACAGATCAGAATGCCTCAAGAGTATCACAGAAACATTAAAACTATCTTCAGAAATTTCTTCACTGTTGAACACATAAACAACTAACTACATCATACTTTATACCTTATTGTCGCCAAACAATTGATACTAGAGTGTACAGTCATCACAGCATTATTTGATTCTGCTCTTCATGCTCCCTGGAGTACAAATCGATAGTAAATATTAAAAATTTAAATTATAAATCATAAATAGAAAACAGAAAAGGGAAAGTAAGGTAGTGCAAAAAAACCGAGAGACAGGTCCGGATATTTGGAGGGTATGGTCCAGATCCAGGTCAGGATCCGTTCAGCAGTCTTATCACAGTTGAAAAGAAGCTGTTCCCAAATCTGGCCATATGAGTCTTCAAGCTCCTGAGCCTTCTCCCGGAGGGAAGAGGGACGAAAGGTGTGTTGGTTGGGTGGGTCGTGTCCTTGACTATCCTGGCAGAACTGCTCCGACAGCGTGTGGTGTAAAGTGAGTCCAAGGATGGAAGATTGGCTTGTGTGATGTGCTGGGCTGTGTTCACGATCTTCTGCAGCTTCTTCCGGTCTTGGACAGGACAACTTCCATACCAGGTTGTGATGCACCCCAGAAGAATGCTTTCTACAGTGCATCTATAAAAATTAGTGAGTACTAAATCATTAAGTGATCTTACAAGCAATGCAATTATTAATCTTAAAATAGACACGATACCTTCAGGTTATTTTAGCTTGTTAGTTATGCTGTTGTCACTGATAATATTCTGTGGTCTTTAAAGAAGTAGGACTGCTGCAGAGTAAGCTACTTGTCTACATTAATAGCTCACTTGAGATCGGGTCCATTCCTTTTGAGTTAGGGAAGGCTGTCCAGTTCAATTTATTTTTACTTTAGGCATAGGAAAAATGCTAAGAGTAGTGCCATTAGCTTAGTTTCAGAATGAGGAAAGTACTTGTGGGAGTTATTAGGCACTCACTGTGCTGCTGAGACAGAGGAGGCCATTTCAGGGACACTTACTCTGGTTTCCGAGCAAAGAATGTCATTTTGGACTTAGAAATTTGAGAAAGCCCCTAAGTTGGAGGACTGCGATAACCCTGAAGATGTTATTGTGTATGGACTGAATATGGTACCATAAAGTCACAAATTCATGGTATCTGCTTTGATAGACCCAACGCTTATTGGTAAAAATTTATTTTGATCAGCTTCACAGTGTTGCCCCGCAGGTCTAGAAAATTCCAATACTAATTACCCGTATCATCATCATTACGCTCAGTGTCGTATGTTGTAGGCGTTCGTGGTCTCACGACCATGACTGTTCTTGGCAAATTCTTCTACAGAAGTAGTTTGCCATTGCCGCCTTCTGGGCAGTGTCTTTACAAGGTGAGTGACCCCAGCCATTATCAATACCCTTCAGAAATTGTCTGCCTGGCATCTTACACCTCCTTCAGTAGAGACGTATCTCCATCCCACACTGCCGCATGGATGGGTAAACGGAATAAATGTTTAGGATGATTGATAGATTGCCAGTCAAGTTGAACACTTTATAAAACAGTTCATAGACTGTGATAGGTGCTGTACTCATCCGGTTCAATGGGGAGTATTCCATAATACTCTTGTCTAGTATGTGGTATTTGGTGTAAAAGACTTTGGGCTGTCAGAAGGTGAAATAATAGCTGGAGAATATGCCCTGACCTGATCTTTTAGCCATGGCATTTATATGGCTTGCTCAGGTGAGCTTTTTGGCCAATGAAGACCACTCCTGAGTGTTGGTGTTGGTAGTAGCTTTGAATGTTAAGGATGGTGTAGTTCGACTCTCTTGCAGGAGGTGGTCATTATCAAGCACTTCTGTGTGTGAATATTGCTTACCACTCATCTGCCCCTGTTTGATTATTGGCTAAGTCATACTGTATGCAGGCCTGGAGTGTTACCCCTGCTGAGGTGCCGTGAATGGAAAGGAATATGTCATCATCAGCAAACATCTCCACTTCTAACCTTCTGGTGAAGAAGATTGAGTCCAAGATGTTGCTGCCTGAGGAACTATGGTGATGATATTATGTGCCTGGGACGATTAACATCCAACAAACATAAATATATTCTTTGTGTGAGGTGTGACTCCCATAGACTTCAGTTTTGAAAAGGGGAGAGTGTAAAAGATGTTTACCAGGATGTTGCCTGGATTCGAGAACATTAGCTATAAGGAAACATAAGACAAACTAGGATTGTTTTTTTTTCTGGAGCATTGGACTATGGCATGTAAGTGGGACAGGAGACTGTTGCTGAACAGTTTCTAACTACTGTCAGTGTGGCCATTAGCTACTACAACCTGCTTAGAGTGAACAGTTTTCAAATAGCCTCAGTTGCTTGTGATTGTGTTTAAAAATCAGTGATTTTTGACACTGATAGTTGGTGAGAAATAAGCAGCAAGACAATTCAGAACTGTTTTGCTCAACCATTCAGATTTGGAAAAGACAGAAACAGCTGGGAGTGAAAATAAAATGATCTCACTACTTCAAAAAGCTAAGAACTATGTAGAACTTGAAGTTATTGACAATCATCTTGTGTGTTACCTACGGTCCCCACCAGACTCCCAGAGTCCAAGTAGCTGCTTGCAGGTGACAGTGACCACACCCTGGTACATCTCTTGGACAGGTGGGGTAAACCAGGTGAGGGCGGCTGGCAAGTCTCATACCCCAGTGAGAGAGCAACATTCCTGTCCAAGCATGCAAAGTTATCTCTGGCTGTCTGGGTGGATGAGACCTACAGTGAGATCCAACAGCTAAGGAGGCAGTTCTACAACACTTCATGGAGGGCAAAGGACATGATGAGGCATAGAAGAAGTCACGGTCATCCACTGCATCCCAGGGGAGACCCCAGTTGTGATGTCTCCTCATATCACTGGACCAGGACAACTGAGGTCGAGAGAGACTAGCTGACCCAGTGCTTTAAAAACTCTACTGTTCAAGTTTCCAGTTATTGTTGGATATGTCCGCCAACAGTAGTATTGGTAGTGTTCTAATTTGTTCTGTATTTCACTTAAATACATAAGTGGTTATTGAGTTAAATAGTAGTTTGTCTTTTCTATACCTTTTTAACTATTTCCATGAAACTTTGGCTAATTGGGATAGCTGCTTAAATGGGCCAAAATTTAGTGGTCCTGAAGTGTCCCAATGAACCAGAATCCATAGTATATAAAATTACATGGATATCGATATGGTAGATAGTCAGAGTCTTTTTCACAGGATGCAAGTGCTAAATATTAGAGGACATAGATGTAAGGTGAGAAAAGTTTAAAGGAAATTTCCCATAATGCCATAAGACATAGGAGCAGAATTAGGCCATTTGAGTCTGCTCCATCATTCCATGGTGGCTGATTTATTATCCCTCTCAACCCCATTCTCCTGCCTTCTCCCTGTAACTTTTGATGCCTTTACTAATCAAGAATCTATCAACCTCCACATTAAACTTACAAAGAAAGTTCTTTTTAACACTGAGGGTGGTAGATACCTGGAATGAGCTGCCAAGGGGAAGTTGTCATCGTGGCTATCCCTCGAGGTCGAAGATGATGGTCTTCGTTCTGAAGAAGTGGCCCACAGAGTGAAGACGCCTGTGCGTGTATTTGTTTAACGTGTACTTGATGTTGCACTCCAAGAAGCACACGATACTTCACAAATCAACCAACTGATTCCAATGGCATGGAAACCACGATGATTGGAGCTGATGGATTTGTTGTAGCCTTCATCCGCCTTCACAGCCGTTGAGTTCGAAGTAACTTCGTCCGTCTATTCCACCGTTGAGGTCTTGGTTGGATTGTTCTTCGTCAGGGACCTCACCCTCGACCTTACCACCATGGGTGACCCTACCAGGAGCATAGCTCCAGACGGCATTGCTCTCGGGATCACAGGACCACACAAGCTTCTCCACCCGGACAAGGTGACAATCCATGGAGAAGGGGAAGTGGTGGAAGCAGATACAATAGGAACATTAAGAGGCACTTAAACTGACACATAAACAGGTAGAGAAAGGAGGGATATAGACCATGTGCAGGCAGATGGTCGGCAAGAACGTAATGGGCTGAAGGGCCTGTTCCTGTGCTGTACTCTGTTCTATGTAAAGCACCAGATGGAGTCACCTTCACCTCACCTTTAGAGTTCAGCTCTTTGATCCATCTCTGGATTAAGATGGATGACATCAGGATCCAAGTGGTACTACAGAACTGTGCATGGGTTGAATCCAGTACCACAGCAATCATGTGCCACCTGCAGCAATCTACCTCTGACAGTTCTGCTGTAAGCACTAGGAAGTCAGCCCAGGTTGTTGTGCTCATATCTCTGGAGCAGGACTTGAAGCCACAGCCCTTTGACACAGAGCTGAGACTGACACTTGGCTGACAGTTGCCTACAGCATACAAAGACAGCACAGTCACCAATTATTTTGTAATGAATGGTTTTGTCTCTGTAATTATCTCTGGATTTACATACAAGAATAGAACATAAAGTGGAATAACATTAATCTGCAGTGGACAGCAAGAGTGAATTCAGGTCGAGTAATTTGGAATGTTAGAATTCACCTTCCCTATAAATCAGGCTCAAATATTTCCTGTCCCAAATTATCTTCTGTTTAGTTAATGAAGTATATTGTAGAAAGTCAAGAGTAAGGAGATTTGCTTCAGAAAGAGCTTGAAATTACACATTGCCCTTCACAATCACAGAGTATCCCAAAGAGCTTCATAGTCACTGACCTAAAGGCATTACTCCAGTCGAGTAAGCCAGGGGCTTAACTAAAGCTTTGAAGATATATGTTCAAATTCCACTACAGCTAATAGGAATTTTAAATTCAATTAATTAAATCTGTCTATGATTTAAAGAAAACTGGGATTAGTAATGGTGACCATGAAATTACCTGCTTGTCTGAAAAGTTCTTCTCATTCACTGGTAAAAAAAAACTTTTCATCCTTGCGTAATCTTGTAATGTGTTTGACTCTTA
Organism: Mobula birostris; assembly: GCF_030028105.1. Lineage (NCBI taxonomy): Eukaryota > Metazoa > Chordata > Chondrichthyes > Myliobatiformes > Myliobatidae > Mobula > Mobula birostris. The sequence continues at coordinate 27,155,197 of NC_092394.1, read as the reverse complement.
AATAACATCTGAATGGGTCACAGCTTAATAGTTCAAACGAAACTAAGGCTGGGCGATACATACTGACCTCGCCAGTAATCACCACACCCAGAGAATGGATTGAAATTGTGGCAGTCTCCTTTCATGCCTGAAACAACAGAATTAAAATGAGAAATCTAGTGATTATCATTTTGTTGTGCCATGTGGAAACCAGCAAAGTCCTCCTCTACTTTTATAATAAGGACTGCACAAAATATATAACTAGCTCTAAATTTTGAAGAAAAGTGATTGTATTGTTCGGACTCCAAGCACAGCAACCCCTTCTGTCTTTATTTCAGATTTCCAGAACCAGCAATATGTTGTGATTGGCATTAATATAAGCTCGTTTATTTGTACTGGAAAGTCGCATTTTATCCATCCATCCAGAGTGACAATTGTACCAGTCTCAGGCAGGTAGATGGATCATCCAGGGGCCTGAGAGGCTCACTGCTGGGGCAAGAATGAGCTTTTTTTTAAAATACTTTATTTTCAAAATTTTCAAAAAAGAACGAAATCAACAAGAACATATAAGCTCAGGCATGTGTAAAAATAAAATAAGAAAAAAAAGGGACATAACATTAGTGGGGTGCCTATTGTACAAAGTGCGTAACTTTAAGTCTCAAATGAGGGCTGTGAGAAATCAGCTGGGGGGAAATTATTCATCCGCCCCCTGGCCTCGTCCAGGTAGGCAAGAAATGGATCCCAGATAGCCGAAAATTTTATAATTGAATTGGTTCTCAAGAACCTAAGTCTCTCCATCTGTATGATTGACATCATGTCAGCCATCCATCTCCGGAAGGAAGGAGGAGAGGGTGATTTCCATTCTCTCAAGATAATTCTTTTGGCGACAGTCATCCCTAGCATCAGGGACTGTTGTATGGCTGTAGGGAAGCATAGAGTGGATTGCGAACAGCCAAAGATGGCAAGACCAGCTTCAAGGGGAAGGATCTTTTATAGGCCTTTGAGTATCAGCCAAATATTTTGGACCAAAATCCAGTCAGTGATGGGCAAAACCCATCACGTTGTGTGTGACAACGTGGCCTCCGTCCCTTGACATCTATCACACATTGGCGGGACAGAAGGGTAAATCCTGTGCAACCTGAGTTTAGAATAGTGGAGAAGGTGGACAACTTTGAACTGGATCAGTTGGTGTCTACTGTTAACAGAGCAAGCCTGTATCATAGACGAACTCTTGTCCCAGGCAGCTTCAGGTGAGCTTTAAGCCAGAGAAATCCTGGTTTCTGGTGTTAAAGAAAAATAGACTCTCAGACAAGTTTCGTTTTTCCTTGGATGGTATTGCTATCCCATACATCTCTGAGAAACTGGTCAAGAGCCTGGGGAAAGTCTTTGACTGCAGCCAGCTGCCATGCAAAGGACCAGCAAGATATTTGAAGTCTGGCTAACCAGTGTGGACGAGTCAGACCTACCTGGATGAGTCAGGCCTGGATCTACTAGCATGGCATCCTCCCCCGAATCCTCTTTACAATGTTGGTTTATGAGGTACCTATGTCAACAGCTGAAACTCTTGAAAGAAAGATGAATGGCTACCTTCAAAGATGGCTGGGTCTCCCACGTAGCCTAAGCAGCATTACTCTGTTCAGGAAGAGGAATAAAGTGTAGCTTCCCTTCAGCAGACTGAATGAGGAGTTTATGGTTTCCCGTACAAGGGAATTGCTGCAGTAGAGAGATTCCTGGAACCCCAAAGCTTTGTCAGTAGGCATTGAGATCTGGACAGGCAGGAAGTGGAAGACCCAGGATGCAGTGGAGATGGCTGAGTCACATCTGAAGCACAGGAATCTGTAGGGCCAGTGGTGTCTGGTCAGGCAGAGCTGGGCAGCTTCCCTTCAACCCACTTCGACAGGGCTCAGGCCAGGAACAGACGCAAACTACTCCAGGAAGAGATGCAAGCAGCTATCAAGGAAGTCTGTACCACCAGCATGGTAGGAATGGTGCAGTAGGGAGCTTGGACATGGTGGGAGTGTGCACTGAAGCAGAAGATCTCCTGGCAGGCAGAATCCCAGTGCATTAAGTTCATGATCCAGGCTGTGTACGACGTCCTGCCCAGTCCAGTGAACCTTTTTGCTTGGGGCAAAAGCAAGGCACCATATGTCCTCTCTGCCCTGGCTAAGGGATTCTGGAACATTTCTCACCTCAGCAGATGCCTAAAAGCCCTGGGCAATGGCCACTACCACTGGGACCATGACCAGGTGCTGAAGTCAGTGGCAGGAATTATCTCCTCAGTCATTAACACCAATAAGCACCTCCGTCAACCCAGAAAACCTATAACCTTTGTCACAGCTGGAGACCAATGACAACCTCAGCCCAGAACTCCAGCAGACTTGCTAATTACAGCATCTGACTGGTCTTAGCATACAATTAAAGTTCCCTGACTTCATTGCAACATCATCACTGAGGCCTCAGATGGTCATTCTGTCAGAAATGTCTTCGCAGGTGGTCATGGTAGAACAGCAAGTGCCTTGGGAAGGCCTGATTCATGAGGCTTTCAGTGTAGGAAGGCCAGATACCAGGAGCATGTAGAACAGTGTCTGAGACAGGAGTGGAGGGCATGATGCAAGCCTATAGAGGTGGGATGTAGAGGTTTCACTGGCTGCTGAACCCACTCTCTCCTTGGCATTACAGGAGCTGCAAAGAGAAAAGGCGTCAGGACCATCACAGAGGCTGCTGAGAGAGCCTCCAGATGGCTATGGATCAAGAGGTGTGACCTGTGGACCAGTGCTGCTGGGACACAAGCCGGGGTCTGATCAACTCTGGCTGGGTCACCAGGGCGAGGGTGACTGATGTTGAAAGATCTGAAACACCCAATAACCCCAGGTTACATCACTGATGATAAGCCCCAATGCATCCTCGGACATATCTCAGCATGTGGGCACAAGTATAACAATATCAACCACTTATTATTGATTTCTATATCTTGTCTTTTCCTCTAGCTCCTGGCATCCTGAAAGTGCAAGGACTGAATGCACACTCTGTTACAGGATTCGATCTCCTACACTTCGATATTTGTATGTAGTTTTATGTTTTCCTGTTCACTTGAACTTAAGGCCAAAATGCATCACCAACTTTGCATTAGGCTTGCTCAGTTTTGAAGTTTGATCCTGCAAAGTGACTCTACCATGACATTACATGTCTAGTTAAAAAAAAAATTCTGTCATTCACCTCTGGTTGACAATCTGTCTTCTGGCAGAACAATACCCATAAAAATTTCATTCAGTCACTCTGACTCCTTTCTCCCTCGATGAACATCCTTTGCTTGTCTGGTAAGAGATTTTATTTTACATATTTCCGCTAAATTGTTTTACAGTTTACAACAGAGATGATGTGTGGCTTTCTTTTTTTGTATCTAATGGTTGAAGTAGCAACAATCTGATACTTGTTCTGAACTGCACAAAACTGATTTGTTTTGCTCTGTCACTGTAGAATAAGAAGACAGGAATAGGCCAATTAGCCCCCCCCCCCCCCCGGAGACTTTTTGGATGTGGGCAATGATCTCGCCATCTGGATACCGAGCTTCTGACCTCCCCAGTGGTGCTGCTAATAGAACTGCTTGTCACATCTCCAGCTACCCAGGTTCAATTCTGACCTCTGTAGAGTTCTCTCTGTGACTACATGGACTTCCCCAGCTACTCTGATTTCCATTCATACAAGGCATAAGACATAGGAGCAGAATTAGACCATTCAGCCCACTGAGTCTGCTTTGCCGTTCCATCATGGCTGATTTATTATCCCTCTCAACTCCATTCTCCTGCCTTCTCCACATAACCTTTAATGCCCTTTCCAAACAAGAACCTATTAACCTCTGCTTTAAATATGCCCAATGACTTGGCCTCCACAGCCATCAGTGGAAATGAATTCCACAGATTCACTACCCTCTGGATAAAGAAATTCTTCCTCATCTCTGTTTAGAAGGGATATCCTTTAGTCCTAGACTCCCAACAATAAAAAATATCCTCTCAATGTCCACTCTATCTAGGCCTTTCAATATTTAATAAGTCTTAATGAGATCCCCCTCATTCTTCTGAACTCTGGTGAGTACACGCCCAGGGGAATCACTTTATTCCAAAGCCATTTCAGGCTGATTACTCAGTGTGTAAGTGAATGGTGGAATATAGAGGGAATAAAATGGCATATTGTTAGAATTAGGGGTATGGCTGGGAGGTGGGGCTGCGGGACCTTGTGGTGGAGGGAGTGGTTGAAATAGCACCTGAGCTGATGGTGGGATGGGGTGTGAGAGGGGATGGTGGGGGCTGGAGTTACATAAGCCCCTTTGTGGGGTCTGGCTTGGGTTATTTGGGGTGTTGTCTGGTTTAGTTGGGGTGTGCGGTCCATTGGAAGTTAGGATTAGGGTGGTGTAGGGTTGGGGACCCTACCTATAAGACTGCATGGATGCACCTTTGCTCTAAACATTGGCACATGATTGACTTCATCATTGCGAGACGTAGTGACATCAAGCATGTTCTTATCACCCGTGCCATGAGAGGTGCAGAGTGCTGGACTGACCACTGTATGATTGTGGCCAAGCTCCATACGAAAGTGCATCCCCCCTTGCGGCTGCAAAAACCCAATAAAAAGCTGCTAAATTGCAACCACCTGAGAAACACAGAAGCAAGAAGTGAGTTTTGACGCATCCTAGCTGAGAAACTAAGGGAGCTGAAACCTTGTCTGCGCTCAGAAAATATCATGGAACAATAATGGCCCTATATCATCTCTGCGCTCCATGAGGCAGCAGCCCAATCCATCGGCCATAAGAGCAGGAACCACCAAGACTGGTTTGACGATAACTCAGACACCATCCACAACTTGCTTAAGCTCATGCACAAAGTACACCGGGCAACTTTAGACAACCCGTCATCCATCGGCATTAGGCAGCATTGACAGGCAGCTCGGAGGAAAGTGCAAAAGGTAATATGGGCCATACAAAATGAGTGGTGGACTGAGAAGGCACATGAAATCCAGTCCTTTGCTGATAATAATCACATGCATAACTTTTACAACACTGTCAAAACTATCTATGGCCCAATAAATCGATGCATTACTCCCCTGAAAACAGCAGATGGTCTAACACTTCTGAAGAATCAGAATACCATTCTGCTGAGGTGGGCTGAGCATTTTAACACTCTGCTTAATCAGAACTCTGATGCAGATCCCACCATCCTGGATGAACTGCCTGAACTTCCTCCTATGCACGACCTCAGTCTACCACCAGCCTTCCAGGAGTTTCTATCAGTTGTCCATTCCCTTAAGAACAACAAGTCCCCTGGCACTGACAATATCCCTGCTGAGTTACTGAAGAACGGAGGGTACTTGTGTATGCACACCCTCTACCAGTACATCACCAAAACCTGGACTGATGAGCACATCCCACAGCAATGGAGAAATGCAAACATCATTGTCATTTATAAGAACAAGGGTGACAAGGCCATCTGTGGCAATAGTAGGGGCATATCACTCCTTTCTGTTGCTGGAAAGGTCCTGGCTTTAGAGACTCATTAGCAACATCACCGAGTCAATGCTACCTGAATTACAGTGTGGAATTAGGAAGAACAGGAGCACGATCAATATGATCTTTACAGGCCGGCAGCTTCAGGAAAAGTGCCGGGAGCAACATCAGGACATGTTTATGGCCTTTGTCGACCTCTCCAAAGCATTCGACACTGTGCAAAGAGAGCTCTTATGGGATATCCTCCTTAGGTGTCATATGGGGGGAGCTGGGATCGGACCCAATTGCAAGACACAGACACTGAAATACGAGGAACAGGACTAGGTGTGTCAAGCAAGCAAGGGAAGTGGGGAAGAAATGATACTGGACATTGACAAAGGACCTGGACAAGACTAGGATACAGGGCCTGGGCGAGGACTTGACTAGGCAAATGGAACCAGGACAAGGAACTAGGAACTAGGAGCCTGGGCTTGGACTCCGAGCCAGAGACTGGACAAGGACCCAGAACCTGGGTCTTAACTCGGGCTCAGACCCCGGAACTAGGTGAGGATAAAATGTGGCTACAGGACGAGGAATGGCAACAGGACTGGACGTGAGACTCCTGGACAGCAATGGGCTGGGTGAGGTAATCCTGGGCTGGGCAAGGCGCATGGACAGGACGAGAACACGAAGCCTTGACTTGGTCAAGGGAGAACAGGAACGCAGAGCCTTGGTCAAGGGAGAACGGGAATGAGGAGCCTTGGTCGAAGGAGAACAGGAATGCAGAGCCTTGGTCGAGGGAGAACAGGAACATGGAACACAGATCCAGAACCCCTCCTTGGGAACAGGACTTAGGGCCAGGACTCATACACAGAGTGTTGAACACAATGAGACAGTTCCCAACACAAGGTAGCGGCAAACGGCCGGACCTACCTGGCGAAGGCATGGACACAGAGATGGTTCCCAACACTAGGTAGCAACAAACGGCCGGACCTACCTAGCAAAGGCGTGGACACAGGGACAGTTCTCAACTCAACGTAGCGGCAAACGGTCAGACCTACCTAGCAAAGGCAAGGACACAAAGAGACAGTTCCTTATCTAGACACAGCAAGGCCCTGATCTTGCCCTGGCGGTTGAACCTGACGGTGTTATAGGCGAGGGCACAGGCGAAGGTAGCAGGCAAGGCTTCAGAAGGAAGGGGAAGGGGAGGGAACAGTCCAGCAACTAAAGCTGAACCCAGGAGTTGTTTAAGTAGCCAGCCCAAGGTGAGAATCATGTGCCTCAATTAAGGCAAACATAGGACAAGGGAAAACCAGAAAACCTGGAATAAGGATCGATGATCCAGACCGTGAACCAGAATGCGGACTTCACGGACCGGACCATGACATTAGGTTTGGCTGTCCCAATAAATTTGTTAACATCCTTCGCCAGTTCCATGATGGGATGACTGCTCGGGTGACCATAGGAGGACAAGAGTCCGAACCCTTCCTTGTACGCACAGGGGTGAGGCAGAGATGTGTGCTAGCACCAGTGCTCTTTAACATCTTCCTCTTGTGTTACCAAGCTTCTCCACAACGAGATTGAAGACAGCAGTGGTGTGGCAGTGGACGTCAGATTAGATGGCAACCTCTTTGACATCAGGAGGCTCCACACAACCACCAATCTCCGTAGAGAACGGGTCGTGGAGCTGCAGTATGCAGACGACTGTGCTCTTGTGGCCCATACTCTGGAGGATCCTCAGACTGTCCTTGCTGTGGCGGTGAGAGCATACAGCAGGATGGGGCTGACTGTCAATACCACCAAGACAGAAGTGGTTTGCCAATGGAGTACCAGTGTCCCACCCACTCTACCTGCCTTCACTGTTGGTGATGAAAAACTGTCAGTAGTGCCATCTTACAAATATCTGGGAAGCATTCTCTTTGAGGATAGCAGCATTGTTAACGACATCCGGAGCCACATTAAACAGGCATCAGCTGCCTTTGGGAGACTTCGGCGTAGAGTCTTTTAGAACAGGAGCCTTTGTCCCTTCACCATGGTCACCATAAACCAAGCAGTCTGTGTCACCACCCTCCTTTATAGCTGTGAAGCTTGGGTAACCTACAGCCGTCACATCAAGTCCTTGAAGCGCTTCCACATAAGCTGCCTCCAGCGCATCCTGGGAATTACCTGGCGTGAGCGGGTGCCTCACACTGAAATACTTGTAAAGACCAACTGCAGAAGTATTGAGGCCATGATCACCCAGCATCAGCTGCAGTGGCTGGGGCACGTGATAAAGATGCCCCTATGTCGGCTACCCCGCAGAGTGTTATACAGCCAGCTACATTATGGTTGACGCTCAGCTGGAGGGCTGAAGAAGCGCTATAAGGAATAGATGAAGAATGCTTTAAGAAAGTGCAAGATCAGACCCAAGGACACGGAGGAGGTTGCTGCTGACCGTACCACTTGGAGACAGCTGTGTAGGGACGGGGTTCATATTCTTGAGATGGAAAGAACAACCAGAAGACAGCAGAAGAGAGCCAGGAGAAATGCAGCCATGGTTGCCACCACTACTACATATATATGTCCCACCTGCAATAGAGCTTGTGGGTCCAGGATAGGACTGTATAGTCATCAAAGATCTCACCGTTAAAGGAATGGACGTCATCATCGAATTTCGATGGATCATTGAATTTTGATTGACAACCGAAGAGAGAGAGGGTTGGGGATGTTTATGGGGTTGCGTAGTACTGGTGGTGTGGAGTGGGGTTCCTAATGGTCAATATGGACTCGATGTGCTGAAGAACCTGCTGTGTTGCATGACTCTGCGGCCATAAATCTAAGAAGAAATCCATTACCCCCAGCTCTTACCTGGGTTCTGTAATAAGAAACCTTTATTTTTCAGATTTCCAATTACAATTGTTTTTGCAGAGTATTTGGGATAAGGCACTGCCACCCAGAACATAACTGTTGTGCTACAGGAGCTTATTTGTCAAGTGAAATCAATGTCTGGACCCTATGTGACAATATGGAGCCCAAGATGCAAAATATTTCAACTTGAACCTGAGGTTTTGGTAATTAGTGTCAGGGAAATTGATTGGGTTGTGTTAAAACTAACACACTAAATCTAAGGTCAGAACTGCAAATGGATTCAGTATAAAATGGCTATGCTTCATTTAATCTCTTCCAATAGCAGTTACCAAGGGGAAGGCCATTAATCTTTTACCATCACAAAGTAACACTTTGGGTGCAGAGTATTAATATTTGGCTAGTCTAAAACTGAAAGATAAAATTGACCATTTTACAAGGATTCAATTTGTACAAGATTTCTAAACCTATGCATAATACAAGATACTTTCACAAAGACCACACTGTTAGAAAATTGTTTTCCTGATCGTGACTATTATCAGCAAAACAAATTTCCAATGGCCCCTGACATCACCTTCTGGGCACGAAGCTCACTTCTTTGTATTAAGATTTCTCTGAATATTGGTTTTCTTTACTGCAGTCTATTAGAGTCAAAGAAAGTGAAGTTGGAAGTGTTGACAACTGAATAAGTCTCTTACTGAAAGTAAGTTACGCTTATGGCAAATGCGATTCACTATCCCATAATCTACACACCTCTTCTGCCATGGTATGCCGCCCTGTAAAGTGTTTCATGGCTACCTACCCTCATTGTTTCCCGCCGAGGAGTCAACCTCGGAGGTTCTGTCTGCCAGAGGCCTGGTTCACTGCTGCTAGAATGCTTGGGAGGGGGCAGAGAGGCGCCACCCAAGCTGCCAACTGCACCTACTGGCACCAGGCTAACTGCTGTTGGTGACTAGCCAGACTACTCTGGCATGAGGACTGTGTCTGGCTATCTACCTGAGATCTGCGTCAGCGCACTGACTTCCGCAAGCTCGCGTCCCATTTCATCAGTCCCTTCAAGATTATTCATTGCATCAACCCATTCACTTAACATTTCCATCGGCCACTGTCCCTCAGGATCACACCTCAAGCCCATCGTCCACGGTGCATTCAGCTCATCAGAGCCTGCACCTCCGGAACCTAGGATGGTGGAATGAGGCCCTGGGTACATGGTTCACGGGTTGATGGATTCCCATTGTCATGGATGAGGTGTGCAGTACCTGGTCGACTGGTAATGATACGGCCGGAAGGAGAGACCTTGGGTGCCGTCCACTTACATCTTGGATTCACCACTCATTGAGGAGTTCCACTGGGCCCATTCGGATTGTCCTGGGACATCAGGGTACCTTTGATACCTTCCTGCCACGTTGGACCCTTTTCAATTTGCTTATCATTCAGATTGGTTCCCTGATGATGCCACAGCCTTTGCACTCTATGCCATCCTGTCTCACCTGGAAGATGGTGCCTCATATGCCAGGGTGCTGTTTGACTTCAGTTTGCTGTTTAATACAATCATCCTTCAGAAGCTGGTTGGTAAACTGTCCTTATTGGGTCTCAACACCTCTCTCTATAGATGCATCCATGACAGAAAGGCCACAGTCATTCCATGCTGGCAGAAACGCCTCCAGCTCCATCACACTAGGCACCGGCGCTTCCCAGGGCTGAACGCTCAGCCTGCTGCTTTTCATGCTTCTGATGCATCACTGCACTGCTAGATTCAGTTCAAACCGAATCATCAAGTTGGCTGATTGACACAACAGTGGTTGGCCTCGTCAACAATGATGACAAGTCGGCGTACAAAGAGGAGGTAGAGCAGGTGGTAGAATGGTGTGAACACCACTACTTGAGTCTCAACGTGGACAAGACCAAAGAGGTGACTGGGGACATGAGGAAGGTGCAGGCTGAACATTCCTTGCTGCACATGGACAGCTCCTTCATGGAGAGAATTAGGAGTACCAAGTTTCTGGGAGAGCACATAACGGTCGATCTCACCTGGTCCCTCAACATCATCACTTTGGTCAAGAAAGCACAACAGTATCTCCACTTCCATAGGAGCTTGATGTGAGTGAGGCTTCCCCTTCCCCCCACCCCTCCTCCCCCGCTATTCTAATCCATTTTTACAGGAGCAACATCAAGAGAGTCTTGACCAGCTGCATCACCACCTAGTTAGGGAATTGTAAGGCATCTGACTGCAAGTCCCTACAAAGGAATGTGAGGACTGTGGAGAGGGTCATTGGGGTCTCTCTTCCACTCATCAGAGATATTTATCAAATATTTATACAGGCTCCTTAACATTGCCATTGATTCCTCCCATCTGTCCAACAAAACACTGTATGAGCAATTTCACCAGAAGGACTGCAGTGTTGGGGAGATTTGTTCACCAAAACCTTTTCAAGGAGGTTTAAAGAAAGACCATAATTGTTTGTCTTTCCTGCAATGGTCAGTGCACAAAAATGAAATATTTAAATAAGCTTAATTAATCACCATTTGATGTAGGCAATAGAGTAGCCAATATACACTTAGTGGCCACTTTATTAGGTACACCTGTGCACCTCTTCCTAATGCAAATATCTACTCAGTCAATCACGTGGCAGCAACTCAATGCATAGAATCATGCAGACCCAGTCAAGAGTTTCAGACCAAACATCAGAACGGGGAAGAAATGTGATTTACGTGACACTGACCACGGAACGATTGTTGTTGCTAGAAGGGATCATTTGAGTATCTCAGAAAATGCTAATCTTCTGAGATTTTCATGCACAACAGTTTTTGGGGTTTACGGGGAATGGAGCAAAAATACAAAAGAAAAGCATCCAATGAATGGCAATTCTGTGGGTGAAAATGCCTTGTCAATAGGAAAAGTCAGAGGAAAACAGCCAGGTTTGTTCAAGCTAACATGAAGATGACAGTAGCTCGAATAACCAAGCATGACAGCAGTGATATGCAGAAGAGCATCTCTGAATGTACGACATGTTGAACCTTGAAGGGGGTGGTCTACAGTAGCAGAAGACCACGAGCACACACTCAGGGGCCACTTTATTCGGGGCCGGAAATACCTAATAAAGCGGCCTCTGAGTGTAACTTAGAAAAGTACTGCAGTTAGGGCCCATCAATAAACTGAGCTTGGGAATTTCAATTCTGTAAGTCTGACAAAATGATCTTTCTCACGTACCTATCCAGTTTCCTCCTACATCTCAATGGCATCCAGATTGATAGATTAATTAGCCACTGTAAAGTACTTCACTGAGTAAAGTGGGTCTATATACATCCAGACTACACATAAACACATTAGACAGGTAGCCTGACATAGAAATGTGGGACGGGAGGTAAAACTGACAAAGTAGCAGGTCTTTACTTCTCTTTACTCCTTAATTCTGCCACAGGATCTTTCTTTCCACTGGAGAGAGTGGCGGGTTGAATCTTTCCTCTGAAAGACAGAACTCGCTTAGCCCATTGCTGTTTACACTGCTAGCACATGACTGTGCAACCAGATTCAAGGAGAACCTGATCATTAAATTTGCAGATGATACCACAGTGGTGGGGCTCATCAGCAAAAATGATGAAACTATGTACAGGGAGGAGGTCAAACACCTAGAGAGCTGGTGCAGGGATAACAACTTGATGCTTAATGTCACCAAAACCAAGGAGATGATCGTCAATTTCAGATGGTCTCAGCCTGAGCACACACCTCTCAGCATCAGCGGCTCCACAGTGGAGAGAGTGGAAAACATCAACTTCCTTGGGGTGCAGATCTCAGACAATCTCACCTGGTCCAGGAACACCACTGGGATTGTGAAACGGGCCCAGCAGAGATTGCACTTTCTGAGGAAGCTTAAGCAAGCATCACTCCCCACTAACATCTTAACTACATTCTACAGAGGCATGGTTGAGAGTGTGCTGACCTTTTGCATCACAACGTGGTACTCCAGCTGCAGTGCTGTCGACAAGAAAGCCTTGCAGAGGGTGGTTAGGGGAGCAGAGAAGATTATTGGGTCTCCCTATCTTCTGTCCAAGGCCTCTTTCAGAGTTGATGCCTCCAGAAGACACAATACATCATTAAAGACCCCTCTTACCCTCTCCATGAACTGTTTGTTCTTCTGCCATCAGGCAAACGTTACAGGAGCATCAAAACTAAAACCACAAGGCTACTAAACAGCTTCCTCCCACAGGCAGTCAGACTGCTAAATAGCTGCTCCACCTGACTCTGCTTTGGACACTTTTAACTTGCACTGGACACTTATAACTGATTTAACTGACATGTGGCTGTTGGGTTTTACTATTTATTGTTATGCTTATTATTTAGTTTTGCGTTTGTTATGTTATGATTGCACTGCCCCTGAGAAACGTTGTCTCATTCTGCCCTGCAGAGCTGTTGTATGGTTAGAATGACAATAAAGTCTTTTGAATCTTTGAATCTTGAATCTTGAATCACAATACTGTACACCCTCAAAATTCATACCCTGATGGTCAGCTTATCTGGATGCTATTGCTGATATACATAACTAATTCCCTGGCCAGGCCTGCTTGATTTGGACTTGTATGGGTAGTTAATTTATCCACAGCTTAATTAATCATAGATCAGCAGAGATGTTTCCCAACAGAAGGAGTTTAAGCATTGCAAGTCTTGGAGAGGTGTACTTATGGTGCAATGTGCTTGCACTCCCTTAACACTATTGTACACATCTTTTTACATTACTGAGTGGGCTTGGTTCCTGATTGCACATCCCTGGTGTCCCCAGCACTGCTACTTAATGTTTATATGCGTGCTTGCTTTTGAATATCAATGAAATTTTACTGAATTCTGAAAAATGACAGTGTTTCCTCCAAAACCACATGTTAAATGAATAAACATTAAAATGTCTTTAATAAAACATCAACGCCTTCCACTGAAATTTTGACGAAGCCCTTCATGTGAAGGGGAATGTTTCCTATTCCCACACAATGTCGTTGTTTGACAGTACATCCCAAAAGGGTCACAGCTTTATTATACAATCATGAATTCCTTTCCAAAACCTCCAAAATTTTGGCACTTCTGCAACGTCAAAGTGTTTTGTATGTGAAGGATATTTTTGACCAACCTCACTTAAAAAATCTAGATGGAAGGCTCTGCATAATGTTGAAAAAAATATTTTTGAACTAACTCTCTATTAAATTACCTGGAGAAATGGGTCAGTCAGCCTGAAATATGACCATTTTAAAATAAAATGACACTTAGCTATGTCACGCAAACACCTTGCAGCGTAAGCTCCGCAGCTGCCTGCTCCATCATTGCAAATTTGTTCTAATTCTCTTCCTCTTGCTTTGCTCCCCCGAAATTGTGAACTAATACTACTCGAACATAAAGGCTGTCAATCTGCTCTCACCGTGATTTGATGCCAGCTGTGAATTAAGAGTAATATAACGCAGCTCTTTCTATTAGATTTAGTTAATGCTCTTCTGTAACAAATTATCATGAGCAGAAATTGAATGCATGTAATTGATCCATTTTTTTATGCTAAAGCCCTGACATAACCTTTTATCCTTCTACTGATCTACTCAGATTCTGTCTCTCTCACACACACACACACACACACACACACACACACACACACACACACACACACACACACACACACACACACACACACACACACACACCACCCAGCCCTCTATCACTGTGTTTCTTTCCACTCTCTGCCATTACCTTCACACTAGGTCCCCTCCCCCTACTGTTCCCATCTGGCCACTTCACCTCCATTAATTTAGTTCCAGGCTCCATTTTCCTTTCCCATCAGATTCCATCATCTGCAGCCCTTTGTTGCCTCAACCGGTCACCTCTCAGACTCTTATCACTATTTCTACTCTTCCCTCCTCTATCTGCCTATTACATCTCCTCATCTGGGTCTACCTATTGCTGTCAGCTCTTGCTCCACCCCCTCCCCTCATGGTTTTATAGTGGCATCTCTGCTCTTGTTCAGTTCGGATGCGAAGTTTTCATCCCACACATCGACTGTCCATTTTCCTTCAAAGATTCTGCCTGTCCCACAGATGCAGTTCATTTTTTGTTGAAGTTTTGATCGTCTGCAGTCCCTAGAATCACTCTACCCCATTAGCCCTGTTTTCCCATCCAGACCATTCATCTCCCAGTTGAGAAAGGCATAGATGGAAGGAGTGTTGGGGAATGGTAATGGCAAGTTGTAAGTTGTAATGATAAATGGTATTTCTCAATGTTTAAAACTTATATATTTGAGCTCTAAAAATGCTAAGGTATATACAATCACGAGGCATAAATAGGATAGATTGTCTTCTTCCCATGGTAAAAGAATCATATATTAGAGGGCATAGCTTTAAGTTGCAAAGTTCAAAGTAAATTTATTATCAAAGTTCATATATGTCACCATATGCAACCATAGAAACATAGAAAACCTACAGCACAATACAGGCCCTTTGGCCCACAACGCTGAGCCGAACATGTACTTACTTTAGAAATTAGCTGGGTTACCCATAGTCCTCTATTTTTCTAAGCTCCATGTACCTATCCAGGAGGCTCTTAAAAGACCCTGAGTTTCACTTCTCTTGTGAGCTTACTCAATACATCCATAGAATAATAACCATAACAGAATCAATGAAAGCCCGCACACTTGGTGTAAGGGGAAAAGTAAGAAGGATTGATGTAATTTTTTTTACAGAGCGATGGGTGTCTGGAACACACTGTCAGGGGAGATGGTGGAAATAGGTCAACAGCAATATTTAGGAAGCAGCTAGACATACATATGAAGAAGCTGGGACTAGAGAGATATAACTTGTGTGCAGGCAGAGATACAGTTGTCACCATGGCTGGCACAAGACATTGTTGGTTGAAGGGTCTGTTTTCACTGTTCATGTGCTGATTGGTAAATTAGCTACCTGATGCCCAGCATGGGCCTGTAGGCCAAAATGCCTGTTTCTGGGCTGTATTGACTCTAGGTCTATGACGTTAACCCTTGAACTATTTGTCAACAGCGAAAGAATAAGATATTGAAAGAGGCAACCTTGAACACTTCAGAACTCAACCTGAAGATACAGAACCAGATTTAGTTAGATGGGATATGTTTTTCACCACAGTTGTAGTCTCTGAAAAAGTGAAGACATTATTTTACTGATATAAGGCATCTATTGTTGTAAATGATCAGTCATTTTATACACACGAGCTCCTTAACATGTCTAGCAGCTTCAAGTGGGATATACTCGTAGTCCATTAGGGAGACTTGCATATCTGAATCTTACTGTTGCAAATTTCCCAGTGTAAATTTAATTATCAGTTTCAGATTATGAGTTTTAAATACACGTTTTTGAGTGGATAAGTAGGGTGTGATAATGAGATAAGTTTGTACTATTTTGTCTAAAAATATTGTGGAGTCATAGAAAGGGACTTGTGAATGCTGCAGTGATTTAAAGTTTATGTTACCGTTATGTCAAGTCTGTGCATTCTCCAGTGCCGCTCCCTCCATCTCCAGGTGGGCACATAACTGAAAGTAATATCGTGTAGTAGCGCCCTCCCATGGCTGCAGGATAAATCTCCTGTTCTGTGCTCCTAAGGTTACTGGATTCCATTCCTGAGAACACTTTGTAACCTGAACCGTGTGCAAGCTTGAGATGTGGTCATGAACCAAGTTCCCAAGGAGCAGGAGATGCTTGCAGACCCCCAACTGTCATCAAGTCCAGAGCAACACAAAAGAAATGCTGGAGGAACTCAGCAGGAGAGGCAGCATCTACAGAGGGGAATAAATAGTCGACATTTTTGGTCAAGTCTCTTCATCAGGACTGGAAAGGAAGGAGGGAGAAGCCAGAACAAGAAAGTGGGGGGAGCATAAGGAGTGCAAGCTGGCAGGGGGTAGTTGAAGCCAGGTGAGTCATCAAATCCATCCTTCTCTTCTCCAAAATACTCATTCACATGTACGGACTCTAAATAAGTGTTCATAATATGTGGAGGACCTTCAAAGATTCAAGGGTTCATTTATTGTCAAAGTATACAACTCTGAAATTCTTCTTCAAACAGCCACAAAACCAAGAAAGAAAAAAATGACAGCACAATTATCAACCCTCAAGTCCCTCCTCCCAGTACAAAACATGACAAAAATGGAACAGGCCCATCAACCTCCAAATCCTCCTACCCTGCACACTAAAAAAAGAGAAAGATTGAGTGAAAAACATAGAGTATAACAAACTAGAAGATTGAAAAAGTCTATAGTCCAAGTCCATATCCAAAATGCAGAAAACCTGGGTAACATTCTCCGGGCACAGTGGCAGGCCTTTCTCTCTCCAGTAGCAGAGCGATCCCACAGTGATCAAAGGGCAGTCTCCTCTCTCCAGCAGCAGAATGATCCCGCCAGTGATCAAAGGGCAAGCAGCTAGTGCTCACCTTCTGCATTCGCCTCGACGTTTCAATCTCCTATGTTAATTTAATTGGCGAATAATGGAAGCATTAATTGGCAAAATGGGTTTGAACAATGGCTCACTGCCTTCTCACCATGAGGTTCACTCACGCTGCTTCTCTCTCCGGGAACCCTCTCGCCAACTGCAGAGTACTGGAACACCCAAGTTATCTCCAAACTGCAAATCATGGGCTCCAATAGTTCCAGAGTCACATTCAAGATGAAAAACAAACGTAAAAAAAGATAGAAGAAGTGAAATATATGGTTTCATGGTCTAGCCAGAAGATGTTGACCGAAGGAACATTATATGCAGGTGCCATCTTGACTGGAAGATTGCACGTTACGACAAATGAAAATGTAGCCCAGGAAAATAACACAGGAAGGAAAAACCTAAATAGGTATCATCTGTTCTTGGGAAGAAATTAATATGAGATTTTAGATTGTACCTCAAGACACTATCTTGGATTTGAGAAATTGTCCTGCAGTTTTTGACATCATTAAGATCTCTGAAATAAATTGCAGTATTGCAAACCCCCATGATAGATCTATGATTTAACTAATTATTTCCCTGATTATCAATGGGGTGCTTACCAAATAATGATCTAGTAATGTTTAAAAGAGAAATATTTGGTTATCTAGTGAAGTAATCATTAAGTGAAAAGAGTTGATGTGAAGGGTATAGTGAGAGGTGGGGGTAAAGGTGAAGGAATTTACAATCAAGCAGAAGTCTGTCTATGGAGAAAAATGTGATTCTTTTGTCAAGGAGGCTCTGTTTCACAATTGGTCCCAATTCATGAATCTCATCCATCTTCCTGAAGCTATTTACACTGGAGGATTCTGTCACAAGAAATCCAGCTCTGACATTCATTTGTTCTTGGAATGAGGTGTGTAGTCTTGGTCCATTTTTCTCTGGAGGTTATCATACATGGCTCATTCACTTGCATTAGCCATGCACTGACATTACAATATTGCTGAATTCTAACAGCTCCTCCTCGCACGTTTATGACCTCTGACACCACCAAGATGTGTTGCTCAAAAATTACTTTTAAGTGCTTTCTCAGCTCACCTGTCCATTTCTCAATACAGCTCCTGCAGCTTATTAGTATTTTTATGCTTCCATCTTCCTTAATTTACCTCCTTGATGCAAAATAAATGCAATTATTTTAATTACATTCATGGACTATGTACATTACTTGAACAGGGCTTGGCTGGAGATCTTCGCTTCATTTAGAGCCCTGCAATTTTTGGAGCTAAAAGGTACTCAAGCCGAAAACAATAGGTCAAGCCTTAGTCAGGAGGTAGAAACTGGAGGTATAGTGGTGAGACCCGATGTAGATTGGGAGACCAATTCACCGAGTACCTATGCTCCATCTGCCAGAAAAAGCAGGATCTCCTGGTGGCCACCCATTTTAATTCCACTTCCCATTCCCATTCCGATATGACTATTCATAGGCTCCTCCACTGTCATGATGGAGGAACAACACCTTATATTCTGTTTGAGTAGCCTCCAACCTGATGGCATTAACATTGATTTCTCAAACTTCCAGAAATGCCCCCACCCTCCTTCACCATTTCCCATCCTCTTTTCCTTCTCTCACCTTATCTCATTGCCCACCCCTTGCCTCCCTCTGGTGCTTTTTCCCCCGTTTTCTTTCTTCCATGGCCTTCTATCACTTTCACCAATCAACTTCCCAGCTCTTTACTTCATCCCTCCCTCTTCGGGTTTCACCTATCACCTTGTGTTTTTTGCTCTCCCCTTCCCCCCACTTTTTAAATCTACTCTTAGCTTTTTTTTCTCCAGTCCTGCCAAGGGCTTTGGTCCGAAATGTTGACAGTACTCTTTTCCATTGATGCTGCCTTGCCTACTGAGTTCCTCCAGCATTTTGTGTGTGTTGCTTGGTCAAGCCTTGATGTTGTGCCCAACTATTAAAAATTCTCAATGTGTAAGGAAAGTAGCTATTTTCATTTCAGTAGTTGAAATAAAAATCATTCCATTTCTCTTGGTATTCATTAAGAAAGACCATATTCAGCAGGGTTGTCCTGATGTCTGTCCGGCTCCTCCTAAGCCACTTCTATTCAGCGGCTAAAGAGCTTATCCCCAAATTGTAGTGTGGATCTGTCTTTCAAAAGACACAGTGGACATGTTCTCCACTCCGCAGCAACTCCAAGAGAAAAACAGAGTACAGCACCAACTGACACATGTGACCATTCTCATCTTCATTAAGGTTAAAAATCCTCCAAAACAACATGCAGAACAAGTCTACCAATATTGGCATCTGTTGGATGAAGGGTGCCGAATTTTTATTTTTTCTTGCATTTCTCTTGTAGTCCAACTTTCCTATGTTCGCTAAAGCTTTATATAATCACTTATACACAGATAATTGTTCAGTGAATTTTCCGGCAATTATGGTACAGTTGCTTCTATAATTTTCCAGAAGCTTCTTAGTTTTCTGTAGCAGGTGTCACGCCATTTGAATCTGACTATTATATAGATTACAAACATGATCCAAAGCAACACACACAAAAATGCTGGCGAACTCATGGGTTCAGGCAGCATCTATAGAAATGAATGAACAGCCGATGTTCCGATGGTTAGTGGTACCGCACAGTAACAGACCCTTCTGGCCCAATAAGCCAACTCGGCCTAGTTACACCTATGTGACCAATGTACTGACTTGTATGTACTTGGAATGCAGGAGGAAACAGGCGCAGTCACGGAGAGAACGCACACACTCCTTACAGACAGTGGCAGGATTGAACTGCGGTCCCTAGTGTTACACTAACGTGCTACCGTGCCACTCCAGATTAATACTATTACATTTTCTTTAATAATACAGCAACCTTTTTGCAATGGTTACCACTTCCTAGTCATTATCAAATAAAACCTTAAGCCCATAAGACATAGGAGCAGAATTAGGCCATTCAGCCCATCAAGTTTGCTCTACCATTCCATCATGACTGATCCCAGATCCCACTCAACCCCATACACCTGCCTTCTCGCCATATCCTTTGATTCCCTGACTGATCAGGAAACTATCAGCTCTCATGGACTTGGTCTCCACCGCTGTCTGCGACAGAGCATTCCATAGATTCACTACTCTCTGGCGAAAAAAAAATTCCTCTTTACCTCTGTTCTAAAAGGTCACTCCCTCAATTCTGAGGCTGTGCTCTCTAGTTCTGGATACCCACCATTGGAAACATCCTCTCCACATTCATCTTATCTAGTCCTTTCAACATTTGGTAGGTTTCAGTGAGATCCCCCTGCATTCTTCTAAACTCCAGTGAGTACAGGCCCAAAACTGCCAAAAGCTCCTCATACATTAAGCCCTTCATTCCCAGAATCATCCTTGTGAAACTCTCCTGGACTCTCTCTAATGACGACACATCCTTCCTGAGATATGGGGCCCAAAACTGCTAAGAGTACTCCAAGTGCAGCCTAACCAGTGCCTTATAAAGCCTCACCATTATCTACTTACTTTTATATTCTATTCCCCTTGAAATAAATGCCAACATTGCATTTGCCTTCTTTACCACAGACCCAACCTATTAATTAATCTTCTGGGAGTCTTACACGAGGATTCTGAAGTCCCTTTGCACCTCTGATGGTTGAATTTTCACCCCATTTAGATAATAGTCTGCACTATTGTTCCTTTTACCAAAAAGCATTATCATACATTTCCCAAAACTGTAACATATGCCACTTCTTTGCCCATTTGTCCAATTCGTCTAAGTCCTGCTGCAATCGCATTGCTTCTTCAGCATTTCCTAACCCTCCACCTATCTTCATATCATCTGCAAACTTTGCCACAAAGCCATCAATTCCATTATCTAAATCATTGACAAACAATGTGAAAAGTACTGGTCCCAATACTGACCCTTGAGGAAAACTATTAGTCACCTGCAGCCAACCAGAAAAAGGTATCCTTTATTCCCACTCACTACCTCCTGGCTGTCAGCCATTCCTCTATCCATGCCAGTATCTTTCCCGTAATGCCATAAGATTTTAACTTGTGAAGCAGCCTCATGTGTGGCATCTTATCAAATACCTTCTGAAAATCCAAGTAAATGACATCTACTACCTCTCCTTTGTCCACCCTGCTTGTCACTTCCATGAAGAATTCTAACAGATTTGTCAGGCAAGATTTCCCTTTATGGAAACCATGCTGACTTTGACTTATTTTATCATTAGTCTCCAAGTACCCTGAAACCTCACCTTAATAATAGACTCCATGGAGGTTAGGCTAACTGGCCTATAATTTCCTTCCTTTTGCCTTCTTCCCTTCTTAAAGAGTGGAGTGATGTTTGCAAACTTCCATTCCTCTAGGACCATGCCAGAATCAAGTGATTCTTGAAAGATCGTGACCAATGCATCCATTATCTCTTCAGCAACCTCTCTCAGGACTCTGGGATGTGGCGCTCTGGTCCAGATGACTTATCCACTTTAGGACCTTTGAGTTTGTCTAGCACTTTTTTCCTTTGTGAGTGAGTGACACTCATTCCTACTCTCTGACACTCACGGACCTCTGACACACTGCTAGTGTCTTCCACAGTGAAGACAGCTGCAAAGAACCCATTAAGATCATCTGTCATTTCTTTGCCCCCATTACTACCTCACCACTTTTCCAGTGGCCCAATATCAACTCTCACCTCCTTTTAATCTTTATATAACCGAAAAAAGCTTTTATTATCTTGCTTTATATTATTGGCTGGTTTGTGATGCGTACTGTATATATTCGCCTAATATTTAGGAATAATTCACTAGATGATGAAGGTGAAATTCAACTTTGGACAGAAGTGCAAAATGCATAACATTTTTTTCCTATTGCTGATCAGAAATCCTGCCCAATACTCAGTTCCACTGAAGTAAGTGTACTTCATTTTGCACAATGTGTGGGTCAAATTTCAGCCTTGACTCTCTACTGATGGGAGTTACCAACGTTCCCTCTAATTTTTTTCTACAGCTGCGCAGACCAACTATTGTTCTAAGCTGGAAATTTTACATGGCCTCAAAAATAGCGTGGAACTTTAAATTTTTTTTTAAATGCATACTATGAATATTGAGAAAAAAAATTGAAAAATCACATACTTATGACTTTATTTATTAATTGAAGAGCATAATAAAATACAGTACAACAAAGAAAATCCTTCATGTTTCATAAACTTTTTCTAGCTTCGTCCAGTTCCAACTGTGTGGAAACAAAGGCAAAGTGCGTGGGAGCTTTTCAGTTATTGCGTGGCTGTGCACCTGCGCAGTTTAGAGGGAACAGTGGGAGTTACTACTATTCAGACGGATTAAGCAAGGCACTGTACTACAAGTGTATTTGAAGTGAAGCGAACATTAAATTCTACCCCATGATGTAACTGATTCTATCTTATCTTGCAGTCTGTAGTTTGCTACATCATTTAGTTTTTGTCGAAATGGGGAATGAATTAACAAACATCTCCACAATATCTGCTAACAAGCCTCAGCCTGCACACTTACTAGGTTTTCTTGAAATCCTCCCTCTTCTGACACCTGCAAAACTAATTAATTGCTACAACAGAAAATAAATAGAATTAATTAAAAAAAAGCCCCTTTGAGAAATGAAGTACCACCTGAGAGATTTTACATACCACATTCAAATTACTTTTTCAACTATTCCTGTTGTCAACTCTTTAAAGCAGAAGAGACTTCTAAGGTTTGGTGCTGCGGACCCGGCAGTAACCCTGAGCAACACACACAGAATGCTGGAGGAGCTCATCAAGTCAGGCAGCATCTATGGAGAGGAATAAACAGTTGACATTTTGGGCTGAAATGCTGCCTGACTTGGTGAGTTCCTCCAGCATTCTGAGCGTGTTGCTTAAGATTTTGAACATCTGCAGAATCACTTGTGTTTATCATCTGCAGGAACCCTGTACATTTTTGGAGTCCCTGCTGAATTTTGTTCTTTCGTGTGTGTTAACCCTTGAGCTCGAAAGGTTTCTAAGGAAGTTTGGAAAATGATTGTACCATAGAGAATCATAGAGCTGTGTACAGCAGGGAAACATGTTCTTTGAGTCAGCACTGGCCATCAAACACCATTGACACTAACCTTCCACTAATCTCATTTAATTCTTCCAACAACAGGTTCCCCTTGAGATCCTCCAGAATCCAGCACTCACCTTTGCATTTTTGGGAAGGTGGGGGGATTTTTTAGTGGCTAATTAATCAATCAGTCTTTATGTCTTTGAGATGTAGGAGGAAACTTGAGCACTGATGGGACTGTGAGAAAGATTATTTTGTCAGACTTACCGAATTGAAATTTCCAAGCTGGGTTTATTGATAAGCCCTAACTGCAGTATTTTTGGCCACTTTATGTGGTACTTCCTGAAGCTAATAAAGTGGCCACTGAATGCATAATCATGGTCTCTGCTGCTGTAGACCATTCACTTCAAGCTATCAGAGATGCTCTTCTAGGTCTCACTGTTGTAATCATTGAAATTGTTATTTGAATTGTGTGGAAGGTCATGTTTGACAAATCTTACTGAATTTTTTGAAGCGGTTACTAGGAAAATTGACGAGGGTAAAGCAGTGGATGTTGTCTACATGGACTTCAGTAAGGCCTTTGACAAGGTTCCACACGGAAGGTTAGGTAGGAAGGTTCAATCGTTAGGTATTAATATTGAAGTAGTAAAATGGATTCAACAGTGGCTGGATGGGAGATGCCAGAGAATAGTGGTGGGTAACTGTTTGTCAGGTTGGAGGCCAGTGAAGAGTGGTGTGCCTCAGGGATCTGTACTGGCTCCAATGTTGTTTGTCATATACATTAATGATCTGGATGATGGGGTGGTAAATTGGATGAGTAAGTATGCAGATGATACTAAGATAGGTGGCGTTGTGGATAATGAAGTAGGTTTTCAAAGATTGTAGAGAGATTTAGGCCAGTTAGAAGAGTGGGCTGAAAGATGGAGTTTAATGCTGATAAGTGTGAGGTGCTACATTTTGGTAGGATAAATCAAAATAGGACATACATGGTAGGGCATTGAGGAATGCAGTAGAACAGAGTGATCTAGGAATAATGGTGCATAGTTCCCTGAAGGTGGAATCTCATGTAGATAGGGTGGTGAAGAAAGCTTTTGGTATGCTGGCCTTTTTAAATCAGAGCATTGAGTATAGGAGTTGGGATGTAATGTTGAAATTGTACAAGGCATTGGTGAGGCCAAATTTGGAGTGTTGTGTACAGTTCCGGTCACCGAATTATAGGAAAGATGTCAACAAAATAGGGAGAGTACAGAGGAGATTTACTAGAATGTTACCTGGGTTTCAGCACCTGAGTTACAGAGAAAGGTTGAACAAATTAGGTCTTTATTCTTTGGAGCATAGAAGGTTGAGGGGGGACTTAATAGAGGTGTTTAAAATTATGAGGGAGATAGATAGAGTTGACGTGGATAGGCTTTTTCCATTGAGAATAGGGGATATTCACACAAGAGAACATGAGTTGAGAATTAAGGGGCAAAAGTTTAGGGGTAACACGAGGGGGAACTTCTTTACTCAGAGAGTGGTAGCTGTGTGGAACGAGCTTCCAGTAGAAGTGGTAGAGGCAGGTTCAATGTTGCCATTTAAAAAAAATTGGATAGGTATATGGACAGGAAAGGAATGGAGGGTTATGGGCTGAGTGCAGGTAGATGGGACTAGGTGAGAGTAAGCGTTCGGCACGGACTAGAAGGGCCGAGATGGCCTGTTTCCGTGCTGTAATTGGTATATGGTTATATGGTTACTGTCACCTTCCTGTCAGCTTGAATCAATCTGGCCGTTCGCCTCTGTTCTCTCTCATTAGCAAGGTATGCTTGCCCAAGGAACTGCCATTCACTTGATTTTTTTTTTGTTAATTGCACCAACCTCTGTAAACTCCAGATCCAGTTGTGTGTGAAGATCCCAGGAGATCAGTAGTTTCTGAGATACTCAAACCACCCTGTCTGGTACCAATAATCATTCCACGGTCAAAGTCACTGAGATCACATTTCTACCCCACTCCGATGTTTGGTCTGAACAACTGAACCTCTTGATCATGTATGCATGCTTTTATGCAATAGTGTCAGAACCAGAATCAGGTTTAATATCACTGACATATCTCATGAAATTTGTTGTTTTGCAGCAGCAGTACAGTGCAATCTATAATAATAAATCTATAGCTTATAAATAGAAGTGTATATATATAAAAGAAAATTAAATTAAATAATTAGTGCAAAAAGAGAGGGGGAAAATGTGAGGTAGTGTTCATAGGTCCATTGTCTATTCAGAAATTTGATTGCGGAAGGGAAGAAGCTGTTCCTGATTGATTTCCTGCATTGAGTTGCTGCCACATGATTGGCTGATTACATATTTACATTAATGAGTAGGCGTATCTAATAAAGTAGCCATTGAGTGTACGTATATTATGAATACGATCCATTGAAAACTCAGCCACTGCAGTCTTCCAGTGTACTAAACATGCAACTGAAGAAAGAAATATCTTATAAATTAGTAGCTGGCACCCATTCTCAGACAGACTCTAATCTGCTGGAGCTCAGAAAACATGACAAGTGTGCTCAATGGAATTATCATCTTTATATTAATGTTTTAGTGACATGTTGTGTGTGAAGGGAACACGCTGGAGTGGTGATAGATTCTATTCCTGCATTTATTTTCAGACACCCTGGGATACTTTTACTAAAACTGTTCCCGCAGTCAAATCCCCACTGGGTGTGAATTTACCTCAGGAAACAGATGCTACAGTAGAAGTGTTACTGCTTTCTTTAAAGAAAACCAAATTCAAAATGCAAAATGGTAGTAGACACCCGAGAAGCTGCAGGTGGTCTAATCTAGAGCAAAGAAAAACTGCTGGAGGAACTCAGCAGATCAGGCAGAATCTGTTAATGGAAATGGGGAGAGGGGTTTGCGTTGAGCTCTTCCTCTGGAATGAGAGGAAAGGGGAGATAGTCGGAATGAAGAGAGGAGGAGTAGGGGTTTGCTGAGAGCTGGCAAGTACTGGGTAGATCCAGGTAAGGAAAGGTTGGTTGGCAGATGGAAGGGTGAAATAGGGAGACTCTGGGAGGTAATATACGAAGACTACAAGGAGCTGTAGATTACGGAGCGTGATAACTATCGGAAGTGTAGAGTGTGAGGACAGCAGAAGGTGTGTGGGGGTGATGGTCACATAGAGCAGGTAGGGGAGGGGAAAGACACTAGGTGATGGGCTGGAGGATTGGAAAGCAGGATGCGAGTGAGAGCACCAGGGAAGACCAGAAGGAGAGAGAAAGAGACAGAGGGGGAGCAGGTTACCTGAAATTAGAGATGTCAGTGTTCTTGCTATCAGGTTGTATTCCACCCAGGCAGAATATGAGATGCTGTTCATTAGATTGTGTTTGGCCTCACCCTGGCATTGGAGGAGTGATGGAGAGGACTGATCTACCCAAGTCCCCTTATGCGCTCCCTTCATTCCAATCCCCTCCCCAACACTTTGTTTCTTTCCCCTGCACTACATGCTCCATCATGCACACACTCCTCCAGCTGCAATCTCTCTGTCCCTCCCCTCACTGGTCTCACATACCCACCACCCAACCCTGATTTGGCCCCATCCTTCACCTTCCATTTGCCGCACTCCATGATCTGCAGCTCTCCACAGTCTCCACATCACCTCCCAGACTCTATGGCTATCTCCATCTCCCCTCACCCATCCGCCAATCAACCGTTCCTCACCTGGATCCACCTATCACGTGCCACCTCTCATCCCACTTCTTCCCCTCACCTCTTTATACTGGCTATCTACCCCCCACCCCCACACTCTTTAAAGACCAGATGAAGAGCCGACTGTTCATTTCCTTACACGAATGCCACCTAACCTGCTGAGTTCCATTATCAGTTTGTGTTTTGCAGAGTATGCGGTAAGGGATTTGTCTTTACACTACCTTAGGGAAGTTTCCCAATTATTAGCTTGCGTGTAAATGGTTTTGTCATATACAATGATTGCTTATGGAGAATCTTTGGCAGTCTGTTGATGCTTATTTTGTAATCTGAACTAATCCTTGCCTTTGGGGGAAGAAAATATTGGAAAATAGAAGAAATGTCTCGGTAACTGATGTTGGTTATAATAAAAAAAATACACTGAGATAGATAAAGAGGATTTTTTTCATTAATTTAGAACGCATGACAGGGCTTCAAAATCTACAAGGGCTTTCCACCGCTGATGAAATAGGATGAAACATTAAGCGATCTTCCCTGTCCAAAAGCTCGCCAAGGCCCTAGAAACTATACGTATTGTCAGTCTGTTTATTAATGCAGCAAAGATTATTTGCAGCAAGCAAAAGCTCAAGTCTAAGGAACTATATCTCAGCGACTTTCCTGAGTATTGTGGCCATAGGTCCTGGTTCTCAGAACCCTCTATATCAAGCACAATAGTATGAGACTAACTGAAGGACACTTTTGCCATTATAACTTTGCCCCCGAACTTTTTGTGGAGCCCTGTGGCATGGCCAGTCATGGTGGGAACGCCCCAACATTCCCACATTCCTCTGGGGAATTGCTACCAGGATCTGGCAAGAAGTCAAACCCAGGACAGTATCTGAGACTCCCTTGACTTTATTGAAAACTGGAGACCTGTAGGAGAAAAGGTAAAGAGGATGGAAAGCTTTTTTTAAAACATTCTTTTGCTTTTGTTTAATGTTCTTGATTATTTATGATTCAATGCACTACAGTTAACTGTATTGCTTTTAAAAAGTTTTACTCTTTGTTGTTTTAATTATTTATTTTTAAAGTTTTAAAAATAGAATTTACTCATCACTGACTTGCCCATAATGATAAAGGAGCAGCCTCTACGGATATGTCCTAAGATCAGCAAAAAAACAATTTTATGTAGATGAAAATTGTGTTAATATGGCCTTAATTAAGTTTTTGTATGTCACTATGCCTTATGCCTGTAAGTTGCTGTTGGAAAGATTTTGTACAGGTTGGTGTTGGCTTTGCATTGTCTGTTTTGTCCAAATGAAGTCAGTGGTGGATCAGTGCTGATTTTAACTGACTGCTTCTGTTCATTGAGAGAAGTAAAAGCTCTCTGCAAACAAACCTTAATTGGACTGGGATTCTGTTCACCACACCCTTGAGTTGTTTTGATAAAACGTGATTCTGTGTTCAATAGATCAGAAATTAGTTACAAAAATGAGGGCGCCTGACTGAAGACATATCATCACTTCACTATTTTTCCTGTCTTTACCCTTCTTGCAGCTCTGACCCCAGGAAGCATACCCTACCTAAAGGGTCATACCTAGTCCAGGCAGCAATCTCCCAGCCACTGGAGTGCTCCCAAGGAATGGGTGTATATTACAGTGATGAGCTAGTAGGAATGTTGGTCTTCTCAAGAGGCTAGAGAAACCAACACAACTTTTGAAGAACAACTTGCACAGGAAGCAACCTCCGTACGTAAAGGGCACAAGTTGCCAGAAGAGCAATGGTAGAAACATGACCACCCTCTCTGAACGACTTCTGCAATGCAAAGCAGCCAAACAGCTCTTCCAGAGGCAAATGTAAAAGTCACACTTGTCAAAAATAGGACATTCACCACTTTGCCAGCAAGCAGTATTCTTGATTTTGCACTGGAGCTTTGAGCAGCAACATGTTACTTGTGGCACACGTCATGGAGACTGCCGGCAATAATTTTGAGGATAAGTTTCTGAGAGTGACCTCGATTTTGACTTTGAGATCAGTGCAGACTCTGATGTTTGTTCCTAATTGAGGTTTTTCTGTGGCCTTAGGAAACTTCTAAGCTCTTTAGTGTTGGGGAAAGTGCTAATGTCATTTACACTGGAAAATTGGCATTGACAAACTTCTAGGTCTTTACCTCCTATCTGACCTGCAGTTTAATCTTTTTCCCTTTTCCCACTCTTTTCCCTTGATGACATTGATTGGTTGCTAGACCTCAATTCGGTGAGCACTAGGAGTCGTATAGTGCTGTTTCTAAGTGGCTGCTCTTCACAGTAAGCTGTGTCAGGTTATGTATCATTGTCTAGTTGGGATGCAATATCCTTGTAGCTGCCTTTATCAGCAGGGCCACTGGAAAATAATCCACATTACAGAGCATTGCTACATGTTCTTTTCTCATCCTGAAGATACTAGCTTCAATTGTTAGATCCTTAATATATTATTGGCTTAGTTTGTCTAACTTGACACAGATTGAGTTTCAGACATGGCTATTTAAAGTCTGCAATGTGTAATAACTGTCTACTGTGAATTCATCCACAGTTGTGACAAAGCTCAGTGTGAACTGATAAACTAATATGTTATATGATCTTATTCCTCTACAAATGATCTGACGATAATCAAAAATTTTAAAAGAATCTTTGCATCAAGCTGGAATAATCCTGAATACATAAGACATCTCTTATTTATATACAGAATGGTACAAATAAGCTCTTGAAGCTGCTAAGGTGACACTACCTAAGAAATAACTATCAAGGTTTCACCTTTATAAACTGTATTCAATTTATGAGTAACTCAGGGATGTAACTGCTATTTTTAGTCTGGTAAAAATTATACGCTATATAACCTTAAAGGATTCATGAAATGAAAGTGGTACATATGGGAACTAACACAACAGCATACACACTACCATTTTACGTAGCAGCACTTCAACCCTTTTTATAACTTCATTTAAGTATTAACTAGTCAATCAGCAGAATTTTCAATTCTGTTTTAATAAAGAGATGATGGCAATATAGGTTCTGATAAGTCTGTTTCTCAGTTGGTCATGTGTTCCCCAGTCATCCAATGTCATGTGCACTCTGTCTCTTCTCCCTTTGCATGCAGCTCGAGTGCAGAGGGTAATAGAACATCTGTTTGTTTACCTCTAGGGTGTCCCTAAGAACATCTGTCGGCATCTGCCCCCTTTCATCCTCTCTGACAATGAGAAGGAATGATCAATTGTTACTGTACAAGGTTACTTTCCAAGTGTTGCTTGGAGTTTTAGTTCCAGCAAAAAGAAAATCTTTCCCTGCAAATCTGGGACCTTAACCCCCAAACTCCATTGACATAAACACAAGGGCAGTTACTGCATGACAGGCTGATAATGAGACACTGGAGCCTTTTACCCGGGCTTTCTCTCTACAACTGGGGAACGTCCTCTCCCAGGGAAGATACGGGTGGTGGTAGGTGAACCTGACATTAAACTGCTCTTATTTTCACTGAGCATTGATGCATCAGTGAGTTAATGTGTGATGTGCTGCTGATTACTCACTGGGGTAAAACAGGATGTGTTCTTCTATCTTTCTGTTGCAGAGCTCAGGATTCATGTGCAGGCTGTGCTGATCCTATTCTTTAGAGCAGGGGTTCCCAAACTTTTTTATGCTATGGACCCCTACCAGTAACTGAGGGGTCCACGGACCCCATGTTGGGAACCCTTGCTTTAAAGTGTGATCAGTATTTATAGGGGAGTTGTTTTAACCATTAGTGTCTGGGTGTGGAATGTACAGTAATAGAAAGGAAATTCTAATAGAAATTTTGCACATCAATAAGAGAGGGTCTGACTCTTCTTCGAATTAAAGGGGAAGAGTGAGAAATGGGTATTTTCTATAAAGTTTTCAAATGCAGAAAAGATGAAGCATACTTTTTGTTATTCAGGATGTGTAAGGAGCTTGCACAGCGACAGAGCATTGAACGATATGCTGCATTGTCACGAGAACAGACAAGGACAGAGCCAATGCCTGCTTGAGAGCCCACGGATTCGTTTGAATGTTTTATTCATCTACCGGGTGAGGCTAGTCAGGCCAGCATTTGTTGCTCACCCCAAAGTACCCTTGACAATGTAGTGTCGAGCTGTTATTTTGAATGATGCAGTCAGTATAGCCCAGTATAGGGCTCAAAGTTTGGATGGCAGTTCCAGGATTTTCACCCACACCTCAAGAAGCAGTGTGAGCTGGAGGCTTGGTGCTTCCACATACCTGCTTACCTTGTCCTTCTAGCTTGAGGAATGTCACAGGCTGGGAAGATGCTGAGAAAAAAAGACTTAGTAACTTGCTGCAAAGCTTCATCATACTGATTTTCCAAAGGATATGCTTGGCAAGTGTGGTAAACCCATCCAAGTAAAGACTATTACTTTGGGTAGGCCATCTGGCAAGGATGGAAGTTGATGGCAGAATGAGGAACTGTGGGAGGGAACAAGAATAACGTGTTGCTTTAGTCATTGTTATAAAGATGTACGTAAGTAAGATATGAAGACACTTGGAATTGGTCCTGGCTGTTGCATTTCTTCTGACAGGGCATCAGAGGCTGTGACGGGAATTGACCCCCATGGTTCTGAGAGATACACTTGGATAGTTTGATCAAAAGGCATGGTGAACCATTCATATCTTCAGCTGCAATATCCACCATCACAGTCAGATTAAAAATTGTCTGCAACAACAAAGCAGAAGTCCTAAACAAATGAACTACTTTGTTCTGAAAGGTGTTTAGTTTCTTCAGAGCACTCATCCAGGCTAAGGAAAAGTATTCCAACACATCACAGGCAATGGAAAGGCTTCGAGAATCAGGAGGTGAGTCACTCACTGTAAAATAGTCGCTGAAATGCTCTTGCAATCACAGAGTTAGTTCACTTAAACTGCTGGTCATTAGTGATCCTCTAAATTTATTGGTGGGAACTTCAACAATTGTAATGTCATTGAATGTCAAGGGAGGTGAGGGATCCGATTATTTCTTATTGTTAACATTATGCTAAGGTACTTGTTTGACACACCCATTAATTGCCATTTATCAAACTAGATGCCAACCAGATATGTGAGGAGTTACCAACAGAACTGGATATTGTCTGATGATCAGTGAACGTTCCCACTTCTGACCAAAGTGGTGATGGGAAGGTCACTGATGAATAACATGAAGGTGGCTGGGCTTGGACATTTGTACAAGGGCTCCTGGGAGTTTAGATCATACGACCATAAGACATAGGAGAAGAATTAAGCCATTCAGCCCATCAAGTCTACCCCATCACTCCATCATGGTTGATTTATTATCCTTCTCAGCCCCATTCTCCTGCCTTGTCCCCATAACATTCTTTCACCCTCACTAATCAAAAACTTATCAAGCTCTGCTTTAATTATACCCAATGATTTGCCATCCACAGCCGACTGTAGCAGTAAATTCTAGCAGGTCTAGCTAAAATAAAAAATCCTCCTAATCTGTCCTCTAAAACAAGACTTTTATATTCTGAGGCTGTGGCCTCTTGTCCTAGTCTCCCTCACTATAGGAAACATCTTCTCCATGTCCACTCTATCTAGGCCTTTCAATATTTAATAAGTTTCAATGAGATCTTCCCTTTGTTCTTCTAATCTCCAGTGAGAACAGGCGCTGAGCCATCAAACAGTCCTCATACATGAACTGTTTCATTCCCGGGATCATTCACTCACTGCTGTCCTAGTTTTGAGATGATGTACTTCCAATAAATCAGGCCACTTTTCTTTGGAGTGAATAATATTCCAGCTAGTGGAAAGTATTCTTTGAAATTTCAAAGTACTTAACTTTCACAAGGACTCCTTCACATGTAACTTGATAAATACTCTTTGAGTCCCGATGAAGGATCACGACCCGAAATGTTGACTATATTCTTTTCCATAGGTGCTGCCTGGCCTGCTGAGTTCCTCCAGCATTTTGTGTGTGTTGCTTGGATTTCCAGCATCTGCAGATTTTAAAAACGCAAACACGAGGAATCCAACCTGATGGCATGAACATTGACTTCTCAAACTTCCGCTAATGCTCCATCTCCCCCGGTACCTCATCTGTTATCTATATACACACATTCTTTCTCTCTCTCTCTCCTTTTTCTCCCTCTGTCCCTCTGACTATACCCCTTGCCCATCCTCTGGGTTTTTCCCCCATCCCCCTTTTCTTTCTCCCTGGGCCTCCTGTCGCATGATCCACTCATATCCCTTTTGCCAATCACCTGTCCAGCTCTTGGCTCCATCCCTCCCCCTCCTGTCTTCTCCTATCATTTTGGATCTCCCCTTCCCCCTCCCACTTTCAAATCTCTTACTAACTCTTCCTTCAGTTAGTCCTGACGAAGGGTCTCGGCCTGAAACGTCGACTGTACCTCTTCCTAGAGATGCTGCCTGGCCTGCTGTGTTCACCAGCAACTTTGATCTGCAGATTTTCTTTTGTTTGTGATTGGAATGCTATTTGCCACTTGTGTTGTTGCAAGTGCAACACTGCCATCAATGTGGGTAATTGCCTCGGTATATCATTTCTATCTCACCCATGGCATTCAGTTAGGATTCAAGAAATTAGACAGTAAACACAAGCGATTCTGCAGATGCTGGAAATCCAGAGCAACACACACAAAATGCTGGAGGAACACAGCAGGTCAGGCAGCACCTATGGAGGAGAATAAAAGGTCAAAGTTTTGGGCAAAGACCCCTCATCAGGACTGATAAAGGGTCTCAGACCAAAATGTAAACTATTTGTTCTTCTGCATAATGCTGTCTGACCTGCTGTGTTTCTCCAGCATTTTGTGTGTGTTGCTTTTGATTAGACTGTGTTGGGTGTGACCCTGTGCATGGACTGCAATTGTGCAGGTTATTGATGAGTAACTGGTAGTCAATAGCAATGCCGATGACTCTTTTCATTATATTGCCAATGATAGTCTTGGAAGCAATCATTATCTGGATTGAACTGGTCTCTGCAACTTTGGCCTGCAGACAGATAGAAGATATGAATCCAAACCAAGGCAGCACACTTACTGCTTACATGTTTAATGTTAAGGCTTGTACATGCAAACTGAATGTTCCAGACTGTTTGCGAAACTGCTATATTGAGTGAGAAGCAGGCTCGCCACAATATCAGCTGTCAGGCTTAGGAACAATAAAGCTTAAACCTACATTGCAATCATTTTTTTGCCGGCAAGACATACCTGGATAATGTATAAGGAACAAAAGTGAATTAGTTCAGTTTCAGTTTAGCTTATTGTCATATGCACCAGATTGTGATGAAATTCTTTGTTCGTGTGAAGTCCTGGTGTAGAAATCCTGAGCACAAGCCCACAATGTTGTTAGGGCTACAGATTTGTTTGTTCTTGTCCTAAATGTGGAATGTCATAGACACGCTGAAACATTTCCCATCTCAGCATTTTTTGTTGTAACCTCAATTACAGCATCAAGTATCAGTACTGGAGGAGCATTATGCAGACGCAGCAGTGATTACAATAATAGAACAAACTGAAGGGAGGAACTAAGCCTCATGAGAGAAAGACATAAAACTCATATCAAATTTTGCACCTTTAATATGAATCTCAGGGTTGTATATGGTGACATATACGTACTTCAATAATAAATTTACTCTAAACTTAGTACTTTTTAATCAACACATAAACTGGGCTATCTAAATTTAACAGTAGCACAGCTAGAAAACTCTAGATCCAGATTCGAAAGACCTCCGCCTAATCAGAAATCTGTACTGGGAACAAAGTGCCACCGTAAGAATAGATGGAGAAGTGAGTTTACAAAAATCACGAGAGGTGTTGGACAAGGGTGTGTTTTCTCCCCTGATTTATTTAATGTGTACAGTAAAACAATATTACAAAAGATAAGAGACATCTTGGGAATCAAAGTTGGCGGTGAAAACATCAATAATTTCAGATAAGCTGATGACACTGTGTTAATTGCAAGTACGGAGGAAGAACTACAAAACTTAATTGATATAATTGTTGAAGAAAGTGCAAAAATGGGTTATCGATCAATTGCAAAAAGACAGAATGTAAGGTGATATCCAAAAAGAAGGAGAATCCTATCTGCAGGCTGAGAATAAATGGGGAAGACATAAAACAAGTAAAGAACTTTTGCTACTTAGGAAGCTGGGTGACATCTGATGGCAGGTGCAACATGGACATCAAAAAAAGAATAGGGATGGCAAAAGACACCTTTACGAGAATGAAGAGTATACTGACCAATACTAAACAAGGCATGACAACCCGCCTCAGAGTACTGAAATGTTATGTTTATCCAGTTATGTTATATGGCTCAGAATGTTGGACAATATCTAGTAACATGAGAAACGAATTGTAGCAGCAGAGATGTGGTTTTTGAGGAGGATGCAAAGAAGGTCATGGACGAAACGAATATTTAATGAGGGTGTCATGAACAGAGCAAACACATAAAGAGAAATAATGTATGAGATCATGAAAAGGCAACGTGACTTCATTGGACATGTGATTAGGAAAGAAGAGTTAGAATGCACGGTAATTATGGGAAAGATTGAATGGAAGAAAGCAAGAGGAAGACAAAGACAAATGATGATGGAGACAGCAGCCAGAGAACTGGAAATGAATACGTACCAATGAATTGATCCACTTGACCCGAAACCGGAGTGTGTGGGCCATGGTAGTCAGAGCTCAAACTGGGCACGGCACCTGATGACGATGATGAGCACATCCAGCTAGGTTTTGTTATAGGGCAAATAAGATTCATATCAAGGTCAATCAATACTGGGTGATAATATCATTGGTAAGAATTATAAATTCCACATGCTCATAGTTTTTAAAAGCCTCGTGTCTAGGGTCAGGAAGAAGAATCCTAGATACTATTTCTCCTTCCTCATCCACAGTTATTGGGACCCACGATGGAACTTCAGTGATGATCCAGCTCAACACTGCTCATCGATCTAAACTCGGGATCTTCTGGTCTAATTAGTCTAGTAACACCACATTAACCATTTACTCATTAGGCTGCTAGTGGACCAGCATAACACCACACACTAGCTCTGCTTGTACAGAAACAACTCTTTGCAAACCTTTAACACCTTCTGAGGAAATAGATATCCAAAGAGTTCATGCTTATTCACAAAACAGCACACTTACTACATACCTGTTTGAGCTTTAAGACTTTAATATTCTTAGACTTTAAAAAGTTTTCAACTTAGTGCAAACTGAATCTTCCAGACAGTTGGTGAAACAGAGCGAAAAACAGACCATCACATGACTCAACTCTTGAATAGCATGTGTCTCAAAATGTTGAGGTAGAACACATAGTTAGAATTTGCTTCTCAGTTACATGCTGGTCCCAGGATAGCTGTCTGATATGACAACACCAAGGAATTTAAAGTTCAAGGAATTTTGGAGATCATATTCAGTGTTCCTGGGCTAAATGTGTAGTTTTCAACTCAAGGCATGTGGACAGCATCTGGCTTAGTGCTGCAGCCCATGTCCCCTCAGAATCAAAATATGTTTTTTTTTAAAGTGGATGCACAGAAATGGATACAATTCATGCTGAGAGCAGTTTGGACCACTATGACACAAATGTTTTGCTCTCTGGGCTAAAAGATCATAAGGTTTAACACACACTAACTACTGAGGATGACTTTGTAATTTCTTCTTGAAATGCTGCCCAGCGACACTTGCTAGGAATTGACAGTAATTAATGTTTGATTGACAACATTTTGATATTTTTCTCAATCAGTACGTCTTGATTGTGGCTGATGTTTCGTGCAACATCATATTCAAGAGGCTGATGTTCTGCACACCGAATCAAACGCAATTGCATGTGAAATGTAGGCAGCATAGGACTGTGACAGAGTGTGTTGTAATGATCTTCACAGCACTCTGGTGGAGTGAGCCCTTGCTGGGAAACCTGACAAAGATAAAATGGCTGTTGTAATGACTAGCATAGCATCGCCAAGCACACAAGAGTTGAAAGCCCCAAGATCCATGATGTTGAAAAATATGATTAAGGTTTACAGATTCCAGCAGCATGCTTGTGCTCCTTTCACAGGGAAATAGGGATGAAGGTTTTTTTTTGCTTGTCACAGATCTGGGTTCCTATTACATCTCATGAATTCCCTTCCATTTGTTTCCTTTGGGTGGCAATCTTAGAACATAGTGTGAGCTCTTGCATAAATTACTAAAACACTGCAATCTGCAATGAGGAGAAGTTGTTTCAGGTGGCTAAACAAATTTGACAGCTACTGTTATCATCCACTGACAGTTTAGGTTAAAAGAAAATTCTTGTGTAGTTTGCGTGTTAATTGTAGAACATTTAGGCACTGCACACAGTGATTAAAAGGATAATACATGTGTGCAGGCTTATTTTTTCTGGCAGAATTATTTTGGTTCACAACAGGATTGCTCCTCTGCTTCAGTAAACAACCACACCCAGAAAACACCACAGTGCTTGTAGATCTGATATGCCAATGCCCTGTAGTTTCTGTTTGACGGCAAAGATATCTTAACATTCACCACACCTCATTATCCTCTCCCTAGGATGTCTG
Source organism: Mobula birostris (assembly GCF_030028105.1). Taxonomy (NCBI): domain Eukaryota; kingdom Metazoa; phylum Chordata; class Chondrichthyes; order Myliobatiformes; family Myliobatidae; genus Mobula; species Mobula birostris. Next base: position 27,118,239 of record NC_092394.1, on the reverse strand, counting down.
CTTGCTTCAGAACTCACTTTCATATTTCCTTTTTAAACTCAGTATGATTGGTTTCAGGAGTTGATATGTTGCAGGAGTTTGGGCTTCCTGTGTCCAAGTTATTTGAGGTGGAAAGTGGTGTCCAAGAGGCACACCTAATAATCCTGCTTGTCAGAAATAGCAGGCTTGGACTTTGTGCCCTGATGGTGTCCACAAAGCCCTAAACTCAAAAAGATGTGTTAAGCCCTATCTGGTACAGGAATCTACAGGTACCCTCAACATGAGGAAGTTAAATTGTATCAAACTTCCCTTCAAAGACCCGCTTACTTCCCTGTCTAGTCTCTCATGAGGTTCAGCTGCCAATACCCACTACATGAGTGGTGGGCTCCCCCTCCCTACCGAGGAGCGGATACTGCCAGCTAACAAAGGCGTTTAAACATAATTTATTTTATTTTTAATGAGGTATTTGACTTCAGACAAATAGTTCTTAACAAGCATTTAAAACTCACAGTGGATTTCTCATTTACAAAAGATTACCAAATTCCAACAGATTCATAAACTACAAAGGGTTTCCGCAGGTGCAATTCTTATGAGCTAGAAGAACAAGTTGCAGGTGTCACAGAAGCTTAAGGTTGAGAATGAATTCCAGTTCTTCTTTCTGTCAACATGCCTTTCTGTTATTTTTCTTGTCATATAGAACACAGAACATAGAATAGTACAGCACAGTACAGGTCCTTCGGCCCACAATGTTGTGCCGACCCTCAAACCCTGCCTCCCATATAAGCCCCCACCTTAAATTCCTCCATGTACCTGTTTAGTAGTCTCTTAAACTTCACTAGTGTATCTGCCTCCACCACTGACTCAGGCAGTGCATTCCACGCACCAGCCACTCTCTGAGTAAAAACCTTCCTCTAATATCCCCCTTGAACTTCCAACCCCTTACCTTAAAGCCATGTCCTCTTGTATTGAGCAGTGGTGCACTGGGGAAGAGGCGCTGGCTATCCACTCTATCTATTCCTCTTATAATCTTGTACACCCCTGTCATGTCTCCTCTCATCCTCCTTCTCTCCAAAGAGTAAAGCCCTAGCTCCCTTAATCTCTGATCATAATTCATACTCTCTAAACCAGGCAGCATTCTGGTAAATCTCCTCTGTACCCTTTCCAATGCTTCCACATCCTTCCTATAGTGAGGTGACCAGAACTGGACACAGTACTCCAAGTGTGGCATAACCAGAGTTTTATAGAGTTGCATCATTACAGCGTGACTCTTAAACTCTATCCCTCGACTTATGAAAGCTAACAACCCATAAGCTTTCTTAACTACCCTATCCACTTGTGAGGCAATTTTCAGGGATCTGTGGACATGTAGCCCCAGATCCCTCTGTTCCTCCACACTACCAAGTATCCTGCCATTTACTTTGTACTCTGCCTTGGAGTTTGTCCTTCCAAAGTGTACCACCTCACACTTCTCTGGGTTGAACTCCATCTGCCACTTCTCAGCCCACTTCTGCATCCTATCAATGTTTCTCTGCAATCTTTGACAATCCTCTACACTATCTACAACACCACCAACCTTTGTGTCATCTGCAAACTTGCCAACCCACCTTTCTACCCCCACATCCAGGTCGTTAATAAAAATCACGAAATGTAGAGGTCCCAGAACAGATCCCTGTGGGACACCACTAGTCACAATCCTCCTATCTGAATGAACTCCCTTCACCACAACCCTCTGCCTTCTGCAGCCAAGCCAATTCTGAATCCACCTGGCCAAACTTCCCTGGATCCCATGCCTTCTGACTTTCTGAATAAGTCTACCATGTGGAACCTTGTCAAATGCCTTACTAAAATCCATATAGATCACATCCACTGCACTACCCTCATCTATATGCCTGGTCACCTCCTCAAAGAACTCTATCAGGCTTGTTAGACACGATCTGCCCTTCACAAAGCCATGCTGACTGTCCCTGATCAGACCATGATTCTCTAAATGCCCAGAGATCCTATCTCTAAGAATCTTTTCCAACAGCTTTCCCACCACAGACGTAAGGCTCACTGGTCTATAATTACCCGGCCTATCCCTACTACCTTTTTTGAACAAGGGAACAACATTCGGCTCCCTTCAATCCTCCGGTACCATTCCTGTGGACAACGAGGACATAAAGATCCCAGCCAGAGGCTCAGCAATCTCTTCCCTCGCCTCGTGGAGCAGCCTGGGGAATATTCCGTCAGGCCCCGGGGACTTATCCGTCCTAATGTATTTTAATAACTCCAACACCTCCTCTCCCTTAATATCAACATGCTCCAGAACATCAACCTCACTCATATTGTCCTCACCATTATCAAGTTCCCTCTCATTGGTGAATACCGAAGAGGAGTATTCATTGAGGACCTCGCTCACTTCCAGAGCCTCCAGGCACATCTTCCCACCTATATCTCTAATTGGTCCTACCTTCACTCCTGTCATCCTTTTTTTCTTCACATAATTGAAGAAGTCATTCCCACTTATCTCTAATGTTTCTAATATTTATACTCCTTTTAAAAAAAGTTACATTGTTTGGGTGTGCTATTTTTCAAGTACCTTTGTTGGGACAAAGTAATTCAAAGGCGAGAGGCCAAATCAAAGGTGGTGATGAATCAGCACACAGGAGGGAGATTGAAAATTTGGACGATTGGTGCCACAATAAGAACTTCTCACTTGATGTTAGCAAGATCAAGGAGATGATTACTGACTTCCGAAGGAGGAAAGTAGAAATTCATGAGCCAGTCCTCATCAGGAAATCAGGGTTGGAGAGGGTCTGCAACTTTAAATTCTGCAGTGTTATTATTTCAGAGGACGCATCCTGGGTTCAGCACGTAAATGCCATTAGGAAGAAAGCATAGCAGCACCTCTACTTAGTTTGCAGAGATTTGGCCTATCATCTACAACTTCTACAGATGTATAGTGCAGAGTATATTGACTGGCTGCATCACAGCGTGGTATGGAAGTACCACCAATGTCCTTGTATGGAAATGCCTACAAAAAGTAATGCACACTGCCCAATGGGGAGAGGGCTCCTCACAACAGAGCACATCTACATGGAGCACTGTCACAGGAAAGGAACACCAATTATCAAGGACCCCACCATCCAGGCCATGCTCTCTTCTTACTGCTGCCATCAGGAAGAAGGTACCGGAGCCTCAGGACCTGCACTACCGGGTTCAGGAACAGTTATTGCCTCTCAACCATCAGGCTCTTCTTGAACCAGAGGGGATAACTTCACTCAGCTTCACTCACTCCATCACTGAACTGCTCCCACAACCTAAGGGCTCATTTTCAAGGACTCTGCATCTCACGTTCTTGATAGGTATTGCTTATTTAATTATTAATATTTTTCTGTTTTGTATTTGTATAGTTGTTTCCTTTTGCACGATGGTTGTTTGTTCTGAAAGACTGCTTAGCCCAGCTACAGAGGTGCTGACAGACATGTAACCCTCACATTCTGTTGGTTGCGTAAGTCTGAGGAAGACAAACTCTGGCCCTGCCGAACGAGTGAGATTGAGATGCAAGTCCACTCTGAAACCCAGCTGTTTGTGTGGATGCTGCGTGACTTGTTACCCTGTTACAAATCAGTACTACGAAATAACAGACACCGCATACAATTAAACGATTTAGCTTTATAATTCTTAATTTGACTACAGGGTTAGTGAAGAAACAACAAAAAAAAAGAAAAGAGCCCATTTTAACGAAACAGTCTGATGTGCACAAGTTGAAATTCACAGTTTGCCCTTCGCCAATCCTCTTTCGATCTCCCGGCCCTCGTCGGATTATGGCTCTGCTCTGGGTCGAGTCCTACGATCTCCCTCTGGCGTCTCCTTTCTTCATCCACCGCTGAACAAAAGACACAGGTCACTCTCCTGTCATTGCACGGCTCACATTCCAAAGCACCCATTATCTCTAAGCATAACTCAAACACTGCCTCTACAGAAAGACCAGTGCATTAACAGTGAAATATTCAATATCTCTCTGGAACAATCCATTGTCACCTCGGATTTCAAGACAGCAACCATCATTCTGGTGCCAAAGAAGGTGACAGTAACCTGCCTCAATGACTATCGTCTAGTGAAATTAACATCAACCATTATGAACTGCTTGGAGCGGCTGGTCATGAAGTGCATTAAAGTCTTTCTCCCAGCTACATTAGACCCTTTCCAAATCTCTTATCGCTCAAATTAATCTACTGATGATGCAATAACCTCTGACCTCTGCTCTGTCCTGTCCCACCTGGAAAATGAGGCCTCATACGCCAGACTGCTGTTTATAGACTTCAGTTCGGCGTTCAGCATCATCATACCCCAGAAACTGCTGGGGAAACTGTCCTCGTTGGGTCTCAACACCTCCCTCTGCAATTGGATACTTGACTTCTTAACAGTAAGGTCACAGTCAGTCCGTGTGGGCAGCAACATCTCTAGTCCCATTACACTGAGCATCAGCACTCCCCAAGGCTGTGTGCTCAGCCCACTGATGCATGACTGTGTCACAGGATCCAGCTTAAACCGTGTCATCAAGTTTGTGGATGAGACAACAGTGGCTGGCCTTCTCAAGAATAATGTCGAGATGGAGTATAGAGAGGAAGTGGAGCGGCTGGTGGATTGGTCTGAGAAGAACAACCCAAGCCTGAACATGGAGAAGACAAAGGAAATCATTGTGGACTTCAGGAAGGTGCAGATGAACCATCCCTCTCTGCAAATACATGGCTCTTCCGTAAAGAGAGCTAAGTGCACCAAGTTTCTGGGAGTTCACATCACGGATGACCTCACCTGGTTCCTTAATATCACCTCCCTGAGCAAGAAGGCACAGCAGCACCTCCACTTCCTAAGAAAGTTGAGGCAAGCAAGGCTCCTCCCCTATCTTAACTGCATTTTACAGCAGTACCACTGACAGTGTCCTGACAAGTTGCTTCTCTATCTGATAGAGATAGCTGGAGCAGCTGAGCATTGGACCGGAAGTCCCCACAAAGAACTGTGAAAACAGCTGAGAGGGTTATAGGATTCCTACCGTACACTGGGGACATTTATCAAGAGTGCCGAATGTGCAGGGCCCTTATTATTATTAAGGATCCCATTCATCCATCAAGCATTTAGCATCCTCTTTGACTTTCTACTATTAGACAAGAAACTACGACGCATAAAAACACGCATGGTCAGGATGAGAAACAGTTTCTTTTCCCAGGCCATTAGGTTTCTGAACTTTCTGCCGATCCATATTCCAAGTGTCACTGGTTAATCTGTTCTGTACCTTTCGATACTTAATACTTAGCACTTGATTTTGTTATTTATGTGTGATTTATCTGTAGATTTTATCCTTAGCTTCTTAAATTATTGTGTCTTATGTGTACTACTGTGCTTTACACCCTGGTTTGGAGAAACATTGTCTTGTTTCTATATACATTATAGAACTTCGTGTCTATTGCTTTGGATTTCTAGCATCTGCAGACTTTGAGTCATTTTTAAAGTAATTTGATTCCAAACAATTGGTTTATTGATCACTACAGATGTCTCTCTGGTGCTTCCCACTCCTTCCACTCTCCCTTCTCCTTTTCTCAACCATGATTCCCCTCTTCCTGCCCCCTTCTGATTCTCATTCCACAATAGAGACCCATATCAGAATCAGATTTAACATCATTTACATATGTCATGATTTTTTTGTAGCAGCAGTACAGTGCAATACATAAAATTACTACAGTGCTGTGCAAAGGTCTTAGGCACCCTAGCTATATATTTGTGTGCCTAAGAGTTTTGCACAGTCCCGTAAATGAATCGCACCATGTGCCACTCATAAGATTTACTCATATTTCAGGATTTATTGTTTGTAATTCCCTTTGAGGACATTGGAGAAAGTTGTCTTTTTGAACCCTACAGATGTTCTGATGAATTGGGAAGAGAATTCTAGGACTTAGGCCCAGGGGTGTTGTAGGGCAGTGATACATTTCCAAATCTGGAAGGTATGCAACACACTTTTCGTCCCTCTTCCCTCCGGGAGAAGGCTCAGGAGCTTGAAGACTCGTACAGCCAGATTTGGGAACAGCTTCTTTCCAACTGTGAACGGATCTTTTTTTCGACTGCTGAACGGATCCTGACCCGGATCTGGGCCGGACCTGCCTCTCGGTTTTTTTTTGCACTACCTTACTTTCCATTTTTCTATTTTCTACTTATGATTTATAATTTACATTTTTAATATTTACTATCGATTTGTAATCCTCGGAGCGGAAGGCGCAGAATCAAATATCGCTGTGATGATTGTACGTTCTGGTATCAATTGTTTGGCGACAATGAAGTATAAAGTATGAGGTATGTAGAGGGGAACCTGGAGAGGTGGTGGTTTCTCATGTTCCTGCTGCCCTTGGGAGTTGTTGCCAGTGTCCAGGTGAATAAGTGCAATGTATTGTGTAAATGGTAGACATTTCTGCAACGTGTACCAATGCTGGAGAGGGGTAAAAAATGAGCCTGTTTGGCAGGCTGCCAGTCATGCAGGCTACTTTGTCCTGATGGTCTCCATCCTTTTGAACGTTGTTAGAGCTGCACTCATTTAGGCTTAAAATGTCTGAAGGACTTTTAGCTCTGGAGGCAAGTGTCCAGGGTCAGGGAGGTAGTGATGTGAAACCCTAAGAAAAATGAATATTGATTTTACCTGAGATGTAGGATCATCCTATTGAATCCTTGAACAATGTGGTAAACCATATATATATGTTGTAACTGGGTTACCTGTCTGGACACGCCCATCTGCTGATTGCCCCTGTGGCTCCTCCCACAGACCCCTGAATAAAGGCGATTGGGCCTTGGCTCCTCCTCTCAGTCTGGGGGGCAGACACTCAGCATGCTGGAGGTCACATTTTACTGCGAATAAAAGCCTTTCAGTATTTATTCTACTTTCAGTCTTTTGGAGTTATTGATGGTGCATCAAACAATGATCTGCAAATGGATTTAGGACACCTTTATGGAGATGCAGGTATCCAACTTGCAAATTCCCATTCTCCAAGTTCCTACACTCATAGCTGATAGTATTTGTGATGTTGATAGTACTTTATCATTGTTCAAGTGTTCTCAGTAGCCTTCAGGCACAAACACATTATAGATTCACAGGAGGGGGCAGAATTTTTGTAAACAAGCAATGTGTGCAGAGAACTACTTCAAACCCAGATTCTTTAAATCTCCAAGTGCACTCCTCAGTATTCATCTTGTAATCTCATTACCTCTGTTTTCATTTGGCTTTTGTTTCTGGTTTTAAACTTGCTGAATTATTTTCTCTCCCATATCCAAGGACATTTCTTTATCTTCTAGTGACTGATTCTAATGAGTTCTGGGAGGCATCTCTCTCTTTCTCTCTCTCTCTCTCTGTCTCCTCTTGATATTCCAATTTGTGCAACTCCTCTCTGCACCAAGCCTGACATTGAGCACACTGGTGCAGGATATTTTTTCCTGAACTTTTGCCAACATTAGTCAGGGCTCCCATTTGTTTCACAATTCACCTTATTGTGCAGTACATGTTGCAGCTGTATTTTGAGAGCACACACCAGGCAATCAAAGTAAGTGACACAAGTTTGGAAGTATAATTGTCTGTGCAATGATAAACTTCATAAGTTTCGGCCTTAATCTGCCCTGTGCAATATTATCGCTCAGTGTTTTCACAAGAAATTCCTCTCTTAATTTAACAGAAGAATGAGCCCGTTTGTTTCAGGTGAGCTGTAACTCTCCTAAAACAATTGTCACACTGGTTTGATACAAATGCTACAATGGGATAAGTCCAATGTTATCAGAGACCTCTGTTCATTGTGAAAGGTCAGAAGTAAAGCAACATGCTCTACTACCAGGGCGTTTCTGTTGAGCAACTTGTAAGTATAGATTCTCACCTCAGTGTAAGTTCACAGGCTTATCTCTTAAAACTGTACATTGCTTTAATTTCCATATGTCAAATATGAATTGCATTTTTAACTGTACCATTGAAATCCTGAAAAATCTGTCAATGTATTTTTAATAGAATTAACTTTGGCAATCTCTTCTTCATTAGAGTATTGAGATGCATGAACATCCTCTCAGAAACTGGCCCTGAATTTAAGAATTGTTGTAGGGTATCTTCAAGATTCAATGCAGCTAAGAACTGAGTCAAACAACAATATTTAATGTTTGTCCTTTCTAGATGTTAAAAGCCTGTAGTTATTGAGGGACAACTGAGGGAGGTCAGGTGTCCCACTGTGTTAGTAAAGTCTTAATTTTAAAGTTAAGGTGACAGAATGGTTTGATTTACTAAAACATCTGTAAGAAGCTGTGAAATCGCTCTCTACCTCCGCTTCCTAAAGCAGCAATGATACATGCACTTAGACTTATTGTCAGTACAAAAGTGTCCCAGAATTCATAACTGTTATTCACATGTGAAATGTGTCTAATCCTTTAGTATCTACAGTGTGTCATGCTGTGTTGTTGGGTTGAGTGGGCAGTGCAGGTGATGGTTCCACTTCTCAGCTCCAGTGGCTGGGGTTCTTTTGTAATCTCTGGTGCCATCAGCATGGAGTTTGCAAAATCTCTTTCCAACTCTGCCTCATAGAACATAGAATATTATAGCATTATACAGGCCCTTTGGTCCACAATGTTGTGCTAACCTTTTAACCTATTCTAAGATCAATCTAATCCTTCCCGCCAACATTTTTCTATTTCCCATTTGCCTGTCAAAGGGTCTCTGGATTGTCCCCATTGTATTTGCCCCTACCACCAATTTATGCTGCACATTCCATGCAACCACCACACTCTGTGTAAAAATAACCTACCTCTGACAAATGCCCTGAGCTTTCCTCCTCTGAGCTTCTTCTCACGTTATAAAGATACAGGTAGAATAATTGGTGTCTGTATATTGCCCCAAAGTGGAAGGGTGGCAGGAGAGTGGGGAGTTGAGCATGTTGGAGAGAATCAAAGTTCATCAAAGTTCAAAGTACATACAGTATTGTACTTGTCAACGTGGAGTGGAGAGCGAGTTTGTGAATCTGGCAAGAGCAGAGGGCGTTGGGAGGTGGAGTGCAGTGGTGAGGTGAAGTGCAGGGCAGGTGGTAGAGAAGGAGTGCCAGGGGCAGGGTGTAGCATGGGTGCAGACAGACCTAGCCTTGAGGCATCAAGCATGGTCATTTGATTCCAAACAATTGGTTTATTGATCATTACAGAATCTCTCTCTGGTGTTTCCCACTCCCTTCCCTCTCCCTTCCCTTTTTCCCAACCATTTTCCTCTCCCTGCCCCCTTCCCACACTCCGTCCACAATAGAGACCCTTATCAGCATCAATTTTATTATCACTTACATATGTCATGAAATTGTTTTTTTTGTGGTAACTTTACAGTGTAATGCATAAAATTACTACAGTACTGTGCAAAATCTTAGGTACCGTAGCTATATATATATATGTGCCTAAGGCTTTTGCATTGTATTTTATGTCACTATATACAACCCTGAGATTCATTTTCTTGTAGGCATACTCAATAAATCCAATAACCATAAAAGAACCAATGAAAGACCATAAGGAAGTAAGTAGATGGAACAGAATTGATGGGATTACACAGACAGCCAGCATTGACTTGACAGGATGAATCACCTCATCTTGGTTAAGAAGTTGAGTTTGTGGTACTACTTAGTGTATATTCTTGATTGAAGTTGGACATTCTCAGAATAAACTTCAGTGTCTTGATTCCAACAATGTATCAAGGTCATGCCACAGGACACATTTGGTTGTTAAATATACACCCACTATAGATACTCTACTGATTCACCTTTAAAAAGTACGACAACTTTGAAAACCATTAAATATCTACATGTTCTACTTTCTGTTGTCAGTTAATCATTTGCATGCATGAAAACATAAAATTAACCAAAGATTTGCAACAAGGACATCAAGGGTTTTCATAGTCTTTCATAAGGTGACTTCCTTATGGTCTTTCATTGATTCTTTTATGGTTATTGGATTTATTGAGTATGCCTACAAGAAAATTAATCTCAGGGTTGTATATAGTGACATAAAATAGCATGCAAAAGCCTTAGGCACATATATATAGCTGGGATACCTAAGATTTTTGCACAGGACTGTAGTAATTTCATAGATTCCTTTCCAGTCTTGTCTGTTCCTGGCATTTTTGCCATCCCACGAGTCAACGTGGGAGTTAGATTAGTGCCGGTTACATCTTGTGTTCTGTCATTCGATAATCTATCTGCCTCATTTGGAGTAAGTAACTCTAGATGTTACTCTAGATTTTTCTGCACCTGTGTGTCCTTCAGGTTGAAGATAACCATGGTTCATCCCATAGTTTCCTCACATTGGCTCCTTTCTAATATTAAAATCGCAGTCACTTCATCCTCAAATTTGAGAAATAACCCAAGATTCTAGGTCAACGTAAGAGCCAGGAATTTTAATTTGCTTGAAGATGTTCCTGACATTAGCCAGCCTCATTTTATGCAGAAGATATCTGACAAACTATGTCCTGCATTTACTTCCTGGGGTGAATTCTCTGCTGCATATCTCATCAGTTTCTCTGCAGTTACTGGAGCAGCTTGAAACTTCATATGGAACAGTTTCTTCAACTTCACTGTCTTTCCCAAATGCTGGTAGTGTACTTCACTTTAACTTTCTATTCGGAAACATTGCCTTGCCTTGAAACTCTTCTCTCAAACCTTCTGTCCAGCTGTTGACTGCTTCAGCATGTCACAAAGATGTACTATTTCTCTATGAACCTTCCAGCTCCACTAGATGTTTAGCTTATTTGTGCAAATCATTACCAATTCATCCAAAGGCATAAAATTTTCAATATATTTCTTATAAATCCGCTCCTTGAGAAGCTGCATTGTTTTGTTTTTTTTAATCTTTTCGTCCCTTGGGTAATTTAACTGTGTTCCTTATTTAGCTCATTGGAACCCAGCTTATACCCGTGGTCTGTAGATGTCTATGAGCTCTAGAGTCTTTGGATCCTCCCAAGCCCACCTGACAAGATGCCTGCCCAGACAAAGCAGCACACTCCAGAGAGAAAGGCTTCTCTACATCCCTCTCCTCAGGACTTCTAACATTACAAGATTATATTCCCCCAATCTGAGAGATATGATTCTGTCCAGTGCCATGACTGCTGGCAGATATTCAAGCACAAAACTACAACAAATAACTTTAGCTACGTGTCCTTGTCAGACAACCAGCAATCTCCCTTGCGCACCACTCCATCTAGATACATTATGGCCTGATACAGCAACTGCTCTGCCCCTGACCACAAGGAACTATTTTGTGGAAACAGCACAGCACGACACAGATGCAATCTTCCCCTCCATGGATTCTGTCTATACTTCTCGCTGATTCTGTAATACAGCCTGTAATCCAAGACCCCGAGACCATACCCACCTCAGAAATTCTCTATTTTCCCCTAACCTATTGGACAGAAGATACAAAAGCCTGGAAGCATATACCAAGCTCAAGGACAGCTTTTATCCCTCTGTTATCATCAATATGTGCCTTGCCATATCATTGTCTATCTATGACCATGATTGTTCTTGCAAATTCTTTTACAGAAGTGGTTTGCCATTGCCTTCTTCTGGGCAGTGCCTTTACAAGACAGGTGGCCCCAGCTATTATCAATACTCTTCAGAGGTTGTCTGCCTGGCACTAGTGGTCGCATAAACAGGACTTGACATATGCACCAGCTCCTCATACGACCAACCACCACCTGCTCCCATGACTTCACGTGACCCTGTTCAGGCGCGGGCCAGCACGGTCAGTTGTGCTACACCTTGCCTAATGCTGCTTGTAGGCAAGTGGAGGGCAGGAGTGGCTTACACCTCCTTTGGTAGAGACATTTCTCCTCCCCTTTGTTATGTCCATTAAATAGTTCCCTAGTACAATAAGAATACTCTTGACCTTAGAAATTAGCTTGTTATAATCTTGCACCTTTTTCGCACTGTTTTCTCTGTAGCTTTCGACTGCGTCCTGCATTCTTTTACTGCGTACTACCTCAATGCACTATGTAATGATTTGATCTGTATGAACAGTATGCAAGACAAGTTTTTCTCTATAGTTCAGTGTGACAATAATAAAACAATTGTGATTCCAATTCCTCTGAAGGTGTCACCTATATAGGCGTAGAGCACTTTCTGATCCATCTTACAGGAAGGTGGTGGAAATACTCTCAATGTGCATTTTTCCAATCACAGAACTTCTCACTGTGATATCAGTGAGCATATTAATGCTCACTCCATCAACAGAGATGATGATCTTTTATATTATCTTTATCTTCAGATGTAAAATTAAGTATTTCTCATTTCAACCTATTTAGCCTCAGACTTTGCCAGTTGTACTGGTCTGTTCCACTTACTGTCTTTATTGCTTTCGAGGCATATGGGAGTAACCTTCCTTATTGGCCACTAACTTGAAGGCCTTGGTTCCCTGTGCCCTGTCCTGTGGTGACTGTAACACCAGGTCATTTTCAATGATGTTCTGAGAAGGAGTGTTTCACGGCGAAGCTGCCTGTCTCTTCTAACCTTGCAGCCTGCAATCTCCCCAAAGCACTCATGTGACCTCCTGGTTTCCTGCAGCATTCAGGTGTCTCTTTGGCATTGTCATTTCTGTGGCTTGTTTTCCATCTGTCCTCAGAGCTCCCTAGTGAGGTTACCTCACAGTCTCCCTGCTGGTGGTAATCTTACCAAACCCTCCCCCCCACTCACCCCTGAACAATAAGCCCACTTCATCTGTGCACATATCTTGAATTCTCTCAACAACCTTCAAAGCATTGAATTGAAATGCCCCTTAAAAACTTTTACAATGGCCTCATAAGAGTATTCATCTGTGGTTCATGGTTCATGATAGACGCTCTAACATCCTATAGATCTCTGATCCTACCAGCAATATGGCCTTCTTCTCCTTGTGTATCCAGTGCTTCTGTTCTCCACTGAGATGTTAATGATGTCATTCACTCTAGAGAACAAATCAACATGGTCTTTATACAGGGCAAATAACAGGGCAGCGTATAAGATGATGAGAGGCATTAATCATGTGGATAGTCAGAGGCTTTTTCCCAGGGCTGAAATGGCTAGCGCGAGAGGGTACAGTTTTAAGGTGCTTGGAAGTAGGCACAGAAGAGATGTCGGGGTAAATTTTTTACTCAGGGTGTGGTGAGTGCGTGGAATGGGCTGCCGACGACGGTGTTGGAGGTGGATACAATAGGGTTTTTTAAGAGACTCCTGGATAGGTACATGGGGCTTAGAAAAATAGAGGGCTATGGGTAACTCTAGGTAATTTCTAAGGTAAAGACATATTTGGCTCAGCTTTGTGGGCCAAAGGGCCTGTATTGTGCTGTAGGTTTTCTATGTTTCTATGTTTCTAAGTGCCTGAGACTCCTCATACACCTCAATTCCCTAAAGTACTGAGCACCCTGCTCCTTGCCATCCTCACCATCCATGTTAATCTCAGACCACTGTCTATCTACTTTCCCCAAACTGGATCTGCCTTCTGTTACTCTCTCAAACAGCCACAGTCAATTGATTACATAGAGCATTGAGCTAGAATAAGGTAGAACAATAATAATGTAGAATAAATTGTATTAGCCTCTGAGAAAATGCGATAAGGTACAAAGTCATACGGAGATAGATTGTGAGATCAAGAGCCTTCAGTACATCATGTGATCGTGAAAAGAGACTCTGAAAATGCAAACAATTGTTTCCTTATTTCTTTGCTTCCGCCAGTGATTCCCTCAGATCACAGGTGTCCACCAATTGCAGTGTCAGCAAAGTTTTGAAAAGCTCTTTTTCATGAACTCACAAAACTTAATACATGTTAGTAAGTCAAACTTGTCATCAATGTAATGTTTGCAGATGTTGCCACAAGTACTATCATTTGGATCTAACAACATTTATTTTAATGAAGGCATTCTCAATTAAACATCCTGGTATGACAATTCTTTAAGGTCAGATTTTCTGAGACACTTCATCCTTACATGGACACCAGCCTTCATATACTACAGGAAGGGGTGCAATTCTTCCCCACGATCCTTGCTTATAATGAGCTACAGGATCTCCGAAGACTGAGATACTGCATTAAATGCCCTTTGGCCCGTCAACTCTGTGCCAACCATCAAGCACCCATTTACACCAATCCTAAGTAATCCCAAGCTAATCTCCTCATTTTTATGAACACTCCAAATTCTACCACTTCCCTGCAAATTAGGAGCAATTTCCAGTAGTTAATTAACCTACTAACCTTCACATCTTCCCCTTCACCATCAGATTTCTGAACGGTTCATGAATCCATGACACTACCTCCCTGTTTTGCTTTCTTTATGCGCAACTTTTTTGTCTATTTTTAAAATATTTCTTATTGTAACTTAAAATATTTTTCTTCTGTATTGTACTGTATTGCTGCAGCAAAACAACAAATTTCATGAAATTTGTCAGTGAGAGTAAACCTGATTCTGAAATTGGACTGCCCAGAGGAAATCCATGCATCCACCGAGGGAACACACACATTTCATATTAAAAAGCACCAGCAGTTAGGATTGGACCCAGGTTACCAGAACTGAGGCAATGATCTACAAGGTGCCTCACTGTGTCATATTTCCATTTTCTGATAATATTTAATATTATGAATGTCTATCTCAATATGTTTTGTTCAGTTTTATTGCTTCAATTCGAACAGCAAAAAACATATTCAGTCATCTTCAAAGATTTTTGTTTCTGTAGTCCTGGCTTTCTCTGTTCCTACTCACCATTAAAATTAAATCATTTAAGTGCTATTGTGTTTTTACCCTAATGTACCATTTCACAAGTATCAGTATTAAATGTTATCTGCTATAGATGTCCACTTACTTCCTCAGCCTCGGTTAGTATACTCGTCACGTGTTTACATTGCTGAATCCTATGTCTTATCCAGATAGTTAAATTAATCTTCATGTACATGGGACCAGGGTTCTAAAAGCGGATTTTGGAGGAGCATAATTGTATACAGCTCTCCCCCTCTCCAACAAGAAACACTAGCTCCTCTTTCGTTTTCTTCTGGGTATTTCTGGCATTTTCCACTTTCATGTCAGATTTTTGCAGTTTTCTTTAATCTCATTTGATCTCGCTCTGAGATCTCTTTCCTGGCCTATCCCATATCCAAACAGTAACTGCCTCTACATGGACAAGAAACTTTTGATGGGAAAATCAGTAATTCTGGATTGTTCAAAAAGCTCAAGATGCAGAATGTTGTTTAAGTGTTTTTTCTAGGCTTTCTCATCTGTTAAACAGTCTTGTTGTCAGTCTACCTGTCCATTCAACTATAGGACCATCTCATCCAGGTGTCTTAAAAACCTTTCAGCTTCCCAAGCATCTTCTCCTTAGTAATAGGAACTATACTCACTTCTGCCACCCGACACTCTTGAGTTTCTGGCATACTGCATTAGATAGTAACTTGTTGCAGAAGATCATAAGGGAGCAGCGAATAGTGAGGGAGATACCATTGCCAGGGCTTTTACTTAATCCTGTTGATGTATGGGGAGATGTTTATCATCTGCAATTCGTTACAGTGGAGAAGGGACCAGAGATGATGGTTTAATAGGAGGTCAGGGTTGAATGCAGAAAGATTTATGGGAATGGTTTATCGGCAAACTTATTGGGCCAAGAGAGAGAACTGATTTTCCTTCTCTGCAAGCACTGAATTGCAGGATTACTCAAGGATAGGGAAACCAATTGACCATGGTTAAAAGAGAAACCACCATTTTACACAGAGGTTTTGGTAAAGGGCTTTAACAGGTGACTTATCACCTGTGTGTGGATTGGGTGCATGCATTCCATTCTGCCTCTGCTCAACCTAGCAATGGTCTCTAGCTTTAGAGTTTTAGCTTTCTAACTGTTTACCTAAGGCAAACTCACCAGTTACGAGGAGTTACTATTATCCCAATTGCTTCAATTTTGCCAAGCACTTGTACTTTCCTTTGTCATGTCCATTTACACAACATACTTGTATGTAACTGTTCTCATCAAACAGTTCAATCGGGTTAATATAATACTTTCATAAGCTTGTTCTGACCTTCATATATTAGCATACACTTTCCCAAAGCCAATTCATTTAGGGTTCCAAAGCTTTCCATTGACAGGGGACTGACATGCTTGTAGCTGAATAGTTTATTCTACTGGCCATTTTTAAACGTCTAATATTTTGTCAATTTCCACCATTACTTTCTTCAGTTATTTAAAAAAGATCCCCACTGGACTGAGTAACATTTCTAGCTATGGGGTGGCATGGTAGAATAATGGTTAGCATAGCACTATTGCCGTGCTAGCTGTAATATCTGGGTTCAATTCTCACTACTGTCTGTAAGGAATGTGTACGCTCTCCCTATAACAGTGTGGGTGCTCTGCTTTCATCCCATATTCCAAAAATATACAGGTTAGAGTTAGTGAAGCAGTGGGCATGATATAATTGGCACCAGAAGGGAGCTGACACTTACAGTTGCTCAAAACAATCCTTGCTGATTGGATTTGACAAGAATGATGCATTTCACTGTTTGTTTCAATGTACATGTGACCCATAAATCCAATCTTCTATAAAATATTTTTTTATTTTGAAGACCGCCAATTGTTAAGTAAAGCCGTCTAGACTTCAGAAGGTATAAAAGATAATACTGAAGGACTTCACTTGAATGAAGAGTTTGTGGTTAGGGCAGAGAAGTTTAGAAGGGAAGGAGAGATGGTAAAATCATGAACAGTTATATTGAACTAGAAAAAAAGTAAAACTGCTTTCAGTGGTGCCAAGGGGATGTAGCCAAAAGACACCAACTGACCAAAGAGTCAGAAATGAGATCGGGAAATGAGAAACAATGTTGCAATCTGAAAGCTACAAGGGCTGGGATATTGAATTCAATAGTAGCTTTCAAAAGTGTAAAACAAGTTAAAGGTTCACTGAATTAGAGCAAATAAGCTTGATCATTATCTACTACTAAAGTGTTGATTCTACAATGGATCTCCTTTGTTTCTTGTTGTTCATTTTTATGTCTTGTGGCACATTGTGTGGCGGAGCAGGGAGGTACTGCTGCAGTTGTACAAGGCCTTGGTGAGACCACACCTGGAGTATTGTGTGCAGTTTTCCTCCTCTAATCTGAGGAAAGACATTCTTGCCATAGAGGGAGTACAAAGAAGGTTCACCAGACTGATTCCTGGGATGGCAGGACCTTCATATGATGAAAGACTGGATCGACTAGGCTTATACTCGTTGGAATTTAGAAGATTGAGGGGGGAACTTATTGAAACGTATAAAATCCTAAAGGGATTGGACAGGCTAGATGCAGGAAGATTGTTCCCGATGTTGGGGAAGTCCAGAACGAGGGGTCACAGTTTGAGGTTGAAGGAGAAGCCTTTTAGGACCGAGATTAGGAAAAACTTCTTCACACAGAGAGTGGTGAATCTGTGGAATTCTCTGCCACAGGAAACAGTTGAGGCCAGTTAATTGGCTATATTTAAGAGGGAGTTAGATAAGGCCCTTGTGGCTAAAGGGATCGGGGGTATGGAGGGAAGTCAAGTACAGGGTTCTGAGTTGGATGATCAGCCATGATCATACTGAATGGTGGTGCAGGCTCGAAGGGTCGAATGGCCTACTCCTGCACCTATTTTCTATGTTTCTATGTTTCTATTCCTGGCATTTCCATAGCACTTGACTATTTTTTTTAATGAGATGAGTCGCCAACGTGACGCTCAACCCAGCATGAATGGAAAGCATTCAAGGAGCCGGCCAGAGCCGACCAGATTCGAACTAAGGACCATTCACCTTGAAGTCCATTGCTGATGCTACTAAATCGCTGGCCGGCATCCATTGATGTACCATTCCATGTTGTGTGTGTGTGTGTGTGTGTGTGTGTGTGTGTGTGTGTATATATGTTGATTTACTTAACATGTATTGAAGTATTTTCACGAACTCATGAAAAAGTGCCTTCCCAAACATTGCTAACACTTCAAAGTTTGCAGGGTCAGGGAAAATGGTTTCTTTGCCACCAATTGGTGAATTTCTATGATATGATGGGATCACTGGCAGAAACAAATAGCAAGAACTGTTTGAATTCTCAGAGTATCTTTTCATGACCATAAGATACACCAAAGAACTTCACAAACAGTGAAGCATTTTTTGAAGTGTAGCTAGAGTTACAATATAGGAACTAGAGTTCAGAGAAGAGAGTAATGCATCAAATGGATCAACAAATATTAATAGCTATGGATATCTCCTAGTTGTTAAATGGATTCACAGGCCAGTGGGAGCACAGTCTTAACCAAATAAATATGGGAACAAATAAAACACAAGGAGTGGAAATGAAATTCAAGAGTTAGTATTCTCATGTTTTTGAATTCTAATCCCACTTAGAGTGAAACAATTTATCTCTGTTGCTGATTTTACTACCTATCTTTATCATCTAACTTAGAAATGTTGTTCTTGCAGAATTCACTGAAATCAAAACACTGATATATTTATGCCTTATAGCATAGTGCTCATGCTTGTAAAATTATAATTTAATTTCCCAGTTGCTTTATGATAAGAGAATGCTGTGTGGCTTGACAATTTTTTTTATATAGTCCAACAGAAGATAGAAGCCTGATTGCAGCAGTAACAGCTCTGCATTATTCATAGTTTTGTCACATTTGCCAAGAGTAGTGCAGCCCTGGGAGATTATATCAGTTGTTCGGTGATTTGTTCTATGCCTATCCATTATTTATATCACAGGGCCGTTGAGAAATTGCAGGGGGTGTAAGTTACACGCACGACATTGGTTGAAGTGCTGCGACATTGCTATGAATGCCATCCATCACAACACTTGAACCTTATTACCATGGATGTCACAAGGACTACTTATGACAGGCACTATGCGTTCGCTCTGAATTTTAAAAGTACAGTCTGGTCTCTGTGGTTTAAGATCCACAACTGGGAAAGGAAGGATTACATCAAGAATGGTATGAAATGGGGAAAGGCTGTTTGCATATTTCCAGACTCCAAGACTTATTGAGCACCAATCTGTTTGTAGCAGGAACTTCCTGTTAAATTAGACAGAGGCTACACGATAACTTCATGATGAAAGATGAGAAGTTGTGTATCACTTCTCAACGTCTACATCTTAGCCTGTGTTGCCAGTAATGTCCTGCCATGCATATCTTTACGGAACCCTTGTCATCAATAATTTCAGAATACAGATAAATCATTCCAGGAAAGTTGTGTCCCAGACTGCATTTCAATTGCACCTCCTATCTCCCCTAACTGTAAGCCTCTGGAACCTGATATTATAATCCAGCTCAGTGTAGCTGCACAGCAGAAATTGGAAAACTATGAAATTGTGAAGTTAGAAAGTTGAGAGAAGGGAACAAAATATAGATTAGAACACCCTTCTAAAGAAGAGCAATAGTACAATATACTCTGGAGTCATGTAGGTGCTGATGGATTGTGGAAGATTCTTTGCTCCCTGGGAATCAAAATAGCACTCAAGTCCTGTCACAAGATGGAGACATAACCCTTCAGGTGATAATTGTAATCCAAGACACTCAGAGAGAAGAATATATCTTGATTTGCCCTTCAACGGGCAATCACGTTTCTCCTGCTGAGATGTATGAAAATGCTGGTAGCTTTCCCTGCGATTTTATACTTGCCCTTTCTGTGATACATTGCAGTGCAGCGAGTGAAACACGACTTGTATATCATCATGCACAGAGTTTGTGAAAGTTAAGTGCCCAATCAATTTGCAATGCCTGTACTTACAGTGTCAAACTTATGTAAATTTTTGGGAAGCCTTGTATATCTCGTTTCTACCCTCAAACATGAGCAAGGGTTGAAGCTTCCCAGGTTTGCTATTGTGCCTGCTTGCCTTCAGCAAGAGTTAAAACCAGTTCTTCTACCCACTTGGCTCTTGGGTGTCAGAGCTTTAAGAAAATAAAAAGATTTAACCTGTCAACAAAACTTAAGGCACCCAGAAATTCATTCCACATTGATATCACTGAGTGCTCTGTTTAGTAGTACAGGTGCTTTCTACGTTGTTTCTAAGTCCTCTTGGGGTGGACTATTGACCTCACAATCTACCTCCTTATGGCCTACACTTATTGACTGCCTGTACTGTATTTGCTCTGTCCTACCTCAATGCACTGTATGTCGATGGCATACAAAGCAAAGTTTTTCACTGTACCTCAGAACATGTGACAATAATAAACTTACTGTAAGTTCATTCAATAGAAGACACCAGGATTAGAAACAGTTACTACTCCTCAACTATTAGGTTCTCGAACCAAAGGTGATATTACACTTGCCCCATCACTGAAATCTTCCCACAACTTATTTACTCACTTTCACGGACTCTTCATCTCAAGTTTTTGGTATTTATTGTTTATTTGTTTATTATTATTATTTCTTCCTTTTTGTATTCACACAGTTTGATGTCTTTTGCACATTGGTTGAGCGCACAAGTAGGTGTGGTCTTTCACTGATTCAATTATACATTTATTGAGTATGCCCACGAGAAAATGAACTTCGGTGTTGTATATGGGGACGTATAGGTACCTTGATAATAAATTTACTTTAAACTTTGAACTCTGCATTTTGGAAGCAGAGTACAAAATGCCAATAACATGGCAGATAGTTGAAGACCCTTTAGGGTATGGTGATTTAAATCTAGAAACCCATTTATATGATTTCCTCTTAACAAGAGGAACAGACATAGGGAATGGTAGTTTAATAGTAAGGTACTAGATGAGTGGATAGTGTATCATTAATCCCAAATGCACAAGTCCAAATCTTGTCATGGTGATTAAGCAATCCCAATTCATGTCAAATCATTAAAAAAGAGGATCATCTCAATATCTGTGACAAACTTGTCTCATTCACTAATTTATGGTGATATGGGACTCAAGGCATGTCCAGATACAATTAAGCATTGAAATCTGGAGGTTGATGAGTCACATAGTTTGGAAGCAAGCCTAACAACTCGTCAAGTCCAACCCAATCATCAAGCAACCATTTACACTAAACATTCAATAACTCCATCTATTATCTCCACATCCGTCTTCCAGATTTGATCACCCACCTACACACTCAGGGCAATTTGCAGTGGCCAACTAAACTATTTAAGATGTGGGAGGAGATTGGTACACCCAAAGGGAACACAGGTAGTCACAGGGAGGACATGTAAATTCTACACCGGCTGCACTGGAGGCCGGATTTGAACCTGGGGCTGTGGAATGAACAGGCTGTAGATCCACTCACTGAGCTGTTGTGTACCCACACTGTGTCTATGTCCGTGTTACTCATCCCTAGCACACAGGAATATCATCCAACACTGACATTGTAAATATGATCTGTGAGAGGGAGGTGAGTCAGCTGTTCCGGAGGCAGAAGACCAGGGAAGCGCCAGGCCCAGACGGCATGTCGCCCTCCTGCCTGAAGACCTGCGCTGATCAGCAGGCCCCCATCTACACACGGATCTTCAATAGATCACTGGAGTTGCGTGAAGTCCCTCATTGCTTCAAGTGCCCCATTATCATTCCAGTCCCTAAGAAACCCACTATCAAGGGACTAAATGACTACAAGCCTTTTGCCTTGACATCTGTGGCCATGAAATCCTTTGAGAGACTAGTGTTGGCTCACCTGAAGGACATCACAGGCCCCCTGCAGTTTGCTTATTGGGCAAATAGGTCAGTGGATGATGCAGTCAACATGGGACTGCATTACATACTACAACACCTCGACAACCCAGGAACTTCTGCGAGGGTCCTGTTTGTTGACTTCAGCTCGGCGTTCAACAGCATCGTCCCAGAAATCCTCCACTCCAAACTCACCCAGCTCACTGTCTCCCCCGCCATCTGTCAGTGGATCACAAGCTTCCTGACTGACAGGGTGCAGCAAGTGAGGCTGGGGAGCATCATTTCTAGCACCCGGACAATCAGTACCGGTGCCCCCCAGGGATGTGTGCTCTCCCCACTGCTCTCCTCCCTTTACACTAATGACTGCACCTCACAGGACCCATCTGTTAAACTCCTGAAGTTTGCAGACGACACAACTGTCATTGGCCTTATCTGAGATGGTGATGAGTCTGCATACAGACGGGTGGTGGAACGACTGGCCCTCTGGTGTGGTCAGAACAATCTGGAACTAAATATGCTCAAGACTGTGGACATGACAGTGGACTTCAGGAGGAGCCCCCCAATACTCCCCCCACTCACTATACTCAACAGTATTGTGTCTGCTGTGGAGACGTTCAGGTTTCTGGGTGTCACAATCTCCCAGGACCTGAAGTGGACACCCAACGCGGACACTCTTATCAAAAAGGCTGAGCAGAGGTTGTATTTCCTACGTCAACTCAGGAAGTACAACCTGCTTCAGGAGCAGCTGATTCAATTCTATTCAGGAATAATCCAGTCTGCTCTCTGTTCGTCCATCACTGTCTGGTTTGGATCAGCTACCAAACAAGACAAGAATAGACTCCAAAGAACCATCAGGGCTGCGGAAAGGATTATTGGTGTGAAGCTGCTCTCGATCCAGGGCTTATATGCATCTAGAGTCAGGAAGCGAGCAAGCAGCAAGATTGTAGACCCATCACACCCTGGACATCACCTGTTCCAACTCCTTCCTTTTGGTAGGCGCTTTAGATCACTGTATGCCAGGACAAATAGGTACAAGAACAGTTTCTTTCCGTATGCCATCAGTCTTATGAACACTTGAATTTTAGTCTATTATAAACCAAGTCCACCTGTACCTACACAGGTATACCTCATTGTATATAGTTCACGATTATTTGCAATATTGTTTTGTTTGCTTTTTGATTCTGTACAGCGAGAGCTCAGGGAAACCGGCATCAAATACCCTGTATGTGTCCACATACTTGGCGATAATAAAGGATTCTGAGTGTGAAATAAACTTGATACATACAGTTAAGACACTTCATTGCAAGCACCTGTTTGGTGGCACAGGTAGTCCTAATTTTTACGAAATTAAAAAAAAACATTCTGGTGTTCTTAGCTTGTTATCCATATATGGTGGTATTAAAACTACAAATGTGGCACTTCCCACAGCTGATTCTGCTTGGTTTTCTGACAGGTTCCAGATAACTTTCAAACAGTCGAGTCACAAGAGACTGTAGATACTGGAATCTTGAACAGCAAACAAGAAAATGGAGGGATTCAGCGAGTTAGGCAACATCCACAGAGGCAAATATGCCATCATTGCTTTGGGTTGAGACTCTTTATTGATCCAGGTGAAGAGGCTTGAACCAGAGTTTTGACTGTCCATTTTCCCCCACTGCTGCTGCCTAATTCTGAGTTCTTCCAGCTCCTTGTTTGAATTTCTGAAGTGGTTGGGCTGTGTCGATGATCCACTGATATCATGGAATAATTTTGCCCAAAATAAAGGTCTAACAAAAGGCTAGGGTGATTCTTTCTTACAGAACACTCAACTTTTAAATGCAATGGAGTGGTATCAACATTTTTAAGTAGTTGTAATTCCACTTCAAATCAGTACCAAACTGCAATGCATTTAAAGGACATTATTCTTAGTACTAGCAATGAGGAAGGGTTAATTAGCGATCTTGTCGTGAGAGGCCCCTTGGGTAAGAGTGACCATAATATGGTGGAATTCTTCATTAAGATGGAGAGTGACATAGTTAATTCAGAAACAAAGGTTCTGAACTTAAAGAGGGGTAACTTTGAAGGTATGAGACGTGAATTAGCTAAGATAGACTGGCAAATGACACTTAAAGGATTGACGGTGGATATGCAATGGCAAGCATTTAAAGGTTGCATGGATGAACTACAACAATTGTTCATCCCAGTTTGGCAAAAGAATAAATCAAGGAAGGTAGTGCACCCGTGGCTGACAAGAGAAATTAGGGATAGTATCAATTCCAAAGAAGAAGCATACAAATTAGCCAGAGAAAGTGGATCACCTGAGGACTGGGAAAAATTCAGAGTTCAGCAGAGGAGGACAAAGGGCTTAATTAGGAAGGGGAAAAAAGATTATGAGAGAAAACTGGCAGGAAACATAAAAACGGACTGTAAAAGCTTTTATAGATATGTGAAAAGGAAAAGACTGGTAAAGACAAATGTAGGTCCCCTGCAGACAGAAACAGGTGAATTGATTATGGGGAGCAAGGACATGGCAGACCAATTGAATAATTACTTTGGTTCTGTCTTCACTAAGGAGGACATAAATAATCTTCCAGAAATATTAAGGGGACAGAGAGTCCAGTGAGATGGAGGAACTGAGCGAAATACATGTTAGTAGGGAAGTGGTGTTAGGTAAATTGAAGGCAGATAAATCCCCAGGGCCAGATGGTCTGCATCCCAGGGTGCTTAAGGAAGTAGCCCAAGAAATAGTGGATGCATTAGTGATAATTTTTCAAAACTTGTTAGATTCTGGACTAGTTCCTGAGGATTGGAGGGTGGCTAATGTAACTCCACTTTTTAAAAAAGGAGGGAGAGAGAAACCGGGGAATTATAGACCGGTTAGCCTAACGTCGGTGGTGGGGAAACTGCTGGAGTCAGTTATCAAGGATGTGATAACAGCACATTTGGAAAGCGGTGAAATGATCGGACAAAGTCAGCATGGATTTGTGAAAGGAAAATCATGTCTGACGAATCTCATAGAATTTTTTGAGGATGTAACTAGTAGAGTGGATAGGGGAGAACCAGTGGATGTGGTATATTTGGATTTTCAGAAGGCTTTTGACAAGGTCCCACACAGGAGATTAGTGTGCAAACTTAAAGCACACGGTATTGCGGGTAAGGTATTGGTGTGGGTGGAGAGTTGGTTAGCAGACAGGAAGCAAAGAGTGGGAATAAACGGGACCTTTTCAGAATGGCAGGCGGTGACTAGTGGGGTACCGCAAGGCTCAGTGCTGGGACCTCAGTTGTTTACAATATATATTAATGACTTGGATGAGGGAATTAAATGCAGCATCTCCAAGTTTGCGGATGACACGAAGCTGGGTGGCAGTGTTAGCTGTGAGGAGGATGCTAAGAGGATGCAGGGTGACTTGGATAGGTTGGGTGGGTGGGCAAATTCACGGCAGATGCAATTTAATGTGGATAAATGTGAAGTTATCCACTTTGGTGGCAAAAATAGGAAAACAGATTATTATCTGAATGGTGGCCGATTAGGAAAAGGGGAGGTGCAACGAGACCTGGGTGTCATTATACACCAGTCATTGAAAGTGGGCATGCAGGTACAGCAGGCGGTGAAAAAGGCGAATGGTATGCTGGCATTTATAGCGAGAGGATTCGAGCACAGGAGCAGGGAGGTACTACTGCAGTTGTACAAGGCCTTGGTGAGACCACACCTGGAGTATTGTGTGCAGTTTTGGTCCCCTAATCTGAGGAAAGACATCCTTGCCATAGAGGGAGTACAAAGAAGGTTCACCAGATTGATTCCTGGGATGGCAGGACTTTCATATGAAGAAAGACTGGATGAACTGGGCTTGTACTCGTTGGAATTTAGAAGATTGAGGGGGGATCTGATTGAAACGTATAAGATCCTAAAGGGATTGGACAGGCTAGATGCAAGAAGATTGTTCCCGATGTTGGGGAAGTCCAGAACAAGGGGCCACAGTTTGAGGATAGAGGGGAAGCCTTTTAGGACCGAGATGAGGAAAAACTTCTTCACACAGAGAGTGGTGAATCTGTGGAATTCTCTGCCACAGGAAACAGTTGAGGCCAGTTCATTGGCTATATTTAAGAGGGAGTTAGATATGGCCCTTGTGGCTACGGGGGTCAGGGGGTATGGGGGGAAGGCTGGGGCGGGGTTCTGAGTTGGATGATCAGCCATGATCATAATAAATGGCGGTGCAGGCTCGAAGGGCCGAATGGCCTACTCCTGCACCTATTTTCTATGTATGTTTCTATGTATGTTTCTACTTTTTATGGCTATCAATCATTATTTTTGAATATATTATTCATTATTTTAAGAATATGTGGTCCTCTGTGAGGAGTAACTTGCGCTATTCTTGGCAATAGTAATTTCTGCTTTTGAGAATATTACCCATTAATTTTAAGGATATCAAGTGTTAGTTTTGGAGATATAAATTGCTGCTTTGTTGATATCAATCATTTTCTTCAGTCCAGTTTTTACTGTTCTTTAGAATATCAATCACTCTAATTTTTTGAGGTATGAATCAGTATTTTCTTAGGATAACAATTGTTCCTATTTCCTTCCAGGCCTTAATTACCTGTGAGATTGTCAGCCTGAAAATAGATTGGTGTATATATATCTCTTGTCCATAATGCTGGAACAATCATTTTCTGCTGAGCCAGTAAATGTGCTGATGTACCTTACCTGAGGCAGATTGTCCCCACAGCAGCAGAAACTCAGTGAAATGACAATTATATTGAAAATGCCAAAAAAAATACAAATAATGGTCAGAAAATTGGTCACAACACAAAGGCACTGATCAATTCTTGGTTAGCTCTCCCTGACCATGCCTTGGGTGGGGGGCTGTGATCAAGGGGGAGATGATAGATGAAAGTAATTAAATAATAATCACCAGACCATTTCAGGAAAATTCCTCTGCAATTCCTTATGGTTAACAAAAGATGCACCAGAAATTTACACATCTGCAACATTATAGCATGCACGTTAGATCCTGTAAAACATTGAACGAATGTCTATTAGGTCAATGACAGTTTAACTCTTTCTGAAACTTGTAGCATGTGAAGTCTGTTGACATCTGTAGCCGGATTCTTTCTTAACTCAGACTTACTGTTTATATGTAAATTTAATGTATTTTGGAATCCCAAGGAATATAGTGTGTCTGGACATGTCTGTACATGAGTGAATGAAGAAACAATGAGTAACCATTAAAATACAAATGTCTGTCTGGATTCAGACTTAGTAAAAACTTTAATGCAATTTGTAAGCCCAAGGAATGTTGTACCGAAAATCACAACCAGTGCC
Organism: Mobula birostris; assembly: GCF_030028105.1. Lineage (NCBI taxonomy): Eukaryota > Metazoa > Chordata > Chondrichthyes > Myliobatiformes > Myliobatidae > Mobula > Mobula birostris. The sequence goes on along the minus strand of NC_092394.1, from coordinate 27,091,344 downwards.
TTGGACCCAGGGGTGGTTTCACGAATGAGCCACAATTTCGAGTTCCCCTAAAAACAACAACCAAGTGGTGAAGAAATTGTGAGCCTAGAAATCCTGTTGACTTGCTATGTAGTATTTTGTGTAAGTTTACTTGTGCTTTCTATTTTATGATAATAAATTAAGGTTAAGTTACTTCATCGTGTTTGTATGCTTATTGCCACATCTCCAGGGCACTCAGAATGTTAGGTCTGATTAACTCAGCCCATTACACTTTGGTGCTGGAGCAGGGTTCAGGCAAATGTGGAGGTGAACAAGCAAGTCGACCGATACTGTACCTGAGACTTATTCAGATCCCCGGATGGATGTATAACTCTTGTTTTGGATTGCTGGCTAATGTTCTGAGTAAATAGGGTCCTCCCAGAAGCTGGGAGAAGGTATTTGCTGAATTGTCTGATGTTAAGCTTCCCTGTGTAATATCACAATGCCTTAAGCATATAGCTTTTTCTGCTAAGAGTGATTCTCTGCATCAATTTGGGTGGATTTTTATGACTGCATTGTGGCAGTTGAGTGTTGAAAAAGCGGAACTCTGCGAGGAAAACAAATAACTGCACTGTGAGTTGGCCTCTTTGGCTCCTCAAAAGTCCAATCTATGGTCCTGCAGGAGTATTGGGACCTGGATACTTGGGATAGGGATATCTGGTACGATGATGATCTGGATGGGGTCGAAAACAATAACACTGAGGTGTGCCCCCTCCGTCATGTAAAAGTTTAAAACGGCAACACCAGGATGATGGAGCTGATGAACAAAATCAAGCTCTAGCAGTTGACCCGACCACCATCTTGACCACTACCCATAACTACACGACCGCCGAGTTGCAGGATTTAGCCCAAGTGCTGCGCCAGTGGCCAGGGAATTCCTTGCCCAACTGGCTCACCTACCTATGGGATTTAGGAACTTCCCAACTATTTTCTTTGATATGCATGAACTGACTCAGTTCGGGCCATTAATGATGAGCCCATTGGTCCAGGCTGAATAGCGGGCAGGTCAGGCTGACAGAGATGAACGCGCCCTATGGGCAGTGCTCATATAAGCTAACCATACTTGCTACCCTGCCCCTTTGGATTCAGATGTCTCTCCTCGTCCCTGGAAAACCTCTCGGAGGCTATTTCACACCTACACAATATGGTAACACGATCTGCCATTAAAAATAATAGTCCCTTTAAAGGTCCTGAGACTGTCTCCTTTTCCTCTGGTATGCACACCCGATTGTTGGAATGGAGACCCTCATGGTGCAGGGGCATTTTAGGGCCAGCTGAGGGTTGGACTGTTACAGAGACTAGCAGTCTATTGGCCCAATTTGAAAGGTCACATGTAGGTCGGGAATGGGTACAGGTTAAGGCCACTTATAAATCCCGGCAGCAGCAGGAACAACTTGGGCACATGATGGATGGAACTAGAAGCGCCTCAGAGCAGCCAACAACTGTGCCCCAGGGGTTGGTATCTTCCATCTTAGTAGAAAGAAAATGTTTCTGTCCCTGCTGGAGGCAGGGGTGGATAATGAAACAATTAACTGTGCACCTACTGGTGTTCTTTATGTGTTATACTGAAAGCATTGTGACCCAGGTGGGTTGCTTTCTGTAGACCAGACAAAGGGACCGGTCACCCATTCGGGTCCTACACTGGAATGTAATTGTAATCTCAAAAAGTAGGACCTTCCTCGGTTATATCCAGACTTGGGTGAATTGGACACTGGATGGCAGGTTACTCAGCCTGTCGCCTGAGGGTATGGCCAGGGCTCCAGGACCACTAAAAGGGCAACTCATACTCCCAGCATCCCAGAGGGAGACCTGAGGCCATACGTACCTATTATCTGGTGGACACTGGGTCTGAGATTACATTGTTAGATTGGAATCCAGATCTGTATACAGGGGAGCAAGTGTGTATTCAGGGATATGGGGAATCAGATGCAGATCAGTATGAACTTGGTCTGTACCCGTGTTTGTCTCCCAGCTACCTGAAAAATTTTGTGAATTGAGTTGTTCATGGGAACATCTATCATGACACCCTTTGGCAAACTTGCTTTTGGTATTACAAAGGCATCCATTCTGGTTGGAAAGGCAAGATGGGAGCTTGTCTTTATACCCCTGTCATAGCAAATAGGAATTACTAAGCAAGACAGTCAAGTCCTTCTGAAACCTGGGGGCATTTTTATCCTGCTTCATTCCATTATAATGGTCTTGTTTGGCCACCTCAGAAACCTGATGGTTCATGGTGTATGACCATTGATTATCGCTAGTTAAATTGGTTTGCCCTGCTGCTGGCCACAGCTGTTCCGGATGTTGTGATCCAGATTGAGGACTTTTCTAGTTATAATCCTGTCATTAATTTGGCAATCGCTTCCTTCTTCATCCCTGTTACTTTTACATGGCATGGCCTTCAGTGCATGTTGACACAGCTTCCATAGGGATAGGTCCATAGTCCTACTATTAGCCATAGTTTGGTGGCACGGGGATGTGTCCTATTCCCATGCATTAAAGTACCTCACTATATAAGTGATGTTCAAGTGTAGGGCTCCTCTGAAGAGGAGGTTTCTGAAGCTCTTAATGTTTTTATTAATCACATGTGATCGACCGGATAGGAACTTAACTCTGATAAAGTACAGACCAAGAGCTACAACATCATTTTTTGGGAATACAATGGACTAAGGACGATAGGAGAATTCCCAATAAGGTCAGAAATAAGATCCTATACAGAGCACCCCCTACGTCAAAACAAGAAGCCCAACGCTTTGTTGGCCTTCCGGGATACTGGCAGCACCACATACCCCATTTGACTATGCTACTCAACCTTTGTATGCAGTGATCAGAAAGAGATTTAATTTTGTATGGGACCCCTCACAACCATCAGCTTTTGAGGCTTCGACAGAGACCACCACCACTGCCTTACTCCTGCCTCCTCAGTGAGAGGGCTCTCCTTTGAATTTCAAGTTTCTATTGAAGATGATGTGGTTGTCTGCAGCCTGTAGCAGAATAATGGAGGGAAGAATACGCCAATTAGTCCGTGAGCCAGGGGGGTTGGTTGGTACCATCTGGGGGGAATAATGCCCATAGTGATTTTTGACAAGGTATACATATCTAGAGTTAGAAAATTTGTGATCGCATTGCACCAGTGGTAGCTTTATCATAATCATAATAATTGTCATAATTTTGATTAATTATGATTAATAATTTTCCAAGTTTTCCATGTGTCTTCCACATCTCCATCTGAACTTTCCACACTCTCTGAGATGGATGCCTGGTTCTCACAGTCTGCCAGTCTATACATGTCAGTACACCTGAGACCATTTGCAACACACATACATCTTGGGAGTGAACAATTTTTTTGGACAGTTACAGGCCAGTAGATCCAGGATGGCATCGGGTGCTGGCTGGCCTTCCATTCCAACTGTTCGGCTTCCTCTTCTCTCTCCATCTTCCATCCTCTGCCAACAGGGCTTGGCACTTGTGGGTTCTTCTCCAAATATCTTCTCCTATACCAACCTGGTAGTTGGCTTGCTGTGCATGTTTTGTTCAGCAGTCCTTGCATGGTGGGAGTTGATGACTTTCGATTTCACCTTTTTTGGCACAGAAAAGGTGATACCTGAGCTCAATGACCTTGGTGGTTGATGCTTTTGGGGCATACAGGAAACATGTAAATGCCTCTAGTTTGTCCATCAGTTCTGGGGAGAGGTCCCATTCCTGATCCAACTCTAAGAATGTGTCCTGAGTTTCCCTGTTGCTGGTCAGAAGTTTTAGGGCACTTGTCTTCCCTTTGCCTGCAAAAGCGCTTACAGTGTCACATCCTGCATATGCGTGCAACCCGATGAGAGCCCTACAAACCTCTATGCCAACAGTGGCAGCAACCTTCCTGATGTCTACAAGCCCTGTACGGGTTCTAGTGCCACACTTCTGGAACAATGGGGCCTCAATCTTGTCACAAAATGCTAAAGACATGATAAAGACACCTGTATCTTCTGAGTAGATCACTACAGATTGGTATCCTTCTCTTGTGGCATGGGCAGCATGGAGAAGTAGACGGCCATCTGTTTCTTCTTGTTGACACTGAAGAGCTGACACCTCCTCAATATCTTGAGATGTGATTCTGTAACATTTATCATACACAGTTGCATAAAGAATCTTCTCCTGTAGCTTTGCTCTGTACTCCGCCTTCCTCCATTCATGGACTATGAAGCTAATGAGACTATTTTTGTAACTGACTTTGGTCAGGAACCTCCACTGCCTCACCATCTGTGTGCCTGTGATACCTTGCAACTCATGACCAGTCTCTTCACCCCATAGAGATCTTTCACCGTTCTTGATAGTGTTCTCTTTTTATGTGTCGACCGCAACATCTATTCTGCTACTCTGACTGCCTTCCCTCAGAGCCATACCCAAAATTGTTGTGGCAACATCTCTGAAAGTAACTTGATTACTTTTCACTCTTTGGACCAAGTTCATTCCATCAACCAATGTAGCAGAGTTTTCTGGAAGTTGCTCTTCTACTGTTACATTTTTCTGCAAAGTTGTGGTTAAAGTAGCTTTATTTGTCTTTCTTAGTGATCTTTCTGGTATGGACAGGGCCCAGGGCAGTGGTCCAAGGGGATGAGAAAGGATATCCTCCATACGTAGACTGCGCCCTTGTGCTGTCACTGTGATGCGTCCAAACAAATACCTGTCTGCTTTCAAGATGATCGCCCTCCCATTTGATTTCACTTCTCTTTTCTTACACATATCACTGAATGTTTTCAGCTTGTTGGTTTGCATTGGGTCATGGAATTTCTTTGTTGGTGGGTCTTCCTCTGGTCTCTCATCCTTGAAGGTTGCATCGCATTGCTCGTCAATCTCATATGCCTTCATCAGGTCGGAGGCAATGTCCTTGGGGGCTGCCTTTGCCGTCGAGATGCTAATGAGGTCCCGCTTCTCTGCAGATGGGTTGACCATTCATGTATGAAGCTAACCACTGCTGAAACTGCCTCCTCATCTTTCTGGATTCTTGGCCGCTGCAGCTCCGCATGACGGAGCTCTGATTTGTTGCCTTGCCCCAGCTCCCCATGACGGAGCTCTGATTTGTTGCCTTGCCCCAGCTCCCTTAACTGTCCCAGGAATGCACTGCGGTGCTCAGCTGTTATGTAGTAACACTTGATAGCTCCAGCATTCAGGCTGAACCGTGATGTGCCTCCAGGAGTCTGTGTGTCTTTGTTCACTGTGGCTTCAATAGCCTGATCCACAGGGATCTGCCCGAAGGGGTTGTTACTTGACAGCTGCACTGAGAATTGGCCTGTCTTGAAGGCCTCATACACAGAAGGATTCTTGTCTGGGAGGTTTATCATCTGAGCAAAGTAAGAGGACAGGTACCTGGCATAATTCATCTTATCATGGGCAAAGCACCACGGGATCACAGAAAGCTACCACCGCTGCAATGCTATCACATATTTTCTAGCACTAGGGGTGTATACCTTGCCAAAAATCACTATAAGAATTATTCCCCCCAGATGGCACCAGTGGCCCAAATTTGGGGTCCTAGCATACGGACCATATGGGTTTCTGGTCCTGAAAGTTTCCTGACGCTGCCACTAGATACACTGCATTTGAGAAATAACCTCTTGCATGAAACACAGACAAGGGTTTCCCTCATCTCTCTCGGCCCTGACCTCCCCATTATGGAATGGGTGCTTTCTGACACACTCATCCAGAAGTGAGGGTGTGCACAACAGAGTTCAATTGTTAAGTGGAAATGATATATTTCTGAATGAGCATCAAAGGGACTGGACGGAATTAATAAAATACATGGACTGGTTGTTGAGTCCCCTTAGGCTATGTTACCTATGCCTGAAGCTACTCCAGTCAAAGCCTCGCCTGTTCTGTGGAGTGTTCTCTTTGATATTCTGCTCAGCAGCAGTAGCCTGGTTTGCCGACAGCTCTGTGATATGGAAGAATGGCCGTCGTTGTTGGAAGGCTACTGCCTTTAACCCTCTCATCAAACTGGTTCTGAAGAACGGAGGCTCTGATGGGTCGGGTCAACATGCAGAGCTTGGAGTAGTACAGAGTGTCATTATGTATGAAACTGAGGAGGCCCATAGTTATACCTTGTGCTGTTGCTAATGGACGTCCTCTGGTTGCCTTGTTGGAACCAGCGGTCTTATACTGTTGTGGGGCATCCCTTAAGGGGAGCGGAGCTGCGGAAGGACAATTGGAGCTGATCATTGAACGTTACTGCTACAGTTTACTATGTCAACGCCCATTTGAGAGTTGATTCACCAATAATCAGATTTAACAACATTGCTGACAAACTCACTTGCGTTGACATAGTGACGTGAAGGACATTTAGCCCTCAGTCTCAAATACCATTATTGCCACTTGCTTGGAGGCCCATGAATCTTTTGGTCATTTGGAAATACAGGATACCATGGAGTTGTCTAGGCAGCGGGGATTATTCCTTTCCAACGATATAGCTCATACAGTGATCGAGAATTGTAGACTATGTTTAGAAATTAAGGACCGACAGATTTTTAAAAAACCCTTGGCTGCCATTCGCTGTGTGTGTGCCCCTGCTCAGATTTGGCAAATAGATTACGTCAGAACCATTCTTTTACAGAAGTGATTCCTGAACTTACTCACTATAGTAGACATTGATTCTGGTCTTTTGATGGCAATCCCTACTGTTAAAGCTAATCAGGATGGTACCCTTCAAAGATTAGAATATCTTGTTTCTGCATATGGTGATCTTCTTGAAATTCAATCCAAAAACCTCTTTCACTTTTTGGGTTTCAGGTTACAAGAGTGGGCTCTCGTTAACGGTGTACGGTGGGTCCTCCACGTCACCTATTATCCTTAACCCTCTCATCAAACTGTTGGCCTGATTGAGCAAATGAGTGGCCTATTGTCATTGTTGTTTCATATGGCAGGTGTACTTCTCTTCGCACTTCTAATTGGCTTTTGTCAATCCACTCCTCCAGTTTATGGCCGCATTGATGGACCACTGCAAAGCGACCTTGGATCTTGGTGAGAGGGCATGTTTGGGCCAGATGGAGGGCATCCTGGATTGGGGCATTCCAGGGGAAAGCTGTGCTTTGTCCGGTGCACCATCGGCGTAGTACTTGCGCTGTTTTGGCAAGTCGACTTCTGAGTCTATTTGCATCTGTCCGTTTTTTTCTGGTAGCTGTAGTAAAGCCTGGGAGGAGCAAGGTGGCCTATTAAACCAGTAAATTTGTTTACTTATTCCTGTTCATGCCTTATCTGGATGTTTACCTATCCTTCCCTGTGCTTTGTTTAATTTGTACAACCACCCCTTGAAAGGAGGTACTTCCTTTTGGTTAATGACAGGGCAATTTACTCCTTTGTTCCTGATGGCACAACTGAATGTGCTGATAAAGAGCTGATTCAGTTCTGCAAAAGGGGTAAAGTATGGGTGACAGACTCAACCTCCTCTCCAGTGGAGGGTGAGATTATTATCGATGGACGAGGAAGTGCATACTACGTGATGATACGAGGACAGAACCATCCTGCGTGTGTGGACTAAGAGAGAATGAAAACATTTTGAACTATCTCTCCCCTTCTGTTGTTAAAGGTTCCTGCTGGAGCCTTTGTTCTGTTTTAACGCTTGCCTTTGTTTTGTTGGTTGTTGGGCTTCTGTTTAGACGCGACAAGCCACTGATAAACTTGCAATTTATGAAAATTATATTATTGCTCTGGGGAAAGGTATACATTATGTGGTATGTGCTAATTTGTCCTATAAATGGGAGGGAATATTGTAACCCTAGAGTGACTGGCCTCATACAACTTTTCTTTTGTGAAACAAGCGCCAAATTGTTTGTAATTTGTCTTTTGCATTTCTGATCACAATTCATGTTTGTGAATCTTACTCATTCTGTTTGAATTGTAGACAAGACATTGTTAAAACCCCTCCCTCAACAATCCAAAGGATACAGACATGTATATTTTAGTGTGAATGTTGAGGAATATCCTTGGATCTGTATAATTTCTTATATTTTAACAATCGTGATAATAGTACTTTTAATCATCCTAAGGATATTGATAAGTATTCTTTGTTTCAAGCAGAAGGAAGAGTTCTATGTGTCTCTAACCAGACAGACATTCAAAGGGTGGATTGTAACATGCATATTAGGCTTTGCAAAATATTGAATGAATGAATGTCTTTCAGATCAATGACACCTTAACTCTTTCTGAAACTCACAGTATGTAAAGTCGTTAATGTCTGCAGAATGTTTGTTGATAGCTAGTTTCTTCCTTAACTTGGACAGTCATAGACCAGTTGCAGGAAAAGCTACCATGGATGGGAATGAAAGCACTGGGACAGTGGAAGCTCCAATCTTCAGCGTGCCTGATCTTCCTCCTATGCTTTGAGTCCAATGTAACGAGCGCCAGCCATATCCCAATGTGATGTACGACTGATCAGTTTGTGAGACATCACATCTTGCACTGAGGTATACAACAAAGAGACGCTGCAGGCATTGAAGGAATGTAAAATGCTACTTCTGCATATGTACTGAGCTATTAAAAGTAAGTCTGATTTAGGTTTGACCTGCTGTGCGCAAAAGATAATAAATTAAACATTGATGACATATCAGGGACATTTTAATTCAAATCTAGCTTTGCCCATCTGGTGCAGGTTTTGCCTCTCATTTACAGTCACCTGAATGCACTAATTTAGTTCAGTAATCCTGGAAATGGCCACTGTGTGATTATGTCATTAACTGCATGACTGACTTCAGGCAAATGTCAACGACACAGTGAGGTATAGCTCATAAAAATCCCCAAGCCCAATTTCCCAGTAGGTGCAAATTGAACTGATTTGTACAGAAAAAGACACATGCCAATTTTGCTTTCAAAGAATACATTGATCAAAAAAAATCTGCGGAGTTTGCAAATCTGAAATAAAAGCTGAAAATGCTAGAAACAGCAAGTCAAACAGCACATGCAAAAGGAGAAACAGTTAATCTTTTTGGCTGGAGCCCCTTCTTCAGAATTAGGAAAATAACACAAAAAAACGTTTGTTTTATGTTGTGAAAACATCCTTCTGTGGGTGGGGGAAGAACGATTTGGACAAAGGGATAACATGAAGCTAAGACTGGTCAGGGTGAGGATCACAAGTGAACTCAAGTGCAGGAATCATAGTGACCAGCAATTCAAACAAAGTTTAAGATTTATGATATACATTAACTAGAAAAACTCACAGGAGCTCAGGCAAACGATGCAGAGTCTATATGAACAGAAATCATCGACGATACACAGAAGAACTCGGTCTGAGTTTCACTTGACAAGGAACCACAACAACCCAACAAAGAGGGGTTGGCATGCACCCTGGAGCATGAAGGAATTCCAGACACTGACATTACCATGCTAATTCGAATCAGAATCAGAATCAGGTTTACTGTATTATCTCCAGCATGTGTCTTGAAATTTGTTAACTTAGCAGCAGCAGTTCAATGCAATACATAATATAGGAGGAAAATAAAGAGTAAAAATAAATAAATAAATTACAGTATATGTATATTGAGTAGATTAAAAATTGTGCAAAAACAAAAATAATACATATTAAAAAAGTGAGGTAGCGTTCATGGGTTCGATGTCCATTTAGGATTTGGATGGCAGAGGGGAGAAGCTGTTCCTAAATTAACCCAAACTGAGTACAAGCAATGAAAGCAAAGAGTTTAACAATCCCCATGATCCCAAATAAGACATCTGCAGAACATCGTGAAAAAGCAGAGCTAGTGCAAAGACAAGCAATTAGATATCAAAGCGAAATAATCCAAGGACAATGCAAACTCACAAGGAGAAATAGAGTGAAAAAGCAGTCCACATACCAACTGACAAAAAATCTTCTTTTTTACAAAACGATCCCTGGTTGTGACAAGTAGTGGTTGGTGCTGCAGGTAATAGCTGTAATTGCAGAGTGTGAATACATACAGGCAAGTTAAGATGTTGCAAAGTGAGAGGCTGTCTGACGTGCTCAGCAGGTCACATTGTGTTAACGGTCAGAGAAAAACTGAGTCAGTGTTGTAGATGTGACCATTGCAAAGCACGGGCTGATCATTTTTGAAGATATCACTGCAGCTTGGACTAAAGTAGACAACAGAGATGCTGTATTCACTGAGGAAATGATCAAGTTCTGCTTCCTTAAGTAAGTCTGATTTAGGTTTGACCTGGTGTAGTTGTCGTAGTAGGAGCAGTCAATCCCAGGGGATCATGGGTTTGCGCCTCTGGTGGACTGTGTCCTCTCCAGGGCACAAGCCTGGGCGGGAAGATTTGAAGAACCAGCTGTTGCCCATGCAGCAGATTCCCCCTCTCCACGTCACTGATGTAGTCCAAGGGAAGGGCAAGCGCTGATACAGCTTGGCACAGAGGTTGCCAGAGTGAAGTTGCAAACAACATCAAACTGCCTTAGGGACCCCAGTTCCACATTTCTTCCTTGGTGGATATGGCTGCAAGGCAGCGTAGGTTTAAAATCAGAGTTTTCCTTTTCCTAGGCGGGCTGCCGTCCAAGGCTGACCAGCTCCACCTGCCTGAAGCAACTGGTTTTGAGGCGCCAGTGGTCCGCCTTTGCCCCTTCACTTGTCAGTAGAAACAGTTCCGCCGGGCCTAGTAGCTAAGCCTCATGTGAAGGCCAAGAGTTGGACTTGGTTGTCAGAGGCTGTTAGTGACACACGCCATTTGGAGCACCTTATAGGTAGTGGGAGCTTATCCCCACTACCACCCCTGGCTATGACAACCTTAGGAACCGCTGTACATATGGCTAATGACTCAATTAGCCATTGATGTTACCTCTGGGGACCTTTAATTCAAGTCTAACTTTGCCCGTCTGGTAGGAACACCAAGTGCCACAGAACTTGCCAGTTCTGATCCAAGCAGCGAAAGCAAGCTACCAAAAGTTATAAAATTTGATGCTGAGTCCAGTAGATGGAAGATCGTGAATTGTTCCTGAAGCTTACGTTGAGCCTTGTTGTAACAGTGTACAAGGTCACAGGCAATTAGATCAGAATTTATTGGCTCTCCTACTTCATTACAATTTGCCCCAGTATAAGCTTCAGGGACAGCGTCATATCTATGTTTCGTCACATGCAGACGTCTCTGCTCAGAATCAAATTCCATAACTTCATGTAACTCACTTTCTGTTATGAAAACTAGTAAATACTGTTTTGAACCATCCATCTTTGATGTAGGCTCAGTATCCTGTCTTTCCATTGGTGCAGACTGATCTTTTCACCATGTTCTCCGCTCTGCAGTTTGCAATATTTCACATTCCTTTGTCGTATTGCCGACATAAGACCATTGGTCAACATTTATCCCCATAGCAACCATGGCTTCACCATATTGGGAATCTTCCCCTTTATAGATAAAGTAATGGGGCAAATTTCCTGCAGTCCATGGGATCACTGGCTGTCTGGTCTTGGACATGTTTTAGGCTCACTACTATCAAAACTGTTACTGTGGATCTGATGTACTGAATGCTGGGAGATCTCATAGTCATACTTTATTGATCCCGAGGGAAATTGGTTTTCGTTACAGTTGCACCAACCAAGAATAGAGTATAAATATAGTAATATAAAACAATAAATAATTAAATAGTAATATGTAAATTATGCCAGGAAATGTCCAGGACCAGCCTATTGGCTCAGGGTGTCTGACATTCCAAGGGAGGAGTTGTAAAGTTTGATGGCTACAGGCAAGAATGACTTCCTATGACGCTCTGTGTTGCATCTCAGTGGAATGAGTCTCTGGCTGAATGTACTCCTGTGCCCAACCAGTACATTATGTAGTGGATGGGAGACATTGTCCAAGATAGTATGCAACTTGGACAGCATCCTCTTTTCAGACACCACTGTCAGAGAGTCCAGTTCCATCCCCAAACATCACTGGCCTTACGAATGAGTTTGTTGATTCTGTTGGTGTCTGCTACCCTCAGCCTGCTGCCCCAGCACACAACAGCAAACATGATAGCACTGGCCACCACAGACTCGTAGAGCATTCTCAGCAACGTCCGACAGATGTTAAAGGACCTCAGTCTCCTCAGGAAATAGAGACGGTTCTGACCCTTCTTGTAGACAGTCTCAGTGTTCTTTGACCAGTCCAGTTTATTGTCACAGTGCTCTCTAAAAGCCTGGACTGGCCTGATGGTTTGGAACACCATAGGGGCAACAAATAGCATGGCAGAAACACTGAGCCAATGACAGCACTGCGTTTCAGCACACTCAGAAAGAAATGCAGATAAGCCCTGCAGGAGGACCAGTGCCTAGGCAGTAGTCCTGTCCAATGTTTCAAGCTGATTTTGTCGGACAAGTTTCTCTATTTCTCTCTCCACAAATGCTGCCTGCCTTGCTATGTATTTCCATAGGAAGGTCCTGAAGTACCAGTCCTTAGTCCAGAAGTGTAGGGACAAAGGATGGCAGGCATGGATATTTCCCATGGAGATAGGCTGCAGAGGGTTCCCAGCAAGGTCATCAAGGAGGTTGCTGTGTGTCCTGGTCCTTGATGAAAAGAACAAGAACCAGGCAGCTCGTAGGATGAGGGAGGAAGCAGAAAGAACCTCTTGCTGGATATGGAGCAGGCGAGAGGAGTTGAGCTGAAAACCAGGAGCAGATGGGCAGTGACTTGGCCACCACTGCTGATGCGACAGCTGGAGAGTGTAGTGTTTAAGGGCTGAAACACTCTACGAATGCTGGGCACCACCTGACGACATCTGTCCCTGGCCAAAGGCTAAGGTTACCTCATCAGGTAGCGAAAGAGAGCACCCAAGTGTATGATACAAGCGACTTTATTTCTACATTGGCACTCAAAGCTGAATATTATAATTAAATCAGAAATCAATCCTCCTCACAATGTTCTCTCACCCCGCTTAAGTATTCCTGCCAATCTGATCCTTCTCCCTTGTGTTTGTGATCCTTCTCCCTTCCTGGTTTCAAACTCCTTTATCCACCTCTGAGACAACCATCCCTCACTTTCCAGCCCATATATTTTTTTTAACCTAATGTTCACTTTTCTACCTTGAAATTATTTACTGTCTGCTTCATATACCACCCTATTAAGTCTATATTAGTGTTGCTTTAATCTGGGAGTTCCTGAAGTGCAAATAGAAACAAGTTTTTTTCTGCAAAATGTTTTATTTCCAGCCATCCTCAGTTTGTACATCAGTTGCAGCAAACCTATCCCTTCCCCCAGAAGGCCCACAGATGGCAAACAGTATTTCAATTTGTAATTTGTAATCAAATCACATTAAAATGGAAAAGAAGCCTCGTTAATGAATAAAATGCACTCAGTTCTGACCAAAGTGAAAGCAGCCTGTAAATTATTTTGAGTCTCTGTTGTGTGTGTCTGGAAGACTCAGCTGAAACAGCCCATTTTCTGGGATTTACAGAAATGAGTTTACACTATCCTTGCAGTCAATAGGCTTCCATTAGTCACTGTAATGCTATTGTTTATTGCTCAGAGGCACAGAGGTGTTTAGTAATTCAGTAGAATATCTTGTTGTTAAATGGAATTTGGGTTTTACAGGAACTCAAGGCTCTGCTGAGGAGCGGGTCTCGAGCAGAAAGCAGCAATCGACTGACTCAAAAGCCTCAAAGAAGAATGCAAATCTTCTGCACCTTTGCTCCCCTGCTCTGGCACACTTTATTAACTTATTATGACCACCGAGGCCCCTCTGCATTAAAATTAAGATTACAATTAAGCAATGCTTGGTGGTCTGCAGGTTTCTCCCAGTTTGTTCCTCCGATCATTTCGAGCAATCCGAGGGGAATTTCTCTAAGGGAGCAAGAAAACAACGGACACAGAGAGATCATAGAATTCACTCAACAGGCATTGTACCTATGAGCTGTGCTACAGTTGCAAGTGCTTGAATCTATTTCAGTTAGCTCTTGCGTTTAATGTACAGTTAAATGAACACTTGGCTGAAAAATTAGGTTAAGAGGCTTTCCCTTCATTTGGAATGGGAGCAAGAGAAATTTCAAACAGGAAGAAAGCTTTTAAAGTAGCTTTAAGAGCAATATGCCTTTATACCTTCAGCAAAGTAAAATGCTCAGTTGTGCTTCAAAGGTAATGAGAGGAGCACTGGAAATAACATTCAGAATGGGGCACTTGTAGGTGTAATGAAAGTAAAGTTGGCAATGGGTGATATCATTGCTTTTCCAACATTGTAGTAGTGTTGGGATTTTTATATACATTCCTGAACTGGAGATGAGGTTTAGGTTCAATTTTCTACACCTTAATTCTTGTAGTGTAAGACCCTCTCCCCTGTCAGAGGATGTATAGACACAGTCCATTCTTGGAAAGGAATGGCAGTTGGAACTTTATGCAAGAATGTGGACATTTATAAAGAACATCAGACAGGCAGTATGTTCAAAAGAGTTTTCTAATTTGCTTATTATCTGTCCTTAAAGAACCTGAGAAATAAAAGCAGGAATTGATGTTTCAGACCCTTCTGTATTCTCTATTATTGTACAAAGTTCAAAGTAAATTTATTATTAAAGTACATATATGTCACCATATACTACCTTGAGATTTATTTTCTTGTAGGCGTTCACAGTGGAACAAAGAAATGCAATAGAATCAATAAAAAATTGACACAAAGAAAGACCAACAAGCAACCGATGAGCAAAATCAATGTGCACTGTCAATAAGGTCATTGCTGGTCTTTTACTTCAGTGCCATTTTGCTGCACTAGCTCCAAATCCATTGATTCTCTTAAATTTCAATAATAAATATATTGATCCCAGTCCTGAATTTACTAAGTGGCCATGCCTTTACTGCTCTTGAGGAGGGAATTCCAATTAAAGAACAAGAACAAAGAACAAAGAATAGTACAGCACAGACAGGCCCTTCAGCCCACAATGTTGTGCTGACCCTTAAACCCTGCCTCCCATATAACCCCCCCCCCCTTAAACTCCTCCATATACCTGTCTAGTAGTCTCTTAAACTTCACTGCCTCCACCACTGACTCAGGCAGTGTATTCCACTCACCAACCACTCTCTGAGTAAAAAACCTTCCTCTAATATCCCACCCCTTACCTTAAAGCCATAATTATTCAGAAGATTTTTTTTCTCATCTCAGTCCTGAGTGTCTAACATCTCACTTTGAAATTGTGATCTTTGATCCTTGATGCTGCATCCTGGGGAAAACACCAACTTCATATCTACTTTGAAAGTATTTTGATTACTTCAACTTTTCCTTCTAAAATGCTTTGAACACACTGAACTATTGTATGCATTTCTGGTTGCTGCACTAACAGCAGGATATGATGTTTTTTTAAAAATTCATTTACGGGATGTGGATGTTGCCAGCTAAGCCAGTATTTATTGCCCATCCCTAGTTGCCCTTGTGGTGATGAACTGCCTTCTTGAACCGCTGCAGTCCCTGAGGTGTAGGTACACAAACAGTGCCTTTAGGGAGGGAATTCCATGATTTTGACCCAGTGTCAAAGAAAGAGTGGCAATACATTTCCAAGTCAGGATGGTGAGTGACTTGGGGGCAATTTCCCGGTTATCAGCTGTTCTTGTCCTTCTAGATGGTAGTGATTATGGGTCTGGAAGGTGCTGCCTTAGGAACTTTGGTGTGTTGTTGCAGTGCATCTCGTTGACAGTACACACTGCTGCAACTGTTCCAACCGTTCATCGATAGTGGAGGAATTAGATGTTTGTGGAAGGTGTACCAATCAAGTGGGCTGCCAAGTGGTGTCAAGCTTCCTGAGTGTTGATGGAGCTGCATTCATCCACGCGTGTGGCAAGCGTTCAATTGCACTCCTGCTCTGAGCCTTGTAGATGGTGGACAGGTTTTGGGGAGTCAGGAGGTGAATTACACGCTGCAGGATTCCTAGCCTTTGACGAGCTCTGGTAGCCACAGAGTTTATATGGTTAGACCAGTTCAGTTTCCTGTCAATGATAACCCCCAGGATATTGATAGGAGGGGATTCAATGATGGTGATGCCACTGAATCTCGAGGGACGATGGTTAGAGCCTCTCTTGTTGGACATGGTCATTGCCTGGCATTTGTGTGGCTCGAATGCTACTTGCCACTTGTCAGCCCAAGCCTGGATATTGTCCAGGTCCTGCTGCTTTTGATTATGAAATGCTTCACTATCTGAGGAGTCACGAATGGTGCAGAACATTATGCAATCATATGTGAACATCCCCACTTCTGACCTTATGATGAAGGAAGGCCATGGATGAAGCAGCAGAAAATGGTTGGTCCTAGGACACTTCCCTGAGGAACTCCTGCAGTGACGTCCTGAGGATGAGCTGATTGACCACCAAACTCTACAACCATCTTCCTTTGTGTCAGGTATGATTCCAACCAGCAGAGTGGTTTTCCCTTAATCCCCACTGACTCCGTTCTAGCTAGGGCACCTTGGTGCCATACTCAGTCAAATGCTGCCTTGATGTCGATTGTACTGGAGAGAATACGCAGGAGGTTCACCGGAAAGTTGCATGGATATAATGTTGCAATTACGGGGAGAGAATGGATTGTCTTCCTTGGAGCAGGGGTAACTGAGAGGTGGGGACACAGAAGGGGGAGGGTGTCAGCCAGAGGGTATACATAATTACGAATGGGAAGAAAACTTTTCCCCACATCACCAGTGTATAAGACCAGGGTGTAATTGTTTATGATGTGGAGTCAGGGGTTTAGACAGAATCTGAGGAAGGACTTCTTTATCCGAAAGTTGGTAGATATCTGGAACATAATGCCCAGGAAGCTGGTGAAAGTAAGTATTCTCTCAATATTCAAGAAGTACCTGGACACACACCTGAGTTACCGAAGTTTAGGAAAGTATGTTGGTAAGTGAGATTAGTATAAGTAGGACATGATGAGTGGTGGGGACATGGTGGGCTGCAGGGTTTGTTTTTGTAATGTATAACCCTATGACTAAACTCCAGAGACCATAGGCCCGTTAGGGTTAAATTCTCCTCCTGGGACAATCTTCTAGTTTTGGAAAGAATCGGATGAACAGTTGCTGGACTCTGTCCTGCACAGGATAACTTCACTCACCTCAACACTGAACTGATTCCACAACCAATGGACTCATTTTCAAAGACTCTACGGCTCATGATCTCAATATTATTTATTTATCTATTTTGTATTTGCACGGTTTCTCTTCTTTTGTATACTAGCTGTTTCTCAGACTGTGTGTGCATTTTGCATTGATTCTACCATATTTCTTTGCTCTACTGTGAACGCCTACAAGAAAATAAATTTCAGGGTAGTGTAAGGTTACATGCATGTACTTGGATAATAAGTTTTACTTTGAACTTTGAACTTTGAGATATATTCTTCCTTAGGTAAGGAGACGGCAATATTCCAGATTCCATCTCATCAGGAGACTAATATTGGGACCAAGACACCTTTATTCTTCCACTCAAGACCTTTTGCTATCATTGTTTGTGTTCTCAATGGACTGCTATACCTGCACGCAATTTGGGGACAATAATACCCAGATTCATTTGAACAGCAACTCCTTTCACTCCTGTATGATTTAAAGATACTCGTTTCCTTAACATTTTCTCATATAATTATTGCTCTGAAAGTTTCCATTATTTAAAATTTGTTTGGAAATATTTGTAAGTATTTTAAAGATCTTGGAAGTATTCTTAACTTGCTTGTTTTTGTTTCGATAAGGCTTTAAACATTTCTGAATGTTTATAAGTGCCTCAGAAACACTCAGTGCTTTTAACAATTCGGCAATTTCAGTTGTCTGGAAGTTTAATCTAACTGCTTCTACTCATTTTGTAAGCAGGGCTTGTGCTTCCCTATATGATCTGGGAACTCCTTTCAACAAGAAGGACAGACAACAGACATACTGGACTTTGCCATAGAAAAAAAGGGCAGAAAATGACAGATGTAATTTAATGCAGTCAAGTGTGAGGTGTTGCACTTAGAGAGGACAGACCAGGTAGGACTTAGACGGTGAGCAGTAGGGCACTGTGCTGGGTTGAGGTTGAACAAAATGATCTGGGCAGAAAGATCCATAATTCCTCCAAAGTGGCATCACAGGGAGATAAACTCTTAAAAAAAGTTTTTGGCCCATTGGCCTTCATAAATCAGAGTATTGAGTACAGGAGTTGGGATGTTATGTTGAAGTTGTATAAGACTTTGAGGTCTAATTTAGTTCTGGTTACTAACTACAGGAAAGATATCAATAAGCATGAAATAGTGTAGAGAAAGTTTACAAGACATTGAGGACCTGAGTTAGAGGGTTTGGACTTTATTCCATGGAGCAAGGGAGAATGAAGGGAGATAAAATAGAGGTATACAAAATTATGAGGCTACATAAATAGATAAGGTATAGGGGGTGTAGATACACTGAGGTTGGGTGAAACTAGACTAGGGGT
Organism: Mobula birostris; assembly: GCF_030028105.1. NCBI lineage: Eukaryota > Metazoa > Chordata > Chondrichthyes > Myliobatiformes > Myliobatidae > Mobula > Mobula birostris. The sequence goes on along the minus strand of NC_092394.1, from coordinate 27,072,990 downwards.
CATATGCTAAAGGAAAAATGTGAAATGTTTAAAGGGAACCTGACAGGGAACTTCTCGACTTAGAGGTTGGTGAGAGTGGGGAATGAACTGGCAGTAGAAGTGGTAAATGAGGTTTCAACTTCAACATTTAAGTTTTGGATAAGTACATGGATGGAAGAGGTATGGAGGGCTATGGTCCAGGTACAAATTTATGGGACAAGGCTGAATAACTGGTTGCCATGGACTAAATGGGCCCAAGGGCTTTTATCTCTTCTGTAGTGCTGTATGACTCTAAGCTCCATCCAAGTTTCCTTGAGTTACTTCTAGGAGGTTCTTGAAAGTTAAGGGACAATTTTCTGTTTTTTTTTTGCTATCTGCCTCACCAGGACAGGCAGCCAAATAAAGGACAAAGAGCACAGGGGAGAAGTACAGACACAAAGAATTCTCAGCAAACTTGATAAAGTGGGGAGTGGTGTAGAAGTGTGCAATGATGCAGATACTAGAGCTGCTGCTACACGGTTCCAGAAGCCTTGGTTCATTCTAGATTTCCAGTGCTGTCTGTGTGGAGTTTGTACATTCTTCCTGTAACCATGCAGATTTCCTCTGGGAAATCTGGTTTCCTCCTACATGCCAAAAATATGTAGGTTTTAATTGGCCATTGGAAAGAGCCCCTTGTTTGTGGATCTGGAGAAAGTTGATGGGAATGTGGGAAGATTAAAAAGGGATTAGTATAAATGGATGTTTGATGTACAATGCCTATTTTCTGATGACTACAGCCGACAGGAGAGAGGAATGGAAGCTGGTGCGCTCCACTGTGGGCAGAGTGGCTTGACGTCCAGGCTGGAGTCGGTGATGCTCCCAGTGTTCACTTGGCAAAGACAAGCTGGATTGTGGTCAATTGCAGATTTCTGTGGCATTCATGGCTCAGGTCTGGATTATTTTTTTGCATTGCTGTATCTTACTGATGTCTTTATTTGCTTGTTATCTTGTATGTAATATGCATGCTTTGTGCTGTGTGTATCTGTTGGTACTGTGTTTTGCACATTAACCCCAGAGTAGCTCCGTTTTGTTCGGCTGTATTCATGGATATTCATGTATGGTTGAATGACAATTAAACTTGAATTGAATTGAATGCAGATGGTGGACTCTAAAGGGCCTGTTATGTGCTGGATGCCTGTAGGAAATTATTTCCAAAAATGCGAGGTAAAGAGGTTTGGAGAAGAAATGCCAAAGGTTGGAGACTATATAATGAAATATTCACCCCAAATAGCAGGGTAATGGAAGGGGAAATGCACAAAGGTCCAAAGCTGAAGAACTGTAAAGCTGAAGAATGCTGGAAGAAGAGGAAGGTGTGAGAGGTTTGCACACAGGAAGAAAAATGAACTCACTTTCTAGTAATATTTCTTGCAACCTGTTGGAAAAATTTCCCATGTTTTAGTAATCTTATAAATAATACATGCCTTTGTAGAAAAGCTCAAGGGATTTATATATTTGCTCATTACAGTAATGCTCAAATGAATGATAAATAAGTTACAGAAAAGGTTACTTTATTTGCCAGAATAAAGTATTTACAATTTTGCTACAAGCCTGACTCAGCCACCCACAGAGAAAGCAAAGCAGGGAAGTGCAGGTTCAACAGTCCATCATTTTCCAAGTGTTCATTTTAATAATCATGAGGCTGCAGTCCTGTGAATTTTTAACTTGCAATCCTTGCTAGCAGGAATGGAAGGTAGAATCAATGAGCCACCTCTATGGTGAGTCAACTTCAAAAAGTGTAAACAAGGAAATTGTCCCTTTGTTTGCTTACCAATTATTGTTGCTAGAGCTACAATTCATTTGTTCTGGGCTTTTCTCTGATTTCTTTCATTATTTTTTTCATTTTAAATAATAGCCCATTATTGTGCTTTTGAATCTATATAATTCAAATTACATCTGCCAATTCACTACCATAATCAATTCCTCATGCATCTTACTTCATTGTTTTCTTTAGCATCCTGCATTATTTTTATGATACCTAAATTCAGATTATTTATAAATGCATGAAACAAAAGGTATCTGAGGTCGACTGATGTGAGATAGAAATAGAAAATGCTGGAGCCACTCAGAAGATGGGCAGCATCTGTGGAAAGGGAAATGGTTACTATTTCAGATCTGGGACCCTTCAGCAGACTGGGAGAGGGAGAAAACTGGTTAGTTTTCAAAAGTAGAGAAGGCAAGGGAAGATGGCCAGAAGAAGGAGAATGTTTCTGATAGGATGAGTCCATGTGGGTTAATGGAGACATTTAGAAAGGAAAACAAAATGGCTGTTAAAATGGACCTTCCAAATGGATTAATGAGAACAATGACAGATCATAAGGCTAAATTATACTTTTTAGATTCTATTGATCAACTAATTATATTTCCTTTGTGAAATACTTCTACTGAGATTAGTTTTCATTATTTGTGTTGACAATCTTTCCAGACTATTGCATTAAGGACTTCACTGAAACCTTACTTCTCTATATCTATTACTCCACCTTCTTTGTCATATGTTTAGGAAAATTTCATGTCAGTTTACCAAAAAATTCTTTTATGAAATGTATTAAATCTTTTTTGATATGTTTCTATACAGGTGCACCCAGGCCTTATCTCTAACAAGGGTTATCCGGAAAGAATATCAAACTGGAAAGAAGGACGCAGCTAATTTAAAAATAGGAGTAACACTTGCCATTTCCCAGACCCTAGTGATTCTCAGATCACCATCGCTGAATCAGTCCTTTAAACAAGTACTTAGATTATGTTGAAAAGCCTTAAACTTCACTTTGTTCTGATGAAGGGTAATTGAACCAAAACATCCACTCTGATTCTTCATTGTTGCTGACTGTCCTCCTGAGTATTTCTATGACTTTCTTAATTAAACTATAATTAATATTTGTCTGGTGTAAGAGCAAAGCTGACTTATGAAGGCTATGCATGTATTTATCCTATCTATGCCCCTCGTAACTTTGTATACTGTATCTCTATATGGTCTCCCTTCATTCTCCTATGCTCCAGAGAATAAAGTCCTAACCTATTCAAACTTTCCCTATAACTCTGATCCTCAAGTCCTGGTAAAATCCTTGTTATGCTCTCTGCACTCTTTCAAGTTTGTTGATATTCTTCCTGAAGTCAGTTGAGCAGACCTGCAGACAATACTCAAAATCTAGCCTCCCCAACATCTTATACAACTTCAACATAACATCCCTACTTCTGTACCCAGTGCTCTGATTTAAGAAGTCAATATGCCAAAAGCTCTGTTTATGACCTTATCTATCTGAGACACTACTTTCGAAGAATTTATTTATTTTGTTATTTTTTTATTTATTGAGATACTGTGCAGAATAGGCCCTTTCAGTCCTTCAAGCCGTGCCACCCAGCTATCCCCCAATTTAATTTGAGCCTAATCATGGGACAATTTACAATGACCAATTAATTTACCAACTGGTAGATTAGATTAGATTAGATTATGAGGACACACAGTCCTCTTTTATTGTCATTTAGTAATGCATGCATTAAGAAATGATACAATGTTTCTCCAGAATGATATCACAGAAACACATGACGAACCAACTGAAAAACCGACAAAAACCACATAATTATAACATATAGTTACAACAGTGCAAAGCAATACCATAATTTGATAAAGAACAGACTATGGGCACGGTAAAAAATCTCAAAGTCTCTCGAAAGTTCCATCATCTCACGCAGATGGTAAACCTCCAGTGCCGCAAACTTGCCGATGCAGCATCCCGAAAGCATCTGACTCCGAGTCCGTCCGAAAACTCCGAGCCTCCGACCACCTCTCTGACACCGATGCACTGAGCACCATCTCTGCTGAGCGTTTCGACCCCGGCCCCGGGCAACAGGCAATAGGCAAGGTCAAGGGTCTGGGGCCTTCCCCTCCGGAGATTCACGATCGCGCAGTAGCAGCGGCAGCGAAGCAGGCATTTCGGAAGTTACTCCAGATGTTCCTCCGTGCTTCTTCACGTCTGTCTCCATCAAATCAGGATTGTGCACGGCATCCTACTTCACAGATACAATATTTGTTTGGAATGGCCGCGCGCGCTGCATCGCGCCGCCATCTTTAGACTGTGAGAGGAAACTAAAGGAAGCCCATGCAGTCATGGAGAGGACGTCCAAACTCCTTACAGGCAGCGATAGGAAGTGAACCCGGGTCCCTTGTACTGCAAAGCATTGTGCTAACCACTACCCTACAGTGCCGCCCTGTGTTTAGTACTATACTATTAGAACATTGCAGATGTGCTGTTCCCAGATCCTATTGTTCTATCGCTTGCCTCCGTCTGAGATTTGTGAAATGTCAATTAGGAGATAGCTACAAGTTTGTAGAATGGAATCAAACAAAAACACAGCAAGAATGAAAGTGACCGTAAATCTGTTTGTACAATAACTAAGTCATCATTGATGATAGTGACTCCTTATTTGACCACAACGTTCAGTCTAACACCAAGTGCTGTCTGTGCGAACCATTTCCCGATGACATGGCATTTACACCACACGCTGCATCCGTAAAGCAAACAGCATTATGAAGGACCCCACGCACCCTTCATACAAACTCTTCTCCCTCCTGCCATCTGGCAAAAGGCACTGAAGTATTCAGGCTCTCACGACCAGACTATGTAACAGTTTCTTCCCCCAAGCCATCAGACTCCTCAATACCCAGAGCCTGGACTGACACCAACCTACTGCCCTCTACTGTGCCTATTGTCTTGTTTATTATTTATTGTAACACCTGCACTGTTTTGTGCACTTTATGCAGTCCCGGGTAGGTCTGTAGTCTAGTGTAGTTTTGTGTTGTTTTTATGTAGCTCAGTGTAGTCTTTGTATTGTTCATGTAGCACCATGGTCCTGAAAAACATTGTCTCATTTTTACTGTGTACTGTACCAGCAGTTATGGTCGAAATGACAATAAAAAGTGACGACTTGACTTGCTGCTGAATGCAGGCTGCTTCTACGTTCCCATCTGATCCTCTTCAATATTGTTTTGAACAGCAGCCATGAGAAAACACACAGCACCAGCCATGCGAGCTGCAGAGATGTACTGTAACATGCTTCTCTGCTGCTGGAGCCTGTAGTCTTGACAGCAGGGAAGAGCAGAGATTCTGATGATTACTCCTAAGGTAATTAAACTGACAGATGTTATAATTAACAGAAGATTCATCTCATCATTGCGAGCAAACTCCTGCAACGGACCCATTTGTGTATTTAATGTTTCACTTCTAGTAAATTAACTTTTGGTTACAATACTGCAGATAAATGGGAAAACATAGCAGGACTTTGTTCCTTCTGTTTTGTCATTGTAATTGTCGCGGCTTTCCACCCTTATTTAGAGTATTTCTTTTCTGAAGGAATCAAGATTTTTTCCCCTGTAACCAAATAAAAGCTCCAAGCAGAACAGTTTTGAAATTGTGTGGAAAATCCATTATTATATATGAATATCTCTGTTATTTATAGCGGTCGTTAATCATTGATGACTGAGAGTAGATATTAAAGTGATAAACCACACTGTGCCCAGGATTAGTGTTGGAAATATCCCCAGGCATCAGGATAAATACTGTAGTAAGATTGAGCTGCTTAATGGCTAGTTGTGCCTAGGTTATTCCCAATGTATTCCTTAAGTGTTGTGGTTTAAGACTTTCTTATGGTGCACATAAATCAAAGTCAAAGCCACTTTTACCAAAATGAATCCAGTTTGCGAAGGGAGCTGTGACTGGTTTGTTTACATCGATTTGCTCAAATAAAGAATATACAATGATCCCTTAGAGTCTCAAAGATCTGTTTCATTGGTAATATTTCTTTCTCATTGAAATAACTGCTGCAATGCATCCTAACAATTGGATTACGAACTTCTACTCCTGTGAGAAGTGATTTTTCACTATTACCATCACAAAGCCCACATGACTTATGCTGTTTATTCAAATGGCCAACTTTTGGGACCGATTCAAAAGCACAAAATAAGATTTCATTTTAACATTCATAATAGAGCCCCAATTTATTTTGCAGTATCTTGGCTCTGCTCCAAACCCGACTCACCTGCTGCTGAAACCTTCACCTATTGCTTTTGTACCTCTAAACTTGCTTATTCAAGTTTTCCTGCCTAGCCTTCTATCAACCACCCTATTAAGAAGTTGTACTCCCACAGCTTGTGCCTTACCTCATTAGAAGTCTCATTCATTTGTCAACCAGTGCCTGTTGCTTTGCACTAGACTCACTGCAACATCTGGGTTAAATTTTCTAGCCTAGTTTTCAAGTTCCTCCTGACCCCAAGAAACCACCCCTCAGTTTCTGAAGCCTCTTAACAACTTCACAAGCCTGAATTCCTAAACAAACTGCAGAGGCTGGAAATCCAAAGCAACACACATCAAATGCTGGAGGAACTCAGCAAGTCAGGCAGCGTCCGTGGAAATGAATAAACAGCCGATGTTTCAGCCTGAAACCCTGCTTCAGGATAAAGAGCAGTTCTATTCCCTGCTCCTCTGCTCTCCCTCTCTCTCCCACCACCCACACCAAGCACATTTCTCGGGTCAAAACGTCTACTGCTTAATTATTTCCATTGATATTGTCCGACCTGCTGGGATCCTCCAGCATTTGTGTGTGGTTTTATTCTGAATTTCTGTTTTCAGCCAATTCTGCCTTTTCTGCGTACCAGATTTTAACCTCAACACTGCTGGTAGCCATTCTGTCAGCTGTCTAGCCTTTACCTCTGGAATTCCCTTGCTAGGATTTTAACATGTTGCCTCTTGTCTTTCAAGGAATTCCTTAAATCCCTCTTGGCATACAGTAGCTCTACAGACTCCTATGGCTTTTATAATTATACCTTCTCAAAGCATGCTTTCTATCATGCCTCCATTCCATTCTTACAGTCTCAACAGCTGTGTCATTCATGTTCTGATACTTTCCACATTAGTGTCTCCAAGATGACTCCCGTTTTCCTTAGCAGTGGTATCCCATCCATCAAAGTTGACAAGTGTATCATCTAGGTCAGCTCTATTCCCTGCTCTTCTTCTCCTTCTCTTCTCCTCCTCTCTCTCTCTCTCTCCCCACACCCCCCAACCACCTACACCAAGCACAGGGACCTCCTTCTCATCACCTTCACTTTTTACACACAGTGGATGATCCTCCTTTTTTTCCATAACATCATCTGAGGAATTTTCCTCTCAATTCTTCCTTCTGCAGTTTCCTGCTTTACTCTTCCGTCTCCACTCACATTATCCCCATTCCCATGTAGCTGTCAGAGATGCATCATCATTTATAACTTCCCTTCTCACTCAAATACTCCTTCAGTGAGAAACAGTGGCTCATTTTCACTTCTTCCAATTCCCTGCTCACTCACTATGTAGTCTCTTCTAACTTGGAGAAACCATGTACTGATTAAGTGGTCATTTTGAAGAACACGATCATTCAGAGTGCAAAGTTGAGCCTCAACTTCCAACTGAAGACACTAAGAGAATGCAGCTGCTAGGATTAGGGAAAAAAAATAAACTGCTGGAGGAAGTCAGCAGGTTGAGCAACATCTGTTGGGGGGAAAAGAATCATTGACATTTTCGGTCAAAACCCCACATCATGTAACTTCATGCTTGTTCCATCTGAATGAACTCATTCAGGGTTTTCCCCAATCCCAAGCCCCGCATGAACAGCAAAATCAAGAAGTTGCTGAGAGTCAGATCAGAGGCATTCAAGTCTGGAAATCAAGAATTCTATTGAGGTGCAGGTATGATCTCTGGAAAGCCAGCTCATGGCCGAAGTGGGGTCAATGAGGGATGCTCAACAACTGTGGCAGGGTTTGAATGCCGTTAACTACAAAGTTAAATCTTGCAACATAGGGGACAGCAGAGTTTTGCTACCAGAGGAGCTCAATGCCTTCTATGCTTCCTTTGAGCACCAGAATAAGGAGGAACCATTGCGCACCCCCTTGTTTCCCAATGATCCTTTGGTCTCAATATCTGGAGATGAGGCACAGGCGGCCTTCAAGAGAGTGAATCCAAGGAAAGCATCCGATCTGGATAGAGTACCTGGCTGAGGACTGAAGACCTGTGCTGCCCAGCTGGCTGGTGTATTCGTGGATATCTTCACCTCTTGCTCCGGCAGTGTGTGGTACCCAACTGCTTCAAGCAGGCTTCAATCGTTACCAGTGCTTGGTAACCAGTCTCAATGACTACCACCCAGTGGCACTTATATCCACAGTGATGAAGCTTTTTTAGGGGCTGGTGTTGAAGCATATTAGCTCCTGTCTGAGTGGCAACTTGGATCCATTCCAGTTTGCCTTCCAAAGCAACAGGTCTAGAGCAGATGCTGTCTTGTTGGCTCTCCACACTACCCTGGAACATCTGGACAGCAAAGAGGCCTCAATACCTCCTTGTGCAATTGGATCCTGAATTTCCTCACTTGTAGACCCCAGTCAGTTCAGATTGGCAAAAACACCTCCTCCACAATCTGAATCAGTGTAGGAGCACCACAGGGATATGTGCTTAGCCCCATGTTCCACTCGCTTTATACCTATGACTGTATGACTAAGTCTAGCTCCAACACCATACACAAGTTTGCTGATGACACCACTGTTGTGGGCTGTACCAAAGGTGGAGGTGAATTAGGCTGAGTGGTGCAATAACAACAACCTCTCACTCAATGTCAATAAGACCAAGGAACTGATTGTGGACTTCAGGAGAGGGAAACTAGAGGTCTATGAGCCAGGAATCATCGGAGGATCAGAGGCGGAGAAGGTCAGTATCTTTAAATTTATGTGTGTCACTATCTCAGAGGATCTGCCCTGGATCTATCCTATAAATATAATTGCAAAGAAAGTGCAATAGCACCTCTACTTCCCCCGGAGTTTGGGGAGATTTGGCATGTCATCAAAAACCTTGGCAAATCTCTATAGTTGTGTGGTGGAAAGTGTGCTGACTGGTTACATTATGGCCTGGTATGGGAACACAAAGCCTTTGCGCAGAAAATCCTTCAAAAGGTTGTGGATTCAACCCAGTACATCACAGATAAAACCCTCCCAACCATTGAGCATATCTAACATGAAACTTTGCTGTAGAAAAGCAGCATCCATCGTCAAAGATCATCACCAACCACGCCATGCTCTTTTCTCACTGCTGCCATCAGGTAGAAGATAGAAGACCCTCAGGACTTGCACCACGGGTTCAAGAACACAGTTACTACCCTCAGCCATCAGGCTCTTGAACAATAGAGGGTAACTACACTCCTTCAACTTCAAGTGTTCCCTCAACCAAGAGGCTCTTTATCTTGTTATTTCATGCCTGTTATTTATTGCTATTTATTTATATTTGCACTTGTACAATTTGTTGCTCATTGATCCTGTCTACAGTTACTGTTCTATTGATTTGCTAAGTATGCCCACAGAAAAAGAATCTCAGGGTTGTATGCAGTGACACGTATGATAATAACTTGTACTTTGACTTTGCTTTAATCCCATTCTCACTCTGAACTATATATCCATGGTCTCATGCACTGTTTTAATGAAGCCCAATATAAGCTTGAGGAACAGCAAGTCATCTTCTGATTAAGTACTGTATGTCATTGCTCACAGAAGTCAATAATTTCATAATATCAAACTTTCCAGTTTGTTTCAGAACTGTCCCTGTCCGATGTGAGGTCACTCATCTGTAATGCCAGCATTGTCTTCTATTTCAGGTTTGCAACAGCTGCAGTATTTTGTACAGTACCTCACAGTCCCAGTATGAGTCTCCCCCAAGTATATTCACCAACTTCTGCTTACACTTTCTCCAGACAGATCAGCTGCAATTAATTATGCTTCATCGCCCTCTTTCTCTCTCAGCTGGCAATTCCTCTTTGCAAAAGTAGTCGGTTTATTCTCTCCTACACTCCCCTCCCCCACCCCCTCTGCAAGTTTAACATTTTGATTTTTAACTTTTCTCAGCTCTGATGAAAGACCAACAATCTGCCTACACATCTCGCTCCTGAATGCAGAATATCTTCAGCATTTTCTGTTTTATCCCTTAAATCATTCTCTTTCATCAAACCTCTCATCATCTGCCCTGATAGTACTTTATGCATCTCAGTGTCAAATATAACTACTGTTTACTTCATTAAACTCCCTTTAAGTGTCTAGGATTATGTATGTGACCATGAAGGGTGCTATTACAGTATATAAATATGAGGAATTGTTGATCTGGAATTAATTGCAAATATAGCTTGATTTAAAGAAGACATAGAATACTGCAGATGCCGGGATCTGCAGCCTGACTTCCAAAAGATTTGTTTTCATGATTGGCTGTTTTTATCTTTCCCTTTGTTTAGAATTCAATTCAAATGTGAAATGACTAATCGATGAAGGCCTCTTGCGGTAATATTTTAGATTTTCTGAACCTGGTCAGTGCTGGCCACTCAAATATGTCTGAGGAAGCTGAAATGGTTTTGAAATCTCCATTGCAGTGAATTATGGAAGCAGTGTGTTCTCCTTAATTTTGTTTCATTACTTGAATGTCGCTTGGTGACTAATTGCAAAGGTACGTTAATCTTGACTTCCTATTTATAAATTCAATGGCACCTGTGAGTGGACTTGTAGATGCCAGGTGGATATTCTGCATGTACATTTGTGACGACGGTAACCACATTAAATTGGTGTTTCATTTTAATGAATCACATGAAGGTCATTTACAGTATATTCTTTCCCTGAAGGAAAAAGTTACAGAGGAGGATAATGGCATGAGCTTAGCTCTCAGGATGTGCTGCAGTGTTGAATAAGTTTAATGACATCCTCAAGGCTGAATGCTAATAGTCTCATCTCTTAATCTTTAACACCTTTACATCTACTTTCTTTCCTCAGAAGACAGTCCTCTGCTTCCTTTTGCCCTTCTGTAATTGCGGCATCATTTGCTCTTTCTATGCTTGAACAGCTCCAAATCACAACAATGCTTCCAATGTAGCAAATGCTAATTTACTGCTTTTAGAACCTCCTAAATATGAGAAATACTCAGGCTGCAGACAGAATGGAGTGCACACTAAATGAGGCTGTTAATGTCTTGTTAAGGCATTGGTCAGACTGCACTTGGATATGGTGAGCAGTTTTGGGGCCCATATCTGAGAAAGGATGTGTTGGCATTGGAGGTCCAGAGGAGATTCTCGAAAATGATCCCCTTAATGACAGAGTTAACAATGAGGAATGTTTGATAGATCTGGGCCAGGCTCACTGAAGAATGAGGGGGGAATCTCACTGAATCTTTTCAAATAATGAAAGGCCATGTTGGAGTGGACGTGGAGAGGATGTTTCCTATAGTGGGGGAGTTTACAGCCAGAGGACATAGCCTTAGAATAGAAGGCCCTTTAGAACAGAGATGAGGTGGAATTTATTGAGCCAGAGGGTGGTGAATCAGTTGAATTCATTGCAATAAACAGCTGTGTGGGCCATAACATTGGGTATATTTCAAAGGTTCAAAGGTTCATTTTATTATCAAAGTATACAACTCTGAAATTCTTCTTTTTCAGATAGTCATGAAACCAAGGAGGAAAAGACAAAGAATAGCAGTGTGAACATCAACCCCCAAATCCCTCCTCCCCACACAAAAAAATGAATAAAAATGGAATAGGCATATCAACTCCCAAATCCCCTTTCCCTTCACACAAAAAAACAAGAAAGGTTGGGCAAAAAACACAAAATTTAAAAATCTATAAGACTGAAGAAAGTCTATAGTCCAAGTCCATATCCAAATTACAGAAAACCTGAGTAACGTTCTCTGGGACCAGCAGCAGACATTTTCCTCTCTGTAACAGAGCGCTCTCACCAGCAATGAAAAGACAACCTCCTCTCTCGGTAGCAGAGCAATTCCATCAGCAATCAAAAGAAAGGCAGCCAGTACTCATCTTCTGCCTTGACCTCAATGTTTCAATCTCCCTCATCGCTTTAATCAGTGAACTGGAGTTGAAGATCGACTCACATGCCGTACCACAGCCTTCTTGCCACAAGGTTCACTCATGCTGCCTCTGCCTCCCGAAATCCTCTCTGAGACTGCAGAGGTTGATAGGGTGTTGAAAATTACAGGAAGAAGGTGGGAGAATGAGGTTGAGGGGGATAATAAATCAGCCATGATGAAATGGAGGAGCAGACTCGATGGGCCAAATGGCCCAATTCTGCTCCTGCATCTTATGGTCTTAAGGTGAGTCTGAGAAACCTCAAATAGGAGATGACCCTTGGCAGTGGCTGGTGTTATTAAGACAGGATCTGGTCAATTGAGAAAAAGGGTGTAAAAGATCAAGATGTCAGACCTGGTGTGAAGTTTTATGGTGATCCCTGCCTTTCTCTATGCTTCTGAGATCTGGACTATCTTCAGTGGGTATCCCATGATACTAGAAAAAATATTACTAATGCTACCTCTGCAAAATCTTGCATATTCACTGGAAGGACAAATGAACCAAGTCAATACCCTTGCCCAGGCTAACATCCCAGGCAGGGAGGGCCTAGCTATTCACAGTATCTAACTATATTGGGCAGGCCAAGCTACTCGCATGCCTGACATCAGGCTCCAAAAGTGCCTAACATGAGCATGTTATAGGAAGAGGTTAGCAGGTTGACTGAGTAAAAGATTTAGAAATATGCTTAAAATTTCTTTGAAGAAATTCCAGTTGATTCTTGGGAGCGTCTGCCCCACAAGAGTTTAAAGAGGGAAATAATATTTTGGATGGTTTAAGAACCTTGAGGTCCTGTTTCCAAAACACAAGAGCCTCAGTGTAAGTGGCAGAAAGAATGAACCGCTTCATATACTACCCAACCATCCACATCATCAGTTTCTTCCTGTACCAGATGTTGAAGCATCTGCATATTAGTTTCATTTCATACTGCACTAAACTGGAATGAAATAAAGTTAAACTGGAACCCAGGTGATTGCCTAAGGGAGAAAAAGATCACACACATACTCTCGGTGGCCACTTTATTAGGTATCCCCTGTACCTAATAAAGTAGCCACTGAGTGTATTTTTGTGTTCTTTTGCTGCTGTAGCCCATCTAGTTCAAAGTTCGATGTGTTGCGCATTCAGAGATGTTCTTCTCCCCATCACTGTTTAATACATGGTTATTTGGAGTTACTGTCATCTCCCTGTCGTTTTGAACTGGTCTGGCCATTCTCCTCTGACCTCTCTCATTAACAAGGTGTTTTCGCTCTCAGAACGGCCGCTTACTGGATATTTTTGCTGTGCACACCATTCCCTGTAAGCTCTAGAGAATATTGTGTGGGAAAATCTCAGGAGATCAGCAGTTTCCGAGACTCTCGAACTACCCTGTCTGGCACCAACAATTATCCCACCATCAAAGTTACCTAGATCACATTTCTTTCCCGTTCTGATGTTTGGTCTGAATATCAGCTGAACTTCCTAACCATGGCAGCATGCTTTTATACATTGAGTTGATGCCACATAGTTGACTGATTTGATATTTAAATTAATAAGCAGGTGTGTAGGTGTACCTAATAAAGTGGCAATTGACTGTATGCATTAAAGGAGACTGCAGACTCTAAAAATCTAGTGAAACACACAAAAATAGTGGAGGAACCCAGATGTCAGGCAGCATCTATGGGGTGAAATATCAGTTGACGTTTCAGGCTGGCACGCTTCAACAGGACTAGAAAGGAAGCGTGCAGAAGCCAGAATAAAAGCGTAGGGGGAGGGGTAACAACATGAGTTGACAGGTGAGATATAAAGGATAGATGGGTGGGGGAGGAGGGAAAGGGAATGATGTGAGAAGTTAGGACAACATTAACCATCCTCTAACCCACTAGCACCTCACCCATGGCAAAGTAGGTTTTAAATACCCCCGCTAAGGTTCCTGCAATTTCTGCAGTAAACTCTCAGAAGGTCTGATGGAACACCTTGTCAGGCCCAGGATTTATCCACCCTAATTTGCCTTAAAACAGCAAGCCCCGCCTCTTCTGTAATCCATAAATGGTCCAAGACCTTACTGCTGTTTTGCCTGACCTCTATCTTCCAAAAGAAAACATTTAATCTCTCTCCATCTCCTTTGGCTTGATGCATAGATGACTACACTGATTTTCAAAATGGCCAAATTTTTCTCTTGCTGTCCTTTTGCTACTAATAAATCTGGGGAAGCCCTTCGGATTCTCCTTCACCTGTTCTTCTACAGCAACCTCGTGCCTTCTGTAAGCCGACATGATTTCCTTCTCAAGTGTTCTCTTGCATTTTTTTTATTCTCCTCAAGTATCTCATTTGTTCCTTGCTACCCATACTTGCTATGCAGCTCCTTCTTCTTCTTAACCAGGGCATCAAGTGAGAGGACTTCAAAAGTGAAACCAAGGTTCCTTAAACCTGTTAGACTTGCCTTTTATTCTGATGGGAAGATGCAAGCATTACTCGCAGAGTTTCACTTTTGAAGTCCTCTCACTTACCAAGGTATAGAGAAAATTGTTCCTTTTTAGGGCCACAGCTAAAGATGGCTTCTGGACATCTTAAAGGTGTAGCTTCAAGAAATAGACCCTCACTAAACCATTCAGAGGCATCTCACAGAAGATGTATTTCTGCTTTCTCCCCTGGGTACACCATAGCAGAGTACCGTGCCGCAGTATGGAACAGCAAATGACATTGTGGTACTGTGAGCAGTGTCTGGAACACATCCACCACTGTGAACGCCAATGCTTTCAAACGTTGCTCCATCATGGATTCTTAGAACAGCTTGTACTGGAGCCTATCAGAGAGAACATAATTCTAGATTTAGTGTTGTGCAATGATCAGGATTTGATCAGGGACCTCGAGGTAAAGGAGCCATTAGGAGGTAGTGACCATAATATGATAAGTTTTAATCTACAATTTGAGAGGGAGAAGGGAAACTCGGAAGTGTCAGTATTGCAGTTGAACAAAGGGAACTATGGTGCTATGAGGGAGGAGCTGGCCAAAGTTCAATGGAACAATACCCTAGCAGGGATGACAGTAGAACAGCAATGGCAAGTGTTTCTGGGAATAATGCGGAAGGTGCACGATCAGCTCATTCCAAAGAGGAAGAAAGATCCTAAGGGGAGTAAGGGGAGGCTGTGGCTGACAAGGGAAGTAATGGACAGCATAAAAATAAAAGAGAAGAAGTATAACATAGCAAAGACGAGTGGGAAACTGGGGGACTGGGAAACTTTTAAAGAGCAACAGAAGGTAACTAAAAAGGCAATACGCGGAGAAAAAATGAGGTACGAAGGTAAACTAGCCAAGATTATAAAGGAGGATAGTAAAAGCTTCTTTAGGTATGTGAAAAGGAAAAAAATAGTTAAGACCAAAATTGGGCCCTTGAAGACAGAAGCAGGTGAATTTATTATGGGGAACAAGGAAATGGCAGATGAGTTGAACAGGTACTTTGGATCTGTCTTCACTAGGGAAGACACAAACAATCTCCCAGATGTAATACTGGCCAAAGGACCAAGGGTAATGGATGAATTGAAGGAAATTTATATTAAGCAGGAAATGGTGTTGGATAGGCTGTTGGGTCTGAAGGCTGATAAGTCCCTGGGACCTGATGGTCTGCATCCCAGGATACTTAAGGAGGTGGCTTTAGAAATCATGGATGCATTGGTAATCATTTTCCAATGATCTATAGATTCAGGATCAGTTCCTGTGGATTGGAGGGTGGCTAATGTTGTCCCTCTCTTCAAGAAGGGAGGAAGAGAGAAAACAGGGAATTATAGACCAGTTAGTCTGACGTCGGTGGTGGGAAAGATGCTGGAGTCAATTGTAAAAGATGAAATTACAACACATCTGGATAGCAATAACAGGATCGATCCGAGTCAGCATGGATTTACGAAGGGGAAATTGTGCTTGACTAATCTTCTGGAATTTTTTGAGGATGTATCTATGAAAATGGACAAGGGAGAGCCAGTGGTTGTAGTGTAGCTGGACTTTCAGAAAGCCTTTGATAGGGTCCCACATAGGAGATTAGTGGGCAAAATTAGGGCACATGGTATTGGGGGCAGAGTACTGACATGGATTGAAAATTGGCTGGCTGACAGAAAACAAAGAGTAGCGATTAACGGGCCCCTTTCGGAATGGCAGGCGGTGACCAGTGGGGTACCGCAGGGTTCAGTGCTGGGACCGCAGCTGTTTACAATATATTTATGATTTAGATGAGGGAATTAAAAGTAACATTAGCAAATTTGCTGATGACATAAAGCTGGGTGGCAGTGTGAAATGTGAGGAGGATGTTATGAGAATGCAGGATGACTTGGACAGGCTGAGTGAGTGGGCTGATGCATGGCAGATGCAGTTTAATGTGGATAAATGTGATGTGAGGTGATCCACTTTGGTAGTAAGAACGGGAAGGCAGATTATTATATAAATGGAGTCAAGTTAGGAAAAGGGGAAGCACAACGAGATCTTGGTGTGCTTGTACATCAGTCAATGAAAGCAAGCGTGCAAGTACAGCAGGCAGTGAAGAAAGCTAATGGCATGCTGGCCTTTATAACAAGGGGAATTGAGTATAGGAGCAAAGAGGTCCTTCTGCAGCTGTACAGGGCCCTGGTGAGACCACACCTGGAGTACTGTGTGCAGTTTTGGTCTCCAAATTTGAGGAAGGACATTCTTGTTATTGAGGGAGTGCTGCATAGGTTCATGAGGTTAATTCCTGGGATGGCGGGACTGTCACATGTCGAAAGATTAGAGTGAATGGGCTTGTATACTCTGGAATTTAGAAGGCTGAGAGGGGATCTTATTGAAACATATAAAATTATTAAGGGATTGGACACGCTGCAGGCAGGAAGCATGTTCCCGCTGATGGGTGAGTCCAGAACCAGAGGCCACAGTTTAAGAATTAGGGGTAGGCCATTTAGAATGGAGTTGAGGAAAAACTTTTTCACCCAGAGAGTGGTGGATATATGGAATGTTCTGCCCCAGAAGGCTGTGGAGGCCAAGTCTCTGGATGCTTTCAAAAAAGAGATGGATAGAGCTCTTAAAGATAGCAGAATCAAAGGTTATGGGAATAAGGCAGGAACTGGAGACTGTTAGTGGATGATCAGCCATGATCACAGCGAATGGCGGTGCTGGCTCGAAGGGCCGAATGGCCTACTCCTGCACCTATTGTCTATTGTCATATATCACGAGTGGAAAATTTGATAGTTGGAAACTAATCCTGATCTGGCCATCTAGCTGGACTGTAACAAAGTCCCCGTGCTGTCGTGAAGACCCCTATTCTCTTTATTTGTCACATGTGCATCAAAACATACAGTGAAAAGTGTTGCTGGTGTCAAATCAAATCAAACCAGTGAGTGTTGTGCTGGGCATACATCTGGGCATGTGTTACCATGCGTCTGGGCATGTGTTGCCATGCGTCTGGCATGATCATAGCACGTCCACAACTCACTCGCCCTAACTGTACAACTTTGGAATATGGGAGGAAACTGGAGCACCTGGAGGAAACCCACAAGGTCACGGGGAGATTCCTTACAGACGGCAGTGGAAATTGAATGTCGTTCTTACAACTGTTACGCTAATCGCTATGCTACTGGGTCGTCCCAAGTGACGAAGGCTTAGACAGTGACACAATGCCGTCATTATGCCAGCTTTGACCCTGTTTTGGACTTACGTTGGAGTCGGCTTTCAATAAAGTATCGCCATAAGTACTCAGGCATGCAGTCTTCAATGTTTCCGCCAGCATGGAATCGTAAATCACAACGAATGAGTTAAAGCAACTGTCACTCTCTTTGTAATACCTGGCAAGAATTACCTCCTGCATTTCACACTCTGCCACTGGCAGTGGAAGAAAAAGAATTTGGATCTGACAGAGGCAATGACTATCAATTAAGGGATGCATTGTTTGCAACAAAGGCGGTGGGTGACAGCACACACAGAATGATTAATAATCTGAAAGATTTTTGACACTGTGAAGGATTAGTGTAGCCATTTACAGGATTAAGTAAGCAAGCAGGAATAATGAACCATCATTCTAAAAATCACTTACTAATTTACTTTACAAATTAGAATTGTACTCAAAAAATTATCTACCCAATTAGGCAATGTAGTAAATCTAATTAGGTTTCTGTAAAGAAAGACAAAAAATATGTTCAACTTTTCTTGCTTGGCTCAGGCCTGTTAACAATTTACAGCTTTCCCTCAATAAGGTAAATCCATTCAAATAATTTTGAATTATTGAGTTGAAACAATGGAAAATGACAAGTTTGTACATTCTTCCCATTATTGTGTGGGTTTCCAATTAGTTCTGGATTTCTTCTACATTCCAAAAGACATATGAGTTAGGGTTAGTAAATTGTGGGCATACTACGTTGGTGCTGGGAGCCTGCAGTTCTCAGCCTAAAATGTTGACTGTTTATTCCTTCTGTAGATACTTTATGACCTTCTGAGTTCCTAAATGCAATCTGGGTGTGGAACGGCAGCCATTCCTTATCTTAGTATAACAGTGATCTGGTGTGATGGGACCTCTGATGCTTCAGGTTGTATGCTGATGCCATCTGGGCAGGGTTTTCTTCAAACAAGCCTGATTGAAATCCCCAACTACGATTTGAAATACGTCAGGATGGACTGTTTCTTGTTTGGAGACAACATCACGCAGTATCTCAAGCGCTTAATTACCAGTCAGCCGCTGGTGGTATATAAATTGTGATCAGAATTACGGAGGAAAACTCTCTAGGTAAATAGAACAGTAAATAGAATATTTCTCTTTATAAGCACCAACCAGTTCAAATTCCAGCACAAAAGCTCTTTGTTGATGATTTCCCTGAACGCCCTCTGATGCTGGACTCCTGTGATGCACAAAGCTGATGTCATTCACCAGAATTGACATGAGGAATCCGCCAATTGAGTTCAGGCCAAAATGATTCTGGCACACGGTCGGCAAGTTTGTTTCCTTCATTGAAAGGAGCAACGACAATGAACAGAAGTTACTTTACATATTTTTAAATTAATTGAGTTTGACTCAATGATATTAACTACTTTACAGTTTCTAGTTAGGTAATTTAATGAAATGCAATGAATTTTGATGGTTTGTTGAATTTGTTTTTTAATCAATGATTTTCAGAAATATTTTGAAATTTGAAGAGTTTCACAGCTAAATAAACTTAAATAGTGGTCAAAGACCTTCAATTTTTGCAGTATACCTACCCATAGGCCACATGAGTCGAAGCAGTGCTGTGGATGTGTTGGAATGTAATAGAACAGTATTGGAAGCTTTGACTGTGATGTAAAGTTAACAGTATTGTCAACATTTTTATTATGAGTAAAGTTCATATGGTAAAAAAATCTGTATTATGATTGGGTCTTGTTCTAACCAGCAGCATTCTAACCAGTTGCTCAACTCCCTACAACCAGGAAAGGGGATGAACACAGAAGAAATAGAAGTAGTTCTTACACCTGTTCCAAATTCAATTAGATCAGGGCTAACCTTTTACCATAATTCTATTGTTCTACTTTAAATCCATGTTACACAATTTCTTTAAAAATGTATAAACTTACTGTATTCTTAAACATATTTTGCAACCACGTCTCTGCATCTCTGTTGGGTGGAAAATTCCAAGCATTCGTAACCTTCTACAAGAAAAAAGTTGTAAAGAATTGTAAACTTAGTCAGCTCTATCATGTAGCATCTGGGACATCTTCAAGGAGCAGTGACTCAAAAAGGCAGCATCCATCGTTAAGGGCCCCTATCACCCAGGTCATACCTTGTTCTCATCGCTACCTTCAGGAAGGAGGTACAGAAGCCTGAAGGCCCACACTCAACAATTCAGGAACAGATTCTTCCCTTCTGCCATCTGATTTCTGAATGGACATTGAACCCATGGACACAAATTCACTATTTTTTCATTTCCAATTTTTGCACCAATTATTTCATTTAACTACATTCTGTAATTTACAGATTTTTTTTTCTATTGTTATGCATTGTGTTGTATTGTTGGGTGAATGAAGTAATTGGAGAAAAGTACTGGTAGACATGAGGCAGCTTCTTTATTCGATGAAACAAGACACAGCAGGCATCATATTGATCAGATGGTCTGGCTGGCTCGATATTTTATACGTTAAACATCAAAGGACAATTCCATATTTACAAGGTATCACAATGCTCTCTTTGAAGCTACACACAAAATGCACTCCTCCCGATTCACACCCACACCACAGACATCTAAATGAATTTTATCAGTATTGTGTAGTCTGCGATTCAAATCTTTTAGGAACCCATTGTTCAGAGCTGTATTGTCAATTAAGTCTACAATATCTGGAACAATCTTCTTAGCCCTCCTGGACAAAAATAAGTTTTTTACCAGGAAAAGGCCAGCTTTAAAGAGGATCTACTCAAACAGGGCAGCAAAAACACCCTGCCTCAGAATTTGCCCTGCTCCAATTATTTTATGTGCACCTATATCTACCCTATCATCTCTAATCACTACCTACAAAATGCTAAGCAGAGAGATTGTTCCAGAATTTTGAACAATAGTCCTTAGAAGTGCGGCTTCATTCATATGCCTGTTGGCTCTTCTCCTGTTGGCCGACTGCAGCTTAATCACATTCCTCATCTTCACCCTTTCTTTCTCTGGTAGCTAAAACTCTCTTTCCAGGGGCACCAGCAAGGTAAATGCATCAGGCTCTCAGGCCCTCTCAGCGATGTACAAGAAGGGGTTGGGGTGGTCTCTATTTGAATGACAGCAAGGACCTCTCCCTGGTGGCAGCCCCTTCCGAACTGCCCCGGTCACTGGCCTAACTGCTGAAAGGGCTCAGCTCATTTGTATTCACCTCCCATTCAGGCTAGGGGTGAGAATCTTTAGATGCCATGCAATCTTTCTCAGTCTGCCATGCTTTCAAAGTTGTGGAACCTGCTCTCTCCGCTTTAACTTAAATCCCTCCCCATCGATTTTCCCCAATACCCTTTCTATTCTATGCAATTCAACTTATCATCTACCTTCAGCAACCAGCCTTCATTACAGAGTAGCATTACCATCACACTTTAGCATGCTATTCATGGGTTTCTGTCACAATGTCAGTGTCTTCTACCTTCTCATTTCCTGTGGGTATGTTTCCATCAACTGTGGTCAGGTCTGGTGTGGCCGGCTTTTTTTTAAGTGCAATTGTGAACAATAGCCAAATCAGAAATGCTGATCAAGTCAACTAGTTCCCAAAGGGAACTCAGATAGGCCAATCAGATGGTTCACTGCTGCTCAGCGATAGAACTCAAAAAAGCTGGTGTTTATCTCGTAGGGTCTCTGTAATTACATGGTTACTGGGTACATTTGATTCCCAACTCTGTCTGTGGGAGCAACAAGAGGTGAGTCGTGTGGTTTAAACTGAGGCCAGTGTTTCCAGTGGCTGCCTCGCTGGGTCTGCACACAGACGCAAGTGTCACTTGTTAAAAGAACCATCTGTAGTTCTATCTATCTGGGAGCAAACCCTGCCCTTCCAGGCAGCCCCCTCACCACGACTTGGTGACCCGTCTGTGGGAGGACTACCTCCTTTCCCTCCAGTTGTCCTTGATCAGTAATGTGCTGCTGTGGTTGGCTTGGTCCATCAACACCTTACGTTGGTTACAAAGATCTTTTATGCACTGTGGTTTTCTATCCCTGGATGCCCCAGGCTCACTGCAGCCCCTAAATACCCCATAAGGGAGTTGCATTGCTCGCCCCATCAATAATTTGGCGGTTTGAGGATGCTTGCAATTCCATCCAGATCTCAATTGCATCAGATAATACATCAACTCATGCTTTTCCCGTCTCAGCTATAGCTTTAGCTAAGGCGTTCTTGGTTGTTCGGTTTATCCGTTTTACCATTCCTGAACTCTGAGGCTGCTAGGGTACTTGGAACCATTGTCAAATCCCTAACAGTCAGCACAGTTCCTTCATTACTTCCCTTGTGAAATGTGCTCCCTGATCCAAGTCCACCTAGACCGGGGTTTCCCACCTTGGGAGGATTTCCTGAACTAGAATCCATGCAAGGGACTGGCGGTGCAGTCCCTTGTTGGGAAGGCCTCTACTCACCCGGTGAAATGATCCATAATTACTAGACAGTAGCTTCTCCCCCTGCTTTTAGCCGTCTGGATTTTATCCCAAGATCCACTCAGCCGGGACTGGTTTGCCAGCAGTAGTTTTATGCCCTTATCAGGGTTATGCTGGGCACAAATGATACAGTGGCAGCAGAATTTCTCAATGTCCGGCCCATCCCTGGCCACCACCAGTCCTGCTGGAAGGTTCTGCCTTCCTTGATGCTTCAGCTCATGATATAATTTCATTAGTACCTGCCTAATATATGGTGGTGTCACCACAACTTTTTCCTCCCTGACTGTCCGGCTCCCATCTGGTCCCTCCCTTGCTCCCTTCCTCCATTTCTCCTTCTCTGCATAGAATTTTACTAAATTGACTTCTGTTCCTTCTTCCTGCACTCTTGCAATTTCCATTGCCTCTTCTTCCTCTTTGCAGTGATGTCTGCCCAATCAATTCCTTTCCACTCCTTACTCTCCCCTTTCTGGTGAGTTTTTATTTTAATTACTGCCACCTCTGCTGGCAGAGTCACTGCTTCCAGCAGTTGTTGTATTAGGTGCCTGTGCTGAATACCTGCCCCTGTTGAAGTTGCAAATCCTCATCGTGCCCCTGCCATCAGATAATCATGCACCACCCTGAAGGCATATCAGCCATCTATATATACATACTTACTTGTCTGCCTTTACTGTAGTGCAGTGCTTCTATCAGGGCTCCTGAAGCTAATTCT
The DNA here is from genome assembly GCF_030028105.1 of Mobula birostris. Lineage (NCBI taxonomy): Eukaryota > Metazoa > Chordata > Chondrichthyes > Myliobatiformes > Myliobatidae > Mobula > Mobula birostris. The sequence continues at coordinate 27,050,313 of NC_092394.1, read as the reverse complement.
TCACCTGTTTCCCTCCCCTCCCCTCCCCTGCCCTTCCCTTCCTTTTCCTCCTGGAGCCCTGCCCTGCCCTGCCCTGCCCTGTCCTGCCTCGCCTGTAACCCTCGCCTGCACTGCTGCCAAGTTCAACTGCCAGAACAAGATAAGGAACTGTCTATCATTGTTCTGAACTGTCTCTGTGCCCACGCCTTCGCTAGGTAGATCCGGCAGTTTCCCGCCACTTAGTGTTGAGAACTGTCTCCTCATGTTCAGCATTCTGTGTATGAGTCCCAGCCCTATGTCCTGCTCCCAAGGAAGGGTCCCGGCTCTGTGTTCCATGTCCCTGCGTTCCTGTCTCTCCCTCGACCATGGTTCTGTGTTCCTGTCCCTCCCTCAACCAAGTCAAGGCTTCCGGCTTTGTGTTCCGAGGTTCCTGTTTCCCAAGACCACGTCATGTCTTTGCCTCGTTCCAGAGTCTGAGACCGAATCAAGACCCAGGTTCTGGGTCCTTGTCCAGTCTCTGGCTCGGAGTCCGAACCCAAGCCTCATCATGTCCTCACCCCAAGGGACCCAAGCCTCGTCATGTCCTCGTCCCAAGGGACCCAAGCCTCATCATGTCCTCGCCCCGAGGGACCCAAGCCTCATCCTGTCTTGTAGCCACATCATGTCCTTGCCTAGATCCAGGGTCTGAGCCCGAGTCAAGACCCAGGTTTTGGGTCCTTGTCCAGTCTCTGGTTTGCGGTCCTTGTTCAGTTTCCAAGTTCCTAGTTCCTTGTCCAGGTCCCGCTTTCCTTGTCAAGTCCTAACCCAAGTCTGTGTTCTTATCCCAGCTCCTAGTCTGCGTCCAGTCTCGTCATTAACTCTAGTCCAATTCCTAGTAATTCAGTGTCTGTGTCTTGTATTTGGGTCCGCTCCCATCAGCCCCGTATGACAGACCAGTCCAGCCAGACATGGACCCAGCAACACAGACACTGTCGTTTAACTCTCGCTATCCTGGATTCTCTCTTGTTGAATGCCCCCCCACCCGTGTCTTCCATAGTCTGGGGAAGCCTTTTGGGTCACCAGGAGGCTCCCAGGTGGGGGTGGGGGAATACTGTCATGGTCCAGTCCGTGAATTCCGGTTCACAATCCGGTCTATCGTTCCTTATTCCAGCTTTCCTGGTTTTCCCTTTTTCCTGTTGGGTGCTCTACTTGAGGCAACTGATTCACATTTTGGGCTGGCTACATAAATAGCTCCTTGGTTCAGCTTCAGTGGCTGGATTGTTCCTGTCCAAACCCCCTGTCTGAATCCCTTCCTCTCACCTTACTCTCACCCTCCTCTCACCTTCCTCCCGGAGCCTCACCTCGCTTTGCCTATAACCCTCGCCTGCACCGCTGTCAAATTCAACTACTGAAGCAAGATAAGGAACTGTCTATCATTGTTTTGAACTGTCTCTGTGTCCACGCCTTCACTAGGTAGGTCTGGCCTTTTGCTGTTACCTAGTGTTGGGAACTGTCTCTGTGTCCATGCCTTTGCTAGGTAGGTCTGGCTGTTTGCTGCTACCTTGTGTTGTGAACTGTCTCGTTGTGTTCAGTATTCTGTGTATGAGTCCTGGCCCTACGTCCTGTTCCCAAGGAGGGATCCTGGCTCTCTGTTCCATGTCCTTGAGTTCCTGTCTCTCCCTCGTCCAAGGCTCTGCGTTCCTGTCCCTCCCTCGACAGAGTCAAGGCTTCCGGCTTTATGTTCCGAGGTTTCTGTCTCTCAAGACCACGTCATGTCTTCTCTTAGTTCCGGAGTCCGAGCCCGAGTCAAGACCCAGGTTCTGGGTTCTTGTCCAGTCTCTGGCTCGGAGTCCGTACCCAAGCCACATCATGCCCTTGCCTCAAGGAACCCAAGCCTCGTCATGTGCTCGCCTCGAGGAACCCAAGCCTCATCCAGTCTTGTAGCCACGTCGTGTCCTTGCCTAGATTTGGGGTACGAGCCCGAGTCAAGACCCAGGTTTCGGGTCCTGGTCCAGTCTCTGGCTTGGAGTCCTTGTCCAGGTTCCAAGTTCCTAGTTCCTCATCCAGGTTCCGCTTTCGTAGTCAAGTCCCAGCCCAAGTCTGTGTTCTTGTCCCAGCTCCTAGTCTGCATCCAGCCTCATCCCTAACTATAGTCCAGTTCCTAGTACCTCAGTGTTTGTGCCTTGCATTTGGGTCCACTCCCAATGCCCTCGTATGACAGGTGCTTGCAGGATTCATCCTAGTGTCCTTAACTATCATTACTGACTTGTCCTTAGGAATGGAAACTGCCTCCCAAGCTGCCATTTTGCCGTTGGTGACCACTCTCAGCCTCCCCATGTTAAGGAGCTTCACAATGGTATGGGGTGTGTGTAGTATGACTTGTCCCATCATTACAATTGGTTTGCTTATTTGCAATGCCCATGTGGCACAGTCTAAAGTTGCAACACAGTGCAGAAGTCTCATCTTGCTTCCTTCCACCAGAGGAGGTTTCCCTCCTTTAATCAAGGCCTGTGTCAGGGACACGAGTGCTGAGAAATCTGGTATGTGATTACGGCCGTAATTGAACAGACCCATTACCTTTCTTGCTCCCAATATGTTCACTGGGCAGGGCATGAAGCTGATTGGCGAACATCTGTCATTTGGCATGTCCTTCCTCCCCTAGGAAATGACATAACCTAGGCACTGTACGGCTTGCTTTCCTGTCTGAGCCTTGTGTGGACTGATTTTAAACCCTCGTCTCGTAATATCTCTAAAACACTGGCTATTGTCCCTAATTAACCTGCTTCACCTTCCAAAGCAATTAGTATATCATCTGCATATTGTAAGATGGGTGCTAGTTCAAGCTTTTCCAAAATCTGTGTCAAAAATATCTGGGCTATTGTGGAATCCTTGGGGGAGTCTGTCCCACGTATACCGTAGCCCACCCAGTGTGAAAACAAATCAGTCTTGGTGCTAAGGGAAGCCCTCAAAATCCATTAGCAATATCCAGGACTGAAAAAATATTATGTTCTGGAAACAGGCAATTCAGGATTGTTGCAGGGCTTGCCACAATGGGATGCAATCTTGGCATGGTCTAACTAAGGGTGGTATAGTCTATTGTTAACCAATATGATCCATTGGGCTTCTTTACTGGCCACATAGGTGTGTTAGTAGTTGATGCAATCTCTCTGAGTATTTCCCTGGTGTTTTAAAGGTTCAAAACGTTCAAAGGTTCATTTTATTGTCGAAGTATGCATGTAAAATACAACTCTGATATTTAGTCATGAAATATAGAAAGGCCATGGGAGTAGATGAAAGAAAAGACATCAACTCTCTCCCCCACCAGCATGAAGGAGTAAAGAAGCAAAACTCACAGACCCCCAAATCCTGCATCCCCACCCCTTACAGAAAAAAACAGCGACAATAGCTTCAAATAACCACCCCACCCCACAGAAAAAAACAGTCACAATAACAATTCTGAACCCTCTCACTCGCAGAAAAGACCAGTGACAGTAGTGTCAAAACCCCTAAACCCAAACCCCCCTTACACAAAAAAATTAAGGTCACCCACCCGTTAATTGGCCACAGGAAAGAAAACACTGAAAAATGGAAGTAAACTAATATAAAGTGCAGTCTGATAATCACATAAATCTCTGAATATTGGATACATCTTTTCTTCTGCAGATGAGGAGAGCGGCTGCATGAACTCAGTGATTCCGAAAAGAGTGACGGGCGACCCAGGTCCGGACACTGCTGATCGGGATCTGAACGTTCCGATCCAATTGCTGACCGTTGCCCTGGTGGCCCACCCGATGCTTCAATCTTCCTCACGGCTTCAAGATGGGGTTGTTCGTCACCTTGCAGCTTGTCGTTTTGGCCTTTTCCAAGAGTCATCTTATGTTCTCGGTCCTTTTTGGCCCCCTCCCCCATCTCTAACCTCCTTGAGGTAGCTCTCTGGACGCAGCAGAGCGCTGGATCCTTCGAGCTGTACATCACAGGCTCCAACAGTTTCTGTAACACAAACAAGACAAAAAGAACAAGCAAAAGGTGTAGAAAAAGTGAAATAATTAGAGTAATTAGAGAGGATTGCTCTGTAAGACGCTGCCTGAGGCATCGTTGTTTGCTGGTGCCATCTTGACCGGAAGTTCCCATGGTGATTCCTTCACTACACCCTGAACAGCTGTCAGTGCACCAGTTTTCATAGGGTATTGCTTATGGGGTTCATGAAGGCCCTTCTCTATCTTAAGCAGATTTAACTTCACTCAACCACAATCTTCCTTATGTCTCGCCCACACTGCTGACAAAGTAACCCAGATACCTTCTTGCCTCCAGTCCCTGATGGTCGGGCCAGCTGAGGCTATGTTGGCCAGGTTGTGTACTCTGTTAGTTGTACATGTTCACTGCCCCTGACTTCTCCATATTATTTCTTCCTTTCCCGAATCTATAACGGCCCCTGCTTTCCTTAGGATGTCTATTTCAAGGATAATAATCATCATTTGGACAGACCCAGAAATACATTGGAATGCACTCCTCTGATTTGGAGTGTTTGGAACTTGCTTCTTTCTGCTTTCACTGTTTTCCCTCTTACACCTGTAACATAAATAACCTGTTTGGTTGTTGGCAAGGGTGGGTCACTCATAGGTACTGATGCCCCTGTGTCCACAAACATATCACATTACCAGCCTCCTAACAATACTGTTGTGTACATCTGCGGGTCACCAGTGCTGGCAGTGGAGGCTAACTCCACATCTTTTTCTGACCTAGAAACCATCTTCACCAGCTCTCTGATCTGATCAACAGTCAGATTGGTCAGACAGGGCATTGATAGGGCGACAGGTTGCGTGTCTGCTGTGACCTTCACCTGTTTTCCTTTCCTCTTTTTTTGGACACTGCCTCCAACAATGTCCTGATAGGCCACAGCTGGAGCATATCTACTCCTTTACCCTTGCATGTTTACTCCAGCCATTCCTTGTTTCATGTCCTGGCTGCCGGCACGTAAAACAAACCTTTAGTGGCATCACGGCAGGGGCATCAATTACAGATACCACGATTTCCGGCACACTTTCTTAGGTCTATCTCAGTAGCTCACAAAACTATCTCAGAGTAGGTCAACCCCATTGCTACCCTTAAAGCTAAAACCTCCTGGTGGGCTGAGCTCAGGCTTTCCTTCATCATTTTCAGGAAGACTGGGTTAACCCTCCCTGGATTACCGAACCCTGAATACTTCTCATACGCTCAATATTTATGTTCTGCATAATTCATAACTGTCTCATCAGCTCTCTGATCGCAGCCATTATCGTTCCACAGTTACTCTCACCTCCCCTCAGTCGCTGCCTCACTTCCCCTTTAAAAGAACAATATCTTTCATCATTGCTGACATTCCCAGAAGTTGCCCATGCACAATACCACACCCCCTGCCTCACATATCTCTCAGGCACTTTGCTTACCAACAAGTGTATATCTTTTAGGGTGCACCTGGTGAACTTCAACCATTTCCTCAAGCTTGCACAGAATTCCGAATTCCCACATGTGAGTTTAAGTAAGAACAACTCTGGCAAAATGTTCTGGGGTGAAGGGCTTATGAATGGTTGTAATCAGAGTCACGGGCTGGCTAGAATCATCGGGGTTCTCGACCTGACATTGCCTGACCTCAATAGGTGCCATCCTGACAGATGTATCTAGGTAAAAGCTCTTCCTGAAATATCCACACAATAATTCCCACACTACGCAAAATATAAATGATCGTTACCAGCTAAACAGTATATACTTAAAAGCGCAGAGTATGTACTCTGCAATCTGCCACTTTCGAGCATCTGAACCCACGATGACTGCTGTATTCCTTTGCATCACTTTCACAATATAATTGAAGCAAGAAGTCTTTACTCTTCCACACAAATTTCCTTGCAATATATCACTTTTCCTTATTAGTTGCTTTATGTGCTCTGTAAAATGATCCTCATATCTTTTTGAATGCTTATACCTTTCAATCTCTAGCCATTTGAAATATATTCCATCTTCTTTTTTTTCTATTGATGTGGTCCTTTAACTTCACAATTTCCCACATTTCCACATTATACTCCACCTGCCTTGCCAGTTGAAACCAGAATTTTTTTTTATTGTTCTTGTGTGTACAAGGTGCATTCTCCTTCACTGGGAGTGTCCAAGGTTCAAGGGCTCCTGTGACATAAGAATGGATTTGGGACATTGCCAAGTTCAAATTGGGCTTGGCAGCAGAAAGAACCCAGAGCAAGACAACTAAGCCCAGACAACAGCTCTTAAAGCTCTAGCTAGAATTCTCTTTATAGTGACAGGAAAGGAAGAAATATTCCTTTAACTCCACCATATTAAATTGGCTTACAGAACTATCAGGACTTCTGTCCTGCTGGCAACCCAGATGAGCTGACAATAGTGGACCTGAACTGCAAATTATTATCTCAACATCCTTCCATCACCCTATAGATCACTGGCTTAGCATGAAGCCAAGGACTGAATTCATGGCAACCTTATCTCTGGGAAGCTGCCAATTGGTCAGTCACCCAGAAATATAAACTGAATTACAAAATTCATTCTTGCAACCACATTTTCATAACATGAGTAAATAAAACAAACCCAATGTAATGAGGCAGTAATAAAGGAATTCTTTCCAATTAATATGTTCTAAGTCACTTTTTTTGATAATGAATAAACAGTACAATGTTTTTCTCCTTAAGCAATTAAAGTTCAAAGTTCAAAGACTATAGACTGTTTGTCTGTAGTCAGTAAGGTTGTTATAGACGGGGGGCGGTAATGGGTCAAGCTCCCACTACATATTAAATGATCCCAATGCTATGCAACTCAAATAGCCTCTGACAACCAAGTCCAGCTCCTGGTCTTTACGTGTGGCTTAGCTACTAACCCTGGTGGAACTGTTTCTACTGAAAGGAGAAGGGGCAAAGGCAGGTTACTGGTGCTTTGGGTAGATGGGGTTTGTCGGCCATGGTTGGCAGCTCATCTAGGAGAAGGAAACCTCCATTGTCTTGTGGCTATACCTACTCATGGGGAAGTCTTTATGAGTAAACCTCGAGAGAAAAATCTGGAGCTGGAGTCCCTAAGGTAGTCCTACATTGAGTTCATTGCTGGTTGGCAACTCCTGCTGTTCCTTTGAGTTCATTGGTTGTGTGGAGAGGGGGAGCTTCCTACATGGGTAACAACATGCTCTCCATTTGTACTGCCCAGGTAGCGTATCTAGACATCTAGGACGCGATACTATGGTTGACTCTGACTGATGGAAGCCTCAGAGAGATAATCAGTAGATCTTCCTGGTGTCCAAGAACTTTGGCAGCCAAAATGACGTTCCCTCCCCCACCCCTACTCTGCTTTCCGCAGGGATCGCTCCCTACGCGACTCCCTTGTCCATTCGTACCCCCCATCCCTCCCCACCGATCTCCCTCCTGGCACTTATCCTGGTAAGCGGAACAAGTGCTACACATGCCCTCACACTTCCTCCCTTACCACCATTCAGGGCCCCAGACAGTCCTTCCAGGTGAGGCAACACTTCACCTGTGAGTCGGCTGGGGTGATATACTGTGTCCGGTGCTCCCGATGTGGCCTTCTATATATTGGCGAGACCTGACGCAGACTGGGAAATCGTTTCGCTGAACACCTACGCTCTGTCCACCAGAGAAAGAGGATCTCCCAGTGGCCACACATTTTAATTCCACGTCCCATTCCCATTCTGATATGTCTATCCATGGCCTCCTCTACTGTAAAGATGAAGCCACACTCAGGTTGGAGGAACAACACCTTATATTCCGTCTGGGTAGCCTCCAACCTGATGGCATGAACACTGACTTCTCGGACTTCCGCTAATGCCCCACCTCCCCCTCGTCCACCATCCGTTATTTATTTATATACACACATTATTTTTCTCTCTCTCCTTTTTCTCCCTCTGTACCTCTGACTATACCCCTTGCCCATCCTCTGGGTTTTCCCCCCCTCCCCCTTTTTTTTGTCCCTAGGCCTCCTGTCCCATGATCCTCTCATATCCCTTTTGCCAATCACCTGTCCAGCTCTTGGCTCCATCCCTCCCCCTCCTGTCTTCTCCTATCATTTTGGATCTCCCACTCCCCCTCCTAGTTTCAAATCTCTTATTAGCTCTTCTTTCAGTTAGTCCTGATGAAGGGTCTCGGCCCAAAATGTCGACTGTACCCCATCCTAGAGATGCTGCCTGTCCTGCTGCATTCACCAGCAACTTTGATGTGTGTTGTGAGGATGTTTCTGTGTAGGATTTGGTTAACTTTCTTCTTCTTCTTGAAAATTGATCTTAAAGCTGGCACTTTAAAAGCATTACGCTAACTGCTACGCTACCGTGCCACATGATGTGCAGGTCTGGCGATCATTTGTTCATTTTAAATTATCTCTAGAGTAGATTGTTGATAGAATTGTGGGGAGAATCGGTCAGGGGAAATTATTGGGTGAACTGGATTTCTCTGTGAGGTGGCACAGACTGGATCTCCTTCCACGTTGTAAGGAAGTATGGAAATAATGCTTTGTTTCAAAGGAATGTTAATGATACCACTGAGCTGCTTACTGTTGGATTCTTAGTAGGAAGCTGGACCAAGGACCTTACTGGAAGGAGAGTGGACCAAGAATAGTGAATGGCGCCTTATAGGAGAGGAAGATCTGCCCTATTTTAAAAAAAAAACTAAGCTCTTGGTTTATCCAAACTTCCAGTTTATCTTAAAGTGCTGGGCCTTGCTTGGTTCTTGGAAATTCACCTAGACCAAGGATCGCGATGGTCTAGGTGCCTAGGATGGACCCAGGGTTTTATCACGAGTCAGAATTTCGAGTTTCCCCGACAATGGAGACAATCAAGTGGAGCCTAAGAATTGTGAGCACTGAAATCTTGGTGGAAATCCTTGTAACTCAGTATATAGTATTTTGTGTGGTTTACTTGTGCTTTCCGTTTAATGATAAAACACTAGGCTTAAGTACTTTGTTGTGCTTGTACACTTATTACCCAATTTCCTGGACACTCAGATTGGTTTGGGTCTTTTGGGTCTGATCAACCCATTCATTACAACTTCATAGACAATTGTTTCTCAAAAATGGACACAAATCTTAAGGAGAACAGATTGTTTGGATATCTTTATAAGCTCTGCATTGTAATATGATCACAAAACATTTGGGTTAATTTGACTGCATATATAGTCCCAAATGCTTCAAAACATGAAAATTAGACATAATATCCTTTCCAGGAATGTGTGTGATAGAATAAAAAGCTTTTCCCATACACGATCATCTTAAGATTGCTCTGACATTTGGTTAAGTGCACTGACAAATTTAAATACTGCATTGTTTAGTGACAGTCCTTCAAGACAGCCATTAAATAGTTTCAAGTGGAAGATTTTTCCTTCTGTCATAATTAATTTAAAAATCCTAAAGCTGACTAAAATCTCCTGGTATTTAGCAGTCTGATTTGAATACCTCCTCGGGCATTGAACTCACAGAGGAGCAGAAAAGAATTGTGATTTTGGCATGAATAATGCAGCTCCATTGCACCTATTTTTTGATAATCAAAAGCATGGAAGACAGCTGTGGTACTGTAATTAAATCTGAAAAGGTTTCTCTGTAAATTATAATTGATGAGATTCCTTTAATCCAGTCACCAGAATAGTAATTATTTAGGAGAAAAATATACCTTGATCTTGATTTTCTTACCCAGAAGTTTTACTTTTCTCTTTGCAAGAACACTATGTGAGTTTAGAAATATTATTAGCTGTATGCCTGCTTGTTACAATAAAGTTGATGCAAGGACAATGCAAACTATATATTTCAAAGTTAAAATTCCATTTTGATAATAAAAAATAATTATGCATGGATACTTCAAGCAGTGGGGTAGAAACACATAAATGAGTATTGTGATTAATAAATTCCAGCACAGAATTCTCCTATTTACTCAGAGGAACTACAATTCTAACTGGGGCGAGGTGCAAATCTGTTAATTGTTTTACTATTCTCATACGTGAGTCATTGAAAAACAAATCCATACAGATCCATTTCGAAATCTAAGTACTTTGAGGTGGTACGAAAGAGTGCCAGAATATAGTGTTACCGTTAGTTACAGAGAAAGTGCAGTACAGATAGATAATAGGGTGCAAAGTCCATGAAAAGTTAGATGGTCAGGTCAAGGGTTCAACTTTATCATACAAGAGGCGCACCCAAGAGCTTTATAAGAGCAGTAAACAGACTTCCTTGAGTCTGGTGGAATGTTTTATCATGCTTTTATAATTTTTGCCTGATGGAAAGGTGAGGGGGAGAGATAGAATGTTTCTGGTGGGAGAGGACTTTGATTCTGTTGGCTGCTTTGCAATGGTAGCAAGATGTAAAGACGGAGAGCTTGGAGGTGAGATTTTCTTTCATGGACTGAACCTTCAACTCTCTACAGTTTCTTGTGGTCTTGGGCAGAACAGTTTCCATAGTTGATCCTGGAGGATTAAGGGGCCATATGAGACTGTTCGATAGATCTGGGACTGTACTTGATAGAATTTACAGGAATGAAGAGGAATTTTATTGAAAACTCCCAAATTTTGAAAGGTCTAGATAGAGCAGATGTGGAGATTATGTTTTCTATAATGGCGGAGTTTAGGACCAGAGGGCACAGTCTTAGAATACACAGACATACTTCTAGGATGGAGCTGAGGAGGAATTTCTTTAACCGGAGGGTAGTGAATCTGTGGAATTCATTGTGTCAGATGACTGTGGAGGTCAAGTTATTGAGTATATTTAAAGGGTATTGAAGGTTTTGGCAAGAAGCAGAGGAATGGGGTTGAGAGGAAAAATAAATCAACCATGACTGAATGATAGAGATCCAATGTACTGGATGGCCTAACTCTGCTCCTGTCTTGTGGTCATATACCAACCTGCCAATTTCCCCCCGGTGGTGAAACCTCCGGACATTCATATCTATTGATCAACACCATGGAAAATACTGCCTGTTACAAAGGAAGATACTGAATCAGCCAAAATTTGTATTGAACTATTTGTAATTTTTTTCACCCCTGTAGCTTCCGTTGGTTCTCCTGCAAAAATATGGAAGTCCTGAATTTGCCATCCAAGTCTCTCCGGACACCTAATCTTCTGTGGTCTCTAAAGTGTGACAATCTCATCGCCCTGGCAACTTCTCATTGACCCTGTCTTCTGTTGTCTCATTTTCAAAAAGGACAAATATTTTTATGAGGTCAGAATACCTTAAAGCCTTGATCTCACCATTGTCCTCCCTTCCCCAAAAACTCCAGTCTGGAGGGATCCATCATCTTCAACAGAAGGATGGGAAGCTATTTATTTTCTACACACTGTATATAAGCATATGCTCCAATAAAGCCTCAACTCTTTCTTTCTTTTCCGACTATAAGAGTGGAGGTACTACAGGAGAATACTACAACCCCGCAATAACATATTACAAATAAACAAAAAGTATCACGAATGCTGCAAATCTGAAATAAAAAAAGAAATTGCTTGAAAAGTACAGCAGGAGAGGAGCATCAATGCATTCAGTGTCAATATGACCAGAGAGCTGATTAAGGACTTCAGAAAGGGTAAGATGAGGAAACAAACACCATTTCTCATAGAGGGATCAGAAGTGGGGAGAATGAGCAATTTCAAGTTCCTGAGTGTTAATATCTCTGAGGACCTAACCTGATCCAACATATCGATGCAGCAATAAAGAAGATAAGACAGTGGCTATATTTCATTTGGGGTTTGAGGAGATTTGGTATGTCACCTCAAACATTCGCAAATTTCTGCAGATGTACCGTGGAGAGCATTCTGACTGGCTGCATCACTGTCTGTTATGGTGGAGAGGAAGGGGTGGACTAGTCCACAGCTGCAGAGATTGTAAAATTAGTCAGCTCCATTGTGGACACTTGCCTCCATAGCATCCAGTATATCTTCAAGGAGCAGTGCCTCAAAAAGGCAGCATCCATCATTAAGGACCCATACCACCCAGGACATGTCCTCTTCCTATTGTTACCAACAGGGAGGAGGTACAGAAGCCTCAAGGCACTCAATGATTCAGGAACAGCTTCTTCTCTGTCATCCAATTTCTGAATGGACACTGAAGCCTTGAACACTATCTCACTACTTTTTTAATTTCTGTTTTTGCGCTACTTATTTAATGTAACTATATAATATATATACTTACAGTAATTCGATTTTTTTATCAGGTATTGCATTATACTGCAGCAACGTTAACAAATTTCATGACATATGCTGGTGACATTAAACCTGATTCTAATTCAATGGAAGGAGAATCAAAATATTTCGCTTCCTATAAATGCTGCCTGACCTGCTGAGTATTTCCAACATTTCCTGTTTTTCTTTCCAGTGTGAAATAATCTGGTCCAAATAAATAAATGCAATCACAATTTCTGTAAAGATTTGCAAATTCTTATATCTCTACTAATTAAATTCATCTGTTGTTGTCTCACATCTCTGAGACTGATTTAAAGATTATTCAGTACATACATTGACAAACATATTTTCTTTTTTTTTGTAATTTATTTTTTATTGAAGTTCATCATCAAACAAAACTTTCCATAAGATGTATTTCAGACACTGTACATATATATCATATAGTCATATTTGTCACAAATCTCCACGTATTTATCTAAAAGACTACATGATTAAATATAAAATAGTGACAAACAGTTGAAACTGGGGCTCACACCAGCAGAAAATATGAAAAGTAGCATTTCAGTTAAAATGACTCTGAGAAACCAAATCTCAGAAATCTCTGAGAATGATTCCTCGTGTATGCAAAATGTAGATATCTATTCTTGAAAGAGATCAATATAAGAGTTGCAGTTAGTTTCTTTTCTTTTTCAATTTATTCCTTTTGAACTTCTGGAAGAATCAATTAAAATGGGGAACAAAAAAAACCCCAGAACTTTATGAAAAAATATCAGCAAGATTCAGGTCTGTGCATTTGTATGTGTATTAGAAAAATGAAGGCATTGCTCATATATTTAAGGTGGTTATATGCGAAAGACAATGAATAATTCTTTGAAAATGCACTGCCATTTGGGAAATTTCTGACACCATTACTTATGAACAACTATAGCTGCTCTGCTTCTAATTCGAATTTAATTTGAATTTATTTAAATCTTACATCCGTCCCACAACATAAGGAATAAAAATCTGTGCGTTATGACTCCATCGCAATGTACAGACATGTGAATTTATAAGACTAATGCCTTGCAGAAAGAAGCTGCCCTGTAGCCTTACGGTCCTGGCTTTAACGTTGTGGTAGCACTTGCCAGACGGAAGCCGCTGAAACAGTTCATGGTTGGGGTGACTGGTTCCCCCGATGACCTCCTTTCTGCATCTGCTGCTGTGAATGTCCTCAGTGGAGGGAAGTTCACATCCACAGATGTGCTGGGCTGTCCACATCACTCTCTGCAGTGCCCAGTGATCAATGTTGGTGCAGTTCCTGTACCAGGTGGTGATACAGCCAGTCAGGGTTCTCTCAGTGGTGCCCTTGTAGAAGGTCTTGAGGATCTAGGGGCTCATGCTGAACTTATTCAGTCACCTAAGGTAGAAGAAACACTGTTGTGCTTTTTTTTGCCACACAGCTGGTGTGTACAGTCCAGGTGAGACCATCGGTGAGGTGTATACTAAGTTACTTGAAACTACTCAACCACTCAGCTGTAGTCCCATTGATGTTGATCGGGGTGAGCCTGTCTCCATTCCTCCTGTAATCCACGATCAGCTGTTTTGTTTTTTGGACGTTGAGGGAGAGGTTGTTTTCTTGGCACCTTAACAAGAAGTGATGGGCAGGAATGAACACCCAACTCAATACATGGTCAGGACCTTGCGAAGAAAGATAAACAATTCAATCTTTTTGAAAGAAACTGGCACGTCTTTAGAACTTTGCAAAATATGTTACAGTCAATACCTTTGAAATGTTGTCACTGTTTGACCCTTAGTAAAAGAAGAAATGGGTTAGTGATCTTATTGCATTCTCCGTAAGTATGGAACAAGGCAACTTCAAGCCTGGTCTGGATGGGACGCAGGCTGGAGTAGAAGTAGGCTTCCTTCCTGGGGAATAAAAAAATTAACTTGCACAGAATTCAACAATTTTGCTTAAAAAGTGCATGAATTATAGTTGGCAATTTATGAAAAGCAATAGCCATAAGACTATAAGACGTAGAAGCAGAACTAAGCCATTTGGCGCATTGAGTCTGCTCCGGCATTTCATCATGGCTGATCCATTTCCATCTCAACCCCATTCTCCTGACTTTTCCCCATATCCCTTCTACCCTGACAAACCAAGAATCTATCAACCTTTGCCTTAAATAGACACAATGACTTGGCCTCCACAGCTGCCTGTAGCAACAAATTCCACAGATTCACCACTCTCTGGCCAAAGAAATATCTCCTAATCTCCATTCAAAATGGACATCCATTCTGAGTCTGTGTCCTCTGGTCTTAGACTTCCCCACCAGAGGAAACATCCTCTCCACATCTACTCTATCATGTTCTTTCAATAGTCAATAGGTTTCAATTAGATTACCCCTTGTTTTTCTGAATTCCTGTGAGTAGAGGCTCAGAGCCATCAAATGCTCCTCTTATGATAAGCCTTTCAATCCTGGGATAACTTTCATGAACTGCCTTTGAACCCTCTCCAATGTCAGCACATCCTACCTTAGATAAGGGGCCCAAAACTGCTCACAATACTTCAAGTGAGCCCTCACCAGTACCTTATAAAGCCTCAACATTACATCTTTGCTTTCATATTCTAGTCCTCTTGAAATGAATGCTAACATTACATTTGCCTTCCTCAACACTGAATTAACCTGCAAATTAACCTTTAGGGAATCACCAGGTTTTTGAATTTTCTCCCCAATTAGGAAATAGTCTATGCTTTTATTTCGTCTATCAAAGTGCATGACCATACACTTCCCAACACTGTATTCCATCTACTACTTATTTGCCCATTTTACTAATCTGCCTAAGTCCTTCCTTAGCCTCTCTGCTTCCTCAAAACAACCTGCCCTTCCACCTATCTTTGTGTTGTCCACAAACTTTGCCACAAAGCCATTCAATTCTGTCATCCTATCATTGACTTATAACATAAAAAGAAGTGGTTCCAACACAGACCCCTGTGGAACACCACTAATCACTGGGAGCCAATTGGAGAAGGCTCTTTTTATTGCCAATACCATGGGCCCTTAACTTGTTAAGTAGCCTCATGAGTAGCACCTTGTCAAACGCCTTCTGTAAATTCAAGTAAAAAACATTAACCGATTCTCCTTTGTCAATCCTGCTTGTTAATTTTTTCAAAGAATTCCAAAGAATAAGTTAAATAATCAGTTTTACTGTTAGTAATGTTGGGTCATGCTTCCATCTCTCCCTCTCTTGAGACATCCCATGCCACTGTTCTCACGTTCATTTGAATGGGGGTTGGTTTGACATCTCATGCATGGTGTTAGCCTGTCTTCGGCTGCTCAAGTTGAATAGTGATCTTTCCAACTCAGTGGCAAGGAGCAACTAACTTATCCAGGTTGATACTTCGGCCAATATTAGTAGAATGTAAGCTGCAAGAGATAGATATTTAACATGGGAGGCATGGTAGTGTAGTGGTTAGCACAATGCTTTACAGTGCTTGTGACCTGGGTTCAATTCCCGCCACTGTCTGTAAGGAGTTTGCATATTCTCCCCGTGACCGCATGTGTTTCCTCTGGATGCTCTGGTTTCCTCCCCCAGCCCAAAGACATACCAGCATTGTAGATTGTCCCATGGTTAGACTAGGGCTAAGTAGCTGGATCGCTGGGCAGCGTGGCTCAAAGGCCCTGTTCTGTGCTATATCACAATAAAAAAAACAAGCATAAATGTATAGACCTTCTTTCTCCAGCTTTGCATAGCTGTGGGCATGGTGTGCTGCTGGGTGAAATGATTCATGAACCATTATTGTCAGCTCACCGATTGAAAGATTTTAGAAAAGCTTTTAGCTCAGTGGGAAAACAAGCAATTCAACAAGCAAAGCAGAACCAAGCTATTTAAAGGCCACAGGTGGCTGTTCAAGAGTAACCAGATGTGCAAGAATATACTTGTATATTTGATAGCAACACAAGAAAAGTGTTCCAGCTAAAATATTCTCCACAGCCAAGACAAAAATAAAGATAGATACGTGGTAAGCTCTTGAAGACTCTATTGTACCTTGATGCAATAGCTCTTCAGAAGTCAAGAATGAGGCATCATACTTGATGCTTACGATCATTTTATTAAGTGTTACAAGTGTAAAGAAGAATAAGAAGATGCGTCGAGAGAACAAAGAAAAGACCTAACTAAAAAGTAGTTGTGGTCTTCTCATGCTGGACTAGAGATGATAGAAATTGCATTGATAACTAATAACTAATAAAGACGCAAAATACATGTAGCATGACGCCTGTTAATGAAACTAGGGAACTTCTAGAAAAATACAGCGACAACTGTACTGTAATTGCTGGAAAAAAATCACTGAACAATTACTTGTATGTAGGTAATTATATAAAAATATAAGCAAGCACAGGAAAGTTAAGCTACAAGAAAAATAACAATTCTACAGTCCAATCCAACATTTCTTGTATGTTAATGACGAATTCTTAACCTCACAATCAACCTTGTTAATGTCCTTACACCTTATTATGTATGTGCACTGCACTGCACTTTCTCGGTAGCTGTACATGTAGCATTATATTCTGTATTTTTTATTACTTGTTCTTTGTAGCAGCTCAATATACTTCCGTTTTGAAATGATCTGTATGGATAGTTTGTAAAACTATGTTTTTCACTGCATCTTGATATATGTCACAAAATAAACAGAATACTAATCCCAGTAATAAAACAAAAGTTAGTAATGAACGAAGGCTACAAATGTGAATGGTTCAGGTTCTTGGACCACTGGCATCTCTTCTGGGGCAAAGGTGAACCGATAAAAAAGGAATGGGCTGTAATTGAAAATTTGCCTTGCCCCAATTTAGGATTTTAATTTGTGGACCAGTCCTATCTCTTCCTTTATTACTTTAAAATCAATAAATGTATGGTCACTTATCCTAAACTGCTCCCTTCCTGACTCCTCTGTCACTTGCCCAGCTTCATTTCCCAAGAAACTGCCATGTGATCTTACTAGAGGACATAAAATTAAGCCAAGAGGGAAAAGAGTTGAAAGGGACCTGAGAAATAACTTTCTCTCACTCAGAGTCTGGTGGGTATGTGAAATGAGTTATTAGAGGAATCTGAGGAACCAGGTGCAATTACAATGTTTAAAAGGCGTTTGGATTGATACACAGATAGAAAATAGTTGGCGGGATATGAGCCAAACGCAGGCAGTAGGAACTAGTTCAGATAGACAACATGATAAATTGGACTGAAGGACCTATTTCCATTCTGGATTCCTCTAAGACTCTTTGAGAATGGGAATAAGAATGCACCTGAGAGATGTGTGTGTTAGGGAGCAGGGCGGGAAAGCTAAGACTTCCTACTGCCGGCATGACATTGTTTTTGTTGATATTATAACATATTTATCAATATGTGCAAAGAAAAAGGAACAACAAGGAGCACAACAACGGGACCATAAACACGAGAAAATCTGCTGATGCTGGAAACGTGCATGATAAACAGAGATTTATTTTGTAATGGATCTTCTCTAACATTATCAGAATTCAAAATTCTGAAACTTAGTCTTTTTTTTGCTTAATTTAAGTTCAGGAACTCTTACCTCAAACCCTGGCCATGCCTGAAAGATTGGTTAAGCACAACCAGATTGATGGATTTTCCATGTACTGCAGATAGCTTGGTGATGTGTCCAAAGTGAAGAATCTGTGGGATGCAGTTGGAACAGAGAAGTTCATTCTCTTTGGCACTGAGATGAAAATGACGCTGACTGATTGAGTCCTATTGGTGTATTCTGGAAATAGTCACTGGAGTCAGACCAAGATATATTGCAACACATTAATAATGAACAACCAAGAGTGAAGATAGGTAAGAATAGACTGAAGTATTGAATGCTAAATATTCATAGCTCCTTTTACGAGCTGTTGAGACTGGTCATAAATCAGAGAATGTTGGAAATTCAAATTATGAGTTTGGCAATAAACACAGTGATATTGCTTGCATCTTGTGAACTTTTCTTGTGCCAGAAGCACAAATGTTCCAGAGCATTCACAATGAGTTACTGTGGGAGAACAGTGACCATTCTAATGAAGAAATTATGGTCGCCCCAACTTTCCACAATTAGTTTTAGTGAAAATGTTTGATGTATGGATCAGGACAGCAGGAACTTACAGCTGCACTTCTCCAGAACTGCTCAACTGAGAGTGAAAAGGGGACCTCAGTTGAACATCGAATCGGCAAGTTGTTACTGTTGACAACATGGCATTCCTTTGGTATTGCAACTGGATGTTTGTGCTGAGGTGTCTGGAGTGGGACAAGTATCCATTGCTCTCTGACTCAAGGAGAAGAATTCTGCCACTGGGCTGGGTGCACATCACAGGACATTGTCCAAATTGCATGACCATGTGAATAGCTGGACTGAATGGTTTGAGTACAAATCTACTATTAAGGATGGACTGAATGCAAGTTCAAAGCTTTGAAATGTAACAAAATGGTGCTATTGATGGTGGCTAGAAGCTGACATACCCACCAAATAATTAATTACTGCAGACATCTTGTCAACAGGAAATAGAGCCATGACGTCCAAGTACTCCATGGGCAATGAAAGGGCCTGTTTTTATAAATGTCGTATGTCAATTTTGTCCATAGGTCATTTAATACATAACAATCTCGTGTATGGCATTCTCACCCTCATTGGTCAGGGCATTGAGCATAAAAGTAAGGAAGTCATGTTGCAGCTATACAAAACTGTTTAGCGCACACTTGGAGCATTGTGTGCAGTTCTGGTTGCCCCATTTTAGGAAAGAATTGGCAAATTTGAAAAGAGTGCAGAAGAGGTTTACCAGGATGCTGCCTGGATTAGAACATAGAACATAGAACAGTACAGCACAGTACAGGCCCTTCGGCCCACAATGTTGTGCCGACCCTTAAACCTTACTTCCCATATAACCCCCACCTTAATTTCCTCCATACCTGTATATCTGTCTAGTAGTCTCTTAAATTTCACTAGTGTATCTGCCTCCACCATTTATTCAGCATTATGTGTGTGTTACTTGGATTTCCAGCATCTACAGATTTTCTCATGTTTGTTTAAGATTCAAGATGGTTTAATGTCACGTAGCACAGGTAGCAATCCTGAGATTACCACCCTCAAGGTCCTGCTT
The DNA here is from genome assembly GCF_030028105.1 of Mobula birostris. Lineage (NCBI taxonomy): Eukaryota > Metazoa > Chordata > Chondrichthyes > Myliobatiformes > Myliobatidae > Mobula > Mobula birostris. The sequence goes on along the minus strand of NC_092394.1, from coordinate 27,031,081 downwards.
TTAAACTGTCTACCAAGCTCTCTATACTCACTCTCCAGGACCTCCTCACTCTTCCTTGCTATGTCATTCCTCCTACTTCAGAATGTCATGTAAACGATCAGAGACATCCTTGACCCTGGCACCCAGGAGGCAACAAACAATAGACAATAGACAATAGGTGCAGGAGTAGGCCATTCAGACCTTTGAGCCAGTACCTCCATTCACTGTGATCATGGCTGATCATCCACAATCAGTATCCAGTTCCTGCCTTATCCCCATAACCTTTGATTTCCCTATCTTTAAGAGCTTTATCCATCTCTTTCTTGAAAGCATCCAAGGTATAAGAGGTATAAGGTAGACGGAGAGATTAGACAAAGTTGGGATGTTTTCTCTAGGATGTCGGAGGCTGAGGAGAGTTCCAATAGAACTTCATAAGATTATGAAAAGTATGGATAGGATATCCCAATCAGAATCATTTATCCCAGGGTAGAAATGTCGAGGTGTATTTAAGATGAGAGGGGACAATTTTAAAGAAGAAGAACTTGGTAAGTTTTTTTTATATGGAGTGGTACAGGTTATGTTCAAAACATTTAGCTAATTCAAAGGAAGACACAGGAGTCTGAAATGTGGGTCTAACTTCGGGTTTACTTTAAGCAAGTTGCACACATATCACGTGATAGTGTGATGACATATGTAATTTGCGATTTATACATATAACCCACAATGAATTAATTAAACAAACAATAGCGCTTAATCAGACAATATATTTACAAGATTACTCAACTATTATTGAAATATTAAATACACAACAGTAGATGTCTGGAATAGGCTGCCAGAGGTAGTGGTTGAAGTAGAACAATTGTGGCATGCAAGAGGAAGTTTGACTGCTGCATAAATGCACAGGCAGAAGAGACTTAGTTTAATTCGGCATCATGTTTAGCATAGAGATTGTAGGCCTCAAAGCCTGTTCCTTTGTTGTACTGGTCTATGTTCTATGTTCTAAACACTTGATATAGAAACTATATAACTACATCTTGTCATCAAAAACACAAGACAAATAAGATTGGAAGTTGCTAAAAGCTGAGAGTGAGAAGAAGCTAGTTCTACCATTCTGTGAATATAGAACTTTTGAACTGGGTATTGTTGGATGAGAGGTGTATGGAGGGATATGGTCCAGGTGAGGGTCAGTGGGACTAGGCAGAAAAAATGGTTCGGCACAGCAAAGAAGGACCAAAAGGCCTGCTTCTGTGCTGTAGTGCTTCTATGGTTTCTATGATTTCTTATTTTTATGTGCAGTGTCCTTAAGTAAGGCATTTGTAACCTGGGGATGGCCTGCGAACACTTTATCCAACTTTTTTAGAAGTCTCAATGTGTTTGAAGTGTTCAAGGTCATGTCTATGGTGACATCAGATCTACTCAAGTGACTCTGACAGAAAATTGGGTCAGACCACTTTGACAGATAGCTTATCTTTTCATGTTTCAAGGAGATGGCATAATTGCCTTTGCTCCCACCACAAGATATTGGAGATGATCTGAAATTGATAGCTGCATGCCATCAAACACACGAGATAATACTTTCAGCTTATTGAACCTGAATCTTCAGCTCTGGACTTTGATACATTTTCAAAGCAAGAATGAGATTTTCATTTATGAGCAGCCCCAGGCCAGTTAAGAATAACAATGAGACAGAGTGCTGCCAACTATAAAACAAACGAGCACTCATGAAGTTAAAAGATTCTCATTTATAGATCATAATCCCTTAATAGCCCACTGATAAAGCTCCAGAGAACTGATGCAGACATACAACCAAGAATAACACTTGTGTTCTGGCAGTAATTTGTAGTTTCAAAAACAACACTAAGAAATTATGAGCAACCTCAAAGAGCCAAATCAACATGAAAGAAATTAAGCAGGGGATGGCACTTGATGATGAAGAGAGCTGGAGTCACCTTGGCTGGGGAATAGGAGATAAAGTTTCGAGAGAGCAACGAGTACAATATGAGCCATCCATAGTCTGATCATTTTCAGTCCAGATAGCAATTGCAAAATAGACATTTACACTGGTTTCAGTGATTTACTTACATTTTTATTATTATTACTGTCCATAATGCAATGAAGGTTCTTCATCTCTGGGGGTGTTCAGGGCTTCCTTCATCATGTCATAGCTTCCTTTTGGTTTTCACTGCTGTCAGTCATTTAAGTCCCAGATGAAGACTCACAAATAGTGTTGCACTGAGATGTAGAAGGAAACTTCATTGCTGTTTCCGTAACAATTTTGCTTTACCGGTTAGAGCTGTTAGCCCTGAGCTGAACCCCCAAACCGAGAGGACCAGTGGACCACTATTTGTCTGGCCTCTACCCTTTGACTTGTTTGCATTAGGTGATCCAGCCAACGTAGCCCTCTTGGTCATTGAGGCATGCAAACCTCCAAACCCTCCGTCACGGTTGTGGTCTGCTTGGAGGATCGACTTACATCACTGGAGACTTATTCCCAAACTGCAGATAGTCAAGGTTCAAGCAAAGCAGCAGAGAGATCGCAACAGTTTTCCAGGTGCAGCACCACAGTGGAGGAGAGGAATTTATTTATTTTGGGAGATAGGTTTAGCTATTGAAAGGCATCTACATGTGGATTTTGAACTCAATAAGGGAATCAAAGTTCAAAATAAATTAATTATCAAAGCACATATACGTCACCATATACTACCTTGAGATTCATTTTCTTGTAGGCATTCACAGTAGAAATAAGAAATACAATGGCATCAATGAAAAACTGCATTCAAATACTGACAATCAATGTGCAAAAGAAGGCTAACTGTGCAAATAAAAATATAATAATAATAATGAAATAAATTATAAATAGTACTGAGAACATGAGTCTTAGAGTCCTTGAAAATTAGTGCATTGATTGTGGAATCAGTTCAGAGTTGAGACAAATGTAATTATTCAGATTGGTTCAGGAGCCTGATGATTGAAGGGTAATAATTGTTCCTGAACTGGATGGTATGGGACCTAAGGCTTCTGTACCTCTGCCTGATGGCAGCAGTGAGAAGACTGCATGTTCTGGGTCCTTGATGATGATGCTGCTTTCTTGTGGCAGTGCTTATTGAAGATGTGCTCAATGATGTGGAGGACTTTGTCTGTGATGGACTGGGCAGTATCCACTATGTTTCATAGACTTTTCCATTCTTTGGCATTAGTTCAAAGGTTTCAAAGATTTCAAAGGTACATTTAATGTCAGAGATTTGTATAGATTAGATTAGATTAGATTTAACTTTATTGTCATTGTGCCGAGTACAGATACAAAGCCAACGAAATGCAGTTAGCATCTGATCAGAAATGCAAAGAATAGTGTTACTTACAAAATAACTGCGAATAAAAAGTAAGTGCTACAGCACACAAATATAAAAGTACTGAGACAGTACAATATGGATGCAATACTGCTTAGTGCTATGATGTGAGGTTCAGCAGGGTCACAGCCTCAGGGAAGAAGCTCTTCCTGAGCCTGCTGGTGCAGGAGCGGAGGCTCCTGTAGTGCCTACCAGATGGGAGGAGAGTAAAAAGTTCATGGTTAGGGTGAGATGCATACTTGATAATGCTTTTCACCCTGCCCAGGCAGCGTTTATGGTAGATGTTCTCAATGGTGGGCAATTGGGTGCCGAAAATATACATCCTGAAATTCTTTTTCTTTGCAACTATCCACAAAAACAGAGGAGTGCTCCAAAGAATGAATGACAGTTAAATGTTAGAACCCAAACTGTGCCCCCCCACCGAGCTCTCCCAAACCATGCATAAGCAGCAGCAAAGCAATGATCCCCCCTCCCTCACCAGCAAAAAAGTATCGGCACCCTCCACCGAGCACTCAAGCATGCAGCAAAGCATCAATAAAGACACAGACTTGCAGTACCCCAAAGACTACTCATTTTCCCAGTAATTCAACATACCACATGCTCTCTTTCTCCCTAATAAGGGAAAAAGAGCTGTCTCCATTTCACACCGAGAGGGGAGACATAACAAATAACTTGCTGGTTTATGATGTTAAAAGTCCATTGCTTCCATACCAGGCCATAATGCAATTAGTCAGGATACTATCCACTCTGCATCTATAGAAGTTTATCTAACTTTCAGATAGCTTGCCAAATCTGCACAAATTTCTAAGGAAGTAGAGGAACTGTTGTGCTTTCTTTGTAATGGCACTTACGTGCTGGCCTCAGGATGGATCCTCTGATAGGATAATGTCGAGGAATTTAAAATTACTGACCCTCACCATCTCAGGTCCACTAATGAGGACTGGCTCAGGGATATCCAGTTTCTTTCCCCTGCAACATACAGCTCTTTGGTTTTGCTGACGTTACGTGAAAGTTGTTGTTGTGGCACAGTTAGATATCCAGAAGATTAGGCTTTCCTCAGGCCCTGCTCTGTTTAATGAGACCACTTAATTACTATGTTTGCTATCTGCATTTTGAAATATGCCTTTTGATTTTGTGTTTTATATCTTGAGTTTTTGCTCTTTTTTTGTTGCCTTTTGTGAAATTTGTTTTTTTTTTCATGCATGGGTGGGTGGGTGGGGTTGATGTTTTTTTCTTTGAATGGATTCTGTGATTCTCCTTTGTTATGTGGCTATCCGTGGGAAGACAAATCTCAGAATTGTATACCACATAATACTTGGATAATAAATGTGCTTTGAATCCTTTGAATTCTGTTTCCCATTTAGATTGGCAGTCTAGCTGGAATTGAAAGGACAAGGCCAGGCGTGGGAGAGAGTTGTGATCATGGAATCATTGTTGCTGGGGAAGGAAAAATTTGAAAGTCAGTGGGAATGGAGAAGAGAAGAACATAATGGCCAGCACAGGGGGAACTGACAAGGAGTTAGCACATTACTTGTTGGCTTTGAAAGGTGAAGTGGTGGGATGGAAGATGAGGGGCTGTTGTGAGCTTTGAGATTGCAGCTGATGAGCATTATCAGCAGGAGAGAGAGGGACATTGGAAAGGGAGAAAGAGAGGAAGTCTTTAAGGTTTGAGAATCAAGTTCACTCAGCAAAGGAGCAGGGTGTTTCAAGTATGGTTTGAGGGTACAATTTCTGTCTGTGATACGGTGAAAAAGATGGATGATGAAAGAGAAACACTCTCACTGATCGGATCACTGTATTGCAAGGACAGGATGATGGGTAATTTGTGCGGTGGTTTTATCCTTGTGCCACTTATACAATGTGCTTCTGACGCATCGATGCAAGATTATCAATGCTATCCTGAATGGCCTTCTCCATTCTGAAGGTCACATTCCTGAGATTCGAAAGGATCTGTGAAAACATTCGCATTTTGTGGAGGAAACTATGATTATATTACCTTGATCATATTTTTTCTATCTGATGGGTAATCTCTTTCCATTAAACACCAACTGCCCCATCTGTGGAACAGCTGCCACATTGGCCTCATTTCTCACAGTCATCTCAGGTCCCATAAAAGCATTTTCAGTCCATAGGGTTGTCTAAGAAGTAGAAAGGTAGCCAACTCTTACAAAGAAACATCCTCAGCTCTTCATTTTGTCTGCAAAGTTTCATGGAGACTAGGAAGATCTACTCTCTATAGTCAAACATAAAATGGAGAAGAAAACTCAAAATCTCAAAATGTACAAATGAGCTTCCCGGGAGCAGATCACTTTAACTTCACTGAACACCTCTATGAGAATTAAATAGGTTTAGATTTTTTACTTGTTTACAATTTACCTACACAGATCCTTTGCCTTTGGGGATATAAAGGTACATTCCATAACTAGAGGAAAAGATTAGTTTTTAAAAATTTGCACACAGGACATGGACATCACTAGTAATGCCAGCATTTATTGCTCACCTCTGATTGCCCCTGAGAACACAGTTAATGATTCATCACACTGGTCTGACCAGGCAAGAATGGGAGATTTCCTTCCCTGAATTAGCTGGTGAACTACGTGTATTTATACAAAGGTCTGGCAGTTTGATGGCTATTGTTAGTGAGACTTACACTTTTGCAAGATAAAATCTGGAATTGTTTTTAATTATTTCATTTTAAATGCCCCAGCTGTCATGGTGGGATTTTAAATTATATTTCTGTAATAATGGTACAGCGTCGTTGGCTCTTCGTCTAGTAACCTGACCACTACGGTGTACTTTATAAAACCAAGGGCAAACAGTCAGCAAACAAGGGAAGCATAAGCTATTCTAAAAGTAAAATAAGTGAATAACTTGAATTTTGATAAGATGGTATTGTATATAAGCCTGTACAGGAATTTAAATTAATTGTTTTTTTGGAAGGGCTGTACCCGTGTCCTTAACATTAGTGAGAAATGGATTGTTGTATTCTGGACAACAAAGATTTTGCTTCCTGAATACTTTTGGGTGTATCTTATATGGATTTTGGGCTGCTGATCATGAAAATCACCATGAAATTTCCCTATCACAGACCATTTTTTGAAATTGCCTGTATTTGTTATTTCTATTTGCAATTCAAGTCAGAATAATTGATGCCAAGATTAAGGAAGGCATTTGATTGGTCCAAAAATCAAACAGGTCATCAATGACAGGCAATTCAAAAGCTTCTAGTGGGACCAGAGAAAATCGCGTGGATGGCATTCAAGGATGTTGTTGAAAATTTTCTTAGCCATTACAGAGCACCAAACTACATGCAGCTGGTTGACAAACCATGCAATGCAACATGTCACTAAAAATTCATCTTCTGCATTCCCATTTACAGTATACTTCTTCCTTGCAAATCTTGGCACTGTCAGTGATGAGCATAGTGAAAGGTTTCACCAGGACTTTGCGGTCATGGAGAAACTGTATCAGGGCAACTGGAATCCATCAATGCTGGCTGATTATTGATGGACACTTAAGCAAGAAACCTCAGACACTGAGTACAAATGAAACTCATCAACAAAACATTTTTAGCTTAGTTGAACTATTGCAAAGCATCAGCACTGTTATGCAATTAAACGCATTACCCTCAATAAAGGTTAGTTTCTTGTTTCTCCGAGTCGTCTGAAATTATATTAGTGTTCAGCTTCAAGCAGTCTATCATAAACAAAAAAAAATCTGAGGAAACAACACTTTTGAGAAAAACTGTGGTCCAGTGTTATGCATGTTTTCTGTTTTGTTATATGTTTGCAGGATGGGTTGAATCTGTTCCCTTGCTAGTTGCCTTTTGCATAGGGAACAGACGCACACCCACAGTTAGAGTAACAAGCATTTCATTACCCAATGATTTTGATATTTTTTATAGAGCTAGAGGAAGGAAATGCAGGGTTATGGATTATCTAGGGCTGGGGGTGTTAAAATGAATTATCTATGCTGGAGGGGGGCACAGAGAGTGAAGGGGTCACTACTTCAGGCAGCAGGGACCTGGCTATGTTGTCACCTCTGTGTTAATTAACGTTCACTTGCTTGCTTCTCCATGCGTGAGTTCTGATTGAAAAGCTCCACATCACCACAGCTTCTGTTTGGGTCCCAACTATAAGCTCTGACATCTATTTCCAACGGCAATGGGGAGAGCTGAAAACTGTGTAAAGATAAAGGAAAGTATACTAACTCAACCCAAAAGAGATACACTGCAGATGAAAACTAGTCATGGAACACAGAATGCCAAAGGCCAATTGTAAGTTTGAGCAACAGTGGGAAAATAGCCATTCATTGCCTGGAAGAAATCAATAAATGTCTGTTATGAAGGCAACAGTAAAAAGAGACTCCAATATTGGTGAAGTACCGAGTACTAAGGTTTTTGTTGAGTATGATTCAGCCTTAGATGTGAAAAGATTGATTTACAATCTGTAATTAAAATCCAAGCTCGTATTTTAATTTTATTTCTCTACAGCTGAGGGGGAAGGCTGGGGAGCTTGTGTAGGTCCAATCATGCACCACCCAAGTTTGAGGCTGAAGTTCGGGGTCCTGTCAATGGCTAGTCCGGGGGTTGCTACTGAAGATCAGAGCCTGAAGGCTAATCATAAGTCCAGAAGTCAAAGCCCGTTGGCTGAAGCCTGGATGCCTGTCCTGCAGCTGGGGACTGACCGTGTGTCTGGGTGCTGGCAGGAAGGAAAGGGGTTGTGTTCTTGCTTGTTGTTATGTATTCTGTTTCATTGTGTTCTGCCAAGCATTATGGGCAAGCTATGTTGGTGCCGGAATGTGTGGTGACACTTGTGACCTGCCCTCAGCACATCCCCAGATTGTGCTGGTTGTTAACACAATCGGCACATTTCACTGTGTGTTTTGATGATGACTAAAGCTGAATAAATCTGAATCTGAACAAATCTGATACAGCCTGTTAAGATCCTTAAAGGGTCAGAGCAGGATTAAGGTGACAAGAACTGAAGATTTGAGGCCCTCAGCAATGACGGAGCTTAAAAATAGTAAGCTGAGGAACAGTTCAGTAGGATAAGGAATCTCTCCTGACCTGTTTCTTGCATATCGATATTAGATGTGATACATAAGACCTCGTTCTTTCCATCCAACAATAAATGTGTGGATTAGTGACCTCAGCACAGAGGGTAAAGTGATGAAAGACCTGCATCTGACTCACTTCAGACAAAGCAGCCAGTCACAGTCCTGGGATGTGTTGGATTGGGGTCATAGGTCAGATGAAATATTTGGCGTGGTTTAGAAATGCAGCTGTTAGCTCCCTTGTTCAATTCTTTTCCCTCTTATAACAATAGGGAACATGGAACATTTATTTAAAAACGTGTAGAACAAGAGAAAGTTCAGGGCGATACATACAAATTGCTGGAGGAACTCAGCAGATCAAGCAGCATCTATGGAGGGAAATATACAGTTGACATTTAGGGAGGGGACCCTTCAGCAGGCTTTGCTCAAAACTTTGCTTATTCCTTTCCGTAAAGTTCTCACAAGCAGTGTTAACTAAGGTAATCCACATGTGCAACACTCTCTGACTTTGCCGCATATTGTAAACATAGTACTTCCTTCAAATATTTCTATCAAATGTTTACTGACAGTAACAAAACAGATATTGCTGTTTCAAGGGCAAATAAAGAGTGGACGGAGATAGATGTCTTTCCACTGTGTACTTCAAGTTGAAATCCAAGTTAATCCACGCAGGAAATGTCATAAAAAACAGCTTAGGTACAGGAAGTGATGTTCATGCAAAATTAACTGCATCCAAAGTGAACTGCACCTTCAGAGGCTGGAAAAGAGTAGGTCTCAATGGTTTTGCTGTCACAGAGGTTACTTTGCCCGAGTGTGATTATTGATCCTTATTGTAGTAAATGATAGTTCCTAAGTTTCTGAGGAGTCCTCCTATATCTTCACTATGAGCCCAAGGAGCTGGCATTTAAAGCAAATTGAAGGGAACTCGAGCAATGCACACAAAATGCTGGAGCAATTCAGCAGGTCAGGCAAACATCAATGGAGAGCAATAAATAGTTAATGCTTCAGGCCAAGACCCTTCATCAGGACTGGAACTGAAGGGGGCAGAAGTCAGAATAAGAATGTGGGGGGAGGGGTGGGAGTACAAGCTGGCAGGTAATAGGTGAAACCAGGTGAGGTGGGGTGGGGATGAAGTAACGAATGGGGAAGTGATAGGTGGAAAAGGTGAAGGGCTGAGGAAGAAGGAATCTGATAGGAGAGAAGAGTGGACCTCCATCAGTGAAGTGTCGACTGTAGCTCAGAGGCAAGAGATTTATTTAACTTTGATGCCAAGAGGCAGTGGGTTCACAACCCACTCCAGAGACTGGAACATATGCAATTTAGTGTATCAAGGGAGAGTTACAATGAAGGAGATTTGACTTTAGGAGTTTAACTGAAGCTCCATCTGGCAATTCTAGATGGATTTTGGCTTGATGGTCAGCATAGGTACAATGGGAAAGGTCCTGCTTCTCTGCTGTACAACTCTGTGACCCCGCAATGTGAAAGTTTCCATGCCTTTACTCTGAGGAGATTAAAATAAACCGGAGAAAGTTCTCACTGTAGTGTTGTTAATATTCATCACTCACCAACATTAGCTGAGTTGGCATTATGGTTTTGCAGAATGTCCTGATATTTCTCACTCTACTTTTTGTTGTGATATGCTGATAACTGGCCAGCTAGGCGACAAGTTACCCAGGCCCAAGTTAACACCATAGGCAACAACATGTCCCTTTAATCAAATAGAAGAAATGAAGGGGAGTTAGTGGGTAAATTATTCTCAGAACTAGGACAGACTTAAAACCAGGTGAAAAATTTCAGATCCAGTATTTCTTTCAGTAGTGAAGAAATGCTTATTGTTGGTTACATCGTAGAATAATAAGAACTAATACTGCTTGGACTCTGTGTTTGAAGGGTATTAGGTGTAACTTGGCATCATTATCACATCAACATTTGATGAACGTGGACTTCTTCCATCATCATCTGGAAGAGAATATGTTAATGTTACGCATCTAAAGTCACCAACAATCTGTCTCAAAACTATGGAACGTCCTCAGTGTGTATAATGTCAGTCTTGATTACAGGAGATCAGGTTTGAACTTTTTTGGCTGGGAGCTGCACAGTTAACTAGCCAAAAAGATTTCAAAGCTAATATGGACTTAAGCAGATGGATCAGCATCTGCAACACAATTCTATTGACAATGGGGAATTCATGTCTCCATTCTAATACAAGTAATAATCCTGAAAAGTATCACAATGGAACTATATCGACGGGTAAAAAATCAGACTTTAGAAGGACTTTGATGGAGATCAACATCATTTAAGTCTTATATGGGAATGTACCAAATGTGTCTCAGTTTAACCCATTTCCGAATTACACATCCAGCTTCTGGTTCTTGGGGAAAGGTAATTCAGTGATCTGATTGCAGCTGACTTGGCTTCTGTGCCAGCTGCCCTAGGTCCCCTAGCAATTTCCCTGCCTGCTTTCTTCCCAGAGCTGCTTCTTGACATGTTCACCCTGCCTAGACACTAGCTCTTCCTCGCTACCTCTAACTACACTGTTCCTAATTTGCATCTCTGGAGTTCTGTAATTGCCACTGCAGCTCCCCTATTCTCATATCTACTCATTCTCTCCCCCACCCCCACAACCTTCGCTCTTCAGAATAAAACTGCTGCAGTTGATTTGTCCTGTTTCTTTCTTCAATACTCTCACCCAGTTGATGGGGGTGTGTTTGTGACTGGCAACATCCGCAGTCAAGGAATCAGCTTTCTATCACCTCAACAGTTTATCTCCTCATCACTCCTTGTAGGCCCAGAGGCACCATTGTGCTGTCAACTTGCCTGCTTAACGTCACTTTGTCCAACAGAATATTGGCAAAACCAGTCTTCATGTAACATCCTCGCCAAAGTGTTTGTACCTTTCCTAGTCCTCTCCATCAGCTGAGTCACCGAGATCAGCCTGACACGAGCCTTTGTTCCAATCTCAGCTTCACCCTTATATTCTATCCATGGCAATGACCAGGTACCACCCTTTCTACATAATTACATCCATCAATCATTAGCTCATCCCACATTCTTTAGGAATTACCTATACTTCCATCACAACTGAACTATCAATATCCTCACTGAGACCCCACTACCTCTATCAAATATCAATCTGCCCAGAGCTCCAGTGTCTTAGCCTCATTAAGCCAAAATTTGGCCATTAACACATTTTTAATGGGAAGTACTGTTGTCTTCTGTGAATGAGATTATGACATTGTTCTAACACCGTTCCATGGTTACCCATACCCTGCATCAGCAGTTCCCAATACCCCTCTCTACCCTCCCCCATAGTATTAAATTTGCACCATCCACCAGCATTGGTCCCCCTACATTAATCATGCTTCCATTCATCTGTCTACTTGTGCTTCTCCCTGTGTTTTTCCACCACTCCTCAGCCTTTCAAAGGCAACCTCGTTATCTATCTCTTCCCAGAATCTCTACTGTACACACGGTTAGGGCATATTCAGGAGTTATGGAATATAGCAAATATTAATTTCAACAGTAACCAATCTTCAGATCTGAATGTGGATTGTAGATTGGGTTTAAAATGCAGCTCAGAACAATGGTGTTCTTGGAGCTGCAGACTGGGGTCGATTGCAAACCAATAAACACCCATTGACTAAAGATGTTTGCATATGCATTAATGCAGCTTTGAGATAGCGGTGTTTAACATTCATTTTGGGTGTCTGTTGTGTTGGTGTGAAGATCAAAATGTTTGAAAATTACATGCAATTTAAAGAAGCATTGAAACTCTTGAATTGTCCTGCCATTACCTTTGATCTTTCACATATAAAAATGACATGTTATATTGGGCCAGGGAGCTACTCCCAAGAGTGTCTACGCGAGAATGCCTGCTTGTGCTGAATAAAGACTTCTATATCACCAGCTTCAGTGTTTCTCTGGTGACTTTGATCACAGTCACAACACATACTGACATCAAAGTCTTTACTAAAGTTGTCATACCATGGATAATGATCATAGGCCAATGCAGAGGAATCTCTGTCAATGAATTTATGTCCTTTTCCTGCTTAGGTTAAAGCTGAACTTTGAAAATGTTCAGATCAATTGTTAAAAATTCTCAAAGAGTTAATTAACTTCCAAGCAACAAACAAGATGCTGAAGGAGCTCAATCAAGCCGCACCTATGGAGGGAAATGGACAGACGACATTTTAGTTCAGGACCCAACATCTGGTCTCATTTCACTCTATAGATGATGCCTGACATCTTGAGTTCCTACAGCAACTTGTTTGTTGCTTGGAAGTTAATTAACTCTTTGAGAATTTTCAATAATTGTCCTGTAATCTCCTGTGCCTCCAATTAACTTCCAAACCATGTCTGAGAATGAAAACCTAAAAAAATGCCACTCTCACTTTTGCTACACTCTCGCTTTTAAGTCCTTCTGTCTCCCTCTCAATGTTTTTCTATTGATCTTCTGGATGGCTGTCATGCTCTGTCTTTTGATGATGTCGCTATGCTTCTTCCTTTTTAGAACTTCTATTTTTATACAATCTTTTTAAGTTTATTTTCTCATTTAATACATCACAGATGGAGGCCACATGGTCCATTGGGTGCACATCAGCTCCCAGCAGAGCAATCCTCTCAGTTCTTCTTATTTTACTGTAGACCCGCAACTTATTCCCTTACGTATCCAGAGTTTTATTCTCTCAAAAGACATCAGCTATAATGGAAAATGTAAAAATTGTCTGCTGTGTGATTTAAACCTCACTGGTCTAAGAAATGACAGCTCTTATTTACAGAGTAGCCAACTGATACCAACACTGATTCCCCTGATACTGTCCTATTGAAAACAACAAACCTCAAACTGCAGTTTTTGCCTTTACTGAGATCTGTAGTCTGCTATTATTTCTGCTTTGACTGTTTTGTCCATGAGAGTCAGAAGTAAGGTCACTCTCCACTTCATAGCCTCAGGATCACTGCAGACTAGCACATCACAGTCTACTGCTTACTGAAATCATTCTGACTGCTTGTATCAAGGCCTGGTATGGGGAACTCTAATGCACATGAATGCAAAAGACTATGGAGGCTGGTAGGCTTGGCCAGTTCCATCATGGGTATGGCTCTCCCCACCATCGAGAACATCCACAAAAGGCATTGTCTAATGAAAGCAACATCCATCATTAAAGAGCTCCACTATCCAGAACAAGCCCTTTTCTCATTGCTGCCATGAGGCAGGAGGTATATGATCCTGAAGTCACACACCCACATCAAAAACAGCTTCTTCCCCACCACCATAAGCTTCTTGAATTGATCTGAAAAGCCCTAATTCTACCTTGGAGTTTATTTCCCTCAACTTGCATCAATGTCATTCCATTACTTTTTTTTACTGTGTCCTGTAGAGTTATGCTGATTTAAGCTAATGTAATTTAAGTTTGACATGTTTGTAATGCACTGTGCCGCTGCTGCCAAAAGCTAATTTTCACGGTATTTAGAGCCAGGGTATGTATGCCCTTAACAACGAACTTGGGCACAAACTCAGTTACATTCCATTCTGAAGATTTCCTTCAGCCCAGTGATGAATACAGAGGGGTAATGGGTATTTGTCTGTGTTACAGGCTTTCCAGAATGTGGACATTCAACATTCTAATCCTTGTAGTGGCCTTCAGTAAACTTCCTACTCCAAATATTTGGCTGTGCAGGGATTTTAATGTGGTCCATGCACACAGACACCATGCATCACTAGGTACTGACTCTTCAAAGTATTTATATAGCTCTTCCCTTCACTGCAACATCCTTTCATTCAGGATCGATTCTCCCCTATGTTGCTGATACACCGATTCGTCCCTCTAAGCGCTGGCTATAAACGGCTCACTGGCTGTGCTGTAGTGCAGCCGCTGGGAGAACTTACAACACATCAAATAGGAAAGCCTTGCTGAGTCCTGTGACATCAGTTCCGTACAATATTAAACAAGTAAACCCGACGAGACACTTCTGCGAACTTCCAATGAAAATTCTCACTCTGTTTGCAACTTCTCATAGTTGCAACAAATATTTCCTATCCTTGTGTGATTGACGCATTAATTGAACACCCACATATGTTCATGGAGCTGTTGGACAAGAACTTCCAGGATTTAGACGTGGCCACAATGAAGTCAAATGATCCTTGACTTCCTCATTGGGAGACCATAGTCAATGTGGATTGGAAATAGCATCTCCTCTTCGCTGACAGTGAACACATTCACGCTTAGCCCAGTGCTCTACTCTCTTTACACCCATGACTGTGTGGCTAGGCACAGCACAAACACCATCTATAAGTCTGACGATGACACAACCGTTGTTGGCAGAATCTCAGAGGGTGACAAGGAGGCGTACAGGAGTGAAATTAATTGGCTGGTTGAGTGATATCACAACAACAATCTTGCATTCCATGTCAGTAAGATGAAACATCAAAAATAAAGATGGCACTATCACAGCAAGATTAGAAAATATATAAAACCTCTGAAGTTTCAGCAATTCCCTCTCTGTTGCCTCCTCTGTACCTTCTTCTGCAGCTAGATCCTGAATTTACTTATCGGGACCCTGTAGAAAGTGAGGATTGGTAATAATGTCTCCTCCTCCCTGACATTCAACACAGGTGCGCTTCAAGAGTACATGCTTAGCCCACTGCTCCGCTCTCTCTACACCCATGGCTATAGCCAGGCACAGTGTAAACACCGTCTATAAATTCGCTGATGACTTACCTACTGTCAGCAGAATCTCAGATACAGGAGTGAGATTGTTCGGCTGGATGAGCGGTGTTGCAATAACAACCTTGCGTTCTACATCAGTAAGACCAAGGAATTGTCTGTGGACTTCAGGAAGGAAGCTGAGAAAACACACATCAGTCCTCATCAAGGGACCAGCAGGGGAATGGTGAGCAGCTTCAAGTTCCTGAGTGACAATGTCCCTGAAGTTCTATCCTGGGCCCAACATATTGACGCAATTCCGAAGAAGACATGATAGCAGCCATATTTCATTCGGAGTCTGAAGAGATTTGGTATGTCACCAAAGACTCTAGCAAATTTGTACAGATGCACTATGGAGAGCATTCTAACTAATTGCATCACTGCTTGGTATGGGGTGCACTGCACAGGATCAGAAAAGGCAGCAGATGGTTGCTAATTCAGCCAGCTCAATCATGTATACTGGCCTCCTCACCATCAAAGACATCTTCAAAAGATGATGCTTCAAAAAAGGAGGCATCAATCACTAAGGACCTCCCAAACCAGGACATACCTCTTCTCATTACTACCATCAGAGAGGTGCTACAGGAGCCCAAAGGTATACACTCAATGTTTTAGGAATAGCTTCTGCCACTAGGTTCCTGAATGGGCAATTAACCCATGAACACTACCTCACTTTTTTTGCTCTCTTTTTGCACTAGTTAGTCAAATTTTATACCTTATTGTACTGTACCACTGCTGTAAAACAACAAATATCACAGCATACGCCAGTAATAATAAACCTGATTCTGATTCTAATTTATATCCGGGTCAGGATGGGGGTGACCCCAGAGTAGAACCTGCAGGCAATGGTAGATCCAAGGCTCCTGAAGCCCTTGTCGTTCATAGTGCTAGAAGTTACATGCCTGAAAGACAATGTTGTGTATGTAACTGCTTTGAGGTATTAGAAAATGAGTCACTCATTGCGGGATATCATCCCCTGACCTACTCTTATCAGCTTGTTATATATAGCCAGTTATGTTGACTTTCTGACCATGATGACCCTCATATTGGGGGTGTGTAACTCAGCAATAGTATTGTATTGAACGTATAGGGAGGGAGGGGAGGGATAGGGTAAGACTGTCGGCTTTTTCTTTTCGTACACTGTCACTGTCTGGCACATTTGTGCATTGAAAGTTACTGCTCATTATCAGCTCAAGTTCTTGTTGCATGCAGGTGTGGATGGCTTCATTTGCTGTGGAGCTGTGAATGGAATTGTGCACTCATCAGCAAATACCTCTACTTCTCACCTAACAATGGGAGGAAGGTCACTAATGAAGGAACCAACGGGGTAGAAACTCTCACATTTTTTTAGAAGGCAATAACCCATTATGTTCAATCATTCCCGAGTATTATTTTACTAACCATGTTTACTTTGACTTGAAAAATAATCATAGCAGGAAGTTACTTAATAACAAACACTTCTGAACATCAAACAGAAGTATTTTCATATGCTGTTTGCTAGCTGGGAACAATACACAACACAGAACAAAAATGTGCACGGTCAAAAACACTTCATACATTTTTCAGTATTCAATGCAAACCATTTTATATCTTGCTTGTGTTGTCATTTTTATTACTTTGCTGACAACATTAATTTTTTTTATTGAACGCTGAAATTTATAATGTGATTTCAATGACATCGGAACAGAATATTAGCATGGCAAATGTAAGGTTTTGGCAGACAAAATGATCAAAAGGAAATGAAATACCGGCATTAAATACCACAATTATTATTCATTTGATTTCACAAAGAGTTTGCATCAATGCCATTGCCATATCAATGATGAATTTATCTAATTACAATCTACTGCAGCATCCAGTGAATCGCAGTATTTGTATTGCAGGGGTTGATGGTACTGCAGGTTGTAACAAGATCTGCAATATCATGAAGTATACACTGTGAAAGTAGTCAGTGAGGTTATATCGTAAACACGAGGAATTCTGCAGATGCTGGAAATTCAAGCAACACACATCTAAGTTGCTGGTGAACGCAGCAGGCCAGGCAGCATCTCTAGGAAGAGGTGCGGTCGATGTTTCGGGCCGAGACCCCTCATCAGGATGAGTCCCGGTGAAGGGTCTCGGCCCGAAACGTCGACTGTACCTCTTCCTAGAGATGCTGCCGGCCCAGTGAGTTTATATCATCTGGTTACGGATTTACATTGTTCCATAAAATTTTTGAACCTGCTTTCGGGAGGCAACAAATAGAAATAAACTTGGGCGTTCCCATCTCCTAAACCTTATGTATTTATCCCTACAAGAGGCCTAAGTGCTACACGTGCCCATTCACCTCCTCCCTCACCTCCATTCAGGGCCCAAAACAGTCCTTCCAGGTGAGGCCACACTTCATCTGCGAATCCACCAGGATCGTGTATTATGTCCGGTGCTCCCGATGCAGCCTCCTCTACGACCCAACATAAATTGGGGGACCTCCTTGCTGAGAACCTCTGCTCCATCCGCCACAAGCCGATCTTCCCGGTGGCCAAGTGTTTTAATTCCGATTCCGATTCCTGTTCTGACATATTGGCCCATGGCCTCTTGTGCCAAGATGAGGCCACCCTCAGGGTGGAGGAGCAACATCTTATATTCCACTCACAACACGCTGGAGGAACTCAATAGGTCGGGCAGTATCCGTGGAAAAGATCGGTCGACGTTTTGGGCCGGAACCCTTCGTCAGGACTGTAGAGGCCCTATAAAGAAGGTAGGAGGAGGTTGGGAAGGAGAAGGCTGGTCAGTTCCAGGTGAAAAACCAGTAAGGGGAAAGATAAAGGGGTGGGGGAGAGGAAGCAGGGAGGTGATAGGCAGGAAAGGTGAAGAAAGAATACGGGAAAACACAATGGGTAGTAGAAGGAGGCGGAACCAAGAGGGAGGTGGTACGCAGCTGGGAGAGGGGGCAGAGTGACATAGGGATAGGGGAAGGGAGGGGGAGGGAATTAACGGAAGTTGGAGAACTCTATGTTCATACCAATGGGCTGGAGGCTACCTAGACGGTATATGAGGTGTTGCTCCTCCAACCTGAGTTTAGCCTCATCATGGCAGTGGAGGAGGCCATGTATGGACATATCTGAATGGGAGTGGGAAGCAGAGTTGAAGTGGGTGGCTACTGGGAGATCCTGTCTGTTGTGGTGGACGGAGCGGAGGTGCCCCTTCCCTCTTCAGTCCTGACGAAGGGTTCCGGCCCGAAACATCGACCGATCTTTTCCACAGATGCTGCCCGACCTGCTGAGTTCCTCCAGCGTGTTGTGAGTGTTGCTTTGACCCCAGCATCTGCAGATTATTTTGATCTTATATTCCATCTGGGTAACCTCAACCTGATGGCATGAATATCAATTTCTCCTTCCGGTAAAGAAAAAAAAATCCACCCCACTCCTCTATTTCTCAGTCTGACCCTTTATCTTTTCTCACCTGCCTATCACTTTCCCTTGAGTCCCCTCCTTCCCTTTCTCCTATGATCCCCTCTCCTTTCTAATCAGATTCTTTCTTCTCCAGCCTCTGACCTTTCCCATCCACCTGGCTTCATTTGTCACCTACAAGAGAAAATCTGCATTTGCTGGAAATCCAAGCAACACACACAAAGTGCTGGATGAGCTCAGCAGGTCAGGCAGCATCTATGGAAAAAAGTACACTCAACGTTTCGGACCGAGACCCTTTTCCATAGATGCTGTCTGGCCTGCTGAGTTCCTCCAGCATTTTGTGTGTGTTGTCATCTATCACCTTCCAGCTAGCCTCTTTCCCTCCCCCCACTTTTTATTCTGATGTCTTCCCCCTTCCTTCTCAGTCCTGAAGAAGGGTCTCGGCCTGAAACGTCAGCTGTTTATTCATTTCTATAGATGCTGCCTGACCTGCTGAGTTCCTCCAGCATTTTGTGGGTGTTTCTTTTGTATTTATCCTACTTTAAATAAAAGTTGAAGTTCCTTAGTGTCACGTACCCCGTGACGGGTTAAAGAACCAGCAGAAATGGAAAACACCTTGGAATCTGGTATTGCTGTTAACTAATGCTACGCAATACAGTAATAAAATTCAGATATATCAAATAGGTTTGCAATGATTATATATATATATATATATATGGAAATATGAAAACCAAGCTTCTTCAAGCTAGGGGATAAATGGATAAAGTCTTAAGGTGATGCATAAAGTTCAGTTCAGTTCGTGGTACTTAGTTGAGTAGTGATGGAGAGAGAGAGGTGTTGTGGATGTTCGAGTAAGCTGATGCCATCGATTCCTCCCGTTGTCCTCCGAAATCCTTTAGAAGTCACCAAATGTGACCACAACAAGGGGACCGTTTTATGTGGTGGAGTTATCAGCCCAGGCGATGGTTGGAAACACTAATAACTTTCCACTGGTCACACCTTTTCCACACTGCGAGAGCCACTGATCGATTCTCCTGATCGATCCCCCAAAAACCCACCTTTCTGGGGGCACAACAAACCTCAGTAAATGTTCCAATGTACAGTAATTCCTTGATTTAGAAAGAAGTGCATTCATGGAAAAGGTTTTTCTAAGGAAAATTTCATAAATTGAAAAAATTACTGAAATATATTATAGGCACAGTTTATTCTTTTCATGAAGAGTTACATGCCATTCCTTAAAGGAGCTTCCTAAACTGAAATCATGGAACCCAAAGAATTAGTGATGTAAAAATTATTAACAAGTGGAATGTTTATAGATCAAGGAGACATTGGATTTGAATGTATACTCATTTATGCCATGGTATCATGCAACGTTTCCAAAGTTATGCATAATTTAAGACAGTACCCACTGTGTAAGTTTTGACAAAACCTTTCATCATCACCCTTATTTTGAGGGGTGACAAATACAGGGCATATTACTTTTCTCTTTCATGCTTCTATCTGCAATGAAAGGGCTCAGAAAGCCGGCATATGGCTTTTTACATTCTAACTGCATTGAAACCATTGGGGACACAAACAGAAAATAACAAAAGCTGCACAAAAGACTAAAGATGCTGAAGATCTCAAACAACACACAAAAAAAAGCTTTGGGAACTCATTGGGTCAGGCAGGGAAATAGACAACTGACCCTTTGCTTAAAACCCTTCTCTAGAAAGATAGAGGAGAGATACCCAGTATAAAAGTGCCAAGAGAAGGAATGGAGCAAGAGCTGGTAGGTAATAGGTGGACCCATGTAAGTGAAGAGGTGATAGCCAGGTGAGGGAAGAGGAGAGCAGGAATGCTGCAAGGAGCTGGACAAGTGGAAGTGACAAAGGGCTGTATAAGATGGAATCTGATTGGATAATCAGTGAACTGTGGAATAAAGAGAAGAGGTGAGGCGAAAACAGAGGGAGGTACGTGTGGGTGATAGCAAATTGAGAGGGCAAGGAAGGGGCTGTTGGGATAAGGGTAAAAAGGAAGGGGGGGGTGTGGTTATTAGAATTTAGAGAAATCGATGTTCATGCCATCCGGTTGGAGACTACCAAATTGGAATTTGAGGTATTTCCCTTTAATCTGTGTCTAACCACAGTTTAGCAGTAGAGGAGGCCATGGATAGGAATGATGATATGGGACTTGATAGTGGAATTAAAATAGCTGGCCACCGGAGATTCCAGCTGATACAGCAGATCAATATTCTAAAAGTGAAAGTAGTCTTACAGATATTTCTGACAATGTAACTGTGGCTTCGTAGACATTTACATATATAAATAGATATTACATCAGCATATACTTGGTGTCCTCACCTCAGACTAATTGGCCATGTTGTGGGGGATATGCTTTTGCAAGATGAATGAAAAGTTTAAAGTAGGAGGGCCAAAAAAAGGATTAAAAGACATTGGCAAGAAATTGGAAATTATAACTCCAAAAAATCTGGTGCTGTTGTGCTGAAAATCAGATTAATCTAGAGTACAGCAATTTTGTGCCTCAGCACCTACTGACAATTTAAAAATTTTAGAGATACGACACGGTAACAGGCCCTACCGGCCTAATGAGACCATGCTGCCCAATTACACACATGTGACCAGTTAACTTAATAATGCATTATGCCATTGGAATGTGGGAGGAAACTGGAGCACCAGGAGAAAACCCCACAGTCAGGTGGAGAATGTACAGACCCCTTACAAACAGAGATGGGAAATGATCCCAGGTCAGTGGTGCTGTAATAGTGCTGCACTAATCACTACATTATTGTGCTGCCCTCTTTTGGCAAGAAATTCATTCATCCCACCAACTTTTCTCTGGAACAAAACTCATCTAATTGAGGTAATCAGTATTACAATGCACCAATTTATTTCTGGTGTGATTTTCACCTTATTGTTCTGAAAAGTGTAGTGCCTGGTTACTCACAGAGAAAATCCATTTGTTCTGAAATCAAGATGTCTAAAGAGCCGGGGACACAAAAGACTGCAGATGCTGGAATCTGGAGCAACACATGAAATGCTTGAGGTACTCAGTGGGTCAGGCAGCATCTGTAGAGGGAAATGGACAATTAACGTCTTGGTTTGTGGCAGCTATCCCGATGAAAGATCTCATGTCAGTTTTTACATAGGGAAACCTAATAAACTTGCTACTAAAGTTCTTGTCCTTTATGTGACTTTGGCAAACTGCTCTTGGATGGCCCACAACAGTGTCTAAATGCCAAAAGGAGCAGGGTGGAACAACTGCTAGGCCAGCACCTTTTGCTTTAATCTCACAATCACTTCACCTAGTGGATCAGATGCAGAACTGCTTTGGGTGAAGACATAAAAAAATAGCCACTATGTCCATAATTAATTGCCATTCAGTTTATCTGTTGAAAATATAAATGGAAACCAAATAGAAATGGTATTTGAAATTGTCTCTGCTTTCACTAGTGAAAGTCGTCATTACTCAATGCCCTTGCTCAAGTGTTAAAACTGCAGAATGCAACTCAATAGCAGTTGTAACATCAAAGACTTGTAGTCAATAACTAACCACTCCTCTGCCCAAATTGTTTCAATCCTCTGGCATCTGCTTAAACATGTGGAATATTGCCCAGGTATGTCTGATCCACAAAATCAGGAATCAAAATCAAAATTGAATTACTGCCCAATGAATCTACACTCAGACAGGAGCTAAGGCTGTTTTCTCATAGTTTCTAGTTGAAATGTTAATAGTAATTCAAAGGTCCAAAGGTTCATTTATTATTAAAGTACGCAACTCTGAAATTCTTCTTCTCCGAGTAGTCACGATACCAAGAAAGAAAACAGCAGCAAAATGATCATCAACCCCCAAGTCCCTCCTCTCCACAGAAAAACTGAACAAAAATGGAATAGGCAAATCGACCCCAAAATCCCCCTCCCTACACACAAAAAAGGAGAAGGATCAGGTGAAAAACATAGAATATAAAAAAAACAATAAGACTGAAGAAAGCTCTATAGTCCAAGTCCATATCCAAAATGCAGAAAACCTGGGTAACATTCTCCGGACACAGCGGCAGGTCTTTCCCTTTGTGGCAGCAGAGCCATATCTGAGCAAGCCAAGGCAGTCTCTCCTCTCCATAGCAGAGTGATCCCACCAGCGATCAAAAGGCAGTCTCCCCCACCTCCGACAGCAGATTGATCTCACCAGCAATCGAAAGTCAGACAGTCGGTGCTCACCTTCTGCATTTGCCTCGATATTTCAATCTCCTCGTCACTCTAATTGGCAGACTATGGAAGCCTTAAATGGCAAAATGGAGGTGAACATCGGCTCGTGCCCCACAACCTTCTCGCCATGAGGTTCAGGCACATTGCCTCTGGTACCCGAAATCCTCTCGGAGACTGCAGAGCGCTGAAACACCCAAAAGATCTCCAATTGCAAATCACGGGCTCCAACAGTTTCAGAATCACATTCAAGACCAAAAAAAAATGTAAAGGACATAAAAGAAGTGAAATATATGGTTTCAGGGTCTTTCCAGAAGATGTCGAGCAAAGAACTGTTTTACGTAGGTGCCATTTTGACCAGAGTTGGAAAATACAAAATATAATTTCATTGTTTACAACTGACTTCAGGTCATAGATACAGAAAAGCAGTGTACTGAATTGCCCATTCCTTTTGACACGGTAGTGTATCGGTTAGCACAACACTACTATAGCTCGGGATGTTCTGGAGTTTGGAGTTCAATTCTGGCAATGATGTGTAAGGAGTCTTTGTATGTCCTCCCCTTGAAAAATGTGGGCTTTCCCCTGGTTCCTCCAGTTTCCACCCACAGTCCAAAGATGTCCTGGGTAGCTTTGTCGGTCATTGTAAGTTGTCCTATGATTTGGTTAATCCGATTGTGGGGTCTAATGAGCTGGGTTGATCAGACCCAAAAGACCCGAACCATTTTGCATGCCTAGTAGCTGTGGCAATAGATCTACAAGCATGACATATCAACTTAATCCTTAATTTATTATCATAAAATAGAAAGCTCAAATAAACCACACAAAATACTATGTAGTAAGTTACAAAGGTTTCCACAAAGATTTCAGGGCTCATGATTCTTTGTCACCACTCGATTGTCGCTGTTGTCGGGGACTTGATTGCTGCTGCTGTTGGGGAAGCTCCAAATTTCGACTCTTGAAATCACCCTGGGTTGCAATCCCTCAGTCCAGGTGAAGTCCCAAGAACTGACTGAAAGATGCCTAAATAAAGAGGGGTTCAATCCACATGTACGTCCTAATGCCACGGTGCCTGAGGCCAGAAAGAATCGAGCCATTATCAGCAAACATTTAACAAAACCACAGTGTTTAACTTGCACAGACACCCTGACACCTTACAAAGAGTTAAGGTGTCACTTGGAATTGTTCAGACTTTCATCTAATATTTTATAAAGTTTAATACACTTCAAAACATTCTACCCCTTTGAAGGTATGGGTAGGCCAAAGGCTTGTAGAACTCTTCCTCCTGCTTAAAATGAA
This sequence comes from Mobula birostris, assembly GCF_030028105.1. Classification (NCBI taxonomy): domain Eukaryota; kingdom Metazoa; phylum Chordata; class Chondrichthyes; order Myliobatiformes; family Myliobatidae; genus Mobula; species Mobula birostris. Next base: position 27,007,109 of record NC_092394.1, on the reverse strand, counting down.
GAATACATATTAATATTCTCTTGGGTGATTGAAGACTACTATTATCACAATGAATAAAATGAGGGGTTGCTGGAGTGGTGTGGTTCCAAGGGCCAGGAGGGCTTACTCCATTCTGTATCACTAAATAAAATAATAAATTAAAAATAATATTTACTTTACACAGAACATTAATTCAATTATTAGTGGTTGCAGCTATTAGAACTTAAAATGAGTGACATCAGCAGCTCCGAGTGCTAATTACATCACACCTCAGTGATTCATAATTAATTAATTTTCTCATTATTTCACAAGGAAAAATGCACAAAACAGCTTTTCAGGAACTTATAGAACCTTGCGTGGTGTAAAAGAAATGATGTGGACTCTGAAAAGATATCAGGAAAATTATCCTGAATTGTTTGCTGACACAAAATTTACAAATCGTTGCAAAAGGCTTGGCAGTTCCCGCAGTAGGAAGAAGGCACATAGACTCAAAGGCACACGTGTATTTGCAGAAGAGCTAGACAGCTGTGGGCACTGGGAGATGCAGGAAATTGGTTTGAGGAGAACAGAAGGCACAATTCAGAAATGAAACAGAAACAAGGGATAAATGATTGCCTAAGTGCCAAACGTCTTTGGAGGTTTGTCTTCTGGGAGTATATTGAAGGTGTCAGAGTTTATGTCCTCTGTGACCCTGAAATCCGTGCCTGTGTTACCAGCATTGGATCCAAGGCAAACTTCCCAAAAGCAAAGGGCATTGACTGCTCGGGTCTCCCTTGGGACCCAGGCAGTACTCTAATTATCTTTCACAGCAGGATATGTAATGCTCAGATCGCAGTAGGAGAGAACAGAGCAGTTCATCAGATTCTGTGTGTACTTGTCACATAACGTGCTGACAAATGGAGGGTGGGGGGGGTGGATAAAATCAATATGTTTTGAATTAGTTTGCTTTAGGTGTGCCAGAGTTGCTGACGACCTTTTGAATGAGAACAGAACTGTATTGGAGAATCCTATTGTCCTGCACAATAGGAATCCTCAGTACAGCTCCAGCACATGTTGCTGCAGGAAGTATAGTATATGATATGGAATGACATTGTCCTGGAGAACTGTATTTTGTCCCCTACATTCTGAGGATGGAAAGATAGTAAACAATTTAATGCTGATTGATTTCAGTATTTGAAGGCACCTTCCGTTCTTACTGTTTTCGTTATCTTCGAAGTGCCCGGAACAGGAAGGAATTGGATAACTTGCTCTTCACATCTATTTCATTGTCATGTTCATAAAAAAACAATTGCTTTTAATGCTTAGCAGATCAGGCAGCAGCAAATCAACCTCTATAGATGTGTAGTGGAGAATATATTGACTGGCTGCATCACAGCCTGGTATGGAAACACCGATGCCCTTGAATGGAAAATCCCACAACAAGTAACGGATACAGCATGATTATCATGGGTAAAGCCCTCCCCACTAATGAACACATCTACATGAAACACTGTCACAGAAAAGCAGCATCTGCCATTGGGGACCCCACCACCCAGGAGACACTTTTTTTCACTGATGTCATCAGGAAGAAGGTACGGGAACCTCTGGATTTGCACCACCAGGTTCAGGAAAAGTTACTACCCCTCAACCAAGGGGCTCCTAAACTAAAGGGGATAAATTCACTCAACTTCATTTGCCCCATCATTGAAATGTTCCCACAAACAATGGATTCACTTTTTAGATTTAGATTAGATTATGAGGATACGCAGTCCTCTTTTATTGTCATTTAGTAATGCATGCATTAAGAAATGATATAATATTCCTCCGGTGTGATATCACAAAAACACAGGACAGAACAAGAGGGAAAAACTAACAAAAACCACATAATTATAACATATGGTTACAACAGTGCAACAATACCATAACTTGATGAAGCACAGGCCATGGCACAGTAAAAAAGTTCAAAATCTCTCCAATGTCCCACATCTCACGCAGACAGGAGAAGGAAGAAAACTCTCCCTGCTATGCCCGACCACAGTCCAACTCCGAGTTGTCTGAAAACTTCGAGCCTCCGATCAGCCCTCCGATACCGAGTACCGAGCACCATCTCTATCCGAACGATTTGACCTCAGCCTCGGTCGCCAGCAGCAGGCAAAGCCGGGGATTTTGGGGCCTTCCCTCCGGAAGATTCTCGATCGCCCAGTAACAGGGGCAGCGAACCGGCATTTCAGAAATTTTTCCAGATGTTCCTCTGTGCTTTCACGTCTGTCTCCATCAAATCAGAATTGTCCACTGCCTCTATTTAACAGAGACGATATCATTTCACCGGAGAGCTGTGCTAAGGACTCTTCATCTCATATTCTTGATATTTATTGCTTTTTTAAAGCTATTATTATTTTTTTTCTTTTTGTATTTGCTGCTTATTGTCTTTTGCACATTAGTTGAATGCCCAAGTTGGTATTTCATTGATTCTGTTATGGCTATTATGCTATGGATGTATTGAGTTTGCCAGCAGGAAAATGGTGAGATACTGTATATGTACTTTGATAATACATTTACTTTGAACTTTGGTAGAGCCTCGAGGTCCCGTCAAATCACCTTTCAACTTCAAGTATAATTGTCATTCAACCATACATGAATGACCATGAATACAGCCAAATGAAAACAGCTTTACTCCAGGGCCAAGATAGGAACACAATACCAACAGTCATACACAGCACAAGGCACACATAGCACATATACAACAGCAATAGAATACAGTAACACAAAAAAAATAGTCCAAGTCCCTGACTCCATGAATATTGCAACAGTCTACAATCAAACACAATACATCTTGTCTTCTGCCGAGTTAACATTGGAGGCAGAACCAACTCCAGCTTGTACACTGCAACACTGCCTCCAGCACTCTGATTGAGCATACTGACTCCGACATCTTTCGTCTGGGGGCTGTAAACAGGTGATACCATGGCTTGACGCCTAGTCCTCGCCACGACCGAGGCCATGCAGCTCCCCCACCTGCTCCAACTGTTTGCTAATAAACTGGTGAATCAGACTTGCAGAATTCCACGTGAACAATGTCTAACAGGGTCCTGCGATCATAAGACAAGCGACTAAGATGATCACTTGTTGTTAGACTCACTCTGATGCAGGCAACAGCATGAATCACACCCAAACCCAACTTCTCCAGTTTCTCTGCCAACAAGCAACTTGCTGATAGAATAGATACATAGTACGTTAAGGTCTTAATGTCCAGCAAGGTCTTGAGATCCTAAAACATATGTTTAAGAAAGACAATACCACCTTTGGCTGAAGCAGCCTGCGTCTGAGCATGCCGACGTCTTACTGGAAGCAACAACAGTAAATACAATGTTCGGATTGAAGGCGAGAGAGAATTATGTTTTCAGGTTGATGACATTTTTCTATCCACCACAATTATCAATCTTCCTCTGTGTGCAACCAGACATAAGCCCCATACCCTTGAGCGGCAACTCCTGCTTCCCTCTGTAAAGTACACCTAAAGAATCCTGTCGGTTGAGTCCAAGGCATAGACTCGAAACCTTAATTCAGATTGTCTACTGCCCTTGTGGTGTGGATCTACAAAGCGAATCCGGGAGTTAAACACTTTCTCAAAAATAATCCACACAGGAAATGATGTAAAAACAGCTTACATACTGGAAGTGATGTTCGTACAGAGCAAATTGCGTACACAAGGAACAACATCTGTAGAGGCAAAAGCACTCTTCCCTGCCTGACATCCATAAGATCCATAACAACTGAAACTAAAAGCCAAATGATCATCTCATTAAGTCTTTGGCAAAAGAAAGGTCAGCCTCAGAGACTAATCTTGAATCCAGTCTTACCTCACACTCTTTCATCATTCTCGCTTTGAAATGTTTGATGTTTGAGGTAATGTTTGATGAGCAGAGCGGTGACGTGGTACTCACCCAGAATGAAGGTCGGATGAACTACCTCTGAAACGAGCTGTGCTCTGTTAATACATCCTCCAGCTCGCAGTAGCCCCTCAGAGTCAAGAAAGGGCCGGAGTTTACCAGGGTATCTTTGGATTGCGAGAAATCCCTGCTCTGTGATCTCTGCAGGCACCTGCCTTTGAACAAAAAGGATTTGAACCTTTGCCTGATTCAGTTGCTCTGTGCTGAGAGGTGGGTTACAATTATACTAATCACTGCAAAGGCTTTCTTTGGCTACTCCTGCAATCTTCTCTTTCACATAGATACTACTCTCCCAGGGTCTGAAATGACTTGGGTGCCTATTCTCCAGGACATTAGTCTTAAATGCACTGATAGTGCGCTGATGAGCACCACTGAGGCAGACTTTACCCTTTATGACCCAACCTAGGTCCAGTCATTGGCCATAAGTTGCACTGTGCTGTTCGTATTACGTTCTGCTGAGATTCTCCTGTTGGCTGGCATGAATAGTGCCTCTGCCAAGCCAAATAGTTAAGCGAGGGAATCTTGTCAGCTATGTCCTTAAGGCATGCAGCTCTGGGAGTTGGCATTTCATCCTGTTGTTGAGAATATGGTTGCTCTCAGCTTGGGTTGACAGGGTTAAGCAATCCTCCCTTCTTACTGACTCCACAACAAATCCATTGGCTCTGCTTCTGGCAACTTCTGATGTTCCAGAACATGCCTTTATAGTGTTCGATGAAGCAGTTTAATCTGATGGGTGCTCAACTGGCTCTCCTGTGGGTGTGCTAGAACCAGCAGTAGCCCTAGGTGGAGGCTCTGAACTTACAGCTGTACCTGCGCCTAATTCTTATAAAGTGGCAATAGGCTCTTGGCTCAGTTTCCTGGATACCATACTGGTTCTTGCTGCACCATGTGTCCATCTGTGTCCCTCAATATATTGATACTGCTCAATATGTTGTTACTCCAGTTCCCTTTGCTTCCCTCTCCATATTCTCCCCCATTCTCTGGATCTCTGTCTCGTCCACCTTTAGACTGACTCTGCCTCAAGGCTTCTCTAACCAGATTCAGTAACTGTTGTCCAAATGGTAATTTGTCGCCACAGTCTGGTGCAGCGAGTGAGGGCTCTGCTGTTGGTTCTGTGGTACCTTCTGTTGAAAGGTGAGCCACTGACCATCCATCAGCCCTTGGCGAACACCCATGTGTTTCCAAGTTGGGTGACAGTGAAATCTCACTTCCAATGTTAAATGAGGGCTCATCTTTGGATTTGAATCTGAAGCAGAGGGTGCAAGTTCAGGAGGAAGACTGGGTAAAAATGTGGTGTGAAGCATGACGGGAAGCTGGCTCCTGACTTGGTCACTGCTTTGATTTCATTTTCTGTAGAGCAACTATGTCGCATTAGAGGGCTTGTACCATCTTCAGTCATCTTCCTAGGTAGACAACCATCACTGTCTAAGTCAGCTCTAACTTCATATATCTTTACCACTGCTAAGGCAGCCTTAGCATCATGCTCCTTCTTGAGTGCACTCAATATAGCCTCTACTCGAGCCTCTATACAAGCTTACTCCATTCACATTTCAACTTCACGCTTTGCATACACTGCTCTCATTCTTGCTGCTTCAGCTCTGGCGCAGGCTCCTGCTGCAGGTATGTTACTTTTGGTTTTGCTTCAGTGTCGTGAAGACATGATTAATGTGCCACGTTCTGAACTGACTTCCAGGACTTGACGACCGACGTTGGTGGGGTCAGAAGCTGACATTTTAGAGTGCATCGTTTAGATGCGTCTCCAGTCTGTGGGTGATGCCTCTGAAGATAAGTTACAGTTTCACTCTACTGCCCGCGAAGTGTGTGTGTGTCTACAAAGTTGGGCAGAGAGTTAAACACCTTCTCAAAAATCACCTGAGCAGGAAGCTTCCTTCAGGTTTTTTAAGGAGAAAAACTTGTGAAACTGCAGAAAGTTAAGTAAAATACATGTTAAATTCAATACACAACTGTAGTGTGCCTGAATATATTAATATTATTGATTATTTTCATGATCAGTGTTAACCAAGGTAATGCACACATGCAACATTCCATAACTATGCCATAAAGACTAGAGTGAACTCATAGAATAATTAACAGTGTACACAATGAATAGCACCTCTAGAGGCCAGAACAGTTTGAGTTCTTCAAAGAGATGCACAGAAAATACTTAACAGAATTGTTAGATATCCATCTGAGCAGGGCAATGGAATCTGCTTTTCAGTTCTTTAGGTACTTCTATTGAAGCATTCTGTTGACCACAGTGTCTTTCCCACAGAGACCTAGAACCTTCCCCTTTTCAATCCCTCTTCTTGGTTGGCACCTCACCACAGTGAATCATAGAAACATAGAAACATAGAAAATAGGTGCAGGAGTAGGCCATTCGGCCCTTCGAGCCTGCACCACCATTTATTATGATCATGGCTGATCATCCAACTCAAAACCCTGCACCAGCCTTCCCTCCATACCCCCTAACCCCCGTAGCCACAAGGGCCATATCTAACTCCCTCTTAAATATAGCCAATGAACTGGCCTCAACTGTTTCCTGTGGCAGAGAATTCCACAGATTCACCACTCTGTGTGAAGAAGCTTTTCCTAATCTCAGTCCTAAAAGGCTTCGCCTTTATCCTTTATCTTTATCTTTATGTACAGTTTTAACCAGGAAGATTGTCTCACAGTAGTTCTTTTGTCCATCCACGACCTCCCAAAGACTCTGTTTTACAGGATTTTCAGGGTGCATATACTCTGGTTTTATTTGAGTGTCCACACATTTTCCCCTCAGTGATATTCAAAGGTGAGATAGCACCTGGAATACTGCTCACAGCTCTGGCTTCCTTACATATTGCACAGAAATGGCTGGTATTGCAATAGTGCAGCAAAGATTGGCTGGATTGGTGGAGCTGGCAAAAGGAGCTGGATAGCTATTCCTGCTCTTGCTTTTACATTAGAGTCATACTGCATGGGAATCAGTCCAACCAGTCCACTTTGATTAAGATTCCCATGTAGGCTCCTCTCATTTGCCTGCATTTGACCTATACCCCTTTAAACCAGCGGTTCCCAACCTTTTTTACGCCATGAACCAATACCATTGAGCAAGAGGTCTGCGGACCCCAGGGTGGTAATCTCTGCTGTAAACCTTTCATATAAATGTTCCTGTCCAAATGTTGATTAAGTGTTAATGTAACTGCCGCTTCCCCTGGATGCTCATTCCATATACAGATCATTCCCCATGTGAAAAATATGCTCCTTAGGTTTCCATTATATCTCTCTCTTTTCATCTTAAACCTATGGTGTCTAGTTCCTGATTTCCTATCCTTGGGGAAAAAAACTCTACATTCCTACTTCAATGCTCCTCATGATTTTATAATCTTTGTAAGATCACTCACCATTCTCCTGTGCTCCAATCAAGCTATCCCAGACTGCTCAATCTCCCTCCATAACGCATGTCCCTCAGATCCCAGCAACATCTGTGTTAATTGCCTCTGCACTATTCCTAGCTTAATGGCATCTGGCCATAGCAGGCTGACCAAGACTCAACACAATATTCCAAATGAAATCTCACCAATATTTTGTACAACTGTAACATCCTAACTTCTATACTTTGTGTCCTGACAGAAGGCCCACGTACCAAAAGCCTTCTTCACCATCCTGCCTATCTGTGATGTGCTTGTATTCCTAGGACCCTCTGTTCTATAACACTCTCCAGGAGCATACTGTTCACTGTGAAAGTCCTGCCCTGATTTATCTACCTGTTTTCCATTCCTCAGCCCATCTACCAAACTGATCAATATCCCTCTAATTCATGATAACCATCTTTACTCTCTACAACACCTGCTATTCTTATGTTATCTGCAATATATTCCTATGTTCTTGATTGGATGAGTATCACCAGAAATAGCTGGCAGCTCAGCTTTGAGGCATTTTTTTGTCAAGAGTTGATGCTAAGACTTATCAGGCCAAAAGCTGAAGGCTCCTGTTATCTCCAGACAGATCCAATGTCAGACATAACTGCGTGACTCCTGGAGTAAGCAGAGGTGGGACCGCTTGCCATATAGAGGCCTGGAATTTTTCCCAAGTACCCTAGCTACCTGGCAGTATTCATGAATTACCAAAGCCTCTTGGTCAAACCTAAAGGATGATCAATTCCAATCGCAAACAGCCTAACCCATATGCAGTCTTCAATATTTTCAAAACTTCTTAAATCTCTCTCTTGGAAATCTTCCCAGTGCCAACAATGAACACCAAATGGCAGGCCAGCTGGAGCTGGCAGCTGAAGACAAAGGCTTAAAACTCTCTTGAAACTGAGCCTCAGCCCTCAATAGATTAGTGCTCTGGATTGTGCTTCCCTCTGGCAATCTATTCCTTCGGGATTGCTGTCTCTTTCCCTTTCCTAACTCAACATCTCTGCCTGCTCTGCCCTTGCATTGAACTGCGGTAGCTCGAGACAACCTGGTGGACAGACGTCAGCACTGTAGTCTCTGAGCTCACCACTGAGTCGACTGATGGGCCGAGTTGAGGTGGGGAATGTTTTGACATCAACAGTCCTGTATTAAAGCGGGAGTCCTGGTACGGACTAATTCTATTAATAGTTTTATTTTATGTGTAAAACTTTAAGGTATTTTAATTAGATTTTTGCAATTGTTTAAAATTATTTAATTCTATTCAAGCTCTCTCTGATTAGTAATCATTTGAAAGCAATTGGAGTCCATCGGGGTGGTCTGGGAGGTGAGATTTAGGACCAAAGCCCAAGGTGTTCTTTTAACTGTTTTGCATTTTGTGTTCACATGGCTGTCTTTATCTACAGTACAATGGAGAAATCAAGTGCAAATGGGTCATTGCTTTGCACAACACTACTTTTACTTATATATGTATGAATTCAGAGCAGGTGTAGACCGCTCCATCCCTCAAGCCTCCTTTGGCATTCAAAAAGATGACAACTACTTGACTGTAACCTCAATTTTGCAATTCCACCTACCCTAGTAAACTTTCTCCCTTAAATTTATTAATAATTCATGCATCTCTGTCTTAAAAATATTCAAAGATCCTGCTCTTATGGCCTATATGGTGAGAGGTCCAAAGACTCTCAACCCTCTGAGGGAAAAAATAATTGCCTCATTCCTAGCTTATTTTCAAACGGTGATCCCTAGTTCCCACAAGAAGATGTTTGTATATTTTAATTAAGCCACCTTTTACTCTTCTGAGCTCCACGAGGTACAGTCCTGGCCTGTCCAATCTCGTATGATGACTGCTCATTTCAAGTAACAGTCTAATAAACCTTCTCTGAATTGCTTCCAACCTAATTGCACCTTTTATTAGACAGGGACCTTACTGTTATACACAGTAATGTATTGTCCCTTCAGTGCTCCACGACTAAAGCATAGCTTCCTTACTTTTGTATTTATTTCCTTTCTGATAAATAATAACCTATTAGCAGCAACACACACAAAGCAACACTCACAACACGCTGGAGGAACTCAGCAGGTCGGGCAGCATCCGTGGAAAAAGATCGGTCGACGTTTCGGGCCGGAACCCTTTGTTCCGGCCCGAAACGTCAACCGATCTTTTTCCACGGATGCTGTCCGACCTGCTGAGTTCCTCCAGTGTGTTGTGAGTGTTGCTTTGACCCCAGCATCTGCAGATTATTTTGTGCTTACAACACACACAAAGTGCAGGAGGAACTCAGCAGGTCAGGCAGCATCTATGGAAATGAAAAAATGGCTGAAGTTTCAGGCCGAGACCCTTCATCAGGATTGAAGTGGAAGGGGGAAGACACCAAATTAGAAAGGTGGGGGCTCCTATTCTGGCACCTTCCCCCTTCCTTCTCAGTCCTGAAGAAGGGTCTTGGCCCGAAACGTTGACTGTTTATTCATTTCCATAGATACTGCCTGATCTCCTGAGCTCCTCCAGCATTTTGAGTGTATATCTTTAGATTTCTGACATCTTCAGAATTTCTTATGTTTATAACTTTTCATTAACTTTTCAGATTGCTTTCTGTCACTGTTTACCAACCTTTGCAAATCACCATTTTTTTCTGCATCTCAGTAAACTTCCACCATATGGATAATATACTTCAATTTTATTTTTTTCTGTCAAAAGATGTGCAGTTCCGCATTTTCCCATATGATGTCATGGTCCAGTCCATGAAGTCCGCATTCCAGTTAACGGTCCGGTCTATTGATCCTTATTCCAGGTTTTCCGGTTTTCCCCGGTTCCGTTAAGACACCTGATTCTTGTTTCGGGCTGGACATAAATACTTTTGCAAACTAGAGATTGGTTGTTAGACTGCTTTCTCTTTTTCTCGCTCCCTCTCTCCTCCCATCCGAATCCCCGTCTGAAACCTCGCCTGCAACCTTCGTCTGCAACTTCGTCAGTATCCCCGTCAAGTTCAACCGCCAGAGTGAGACCAGAAACTTGCCACGCCAAGATAAGGAAATATCTATTGTTGAATTTGGAACTATCTATTTGTGTCCCCGTGTTTAGTGTCCATGTCAAAGAAGAGTCCCATCTCTAGGTCCTGTTCCCAAGGAGGGGTCCTGGCTCTGTGTTCTGTGTTCCTGTATTTCTGATAAATAATAACCTGTTAGCAGCAACACACACAAAGCAACACTCACAACATGCTGGAGGAACTCAGCAGGTCGGGCAGCATCTGTGGAAAAAGATCGGTCGACGTTTCGGGCTCAAGTCCAAGGCTCCGTTTTCCTGTACTCAAGTCCAAGGGTCCGTGTTCCTGTGCTCCAAGACCAAGTCCAGGCACCATGTTCCAGCCCTGTCCAAGTCTGAGCTTTGTATCCTCATTCAGTTCTGGTGCCTCTTCCAGTCCAAGTTCCTCACCCAGCCCAGGAGTTCCTCGCCCAGCCCGGTGCTGGAGATTCTCTGTCCTGTGCTGGGGTACCTCATCCTGTCCTGTAGCCACGTCCTGTCCTTGCCAAGATCCTAGTCCCAAGTCCTAGCCTAGACCCAGGTTCCGGGTCCTTGTCCAGGCTCTGGTTCCAGAGTTCCATGTTCCTAGTCCAGGGTCCTTGTTCCTAGTTCCACGTCCGGGTCATGAGTTTCTAGTCCAAGTCCTTGCCCAGGCCCTGAATCCTAGTCTCATCCAGGGCCTGTGTCCTTGTCCAGCATCGTTTCTTCCTGACTCACCTTGCTATCTCGATAACCCTCGTCCTGTTCCTCGTACTTCAGTGTCTGTGTCTTGCATTTGGGTCTGCCATCAACACCCACCTTATAACATATGATACTGAACTTGCCAGATCTATATACCTATCACTATCCCTTTGAAGCAATCTTGTGTCCACTTCACAACTTAGTTTCCTATCTATCTTTGTGACGTCGGCAAAGGTGACCTTGATGTCCCATTTACCTGCCACTTCTTTTCTTTATACCACTGTCAACCTAGAGACTCCCATACCATGGCATAAAGAAGCCTAACATAAAAAGAAGGAAGAACATCTCTTTTATGTAGCAACCCACATGAGTAAATATTGAATTCAGTAAGTTCAGATAACCAGTAGTTTCTGTTTGTGTTAGACTGACTAGTTCTGATGCCAGGTCATCTGCTTGTAATATTAAATCTCCTTTTCTCCCTCTAAGAATGCTTCCTGATTAACTGAGTATATCCAACATTTTCTTTTATTTCAGACTGCCAGCATTTGCAGTGCTCTCTATCTCATGGTTACAGTGTGTCATTTCCTCTCTCTGTTGACCTCTTCATCTCTCTCTATCTACCTTCCTCCATAAAGGTCTGAAAAGGGTAATAAGTATTTATCCTACTCATAGATAGCAGCCAGAGCTTTCCTGTCAGCTGAATGGTCTTGATCTCCACCTTATCACAGAGATTCCCCCTGTTCTCTCCGCCCTCTCCCCATCTGCAACTTCAGCACACCCACTTTCTCACTTTTCCAGTTCATTTAAAAGGTTATTAACCCGAAACTGCAATGAGACTGTGACTAAGCCACATGGATACTGTAGCTGAGAGATAAGAGTCCTTTATTCATCACAGCTGACTCCTAGAGAATCTATTTCTCTTCTCCCCACGTCTCAACAGTAGAGTTACATTTATGCTGTTCAAATACAAGGATAACAATAAACTATTAACTATAATTTAATGGCTATAATTATCAACTTTAACATTTTGAGTGTAGACATAACCTTTGAAAAGTTCCGCGTTTACAATGAGAGCATATCCCGACTATCAGCAGCCCTTTGAATATCGAAACACTAGTGGTTGGTCCAGGGAGCTCTGATCACAAAACGTCAGACACCCAAAGCATAACCACATTTGTTACAGTGTTGTTGGATGGCTCTCTGAATACCTTACTTGAGCCCTTAGCTCCCAGTGGAGCATAGGCCATCGATGATCTCCTGCCTCCATCTTCTTCTGGTCAACAGTATGGTTGGAGTTCATCAATGCTTCTGCATCCCCCTGTGCAAGGGGTTGGCTGTACAGCCCCACTGGAGCCCTGTTGTCCAGCCTTACCCAATTCCACCTCTCACGATGAGGATGTAGGTTTGGACTTTGAGAGGCTCTCAGAATATTAAATGACAAAACGGACATGTCCTGGACTATGTATTAAATGGCAGAGGTATGGTTTCAGTGATCTATTTAGAGATGGTCACCACCCTTCTCATTGCCTCGGGAAAGCAGCCAACACAATTGAGGACCCCTCTCACCAATGACATTTTCTTTTCTGCCCCTCTTCCAATGGGTAAAGAATACAAAAGCTTGAAAACACACACAGCCAAGCTCAAGAACAGCTTCCATTTTGCTGTTACAAGACTCTTAAAGTTTTGTGTGATAAAGATGAACTTTTGCCCTCACAATATACCCTGCCATGGCCCATTAATCCCTAACAAAACATTAGCTGTCTCCAATGATGCTGCCAGCCCTACTGAGTATCACCATCAGCATTACGTGCCGTGTTGGATGACATGGGTGATCATGGTCTCTGACCATGATCGTTCTAGGCAATTTTTTCCTACAGAAGTGGTTTGCTGTTGCCTTCTTCTGGGCAGTGTCTTTACAAGATAGGTGACCCTAGACGTCATCAATATTCTTCATGTATTGTCTGCCTGGCGTCAGTGGTTGCATAACCAAGGCTTGTGATATGCGCCAGCTGCTCATATGACCATCCAGCACTTGCTCCCAGTGCTTCATGTGACCCTGATCAAGGGGCTAAGCAGGTGCAACACCTTGCCCAAGGGTGACCTGCAGGAAGGAGTACCTTATACCTCCTTTGGTAGAGAAGAAGCTATACCACCCTACTCATACTGATATCACTGACCCTAATTTGATTTTATTGTTTCCACATTTACTCAGTGCATACTCACTAATTGAGGACTGTACCATCTCACTCTCAGGAATGGCGCTTCAGCTTGGCCAATCCTATTGTATCTGCCAAGGGTTGGTGAGGGAAGTTGGGCAGAGCAGGCAGCAAGTCTGGCTCATTGTCTCTGAGCATTAACTGACGTTCATCAAAGTTGCTGGTGAACGCAGCAGGCCAGGCAGCATCTCTAGGAAGAGGTACAGTTGACGTTTCAGGCCGAGACCCTTCGTCAGGACTAACTGAAGGAGGAGCTAGTAAGAGATTTGAAAATGGGAGGGGGAGATCCAAAATGATAGGAGAAGACAGGAGGGGGAGGGATGGAGCCAAGAGCTGGACAGGTGATTGGCAAAAGGGATATGAGAGGATAATGGGACAGGAGGCCCATAGAGAAGGAAAAGGGGGAGGGGGGGAACCCAGAGGATGAGCACGGGGTATAGTATAGTCAGAGGGTCTATACCCCTGACTATATTCTGACTATAACCCTTGCCCATCCTCTGGGTTTCCCCCCGTCCCCCTTTTCCTTATCCCTGGGCCTCCTGTCCCATGATCCTCTCATATCCCTTTTGCCAATCACCTGTCCAGCTCTTGGCTCCATCCCTCCCCCTCCTGTCTTCTCCTATCATTTTGGATCTCCCCTTCCCCTCCCACTTTCAAATCTCTTACTAGCTCTTCCTTCAGTTAGTCCTGACGAAGGGTCTCGGCCTGAAACATCGACTGTACCTCTTCCTAGAGATGCTGCCTGGCCTGTTACGTTCACCAGCAACTTTGATGTGTGTTGCTTGAATTTCTAGCATCTGCAGAATTCCTTGTATCAACTGACATTGTCTGACTGGTCTTTCTGCAGCTTGGCTGATGGGCTGGAACCCAGATTAACCCTGATTGGGTAGGACTGGGATGAATGTGATGAGATGCTACTTTCAGAAAGGCCATAATAAAGTGAAGATATTTCCTTCAGTGACTTTAACGACAAACTTTATACCAGATGGCAACAGATATGTATGAAATCACTGCAGTTGGTTTCTGCCAAATGTAGCAACACAGCTCTGATTCTTACTCTAAGTTCTTGCTTAGTGTAACTAAAGTTATTGCCTGTTTTAGGCAGGCACCTGAGGACCAGTGGGATTGTGCATTTAAAGGTTAGGAATGCAACATAAACTGAACATCCAGCAAATTGAAGAATGAGTTGGGAGGAGAGGATGGGGTTGTGTCTCTGTGATGGTGACTTGTGGTGATCTCCCATCTTCTCTCTCCTATCCAGCAGCCATTCAGTTCAATGCTCCCTCTTTGTTGGGGTCTGTCTGTGATACGAGTGCAAACTATGGATTCACTTTCAAGGACTCTCCAACTCATATTCTCACTATTATTGATTACTTTCACAGTTTGACTTCTCTTTGTACATTGGCTGTCAGTCTTTGTGTGTAATTTTTAAAAATGAATTCTATTGTATTTCTCTGTTTTATTGTGAATGCCTGCAAGAAAATGAATCTGCTGCTAGTTTATTGTGGCATATTCATTGATAATAAATTTACTTTGAACTTTGAGCTAGCTCCCCAGCTTCTTCCATTGACTCATTAGTTATTATATTAAAGATTCTATATCATCATTTAGTTTGTTTTATGTAAAAGGAGATTTTATCTTGCAGACAACCCTTCCAAATTATACATCTTGTACTATGCAATAAAAGTGTGAGCATACAACTGTGAGAAAGGGAAGTATTCCCTTAGCCTGTGCGATGATAACTGCATTCATCTGGTCTGTTCAAGATATCTAATTAATACAGCTCAAGCAAAATGATAGTTAAACAATAGTTACTCCTAAAACTCCACAATACACATCAATTTTATCCATTCTGATGTAAGTTTGCATTTTTATTTTTCTAGAGACAGCTACTCAGTGTCTGACGATAGTAGACATTCCAACTCATCTGCAAATCTGTGGTCTTTTATTACTTCTACATTAGAGAGCTTTAACACAATCCTACATGCCCCATAAAACTTTCATGAGCATTTCTTTCTTTTGCATGGTGCTTGTTATTAAGTATTTCCTTTCTTCATTGGTTCAGGCTGTCAAATAAGAGCAGTGGGCATCACTGTGGTAGAGCCTTCTATGGCAAGCGCCAAGCACTTAAAGAAACAGTAGGTTAACACCCACTCTGTGCAGAATTAAAAGTGTCAGGGGTCCTGCTCCCTTGGTTAATCAGAGAAGATGGTAGTTGAAGATATGGCAGTATGCTCTTCAGCTCATATTGATTTGAAGTCAAACCTTTAGCTGCCACAACTTCTACAGACACAAGAAAACCATAAAACCATGAGGCATAGATTCAGAATTAGGCCATTCATCCCATTAAGAGTGCTCTGCCATTTCAACTTTGGGAGCCTCTTCACTGGGCCAGGCGCTGTTCTATGACCATCTGTCACACAAACATACACATACAAACCTTCCAGTTGAAACAGTTATTTCTTCCTCCATTTCATCCTCCACTTACAACAGGAATTACATTCATTTGACTTAACATTTTAGACATACAGCATAGTAACAGGCCTTTCTGGTCCAATGAGCCTATGCACCCAATTACATCCATGTGACCAACTAATATACTTACATATGTCTACGCCAATAAAACAAAGTGAAGAGTTTTATGTTTAACAAAACCTGTAACATATTTCATTGAGCTCAAAAATCTACACAAACGAAGCGCATTAAAAGTTCCCACCTCACAATGTCATCACATCAGGCCAGCTTCTTAAAGCGAAACCCCACTCGATGTCAGTGGTTGTGAATTACGTGCGTTTCTCACATTTATGTTACCCTCCTTAGGCGGCCCCAGATTCACTAAACCTGACATTGTGAGCCTTTCTGGAGCTTGGACGAGCCGCCCGGCTCTGGTCCCATGTTCCATGGGTGGAGGAACCGCAAGTGCCTCTGACTCATCCAGAGCTGCATTGACATGCACGTGGTCATGTTGTGATGGCAGGGGCATTGCACCAAATCTTGGTGGGCTGGTTTAAGATGATCTAATGAAGTACTTCAGGTTTACCTCTCTTATCGATGATAAAAGTATTTTCTCCTCATTCTAAAACATGGAACGGGCCTTTTTAAGGGGGCCTAAGGGGACGTTGGTGTGCGTCATGGTGGCTGAAAACAAGCAAGGTGGAATGTAGGTCAACAGGAACCCAAGAGTGCTGTACACCATGATGAAAGGTAGGAATACGTGAAAAGGAATTGCATTTACTGAAGAGGGTGGAACGCTGTTGAGAGGCCAACCAGGTGGTCATGGCATCAAGAATGAAATCACTTGGCACTCGTACTGGCTGCCCATATACTGACTCAGCTGTTGACGACTGCAGGTCCTTTTTTGGAGCAATTCAGAGCCACAGGAGATGATCATGCCAACACTCATTGGTTAAGAAAGGCCTCAGAGCAGCATTTAAGAAATGATGAAACCACTCACATAGGCCATTGGACTGCGGGTGATACACTGTGGTGTGAGGTATTCGATCGCCAAGGTTCTGGGCTATCGAAGCCCAGAGGTCTGCAATGAATTGGGGTCAGCGGTCAGAGGAGATATCAGGTGGGGTGCCAGATCGAGCAACTCAGGTGTTGATGAATGCCCGAGATCCATTAGCAGCCATCGTCAATGCTAGGGGGACGGCCTCTGGCCACCTGATGATACGGCCCACTATGGTAAGGAGGTGCATGAAACTGAGGGGGGGGGAACAGAATTGACAAGGCTCACATTGACGTGGTCAAACCATCACTCAGGGACCTCAGAAGGTGCCAATGGCACCTGAACGTGAAGGTTAATTTTTGCCCACTGGCACTCCACACAAGCTGCAGTCCAATCACCCACACCTTTTCTGAGGTCGTGCTGAACAAACTTTAGTGCAACCAGTTTCTGTGAGGCCTTCTGGCTCAGATTTGAGAGGCCATGTATGGAGTCGAAAACAGTCAGTCTCCAGTTTGCAGGCACGATGGGCCGAGAGTGACTGGCTTAAGTGCTCAAAGAGTCTGGGGAGATGAGATATGTGTTTGGATTTGGACTATGTCATCCAGGTAACAAAAAAGAAAATCTAAATCTCTTAATGCAGAGTCCATCAGCTGTTAGAAATTCTGCACTGCATTTTTCAGTCCAAATGTGTAGAAACTCAAAAAGGCCAAACGGGTTGATCACAGCCGTTTTGGGAATGTCCTCTGAGCACACAGGCGCCTGATGGTAGCCCCTAACTTGACTGAGTTTGGAAAAAATTAACTTTCCGGCTAAACATGTCAAAAAGTCTTCATTACGTGAGACAGGGTAACGATTGGGGGTCATGACCTCATTAAGCCATGAGTAATCACCACATGGGCAGCAACCACCATTAGACTTGGGAACCATATGGAGGGGTGCAGCCCAGGGGCTACTTGACCTGAGTACAATTCTATGTCTTTCCATGTTGCCAGTTTTCCTGGGTCCAGCCTATGCGCATGGGCAAGTTGTGAGAATGTGGTGTTTGACCTCATAGGCTTGGTGAGGTCTGCGAATTTGCCCAGCAGTCGAGTAAACTCACAAACAGTGGTGCATGTGGTTGACAGAGTCGTTGTGGGGAACTTACTGGGGTAACAGTGTAACAACCCAAAGTCCTCAACATCCACAAGCCAGCAGCTCGTAAGATTGACTAACAGTCCTTGGGCACACAGGAAATCTGCACCGAGCAGAGGTCTAGCCAGGACGAAGCAGCATGTCACCTGTCACGTTCCGTATGTCTGGATCTTGCTGCTGTTGACAGCCTCCAGTGAAGTTTCATCACTCTTTGCCTTCTCAGGTGTTCAAGCAGACTCACCACTCTCGTTGCCGTGGACTTACTGAGCAATGCGTTCATGGAGATTTCTTGCAGAGCGAACAGGGCCTCAGCTTGTACAAACCAAGTGACGGCATTTTGCTTTGAAACTCTGGCAGTTTCAAAGCGACTGCATTGGCCAACACGGTGAATAACTGCGAAATCATCCTAGAGCAAATAAAATGAAATGAGGTGTTTTATGTTTAATGAAACCTTTACTCATTTTAATGAACTCCAAAACCTGCACAACCAAAGCGCACAAAAAATCCTTACTTCACAACGTTACCACTTCAGACCAGCCTCTTAAAGCGAAACCCCAGCCCAATGTCAGTGGTTGTGAGTTATGTACATTTCTCCCAACGACGTTACCCTACACCAACACATATGTTTTTTGGAATGAGGAAGGAAACCGAAGCATCCGGAGGAAATCTACACGATCATGGAGAGAATGTACGAACTCCTTACAGATAGCAGCTGAACTGAACCCGGGCTACTGGTGCTGTAATAGACTTACGTAGATACATTCCCTATTTTGCATTAATATTTCTACAAAAAGATTCCAGAGAAAATTCACAAGATCTACTCACTTTGCCTCTACAGAAACATCACATTATTCTGCAGCTAACTGGAGACTCCAGAGGAATTGTTGAAGTGTATGGTGTTGAAGAAATCCATTTATTTGAAGCAGTACATCTGAATACTGAATGAACAAGTGGCAGATGGCATCATGCTTTGCATATGTAATTTTGACTAATGAGGCTTGTTACAGTTTAAATGTGTTAACAGCTGTTTTGAACTCAAATAAAAGGTGTGAACTCTTGCTGTTCAATTGATTTAAGGACTCGTTCCCATTGTTAGTATATTGTTTATTTATTAAATGATACCATGGAGGCCCTATCGACTCCATGAGTCACAGCACCCCAGCAACCCCCAACAAGTCTGATTTATCCTCTAAGCTCGGGGCAATTTACTGTGACCAATTGACCTACTCGGTCCATCTTTGGACTGTGGGAGGAAACTGGAGCACCCAGGGAAAACTCATGCGTTCCACAGGGAGGACATACAGACTCCTTTCAGAACAGCGTCAGAATTGAGCTCCAGACTCCAGAACACCCTGTGCTGAATTGCACTGCACTAACCGCTAAGCTGCCATGGTTTCTTTCATCACATGAGGACCAAGGAAAGTAGATCACATTGAAGTGGTGTCACTAGCCATGATGGTAGTTCACTTGAAAAGATTTCACACTTTGTTTCTGAATCATAGGATGGAAAGAATTAATTCCTTCAAACAGCTCAATGTCAAGGATATGTGGGTGGTAATTATATACCGACATACCTGCACTGAAACCACCAAAATATGGTGCAATGGAGACTAACACACACAAAATGCTGGAGGAATTCAACAGGTCAGGCTGCATCTATGGAAATGAATAAAGAGCTGATCTTTTCGGCTGAGACCCTTTGTCAAGACTGAAAAGGAAGGGGGAGGAAGCCCCCCTTCCGTGTGGGAGCGGAATGAGTATAAACTAGATGGTGATAGGTAAAATCAGATGAGCGGGAAGGTGGGTGGCTAGAAGAGGGGGTGTGAAGTGAGAAGCTGGATGAAGTGATAGCTGGAAAAGAAAAAGGTCTGAAGATGAAGAAATCTGATAGGAAAAGAGAGTAGATCACAGGGAAAAAGAAGAAAGCAGGGCACTAGTGGGAGGTGATAGTTATGTTACAACGGAGAGTCATTATTGTTTAAAGTGCAAAAGTGGTATTTCAACCTATTTTAAAGATTAGATTAGATTATGAGGACACTCAGTCCTCGTTTATTGTCATTTAGAAATGCATGCATTATAAAATGATACAATGTTCCTCCAGTGTGATATCAGAAAAAAAAAACAGGACAAGCCAAAGACTAACACTGACAAAACCACATAATTATAACATATAGTTATAGCAGTGCAAAAAATACCATAATTTGATGAAGAGCAGACCGTGGGCACGGTAAAAAAAGTCTCAAGTCCCGATCGACTCCGATAGTCCCCGGTAGCAGGCGGCAAAAGGGAGAAATTCTCCCTGCCATAAACCTCCAAGCACCGGCAACTGACAACTGTTGATGCATTGGAAGCACCTGACAGCCCACTCTGAGTCCGTCTGAAAACTTCGAGCCTCCGACCAGCCCCTCCAATACAGCCTCCCGAGATCCATCCTCTGCCGAGTGCCTTTGACCTTGTCCTGGCTGCCGAAACAAGCAAAGCTGAGGATTCAGAGACCTCCTCCTCCTGAGATTCCGGATCACACAGTAGCAGCGGCAGCGAAGTGGGCATTTCAGAAGTTTCTTCAGATGTTCCTCCGTACTCTCACATCTGTCTCCATCAAATCAGAATTGTGCACGGTCCCCTACTTAACAAATACTGATATGATTTCTGGAGCGGCCGCGCGCGCTGCCATCTTCTCCTCCCTCCCTTTTTTGGTAATTCCAGATTATAATCCGGAATTATAATCTCACTGTCCTCAGGTCCTCAATGAATACTTCTCTTTGGTATTCACCAATGAGAGGGAACTTGATGATGGTGAGGACAATATGAGTGAGGTAGATGTTCTGGAGCATGTTGATATTAAGGGAGAGGAGGTATTGGAGTTGTTAAAATACATTAGGACAGATAAATTCCCGGGGCCTGACAGAACATTCCCCAGGCTGCTCCACAAGACGAGGGAAGAGATTGCTGAGCCTCTGGCTAGGATCTTTATGTCCTTGTCTACGGGAATGGTACCGGAGGATTGGAGGGAGGCGAGTGTTGTCCCCTTGTTCAAAAAAGGTAGTAGGGATAGTCCGGGTAATTATAGACCAATGAGCCTTACATCTGTGGTGGGAAAGCTGTTGGAAAAGATTCTTAGAGATAGGATCTCTGGGCATTTAGAGAATCATGGTCTGATCAGGGACAGTCAGCATGGCTTTGTGAAGGGCAGATCGTGTCTAACAAGCCTGATAGAATTCTTTGAGGAGGTGACCAGGCATATAGATGAGGGTAGTGCAGTGGATGTGATCTACATGGATTTTAGTAAGGCATTTGACAAGGTTCCACACGGTAGGCTTATTCAGAAAGTCAGAATGCATGGGATCCAGGGAAGTTTGGCCAGGTGGATTCAGAATTGGCTTGCCTGCAGAAGGCAGAGGGTGGTGGTAGAGGGAGTACATTCAGATTGGAGGATTGTGAATAGTGGTGTCCCACAACGATCTGTTCTGGGACCTCTACTTTTCATGATTTTTATTAATGACCTGGATGTGGGGGTAGAAGGGTGGGTTGGCAAGTTTGCAGATGACACAAAGGTTGGTGGTGTTGTAGATAGTGTAGAGGATTGTCAAAGATTGCAGAGAGACATTGATAGGATGCAGAAGTGGGCTGAGAAGTGGCAGATAGAGTTCAACCTGGAGAAGTGTGAGGTGGTACACTTTGGAAGGACAAACTCCAAGGCAGAGTACAAGGTAAATGGCAGGATACTTGGTAACGTGGAGGAGCAGAGGGATCCGGGGCTACATGTCCACAGATCCCTGAAAGTTGCCTCACAGGTGGATAGGGTAGTGAAGAAAGAAAGCTTATGGGGTGTTAGCTTTCATAAGTGGAGGGATAGAGTTTAAGAGTCGCAATGAAATGATGCAGCTCTATAAAACTCTGGTTAGGCCACACTTGGAGTACTGTGTCCAGTTCTGGTCGCCTCACTATAGGAAGGATGTGGAAGCATTGGAAAGGGTACAGAGGAGGTTTACCAGGATGCTGCCTGGTTTAGAGAGTATGCATTATGATCAGAGATTAAGGGAGCTAGGGCTTTACTCTTTGGAGAGAAGGAGGATGAGAGGAGACATGATAGAGGTGTACAAGATAATAAGAGGAATAGATAGAGTGGATAGCCAACGCGTCTTCCTCAGGGCACCACTGCTCAATGCAAGAGGACATCACTTTAAGGTAAGGGGTGGGAAGTTCAAGGGGGATATTAGAGGAAGGTTTTTTACTCAGAGAGTGGTTGGTGCGTGGAATGCACTGCCTGAGTCAGTGGTGGAGGCAGATATACTAGTGAAGTTTAAGAGACTACTAGACAGGTATTTGGAGGAATTTAAGGTGGGGGGTTATATGGGAAGCAGGGTTTGAAGGTCGGCACAACATTGTGGGCTGAAGGGCCTGTACTGTGCTGTACTATTCTATGTTCTATAATTGGTGCATAATTTCCTACGGTAATCATAAAACTCAATGTAATTATAATTTTCAAAAATTGATCTTGCTGATATATAATATGGTTAAATCATACGCTGCAATTAACAATTGGTAGATCTTATGTATCATTACTGAAAAAAAAATGTTCCAATGAGTTTCCATTAATGCACTAAAGACAGCATGGATAAGGGTATGGGGTTATCATGTCTGAAGTTCATGAAACTCCATCCAGTGGCAAATAGATGCAGCTGCAATCAGGCTTCAAATTATGAAAAGGAGATTCCCAACAGAAGAGCGAGCATATACTTAATAAATTACTATGTTACTAATCAACCTTATGATGCTGTGCAGAAGTAGCCAGAGTCAGGTGAAATGGCAATCAGAGATGAAGTATTAGACTGCATGTGATTCAGTCTTGTTTTTAAAATCATATGTTTTTTTAATATCCAATTATAAAGTTCCAAGATCCATCTGTACAACAGATACTGGATTATGTTGCATTTAGTGTCCCAAAGATGCAGGCACTTTTCCAGGCAATAGAAGGGTATAATTACTCAAGAGGACCTACAGTAATAAAGGCTGAAATTGGAACTCGCAATGAATAAAAATGACAGTATGTGTATGAAAATGAAATATTTTTTATTTTATCTTCTAGCCCATCAATAGGTTTTAAGCTATAAAGGATAGTGAGGATTTGAGGAAAGTAGCTCTGGCTGAGAGGGTGAGGGAAGGGGACATGCAGTTTAATGGGCTCAGTGTATGAGAGGCTACTCAATGCAGAAAATCATGGATTTAGTAAGTACTTGGATGAATACTTGATGCATTGTAACCTACAAAATTACAGAATAAGAGCTGGGAAGCAGGTCAAGCCTGCAGAGTTCTTGTTTCACTACCATGGATACAATCAGCTAAAGACCATTGTCTTTATACAAGAGATAGAAGAAGGCATGGGCCAATTGGCCCTTTGTGCTGCTCTGATGTTCAAAGTGATTATAGCTTGTTCCCAGTAGCATTGTCTTGAAGTAACCTCATAACACTTAGTTGCATTAAAATATTAAAAATTATTGGTTTGCATCTTGAATTTACTTAATGACCAAGCCTCTTCAGTCCCCTTGGTTGGAGAATTCTAAAGACTCACTCCCTCTGGGTGTAATTTTTTAAATTTCTTTCTCTCAGACTAACTCCTGATTTTCCTCTCTGATCTCTCTCCTGATAAATTCCATGTTGACTAAGTCCAGTAATTTTCCTTTATAAACAAAGAGACAATATTGGCTACTTCCACTCCCAAGACCTTACCTGTAACTAAAGAGGATACAAAGCTCTTTGTCAATGACCGAAAAATCTCTTCCCTTGCCTCTCTCTTTGCCTGGGATAGATCCCAACTTATTCCAAAGAATCCACCTTAATGTCCTTCAAGAGACCCAATACATCCTCTTGATATCAACATCCAGTATGCTAGAATACCAGCATACATTTCCCTGATCTCACTACCCTCCATGTCCCCTCTCGTTAGTGGATATGGATACAAAATATTAATTTAGGGACTTCACCCACTTCCTCGGGCTCCAGGCATAAATTTCCTCCTTTGTCTTTGAGTGGTCTTACCCATTCCCTAAGCTTTCCTTTTTGATTTTAACATCAGTATAAAATGCTTTGGGTTTTTTTTCCATAATCCTGTTTACGAGGACATTTATTGCCCTTTTGAGCCCCCCTGATTTCCTTTTTAAGATCTTTCCTGTTTCCTTGCAGATGTGAGCAGGTCTTATTCCCAAGAATTTTCTCCAGTAATTTTCTCTTTAAACAAAGAAACAACATCAAAGGCTCTGTCCAATTTCAGCTTCCTAAACAAAGTTCTATATGCATTCTCATCAAAGCCCTCTGTTATTGGAACAATGGTCTCTATCCTTATATTAAAATGTTTTTGCAATATTGTTCAATACACCATTTGCATTCCTAATTGTTTGCAATACTTGTATGTTAACTTTTAGTGACAACCATGTCCTCTCAAAACCAATACTGTAACATTCAAACCATCATATTCTAAAAATATGTGATATTTTTGTTTTTTTCTATCGGTGGATGAATTTGTGTTTTCCTTATTATGTTCCATCTAATTAATCATTGTGCATTCACTTGTCTAAATTTCTCCAAGCCTCTCTGTATTTTTATCAAGTTGTTAGTGTGTTGCTCCAAAACAACCAAGCAAAAATACAATTTAGATAATGAAGGCAAATTTTAGTGAGTGTCAACAGGTGGGTAGGACAAATACAAAGCAATTTTAGAAGCTAGAAAGAGAATAGAAAATACAGCAGAAGAGAAAGCCATTGGGACTCTAGAATGAATAAATGGAGAAAGATCCAGTTTAACTGTTAAATTTTTGCCCTGTGTAGGCTTAGAGAAAAACATATGAGCAAGATGGTAGCTAACCTGACCAGTATTGGAAAGTCCTTCAAAATTCCGCAGTATTGTGTGTTGAATATTGTGTTGGCAGATACCACAATTATAGGAACAATATAATAATGACAATGGGATTACATAGACTCATTGGTTGAACTAATATACATGAGGGCTTAGATTCAGGTATTGAGACAATTACCAAGTTTAGTATAGGAAATAACACATGGTGCATGTGGATTGAGAGGATGGTATAAATTTCCATTACTATGCTTTTGATAAATGCGTAGCTGTGAATAATAAAGTGGCAAATACACCTTAGAAATTGTAATGCCATAAGTCTTTAAACTTCATCTCAGTTTGTAAGTTTTATCACATCCTTAAGATTCACTGGGGAAGTGGATCTTTTTTAGAACATGGAACATAGATCAATACAGCAAGTACAGGCCAGACCCTTCAGCTTGCAATGCTCTGCTGGCTTCTTAACCTACTCCAAGATTAATTTAACACTTCCCTCCCACATAACCCTCCATTTGTCTTTCATCCATTTGCCTATCTAAGAATCTCTTAAATGTGGCTAATGTATTTGCATCTACCACCACCCCTAGCAATGTGATCTATGCATTTACTTTTCATGCAATGCTATTGTCCATTCAGAATCAGATATAATATCACTTGCATGTGTTACGAAATGAGTTGTTTTGTGGCAGCTGTACATTGCAATACATAATAAAAACTATAAATTACAGTGAGAAATTACAATAAGAAAATTAAATTAAGTAATCCAAAAAGAGAAGGGAAATACTGAGGTACCTACATTCAACAAACATACTTAGTTAAAAGTGCTCATAGAGCATACCTTCCCAATCGTCATGGGCATCCTTGCCTTAAACAGAAGAAGGAGAGCAAGCCCCTTCCACATGCTATTTTATATACCCAGGATGTTTGAAACTGGACACCAGGCAGCTATCCAATGGGAAACGCAGCTGCTGTTTCTAAACTAACCAATCACAACAGAAGCGACTTTTGACCATCAGAATAAGGCACACCCCCAAAGGACACCCAGTAAGGAAGTCAAAGATCCAGTTGTAGAGGGAGGTACAGAGGCCCAGGTTTTGTAGCTTATTGATTAGAACTGAAGGTATGATTGTGTTGACCGCTGAGCTGTAGTCAATGAACAGCAGCATGACGTAGTTATTGATATTGTTCAAGTGATCCAGGATGAATGGAGAGGCAGTGAGATTGCATCCACTGTAGACATAGTGCAAATAGGCAAATTGCAGTGGGTCCAGGTCTTTGCTTAGGCAGCAGTTGATTCTAACCATGAGCAACCTCTCAAAGTACTTCATCGCAGTAGATGTGAGTACCGCTGGGCAATAGTCTTTGAGGCAACTCACCCTGTTTTTCTTGGGCACTGGTATGATTGTTGCACTTTTGAAGCTGGTGAGAACATCCAACTGCAGCAGTGAGAGATTGAAGATGCCTTGAACACTCCCATCAGTTGGTTGACAGGCTTTCAGAGCCCTACGCTGTACACCATCAGGACCTGTCATCTTGTGAGGGTTCACCCTCCTGAAAGGTGTTCTGGCGTTGGTCTCCCAACATGGGGATCACAGGGTCACCAGATGCTGTAGGGATTCACACAGGTGCAGTTTTATTCCCCTTTTCAAAGCCTGAATAAAAAACATTCAACTCATCTGGGAGTGATCCATTACAGCCATTCATGATATTAGGTTTTGCTTCATAGGAAGCAATGTCCTGCAGTCCCCGCCAGAATCACATTTATTATGACTGACTTATGTCACTAAATTTGTTGTTTTCCAGCAACAGTATAGTGCAATGCACAAAATTACTACAAGTTACAAAATAAATATATCGTGCAAAAGAAGAATAATGAGGTAGTGTTCATGGATTCATGGACCAACTAGAAATATAATAGTGGATGGGAAGAAGCCGTTCTTACATTAAATGATTTGGGTGGCACGGTAGCGTAGTGGTTAGCACAACACTTTACAGTACAAATGATCCGGGTTCAATTCCCACCACTATCCGTAAGGAGTTGGTATATTCTCCGCATGACCACATGCGTTTCCTCTGGGTGCTCCGCTTTCCTCCCACAGTCCAAAGGCGTGTTGGTTGGTAGGTTAATTGGTCAACGTAATTGTCCTTGATTAGGCTTAGATTAAATTGGGGGATGGTTGGGCCGCACGGCTTGAAGGGCTGGAAAGGTCTATCCTGTACTGTACCTCAATAAATAAATTAAAGTGTGGGTCCTCTAGTGCTTGCATCACTACACCAATGGTGATAACGTGACCAGAGCATGACCTAGATGGCAATGGTCTTTAGTGAGGGTTGCCACCTTCTTGAGGCATCGCCTCTTGAAGATATGTGGACAGGGTTGTTGCTTGTGATAAACCGGCTGAGTCTACAACTGTCTGCATTCTCTTGTGATCCTGTGCACTGGAGGCTTCACACCAGGCAGTGGTGCAACCAGTCAGAATGCTCTCCTTGGTACATCTGTAGAAATTTTCTAGTTTCTTTAGCGATATACAAAAGCTCTTCACTCTCCTAATGAAAGAGTTGTTGGCATGCTTTCTTTGTGTTGGTATCCTCTGAGATGCTGGTATCCAGGTACTTGAAGTTGCCCACCCTGTCCACTGCTGACTCCTCAATGAGGGCTTGCGTGCATTCTCCCAATTTCCCTTTCCTGAAGTCCACAATCAATTCCTTCGTCTTGATGTTGAGTATGAGTTTATTGTTGTGACCCCACTCAAACAGATGATCTATTTCTCCTTGTCATCATCTAAGATTCTGCCAATAACAATGGAGTAATTGGCAAATTTATAGATGATGTTTGTGCTGTGCATGCTCACACATTCATGAGTGTGGAGAGAGTAGAGCACTGAGCTAAGCACACATCCTATGTTGATTGTTAGTGAGGAAGAGATGTTATTTCCAATCCTCACTGACCATGATCTCCCATTGACAGTTGAGGATCCAGTTGCTGGAGGTTTTATAATATATTCTCATCTGGCAGGATAGTGCCCATCTTTACTTTTGATGCCAAGATACAGGAAATTCTCATAAATAATACCTGGCCTTTCCAACAGAGGCTTCTATCACCACTCATTCAAAAAGAAAATCCCATTTGCAAAAATAAAATGATGGTTAGTTAGTTAATCCAGGTAGACCTTCTGGAGTCTGAAATCACAATTACACTTCAGATTAGTGCCCTTGAGTACTCTTACTTTGGAAGCCTGGCTTTACTCAGTATAATGCGGGACTACCACAATGCAGACAGATGGCTGCACTCCCAGAATGACTTCAGCACCAGGTGAGGCCGCTTTCATTGGCTTCCATGCTGGCGCCAGGCTTAATACAGTTGGGAGCTTGCCAGGGTGCACCAGATTGTGTTGCTTTCATTGGACTCCATATGAAGTTCAATAGAGCACCTGTAGAAATTTGCGAAATTCTTTGGTGACATACAAAAGCTCCTCCAACTCTTATCGAAGTAGAGTTGTTGCCGTGCTTTCTTTGTGATTGCATCAATGTATTGGACCCAGGGTAGAACCTCTGAGATGATGCTATCTGGGAACTTAAAGCTGTTCACCCTTTCCACTGCTGCCCTCAAAGACAACCAATTCCTTTGTCTTGCAGGATCAGGGGCAGGGTCTAACAGAAGATTCCATCACTGGATTAGGCTGATACATGTACTGGACACAAGAGCTCCCATGCCGATAAATCCCAAATCAGTGCAGTCATCAGAGCTAATTTTTTTCATGTTGTTGATTGAAGGACTTCTCCCCACTCAGGTTGGTTGGCTTCCTGCCCTGCAATATACCACAATATTAATTCTATTCTATGACTTCCATTAACTAATATTTGGGTAAGATGTTTGATTTCACTTTAATATGTTACAAAATCTAATTTTGAATTACATTCTAGGTAGGCAATATTTAAATATCTACAGTAGGGTAAATACATTTATAGTGATGATGCATAACAAGAGGCTTTCGAGATTTTTGATTGGTAAGGGGTTAAGGGTTACAGGGACATGGTAGAAGAATAGGGTTGAGAAATATATCTACCTCGTTGAATGATGGAGCAGATTGAATGGATCCAGTGGAATAATCCTGCTTCTATATTTTATGATCATAAATATTATAGATGAGGACAGTCAAAAAGCACAGCAGGTTAAGTAAGGAAAAAAATGGATAAGATTAGCAAATGCTCATATCTGTCGGTCTCTGTATCTCTGCCCACACTTTATACATTGCACAGCTATCCCAGGGCTTTTTCATGGCATGCTTAGATATTAAACTTCAGTCAATTTCTGGGTATGTGAGTCACAAACAGCATCTAAGGTGGATATTGGTAGCCGCCCTCTGAAGGTATGAATAAAGAGCGTAGTATCTTCAATAATCATTTCAATAGGCTGACAAAACCGCATTTTTCATTGTGAATATAAATGTCATAAATCCTTAGTAATTGTACAATATGTTGGGCAACACAATATTAGCACGTTTTCCTTGAGTTCTATTCAAATCCAACATCTGCCATTTGGAGATAATATTTTTTCTTGTTTTACTTCATTTTTTAAACTCAGTTTGTTCCTAATAAATAAATTTATCCATAAGAAAGCTGTTCTGCCAGTGTCTAAAACCAGGTAGCACAAAATCAGGTTTAAAATAAGCGCATTTGTGAAATATGTTTATGAACATTCCCATTGTTACATCCATTCAGTTGCAATGTTATTTCAATCACATTACTGTGTATTCTTTGAACGATGCATGTCATGCTGAGGCGTGAGATTAATGTAGTTATCTTTTGTCTGTGAAAGTTAGTCATCCAAGCAAAAAGTACAAATAACAAAGACTGCAGGTTTGTGAAAACAAAAAGCACTGAGGGAAGATGGCTTTCTGTCAACGAGATCAGACACTCTCCAAAAAGGATGATTATAATCATAATCATAACTCAGTTCTTTACATTTTATACATATCAGCTCCCAGCTTCTCATTTCATCTCCTCTCCCCTACCCACAACCTTTCCTCTCACCTGGCTTCATCTATAACCTGTCAACCTGTACTCCTTCCCCTCCCTAAATTTCTTATTCAGGCTTCTTCCCCTACCTGATGAAGGGCTTTGGCCTGAAATACTGACTATCTATTCCTCTCCATCGATATTGCCTGAACTGTTGATTGCTCCAGCATTTTGTGTGTGTTGTGCTCGAAGTGCAGCAGAGTTTTGACGTTGTCTTTGTTTTTGTCGTGTATATTATTCACTTTTTGACACATTTATTTCCAAGTTGCTGAACTAAATGGTATTGATTGTTGTATTGTGACCAGAGACAACAATCTAAGATGCTAAGTATCCCATAAGCTCAGTGAGAAGAGCTCTTTCTGTCAAAGAGATGTTTCTGGCTCAGAGTCATGGACATGGACATGCACTCAGCAAACCATAAAGACTGTAAGAACAGAAAAGATTTTGTAAATGCTGGAAATCTAGAGCAAAACACAAAATGCTCCAACAACACAGCAGTTTAGGCAGCACCTGTGGGGGAGGTGGGAAATAAACTGTTGATTTTTGGGGCCAAAACCTTTCATCAGGACTGATTGTGTAAATGGTCGAGTGATCCATAAGACCCTCTGTTAGGCCCTCAATCATGAATGTTGTGTCCCAGCAGTCTACATGATATGCAAGGCAGGGCAGTACGATATGGAGATCAAGCTGTAATAGAGTTAGAGAGACATAGAGAAGTACAGCACAGAAATCAGCCATTCAGCCCCTCTAGTCCATGCCAAACCATTGACCTACTTCCGGACCACATACCTATCCAAACTTTTCTTAAACAGTGAAATTGAGCTTGCATGCACAATTTGCGCTGGGAGCCAATACACACTCTCATGCTCCCCTTTTTATATCCCTCATAATTTTGTATATCTCTTTTAAATATCCCCTCAATCTTCTATGTTCCAAGGAATAAAGTCCTAACCTATTCAATCTTTCCTTATAACTCGGTCCTCCAGTCCTGGTAACATCCTTGTAAATTTTCTCCGTACACTTTCAGCCTTATTTACATCTTTCTTGCAGGTTGGTGACCAAAATTACATACAATTCTCCAAATTAGGCCTCACCAATGACTTTACAATCTCAACAGAACATCCCATCTCAACCCATCGCTTGGCTTATGTTTGTTGAATGAGCTCAGGAAAGTTTCCTTGATCAGTACATAGAAGTCCCAATGGGAGCATGTGTGATACTTGATCTGCTATTAAGGAATGAGACAAGGCAGGTGGCAGACGCTTGTGTCGGGGAATAGTTTGCATTTCGTGATCACGATGTCATTATTTTCAAAGCAAATATGGAAAAAATTAGATTTGGTCTGCAGATTGAGGTTCTAAATTGGAGAAAGGCCAAATTTGATGGCATCAGAAAGGATCTGACACGTGTGGATTGGGACAGGCTGCTTTCTGGCAAAGGTGTAATTGGTAAGTGGGAGGCCTTCAAAGTGAAATTTTGAGAGTACAAAGCTTGTATATGCCTGTCAGAATAAAAGGTAAAGATAACAGGTTTAGGGAATTTTGGTTAAGAAAAAAAAGGAGGTACATAGTAGGTATAGGAAGATGGGAACAAATGTGGTACTTATGGAGTATAAGAAATGCAAGAGAACACTTAAAAAGAAATCGGGGGGCTAAAAGAAGGCATAAGATTACCCTAGCAGACAAAGTGAAGGAGAATCCCAAGGGATTCTACAGACATGTTAGGATCAAAAGGATTGAAAAGAACAAAATTCGTCTGCAGGAAGATCATAATTGTTGTTTTCTCCTCAGATACTGCCTGATCTTCCATGCATTTATTGTTTCTCTTGTGTTTCTGATTTTGTTGTGTTTGGCTTCTCACAGTCCTAGTATGTTCTTTTGGCTTATTTTACCCCTATCTCTGTCATGCACAGGGCAGGAAAAGTCATACTGTTAATGCACATTAAAAAAAAGACCTGTGTTCTCACATTTTCAGATCTATATATAAATGGCTCCTAAAGCATTGTGTTGCCTAGACAACCTAGGTCTTGGCCCTTGAGCAGGCATTCTATTTGCTCCCTCCATTCCTCTCCCTCCCTGCAAATTAAAACAGACCTGTTTTCTCACATTTTCAGTTCCTGTGAAGGTTCACTAATTTAAAACACAATTTGTTTCTTCCTCCACTGATGTTGCCCAGCTTGTGGAATATTCCCAGCACTTTCCTTTTATTCAGATTTATTCCTGTTTGGCTGCCAATTTAAAAAAAACACTGGAAAAACTCTGAGTCAAGCAGCATCTGGGGACGTAAAATGTGTAGGTTCATGAATTAAGTCGAGACCCTGCATCAAGACTGAGTGCAAAGTGATTGCCAGTATATCACAGTACAAGGGAGGTTTGAGACACAGTCTGGTAGGTAGGTTATTGGTGCATTGCCAGTTCAGACTTTGTACTTCAGTTTCTCGAGTAGGATACTCTCTAAACCTCTAACTCAGAGGAACTGTGACAGGAATTGCAGAAAGGGCAGTGATGGGAGTGTGATGGAGGGGGGCAGTTTGGAGAAGCATGAAACTGAATTTGGAGAGGTAAAGGAGGTGAGAAGGGAGAGCGGAGTGGAGGAGGAGAGGTGGAAGAGGCAAAGAAAATGAAAGGAAGATCTAGAATGCAAAGGGAGTAGATGAAGGGGAGAAAATGGTAGAAGTGGGGGAAGAAGGTAGTCGGAAAAGAAGGTGGAGAAAGTTTGGAAGAAGAATGAGGAGGTGAAGATGGAAGGAGGGTGGGGAAAATGGCGAGTTTGGAAATGGAAGAGGAGGAAGGAAGGGGTACAATGAAAGTGGAAGTAGATAACTATGGAATTTTCGTCACCCTCAGTGCCGTGTGTAGTTTCCTGGAAATCATTGCTTTGTAGATCCACTTGACTTCTGCAAGCTTCATTGCCTATCGTAGTCAGAGCAGAGGTCCTGTACAAGAGGTGCAGGATGGCTTTAACTGCAGTTGGCAGGCTGGCATATGGCACCTCTTACAATTTTGAGCCTTTTTCTGGGGCTCTACAGGAGGTTTAACACTGATTGCATACAATTATGGCCATTAGCAGTCAACATGGTCTTTCCGTGTTTCCTACATGGAAAGTAGTGAGCATGGGTTCATTGTGCATTGCAACTTCTGTACCCGTTTTAGAGCATTATTCCGTTTAGCACCACAGTTCTTTGTAAGTTCGCCAGTTAATGTCACCATGTTTGAGACACTCTTCATAATAAAGCATGGTTTCAGAAAGCTTTAATTTATGTGCAGGTTCTCTCAACTCTTAGTGGATCCTAGATGATTCAATATGCTCAAGAGAGCCAGGGATCAATGCATAAAAGACAAGTATGCCATTAGCACATCCCTGAGAGAAAACAGACGTGTGGTGTACACATGATTACGATCCTAAAATCTTAAGGATGAG
The DNA here is from genome assembly GCF_030028105.1 of Mobula birostris. Taxonomy (NCBI): domain Eukaryota; kingdom Metazoa; phylum Chordata; class Chondrichthyes; order Myliobatiformes; family Myliobatidae; genus Mobula; species Mobula birostris. The sequence goes on along the minus strand of NC_092394.1, from coordinate 26,974,020 downwards.
CTGCTTTTGTGGAGAAATCTTAATCACCAGTTCAGTTATTCTCTTCTCCAGATAATAGTAGCCCAGCTGTTTTTGATTACAAATGCTTTTGTTGCAAAGAGGCAACATTTATTCTCCACTCCTTTAACTAAACTGGGTGCTAAGCTTTATTATTATGATTCACATGCATTAAACATGATTTTAAATGTTTGTATTTATTTTTATAAATTATTGAACTGATTATCAGAAGGGTGAGATTTGGTCTGCTGAACCGAACAGTTAAGGTGGTACTTCCAGAGGCATGTGGGCATACCTGACAAATATGGCAATCATCCTCAAAAAAATGATTACAAGTGGCACCTTTGAGTGCATTCTGACCCAGTATCTTTTTTTTCTTTCCTTCCCCCCATTTATCTAATTGGATTGTGATTCTTGACCTTGGATCTCCACCATCTTCAGTCAGTGTTGTCCTTTTCTTCCAATTCCTTGTTTCTGTCTCCTTCTTCCATATCACTCCCTGGGTTTTCTTCCTCTCTTTCTCCTTCGTAATTTTCTTTCTCACACATTCTCCTGATTTCCTTTCAATGTGCCCATAAATTTCGAAATTTCTACCATCATAGAGCTAAATAACAGGGACCTTCAAGCAACTGAGCCCACACCTGGCCTTGGGTACTGGTCCATAGTAAGTACATTTTCCAGTACTTGCCCTATGGCAAAGTATTTAAAGAGCTCATTTAAATAATTCTTAAGTGCAGTGATAGTACAGATTAGCTTTATTTGTCACATGTACAGTGAATCATACAGTGAAATGCATTGTTAGTGTCAAATCAAATCTGTGAGGATTGTGCTGGGCAGCCTACAAGTGTTGCCATACTTCCAATGCCAACATAGCATCCCACAACTCAATAACGGTATTTGTACAGCTTATAGAATGTGGAAGGAAGCCAGAGCACCCAGGGGAAACCCACGCAGACACAGGGAGAATGTACAAACACCTTACAGACGGCTCCAGGAACTGAACCTTGATCAGTGATCATTGGTGATGTGTTAACCAGGGTTGCTACACATAGCCTTAGGCAGAGATTTCAATCACTTTCTGTGTGAAAAACAATTCTTCCTCAAATCTGCTGTAAATGTTCTACCCCTTACCTTAAAGCTTTGAATATATTGCAAGTACTGTACCTTTACTAAAGGGAAAAATTTCTCACTATTCCATAAGACGCTAAGGTATAGCACAGTAATTCCCAATGGGGGCAGTTGGGCATCCTAAGGGGGCATTCTGGGAAATAGAAGTTGTTGAGGGGTGCGTTCAAGATTCTTGGGGGTGGGCAGTAAGTGAGGCACAAGACCAGACCAACTGTTAGTAGAGCAGGCACTTCCAAAAAAAAAAATAGGATGAGGCATTGGAACACAGGAAAAACCATAGCTCTGCAGGTGGTGAACACTCACTGTCACAATACGTCAATCTCAGACCTTAGCAACCAAACAGACATTGTTGGGGAATGCATAAATTAACAACCAGGGTGCCCAATAGTTCCCCTTGACTCACAGCACAGAATGAGTTCATGCAACTTAACAGTTGGTATGTTAACTACACCCTCTCATCTTTCTCTATGGATCTACGAAAACAGGTCATGTAACAATACAGTGCTGGCTGGAACCGATTGGTGAAACAGAGCCAATCAGTGAACATGCCAACCCCAAGGATTCCTTGAGGTGTTCAAAGAGATTCTCTTTTGTAAAAAAAGAAAAATAAATATCAATCGAAAATCAATCTATGATGAGCTTAAAATGTATATTGTGGATAAAGGTATTTCGATTAGAAAGACAATTTCTTCTGCATCAGATGGAGCACCATATATGACAGGTCACCATGCCGGTTTAGTGGAATTTCTTTTTTCATAAATGCCAACTCTGGTTGCAATCCTTTGTGTAACTCATCATCAACATCTTGCAGCTAAAAATCTTAGTCAGGGGCTTTTTTTCACCCCAGGCATGATTCTTGTACCATCTACTACCAACAAAATTAAGTTCATTCATTAGATAGCAGAATATTTCACCAGTTATGCCAAGATAACAATAACGTGTTCGAACACTTGCTTCTTCACACTGAAGTGTGTTGGCTGTCAAAAGGCTGCTGCTTAAAATGCTTCTTTGATCTTTTTGACACTGTGGCTGAATTTTTGCTCAAAGTCGACAAGAAATAGGATTGAACTTTTACATGGAGATGTGGCATATCTAGCCTATCTGTATGACAAAATGAACTCTAAATATGAAACTGCAGGGTGAGAATTTAAATTTGATCCAGGCAAAAAGTGCAGTGGACACTTTTATCAGAAAATTGTAAATATATAAGCAAAACATTGGGAGAAGAATGCTTTTAGTTTTCCTGTATGGAAAGTATGGCACTCTTTCACAGATGGTGATTTGCAAGAGTGCTGCTTACACCTGCAGTGACTGAAGAGGGATTTTCAGAATCAATTCAAGGATTTGAATTATCTGGAAATTCTAGACTAGGTAATTAACTCATTTATTTGCAAAGTGAAAGAAGAGGAAGAAATTATCAAAATTCAGAATAATGAAGAAGCAAAAATGCTTTTCAAAAATGTTGGCTTTTATGGTATGTGGTTACACTGTCGTACCAAGTTTCCCTAACTGCTCTTCATTACATTTCCATCCTCCTACCTTGTTGAAAGAGGCTTCAGAGCAGTGAACCACATACTGACAAAAAACAGAAACTGCTTGGACATTGTTATGCATGGGGACTTAAGGCTTTTGCTGTCACAACTTGAACCAGATATTTCAACCCTTGCTAAAAACTATCAAGCTCAGGGACCACATTGATATCAAAGCTGCTGCACACAGGTACTTTGTAAGCTAGATTTAAAGACAAATAAAAAATTAAAGCAGGATCATTTGTCTCATGTTAACATATGGTAGACATGTTTTTACCCTCTGGGGACACCGGAAAGTATACTGTGCCCAAGAGGGGCACTGGCAAGTATGAAGGTACTTTAGGGTGCATTGAGCTAAAAGGCGGCTGGGAAACACTGATTTAGCAGAATTAGGCCATTTGGCCCATCGAGTCTGCTCCACCATTTCATCATGATTGATCCATTTTCCTTTTCAGCCCCAATCTCCTGATTCTCCCTGTTTCCCTTCATGCCTTGACTAATCAAGAATCTATCAACATCTGCTATAGATATACCCAGTGACTTGGCCTCCACAGCCCCCTGCACAGTAAATTCCACCGATTCTCTGCTCTCTGGCTAAAGAAATTCCTCCTCACCCTATCTCTGCTCACCACCAACTTTTTAGCAGCTTGCAGCACATTCCCAGTAAAAGCAACTGTCTTTTTGTTTCAATGTTCCAGTCAAATAACCTTCTCATTGCTACCATCAGTAAGGAGGTACAGAAGCCCGAAGGCACACAATGATTCAGGAACAGCTTCTTCCCCTCTGCCATCAGATTTCTGAATGGACATTGAACCAATGAATGCTACCTCACTACATAACATTCTTACAGTAATTCAGTTGCTATTATGCATTACAATGTACTGCCGCTGCATAACAGAAAATTTCCTGACATATGCTGGGGATAGTAAACCCAATTCTAATCATTGGAGGGAAAAATGTTGGTTGTTCTTTGCCTTTTCCGTAATCTCAGTGTGTGTCCCAGTCTCGTCCTATTATTTTGACTATTATTCTGTTTTAGTTTTCTTCCTTTTTGTCTATTCCTCATTTCTTGCTGTTTGACTCTGCTGCTAGGTTAGTTTTAAACCTCCACAAAAGCTCTGTAAACCTCTTACCCCCAGCCTCCACAATGATGTTGGACCTGTTCCAGTCCAGTTTGTGGAGAATCCACCTTTCTCAGAATAGGTCTCAGTGATCGAGACAGTCTCCCCTCCTGTGCCATCCATTCAGCCACATATTCATTCAACTTATCCCGCCATCTTAGTCCTGTGCTTTATTGAGGTTTCCGTTTACAGGCTTAGCTATACAGCAGTTAGTGCTGTGGGATTGTGTCTCAGGCAATCTGTGTTTCATCATATCTATTTAGTGTTGGCATGTTCCCTTTGTGACCATGTGGACATCCCTGGATGCTCTAATTTCACTCACATTCCAAACCCATGCTCGCTGGTAAGGTAATACACTTCTGTAAATTAGCCATAGTGTAGGTGGCTGGAAGCAGTACTGGGCGTGCGGAGTTGATATCTGAAAGAGAATAGGTTACAGGAGAGGAATTGACAACCAGCATTTACTTGATGGACCAAGTGGCCTGCATCACTACTGAAGAGAAATCTGAGTAGCGAGTGTTCTCCTAGCAAATGCAGTGGCACAGTGACACAGATAGAAGGGTTGCATGCAGCAACAAAGACAAGGTTTCAACCCTGGCCTTAGGTGGAGTTTGACCATTTTCCCTGTACGTTCTCTCTGGGTGTTCCAGCTTCCTCTCACAGGACAGTGGGGTGTGGGTCAGTAGGTTAGCTGACCTCTGTAAATAAATCCAAGTGTGGAGGTGAGTGGGAGGATCTGGGGACAGTTGACAGTGTGAAGTGAATGAAAATAGGATTAGTGTTACAGGGAGGTTGATGGTTGATACAGATTCACTGGGCCTAAGGGCCTGTATCCATGTTGAATCTCTATGACCTCCTGAAATGTACTTCATTCTCACTCCATATTTTCTTACATTGCTGTCATCACTGTCAACCCACTCTACTTGAGTATTCTTCAGGATGTTCTAGGACCTCGTTGACATTTCCTTCAGTCCTTTTGCCAATTCTCGATCTATTCTCCTGTGCTGCTGTCTGTACAGTAAGAATACTTCATAAACTTTTACTCAGGAGTGAAAACAATCTCTTATTTCACTTGCAGATTGCAATAAATTAATATAGAAAGCAATGTAAAGCCACCGGCAGCTGAGATATTACATTCCATGTTGAGAAGTGCAAACACTGTGAGTCATCGCCCTTAGCAGTATGGAAATGTAATGACAAACAGCTATTCATTCCTTTCAGTGTTTTGCTCATTGGGACAGCAGTAGAATAATATTTTCCCTGCAAAAAAAAAAACACATACACATTTTACTCTTTACTGTTTTCTTTGTTGAAAAAAGTTATTAAGGAAACAGTATGACTGTAGTCAATCACTATTGGCTTTAGACAGTAACTTTACACCATGCTGGTTCTTTTTCAGTAAAAATCCAAATAGACAGAGTGCAACATAATTTTGCATTTAGGCCCAATTTAGCAAATATCTCTTCCAGCACATACGTGTCACTAACCTAAAGCTAGTCTCAGAACAATTGCACATGAATCACTTTAAAAAAAACTGGTCATCCTTTCCTGCCATTGAGGCAGAAAGAATCATTTTTAGTGTCAGCAAATTGTGAGTGATGACAGAAGACATTTTCTGGATCATCATAAGAAGTGGCTTTTACTGTCCCTTAATGGAGAGTGATTTCATTATACTTCAGAACATGTTTGCCTTAGGTCTCATACTACCAGACATTCATGGACTGAAATACACCCACTCCAGGACCATCAACAGCATTTGTTGTTGTAATGATGCTTGAGGTAGTCTCTTGCATCAGCAAAGATTACTCTGTTGTTGATGGGAAGGTGATCATATAATGGCCTGTTCCAATTATGCAAAATTATATTGATGGCATAGTGCAGAGGTGACCAAACATTCTGTCTTTGTGAAATACATGAATGCTTGTCATAGTGGATGTGAGTCACAAAGGTAGAGGGACCTTCATTCAAGCTATAATATTCAGCTTTGCCAGGATATTTTGACTTTTGGGATCTCACATTATTAGTAATGCCAGCTTCACAGAATGAAATGTTTCCACATGCTTTCACGACTCTTCACATCACACTATCATTGGAAATATCACAGAAATGCTGCTGACGTTTCCTGGCCTGCTCTCACACGCACAATGGTGGCAATGTGGACCATGTGATCTTTTCAACATAGCAAACTGTAATGGCGCCACTCTGAAGAATATGAACCAGTAGCGGGATTTCTAGTTTTTTTTGCAATAAAATAATTCTAACCTACATATGTAAAGATTAAAATCTGATGATTCCATATGGACACACGTCTAACAACCTAAGGATAAAATGACCATGAGTGTGAATTTAAAAAAAAGCACTGCACTAATGGAAGGCTACACAACAATTTCAAATTTTATTGAGCAGATTCCTTCCAACTTTGTTTCTCATATTTCTAAAAAAAAAAGGCATGTTGTATTTGATTGCATATTCTGGCATGCAGGGGTCATCCCTTGCTGAACCATCTGATGAAAGAAATCATATTCTCTTGCTGTATGATCACATGCAGACTGTTACCTGTCTCATTACTGCATTATTCAACTTTATCCTACTATTTGTGAATAGTTTTTCTGAGTGCCAGTGAGTGAAAGTGGGGCACATCTCCTGGGAGAAATGAATATGCAGTTAAGTTTGTAAGGGAGCTTTCCAAGGAATATATTACTAAGTTAATACTTTTTAAAATCATTCCTAGCTAATGTCTGAAAGCTCCATTTAGATTGTCATTAAGAATTGTGCCAACATCTTTAAATGAAGTATCTTAAATTTGCCACAATGCTGCCTGCAATCTTCTTGGAAAAATTCATTAAAATTAAAGATAGGGTGAAGCTGTGTACAAAGACTAGAGACCAACCTCACATTTCAATACAAATGTGTTGACAGCACTCTGGCATTAAGTATGTGACCGACTGGATCACTCTGCCGTTTCTGTAAATCTTAACAGAATACTGGCCACAGATTAGGGGAGCCTCATTAGGGTAGAGAAATGGCCTTTAGATAGAATTGCCCTTTACCTAGATTGGGCCTGCTATTAAAAGTGGGTTTTATGCTGTAAGTGGCCATCTACTGATGCACACACGAGGAAATCTGCAGATGCTGGAAATTCAAGCAACACACACAAACTACTGGTGGAACATAGCAGCCCAGACAGCATCCATAGGAAGAAGCACAGTCGAAGGATCTCAGCCCGAAACGTCGACTATGCTACTTTCTATGGATGCTGTCCGGCCTGCTGCGTTCCACCAGCATTGTGTGTGTTGATCCAGTGGGAAGCAACTCAGCCCACCCTCCAGATTACAGTAGAGCCCCAACAAGCACCAGGGGTCTAGGCCGTGTAGGAGGAGTGGGTTAGGTTGGAGGAGATCATCTTTTTCCAGTGTTACAGCTATTTTGAAATCTTCATAATTTTGTGGAGGAGAAGGGATGTGTGAGAGAGCTGAGAATTGGGCGTGTGGCGATTGGGAGTGGGGGGTGGGGTGGATCAGTTTGTCAGCAGCACCGAATCAGAATTTTATTGGACCTCACTCCCCTGTCACTACACCACCTCCTTCCATCAGACCAGTGTGCAGCTGGATGCTAGAAAACAAGACAGAGACACAGAGACACTCTGGGCACCCACCTACTCTCCCTCTGAAACAGTTTTCCCTGTGCACTTTCTTTTGAAGTTTCCCTCACTCACCTTAAATTCATGCCCTCTAGAATTTGATATTTTGACCTTAGGAAACTAATGATTTTCTGTATTTCTACTTTTATACAAGTTATTTTGTGTTATTGCATTTTCAATATTTGCCTTTTAATAAAACTAGATTTTATTAAGGATTGGAAATACTCTTTTAGGGTCGGCTCTATATGCAAGTTAGGCTCAGAATGTAGAAGGCAGAAGGAAGAGATAAAAACAATGATATTATTATTGTATCCAAGGGTCCAAAGACATTTGAAAGTGAAACTTCGCAATGTGAATCCCCTTGACCTTGGCAACAACAAAAATTACAATAGAGATGACTTTCTTGGCCAAGAACTATAGGGCAGCTTCAAGCGTGGTCAGCTGATGCTCCATGCATCAGGGGGTGGTGCTTGGCTTGGGAGGGTAAGGGAGCACATTCGCTATATCCTTGCTCGGAGTAGGATGACTTGCAGGTTGGCAGCCCAGGACTCTGGTCCCTGCAGCTGCTGACAGCTGGCACCATCCTATACAGGAACATTGTAAAAGAACCCTCAATGTTCTCTTAGAGGAAAGTCGATCTACCTTTATGCCAAACACCACCCTCATGGAGAAAAAGACTGTTTATTCTTGTGCAGTAAACCAAATAGGCATTTTTCATCTAATGGAGTGGTTCTGCAGGCAGATCTTCTGAGAGTTTTGCAAATACTGAAACACAATACCTCCTAAATGTTGCTATGAACAGCTGGATGATGCAGCCTGCCATTTGTCCTAATACTCACTGGGCAATGGACATTTATTTTTTGCTGGGTTGAGTGACACAGCTGCTTATGCCTCATATTTCTGCTCCATTACCCACCCCTGCATATAAAGAGCAGAGAGCATTTGTTGCCCTTTTACTCTTTACAGTAGTAACTCTTCCGATTAATAGCTTAGACCTGTGGCCAGGTTGAACATCATCTGTCCCATCGAATAAGATTACAGGCAGAGTGCTGCAGAGCACAGCCCCTCATAGAGTCAGAGGAATAGGTGGCATTTCATTGCAGACAGCCATTTCTGCTTTAGTCAGAACAAGGGAAAATAGCCTGCAACTCAATCTTCACTGATCCATGAACTGACAGGCTTTGCTATCCTCAGGAATAACTCTGTTCAGTTAGGTTGCCTATAGACTAACAGAGACAAGAGAAAGCCGCAAGCATTAAACACTTGCTGTGGGCACTAACTACATAATCTAGAGACCTGTAATGTTGTCAAAATAATTATAACAACCTGCCGAGTTATATTTAAACTACATTTTAAAAAAATTGAACAGAACTACTCAAGTGTATTAGCTAATTTAAATACCTCATTAAATTGTAGCTAAGTTCTGGTAAGCATCTTAACAATATACTAAATATTAATTGTAGATTAATGAATCAGGTAAACTGGAGATTTTTTTCAAGTTTTGAAGCATCACTTATTTCCTGTCTACTAAAATTTCTTGCTATATTTTCCTGACAATGTCGATATTTGCAAGTGGCGATGTCAAAGCATTTCACTCAGTTTTGTTGTCAACAACAGCCACAATGTTATTGAATGCTCTGTAGTCTAGATAGTTGCACAGTGTGAATTCCTGAACTCTTCCTTTGAACTAAGTCATCATCGCATATTTAATAAGACACAAGATGATCACCTGATAATGGTAGACACGGACATTAATGGCGTTCCATTTAGGGAGAACTTGCAGTTCATATAATCTGACTTCCTTTGTTGGGTTTATGAGTCAGATATATTCTCATGTCAACAAATACAATGGAACACCTCATGTCAGTATTTAACTGGTTTACATTAAATCTACGTTTGAAGGTCTCTGTCATAGAGGAAAGCTTCTATGCTCCAGTGTTTCTTTGCCCATTGTTACACATTCATTATGTAAGACTCAATGCTGCCTTAACATTATTAAGAAGACTTTTCTCTGAACTAATCTTGGCTCTGTGACATTGAAATGAATTACTCAAGAAAATATAAATAATGTGAGCCTCTGTTCCTTGAGGAGCCCGTACAAAGAATGGGACAGCCTCTTCTATTTCAGTATGTACTTAGGAGAACCATTTCTATTTCAAGGATTAGTGTAGCTGTTTCCAAGCTGGTGCACTGTTTAAACTACAACAAAAAAAAAGAAAGTGAGATTATCAGGCTGAATTTTGTGCAATAATATTAAAATCAATTAATCTTACATTTAATAGAATCAATATTTAAACCAATTGAATGCAGTCAGGGCATTTAAGAAATCTGCTTCACTCAAAGGAATTTTAAATAAAATAATGACTGATCAGTAAGTTTTAATTTTCCAAAATTCCTAGATTTGAAGAAGATTCCATTAGGTTGGAAATTAGCCACTGTAACAAGGGAGGGAGTGAAAAAAAATCAGATAATTACATGTCAATTGGATTAATGTCTATCATGGAGAATATGTTAGAAGACACTCAAGACATTATAGCAGGGCACTTAGAATAATCTGTGCTAATCAGGCAAAGTCATTGTAACTTCATGAATGCAAAAATCATCTTTAACCAATTTATCAGGTTTTCTTGATTTGGTAAAATATGCAAAGGATAAAAGGAAATTGATGAATATACAATTCTTAGATTTTCAGAAGGGAAAGCATTTGATACAATACCACAGAGATTATTGCACAAAACTCTTTATGTTAACATGTGGCTGGTTAAGAAGATATGACCATACTGTGAGCTCAGCCTATTACAACTTATACTGATGACTTGGATGAAGGCACCAAAGTTATGGTTGCTAAATTGCCAATGAGTCAAGGAGAGGGAGGAAAGTAAATAGCAAAGCTGATATGTAGAGACTTCAAAGGCATAGACATAGGTCAAATAGTGGGTAAAGATATGTACAATGAAGCCACCAGAGTCAGGAATGGTTATTACCTCTCAACCATCAGGTTTTTGAACCAAAGGGAATAACTTCACAGCCTATGGACTCACTTTCAAGGACTCCTCATGCTCTCAATATTTTTGCTTGTTTATTATTATTATTATTTCACTCTTTTCTGTATTTGCACTATTTGTTGTCTTTTACACATTGGTTGGTCGCCCAAGTTGGTACGGTCTTTCATTGATTCTGTTATGGTTATGATCCTATTATGGATTTATTGAGTATGCCCACAAGAAAATGAAGCTCAGGACTGTATATGGTGATATATATATGCACTTTGAAAATATGGGAAACTGCAACATTCTCTATTTTGACAAAAATGCATTAAATGGTGAGAGACTGAAGAATTGAGTTGAGGGGAATCTGGTTATTTGAGCGAATGGTTTGTAAAAGTGCAACATGAAGGTACAGTAATAAACCAGGAAATTCAGTTGCTCTTTGCTAGTGGAAATGTATACAAGAGTGAAATAATGCTCATAAACGCAAGAGATTGTGCAGATACTGGAAACTAGAGCAACATACATCAATTCCTAAAAAAAAATCCAGCAGGCCCGGCAGCACTTATGGAGAAGAATAAACAGTCGATGTTTTGGGCTAAGAGCCTCATCAATACAAAAAGGAAGAGAAAAGCTGCTAGAAAAAAGATGGGGGAGGGGGAAGAAGTACAAGCTAGGTGGTAATGTGAAACCAGGTGGGTGTGGGTGGGGAGGGTGTATGAAGCTTGGAGCCGATAGGTGGAAAAGGTAAAAGGCTAGAGAAGATGGAATCTGATAGGAGAGGAGAGTGGATCATGGAGATGGGGGGGATGTATTAGGCAGATGAGAAATAGTGGTAAAAGGACAGAATGCGGAATTGAAGAGAGGGAAAGGGAAGGAAAAGAAAAAAAAAGAACTACAAGAAGCATAAGAAATCCATTTTCATGCCATCAGGTTGGAGGCAACCTGGATGGAATAGGAGGCATTCCTCTTCCAACCCAAATGACCTCATCATGGAAGAAGAGAGAAATTATGGTTCAGTTATATAGGGCATTGATGATAATACATCCGGAGTAGAGTGTTGATCGTGGTATCTTTATTGAAGGGAGGAGGAAGGGATTATTAAAAGCAGTCACAAGACCAATAGCTGGAATGGAGAGGCAGTCTTACAAGGAAAACTGGAAGCTATACTTGCAGCTGCAGATGTTTAGAAGAGTGATAGACAAGTTGATTAAACCATACAAGATCTGACCAAAAAAAAAATAAAACAGAACTCCAAAAGAAATCAATATCTCAAGCAGCATTTGGGGTGGCAAATGATGCAAGTCAGGACTGAGATGGAACAGGGAAGTCTGTCACTAAAAGGCAGTATGGAGGGGGAGTGTTTGCAAAGATGGGAGAATGGCTTTGGATGATTGATGGAACCAGACAGGCAGAAGCTGATGGTTAGATGGAACATTGTGGTGGTGGGGGACAGTGGGGGGAGGAGTGGAAAAAATGGGAAAGATGAACAAAGGAAGAAGAAAATTAAGTACACTAGTGGGTGGGTCGGGGGGGAGGGGTTGGTGATGGGAGAACCTCAACGCTAGAGTGGCACCACATAATCTACTTCTACACTTACTATGCATGTGTAAATGTTTATCTTAGAAGATCTCTCCAGTGCCAACTTCCAGCAATTTGCTCCTATAGGTCATATTTGTATCTATTGTCAAACAGAGCAAACCACCTCACAGTTTACTTGGAACAGTAACTTCAAAGTGCTCTCTTTATAACGACATCTATTGTTGGTACTCATGATATATGCAAAAAAAAGGATGGAATTAAATCTATCCTAAGAAATCAGCAGTTTATATATTTATATTGCTTAAGCTCAGCAATCTAGCAACACTGCATTCATTTCTTGGGTGGAACATAATGAAAACTCTAGACTAGATGTATTATCATACAATGTAATACATTTGCTTTTGATAATCACTGGTTGCATTGTGCATCTGAGTTTACATCTACTTTCCAATCCAATTCCTACTTTTAAAGCCTTTAACTCTGACAATGAGCAGACTGGAGGATAAATTTTCAAGTTATTAGCACATCATAAGGAATCGTAATAACATTCAAAAAACTGAAAAACAAAATTCTGCTTTGGGTTCAATCAATAACTCACATAGAAATTGTTTTTCCTTTTGAATGCAATTTTTTTTTCCAATTTTTGTTTAAGTTTGACAACGTTATCGCAGAGAATTTAAAATCTAATTTTAAAATATGAATTGTCAGTTAAATTCCATCAGACTTCAGATGTTAGAATTGATCTATGTGATGATATTCAAATAAACAGTCCCTTTTCCTTTATGAGAAAAAGCCTTGGTGAGTTCAATACTTATTGATTGGGTTTACCAGTGAAATTCTTTCTCTATTCAATTGTTCTTTAAAAAAAAAGAATTGGTTGTTTAAAATAATGAGGGCTGCAAACTACACCAGAAACAAGCAAGTAAATATTGAACATCTTTCTCCCTAGTTACTAGTTTAAACCTTAGATATTCAAATAAGACCAATGACAATGACTTACTACTTCTGCGGAATTGCAGATATAGATCAGGTCCATCTTCGTCTCAGGGCATGTTGAAAGAGTTGTCTGTAGGGCATGTGAGATTCAACAAGTGTGAAATATAGGTACAGAAGACAAATGCAATAAGGTTACAGTCAGAAGAATTCCAGATACGCCACAAATTGGATATTGTATCCAATTTTGCTACCTTAATTCAGAAGTATGGCAAGGTCCAAGAGAACAAGATTGGTTCCAGAGATTAGGGATTTCACCCAATGATTAAACTACAGAAGTTTGCTTTTTCTTTTCAGAACAAAGTAGCTGGAGTGAAGATTTGATGAAAGTGGACAAAAATCATGACAGGTTTAGATAGCACAAGGAGAGGGAAGTTGTTCCTATCAGGAGGTGGTTGAAGGACAAAGATTTAAAGTCTTTGTGAGAATTACAATGTGAATATGATGAAAATAATTTTATATATTTATTTAGCGGTACAGCATGGAGTAGCCCTTCTGGCACTTCAAGCCCCGCTGCCCCAGCAACCACTGACAAACCCAATTAGTCATAGTCATAGTAATAGTCATACTTTATTAACCCCAACCTAATCGTGGGACCATTTACAATGTACAATTCATCTACCCGGTAGGTCTTTGGACTGTGAGAGGAAACCAGAGGACCTGGAGAAAAACCACATTTTCCACAGGGAGGAGACTCCTTACAGCAGAACACCGGAATTGAACTCCTAACTCCTGAGCACCCAGAGCTGAAACAGTGTTATACTAACTACTACGCTACTGTTACACCCACATTTATATTTCAAACACAATGCCAGTATTTATTGCCTTTAGACATAATGGAAACAAAGTCAGTCAGTGCTCACAATAGGTATTTGTACAAACACTGGAGAGAGAACCCATTACAGAGCTGTGGAGAATGTGACTGACAGGAATTCTCTGTGAGAAGCCATCGCAGACTTAATAGACTAAAGGCTGATTTATACCTGTGTGTCAAATGTACGTCGTAGGTATGGCATAGTAGCGTACCCTACACTGTACTCTATGCCAACCCTACGCCGTAGCCTAACGTGCATCTCTCCCAAAAAGTAACTATGCATCACAGCGTCGCAGACCAAACAACTGTGATTGGTCCGCTTGGTAGCATCGCATTTCCTCCTATGTTGCAATAGCTTGCCATTGGGCGACTGAAGGACAGGGAGGGAACGCTGGCTGCAATGCTTTCCATAAAGCTTTACAGACCTCCGAAATTATGGAGGACTCTGTGCTTGATGCCAGTTTGCAGCTAGCTGCTACAGCCTGTTGACTTCCACCTGAAGCTAAAACTCGAATGGTGATTGCCAGTTTCAGAGTATACTGTGTGTACACTGGTGCGAAATAAATGGTGGGAGACGGACAAGCACAGAAAATTAACCCTCCTTCAGTTTCAGTCACCATTGTTTGAGGTTTGAGTTTCTTCATGTTGAGGTTCAACATGAAGAAGCTCAACACAGTGGCATAGAAACCCCACCGCCAACTAACGTGTTGGCGGTGAATTGCAGAGCAACGCAGACACACCAACACACAAGTATAAATGTTCACAACAGTGTAGCCCACTTGCGTAGGGTACGGCGTAAGCTAGTACACACAAGTATAAATCAGCCTTTAATGGTTTCCTTCAGTGTTCTGATGATTCTACATTCCAGACTGAAAGGTTATCTATAGTAAAGAGTGAAGCAAATAAGCAGTGACATCTAGGTTTTATTTGGAATTAATGAAGGAATTATTGTTCTGGACCAACTGGCCAAGGAATAAATTTCCACATTTATATTCTTCTGAGATATTTTGAAACCAATCTTCTAGCATGTTCACCAAATGTGGATGTGGTTGGTTTCGCCAGCATTTATTGTTCATCCCCAATTGCACCCCCATCTCCAAGCTGAGCTGAAGAACAGTTAAGAAACAATCACATTACATGAGTTCATAACTCTTTGAGCAAACCCTTCATGCAGCGAGCCAGAAATGGACATTGAAAGAGGAAATATGGCTGTAAATGTAGGTCTTAGTAAATGCATAATAATAGCAAAGAGGAATAAAGGGACCATTAACTTAAAGCATGCCGAGTTGCCTCATGGCCACATTATAGAACAAACATTGGTGTTGAGCTGTAGTTTTACTCAACTCTCTACCATAATGATAGTGAGATTTCATCATTGCTACACAATGAAACCATTTGCAGTTTCTGGAGTACACCCATGGACTATTAGATTTATAAAACTAATTGATGCTTTCGATAGTGTCTGTTCTGCCTTGGGTTATGCTGTTTTGAAGACTTCTTCAGTCCAATCATTAGAAATCAATGATTGCTTCCTATTATTCTGAGGGTCATGGAAGCACAGAACATTTCTGTTAGACGGGAAGGCTATTCAGCCCATTGAGAATGATGCTGCACTCTGTTAAATGGAAAGCACTAGTGTTTAGAGTGGTGTACTGAGTCCTAATTAAGATTTAGAAAGTGCTTTAATCCTTAATGGAAATATTTCTTATGTGGATTGTAAATCTTCCTAGGAATATTCCAATCTAACATAATATACCAAAATATTAATAATAATTTACTTTTAGAAGTTTATGACAGTTGATCTTCATCCTTAATCTCAGATACAAATTTCAAATGCTTCAGATCTTGCAAAATATTGGTTAGTATTCATTTTCATTGCTTCCAAGTTTCTTCTTCCAGGCAGAAGACAACAGGATTTAAATTGGCTAACCCCTGAAAGAGGCAACAAGGGAAGGCTTTTCAAGGTTAACAGCAAGCCCTTTTGTGTTGGTTGGACGTCTTTGGGGTTTTTGAGTGCTTTGCAACCTGATCTCTGACTTCTCATATCCTCCTAGTGCCATGGCAAGGAGGTAAAATTGCTCATGGGAAGAGGAACAAAAATTATGAGAGGTTGATTTCCATTTGGTGCTAGCTATAGAACTCAATTTCAGATCAGACACTTATGACTTCTATTTGCACATAAGGGACTCGCTGAGTGGTGCTGCTCAGTCAAACATATTTTGGCAACATCAATGATCCCATTGCACTAAAACAGAAGAGAGGAAATATCTGAAATGACTTGGTCAATACTTTTTCCCCAATTATTTCTAAAACAGATTAATTGATCATTATTCAAGTCACACACAAAAAAATCCTGCAGGAACTCAGCAGGCCAGGACTGCTGAAGGCTCTTGGGGCAAAATGTCAATGAACTGTTTGCCATAGATGCTGCCTGGCCTGCTGAGTTCCGCCAGCAGTTTGCGTGTGTGCGTTGCTTGGATTTCCAGCATCTGCAGGTTTTCTCTTGTGTTTGGTCATTACTCACTTTATTTATATCATTATAAAGTCCAAAGTACATGCAGTAAGTTATATTAAATGATATTAATGCCCTGCATTTAAACTTATGTTCATAGGCGATTGCTATGTGCAGGTTAATGACCATGCTCCATGCTTCCTACATCACAGTGAACTTCTATCCCCCATTTTTGGGGCATGTGTATATTTTCTGGCAGAGCCAGAATTTATTGCCCATTCATAACTACCCTTGAAGATCTTTTTAAAAATTTGTTTTTATTCATAAATATCATGGAATAGGCCCTTCCGTCCATTCAAGCCACACCACCCAGCAATCCCCTGATTTAATACAAGCCTAATCACAGGACAACTTACAGTGCCTATAAAAAGTAGTGACCGCCACCCCCCCCCCCACCCCACCCCACCCCACTTTGGAAGTTTTCATGCCTTATTGTTTTACGGCATTGAAGCCCAGTGGATTTAATTTGGCTTTTTTGACACTGATCAACAGAAAAAGATTCTTCCGAGGCAAAGCAAAAACAAATTTCTAAAAAAATGGTCTAAATTTATTACAATCATTAAAACACAAAATAATTGATTACATAATTACTCACCCCCTTCAATTCACTATTTAGTAGATGTGTCTTTGGCAGCGATTACAGCCAGTCTCTCCCATGTCAGCCACTGAAATTTGTAACTCCTCCAGAGTTATCATAGCTGTTGGTGGCTTCCCTCATTAGTCCCCTTCTTGCACGATCACTCAGTTTTCCAGGATGGCCTGCTCTAGTCAGATTTACAGCTGCACCATATTCTTTCCATTTCTTGATCATTGACTTAACTGTACTCCAAGGGATAATCAGAGACTTGGAAATTTTCTTGTAGTCATCTTCTGACTCATATTTTTCAATAACTTTTCTCAGAATTGCTTTTGTCTTCATGGTGTAGTTTTTGCCAGGATACTAACTCACCAGTGGTCACACGTTCTTCTTCTTGTTTAATGGCGGTTGGCAAACCAGCTTTAAGATACATTACCACCAGCTGCTAGGCTTCCATCTTCAACCAAATATGTCATGGAGTACTCTGCTTTAAACAATCTAGTTCAGCCTGCAGATCTCTATTTACCTCACTCTGTAATTGCAATTCCTTTTGTGAGTGCTGTATACGCTCATTAGATTGCAGTGCCACAGACTGCTTTTCTGCCCTAATTTTTGTCACATGGTTTTCAAGTAATTGCATTATTGATTTCATCTGCATTATTTGTAAAACTAAAAGCTTCTTGCTTAAGAATATTAATTTTCACATGCTTAACATTTAAAATTGCTGTTTTTCAAGTCTATCTGCTATTTCCAAGTTTTCCTTTTCTTGACTCATAGTTTCTTGTTGTTTACTGAGATTTTGAAGTTCTTCTTCATTTGCTTCCATGTTTTCATTTTGTAACCTGAATGTAGATAATCCAATTTACCACAATACCTTCTCCTTTTGTAATTTTGTAATAAGTTCCTCCATTTTCAATCTCTTTCCAACCTACTTTAGACAACCTAGTTCAACCTGCATATCTCTATTTGTTTCACTGTTATTGCAATTCCTCTTGCAAATGCTGGTCACGCTCATTAGAGAGCAGTGTTGCAAACTGCTGTTCTTCCTAATTTTTATCACATGGTTTTCAAGTAATTGCATCACCTCAATTACATTGATTTCATTTGCATCATTTGTCAGACTAAAATCTTCTTATTTTAGAACATTAATTATCACATGCTTAATTTTTAAGTTTGTTTCCATATTTTTGTTTAATAATCCAAATGTAAATAATTCACTTTGCAACAATTCCTTTTTTCTTTTATAACTTTGGAATAAGTTCCTCCATTTTTAATCTATTTTCCAAGTCACTGAATTGTTGACAAGCATCCTTTTTAGAAACTGTCTCCTTTAAATGCAGTACTGTTTCATTCAATCTCTTTTCCAACTCTCAGTTGACCTTTTTGAGTACTTCTATTTGTTGTTGGAGTTCTGCACATTTACCCAGGGTTTCAACCATGTTTCTTGTATACATAAAATCTGAAGTTTTTCCTTAAGTTCTGATACATATTTCGTAAATTCTTGGCGATTTGCAATAAGACTCCTTGCATTCCCTTGTAATATATATACACACTGCCATTAATATCCCTCCTCTCCTGCCTGTAAACTTTTTGATCCTCTATTCAGTGTTTCTTTGACTGCTTCCCACCTAAGATATACCAGGATATTTTTCCGCAGACTTGACTATAATTTTAATTTTTCAGTTCTTTTGTCTGTTTGCACTGAACAGTTAACTGCATCTACCATAAACAGTACCAAATCCTTTCTACTTATTATTAGCATATCCTTATTTATCATATTACAGCCCTCACAATTCACCGGTTTATTATTCCCTGTATTTGTTTGCTTGATAGCCTTCTCCTTTCCAGCAAATGCTTTTTCTGCCTCTCTGTAACTGATTCCTTGAGTTACTTTCAAGTATTGTATCTCAGCTTCTTTCTTACTATTAATGCACTCTCGGTAAGCTGCACTGTGTTCCTCGCCATAATTACAGCATTTCAGCCTAGTTTCCACTTCACATTTTCTGTATTCATGTTCTCCAGTACATCTCCTACATCTTTGTTTCCCTCTGCAGACCGTCGCAATATGCCCGAATTTCTGGCATTTAAAGCATCTTAAAGGCGGTGGTATATATATTCTGACCTCATAACACATATATCCTAAATAAACTTTAGTTGGCAATCTCTTATGACTTTATGACTATGCTGAGCACTATCTCGGCAAATCACTAATAGCAATCCATTTCGTAAAATTTTTGCTCTTTTGACCTCGCCTATGTCTGTTGATTGTCTTCATCAAATGAATCGGGTTCCAGTCACCGAAGGACGCCCCGTCGTCACTCAGTTTTATAATTGCTTTAATCTCATTTTCTTTCCATTGTTTTACCATCCTATTTTGATCATCCCCTACTCCTCAGAGTTCAATATCTCATGCCTCTCTTTTCTTTCCACTCCATTCCTCTTTCCCACCAACCTCCATCTTGAGCTCACTCCACGGGTCCTCTCTCATCACCATCTTTCTTTCCACTCACCACCCCAGCCAGAGGTCAGACCTTCCTCATACAGGTGTATTTTTACTACAATCAATTGAAACACCTTGACTGCACACCGGTGATCTCCATTTACCTAATTATGTAACTTCTAAATCCTATTGGCTGCATCAGTGATGATGTGGTCTCTCATGTTAAAGGGGGTGAATACTTAATCAATCAACAATTTTGTGTTTTATATTTGTAATTAATTTAGATCACTTTGTAGAGATCTGTTTTCACTTTGACATGAAAGAATCTTCTTCTGTTAATCAGTGTCAAAAATCCACTGTGATTCAATGTTGTAGAAAAACAAAACATGAAAACTTCCAAGGGGTGGGTGATGAATACTTTTTATAAGCACTATGCAATAACCAATTAACCTAACAACTGGCATGTCTTTGGCCTGTGGGAGGAAACCCATGTGGTCACAGGGAGAACATACAAACTCCTTACAGGCAACAACAGGAATTGAACCCTGGCCGCCTGTACTGTAAAGCGACATACGCTACCATGCGATCCTTGGTGGTGAGTACCTTTCAGAATCACTGTTGCCCTGTAGTGAATGTACTCACGTTGTAATTTGGATAACAGATTCCAGGATTCAGAGTCAGCAATGATGACGGACTGGTAATATACCCCCAAGTCAAAATATTGTGTGACTTTGTGGTGGTGCCTCCACTGCCCCCATGTTCTTAAAGACTTCGCCTTTCTCTATGGTAGATGTGAGTTTGGCTGTGGGTGTTGCTGTTGATAAAACCTGAAGATACAACTGTGTTCCATTTTTGGGTCAAGAGATCTCCATTGATGTAAAACATTTTTTGGACGCACGGCAGGTGCTGAAGAAATGCAGCTCTTCCTTCCCAGCTGCTGAAATCTACTTCTACTAGAGCCTGCATTTTACCTGGTTAGCATAAAGTTTCCAGAGGTGATGATAGGGCATAGCCTTATGAAATTCATTTGTCAAGCTTATCAAAATGTTGTCAAACCTCACGAGCACTAATGTGGCCCCTGTAATAATGACAGAATTTCCAAGTTGCAGGTCTGCCTTGCACTTGAATTAATCAGCACTTATAAGCTTGGGTCAACTGAAAGTGCAAATGGTTGAATTTTTCTTAGGTCGCATATGAACATAATATGGCAGGTGGTGGTAATGTGTGTGAGGACAGCAAAGCCTTAAAACAGGACACATTAAATCATTTCACAAGACAAAAAGAAATTAATAATGAGCTTTCAGTGTTGAGGGTGTTACTGATTGCAAGAAGAATGAGGTTTCATTGCTACTTTGTTCTTCATTGGTTGTAATTTTTAGAAGTAACTTTCATGTGAGTTGAATTAACAAGTCACATTAGCAAGACAGCACCCTCCCCATTGTAATTGTCAGCCTTTTATTAAGGAGTACTTATCAGCTAATGTCAGGAAGCTTGGAAAATGCTTAATAGGTGTTTGTAGTGAGGATTGAAATCACACTGTGGTTTGAATAAGTTTGTTTTTGTTAAAGGGGATGAATATGTTCTATTTTAAATGTATTCATTGATCTAATTGCTTTTAAAGTCATTTCATTGCACCTTATAAATTTCAGTTGCAATGTGTAACGTGTCCTGCTGAAGGGTTTTGGCCTGAAACATGGACTGTACTCTTTTCCTAGATGCTGCCTGGCCTGCTGTGTTCCTCCAGCATTTTGTGTGTGTTGCTTGGATTTCCAGCATCTGCAGATTTTCTCTTGTTAGTGAACAAGTACATTAGTAGCTCTTTTCTCCCCTCTCCACCCCCATTTTAATTCGGAAGCCTGTTACTGGAATGGTCTGTGGTTCTTGGAGTAGAAAGGGAATTCACCATGACGAGTGACTGTGAGTGGAGTTGTAACAAGGGTGGCAGGTTTGAGGATCCAATAAATGAAACTGAAGTCAGATTTTAAAATGGATGTCTAGCTAAACAAGCATTCATCGGAGGGTGGAGTAAAATCAAGATGGCGCTAAACAGCGACTCCTTTGTTTGCATCTTTGGAAACAGTTCTATTTCCATTTCTGATATCTCTTTTTTTCCCCTTTTCAAGGTTCTTTTTGAAGACCCTGACCTGGAGTTACACTCTGACTTCGGTTCTTTGCAGGAATGCGACCGCTCTCAGAGCCTCATGACCGGCCGCTTTTCAATATCCCAAGGACGCGGCCTGGAAGAATAGCCTGCCTTCAGGGTGCTGGATGTTTGTGGCTCTGGAGACGGGCTGATTCAAGGCCAGTGCCCCTGACTGAAGCGTTACAGGAGAACACAGAACATCGGGTGCAACGGTTTGGCTGCTGGTGTGTGTCCAGAGACCTGAGCTCTCTGTGCACAGAGCTTAGAAAAAAAATGACACAACATACTTTTAACATCAAAAATCAATGAGTTGTTTGTTATATCTCCCCTCTTGCTATGAAATGGGGACACCTCTTTTTCCCTTATTAAGGAGAGAGAGCGCCTGTGTTGAGTTACCTGGTGAATGAGTTGTCTCTGGGACACTGCACGTCTCTCTCTTTACTGATGGTTTGCTGCATGCTTGAGTGCTTGGTGGAGGGTGCTGATGCTATATTTTTGGCGGGGTGGGGTAAGTCGTTAGCTTGCTGCTGCTTGTGTGTGGGACTAGGGAGCTGGGGGAGGGATTTGGGATTCTAAAGTTTAACTGTCATTCATCCTATGGGGCACTCCTCTGTTTTCATGGATGTTTGCGAAGAAAAAGAATTTCAGGATGTATAATGTATACATTTCTCTGACATTATATGTACCTATTGAACCATCTAAATGATTCAAAACCACTATACCAGACATTCAGTTACCCTTTAATTGAACGGATACGCTGCTAACTCCCCTCGCATTAAAAAACTGAAGAACTAAGCATGCTACAAACAGATACTTAACTAAACAATGGTGTGGGCCCATCTGTGTCTGCAATGCTCTTTCTCAATGGTCCTTCAGCTCTGGTTGCAACTTCAGCCCGAAGTGGGCTCCGTGGATGGCAGGAACGAAAGAGGATGAACCTCTCGCATATGCTACTTTTATTCCCCCCAAGGACCCCGGAAGCAGAAATAGGTTGTCGTGGTGTGCAGGCCAACCAATGGGAATGAGTGTTGCAAACTTTAAACGGACCAATCGCTGACCCAAACGACGAAGCGGCTTTCAACTGGCAAATAAGCCACACCGGCACACCCCTCAGTAACAGAAGCGCAGAAGAGCAGTGAGTTGGTGGTACCAATGTGGCCCTTAAAGATTTTTGAAGTTAAAAATGACCTTGAAACAAAGGTGAGAGAATATTGCGAGTGAGCAGCTGGGAAATGTTTATATCTAGTGTTATTAAAAGCTTATGTTTATGTCTAGTGCTCTTAAAAGCTAATGCTCTGTTAAATGGAGGAGAGGTTCACAGCTGTGGGATTGCACATCGTATATCTTAGAGAAACTAACTGCCCTGCATCTGAGGGAAGTTCGTCCAACTATAGTTCGTGATCTGGGTTACAAAGTTGGAGTGATGGCTACTGTTGCTTGCAGGGCTGAATGATAGCGTGTTCCAGGAAATGGTGACCCTGCCGCTGGTGGAAAGGTTAACCTGAGGCGCAACTTGTCTCTCTTGTACAAACCTCGCTTCAAACACAAAACCGGTCTGATCCTGCAGGAACTTAAAGCCCTGCCCTTCTTTCCCACCACTAGTTGCAAAGAATAGGCAGTTGGTGTAGGAGTCCCATGAGCCCTTGCTCGTCAGCCATTAAGGTGTTGAGTACAGGTGAGGGTAATGTTCGTTTGGGGAACGCAGTCAGATCAAAGGCTCAGCCTTTGGGGGGTGGGGAGGTGAGGTAAAGAGAAGGTGTATAATACTGGTAGAGATGAGATATTGGAGGATAGTGGAAACCCGCATCAAGGAGTTCAGGAGGTGTATCCGTTTGTGTTACCGGAGAAATCGGCAGTAGCAGAACATTGCATTCACGATGACCATAGAATTGACATTGCTGGCACAAAACTACTGTACTGCACCAATGGTTTTTGGGCTGCCTCGTGAAGGAAGCCATTGGAATAAAATAGAGGAAAAGAACAAAGATGAAGGTCTTGCTCAAAGTAAGAACTGGAATTTCATTGTAAACAAGATGGGACAGCGCAATCCTGATTGGTTAGCTCTCATCCAATCAGGAGGGACGGACAACGGCGGTATTTATACCACCAGATTAGACATGCCCAGGCATCATCCCATGAAGCTGGCAGACTTTTATTAAAATCTTGGTTAAAATCAATACCTGGACCCAGCTGGAAGCCTGAGAAGTTTTTGTTCATTATATGCGTCGGGAAAGCACTAGATCCCTTTTTCAATACATACTTTGTACTTTGAACTTTGAATGCCTAGGAGAAAGTCCGTGGACCTGAAGGGCAGTGAGTGCCTGGCCTTAATGAGCAAGTAGCTGTGAATAAACTAAATGCTCGCACATATTTGGTGCTAAGACGCCCCCAGACTGAGCATGCGAGATTGCACTAGCTCTTGACACAGCCGATGGCAGATAATGTACCGAGCATGAATACGTCAACAAGACTCAGGATGGTTCCTACCTTGTGGCATCACGGTAGCGTAGTGGTTAGTACAGCACAGGGGGTTCCGGAGTTCAACGTTCAATTCTGGTGCCGTCTGAAAGGAATTTGTACGGTCTCCCCGTGAGCGCGAGTATTTCCTCCAGGTGCCCACAGTCCAAAGATGTACCAGTTAGCAGGCTAATTGGTCATTGTAAATTGTCCTGTGATTAGGCTAGGGTTAAATAGGTGGGTTACTCTGTGGAGTGGTTCATTGGGCCAGAAAGGCTGGTTCCGCACGTTCTCTCTAAATAAATAAATGAAAATAAGTGCTTGAATAGAAAGCATGAATGGAAATGGATGTAATGATGTCCATGAGAGGTGGGTTAGGAGCTGAATATGTAATACTATTTTTATTTAGATTATGAGGACACACAGTCCTCTTTTGTTGTCACATGCATTAAGAAATGATACAATATTCCTCCGGTGTGATATCACAGAAACACAGGACAGACCAAGACTGAAAAATTAACAAAAACCACATAATTATAACATATAGTTACAACAGTGCAACAATACCATAACTTGATGAAGAACAGGCTGTGAGCGCAGTAAAAAAGTTCAAAGTCTCTCGAAAGTCCCACTTTGCACGCAGACGGGAGAAGGAAGAAAACTCTCCCTGCCATGCCCGATCACTGTCTGACTCTGAGTTGTCTGAAAACTTCGAGCTCCGATCAGCCCTCCGCCACTGAGTACCGAGCATCATCTCTGCCGATCGCTTTGACCTCAGCCTTGGTCGCCAGCAGCAGGCAAAGCCGGGGATTTTGGGGCCTTCCCTCTGGAGATTCTCGATCGCGCAGTAGCAGCGGCAGCAAACCGGGCATTTCAGAAATTTCTCCAGATGTTCCCCTGCTTCTTACATCTGTCTCTATTTCTGGTCAGAATTAAGTTTATGGTCATATACAGAAGTGCAAAGAAAAACATGCAGTAGCATCAAACGCAGATAGCATCAGAACAACAAAAATAAACTTTTTTACAAGAGAACACAGTTCGAACAAGGGAAAAACAAGTTAATTTTAGTACCAGGTGGCCATAGTGTTGCTAAACTGTAGTAACTATGGATTTGCTGGATGGTTCAATAAGTGAATGATGGAAGGGAAGTAGCTGTTCTTGAATCTGGTGGTGTAGGACTTCAGGGTTCTATAACTCCTGTCTGATGGAAGTTGGAAGAAGATGGCATGGCCTGGATGATGGGAATCCTTGACGTAGCATACTTGAGGCAGTGCCTTCTGTAGATAGTACCAATGATGAGGAGGGATGTACTCATGATGTGCTTGGCAGAGTCAACTATGCAGTTTCTTGCATTCTTGTGCAATTGAATTGCAGTACCAGACCATGATGCACCCAGTCAGGATTCTTTCAACAGTACATCTGCAGAATTTTGTTACTGTTCAGTGATAAGTTAGACTTCCAAAGAAAGTAAAGACACTCTCCTCATGATTGCATTTGTGTGTGGAGCCCGGGACAGTTTAGCTGATCTGTTGACAGCCAGGAATGAAATGCTACTGACTCTCTCCACCACCACTCCCCCAATGTAGACTGGTTCATGTTCATATTTCGGCACTTTTGACATTGTGGAAGGAAAGGCAGAGAGAAAGAAGCAGCAGACAAGGATGAAATCATTGTAATAGTGAGAAAGATATTGGCTCGCATGCCCAGGATGCGGAAAGGTTTTGGGTGGGAGCAAGAAATATTAAGGGCAGGTAGTCAATTGACAATAGCGTCTAGGGACTCTAACAGCTACACTGTAGGGTGGAGTAAAAATGAAGTAAAAATTGGTACATGTCAGGAAGTTAGTAAAAAAAAAACAATAGGCCAGTTTTAATCCTAGAATGTACAAAGCAAATTGGCAAAAGCAGCCTTGAGATCAAGTTGAAAGAATACGTTTGTGATGACTTTGTAGAGTAATATATTCTAGTAAAAGAATGGGGAAAGTGACGTTCAAAGGCGACATTACCAATGATATTGAACAGTGATGTACACTCATGGGGGCAATTTTGGTGGCTTCTTTTGATGTTCTTGAGTAGAAGGAAACAAGGCTAAAGGTTTTGGAGCTTTCTGGCAAAGGAGAGAGATCAGTGCCATAAACTATTCTTATCAGTGGAGTAAATATTCATATTATTCTAACGTGGCGAGATTCTTTGTCTTAGTAGAAATTAGATTGACTGTACACTCATAGTTTAGAAGAGTAAGATGATACAAAATTTAATGGTGTAGATGCAGTGTTGCTTTTCCTCATCTGGGGTGTCTAGAACAAGATTCTGTAGTCTCAAAACAAAGGGCTTACCACAGATGAGGGGATTTCTACTCATGTCTGAGTATTTGGAGCCCCTCAAAGGTCTGAGGAGACTGAGTTGATGAGTATGTTCAAGACTGAGGTTGATAGGTTTATATATAATGACTTGGTGCTGGAAAGTGGCACTGCGGTATGAGATCAGAAATAAACTGAAATGTAGAGTACACATAAGCCATAGGAACAGAATCAGAATATATAGCTAATTGAGTCTGTTCTGCGATTCAATCATGGCTAATTTATTATCTCTCAATCACGTTCTCCTGCTTTCAATTTTTTGCAATGGCCAGACAACTTGTTCCATTACTTATTAGCTAGGTGTTGGTGATTATATCCCATATGTCTGAAGTTTAGCTGAATGTTAATCCATTGCATTCACAGCATCTCACTCATTGTTGCCAGGAAGAATGGTTGTTTATGTCCTTGTAGAGATGAAAGTTGAAGTCCTGTGAGATCTGAGCAGTAGTCAGTCTCCACCTTAGAGTGAGGAGGAAAATTCCAACTCCAACAGGCAACACAGTGAACTGTTTCCATTTGGGAGTTCTTGATGGGAATAATTTATATGAATTTATTCCATGAATAACTTCCAGTTAAGAATTTGTGTTTCAAAACTTAGCAAATAAAATTGCCACGAATATCCTAACATAGATCATAGTTCTTTGAGAAAAGACCAAACAGTTTCAGGCTGGTATTTATCTAACCAAGATTCTGCAGTACATTGATCATTTAAAGTTAACATTATCAGGCTACAAGGTTGGCACAGCTATATTTTGGCTATCAGAAAGATTGTACAATTCATCTGTTAGAAAAAAATCTGAAACAGAATCTAAGCAGGGGAGGAAACGTCGACTCAGACCATGAGAGGCCTGCATCGGACATTTTCATGTCTTACAAGGTGCAGATTGGAAGTCTGTGTGGGGCGCCACTCCTCACACAGACACTAGAGCAATGTGTGCTTAAGTGCCTTGCTCAAGGACACAAACATGCTGCCACAGCTGAGGCTCGAACTAGTGACCTTTAGATCACTAGACGAACGCCTTAACCACTTGGCCACGTGCCCAACTCTGAATATAATCGGGCCTAAGATAATTTTGGATTCTGTTGCAAATACTTGGACTAATAGCCCTCAAACAAAATATTTGTGAACTTGTTATTCACCCTATCTGTAGTTACCCCGGTGTTATGGTAGGTAAAGTGGGAGACATGTGTGCTTATTATCATACAGCATGGAAGAAGACCATTCAGCTCAATTGGTCCATGCTGACCAAGATTCCCATCCAAACTAGTTCCATTGTTGACTCTGAATTAAATACAGTATGCAATGAAAAATGTTCTGCAATGGACCTTTCCTGCATGGACTTCAGTAAAGCATTTGACAAGGTCCAGAGTGAGTTGGTAAATTGGATACCAATTGGCTTGATCATAAAAGGTGAAAGTAGTAGAGGATAATATCTCTGATGTGCTACAATGGTCAGTGCTGGGATATCTATTAGTGATAACATGTTAATAATCTAATAAATATATAGGTGACACACACAAAATGCTGGTAGAACACAGCAGGCCAGGCGCATCTATAGGAAGAGGTAGAGTCGACATTTTGGGCCGAGACCCTTCGTCAGGACTAACTGAAAGAAGAAATAATAGGAGATTTAAAAGAGGGAGGGAACTGAAAGAAGAAATACATAGGTAGGGCGGTAAAGAGGATGAACAACATGCTTGCCTCAGGTATAACATCGAAAGTTATAGCCATATAAAACTTCAGTTACACTACATTTGGAATTTGGTTTTCATATCGTAGGAAAGGAGTGAAAGTTTTGGAGAGATCGCAGAAGAGGTTTACCTGGTGTATTCGCTATAAGGAGAGGTTGGACAAATTTGGATTGTTTTCTCTGGGTTGTTGGAAACTGGGGCTTGACTTAATATTTGCATGGAGGAATGGCATTGAGAATTTTATCTAGGTAAGTGTAAAATGCTGCACTTGGAGAGTTCAATTATAAGTGGAAAATCTACAATAGGATCCTTAGGAGCATCAATGTACAGAGATCTTGGGTTTCAAATCCATAGCTCTCTGAAAATGGCAACATGAATAGGTAGGGCGGTAAAGAGGGTGAATGGCATGCTTGCCTCAAGTATCAAAGTGTATGTTGTAGTCGTATAAAATTTCAGTTACACTACATTTGGAATTTGGTTTTCATATCGTAGCAAAGGTGTGAAGGTTTTGGAGAGTTTGCAGAAGAGGTTTACCTGGCGTATTCGCTATAAGGAGAGGTTGGACAAATTTGGATTGTTTTCTCTGGATTGTTGGAAACTGGGGCTTGACTTAATCTAAGTATAATTGTGGGACATAGTCTTTTTCTCAGGATAGAAACATTACAGACTACAGGGCATAGTTTCAAGGTCAGGAGAATGTTTAAAGGAAACTTTCAAGGCAAGTTTTCTTACAATGTGGCAGGTGCTTGGAATACACTACTGGGGGACCTGACAGAAGCAGATACAACAGTCTTATTTTAAGAAGCATTTAGACATACATGAACATTGAAGGAATGGGGGGATACAGTCCATGTGCAGCCGAATGGGATTAATGAACTAGCACCCTGGTTATAACAGATATCATGGGTGGCGGGCCTGTTCCTGTGGCAGTGTTCTATGTTACTTCAAACCACAGGGATAACTATACTCCATTGCTCTCCGCAAATGTGCATCTTTTCACTCATTGGTAAACTATCTGATGCTGTTCTGGACACATGGTGGAAAATACGTTTTGAACGATATGTTACATTTGATTTCCATTGTGATGAAAGAACGTGGTAGTCACAAAACAGTTAAGTCTATAATTGTATAAAATCAAACTAACATGAAGTTTTTTATATTTTCCTATTAATGATAAAATAATGTAGATAGACTTGGCACTTGGAATACATTCCCAGAAATGAGTGCTAATTGAATTGGCTCTAAAAGGGTCATTATGAACTATATTTTCAACGGTTGAGAGTAAATAATGAAATGAGCTTTTGTTGGTCAAGTGAATATGAATAACATGAACAGATCAGGCAAACTGGTAACTTTCTTGAGAGAAGTTTTCATTTTAAAATAAAGTTGACCCTGAGGCCAACACTCTGCAAATTCATGCTTAATGAACTGCCAGTGTATTGCTATGAAAAGTGGCTTTTTAAATTGATTTTTAATTCATTTTGTAGATTTTTATTCCCTACAGTTGGGGCTGTTGCACAATCCATTATATTGCTTACCAGTAGAAGCTATCACTACCTCCTACTTGATATGGGTAATTGGGATCATTGTCTACAGTGTTTGGTTTACAGCACTGAGTTGTACTATATGCAGCAGCAGCTTACTTATGAGACAAATAAAACCAAAGATACTTCCAGAATTTAAAAAAAAATGTTGGATAATGGCAACCAGAATGTGTGGAATTTAAATCTGGTCATAATTTTATACTTGATTGAGCAAATGGAGAAAGATGACCTTGCAAAATTGGAAGGTAATTTTTAAGAACTATAAAAATCTTAACATTTCAGCCTTGTGCACCATTAACATGTTTGGTCTTGTGATTGAAGGTTATGAGTAAAACATTTATATTCCTTAAATAAAATTTGAGAATGAAAGAAATTCTCTTATTACAGGATTGTAGATAGTTGGGGAAGACGTTTATCAGAAGTTGGGAGTATTATTTTAAATCATTATTTGTAACTCAGCTGAAATAAGTAAACTGGAGGGGACTATTGATTATTAAATAATATCTAAGTCCTGCTCAGGTAATAGGAGTATTTGTTGCAGTAAGTAGCTTTTCAAAATCGCACAATATAGTCTGTAAAGTCAGTTTCATAGTGTGGGAGTTAATTTCCTCTGTGTCAGTTAAGACAATCTGCAAATATTTATCTGGTAATTTTGTTAGCTTTTGTTCTGTAGTCTGAAAGATGCTGCAATTTTAATGTTTGGCATTTACCTCATGGCTTAAGCAGTGAACAAATAATAAATGTTTCTAACTATTTGGGACTTGCATGGTTTCTAAGCTTTGTCCAAACCGGATAAGGTTATTAAGTTGAATTATGCTTGCTTCAACTTGTCCAGACAGGCTTGCCTTGCTTGCCCTAAGCTACATGAACACGTTGCACTAGGCTGGTTCCAAATCTCTTTGGCCTCTCCATCGGAGTTATCGGTGGTAGTTGGATGACAGCTGGTGTTTGAATGAGCTCGTCCTGCTGTGATGTATCGCTGAGAACCAGAGTTTGCCAACAGACAAAGGATTCTGAATGTATTTAAAATCCCACTGAGAGACAAATTTAGCTAGACTTAAGATTTTGTTCTTTTTTTAATAACGCGATGAAAACATTGTACACAACATATTAGATGAGGTCTTAGTTGTGCCCTATGTAGCTGAAGCATATCTTCCTTATGTTTATCTTTAATTCCCTTATGAACAAACAATTATCTACAATGCCCATATTTCAAATCATATACTGGGGCACTCCAATCCCTCTGCACCTGAGAGCTCTTCAATCTCTCCATTTATTTAACACACTTTCACATTTCCTGACAGTGCACATTTTTTAAGATGGGTGCCAGTTAGAGCAAAATGGCAGGATGAACAATGCAGACTGACTGTCATAATCTACTTGCTCTGCAGTGCAGGTAGATATTCACTGCTTGATCATGTGGTCCATCACATGGTATTTGGTGTGATTTGACCCATCGATACTCCGTGCATGTGGACTGAATGTTATTTTGTTTCTTGGGACACGTGACCTCTGGGAAATGATACTGATTATGAATTTCTATTAGATTTTCCTTAAACTATACCAAAAATATAATTGCCAGCTGTATCTCACTGCAAACAATGAAAACGCTGTATGGCTGGTTCCTGCACTGCATTAAAATATGATAAAATAATGTTACAGCAAAGTTCTGTTTGATGAACACCAAATTGTGTGTGGTGGGGAGAGGCTTTTTCCCTTGCAGTGGGCTGCTGGACGATAAAGCTGGTTGATGTTCAGCTCTTATCTACCGCATTGCTTTCCTGCTGTAATTGTAATACCTGTCAATTTAAACAAGCTCTGAAAAGTAGCAAGATCCATTGACTGATGCAGCAAGTTCTTCCAATCACACCAAAATGTAACTCAATTCACTGTTCTTTTCTCTCATTTTTCATCTGTCACCACAATTTCCGCAGTGCCTGGCTCATTCTGTTGGCGTTCTCTGAAGTGATGACCCCGGCTTTCTTTTCTTGAAGTTACTGCCAAGGAAGTAGTATGGATTCTGCTGACGCTTAAAGCCACAATTTCTCTTGTCACCGAATGGATGTCAGGTAAGTGGGAAGCAAAATCATATGCAAATTAAATCACAACTCTTTCTGTTCCTATTGCACCACATTCTGTTTGGAATTGTTCTGCTGGAAGAAATTCTTTGCAGCATTACTACACTGGGATGACACTAAATGTTATCCATTAATACTAATGGGTATTATTGTCTCTGAAAATATTATAAATAAGAATTGCAATATGCCACAATATAGTACATGGCTGGGCAATGCACATGTATACTCCTGAACTTCCACAGACACTCAATAGAGAGCATCCTAACATGCTGCAACACTGCTTTTTATGGAAACTGCACTGTGGCAGACAGGAAGGCTCTGTCTAGTATAAATTGCCCAACGCATCACTGGCATCAGCCTGTCCGCTGTATATACTGTACATATATACAGAAAGGTGTCAGTAACATCTTGAAGGATCCCACCCACCTTGCTCCTGGAGTGTTTGTCCCACCCCCATCGGGGGTACTTTCAGTTCAGGACCAGGGGACTGAAAAATGATTACTTTCCCCAAGCAGGAACGCTGATCAGCACCTCTATCCATTAACCAACCCCGCCCCACCCACGACTACCACTACTTTATAATTTCCTGTTGGTCACCTTATGTACAGACACTCCTGTGCCTAGTGTCACTTTATGGACATCCAACCAATCCATGTATATAAGCTATTTTATGCATTTATATTTATAGTTTTTTTTATTATTGTGTTCCTTATCTTATTGATTGTTTTGTGCTGCATCAGATCCAGAGTAACAATTATTTCATTCTTTTTTACACCTGCGTTCTGAAAATTATATTAAGCAATCTTGAAATTAAAGCACCACAGTTTCAGATGTTTCTGTGGTGTTACTAAAACTTGATCCTGCACTCAAGCGTAGGTAGGTAGAGGGACAACAAAGAAAATCCTCTGACTGACCCTTTGAGCAATTTCTAGTGTCACAATTACTCATAGGTGCCTGAAATGCCTCAACACTTACGATAGGCAATTTGTAGAGTGGTATTGCAGCAATGTTGTTGTTTGGAAGTAGGATACCTCTGAACACTGGAGTTGAGGTCCAGAAGAGACTTGTTCAGATCAAAGCCAGTAGGTGAAAATGACTAACCAGTTCAACACGAAGAGAGGCACATCCTCTGTACTGAGAAAAGCTCAATGGCCTTGCCAGATCAGACAAGATACTATAACGTTAAAGTCTAATGCACAAATTTGCCTTTTTTCTATCCTACCCTTACTTCCTTTTCCTTCAGAATGCATACTTGGGAACCTATTAGTTTTCTCCACTGAACGCACCTCTCCCCAGGCTTACTGAGCATCTTTAACCTTTTCCATTCTATGTTTCCAGCATCTGAGGCATTTTGCTCTAGGAGCGAGCACGTTAATGTAACAGTCAAAGAAGTTGTTGCAAGCTATTAAGAAATCTACCTGGAAATTCCTTGGCCCATTTTCTATTTTCAAAAATCATTCCTAGGATTAAGATTGTATAGCAATTTGACCTTTAATTCCACAGACTGAAGGCAGATCACCTGGAAATGATCAGATAAAAACAGAAAATTATTTGCACTTTCATGAAATGTTTGCAACTGAAAACAGACAGAGACAATCTGTCTGTGGTAACATTTAAAACCTTCCACTGAGTACAGGAAGAATCACCCATTTAATTCTATGTCATAGGATCAATGTTGCAGACAGCAGCTGAACAATATCTTCTATTGCATGTCTTGCTGGATGCAAACCCCTTTAAAGAAATGTCTGTCTGTCACTTGCAATGAGAGATTCAACATGACCATTTTTGATTTTGTATAGAATAAAAAGAAAAACAAAATTAAGATTGCTGTAGATATATCATTAACCAACCTGCTTAGTTCCAGCCAACACAACCATTATATACATGTGCAGACAAGCCATGGTTCTTGCACACTAACTTTCTTTTCCCAAACTGATATCCTCTCTTTAGAGGAACAGAATCCATACATGCTGAAACAATATTGCCACATTGCAGCTCACCTATTCAGAGCAGGTCCAACTAGTATGCAAACTTGCTGCAAAGTTTTTACCAGATAATATACTGGAAATTAAATTGCCCAAAAGAAGATGGGCAACCAGTCCAATGAACTTCAACCTGAATTTTGTAAAGCTTCATTTGGTAGCCAGTGAATCCTTCAATCTGACTAGTAACAAATTTTGCCTTGCTCCACGCTTTTGACATCTCTAGTTGGTTCACAGGATTACTGGCTGATGCTTTTCCTTCATCCATGCAGCCTCCTAAATCTCCTTTGTATTTCAATAGTGACTTGTAATAAAAAACAACTATGTTGTCCAAATGTAAGAAGATCCTTTATAGAAGTACTGCATAAAATAAATCTTCACTACTGCTTTCCAGCAATGAGATTTCATCCTGTGAATCAATTATTTTGAGTCTAAGAGCATGCCAATTACTAGAAAACATGCATATTCTAATTAGCTGAATGTCCAGGTATCTGAGGCCACATTGGTTATACTACTTACTAAGGTTTAAATCAGCAGATGACAAAAAAGAACAGCTAAAAGCACAAATCCACAAAATATCACTGACAACTCAAATTGCAGTTTCACATTTTCAGAGATTTGGTTCATTTTCATTAAATAATTCAATGCAGAAACTGTCAAAGCACAAACCACATTGCACAAGACATCTTGGTGCAAATGGAAAGTAAATCAGGCATGTATTTAGTGTCTTTAATGGTTACACCCACACTCATTTACATTTTCTAGGAATCCACCACTCAGTCACATTGCTGTCCTGTTCTCAGTTCTTCCAGCAGATTGCTTATTGCTCAGATCCCAGCATCTGGGCTTTCTTGATTCTTACTGGCTAAATGGATGCTATGGTTCATTTATCCATTTCTGGAGGTGGTAGCTAGTTATCCTGCTACACTTAGTGTCCTTTATTTTTCCCCCATCTCAAATTATAGCCTAATAATGTGTTTGACTTGGATCAAACACTGCCAGACCACTTCCATGGTTATCACATTGCCCCAGTCTAAAAGCAGAATGTGCCATAAATGTATTTATTCAGATTATTTTGCAATGTAATGTTTTAAAATGTGAATAGAATAAAAACACAAATGTAAATGAATATAAATTGTCATTGGCATGAACTGAACGTGTGTGTCTGACAACCCTTCTGTGCAGAGTTCCCTAACATTTGGATAACAGGCCCATTTTTTTGCTTTATCACTGTCCCTTTTTGAGATTCTTATTATAACAGCAGATGTTCACTTACCCCATTGCTGTAGGCACAACAAGGTTTTAAAAGTCATCTATGTATAACAGCCCATTGAAGAGCAGGGTACTCAAGTATGGGAGATGCCCTTTGTTAAATGTGATTCTTTGGCCCCCAAAATAGGTAGTTGCTATGCACTCAATGCAAATGCTTGTTAAATTTGACGTAGAACCCAACGCATCACTGGTATTGATTTTTGCAGGTTTTTAATGAAGTATTTTGTACTTCTGGTTTACTGAAGTTTCAAATGGCTAATTGCTGCTCCAACCCAAGATTTGTGAATAAACCACTTCCAGTATTAAGTTGAAGCAAAGGGAAGAAATTGGGCAAGGCTTGTCCTTGGTTTGGAAGCAAGTGCAATAATTAATCATGTACCCAATCACGTATGCGATACATATTAAGTTAAGCTGGTACTTGTGCTGGCTTTGATTAAAATTGGCACTGGTCACCCTATTCTTTGGAAGTGTATCTAATTGGGGTGTGGAAAGTCCACTTACTAACACTGACATAAAAGAATGAGAATTCCACTTTGGTTGTATTTGACTGAAACCTAACTGAACAATGAAAATAGTTGGCAGAGTTAATGCTGCATTGGTGCTGTAAGTTTCTAGAAGGAAGGAATGTCCACTTTCCATTCAACACCAGGAAAATCTTCATGCAAGTCTTGAGGAAATTTGGAACGTTCCTGATGACTCTCACCAATTTTTACTGATGCACCATAGAAAGCATCTGAATGGGATACATAACTGCCTGGTACAGTGACTCCTCTGTCCAAGACCACAGGAAATTGCAGAGTTGTGGATGCAGTGCACTCAATCCCAAAAATTAGCCTTTGCACTCTTGACTTTGTCTATGCTTTCTGCTGCCTCGAAAGGAGCCATCATAACAACAGGCAGTGTCCTACACAACTTAGTCTCTTTCTTTGCTCCCCTTCTCAAATAAAATAAGACAGAAGATACAAAAGTTTGAAAAGCACCAGGAGG
This sequence comes from Mobula birostris, assembly GCF_030028105.1. Taxonomy (NCBI): domain Eukaryota; kingdom Metazoa; phylum Chordata; class Chondrichthyes; order Myliobatiformes; family Myliobatidae; genus Mobula; species Mobula birostris. The sequence continues at coordinate 26,938,226 of NC_092394.1, read as the reverse complement.
TTCAAAGATAGCTTCTATCCTAGTGTTATACTGTTCTCAAGCAGATCTTATGTATGCTAAAAGTGAACTTTTGATTTCTCAAACTACCTTGTCATGGCCTTTTATTTGTCCACCTGCCCTGCACTTTCTTTAACTGTAGCACTATAATCTGCATTGTTCTGTTTTTTTTTCTGTACAAGCTCAGTGCATATGTATGGATTAACTAGTCTGTGTCGAATGCAAACAAAGCTTCTTATTGAATGTCAGTTCGCATAATAATATATACAATTACATCGGTGGGCCGAGATGAAAGAATAGATGTAAAATAGAAAGACATAGTTGTAATGTATTTGCATCTTGCATAACACTACTAAACATGAAGCCCTGTTATGTGGATTGATACTTAAAAGAAGCCAGGGTCCTTTGACCAAGAGAACTAGTTTAGAACTTTGTTACTTTTTATTGGTACAATAAATAATGCTTAATATTCTATCTTAAGTTTTACTTAAGTCTGCATTGGTATTCAAATGTCATAAATGTTAGTCCAATGCACTTTAGTTCAATTATGTGCAGTTAATATTTCTCAGATTAAATTTAAAGATAAGTCATACATCAAAATGTATAGGGAAATGTGTTGTTTGTTTGAGGTTGTGTTGGGGACAGCCAACAAGTGTCACCATTCTTTCAGCAGCTGTGTAGCATGCCATGACTTACTTACCCTAACTTCAAAGTTCAAAGTAAAGATTATTACCAAATTACATATATGTCGCCATATACAACCCTGAGGTTCACTTTCCTGCGGGGATAATGAGCAAGTCTATAGATTAGTAATTATAATGCTCCACAAATTCTGATTTGATGGAGACAGACATGGGAAGCTCAGAGGAACATCTGGAGAAAACTTCTGAAATGCCTGGTTCGCTGCCGCTGCTACTGTGTGATCGAGAATCTCCAGAGGGACGGCCCCAAAACCCCCGGCTTTGCCTGCTGCTGGCAACCAAGGTTGGGGTCGAAGCGTTCGGCAGAGATGGTACACGGTGTCGGAGGGCTGATCGGAGCTCGAAGTTTTCGGATGACTCAGAGTCGGACTGTGGTCGGGCATGGCAGGGAAAGTTTTCTTCCTTCTCCCGTCTGCGTGAGATGTGGGACTTTCGAGAGACTTTGAACTTTTTTACTGTGCTCACGGCCTGTTCTTCATCAAGTTATGGTATTGTTGCACTGTTGTAACTATATGTTATAATTATGTGGTTTTTGTTAGCTTTTCAGTCTTGGTCTGTCCTGTGTTTCTGTGATATCACACCGGAGGAATATTGTATCATTTCTTAATGCATGCATCACTAAGTGACAATAAAAGAGGACTGCATGTCCTCATAATCTATCTATAACTATATATGTTCTTCCCATGACCGGGTGGATTGCCTCCAGGTGCTCCAGTTTCCTCCAGCAGTCCAAAGGTGTACTGGTTGGTAGGTTGACTGGTGTTTGTAAATTGTCCCTTGATTAGGCAAGCATTAAATTAGGGATTGTTGGTCGGCGTGGCTCAAAGGGCTGGAAGAGCCTACTCTGCGTTATATCTCAATTTTAAAAAAAATAACAGGATCAATGAAAGATCACCCAGAGTGCTGAAGACAACAAGCTGTGCAAATGCAAGCATAAATAAACAGCAATAAATAATGAGAACATGCGATAACAAGATAAAGAGTCCTTAAAGTGAGTTCATTGGTTGTGGGAACATCTCAATGGATGGGCAAGTGAGCTTAGTTATCACTTGTGCAACTTCAGAATGCGGGAGGAAACCCACATGGACATGGGGAGCATGTGCAGACTCCGTGCAGACATCAGCAGGATTTGAACCCAAATCATACAGCTGGCACTGTAAAGAATATTAATATCTTGAATTGTGCTTTGTGACAACTGGAAGTAAAAAGTGATGTTTGCTTGGTCCTGGCTTACTTCCTGCAAATCGCTTTTCATATATAAAGACTTATGGATAAATTGGGCATGATTGTAGTAAATGGCAGGCCGGCTTCTCTTTGCTAAGTCCACAACTTAACATATTTTAGTGAGTTTTCATTGCATGCTCCAGTGGTTTAGTAGGCTTGTGCCTGTATAGATAGCACTTCAGCGTTTCATTATTTATGTCTAAACTGAAAAGAGCATCACATAATGAGCACGTACCTGAATTTCATTTGCGATAAGAAACGTTGAAACAGTCTCTTGAATACTAAGATTGCTATTGTAATGTAAAGGCAGAACCAAACTCGATTGAGCCAAAACGTCTAGCAAGAAGCATGCCCTTGCAGTCCGATACCTAACAGTTTTTACAGAGCTAATGCACCAGCTGTATCCTAATTAGCTTGCTCCTTTGCGTGCTGCTCCTAACAAAGACCCGCTGAGTAATTCTGCATGGTTCCTTAATAGTCTAGTTGCACCTGCACTATTTTGCCGTTAAATTGATTTAAATGTGGATTATGTGACCTATCAGTAATTTTATGCTTCACTTCTGAGGAACTTTTTATGACTTTATTCCAATGTTTAATGTAGCTTGTAGCCCTCCAGGCCTCTACAATAGAGTAAAGCACAATTATGCACAGATGAAAAATGTTTCCTTGCTTCAAAGGATTTCTGATTTTTCATGGATGTTAAAAAATTAATGGAATTGAGCAATTTAGCTTGCAGTTTACAGTGAAGATGTTTGTGGTAGGACAATGACTATTTGAGGACTGAAGAATTCCAACCATTTTGGTAAAACAAGCACATCATCCAAGGTGAGGTTCATGTTACTATGCCAACCAGGTCTGATCTATTCGATTAGCTCAGATTCTATAACACTTAACATAATGGGGTGCTACCATTATGAATGGACAATAGTACTACCAATACTCTCATAATAAGTGTGTCCTGTTTTGAGCCAACGTTCAGGGATATTCAATATTCAGGAGGGATAGACATGAGGGAAAGGGAGGTGGGGTGGCATTGCTGCTTAAAGAAGAGATTAACACAATAGAAAGGAAGGACATAGGCCGGGAAGATGTGGAATCGATATGGGTAGAGCTGCATAACACTAAGGGGCAGAAGACGCTGGTGGGAGTTGTGTACAGGCCACCTAACAGCAGTAGTGAGGTCGGAGATGGTATTAAACAGGAAGTTAGAAATGTGTACAATAAAGGAACAGCAGTTATAATGGGTGACTTCAATCTACATGTAGATTGGGTGAACAAAATTGGTAAAGGTGCTGAGGAAGAGGATTTCTTGGAATGTATGCGGGATGGTTTTTTGAATCAACATGTCGAGGAACCAACTAGAGAGCAGGCTATTCTGGACTGGGTTTTAAGCAATGAGGAAGGGTTAATTAGCAATCTTGTCGTGAGAGGCCCCTTGGGTAAGAGTGACCATAATATGGTGGAATTCTTCATTAAGATGGAGAGTGACATAGTTAATTCAGAAACAAAGGTTCTGAACTTAAAGAGGGGTAACTTTGAAGGTATGAGACGTGAATTAGCTAAGATAGACTGGCAAATGACACTTAAAGGATCGACGGTGGATATGCAATGGCAAGCATTTAAAGGTTGCATGGATGAACTACAACAATTGTTCATCCCGGTTTGGCAAAAGAATAAATCAAGGAAGGTAGTGCACCCGTGGCTGACAAGAGAAATTAGGGATAGTATCAATTCCAAAGAAGAAGCATACAAATTAGCCAGAAAAAGTGGCTCACCTGAGGACTGGGAGAAATTCAGAGTTCAGCAGAGGAGGACAAAGGGCTTAATTAGGAACGGGAAAAAGATTATGAGAGAAAACTGGCAGGGAACATAAAAACTGACTGTAAAAGCTTTTATAGATATGTAAAAAGGAAAAGACTGGTAAAGACAAATGTAGGTCCCCTGCAGACAGAAACAGGTGAATTGATTATGGGGAGCAAGGACATGGCAGACCAATTGAATAATTACTTTGGTTCTGTCTTCACTAAGGAGGACATAAATAATCTTCCAGAAATAGTAGGGGACAGAGGGTCCAGTGAGATGGAGGAACTGAGCGAAATACATGTTAGTAGGGAAGTGGTGTTGGGTAAATTGAAGGGATTGAAGGCAGATAAATCCCCAGGGCCAGATGGTCTGCATCCTAGAATGCTTAAGGAAGTAGCCCAAGAAATAGTGGATGCATTAGTGATAATTTTTCAAAACTCGTTAGATTCTGGACTAGTTCCTTGAGGATTGGAGGGTGGCTAATATAACCCCACTTTTTAAAAAAGAAGGGAGAGAGAAACCGGGGAACTATAGACCGGTTAGCCTAACGTCGGTGGTGGGGAAACGGCTGGAGTCAGTTATCAAAGATGTGATAACAGCACATTTGGAAAGCGGTGAAATCATCGGACAAAGTCAGCATGGATTTGTGAAAGGAAAATCATGTCTGACGAATCTCATAGAATTTTTTGAGGATGTAACTAGTAGAGTGGATAGGGGAGAACCAGTGGATGTGGTATATTTGGATTTTCAGAAGGCTTTTGACAAGGTCCCACACAGGAGATTAGTGTGCAAACTTAAAGCACACGGTATTGGGGGTAAGGTATTGATGTGGATAGAGAATTGGTTAGCAGACAGGAAGCAAAGAGTGGGAATAAACGGGACCTTTACAGAATGGCAGGCGGTGACTAGTGGGGTACCGCAAGGCTCAGTGCTGGGACCCCAGTTGTTTACAATATATATTAATGACTTGGATGAGGGAATTAAATGCAGCATCTCCAAGTTTGCGGATGACACGAAGCTGGGTGGCAGTGTTAGCTGTGAGGAGGATGCTAAGAGGACGCAGAGTGACTTGGATAGGTTGGGTGAGTGGGCAAATTCATGGCAGATGCAATTTAATGTGGATAAATGTGAAGTTATCCACTTTGGTGGCAAAAATAGGAAAACAGATTATTATCTGAATGGTGGCCGATTAGGAAAAGGGGAGGTGCAACGAGGCCTGGATGTCATTATACACTAGTCATTGAAAGTGGGCATGCAGGTACAGCAGGCGGTGAAAAAGGCGAATGGTATGCTGGCATTTATAGCGAGAGGATTTGAGTACAGGAGCAGGGAGGTACTACTGCAGTTGTACAAGGCCTTGGTGAGACCACACCTGGAGTATTGTGTGCAGTTTTGGTCCCCTAATCTGAGGAAAGACATCCTTGCCATAGAGGGAGTACAAAGAAGGTTCACCAGATTGATTCCTGGGATGGCAGGACTTTCATATGAAGAAAGACTGGATGAACTGGGCTTGTACTCGTTGGAATTTAGAAGATTGAGGGGGGATCTGATTGAAACGTATAAAATCCTAAAGGGATTGGACAGGCTAGATGCAGGAAGATTGTTCCCGATGTTGGGGAAGTCCAGAACGAGGGGCCACAGTTTGAGGATAAAGGGGAAGCCTTTTAGGACTGAGATTAGGAAAAACTTCTTCACACAGAGAGTGGTGAATCTGTGGAATTCTCTGCCACAGTAAACAGTTGAGGCCAGTTCATTGGCTATATTTAAGAGGGGGTTAGATATGGCCCTTGTGGCTACGGGGGTCAGGGGGTATGGAGGGAAGGCTGGGGCGGGGTTCTGAGTTGGATGATCAGCCATGATCATAATAAATGGCGGTGCAGGCTCGAAGGGCCGAATGGCCTACTCCTGCACCTATTTTCTATGTTTCTATGTTTCTATCTCCATTGCTGAGGCCTGAGTTGCTCTGACTGCTGTATTGAGCAGATTTTCATTTGCATGCCGAACATCAGGTTCCTAAAACAGGCGCTCTTTCAAACTCCATTGTGAGAGAAGTCTCAGGTGGTCATAAAACATCAAAGCATGTTCACACAGCTTTTCTTGAAGCACAACATCCCTATGGATTCTTGGGATTCATATTGGTCCATGACCACTCAAAGTGAAGCTGAAGCATGTTAGGATGGTATTGAAACTCAAGGCTATAGAAGCCCCACAAAACCACCATTTCACAAAGTACTTGCTCATTATCCCATCTGTGGAGAGGGTATTTTTTTTGTGTTTCACATACTAGAGACTTTAGTCACCTTGGAAGCCTCAAATCCGAAGTGAAAATGAGTCATCCTTCATTCCGAGCAGAGGGGATTAGAAGGGAAGAGGAACAATATGAAGAGATATATCTGCAATGAGTTTGTCTGTGTTATTCTCTTCATTCATCATCACCTGATGGGACTGGTCTGGCAACTGCATCCTTCTGAACGTGACAGTATCAGGTTTCTGTCTGGTCTGGTATGTGCTCCAATAGGACATATTGGGTCATGCTATCTTGTGCCTGCCCAGATCACTGTCCACTTTGGAATGATTTGCTTAGCCTTACAACGTGCATAGTACAGCACATCTTTGATACTTTTCTTCCCCTCTCATAGATCATATTCAAAAGAAACTATAACTATTTAAGCTTCATCCAAGTTTGGGCTTGTATTTGGATTGTGTTTTAAGATAATAGCAGAGCAGTAACTTCGTTTATTCTCTGGTGTTGATCTTGTCACTTTGATGCATTGCAACTAGGTTTTTGTAGATGGGTTGTTTGCACTGACTTGCAAGGTAATCTACTTCCAGCCTTTTCTGCTCCTTTGTCTGGAAGGCCTGCTGCCTGCACGTACAGAACATCCCTTCAGTTTTGTTTCCTCAAATTCTTCTGGAGTTGTGATGGCAAAGCCTGAACCCTCTTCTTCCTCACTCTGCCATTCCCCTTCAAAAATGCGAGGTTTCATTTATCTGCTGCACCACTGTGAACATCTGTTTCTGCCTTAAAGCAACACCCCTTTAAGAATTGTGACTTACAACACTATCATTCACAATTGACTGCACCAGGTTAATGAACGCAGGTTTTTGCCTGCCAACAGCCAGTGCTATCATTTAAATAGGCTAAGGTGGCAAGGAGTTGGCCTGCTGCCTGTCTTGCAATTAACACATGCAGGTTCATCGTGGCAACATCCCGAATCTATTTTCTTGTACATTCAATTTATCTTCTTCTAGCATTTTCTGCGAACTTACTATCTGGTACTTGTATTACTTCAATATGTCTTCAATACAGATACAGTATAGATTATTGCAGGCTCTCCAAGTCAATGATAATTAAAGAAACCATTACTCTTAGCCTTTGTCACTTTTCTGCATATTTGTCTCTCCAACGTCAGTGAGTTGCTTTCAGCAAACTGCATTCTCAACAATTAGGAAATGCTGGAAAATTTAGTTTCTTCTGTAGGAATGAAATATTTCCAGCTTGGTTGAAATAGGAACGCCTACTTCTCATCCTGGTCAGAATGAGTGACAGATGCCCATTAGTAACCTTCAAGATTTACTGCAACTGGATGTCTATTCTACTTTCCAGAAGTGTCCCCTCCAGGCCATAAGATATAGGAGCAGATTTATGCCATTTGGCCCGTCGAGTTTGCCCCATCATTTCATAATGGCTGATCGATTTTTCCTCTCAGCACCAATCTCCTGCCTTCTCCTCATATCCCTTCATGCCCTGACCAATCAAGAATCTATCAACTTCTACCTTAAATATGCATAAAGACTTGACCTCAAAACTGCCTGTGGCAATGAATATCACAGATTCATGACCCTCTGGCTAAAGAAGTTCCCCCTCATCTCTGTTCTAAAAAGCTACCCCTCTATTCTGAAATTGTATCCTCTGGTCCTGACTATCCCACGATAGGAGACATCCTTTCTACATCCACTCTATCAAGACCTTTCACCATTCGATAGGTTTCAATGAGGTCACCCCAAATACCACAAGACCATAAGATACAGGAGCAAAAGTAGGCTATTTGGCCCTTCGAGTGTGCTCCACTATTTCATCATGGCTGATCCAATTTTCCTCTCAGCTCTAATGAATACATGCCCAGAGCCATCAAATTAGATTAGATTAGATTAGATTCAACTTCATTGTCATTGTGCCGAGTACAGATACAAAGCCAATGAAATTCATTTAGCCTCTGACCAGAAATGCAAAGAATAGTGTTATTTACAAAATAACTGCGAATAAAAAGTAAGTGCTACAGCACACAAATACAAAAGTACTGAGACAGTACAATATGGGTGCAATACTGCTTAGTGCTGTGATGTAAGGTTCAGCAGGGTCACAGCCTCAGGGAAGAAGCTTTTCCTGTGCCTGCTGGTGCGGGAGCGAAGGCTCCTGTAGCGCCTACCGGATGGGAGGAGAGTGAAAAGTCCATGGTTAGGGTGAGATGCATCCTTGATAATGCTTTTCACCCTGCCCAGGCAGCGATTATGGTAGATGTTCTCAATGGTGGGCAACTGGGTGCCGATAATTCGCTGGGCAGTTTTCACCACATGCTGGAGTGCTCTTCATGTGACAAGCCGTTTAATCCTGGAATCATTTTCATGAATCCCCTTTGAACCCTCTCGAGTGTCAGCACATCCTTTCAACAAAAAGGAGCCCAAAACTGCTCACAAAACTCCAAGTGAGGACTCAACAGTGTTTTATAAAGCCTCAGCATTACATCATTGCTTATATATTCTGGTCCTCTTGAAATGAATGCTAACATCAGATTTACTTTCCTCACCACAGATGCAGATTAACCATTTGGGAATCCTGCACAAGGACTCCAGAGCCCCCTTGTGCCTTAGATTTTTGTATTTTCTCTGCATTTAGAAAATACTCTACCCTTTTGTTTCTTCTATCAAAGTGCATGACCATGAATCGTTTTCACTGACCACCACGTGAGCACTGTTCTTTCCTCAAGGAGCAACTGCTTGGGGATGCGATCGTCTAACATCCTGACGACATGGCCTGCCCATCTGACTTGATGATGCGTCGGCAATGTGTGGATGGTGGGCATGTTTGCTGCAGCCCGCACTCCCGTGTCAGGAATTCGGTCTTGCCAGTTGATTTTCATGATCTTCCACAGGCATGACAAATGGAAGTGGTTCAGTCTGCACACATGTCTCACGTACATAGTGCACCTTTTGCACGTGTACGGAAGGATGGGTGGGATGACAGTGCAGTAGACTTTCAGCTTAGTCTTCAGAGTCATTCCCCTTCGCCACCAGACAGTATCGCGTAGTCTCCCAAAACTGGCACTAGCCTTGGCGATCCTGCAGCTGACCTTGTTGTCAATGTGAACTGCTCGTGAGAGGGTGCTGCCCAGGTACGTGAACTTGTCGACTGCCTGGAGCCGCTGGCCATTCACCGAGATGGATGGCTCCACGTAGGCTGCTTGGTGCATGACTTCTGTCTTGGTGGTGATGGTGAGACCGAAGTTGTCACATGCAGTGGAAAATATGTCGATGATGTCCTGCATGTCGGAATCAGAGCTTGCGTTGAGAGTGCAGTCGTCAGCAGATAGGAAGTCCCTCAGCAACGCCCTTTGATCTTAGTAACGGCTTGAAGGCTGCGCAGGTTGAATAGCTTTCCATCCATCCTGTCTTTGATGTGGATTCCAGAATGCATCAGTCAACATCACAGTGAACGTCATGCTGAAGAGGGTTGGGGCCAGCACACATCCCTGCCTGACCCCATTTGTGACTGAGAAAGCAACAGGACAGTAACCATCATTGAGCATGCAGGCTGACATCCCGTCATGAAACTGCTTGACCATGGTGATAAATCTGCCAGGGCAACCAAACTTCTCCATGATCTTCCATAATTCCTCTCGGCTCATGGTGCCGAAGGCCTTGGTAAGGTTGACAAAGGTGGTGTAGAACTGTCTGCTCTGTTCCTGGCTTTTCTCCTGGAGTTGTGTCACAGCAAAGATCATGTCGATAGTTCCTCTTCCTTTCCTGAATCCACCCTGAATTTCCAGGAGCCTCATCCGGATGTGCATTTAGTCTGTCTAGCAGGACTCTGTCTAAGATTTTCCCTGCCACTGAGAGCAAACAGATGCCTTTATGGTTGTCGCATGCTTGGCGGTTTCCCTTCCACTTGTACAGGTGTACAATGGATGCATCTTTCATTTCTTGTGGAATCTGACCTCTCTCCCAGAAGGACTGGAAGAGCTCTGTCAGTTTTCTGGTGATGAGTGGCCCACCTGTTTTGTAGATCTCCACTGGTATAGCATCTTCTCCAGGAGCCTTGCCATTTGACAGCTGGCCAATTGCTTTCTTGACTTCTTCTTCTTAGGGAAGAGAGTCTATCTCATGGTTGATATCTACTTGATCAAGATGATTAATTGCTTCCTTGTTTATGGTGGATGGCCTGTTCAGCATAGATTCAAAACGCTGTGCTCATTTGTCCAAAATCTTGGCCTTTTCAGTGATGAGTGTGGTGCCATCTGCACTTAGGAAGGGCAAAGTCCCAAAGGCTGAGGTCAGTACATTGTTTTGATAGCATCAAAGAATCTCTTTGAGTCATATCTATTAGCATAGCCCTGAATCTAATCAGCCTCTTTGCAGAGCCAAGAGTCTTGCAACTTTTGGAGTTTGGCTTGAATTATTCTGTGCGTATTGGCAAATGCTTGGAGATGCAGGAAGGATCATTTTGATAGGCTTCGTGCTTTTCCTGTAGGAAAGCTTTTATCTCCTCGTCATTCTTGTCAAACCAGTTTTGGTTCTTCCTTGTTGTCTGGCAGAGGACCTCGGAAGAGACAGAGTGAATGCGATCTCTGAAAGCAGCCCAGCCTTCTTCAAATGAACATCGGCAAGCTATGGCTGGAGGTTTTTAACTAGGTGGTCTGTAGTAGTATTCGATTTCAGCTTGCTGACATTGAGCTTCTTGGCAAATTTCCTTGCCTGTGGATATTGTTTGATTTGGATGTAGACACTAAATTTGGAAACGATCAGACAGTGGCCTGTCCAGCAGTCTGCACAACGTATGGCCTTGGTCATATTGACATCGCATCTGTCACATCTTCTGGTGATGACGTAGTCAATCAGATGCAGGTGCTTAGAGCAAGGATGTATCTTAGATATCTTGTTATGGTTTGGCAGGCAGAAGACCATGTTGGTGATGATCAGGTCATGCATGATACAGGTTTTCAGAAGAAGCAAGCCATTGCTGCTGCACTTGCTCTAGGACTCCATCTCAGGTATTGTGGTCTCTTCCCACTCAAGGGTTGAAATCTCCAAGGAGATTACCTTGGTGGAGCTGCAATCAGGGAATCAAACTCTCCAGAGAACTTGTCTTTGGCTTCTTCTGGACTGGTCATCATTGGGCCGCAGGCACTGATCAGTGTGATGCTGCATTTGTTCCTCAGGGGTAGTTGTATGGTCATTAGACGATTGTCGAATCCTTTTGGCAGTCTGATAAGCTTTTGGACAAGATGATTCTTGATAGGAAATCTGACTCCTGCTTCACGATGTTTGGTGCTGCTGGGCCCACTCAAGAAGAATGTGTAGCTGTCACCTGCTTCTGTCAGTTGGCCTTCGACGGCCCGGTGAGTCTCAAAGAGAGCTGGAATGTCAATCTTGAACCTCTCTAGTTCTCTTGTCACCAAAGCAATTCTTCTCTCTGATCTGTCAGACTTAGCATTGTCCATTAAGTTTTGTATGTTCCACATGCTGATTCTGAGCAGTGTCACTTTAGTTCAATTTCTTTGATTTCAGCCACTGAAGTGGTATCCCCACCAGTCGTGGTTTGCTGACCAGGGAGGAATGAAGTAGACAATGTTTAGGGCAACTTTTCTAGTCCCTCCCTCGTACTACACAGGCGACTAGTGCGGTCCTGAAAAGGGCTGCTCTGTCACTCAGGTGGCTGCCAAGTACCACTGCTACTTTGGTCAACAAAAAATGACGCATTGGTCTGAGCCACCTGTGTGCAGGTCCGTGGCTACAGCTTCCATTGTATTCTCACCTGCTGTTTCATCGCTTGCCCATCGCCACAGGACTTGGATTTGGATGTTGTGGGTTGCGCATGAGTTTGACTAAAGTGAGGGAGAGTTGCGCAGGTCGTCAACCTCACTCTCTCATCCGAGTCTATCTGGATCCAGTGGCAAGACGAGAGTCAAGACCGCAGGAGGTCGGTCCAGATGCAGTGGATGACTAGGGCGATCTATGTGTCTTCCTATGCTTTTTGCGCCCCACAACGTGTGCTGGGAAACACCTTCCTGCCCATTGAACCAGTTGGTGGTTTCCTCCGTGCAGTCTGCTGAATCCAGTCTTCACATGCTTTGGGTACACATTGCCCGAATTCACTGAGGGTTTAATAAAAAACCTTGACGTCTACTCTTGCCTGGTTTGGCTAGCCTGTTAAAGCCGTTGCCTGGGGTGTGGCCGCTATCACATGCAAACAGCTTACTTGGAATTACAGGTGAGGACCTACCTCAGAATGTATGGCAGACCTTAACACCAGAGGTGCTTCCCCTGCCTGACATCCCATACACCCAAGCCAATGATAGAAAATGGACAAACGCACTATGCCTCTGTGAAGGAGTTTGTGTAAGGATTGGTGTGTTTGGTTAAGTGTACTTGATGTGTATTTGGAAGATGGTGGTGGGTTGGACCTGATTGTCAGAATTAATTAACTTGAAACTGAATTATAAATTGCCTCATGAAAATTAAATGAGTTTATCTCTTGAATCAAGAATAAGTGATCTGTTTGTTTACCCTATGTAAATTTTTAACTTGCTGCTACATAGAGTCTTGTTAGACATTAGGAGAAAGACTGCTACTGACTTTTGGGAGAGCTGATTAATTAGGCAGCTCAAAGTCATCCATAATGAATAGGGTTCTAAGGTAATGGAGGCCCAGATTTGTATGATGCACTTTGAGGTAGTCAATTTAATATGCTTCCACTTGCTTTATGAATTAATTACATGCAGTAGGAGGCAGGTAAAGTTTCACCAAGGTCCATTTACTTTTATCATTGAGGCCTGTACTGAGGACCAATGGATCAAGAAAACTAAAATGGGAAGTAGATCCAGTCACACCCACTGCCATTTGGTCTAAGTAATTAGTCATTAAATAACCCTTAGGTTTTAAGACATGGAGCTACAATTGGTTGGGTAGATCTATTGGTAGTTGTATAGTGGTCATCACCCCGTCATCCAAATCATGCCTTGATCTCATTGCTACCATCAAGAAAGAGGTACAGAAGCCTAAAGGCACATATTCAATGTTTTAGGAACAGCCTCTTCTTCCCCTCTGCTGCCCAATTTCTGAATGGGCATTGAACCCATGAAAACTACCTCACTACTTTTTTATTTCTTTTTGCACTACTTACCTAATTGCACTATTTAATATGCATACTTACTGGAATTCACATTTTATTTCTACAATTGTGTATTGCATTGCACTGCTGCCACAGAGACAACAATTTTCATGGCATATGGCAGTGATATGAAACTTCATTCTGATTTTGACAGTTGGTTTGGTATAAGCTCAGTCTGCGGTAGATTGATATTTCAGCAGCATAGCCACTTTACACTGTCTGGTCATTTGTGCAGTAGAGTTTTTCATGAAAAACACTGAATATAAGTAATGTCTGCACATAGACAGCTCTCCAATATTTTGAAAAGTTTAAAAATGATGTTGATTTCTTTGAAAGTTCATTGTGGTAAATCTGGGCAGCCTAAAGTTATTTTTCAAAATGTTTTTTCTTTATTTGCTCTTCTATGAATTTACAAAGGTGTGCTGTTCAACTAGGACCTTATACACTGCCTTTTGAAAGAATGAGCATGTTTTTTTTGCTATTGAGGTAACATGGTTAAAATTCCTGAGTGGAAAAGGAAGATTATCAAAGATCAGATGGCCAGCAAGTAAACTGTTGCACTGTTTGTTCCTCAAGTGTCGAAATCCCCTGAGATTTTTCTTTCTGGATAAATGGAAGTATTGAACAGAACTTTGAGGTAAGTGTCTTGTCTGTTGTTTGCAGCTAAATTTTGGGCTACTTTCAGCCGTACTTAAAGAACCTTATTTCACTTGCTGCCCACAGGTGAATGTCTGGTTAGGGATTCTCTGTCCATATGACAATCAATGAATCTTGATACTACCCCATTGGACAGCAAGGTATTGCATTCAGTTCTGATCCATTTTTGAAGGCAGAACCAAAAATCACATTCAAACAGTAGTTTTAGTGTCATCAGTTATTTGTGCTTGAGTGATTTGTTTATTTTACAGTTTTTGTCATTCTAATTCCAACACTCTCACCACCCCCACAAATTTCCTGGACATTATTGGTTATGGTTAGTGAAATGACAGCTTGTAGATGTAAGCCAAATTGTTAATTGCAAAATCCAGGCTGAATATGTTCAGAGCAGAAAGCAAAATATTTCAAAAGCAAGCTGGCATAGAAATTTCACAATATCCTTTCAGCATTTAAACAATAGTGCAGACTCCAAAGATTTTTGTGGAAAGAACTTTATTTGCCAAGTTCGCACAACAGGGTTGCTGTGATTATTTCTGCAAAGCTCTGCTGATACTGACATTGGTTTCAGTGCAATGTTCTGTATAGTGATGAAAGTCCTCAGCATATGACCCATCAGGTGTGATCACTGTAGCTATCTATAAAAGGGACACACCAGAATATAAACAATGTTCATCCAACTACAGGGAATGTTCCTACTGAAGGAATGAATGTTGCGATGATGGGGGAGGAACAGAAGTTTATCCAGTGGATCAGAAGTCGAGACAGGTTGGCGAGGAGTAGTGGTACAGTAGGGGTTATTTATGCAAGGTGGGATTTGGAGTTGCTCCAGGGCCAAAGTCAAACGTCCTTGTCAGGTAGTTGCCAGGGAAATCTCTAAAACCATACAATGTCTGCTTGGAATCTGGGGTAGTCTGTAATGCAAGCAAATAGCTGGGTAGACTCAGGCTGAAAGGATAGTAGATCAAACCTCCTTTCGCCTAACTAAGTGTGTGGGTGGCCTCACAAAGGAAGTGCTGAGCAGCAAAATGAGTTTCAATAGGTTTCAGTAAGTACATTTGATGTCAGAGAAATGTATACAATATACATCCTGAAATTCTTTTTCTTCACAAACATCCACGAAAACAGAGGACTGCCCCAAAGAATGAATGGCAGTTAAATGTTAGAACCCCAAACCCGTCCCCAACTCCCCCTCCTATGCATGAGCAGCAGCAAAACAATGACCTCTCCCCTCCCCACCTGCAAAAAAGCATCAGCACCCTTCACTGAACACTCAAGCGTGCAGCAAAGCATCAATAAAGACACAGACGCAGTACCCCAAAGACTACTCGTTCACCCGCTAGTTAGACATACCACAGGCTTTCTCTCTCCCACAAGTAAAAAGGCACAGTGTGGGTTTGTATTAGAGGTACTGGGAAATCTTGCTCCTTGTATTGAAAGTGAATAAAAACTAATTTTTTCCATTATAGTGAAAAATACCATGAGATTAACATTGGATGTTGTGCTACTTTGGTGTCATTTGGCACCATTTTACATTGGGGTGGGGTAAGCTTGGTAGAACTAAAATCCTTTCATGAAATGAAAGGACTAACTTCTACTAGGCACTGAGGCACCCAGATAAAGCGCAAAGTATCTCTAAACTGAGGTGAACCTGTTGTCAACAACATTGCATGTGTTTATGTGGAACTGCATGAATGAATTTTTAGCCTGAAATACAAACGTTTGTATATTCAACTGTATTAATATTTACTTTTTTCTGAAATAAGATTCCTGATTTCTTAAAATTTTAATGGAGAAAATCAAGTGCGTACTGTTGTAAGTCACCAGCGAGACACAGTGGATAGATATGAAGTAGTCTTTTATTCAATAGAATGAGACACTTTCAGAAGGAATAGGCTTGTTTGACCCAATATTAAATGACATTTTATATGCTAAAGATCAAGAGACAATTCTATATTTACACTCACACCGCTTTCTTTGCATCCACACTCTGACGTCCAAGATAAATGTTAATCAGTATTGTCTGGCTTTTCAATTAACTGCTGTTCACAGCTCTAGGAACTTATTGTCCAGAACCGCATTTTAAATTTAATCAGCAGTCTGCATTCAGGTTTAAAGATTAGTTGCTGAAGTTAATTTTTCACTATATATCTTAAGTCCAGAATACTTCCTAACACCTTGAAAACATTTTTCATAATCTTACTTTCCTCAAGTCATCAAACACTAATGGCTGAGAGGAAATCATTTGTATACCTACACTGATTCATCATATTCTTTGCATTCATTTATTTTATGTGACCTATGATACTAGACTTCCTATTAGGGAATCAGACAAGGCAGGTGACAAAGGTTTGTGTGGAGGAACTCTTTGCATCTAGTGATCATAATAACATTAGTTTCAAGCTAATTATGGAAAGGATAGGTCTGGTTATCTGGTTGAGATTCTAAATTAGAGAAAGACCGATTTTGATGGTTTTTGAAAGGATCTGGCAAGTGTGGATTGGGACAGGTTGTTTACAGGCAAAGGTACACTTGGTAAGTGGGAGGACTTCGAAGTGAAATTTTGAGAGAACAGAGTTTGTATGCTCATGTCAGATTAAAATACAAGGATAATGGGTTTAGGGAAACTTGGGAGGTGCATAGCAGTATAGAGAGGTAGGACCAATGAGGTCTTTGAAGAGTTTAAGAAATGCAAGAGCACTCTTAAGAAGGAAATCTGGAAGACTAAAAGTAGACATGAGATTGCTCTAGCAGATAAGGTGAAAGAGAATCCTAAGGGTTCCTACAGATATATTAAGAGGAAAAGGAGAGCAAGGGGAAAAATTGGTCTTCTGGAAGACCAGAGTAGTAATCTATGTATGGAGTCTGAAGAGATGAGGGAGATCTTAAATGGATTTTTTGCATCTGTACTTACTTGGGAGAGGGGCACAGAGTCTATAGAGGTGAGGCAAAGCAGCAGGAAGGCCATGGACCCTATACAGATTTCAGAGGAAGAAGTGTTTGCTATTATAAGGCAAATTAGGGTGGACAAATCCCTGGGCCCTGACAAGGTGTTGCTTCTGACCTTGTGGGAGGCTGGTGCAGAAATTGCAAGGGCCCTGGCAGAGATATTTTAAATATCCTCATCCACAGTTGAGGTGCTGGAGGATTGGAGGATAGTTAACGTTGTTCTGTTGATTAAGAAATGCTCTAAGAATAAGCCAGGAAGTTATAGGCTGGGTGAGCATGACATCAGTAGTGGGAAAGTTATTCGGTGGTGTTCTAAGGGAGCATATATACAAGTATATGGATAGACAAGGACTGATTAGGGAACAGTCAACATGACTTTGTGCATGGTAGGTGATACCTCAACAACATTAAAAAGTTAACATAGAAAACCTACAGCACAATACAGGCCCTGCAGCCCACAAAGTTGTGTTGAATGTGTCCCTGCCTTAGAAATTACTAGGCTTACCCATAGCCCTCTATTTTTCTAAGCTCCATGTACCTTATCCAAAAGTCTCTTAAAAGTTTTTCTAGGAAGTTACCAGGAAATTTGATGAAGACAAGGCAGCAGATGTTGTCTACATGAACTTTAGCAAAGTTCCAAATGATAGCTTGGTCAAGGAGCTTCAGTCACTTGCTATTTAAGATGAGGTAGTAAATTGGTTTAGCCATTGGCTTCATGGGAGAAGCCAAAGAGTGATAGTAGATGGTTGTTTCTCTGACTGGAAGCTGGTGACTGGTGGTGTGCTGTAGGGAACAGTGCTGGTCCATTGTTGTTTGTCATCTATATCATCGACATGGATGATAATGTGGTGAAATAGATCAGGTTTGTAGACGATACCAAGATTGGGGATGTAGTCGGCAGCAAGGAAGATTATCAAAGCTTGCAGTGGGATCTGGACCAGCTGGAAAAATGGACTGAAAAAATGGTAGATGGAATTTAATGTAGACAAGTGTTAGGTGTTGCACTTTTGGGAGGACCAACCAGGAGAGTTCTGACACGATGAGTGGGAGGGCACTGAGGAGAGCAATAGAACAAAGTTATCTGGGAATAATACAGATCTATAATTCCTAAAAGTGATGTCACAGGTAGAGAGGGTTATAATGAGAGCTTATGGCACATTGGTCTTCATAAATCAAAGTACTGAGTACAAGAGAAAATCTGCAGATGCTGGAAATCTAAGCAGCACACACAAAATGCTGGAGGATCTCAGCAGGTGAGGAAGCTTCTATGGAAAAGAGTCTTAGCCTGAAACGTCGACTGTACTCTTTTCCATTGAGGTTGCCTGGCTTGCAGAGTTCCTCCAGCATTTTGTATGTGTTGTTTATTGAGTACAGGAGTTGGGATGTTATGTTGAAGTTCTATAGGACGTTGGTGAGGCTTAATTTGGATATTGTGTGCAGTTTTGATTACCTACCTATAGGAAAGGTGTAGAGAAAATTTACAAGAGTGTTGCTGGAAATTGTGGACCTGGGTTACAGGAAAAAGCTGAATAAGTTAGAACTTTATTCAATAGAATAAAGAAGATTGAGGGGAGATTTGACAGAGGTATACAAAATTGCGAGGGGTATAGATAGGGCAAATGCAAGAAAGCTTTTTAAACTGAGGTTGAGTGAGACGACAACTACTAGCAGTCATGTGTTAAGGTGAAATGTTTACAGGGAACATAAGGGGCAACATCTTCACTCAGAACGTGGTGAGAACGTGGAATGAGCTGCCTGCACAAATGGTGGATGCGGATACGATTTCAACATTTGAGAGAATTTTGGATAGGAACATGAATGGGAAGGGTATGGAGGGCTATGTTACAGAGAGGTTGGTGGGACCAGGCAGATTTATGGTTCAGTAGGACTAGATAGGCCAAAGGGCCTGTCTCTAAGCTGAAGTGTTCTATGACTCTATTTCCTAAAATTGGTAGACTTTTGCAATTTTGTGTCTTAATTGCAATATTATTATTGCACGTTTTGCCAGATGAGCTAGTGTTACTAGGTAATTAATTCATGAAAAGAAAAAGATAGCAATTTATAAAAAGAATTGGAAAGAAAATTGTAGCTTCCCTGCCTTTAATCTCATGTTGTTTATCGACATTTTTTCCCCAATTAGGCTGTCTCCGATGTTTAATTTTCTTTCCGCATTGATTGCTAAATATTTAACACAGCAAAACCTGGGTGGCCACGTAAGGAGCATAACTTAGAAAATGCCATTAAGAGCCTGCAGTACTTTTCTGATCAGGAAAAATTTAGTTAGTCTGTTCACAGTCTAGGTACCTTGTTAGCAGGGATTTAAGTTATTGGCATTTCTCAGTGTCTTAAATAGCCGAAAAAGATGCAATTAAAAGTATTAATCCTGTTCCACCTTGTAAAATATACACCCTTTATGTATTTTAATTCAGACTTGACTGCACAATTATGAATGGGAGAATATTAAAAAGAAACATAATGCTATTGAATTATTCTGAAGAGCACATGCTGACTCCATTTATTTAAGCAATCTATCCAAGTATATTAAATGACACTCAGTTTCAGTTGAGAGCATGTTCATTAATGGATCATTGGTGAGACATAATGTTTCCCTATATTAATAGTTTTACTTGCTCTCGTGGGAACTTTTGTACTCCACTGATTGTCATTTTAAACATAGGATTCAAGTCATAAATATTTGAACTGCTTTTAAAAATAACTTAAGGCATTCTCTGGTTAATAGAATAGTTATTTTCATACTATGGTGCTTTGGATAATTTTTCATGGTTTGAGTGAAATTATCCATTGGGGCTGTACATCAGTTTGTAATTGCCAATATCGGCTTCCTACTGGAACTTGATTTTTCTGGGGTAAAAATTGTGGATGTACAACAATACAAATTCCATTTTACAGATTCTTTGTATAAATCCAAAGACATTTAATGTCTAGAAATTCAAATGAATAGTGCATTCTTTTTAATGATTTTGTTGCAGTTCAAAGTCATTTGAAAAATTAGATCAGGATTGTGTCCTGATGAAGGGTCTTGGCCTGAAACATCGACTGATGTTTCCAATAAAATTAAAGCTGATTGGGAAAGAGAACTTAAGATTATTATACCGATTGAAAAATGGGAAAAAATTCTTCAATTGGTTAATTCATCCCCTGTATGTGCTAAACATGTGTTGATACAGTTTAAAGTAGTGCACAGGGCTCATATGTCCAAAGATAAACTATCTCCTTATTATTCTTATATTAATCCCATATGTGATAGATGTAATTTTGAGATAGCCTCTTTAACTCATGTGTTTTGGTCATGTCCTTTGTTGGAAAAATATTGAAAAGATATTTTTGATATTATTTCAACGGTATTGAATACAGACTTACAACCTCATCCAGTTACTGCTATTTTTGGATTACCAATGATAGATTCAAATTATTTAACCTCTTCAGCACGCCGGATGATTGCATTTCTTACTTTAATGGCTAGAAGATCCATTTTGCTGAATTGGAAAGAGATTAACCCTCCTACTGTATTTCACTGGTTTTCACAAACTCTGTTGTGTTTGAATTTGGAAAAAATTAGCAGTGTAGTTTATGATCCTTCCATTAAATTTGAAAAAACTTGGAGGCCATTCATTCAGCATTTTCATATGATGTAATTTGACCATTTCCAAACTTACTTTATTTCTCTGTACTGTTGGTTGAGAGGAATGGAGTCATTGACACTAAGGTTTTCTTCTCTTCCATTTTTACGTTGTTAGAATTGCCCAAGTCTTTTAGTTTAGTTGACTAATTCTGTTTAGTTTAGTTTTTTTTGGAGTGGGGTTTGTTTTTTTTTCTATTTTTTTCTTTTTCATGATTTTTCTTCAGTTTTTTTGTCCTGTATTATTCATTGTTATCCTACACGATTGGGAGTTTTGTCAATTTATACTATTTGGTCTTATAATTGCTCATTTTAAATATAACAATGTATCTCCAACTATTTGAATTATTGCTATCTTATGTTTATATTTTATGAAACTAATAAAAAGATTGAAAAGGAAAGAAAGAGAATAATAAACAATTTTTAAAAAATTTGAAATAGAAGAGCTTTATATATAACTAGCGCAAAAGTTCAAGGTTAATACTTAATCCATATGCAGATGTTTAAAATGCAAAAGGTCATCCCATGTTTCTACAAAACAAGTGGATTAACTGCATTGAAATTCTTAATTCTACTTTTCCCAAAAGTGATCATTCTTGCCCATTCACACTTAATTCCCTATAAACCAATTAATGCCTTGTTTAAATAGGGATAAATTCCAACCTGCATTGAGTTCCTAAGACACTTCTGATATTTATTTTAATTTTTATTTGTGTTCTTAGCTTGGTTATTAAGGCATCCATTAGTCTTGCGAGACCATGGACCTGCCCCTGGAAAGTCTTCACTCTCCGGGGCGTAGGCCTGGGCAAGGTTGTATGCAAGACCGGCAGTTGCCCATGCTGCAAGTCTCCCCTCTCCACGACACCGATGTTGTCCAAGGGAAGGGCATTAGGACCCATACAGCTTGGCACCGGTGTTGTCGCAGAGCAATGCGTGATTAAGTGCCTTCCTCAAGGACACAACACGTTACCTCGGCTGGGGCTCGAACTCACGACCTTCAGATCTTCAGACCTTAACCACTTGGCCAGATGCCCACACTTTAGTTTGGTTAATATTATACTTATGGTATTATCCACCTGCTATTACAATCAAAATCAGAATTAGGCTTAAAATCACTGGCATATGTCATGAAATAGTTTCTTTCTTCGTATCACTACAATTTTCTGGTTAAGATGGTACTACTGAATGCTCACTGGTAGCTCAAAAAGCAAGAAATTTGACTTAAAAATGTCATTAAAGGCACCTTTCTGAGGTAAATTCTGCAAAATTATCATCACAAACAGTGAGGGGGCAACCGAGGGTGAGACGAGTTCGTGGGATGAGCTGAGATGGTGTGTTGCAGATTTGATGGAGATGGAGTGAGCCATTTGGAGAGGAGAAGGCTGGGTAGTGGAGTTCTGATGCCCATATAACTAGCATGGGTGCGAGGTTGTATCGGGCCCTGAGCTGATTTGAAGAGCTTGAGAGCGGTTTCAGGTTGGGAGGCAAAACCTGGGTCCGGAGCAAATGTGGTCGAGGCCCCAAGCCCTTCGCAGTAGCTGCGGCCAATTGACTGTTTAGACAATTTAAATGTTGGCCCAGATCGGAGGCAAGAGTCGATTTCACTCACTCTCCACAATGCTTGCTCCTCTCTCCGGGGCACTGGAGCCTTTTGCTGCTCAATTATTTGGATCCAATTCAAATGCTTGCTCAGTTAGACTGAAAAGAAAAAGAATCCAAGGCAAGAGCTGAATTCACTCACTCTCCACAACGGTCACTCCTCCTTCCATGGTGCTGAGGCTATGAAGACTGCCTTGGCTGCCGTGGTCTGTGTCCCCTAATGTGATGAACTGATAAGCAAAGTTTTGGGCCTACTCTGGGGTCTGGATTTGAGGACTCAATTTGCTTCTGAACAATTGTTTCAATTGTTTGCAAGAATTGTGTTTTTTTTCCCTTCTCTTGCGCATCAGGTGTTGGTCTTTTTATATATATAATTTTTTCTTTAATTGGGTTTTAGATTATGAAGACACGTAGTCCTCTTTTATTGTCATTTAGTAATGCATGCATTAAGAAATGATATATTATTTCCTCCGGTGTGATATCACAAAACACAGGACAGACCAAGACTGAAAAAACTGACAAAACCACATAATTATAATATACAGTTACAACAGTGCAACAATACCATAACTTGATGAAGAAGTCCATGAGCACAGTAAAGTTCAAAGTCTCTCAAATGTCCCACACCTCACGCAGATGGGAGAAGGAAGAAAAACTCTCCCTGTCATGCCGACCACAATCCGACTCTGAGTCATCCAGAAACTTCAAGCTCTGCTCAGCTCTCCGACACCGAGTACTGAGCGCCATCTCTGTCCGAATGATTTGACGTCCTTCTTGGTCTCCAAAAGCAGGCAAGGCTGGGAATTTTGAGGCCTATCCTCCGAAAGATTCCTGACCACACAGTAACGACAGCTGTGAACGGGTATTTCAGAAATTTCTCCAGATGTTCCTCTGTGCTTTCACATCCATTCTCCATCAAATCAGAATTGTCCACGGCTCCTATTTAACAGATACAATATCATTTTTCACCGGAGGGCTGTGCACACACAGGCGCGCCGCCATCTTCTCCTCCCACCTGTCGGTTTTTTCAGGTTTCTTGCTTTGTATCTACCTGGGAGCAAGCAAATCTCAAAGTTGTATAATTTATACATTCTTTGATAATAAATGTACTTTGAATATTCTTTGAATTTTAATGAACAAGCTTGTGAAATCTCCCTAACAACATGACCAAAAGGAGAAAGCAGACAGCTTGTTAGAATTCTTAATTTCTCTCTTTATAAAGCTATGCTTACATTTGTAAGAAAAAAGCATCTAGTGTTTGAAAAAGCTGTTGGCAGCCATCCAGATTGGTATTTCTTAAATCTATTTAACACTACTTGTTGAAATTTTGTGTGCTTACCCACACTCAAGATTTGGCTTTTATATGGAACCTAGTCTCACACTTACAGATGAGATAGTGCATGGAGGAAAACTTGTACAGGTGTGGAGAAGATCTAGAGCAAGTTGGTTTATTTAGGCTTAGCTTAAAATGTACATTTTCAAGCACTTCAACTCTAGAGTTCAAATGCATTACTGACTTAATTAACTTCTAGTACTTAATCATTTTCCCGGCTGGTGGCATAGTGGGATCAGCGCAGGACTTTGGAGCGAAGGGTCCCGAGTTCGAATCCAGCTGGCTCCCTTGCACGCTTTCCATCCGTGCTGGGTGGAGCATCGAGCAGCAACTGGGCCTCGTAAAAATAACTAAAAAAACGCTGTCATGACGGCGTCCCGATGACTCCACTCAGAATTAAGGGTTTTCTTCTTCTTCTACTTAATCACTTTACAAAAGTTGCATAAAACTTAGAACAGTATAGCAACAGTGCAGGTTCTTTGCCTTACGATGCTGTGGCAACTAATATAAACCTACTCTACAATGAACATGACCTTTTTCCATGACTGGTTTCCTCCACTTGCTCCAGTGTCCTCCCACATTCCAGTGATGTAAGGCCAGGGTTCGTGAGTTGTGGGCATGCTATGCTGTTGTCGGAAGCATGGCGGACACTTGCAGGCTGCCCCCATTACGATCCTTGAACTCTGGTTGTTGACTCAAAACGATGTATTTCACTACAGTTCGATGCACATGTGACAAATAAAGCTTATCTCCCTTTTATATGAATCACTCAAAATATAAATTGAAGTACAATAAGCTAGGCTGTCTTCATCAATAGAAGAACTTGACTCTTTTAGTCCATATCCAATTTACAGTCAAAGGAAATATACCATCGATAAGATAGGTCTGTTATTAATAGGAATATCACTTTTTTATCTTTATGATAGAAAAAAAATGAAAGAACATGTGCTTGTGTGATAAGATGGCAGAAAAGTAATTTTTCACAGCTCTATAGATATACAGTGAATGGTTATGAAAAATATAAAAAACAGGACAAACTATTGAAGAAAAGCAATATGCTGATGGAAGAAAATAGACATTTTTCAAACTTTTAATAAAACTTTTTTAAAGAATGCAATGAATAATTCTTGCTGTTCTTTCACGAAAGAACATCATAACTAATTTATACAGAAGTTAATATCTTAAAATCAGACTAGATTTCACAGATATTGCAATTGAAAAGCCATGGTAGGTGATGAGATTGGCATTTTCTAGTCTGAAAACACAAATTCCTGACTACAGCATTCTTCAAAAACAAATTAAATATCTGAGGGTCAGAGCAAGTCTATCAGAAATGAGAACGTTGGAAGCAAATCAGAATGAATAAATAAGAAATCTGTATGTTAAAAGCACAAACTTTAAAATGGAAATCAAATCGATGGCCATGTTTTATGCATGGTGAGTCCTTGGTCGCTGATGGACTTCGTTACAGATAAAATGCAATGATTTCCTTATGACTTAAGAAGTTTTATCCAAATGTTTGCATGACAAAGAATGGAATGAAAAAAACACAAATCATGAGTTCTAGTAATCTGCTTTCAAGTTATGCAGATGTTCTACCTAAATTTTATGATATGCTCACTGATCATAAAAACAGGAATATAATCAAAATATTCTGTGACTCAAATTGCGTTGAAGGGACAATGTACTATAGGGACTATAGTGGGTGAACTGTTGCCTTCTTAGTCATGCAGAAGGGACATAGACTTTTTGATCCATCTGGCCCATTGTGACACTAAGTTGCCCACATTAGCCAATCTCATTGCCCGCAGTTGGCCCATATCCTCTAAATGTTTTGCTATCCATGTACTTGTCCAAGGTTCTTTTAAATGTTATAGCACTTGCACCACCTCTTCCATGGCAGCTCATTCAACATACAGACCACCCACTTCTTCTATAAAGAAATTTTGCCCCTCAGATTCTTATTATATCTCTCTCCAAATAGTATTTTTTTCATTAATATCCAGTATAAGATATATCCATTAGGAAGGACATTCTGGACAAACTATCCTCCTGGATACTTGGCACGGAAGGTTCTGAAAATTCCCTAATGCACAGATCAATAGTATTTGGGTGTGGTGTATATTTCAGCCACTAAACTTGTCAATCTGAAGATGAAAACTTCCAATCTCCCAATGTCTCAGTTATACAGATATAATTGTATGTTGCACTTAACCTTTTGGACACATGTCTGCACCAGAGGATTACTTAAATCTTAGAAACTTGTTTTAACCCCATTAGAGAATTGGAAAATATCAAAGGCTTCCATCACCGGAAATGGTGCATTTAAGCAAGTTTATGTGCAGTTACTTTACATTTAAATGGTGGAATGTGACTTTTTTGAAGTTTTAAATCTGAGGTTATGGCCATGCTGAGACATTGGCTGTTATAGTATGTAAAGTGTCCCTTCCAATGGATATCAGTTGCCTCCATGGGAAAAGGTCATATGATAAGTCCTTTGGAACAGCTAGGCTCTCTGTTGAAGTTCTAATACTTGGTGATGAGGAACAAACATTAAAAGCTAGTGATGCTGGTAGCTGGATCAAAATCAGCTGGAACAACTCAACTGGTCAAGCAGCATCTGTGTTGGTAAAGGTATGGTCGACATTTTGGTTTGAGACCCTGCATCAGGACCAGTAAAGAACTTCATCAGTGGTGAGGAACTTCCGTCATAAATCCCCTACTTTGTTGTTGAACAGGAAGATATATCAGATTTGCCTGTTTTCATTGGATGAGAGATGACCTACTGCTGGATGTATGAGTCCATCAGAAGTTTAACAAGTTATGGTAAAATAAAAGTCTTATTCTGTTATGGTCTACTTTTTACTTATATTTTGTAATCTAAGAAATTTAGGGTTAAGCAGCACACTTTGCTTTGGACTTCCAGCGTCTGCAGAATTACTTGTGTTTGTGGAACTTTGGGGTTAATATTATGATTTACCAAATGTCTTTCTCTCATTAAGAGGTTCATCCTGTGTAATCATGGTCAATTAGCCAATAATCTGCTGCTGCCTAGTCAGATCACTCCCTTGTCTAATTAAGTTACTTGGAATGAAGCATCCATTCTTTTAAGGTCAGATGTTGCCATTGTAAGGGGTTTCTCTCCTTTTATGTTACTGTGTAGGCTAATCAAAATGGCTTCTTTGTTATGTTATAATTAAAATGGCTTTTCTGAAATAACTGCAATGTAAGGAGATCTCTCTTTGCTTGTTTGGGTTATGTTATTGATAAGAGAGGGAACGAATCAATTGGCATAGATATTATTCTTTCTTGTGTGTCTGTAAGCTATTGTTTTGCGTGGGCTTTGGGGGAGAAGGCGCGATGGGGACAGAGAGAGTGGACGCGATGCTGCAAGCTGGCCGACGGGACGGACCACGAGCAGGAGTCCGAGGCCCGGGGTCTTTGGCGAGGAGTGGAGACGAAGACAGACTCGTGTGGAGCGTCTGGTCGACCATCGTGGTTGGTCCCAGGCAGCGGGTCGAGGTGGTCGGAGGGGATCGAATGGTGGAAAGAAGACCCCGTTACTTGAGCTCCAACTGTTGTGCACGAAGTGGTTGAACTGTGATAAGTTTGGCGTTTTTTACTTTTATATTTTATCTCTATTAATTACATAGTTCCAGTAATATCTATAAATTGTAATCATTTACTCGCATATGGTGTATTGTCTGTTATTTGGCGGGGTGGGGTACATCACACAGCATCCACACAAACTTAATTACCCAGTTTGGCGGGGCCGATGGCTGCTCCCCCTAGACGGAAGTGAGTTGAGTGAGCCTGAGGCGTACTAGGGGGCTACACCATTGTCTTCCCAACCTCCTTTCTGTTCTCCAATTATAGCCTAGATTATCTCATCTATCGACTTAATTTTGCATGTCATCTGAATCAGGAGCAGGTATAGGCAACTTGATTTCTGGAGCCTGTTCCACCATTTAATAAAGTCATAGATGATCTGAACATAATCTGAACTTTAAACCTCTGACTACTCTAGTTACCTTTCTCAAGAGCACAGGTCTTTTGGTGTGAACTGTGTCAGCCTCACATTTCCCTTAGTAAAATTTCAAAAGATCAGATCTACAATTATGTAACAGCAATTTATAAAACATTGGTTGTGTGCAGAATTTTGGTGTTCCATGTGTACTCATGCTTACTGTTCCCTATTGATTGTAGCATCTGTATCCTGATTGCTGGTTTTCAATGAATTGATCAGCTTTGCAAATTTTCTACTGGCCTTCGAGGAATAAAAACAAACACTAGAAACATTCAGTGGATCAGGCATCATCTATGAATGTGAGATAGAAGGAATTTTTCAGATACAAGAGAAAATCTGCAGATGCTAGAAATCCAAGCACCACACACAAAATGCTGGAGGAACTCAGCAGGTCAGGCAGCATCGATGGAAAAGAGTACACAGTTGATGTTTTGGGACAAGACCCTTCATCAGGACTGGAGAGTAAAGATGAGAAGTCAGAATAGGAAGGTGGTGGGGGGTGGGGGAGGAAGAAGTACAAGGTAGTAAGTGCTAGCCCTAATTTTTCAGATCTGAGACTCCCTTGTCAGAATTAGGAAAGGGAAACAGGGAGACAGGTTTCTGATCCTGGAGTGTGGAGCAAAAAGCAAATGGCTGGCAGAACTTTATAGGTCAGATAGAATCTGTGGAGTTTAAGGGATAGTTGACATTTTGGATTAAGACAGTATATCAGGATTAAATGTAAAGACGTGATAGGAAGAATAAAGAAGGGGAAAGATGAGGCAGGAGCTGGCAAGTGATACATGGATCTAGGGGAGGATGAATGACTGGAAGTTGAAGCCAGCAAGGGGCAGAGATGGAAATGGAGGCTGGGAGTTGATAAGAGGAGATAACAATTTTGGAATCTGATAAGGAAGGTGAATAATGAATCCATATATGGGAGGAATGGTGGGTAGGTGAGAATAGTGGCGGGGGGTGAGGGGAGAACAGGGGGGCAGTAGGTTGAGTGGGTGAATCATCGGCAGATGGAATTGGGTGAGGAAAGAGGAAGAAACTGGGTAACAATGGGCTGTGTGGGAGGGGTGTTCCTGTAGCAAAGGAGGAGTATGTGAGAACCTGGATGAATTAGGATAGAGAAAGAAGCAGAGGTGGTGCCCTTTCCATTCCTAGGTATTAGTCTTTCAATCTAGGCCATGATGAAACCACTTAGGATAATCTCTATTGTGCACCTGTAGAAGTCCATCAGACTCCTTAATACCCAGAGACTAGACTGACATCTACATTGTTGCCTAGGGAAACAGCCTCGGCCCTGCCAAACTGGATAATTCGTTTGTGTGGATGCTGTGTGAGGTACCCCACCCCGCCCAAATAACAGACAATACACCAGATGCAATTAAATGATTTACAGTTTATAGATATTACTGGAACTATATAATTAAAAGAGAATAAAATATAAAAGGAAAATAAAAGGCACCACACTTATCAAAGTTTAATCTCTTCGTGCACAAAAACCGTTGGAGCTCAAGGACCTTCTTCACCCTGCGACCCCCTCGGACCACCTCGACCGGCCGCCTGGGACCAACAACGGTGGTCGACCAGACGCTCCACACGAGTCCGTCTCTGTCTCCTCACCGAACGTCCCGCTCGGGGTCCGACCCCGTTAGCGGACTCACAGCACCTCGTCCATCCTCTGTCTCGCTCTCCCGCCTTCTGCTCCAAAACCCCACGCATACAGTATCTTCAAATACACCAAAACCATAACAACTATCCCAATTGGTTAATAGCACTCTCTTATCAGACTCTAAAGCAAAAACAAACTGTTAGCACAAACTTTCTCAGTGTTTAACACAACAAAGCCGCATTCCCCAGATTAACATAACAAAGACGCCATTTTAATTAGCCTCCGCAGTAACATAAAAATCGAAACCCCCTTACAATATTTTAATTTGTCCTCTACTGTGCCTATTGTCTTGTTTATTATTTATTGTACTGCCCTGCACTGTTTTGTGCACTTTATGTAGTCCTGTGTAGGTCTATAGTCTAGTGTAGTTTTTGTGTTGTCTTACATATTCTAGTGGGCACGTGGCCAAATGGTTAAGGCATTGGACTAGCGACCTGAAGGTTGTGAGTTCGAGCACCAGCTGAGGCAACGTGTTGTGTCCTTGAGCTAGGCACTTAATCACACATTGCTCTGCGATGACACTGGTGCCAAGCTGTATGGGTCCTAATGCCCTTCCCTTGGACAACACTGGTGTCGTGGAGAGGGGAGGCTTGCAGCATGGGCAACTGCTGGTCTTCCATACAACCTTGCCCAGGCCTGCGCCCTGGAGAGTGAAGACTTTCCAGGTGCAGATCCATGGTCTCGCAAGACTAACCGATGCCTTATATAGACGTAGTCTATTGTAGCCTTGTGTTGTCTCACTTAATCTAGTGTAGTTTTGTGTTGTTTCATGTAGCCCTATGGTCCTGGAGGAACGTCGTTTCGCTTCTACTGTGTACTGTACCAACAGTTTATGGTTGAAATGACAATAAAAAATGACTTGATTTGACTTGAAGTTTATCAAAGTTTTGGTGACATGCTGAATCTACCCAAACTTCTAAGAATGTAGAGATACTTCTTTGTAAAGACAATTACGTGCTGAAAATAAATTCATTCAAAATCACAAATGGATGACTGACAGAACTGGCGAGTTCCGAAAAGTTCAAACAGAAGTTACCTAAAGTTGGAAAATTCGATATGGAGTCTTTAAGGCTGCAATGTGCTCAGACAGAAGATGAAGCTTTATTCTTCAAACCAGCAATGAAAATGTCCTTCTGTCTGATCTTTTCCCATAAGAACACCTATACCTGAAAAAGGTCAACACATGAGCATTTCTGAACGTTTTTCACTGTATCTAACAATGTGAAAATTAACATTTCCTAAGGCCTTTGGGCATGAATCACCATTTGTGGAGACACGGTTGCTATTGTTCAGCTTCTTTAGCATTGCCTTCAGCTCAGTCGCTTTACAAATGTTCATTGAGACTTGCATTTTTATCCCGTTTAGCACACTGGTGTATTTAATGTGGACATTCTTTTATATATGAAAGCTATAAAACTTCCTTCGCAATATTGCTGCCTGACCCTTTAGTGTCAGGTCACTCGTCTGAGTGCGACTGGTACCAGGTAACTCAGTACTACCTGTTGCATGGTCGGGTGGTTGACGACCAAACTGGCTCCCCCACCAGGCTTGACTGGTGAAGACGGTGGCTAGACACCCTGCAGGATGAAAAACAAGACCTGTCAAAGGGCGAATGAACCCTCTTGTAGGGTCAACTAGCAAACACGTACCATGAAGTGTGGAAAGGGCATCCCTCGCATCGAAGCTTGGTCTGGCCATTCACTGCAACAGAACTTCCCCCAGCCATCTTGGACCCCACCATGCCGCTGGATCCAGGAGAGGATGTCGAGAGGGTGGATCTGGACCTCTGCAACCCCCTACTCACCTAAAATCCATTCACGCACACACTATTCCCTTCTGAGGAGTGGGGTATAAACCCCACAAACTGACTGAAAGGAGCCATCACCATCCTAAGGGGTGGATAGCCAGAGGGAGAGAGAGCCTGACCCTTTGATGTAGATTTAGTCTAAATTCATTTTTGCCTTAGATTTGGTCACATTTTCCAAAGCTATCATCTAAAGCAGAAATGTCGTATATATCTTGAATTTTTTTAAACTTTACAGCAGCAGTACAGGATAAATAAATAAAGAGATCAAAAAAGTTACATTGTTAATATATGTCTGTTACACAGTTAAATTAAAATAATTCAGGCAAAAAAACAGAAACAAAAACGTAGTGAGGTAGTGTTCATGGGGCAAATATCCATTTAGAAATCAGGTGGCAGAGGGGAAGAAGCTGTTCCTGAATTGCTGTGTGTGTGCTTTCAGGCTTCTGTATCTCCTTCCTGATGGTAGAGTTAAGAATCTGTTAATGATTTTAAATATTCATGCAAATTAAGTGACATCATTATATGCTTCTAAGGGTGAGGGGATTTTTGTAGCATGTTTCATGATTTATATGCAATTTTCAACAATTCATAATGAAGGGACTTATTTTTAATGCTTGCATGCTTGAAATATGAAACCAGTAACAAATTTGCAAATAAAAAGAATGCACAGCAAAATATAAGTAACCTGATAATTTTATTTAATGGAAGGAGAAGCAGTCAAAGTTTCAGCTCTGCAACTCTTCATTAGAACTGTTTAGGAGCAGAAACCATGGAATTGGGAAATGGTCAGAACTTGAAGCCAATAACTTTAGTTAATAAAATAGCTTGGTGTCTGGACAATATTTCTTACAGAGGTGTGGGTGTGTATAAAACAGAGAGCAGATTAAATGCTGCTGCAACAACAGAAGGCAATTAGTCACCCGGAAAAATGACATAGCCTTTAAAATAGCAAAGATTGTTCCCAATAATATAAATAGCATCCGTGTTGTCACGATACTGTCCATAGGATAAATATTAGGGATGTCTACTGTCCTTTCCAAATCTTTAATATTCACCCTATGCACCAAACAAAAGAAAGGAAATACAGATGCACTGGAATCTGATTGAACACTGCCTGAAAGGACTCATTTGTTTTGCCAGAAAACTGTCTGCATGTGTCTGTGGGATTGTCGATCCTACAGACAGTAAAGTAAATGGCAGCCACAGCTATTCGTACATCTGTTGTAGCAGTGGTGCACTTCAGCGGAGCTGTATTTGAAAGTTATGTTGATGTCTGGCAGCTGGTTGTTAAAATGATATCAGCACTAGTAGTTTTCATTAAAACTGCATTACAAAGTAAGCATAGTGTATTGTTTTCACAAGGTTCAAACAACCTTTATTAAAACCTATCACTGTAGAGTAAATTCACTTGTTTATTTGCTAAGTGATGTCTTCTTGAGCCTTTGAATAAAGACATTTGAATTAAGAATGTTGACTTTGCTTCTCTTGTCTTCTGGAAGACAATTACCAACTCTATAATATTTTTTTCATTTTGAAGCCAATGTGTATTGTGTACTTTTTACATCTGCATCCCACTGTGATTAATTTTTGCAGCTTGTCAGCACACATAAAGGTAACGATTGACAAGTGGAAAATTATTTGGTCGGTAAAATAACTGAGTGCATGTTTCAAATAACTAAATTGACCAGGAGAAATGAGACTGCAGATGATAGAATCTGAATCAAAAAATTGCTGGAAGTACTAAATGGGTCAATCACTATCTGTGGGAGTAAAAAGTATGTTTCAATACTTTTCATCCACAGATGTTTCTTGACCCACCGAGATCTTACCACAGTATTTTTCTAGCTAATTGACCATGCCTCTGTTTGAACAGCAGGAAGCATTAAAAGTTACACTTACTCGTCAACATATATTTTAAAAAATCCTGAATTTGTTTTCTATTTTGCTGGAATAAAGCATCTGATTTTTTTTAAATCCTTCTCCCCAGAATATTTTGTCTGTTAAATGTGCACTTTTCTCAAATGAACACCTCAGTAAATGCAAGCTCTTTCTCTAAGTGTTAACTGCAGAGTTGAGCTGCTACTTTACATCCAATTGTGTGAAATCATCTGGGGAGAATATGCTTAAAATACTTCCCTTTTTGCCCTTGCCAAACAAGAACAAATAAATCAAGCCTTAGATGATTCATTTGCCATGGAACTTAGGGCAAAAACAGTTCAAAGTTTGCAGGTTTGTGTCAACATACTAACATTTATTCTGGCCTACAACTTGCTGTGAGATTACATAGGAATGACTAACTGCTCCCTGTAGATGTCATGGTTGCTAAAGTACTTCAAACTTGCTGAAAATCCATTTAAATCTCTTGCATGTTCAGTTCACTCATCAATATGGGGCAGGGGGCAAAGTTCATCAGTCTAATGGAATGGAGATTCCTATTTATCTTTCAAGGTGTAAAGTAATTAGATTTTTAAAATAACATTTGCACTTGTAAAATTCTCAAGGCAAAAGGGTCATCAGATGGTGAAAAATCAGGATATACTAACAAGAATATGACCTTAAGATATAGGAGCAGAATTAGGCCATTTAGCCCACTAAGTTTGCTCTGTCATTACATCATGGCTGTTGTGTTACCCCTCTCAACCCCATTTTCCTGCCTTCTCCCCATAACCTGTAATGTCCCTACAAATCAAGAGCCTCTCAACCTCTACTTTAAATATGCCCAATGATTTTTCTCCACAGCCATCTGTGGCAAGGAAATCCACAGATTCACTACCCTCTGAATAAAGAAATTCCTCCTCATCTTTGTTCTAAAGGGACATCCTTATATTCTGAGGCAGTGCCCTCTGGCTTGAGACTCCCCTACTACAGGAAACATCCTCTCCATGGCCACACCATCTAAAACTTTCAATATTCGGGGGGCTTCAATGATATCTCCCCCACCCCATTCTTCTAAACTCCACAGAGTGCAGGCCCAGAGCCATCAATCACTCCACTTATATTAACCCTTTCACTCCTGGGACATCCTCAGGACCCTTGCCAATGACAGCACATCCTTTCTTAGATAAGACCCAAAGCTGCTTACTCCAACTGCGGTCTGATCAATGCCTTATGAAGCCGCCTTATGCATGCCTTATAAATAGTTTCTTTTATATTCCAGCCCTCTCGAAATGAATCCTAACATTGCCTTTGTCCTTCTTCCCATCGACTAAATCTGCTCATTAACCTTTAGGGAATCCTGCATGGTGATCCCCAGGTCCCGTTTCACCTTTGATTTCTGAATTTGCTCCCCATTTAGAAAATAGTCTATACCTTTATTTCTTCTAGCAAAGTGCATGACCATATTATATTCCATCTGCCACTTCTTTGCCCATTCTTCTAATCTAAGTCCTCTGCAGACTCCCTGCCTCCTTTACACTACCTGCCCCTCCACCTATCTTTAAGTTATCCGCAATCTTGGC
The DNA here is from genome assembly GCF_030028105.1 of Mobula birostris. Classification (NCBI taxonomy): domain Eukaryota; kingdom Metazoa; phylum Chordata; class Chondrichthyes; order Myliobatiformes; family Myliobatidae; genus Mobula; species Mobula birostris. Next base: position 26,903,986 of record NC_092394.1, on the reverse strand, counting down.
CACTAGGCCATTAATTCCATCATCCAAATCATTGACATGTAACGTGAAATGATGTTTTCCTAACTCTGACCCCCATGGAACACCACTAGTCATTGGCAGTTAACCGGAAAAGGCTGCCTCTCTTTTCCTCCTGACAGTCAGCCAATCTTCTCTCCCTGCTAGTATCTTCCCTGTAAAACCATGGCTCTTATCTTATTTAACAGCCTTGTGTGTGGCACCTTCTCAAAGACCTTCCAAAACTTTAATAATCTTTAATAATGAACTCCAATATCTTCCCAAGCACTAGAATCAAGGCATCTTGGTCTACAATTTCCTTCTTTCTGCCTCCTCCCTTCTTAAAGAGTGAAGGAAATTAACAAATTTCCAGCCTTCCTGAAGCATTCCAGAATCTAGTGATTCTTGAAAGATCTCTATTCATGCCTCCACAATCTCTTCAACTACATCTTACAGAACTTTGTGGTGTAGTCCATCAGGTCGAGGTGAAACCTTTGGGCTCTCTGAGCACCTTGTTCTTAGTTATAGCAACTCCACTCACTTCTGCCCCCTGACAGTCTCCAATTTCTGGCATGCTGCTGGTGTTTTCTATGGTGAAGATTGATGCAAAATACATACTTAAGTTCATTAATCGTCTCTTTGTCAAACATTACTACCTCTCCAGTGTCAATTAACAGTGGTCTGAGATCCACTCTCACCTCTTTTACTCTTTATATATCCGAAAAACTGTTTGGTATCCTTTTTGATATTACTGGCTAGCTTGCCTTCATATTCTATTTTTTCTCTCATTTCTGTTTTAGTTGTTTTCTGTTGCTATTTAAAAGCTTCCTAATCATGTAGCTTCCTACTAATTTTTCTTGTTTATATATATCCTCTCTTTTGCTTTTATGCTATCTTTGACTTCCTTTGTCAGCCACGCTTGCCTCATCTTCACTTTAGAATGCTACTGCTTCTTTACTATGAACTTATCCTGCGCCTTCTGAATCGTTCCCAGAAACTCCAACCTTTGCTACTCTGCTGTCATCCATTCTCGTGTCCACTTCCAATAAGCTGTCACCATTTCCTCTCTTATCTCTCTGTAATTCCCTTTACTCCACTGTCATACTGATGCCTCTGATTTTAGCTTCTCCTTCTCAACTTGCAGAATGAATTCTATTGCATTATGATCACTGGCTCCTAAGGGTTCCCTTACTTGAAGCTCCCTACTCAAATCTGGAATGTTGTAGAATAGCTATGAACCCAGAATGACTCATCCTTCCTTGATTACAACCTATCAGAATGCCTACTGTAGATTAAGGTTGATGTGGATAAACTGGGCTAAAAGTCTTGGTTCAGCACTGTATAACTAACTCTACTTAAGTACAGTAATCTTCAGGCGAATAATTTTGGATCTTATATTTCTGAGTGTGATTTCACTATGGGCACACGACATTGGTTGTTTCTTTATTTTAGTGATTGGTGGATAGGGATCAGCAAAATGAGCTTCATTCAGGCCATATGAAATGTGGAACAATGTAAAAATGGACAAGAGTTATGTGTGGGTTTAGGCATCTTACATCAACTGAAGCTACCCTCAAGCCACATTAGGCAGGCTCTTCAATTACCTTAAAAGCAAGATGTGAAGCTGCAGTAGATCAGGCAGTATCAGTGAGAAGTAGAACAGTTGTTTCAGGTCACATGATCCAATACTCCTGATTTGTATGTTGCTGTGTTGACAGTCATGTGCACAGAAATAGGTAAACTCAATTAATATTAATGTTTGCTGTGAAGATCACAATTGGATTGAAATTACTCAAAGACAGCAATGGATTTCTGTGTTTGCCATACGCCAAAGCAACAAATTAAGATTTAAAAGATAACAAAGAACTAGAGTTACATTAATAATTTAGTGTATGTATAATGCATTCTAATTCAGTATTAGCTATTGTTCTTTAAGATTTGTGATTTCCACAGAGAAACAAAACCTCTCAACTAAGTGCCTGAGGAATTTCCATTCCTTTCTGAGCCTCTGCATTTTGTGACTCTGTAGACGAAACTTACATGGTTGTTTGCTGAGTGCTGGAGTACGCGTCCTGCACACAATCTGCTCAGTGGGTTAATTTGACTATGCAACCTATCATACGAGTGAACACACACAAATAACAGGCTGTTTGTTGAAGCATCACTGTTCTATGTGAATCTGCCTAATACCACAAAAGTGCTTGATGGATGTTGAGAAGATGTGAGCTGTGAAAATACTTTTGCAGGAGCTGTCTATCAGCATCACTGCAGAGATGCAGTTCATTACTTACGGACGACAAGCGGAACGTTATTAGGAAGCACATATAAGCTCAACTAATTCCCAAGTGTCCATACTGCAGCTCCTTGTTAAAACTGACAAAAGGGCAGGTATTAGACTGGCAGATGTTCTGTTCTGCAATTGCCAGGTACCAAAGTGATATTCATGATGCCACTTTAGCCCATGATGCTGCTTGCAATGTTCTAGGAGATTATTCGGTATTTTGTTGGCTGCCAACAGAATTTGATTTGTCCTGTAAAACGCTGCTGCATTCACAATGCAACTATGAGAACAAATAAAGAGAATGACTAGCATATGTGTATGCTATTAACAGCCGTCATTTTGTAATGTAAAAAAAATGCAGATGTTTGGAGAATTATTATGCCTTGGTGCTTCTGCTAAATCCTTCAGGATTGCTCCCCTGTCCTGTTCTTGTACATGCCACAGATTCATGAATTTAAATAGATTTCCAAATTTCCCCTTAAAAGGTGGAACAACCATTTTGTACACTTTGCAAATTTGATAACTCTGCCACATATCTTGCAGAAAAAAATATTGTCTTTACTGAATAAGGATTTAACATTATCTTCCATTTACATATTTACGGTCACTGCAGTTAAATAAATACTATTAGCATGCTTAGTGCATTGTTTGCTGAACAATTTTTGCCCAATTGAACTCGTCAAATTGAAGTTCATAACTGAAACAACAAAGTACATTCTGTAACAGTATGAGATTTTGTACCAATTGCCAACAAACTGTGGGCCTGCTTGGATCTGTATCATTTGAACAAGTTGCTGAAGAACCATTATTCATTGAAAGTCATCAGTGGCCTGCCAGTTCAGAGGAAAGATCTTTGGTGCACTGAACATCAAGAATAGATTTGGCATGTAGACATTGACAGTGGGAGGTTGTTTCTAATGATCTTCAATTCTGTTTTGGAACAATCTGTCATATGGGGAGGGCATTGGAGGCGGACCTAAATACGAGGCACAGACACTGAAGGACAAGGAACAGGACTAGTTTAGTCAAGGAAGCAAGGGAAGTGGGGAAGAAAGGACACTGGAAATGACACAGGCCCTGGATGAGACAAGGATACAGGGCCTGGGCTAGGACTTGTCTAGGATAGCTGAACCAGGACATGGAACTTGGAACTAGGAGCCTGGGCTTGGACTCCGAGCCAGAGACTGGACAAGGACCCAAAACCTGACTTGACTCAGGCTCGAACCCTGGATCTAAGTGAGGACATGACGAAGCTTGGGTTCCTTGAGGCGAGGACATGACGAGGCTTGGGTTCCTCGAGGCGAGGACATGACGAGGCTTGGGTTCCTCGAGGCGAGGACATGACGAGGCTTGGGTTCCTCGAGGCGAGGACATGACGAGGCTTGGGTATGGACTCTGAGAGACTGGGCAAGGACCGAGAACCTGGGACTTGACTAATGCTCGGACTCCAGAACTAGGCGAGGACAAGATATGGCTACAGGAGGAGGAGTGGCAACAGGACTGGACGTGAGACTCCTGGGCAGGACAAGGAAACCCGACACAGGACGAGGGAACCCCAGCACCGGGCTGGGCAAGGTACTCCTTGGCTGGGCGAGACACATGGACAAGACAAGAACACAAAGTCGTAGCTTGGACAGGACAAGGTTCTTGGATTGTGGCTAGGACTGGACGAGACCCTAAAGCCTTGACTAGGTCAAGGGAGAGACAGGAAACACAGAGCCTTGGTCGAGGGAGAGACAGGAACACGGAACACAGAGCCGGGACCCCTCCTTGGAAACAGGACATAGGGCCGGGACTCATTACATAGAATGCAGAATACGACAAGACGGTTCCCAACACAAGGCAGCGGCAGATGGCGGGACCTACCTAGCGAAGGCATGGACATAAACGGTTCCCAACACTACATAGCAGCAGACGACCGGACCTACCTAGCAAAGGCGAGGACACAAAGACAGATCCCAACACAAGGTAGCAGCAAACGGCCGGACCTACCTAGTGAAGGCGTGGACTCAGAGACAATTCAAAACAACAATAGACTGTTCCTTATCTTGCTCCAGTGATGGGACTTGACAGCAGTGCAGGCCAGGGTTACAGGCAAGGCAAGGCTTCAGACACAGGTTGCAGGGGCATGGCAAGACTAAAGGAGGAAGGGGCTGAGAAGGGATTGAGACAGGGAGTGAGAACAGGAACAATCCAGCAGCCAGAGGCGGCTTCTTCTTCTTCTATTTCCGCTGTTTAGACGCACCTAGGCATATTACAGCCCTCTGCAGGATGTATAATTAATTATAGAACTTCAAGGAACTCAAATTCTCAAATATAACCTAGTCTCATATATAAACTGAATAATAAACTCTTCAATCAGATGTTGATTCTCTTGATGGCCAAACAAAGATTTGATAGAAAACCAAAATAAATTTAAGTCAGATAACCTCTTGAACAACATGCTTCTTTCAATTTTGTATCGATCACAGCTCAGCAAAACATGCTGGACTGTCTCTGGACTACCACAGTCACATAATCCAGTAGGATGCTTTCCTATTATCTTTAAATAATAGTTTAACCCACAATGCCCCAACCTAAGTCTTGTTAACTTCACCATATCTCTATGACTTAAAAGGTAACAGTCTGAGACCATTTTAATTAATGGGTGACTAGATAAATAATGCCTGCCCCTTAATTCACTTTCCCAATCCTCCTGCCACTTCTCTATACCTTTTTTTAATCCTACTTCTCAATTCTGCTCTGCCTAGGGGAACTCTAATTTCTACTTGCCTGCTCTGTAAGGAAGACTTTGCAATGCCATCCACAATTTCATTTCCCTCCACCCCAGCACGCCTAGGTATCCATGAAAATCTAACTGCACAATCCATCTTCCCTACTCTAAACAACACTAAGAGAATCTCAATAACTATGTCAGGACAAGCTTTTGATTTATTCCCTTTTATAGACTCTAAGGCAGCAGCAGAATCCAAACAGTTGATACCCTACATGGTCAAGAGTCTTCTATCCACCATAAAACCCAGAGGATTGCTAATAATCCTGTTGCAAAGACAGAAACACCATCTGAAACCCAGTGACCAATCTTAACTCCAAGTCAGTCAGAGGCTAAATCCTGAAGATATTTGTGAAGCCAGCCCAAATGAGAATCAGCTGCCTTAACAGAAACTGGGGAAAACAGGAAAACCTGGAACAAGGAACATGGACCGGACCATGAACCAGAATGCAGATTTCACGGACTGGACCATGACACAATCTTTGGGATTAGAATCACAGCAGAAGTTTCAGCCATAATTAGATTGGATGCTCACTGGCTAGGAATAAACAGTGATGTGAAAGCCTTCCCATGAAAATACGTGTGCAGATCAGTGGAAGCAGGGTGACAGGAGCATGTGCTTAAACGTGAGATCCTGGAAAACATAATGTGAAGGATGGTGCAAATCTTCACTGAGGTTTGATGAGGTGAAAAGTTGCCTGATGTTTATTTTCAGCTTGTGGAAGTAGGGTCATTTGATCAAACTATGTCCTCAGCAGCCACTCATGAGATAAGGCTTAATTTGTCAGATCTGTCTTATAAAAGACTCCAGCTCCCACTTAACTGCAGGTGAGTTAGTAAAGATCATGTCTAGGTAGGAATTTACTCATGCAATATCTTCACCACACCCTCCACAATCCAGTGGAAAGAGGGAAAATGTGATAAGTAGATGATTTTGAGCGAGGCAGAGGTGATACAGATGTATTTGACTCTTCTTACACAGAGATACATCTGTAACCCAGTCCAGTTTCATACAAACAATCAAGTCTTTTATGCAACTGCTGCAGATTGCTGAAGCCAAATCTAAGCAGGCAGAGAGAGTGGGAAGAGCGAAAACAGGTCTGGTTTGAACATGCCAGCCCCTTAAATACAAATGCCCCATTAACAAAGATTGCGGAAAACTACTGCCATTAGATAACTCCTGCAATCTGCATGCAATGACGAGTATATAGAGGTGTTATACACCACAGAAATAGCCATCCTCTACGGAAAAGACTCAAGAGCCTGTAGTTGAACAGAGATTGTTCTTCTGCTGCAGGACCTAAACTACTGATTGAACAGGCTGTAGTAACGATCAGTAATGACCAGAGTTGGGAGTATTGTTCACCATTTCACTGTTCTTTCTTTGTTGTTGTTCCTCTCTGTGCCTTGTGTCACATCAGGCGGCAACCTTTCCCTTTCTTCAGCATTCATCTGCTTTTTACGAGGCCAATATGTGAACTCGACCCTTAACCCAGCACAAATGGAAAGCATGTAAGGAGCTGGCGGGGTTCGAACCTGGGACCATTTGCCTCGAAGTCCAGTGTGGATGCAACTGCACCGCTGGCCGGCTATTTCACTGTGCTGACACCACAAAACAATGGGAAGCAGTCTGTCAGTATGACGTATATCAGTGATAATAAGCATGATTTTGATTGGTTGTTGAAGTGAACATTCATAAACTTCACAAACAAGAGAAAATCTGCAGGTGCTGGAAATCCGAGCAACACACACAAAATACTGGAGGAACTCAGCAGGTCAGGCAGCATCTATGGAAAAGAGTACAGTCGACATTTTGGACCCAAACTGTTTGGCAGGAAATCATAAATTTCATGAGTTTATTATTCCTTTCAATATACATTATGACCTTATTTATTTATCAGTTATCCACATCCAATGGTAACTTCAGTGACTGATCTTGAGCTGGCTCATTTTGTAATCCCAGTTCAGTGGGTTCGTAATACGGTGACACAATGATAACAAGATCTAGAATGTTAACTGACCTCAGCCTATTGACAGTTGTACTACTGCTTTGTTAACTAGCTTTATATTGGTCAGAAATAGAGTATGTTGAAAGCGAATTTAAATTCAAGAAAAATCCTGCAGTCTATCATTCGTAATCTATTCAGACTTTGGGCTGTGAAAACCCTTCGGTTATATTTAAACATGACCACAACTGCAATCGTGTTTGAAATGTCAGACTTTTTGTTTATTATTGTAGATTTTTCTGCACCTCCAGGATCTTCCCTTTATCTCTAACTAACTGACAGAGATATGTCTATGCTTCCATACCTTATGAAATGTCTGCAAGGTCAGAAAACTGCTATCTCACAATCTCCACTAGCAATCCTTTATATATAGTATATTAGTTCTTGCTATGTATTTAATATTGCAGTAATATTTGAGCAATATTTTAAATGCATTGTTTGATTAAGCATTCTTGTTTGTTTAAGTAATGAATTTAATTGCATTGTCTTAGTTTCCTCCCAGTTTGTCTCCTATTCATCTACCGCTGGTGCGCCAAAGTATTTTCTGGTCATATTGAAATGAGAGTTGACTTGTTATTCACTAGACTATTCCACAGTCTGTATACACACATGGTAAAGAAAATAAAATGAGTTTATCCTTGCAAGTGGAACGAGTCCTTCACCTGCTCCTACATCTCCTCCCTCACTACCATTCAGAGCCCCAAACAGTCCTTCCAGGTGAGGCGACACTTCACCTGTGAGTCTGTTGGAGGTCATATACTGTGTTCAGTGCTCCCGATGAGGCCTGATGTAGATTGCGAGACCACTTTGCCGAGCATCTACACTCTGTCCGCTAAAACAAGCGAGATCTCCCAGTGGTCACCCATTTAATTCCACTTCCCATTCCCACTCCGATATGTCTTTCCATGGCCTCCTCCACTGTCAGGATAAGGCCACACTTAGGTTGGAGGAACAACACCTTATATTCCATTTGGATAGCCTCCAACTTGATGGCATGAACATCGATTTCTCAAACTTCCAGTAATGCCTCCACGACCTCCCTTCACCATTTCCCATCCCCTTGCCCTTCTCTCATGTTATCTCCTTGCCGCCCATCACCTCCCTCTGGTGCTCCACCCCGCTTTCTTCTTTCTTCCATGGCCTTCTGTCTCTTTCACCAATCCTAGCTATTTGCTTCATCCCTCCCCCTCCACATTTCACCTATCACCTGGCATTTCTTTCTCCTTCCCCCGACCTTTCAAATCTACTCCTCAGTTTCTTTTTCTCCTGTTGTGCCAAAGAGTTTTGGCTGGAAACGTCGACTGTACTTTTTTCCATAGATGCTGCCTGGCCTGCTGAGTTCTTTCAGCATTTTTGTGTGTGTTGCTCGGACTTTCAGCATCTGCAGATTTTCTCTTGTTTGTGACTTTCTCCTTTTTTGGTCCTAATTGGCTTGTTTTTAAACTGACATTGCATTGCATGAATCATTTTGCAACCCAGCCCCTGTCCCAGATGATCAGTAATATCAGCAGGTCTCGAGGCTGTATGATGTACGTCCCATGGAGATGCACACCTATATCATTTTCATCGAGAGTCTCTACTGCATGCCCTGTATGCCTCAGGCCAAAGTTGTTGAGTTTCAATGGGATACAGTCTATTGAAGTATGTTCAACAAGCCACAATGCCAAATGTTGTCAAATACTTTCTCAAAGCTAATAAAGATATCATGCACTCTTCTCTTTGTTGCAAATGTACTACATTAGAAAAGTCTGTCCTGCTTGACTACCTCTCCGCCGTAAGCACAATCGTTCTTCTCTGTTCCGTTTCCCCACCACTTTTTACCTGTCTAATAATATCCTACTTTTCACCCTATGACCTTTGCATCTGTATTTGACAGATGCAATGAGTCCCACTACTTGTCATGCGTTCCTCTCCCCAGATACACTCAGTCTGTAATGCCCTGATTCACTCACCCTTATTACCCTCCCCTCCCTGTCCTTTGGCTCTTTCCCCATTAATCACAGTAGGAGGAGGAGGAGCTGTCTATCCACCACCTTCCTCAACTATCCAGGGCTGTAAACAACCTTTCCAGGAAAGATTCATATACACGTGTTTCAACTGTGTTAATTTATTCTGTGCTTTCAATGTAGCTTTGTCAACACTGGCTAGACTAGACAAGCACTTCACAGAACACTTGTACTCCTAGGTGTCTGGTTATATGCCATTTCAACTCCCTTTCCTATTCCCATGATCAGCTTATTCCCACTGGCAGGGTGAGGCCGAATACATATTATAAGATCAACTTCTCATTTCACCTAGATAGCATACAACTCAGTTTATTTATTGATTTATTTAGAGATACAGCAGAGAACAGGCCCTTCCAGCTAAATGAATCATGCTGCCCAGTCACTGAATTGATTAGAGAGTTTAAGGTAAAAGAACCCTTAGGGGAGAAGTGATTATAATATGATAGAATTCACCCTGAAATTTGATAAGGAGAAGCTAGAGTTAGATATATCAATATTACAGTGGAGTAAAGGGAATGACAGAGGCATAAGAGAGGAGGTGGCCAAAATTGATTGGAAAATAACACTGGCAGTGTTGACAGCAGAACAGCAATGGCTAAGGTTTTTGGAAGCAATTCTGAAGGCACAGCATATATACATCCCCAAGAGGAAGAAATATTATATAGACAAGATGACACAACCATGGCTAACAAGAGAAGTCAAAGCCAACATAAAAGCCAATGAGAGGGAATATAATAGAGCAAAGATTAATGGGAAGTTAAAGGATTGGGAAGCTTTTAAAAACCAACAGAAGGCAACTAAAAAGTCATTAAGAAGGAAAGGATGGAATATGAAAGTAAGCAAGCCAATAATATTGAAGAGGATACCAAAAGTTTCTTCAGATACATAAAGTGTAAAAGAGAGGCCAGAGTAGATATCTGAGACCACTGGAAAATGATGCTGGTGAGGTAGTAATGGGGGGCAAGAAAATAGTAGACAAACTGAATAAGTGCTTTGTATCGGCCTTCACTGTAGAAGACACCAGTAGTATGCCGGAAGTTTGAGAGTTTACAGGGATAAGAAGTGTGTCGTTGCCATTACTAGGGAGAAAGTTGTTGGGAAACTGAAAAGCCTGAAGGTAGATAAATCACCAGGACCAGATGGTATACACCCCAGCATTCTGAAAGAGATAGCTGAAGAGATTGTGGAGGCATTAGTAAGGATCTTTCAAGAACCACTAGCTTCTGAAATTGTTGTGGAAGACTGGAAAATTGCAAATGTCACTCCACTCTTCAAGAAGGGAGAGAGGCAGAGGGTAGGAAATTTTAGGCCATTTAGTGTAACCTCAGTGGTTGGGAAGATGGTAGAAACGATTGTTAAGGATGTGGTTTTGGGGTACTTTCCGACACATGATATAATAGGCCATGGTCTGCATGGTTTCCTCAAGGGAAGCCCTTGTATGACAAATTTGTTGTAATCCTTTGAAGAAATAACAAGCAGGCTAGACAGAGGAGAATTGGTTGATGCTGTGTACTTGGATTTTCAGACAGCCTTTGACAAGATGCCACACATGAGGCTTCTTAACATGTTATGAGCCCATGGTATTACAGGAAAGATACTAGCATGGATAGAACATTGGCTGATTGGCAGGAGGCAAAGAGTGGGAATAAAATGAGCCTTTTCTGGTTGGCTGCTGGTGACTAGCGGTGTTCCACAGGGGTTTGTGTTGGGACTGCTTTTTACATTATATGTCAATGACTTGGATGAGGGAATTGATGGTTTCGTTGCAAAGTTTGTGGATGATATTAAGATTAGTGGAGGGGCAGGCAGTTTTGAGGAGAACTTGGGCAGTTTAGGAGATTGGGCAAAGAAGTAGCAGATGGAATACAGAGTCAGAAAGTGTATCATCATGTAATTCGGTAGAAGAAATAAAAGAGTGGACTATTTTCTAAATGGAGAAAAAATTCAAAAATCTGAGACACAAAGGGACTTGGGAGCCTTGTGTAGGATTCCCTTAAGGTTAATTTGCAGGTTGAATCTGCAGTGAGGAAGGTAAACGTGATGTTAGCATTCATTTCAAGAGGACTAGAATATATAAGCAATGATGTAATATGTTGAGGATTTATAAAGCACTGGTGAGGCCTCACTTCGAATATTGTGAGCAGTTTTGGGATCCTTATCTTAGAAAGGATGTATTGACATTGGAGAAGGTTCAAAGGAGGTTCAGGAAAATGATTCCAGGATAGAATGGCTTGTCAAAGGAAGAGCGTTTTTCGGCTCTGTGCTTGTATTCACTAGAATTCAGAAGTATAAGGGGTGACCTAATTGAAACCGAATGAAGGTTGAAAGGTCTTGATGGACCTATGTTTCCTATGGTGGGAGAGTCTAAAACCAGAGGGTTTAGCCTCAGAATAGAGGGGTGTTCTTTTAGAACAGAGATGAGGAAGAATTTCTTTAGCCAGAGAGTGGTGAATCAGTGGAATTCATTGTCACAGGTAGCTGTGGAAGCCAAATCTTTAAGGCAGAGGTTGAAAAATTCTTGATTGGTCAGGGCATGAAAGGATATAGGGAGAAGACAGGAGATTGGGGCTGGGAGGAATAATGGATCCACCATGATGAAATGGTAGACCAGACTCAATGGACCAAATGGCTTAATTCTGCTCCTATCCCTTCTGGTCCTAACTCTATCCATAATTTACAATCACCAATTAAACTGGTATTTAGTGTGACCACCCTTTGCCTTTAAAACTGCATCAGTTCTCTTAGGTACACCGTTGTGCAGTCTGAAAAGAAAATTGGCTGATAGTTTGTTCCAAGCATCTTAGAGAACTTGCCACATTTCTTCTGCAGACTTTGGCTGTCTTGCTTGCTTCTGTCTCTCTAGGTAATCCCAGACAGCCTTGATGATGTTGAGATCAGGTTTTTGTGGAGACCATAGCATCTGAAACTATAGAAAAATCTAGGGGTGCCTTAGACTTTTGCACTGTACTCAGAGTGTGTGTGTGTGTGTGTGTGAGTATGTGCCGTCACGTATGTAAATGTGTATGCGTCCATTCAGAAATCTGAGGGTGGTATGGAAGAAACTTTCCTAAAACACTGAGTGTGTGTCTTCAGGCTCCTTGATGGCAGCAATGAGAGGAGGGCATGGAGGTCGTTGATGATGGATGTTGGCTTTTTGAAGCATTGCCATTTGAAGATTTCCTCTACCCAGGGGATGCTAGTGCTCATAATGGAGCTGGCCGCGTTTTCAACTTCCTGAAACTTTTTCTGAGCTGATCTATCGTCACTTCCTCGCCACCATCTGAGATTCTGCCAACGATAGTGGTGTCATCGACAAATTTATAGTTGATGTTTAATCTGTGCCTAGTCACACAGGGGTGGGTGTAGAGAGAGTAGAGTAGTTGGTTAAGCGCACATCTTTGAGGTGCGGCAGCTTTGATTTTCCGCGAGGAGGAGATCTTATTTCCGATCTAGCTACCTATCAGCCAGCAGCTGCTGTCTCCCAGCTCAAAACTCCTCCACCTACCCTACTTCTTGTCTCCATTTTCCTTTCATCACCTGGTTCCATCTGTTGCTTGTCAGTCCCTCACTCTGAACCCTTAATTCTGACCTGTAGCCCCACACTCAGTTCTGATGCAGGATCCTGACATTAAACATCAACTATCCCTGTTGCCTCTGAAGATGCTTCTTCACCTACCAGTCCCTGCAAATTTTGCAGCATTTCCAATGCCTTTCTCTTAGCAAACCTTTGGAGTCAATGGAAGACTTATTCAATTGTCATCAACATTGCGGTGGAGGAAACTCAGCAACGCCTTGTGTTCTGTTCTCTGACAGTGGGGCTCTTCCCCAGCACTGCAGTGGCATGAATTGCGATTTTGTTCTCAAAAGAGAAGCTACAGCATCTAATAACTGGGAACCAAGAGTTGTTCTATTTCCTAAAGCTGCCTCTGGCAGGTTCTATGGCAAAAATAATTAGTACGAAAATTAATTAACAATTATTAGCTCATTTATGGACTTGCAAAATGCATTTAATAAGGTGTTGCAAAATAGGCTTGGGGATTGATATTGAAGGCCGTGGAATAAGACTGTATCAGCATGGATAGAGAATTGAGTAACAGGACACATGAATCGTTACTTTTGGATGAAAGTCTATGGATTTCTCCAGGGTGTGTTACAAGATGCACTTAATTTCTTGTGTATTATGTGTTGGGCTTGAGCATATATAGAGCTTCATTTCCAAATTTATAGAAAATTAGAGTAATTAGTTTAGTATTGTCACATGTACAGAGACACAGTGTAAATCTTTGTTTTGCATGCCATAGGTACAGATTATTCTAAAACAAACTGGTACAAGGGAGAAAGGATCAAAGTTCCGGGTATGCAGTTTGTGAAGTGGACAGTAGTTTGATTGAACTCTTTTGATGTAGTGCTTTTTTCTTTAGCGTTTTCATTCGTTCTTGTTGCTGTTTGCGCAATTTGTTTTTTGCACGTGGGGTGGAGGTCGATGTTCTTGATGACATTTATGTCACGCTTTTTCTGTGTGGGGGACAATGTTGCCACTTGCATGATTTGTTTATTTTTGCACATGGGGGCGGTTGATGTTTTTCTTTGAGTGGGTTTGTGGTTCATATTATTTTGTGGCTGTCTGTGAAGGAGACAAATCTCAGGGTTGTATATTGCATACCTACTTTGATAATAAATGCACTTTGAGCTTTGAACTTTGAAACAGCAATAACAAACTGCAGAATAGAGGGTTACACTTGTAATTAGAGAAAGTGCAGTGCAGGAAGTCAAGGTGCAAGGGCCATGGTCATGGCAGAGTAGATTGAGAGAGCAAGAGTTCATTTTTATCGTACTAAATGTCTCTTCAAAAGTGATTGTAGCAGTAGGTTAGAAGCTGTTTACAAGCTTTTGTATCTCATTTAAAAATTTTTGTATCTCATAGTAAAATTGTGAGGAGGATAGTAATGGATCTCATAGGGAATAGCGGAGCATATAGTGATATATGAGGAGATGATGATAGAAACTTAAATGATAGTTTTGCTGGGAAGAATGAGAAGATCTATAAATATTGTTATGTTTTGTAACTCCAGAAACTAATTGAAAGAAAAACATGGGAGCCAGAAAATGTGTCTACTTGGATTTTATTTTCCTTTTCTTTAGCAAGGCACATGCATATGAAATGGTGGTATAATGATATTTGCCATTCACGTACAACTCATGATGAGTTATGCAAACAAATAAAAAATGCTTAAGCAATATATTTAAAATATTACTCAAATATTATAAACACTATACTCCGCTCTGCTTAGCTATAAACTCCAAATCAATATAGAATGCGACTCAAGTCAATATGTAAATATGTAATGTATTGCTCTCTAGTCATATATTACAAAATTCTGTAAAGCGAAGATGCTGTCAAAAATAATGAAATGAAAAGTTTCTAATCCCAGGCAGCCTAAATGATATTGAGATCAGGGCTCTGTGGAGGTCATACCATCTGTTGAAGAACTCCTTGTTCTTCTTTTTACTGAAGATTTATTTTTACTTTATGAACTTTGCCATGTCTTTGAGGTCATTGCCCTGCTACAGAACGAAGTTGGGACTGATCAGACACCTCGCTGATGGTATTGCATGACGGATAGGAATCTGCTTGTACTTCTCAGCATTGAGGACTTCTTTAATTCTGACCAGGTCACCAACTCCATTTGCAAAACTGCGCCCCAAAGCTGCAGGAACATCCGCCGTGCTTTACAGTTGGCTGCAGGCGCTCATCCATGTAGCACTCTCCAGCTCTTCTACGGAAAAACTGCCTCCTGTTTGAACCAAAAATGTCAAATTTTGACTCCTCCGTCCAAAACACTTGTTGCCATTGTTCAGCACTCTGGTCCCTGCATCTTTGTGCGTAGGTGAATCTCTTGGCTTTGTAACCACCAGAGGAATGACTTTTTGGCAACATCTCTTCCATGAAGACTGCTTCTGACAAGACTTCTCTGGACTGCAGAGGAGTATACTTGGGTTCCAATGGTTTCTATCAGTTTAAGTTGATAGCTGTGTTGGACTTCTGATTTAGAAGAGACATAAATTTGATGTGTCTCTCGTCTGCTGCACTCAGTTTCTGTGGCCGAGTATTGCATTTCTGGTCCTCAACTTGCCCATTTCTCTGTGTTTCTTCAGAAAAGCTTGGATGGCACATCTTAAAACTCCTGTCTGCCATGAAATTTCTGCTTGGGAGCGACCTTGCTGATGCAGAATGACTTACCTTGTGTCTTGTTGCTATGCTCACTCTTGCCATGGTGTAAGAATTGAAGATTTAAAGATTAAACTGTCACACCTGCTACACCCTCACCTTTTAGTTTGGTTGTTCTTTGCCAGTTTAATTCCTTCTGTACCCTTTTCTGTTTCAGTTAGTCAGTTTTGTTCATTCAACTCATTATGTCATTGATCATTAGCATCCTGTTTGTTATCTTTGTTTAATTATGCATTGGGCTGTATACCTACAGTACAAAGTAATCAACTTTGTATTTAAAAGTCAGTCCATTGCTTAATAAGTTGGTCTAATGATTTAATTGCTGTGGAAGATCTCTTACTGTTGTATGATAATGTCATTCCTGACACAAGGCAGGGTCAGTCTGCTTAGCAGGTGAAACCTGTGACTGTGAAACAATCTCATTTTCTGGGGCTTCCTCTGTGGTGGTTGTAGGATAAAGCCTGATTTATACTTCTGTGTCAACGCGAACCCTACACAAAGCCGACGCAGATCCCGACGCCAGAGCCTGCGATGCTGCGACATGCACCTCTCCCAAAATGTCGCAGCAACGCAGAACGCAAGAGCTGTGATTGGTCCGCTTGGTAGCATCACATTTCATCCTACACTGCAATATCTTCCCATTGAGCGACTGAAGGGCAGGGAAGGAACTCTGGCTGCAATGCTTTCCATAAGGCTTTACAGACCTCCGAAATTATGGAGGACACATTTCGCTTTTATGAAAAAAGACGCTCGCTTCTGGTTTACCCCGAGAAAGACTACCATGACCATAAGGCCTTGCGCGGGCAGGTGTATACGCATGCATGATGTGCACGAATTGCAGAGTGACGCAGACACATCAATGCACAAGTATAAATGCTCACAACGCGCGTAAGTCACTTGCGTAGGTTACGGCATCGAGTTAATGCAGAAGTATAAATCAGGCTTAACTCTGAGACAGCAGGATAATTTTGATAGCTCTGGACATTAGTTGTCTCCAACAATTGATTCTGCTGTCCTCAACTGGTTGATGTATCATCTCCAGATGACATCAGGATGCAATCTCAACTGTGTATTAGAATTCTGTCTTTCCAAGAACCCACTTTTGATCACCTCTGTAGTCCCTCGCCAAGACTGCCTGTCCAGGAATGAAACATCAAACCTCCTTGCTTCAGAAGCCCTCAATTTGTCTCAGCTGTTTGTCCTGCATATTCCTTCTGAGATTGGGTTTCAGGAGATCCAAGAACTCAGGCCCAGCATAGCTGGTGAGCTGTTGGTTGTGGAGTGTGCTGCATTGTGATACACAAGGAGGAAATTGGTGAGCTTCTGATTCAGTGCCAGTGTAGTGTGTTCTGCTGACATTGCTCACAGTGCATTCTTTAGCCTCTGGACAAACATTTCCAACAAGCCATTTGTAGCTGGGTAGTACAGTGCAGGAGTAATATGTCTTATTCCATTTATTTTAAGGAATGACTGAAATAGTTCTTCAACAAACTGTGGTCCATTGTCACTGACTAAGTGTTCTGGAACACCAGTCCTTGAGAAGAGGCATCTCGACACATCAAGTTTGTGAGACTGTAGTGGAGTCTACTGGGGACATTTCGGACCACTTTGTAGCTGCATCCACTACCAAGAAATTTGTGCCCATGAATAGTTCAGCAAAATCCATATGAATCCTCTACCAAGGCAGTGCCAAGGATGCTGCTGTTGGCATCCTAAGCAGCACATGGCAAGCTGTTCAAAATGCCTATCTATCCCAGACTATCAGACAAAGCTTCAAGTCAATGTTTTCATTTTGACTGCACCTCGATGACCGGCATGTAGCTCTTCCAACACTTCAACCTTCAGCGTGGGTGGTAGAACAACTCTCAGTTCTCACATAAGGCAACCTCTGTTAAGAGTAAGTCAATCCTGGTGCTGGTATAAAAGGCGGAATTGGAATTTCTGCTGCACATTTCAGCCATTTTGATTTGTCATGTAGACTTGAGAGAGTGGTTGGTTTTTTCTCGGTTTCCTTTGGATCATCTTTGGATCATTTGGACTTGAGAAACTCAGTTACAGAGAAAGGTTGAATAGGTTAGGACTTTATTCCCTGGAGCGTAGAAGAATGAGGGGAGATCTCATAGAGGTATATAAAACTATGATGGGTATAGATAGAGTGACTGCAAGCAGGCTTTTTCCACTGAGGCAAGGGGAGGAAAAAACCAGAGGACATGGGTTAAGGGTGAGGGGGGAAACGTTTAAAGGGAACATTAGGGGGGGCTTCTTCACACAGAGACTGGTGGGAGTATGGAATGAGCTGCCAGAAGAGGTGGTAAATGCAGGTTCTTTTTTAACATTTAAGAATAAATTGGACAGATACATGGATGGGAGGTGTATGGAGGGATATGGTCCGTGTGCAGGTCAGTGGGACTAGGCAGAAAATGGTTCGGCACAGCCAAGAAGGGCCAAAAGACCTGTTTCTGTGCTGTAGTTTCTATGGTTCTATGGTTCTATCTCTGCCATAAAAGAAAGACTTCTGGTTTGCATTGGGCAGAATGCATCAAGAGGAGTGTCCTCTTTTGGCATTTCCTTTTCCAAGGGTAAATGGGACAATCCATCTGCATTTCCATGATTTGTCCGCTTGAATTCGATCTCCTAATTGTGTTGCCAAGGAAACAGAGCCCATCTTGGTATTTGTGCTGCTGCTGTTTGTGGAGCACCTTTCTGTGGACTGAAAATGGACACTGGTGATTGATCAGTAATGTGGTTAAGCTCTCTCTTATAGAGATACTGGTTGAAATGTTTTACACCCCTAAACAAACTCAAAGCCTTTCTCTCAATCTGTGCATATTTTTTCTCTGCAGTGATAAGGGAATGTGAAGCAAAGGCTATGGGGCATTCACTTCCATCATTCATGACATGTGACATGACTGCAACTATTCTATATGGCAAAGCATTACAGGCAAGCATCACTGGAAGATGTGGATCATTATCTATGAATACAGTGCCTGACAACACCATTTTCCTTACCTTTTGGAAAACCACCTCAAACTGCTATGTCCATTGCCATTTCTTCCTTATCTGTAGTAATGAGTTCAAGAACTGGAGTGCAGTATCCAGGTTTGTCAGGTACCTGTCATAGTAGCTAACAAATCCTAAAAATGACTGCAACGGTAACATCCACCACTGCTTGAATTTTCTCAGCACACTTGTGTAATTTTTATGCATCAGTGATGTGACCACAGTAAGTGATGCTTGGTTTAAAGAATTCACACTTGTTATGTTATGCTCTGCTCTGAGGCCATAATCTTCTAATCTTATTAACACTATCTCGAGTTTTTGGAGATGTTCTTTGTTATCCTCACTGGGAACAATGATGTCATCCAGGTAACATTGAGTGGCTGGGCAGCCTCGCAGCACCTGGTCCATAGCTTTCTGCCAGAGTGAAGGTGCAGGTGCTACTCCAAAAATAAGCCTATCATATTGATAACGCCCTTTGTGAGTGTTTATGGTGAGAAGCACTTTGGACTCTTCTTCCATCTTCATCTGCAGATGGGCCTCAGCTAAGTCCACTTGGCTGAAGTGTTTCCCCCCCAGAAAGTTTGCAAAGATATCCTTTATCCTGGGTAGAGGGTATTGATCTACTTTCAGTGTTGGGTTGATGATGACCTTAAAATCATCACACATCTGACACACCCATTCTTTTTGGCAACTGGGACCACTGACATTGCCCATGAACTTCACTCAACCTTGGAAAGAATTCCTTCAGCCTCCATGTGATATAGCACACTGGCTGCTTTATCATGGATGGTTGAACTTGGGCATGACATTTTCATTTAACACTATTTTACTCTTGATATGGTTGAGTTTTCCAATGCCTTCCTAGAACACTGCTGTGGCATCATCCAGAAACTTTCTTAATTTGCTTGCAGTTACAGGGGATGTGGCATGCTAAAGGTGGATGGATGTGCAATCAAGTTGTTGCCTCAGCCAATCACGGTCCTACGATACTGGTCCTCCTGTTTTTACCACATACAAGCCCAATGTGCCTTGTTGGTTGTTGTATTTTACAATTACGAATGTCATTCCCACAAGAGTTATCTTTTCTTCAGTATTGGTTCTTAATTGGGTATCTGCTGGGCTCAGTTCAGTATCTTTGAAATGCTGATCAAACTCACTTTGTGAATATCTGAAACAGCCAAGTCAGTGTCCAATTCATTTTAATTAATTTGCCATTCACTTCTGGTCTAAGTCATATTGCTTATTTTCTGTTAGTTTCCATGTTGTACATCTCAAGGCTACTCAGTCCTGTGTCATTCTCATCATTCTCAGATATTTCATCAACAGCGTGCATATTAGTGCTCTTTTGAAAATGCAAATTGAATTTTCGTCTTTTTCTCTTCCCTATGCAGTCCATTTGTTTTTGTCTGCCTGACATGCTCTTTGTATGTGTCCTACTTTGCTGCATTTTCTGTAAGTTTCACTTTTAAACCTATGTTGGTATATCATCCCTGCCACAATGATAATACAATCTGTGGGCAAGGATGGATTCTGTTTAGATGTTGCAGTTTTGTTTATGCTCGCTATCATTCCTGACTGTAACTCAATTGCATCTCTGGCTGCTTTTTCCATTGACACAGTGATTTCAACCGTTCTTTTAAATTTGAGTTGCGCTCATAGGAGCCCTTTTTGAGTGTTTTCTTGTAAGACTCCACAAACTAAACAATCTCTCAGAGAATCATTATGTGTCAGCATGATGGCTTTGTGGCCAAGTTTGCAGATGATAGAGAGACAAGTGGAGGGGCAGGTATTGTTGAAGAAGCAGGGGGTCTGCGGAAGGACTTAGACAGATTAAGGGAATGGGCAAAGAAGTGGCAAATGGAATATACTGTTGTTCAATGGTTACTTATTATGAAAGTATGTATGATGTATACAGTACAATCTGCTTTCTTGCAGGCAGCCACAAAACAATAAAACACAATAGAACCCATTTAAAAAAAACTCAACAAAACTGTCAAACACCCAATATGCATAAAAGCCAGCCCCAGCGATGGCTGCTATTGCTATACTTGTGCTCTTTAGTCTGATTCGCTGAGTCCACCAGGAGATGGCAAAAGTGGCAGATCATTTAGGTGGTTCAAAAGAACAACCTTAAAAGGAAAATTACAAGCTGCAGATTGCAGCAATCACAGTTAAGAAGAAGTATATCTACTGCAGTATCATGTTGTTTTGTGAACTGTTTGCAAGATGTCACCATTGGTCGCTGGCACCATCTTGCTAATCTTACTAATACTGTATAGTTTTGAGAAGTGTATAGTTTCACACTTTGGTAGAAGGAATAAAGGGATAGACTATCTTCTAAATGTAAAAAAAAAGTCAGAAATCAAAAAGAGACTTGTGCGTCCTGATGCAGGATTTCCTAAAGCTTAACTTACAAATTCAGTAAGTGATAAGGAAGGCAAATGCAATGTTAGCATTCATTTTTAGAAGTCTGGAATATTAAAGCAAGGATGTAATGCTGGGGCTTTGTAAGGCATTGGTCTGCTCAGACTTGGATGACTGTGAACAGTTTTGAACCCTTTATCTTAGAAAGGGTGTGCTGGCATTGAAGATGGTCTAGAGGAGGTTCAAGGAAATTATTCTGGGAATGAAAGGGTTAATGCACAAGAAGCATTTGGTGGCTCTGGGCCTATACTTGCTGGAGAAGATTGAGAGGGGATGTCCTTGTAACCTATCAAAAGGCCTAGATATGGTGAGGATGTTTCTTCTAGAAGAGTCTAGGACCAGAGGACACGGCCTCAGAATAGTGATATGTCCCTTTGGAACGGAGATGAAGAGGAAGTTCTTTAGCCAGAGCGTGGAGAATCTGTGGAATTCATTACCACAAACAGCTGTGGAGGCCAGGTCATTGGATATATTTAAAGTGGAGCTTGTTAAATTCTTGATTAGTAAGGATGTCAAAGGTTACGGGGAGAAGGCAGGGGAATGGGTTTGAGAGGGACAATAAATCAGCCATAATAGAATGGTGGAGCAGATTTAATGGGCTGAATGGCCTAATTCTGCTCTTATGTCTTATGGTCTTATTGTTTAATATTGGCATTGTCTTTAAATGACACAATCAATTTGATTTATTTAACCACATTTTATTGTGTAACTGATTGTAGTTTGCCAAAACACAATGGGCACTCTAAATACCACTGGACAAGAAAATGCTTAATTCTTTTTCAAGCGCATGTTCTTTGAGGTATACGGTTACAGCATCCTCTTCAACTGATGCTGATGGAACAGGGTGACCTGTTGTTTCCATCCCTGGAATCAGCGAGAAGGAGCTGCCTATTGAATGGTGTAATTTCACTGGACGGCAAATGTTTTTGGAAGTGGTGCTTCTTCAGAAATGTTTTGTAGTTATAATAAACTGCTTGAAGCTTAACACATATAATTTCATACTACTTGTATCACATAGGAATTTGGAGGAACAAGAAATTAAATTTTATTGGATATAATGCATTTTATTTCATAATAGTGCTGATGCTTTGCAGTTGTTCAACGAAGCCAGAAGTGTTTAGTTGATGATTTTAATTTTAACTCAGTGTCTGAGGTTTCTTTCTTAAGTGTCCAATAATAATCAGCCAACATTGATGGATTCCAGTTGCCCTGATACTGTTTCTCCATGGCCACAATGTTCTTTCATCATGTTCATCACTGACACTGCCAAGATTTGCAGGGAGGAAGTCTAAATGGGAATGCAGAAAATGAATCTTCAGTGACATGTTGCACTTCATGGTTTTGTATGCTTGAAGCATGTTGTCAACCAGCTGCTCGTAGTTTGGTGCTCTGTAGCTGCCAAGAAAATTTTCAACAACATCCTTGAGTGCCTTCCATGCAATTTTCTCCAGTCTCACTAGAAGATCTTTGAATTGCCTGTCATTGACCTTTTTGATTTGTGGACCAACAAAAATGCCTTCCTTAAAATTGGCATCAGTATTTCTGGGAAATAACTATCTCAAATATCGAGATTCTTTACAGAAATTTCGTCCTTGCAGTCTTGAGCCCAGTAATGCTGCTTTTGCCTTTGACAAACCCAGGTTTCTGACCAGGTCATTTAACTCATAATGAGTTACCAGATGAGGCTCACTTGACATAAAGAGTTCAACATCTGTATAAGTATCAATGTCCTTTTCCATTCCTAGATCATGCACCATGGCATCTTTGTTTGCCTCCTCTAGACTCCATGTATTTGATAGCTTTGGTACGAGAAACCTATCGTCATGCAGCACTGGTCTCATGGCTGAAGGCAGGTTGGGGTATTCAATGGATTTCTTGTTTTCAGCAGAAAATCACAGAAGTAGCAGTCTGCCACAGGATCCTTCTGCTCTCACCATATCATCGGGATGTGAACATCATTGACTTCTGAGCACCTCTGAGCCAAGCTCTACGATGACAGTGCATGTTGTGCAACAAATGTGAAGAACCCAGGCTCTGTCCTGATCGTCAATTTTACATCCGAAGTAGAGCTCGAAGGCTTTCTTAAGATTTCGTCTTTGAGATTTAAACATATACTCGCCACAAATATAACGAGGTATTGCAGCTGTTGCAACATTGGTTAGATATGTTATCACAAGTACTCCTGAAAATACAATCTCCTTATAATAATGAAAACACACAATATGCTCTTCACATCAACATGATCGCAAATCGATATACATACAAAAGCAATGTATAGAACGGTGTGTACGTGTGATGTTTTTATAGCCTTTCTAAAATGTGCCCTGCCATGCAGCATCCGCCCTGCCTAAGCATGCCCAGGTAAGCCTGGACAAGAAGGAAACCTCCTAGCTTACATTGTGGGCAATATTTTAATTGACTTGAATTGTGAATAGAAAAAAAAACAGTTGAATTGAATTGACCTTAATACTTACATCCTACACATACATGAGGAATAAATATCTTTACATTATGTGTAAAGACATGAAAGAAAAGGAGGTGGGGTGGCGTTGCTGGTTAAAGATGAGATTAACGCAATAGAAAGGAAGGACATAAGCTGAGAAGATGTGGAATCGATATGGGTAGAGCTGCATAACACTAAGGGGCAGAAAACGCTGGTGGGAGTTGTGTACAGGCCACCTAACAGTAGTAGTGAGGTCGGAGATGGTATTAAAGAGGAAATTAGAAATGTGTGCAATAAAGGAACAGCAGTTATAATGGGTGACTTCAATCTACATGTAGATTGGGTGAACCAAATTGGTAAAGGTGCTGAGGAAGAGGATTTCTTGGAATGTATGCGGGATGGTTTTTTGAACCAACATGTCGAGGAACCAACTAGAGAGCAGGCTATTCTGGACTGGGTTTTGAGCAATGAGGAAGGGTTAATTAGCAATCTTGTCGTGAGAGGCCCCTTGGGTAAGAGTGACCATAATATGGTGGAATTCTTCATTAAGATGGAGAGTGACATAGTTAATTCAGAAACAAAGGTTCTGAACTTAAAGAGGGGTAACTTTGAAGGTATGAGACGTGAATTAGCTAAGATAGACTGGCAAATGACACTTAAAGGATTGACGGTCGATATGCAATGGCAAGCATTTAAGGATTGCATGGATGAACTACAACAATTGTTCATCCCAGTTTGGCAAAAGAATAAATCAAGGAAGGTAGTGCACCCGTGGCTGACAAGAGAAATTAGGGATAGTATCAATTCCAAAGAAGAAGCATACAAATTAGCCAGAGAAAGTGGCTCGCCTGAGGACTGGGAGAAATTCAGAGTTCAGCAGAGGAGGACAAAGGGCTTAATTAGGAACGGGAAAAAAGGTTATGAGAGAAAACTGGCAGGGAACATAAAAACTGACTGTAAAAGCTTTTATAGATATGTAAAAAGGAAAAGACTGGTAAAGACAAATGTAGGTCCCCTACAGACAGAAACAAGTGAATTGATTATGGGGAGCAAGGACATGGCAGACCAATTGAATAATTACTTTGGTTCTGTCTTCACTAAGGAGGACATAAATAATCTTCCAGAAATAGTAGGGGACAGAGGGTCCAGTGAGATGGAGAAACTGAGCAAAATACATGTTAGTAGGGAAGTGGTGTTGGGTAAATTGAAGGGATTAAAGGCAGATAAATCCCCAGGGCCAGATGGTCTGCATCCCAGAGTGCTTAAGGAAGTAGCCCAAGAAATAATGGATGCATTAGTGATAATTTTTCAAAACTCGTTAGATTCTGGACTAGTTCCTGAGGATTGGAGGGTGGCTAATGTAACCCCACTTTTTAAAAAAGGAGGAAGAGAGAAACCGGAGAATTATAGACCGGTTAGCCTAACGTCGGTGGTGGGGAAACTGCTGGAGTCAGTTATCAAAGACGTGATAACAGCACATTTGGAATGCGGTGAAATCATCGGACAAAGTCAGCATGGATGAGGGAATTAAATGCAGCATCTCCAAGTTTGCGGATGACACGAAGATGGGCGGCAGTGTTAGCTGTGAGGAGGATGCTAAGAGGATGCAGGGTGACTTGGATAGGTTGGGTGAGTGGGCAAATTCATGGCAGATGCAATTTAATGTGGATAAATGTGAAGTTATCCACTTTGGTGGCAAAAATAGGAAAGCAGATTATTATCTGAATGGTGGCCGATTAGGAAAAGGGGAGGTGCAATGAGACCTGGGTGTCATTATACACCAGTCATTGAAAGTGGGCATGCAGGTACAGCAGGCGGTGAAAAAGACAAATGGTATGCTGGCATTTATAGCAAGAGGATTCGAGTACAGGAGCAGGGAGGTACTACTGCAGTTGTACAAGGCCTTGGTGAGACCACACCTGGAGTATTGTGTGCAGTTTTGGTCCCCTAATCTGAGGAAAGACATACTTGCCATAGAGGGAGTACAAAGAAGGTTCACCAGATTGATTCCTGGGATGGCAGGACTTTCATATGAAGAAAGACTGGATGAACTGGGCTTGTACTCATTGGAATTTAGAAGATTGAGGGGGGATCTGATTGAAACGTATAAGATCCTAAAGGGATTGGACAGGCTAGATGCAGGAAGATTGTTCCTGATGTTGGGGAAGTCCAGAACGAGGGGTCACAGTTTGAGGATAAAGGGGAAGCCTTTTAGGACTGAGATTAGGAAAAACTTCTTCACACAGAGAGTGGTGAATCTGTGGAATTCTCTGCCACAGGAAACAGTTGAGGCCAGTTCATTGGATATATTTAAGAGGGAGTTAGATATGGCCCTTGTGGCTAAAGGGATCAGGGGGTATGGAGGGAAGGCTGGTACAGGGTTCTGAGTTGGATGATCAGCCATTATCATAATAAATGGCGGTGCAGGCTCGAAGGGCCGAATGGCCTACCCCTGCACCTATTTTCTATGTTTCTATGTCTCCATCTAAATGCGTAATGTGCAATTTATAGTAATTTATAGTAATGTATGTACAACAGGACAGTCAATGTAACATAAAAATACAGTTGCGTCAGCATGAATTAAGTAGCCTGATGGCCTATTGGAAGAAGCTATCCCTGGCTTTTATGCTGCAGTACCATTTCCCGGATGGTAGCAGCTGGAATAGTTTGTGGTTGGGGTGACTCGGGCCCCCAGTGATCCTTCGGGTCCTTTTTACACACCTGTCTTTGTGAATGTCCTGAATAGTGGGAAGTTCACATCTACAGATGCGCTGGGCTGTCCGCACCACTCTCTGCAGAGTCCTGTGATTGAGGGAAGTACAGTTCCCATACCAGGCAGTGATGAAGCCAGTCAGGATGCTCTCAATTAAGCAGTTTCAAAAAATGGTGCCTGATAGGGAATTTTAATGGTGATTTTCATGATCAACAGCCTAAAATCCATAAAGTATACCCAAAAGTATTCAGGAAGCAAAATCTCTGTTGTCTACTGTTGTCAGTGATCTTCGCTGTGCTGGAAAAATATTCAAGTCATTAATTCTTAGACATGACTCTGAAAGGAGCAAATAATTTGAATTTTTAATCCACATCCTTTTTGTTGCCCATACCTCACTAGTGCAACAGCTGTCCTGTGAGATTGGGGGTGTAGTTGGGTTGAAGTAATGGGAAAAATTTGGGACCCAGAAGATGAGGGAGTAATCATCGAGGAACAACAGGAACAATGTGAGTGCCGAGGTCAGGGCAAGTCATGATTCAAGTAATTGGCTGTTTTAGTGCTAGCGAGGTGGGGTTTGGTGGTTGTTGCAAGGTCAGGTACGTAATCCCAGAGCTCCCAGGCCAGGAATATTGAACTGGTCACGGACCAACGAGGCACAGGGGTTTCTCCAAGGCAAGTGGTCCAAGTTTCCGTATAATGTTGCTGAAGGAGAGTCACACAGAGAAAAGCAGACACCCCCTCCCCCATTCCATGCACTCTTGGTATGGAATTTTATTTGGAACTGCCAGGGTATTTCATGAAAGAAACAGCCAGTCAAAATATGCAATTAATGTCATTTAACATTCAACTAGTTGCACACGTGACAAATTCTAGGTTAAATCTACTTTATAAAAATTGTAACCATTGAAACATTTTCAGGTCATAGGGCCTTTCTAAATGGAGAATGATCATATTTGCAAGCTTGAAATTCTCAAATAGTCATTTAACAACACAACCAAGGATCCTTATGCTACAGGAGAGGACATGATAAAACATGGTCTCAAAGCAATTTAGAAGTATTATTTCTATCAGAATTTTCTACTAAATTGGAGATGCAGGAATGAGAGTACAAGTGTTGAGAAAACCAGATCTGGAACCAGGCAAATTGTGTTACATCCCACGAGTCCCCAGAGCTGTTGAAAGCCAATGCTGGTATATTGAATGGCAAACCACACATTCTGCACAGGTACTCAGTGTAAGAGGCAAAGAACAGTAATAGTTGAAAGATTGCAAACAGCTTGAATAACAGGGTAGATGCCAGCTTACAGGAAGGAATAACAAAAATGTAAAATAAATACTTTTAATCCCCATGCAGAAGGATGAGACTTAATAGAAAGCGAATTTATGGTTGTGAAGGGACTAGCCCTGTTCTCAGTTACAGAAATTGACAGCAGTTATGTGGGCTGTGTGTAACTATGTGGTGAGGCAGGGGTGTGGAACATGGTAACAGTGCAGAAGAGGACTAGTACTCAAAACAAATTTGTTCTACTATGTGGAAAGAATGGAAGGGTTGTTTTAGGTATCCTAACTGGTTGCATCATGGCCTGGTATACAAACAGAACAGGAACAGAAGACTACATAACAAGATGGATACAGCCCAGTCCATCACAGGCAAACTCCTTCCCACCATTGAAAATACTTAAATGAAGCACTGCCACAAGAAAGCAGCATCCATCATCTAGGACTCCCATCATCCAGGCCATGCTCTCTTCTTGTGACTATCATTGGGCAGAAGGTACAGGAATCTTAGGTCCCACACTAACATGTTCAGGAACAGTTATTAACCTACAGCCATCAGACTCCTGAACTTCACCCACCACAACTCTGAACTGATTCCACAACCTATAGACTTGCTTTTAAGATTCTGAATGCTCATGTTCTCAGTATTTTTTTATTTGCACAATTTATCTTTTGTACATTGGTTGTTTGTTGGACTTTATGTGTTGTTTTTCATAAATTCTATTGTGCTTTATTTTATAAATTAAGACCAGAAGATATATGAACAGAAGTAGGCCATTCAGCCCATTGAGTCTGCTCCGCCATTCAATCATGGGCTGATCCAATTTTTCCAGTCATCCTCACTCCTCTGCCTTCTCCCCATACCCTTTGATGCTCTGGCTAATCAAGATCCTATGTATCTCTGTCTTAAATGCACCCAATGACTTGGCCTCTACAGCCGCTTGTGGCAACAAATTCCTCAGATTTACCACCCTCTGATTAAAGTCATTTCTCTGCAAGTCTGTTGTTAATGGACATTCATCAATCCTGAAGTCGTGACCTGAAGTCGTGCCCTCTTGTCCTAGACTCCCCAACTATGGGAAATAACTTTGTCATATCTAAGCTGTTCAGGCCTTTTAATATTCGGAATGTTTCTATGAGATCCCCCCTTATTCTCCTGAACTCCAGGGAATACAGCCCAAGAGCTGCCAGATGTTCCTCATACAGTAACACTTTCATTCCTGGAACCATTTTCATGAATCTTCTCTGAACCCTCTCCAATGTCAGTATATCCTTTCTAAAATAGGGAGGGAACGTCGACTAAGACCATGAGAGGCCTGCGTCGCGCATTTTCATGCCTTACAAGGCGCAGATTGGAAGTCTGTGTGGGGCGCCACTCCTCACACAGACACTAGAGCAATGTGTGGTTAAGTGCTTTGCTCAAGGATACAAACACACTGCCACAGCTGAGGCTCGAACTAGCGACCTTCAGATCACTAGACGAACGCCTTAACCACTTGGCCACGTGCCCAACACAAATAAGGAGCCCAAAACTGCACACAATACCCCAAGCACGGTCTCACGAGTGCCTTACAGAGCCTCAACATCACATCCCTGCTCTTATATTCTATACCTCTAGAAATGACTGTCAACATTGCATTCGTCTTCTTCACCACTGACTCATCCTGGAGGTTAACCTTTAGGGTATCCTGGACAAGGACTACCAAGTCACTTTGCAACTTTGTCATTTTGAATTCTCTCCCCTTCTAAGTAATAGACAGCCCGTTTATTTCTTCCACCAAAGTACATGACCATACACTTTCCAACATTGGATTTCATTTGCCACTTCTTCAGCCATTCCCCTAAACTACCTAAGTCTCTCAGTAGGCTGTCTGTTTCTTCAACACTACCTGCTGCTTCACCTACCTTTGTATCTTTGGCAAATTTAGCCATAATCCCATTACTCCCATAGTCCAAATCATTAACATACATCGTAAAAAGCAGCAGTCCCTACACCGACCCCTGTGGAACTCTACTGGTAACTGGCAGCCAACCAGAATAGGATCCCTTTATTCCCACTCTCTGTTTTCTGCCGACCAGCCAATGCTCCACCCAGGCTAGTAACTTCCCTGTAATTCCATGGGTTCTTATCTTGCTAAGCAGCCTCATGTATGGCACCTTATCAAAGGCCTTCTGAAAATCCAAGTACACCACATCTACTGCATCTCCTTTGTCTACCTTGCTTGTAATTTCCTCAAAAAATTGCAGTAGGTTAGTCAGGCAGGATTTTCCTTTCAGGAAACCACGCTGGCTTTGGCCTATCATGTCACGTGCCTCCAGATATTCCATAATCTCATCCCTAATAATCGATTCCAACAACTTCCCAACCACTGATGTCATGCTAACAGGTCTATAGTTTCCTTTCTGCTGCCTCCCACCCTTCTTAAATAGCGGAGTAACATTTGCAATTTTCCAGTCATCTGGTACAATGCCAAAATCTATTGATTCTTGAAAGATCATTGTTAATGCCTCTGCAATCTCTGCAGCTGCCTCCTTCAGAACCTAAGGCTGCATTTCATCAGGTCCAGGAGATTTATCCACCCTCAGACCATTAAGCTTCTTGAGCAGCTTCTCAGTCACAATTTTCACTGCACATTCACTTCCCTGACACTCTTGAACGTCCAGTATACTGCAGATGTCTTCCACTGTGAAGACTGATGCAAAATATGCATTCAGTTCCTCTGCCATCTCTGCATCTCTCATTACAATATCTCCAGTGTCATTTTTTATTGGTCCTATATCTGTCCTCAACTTTCTTTTACCATTTATATACTCAAAAAAACTTTTCGTATTTTCTTTGATATTAGTTGCCGGCTTCCTTTCATAATTCACCTTTTCCTTCCTAATAACGTTCTTAGTTTCCTCCTGCAAGTTTTTAAAAGCTTCCCAATTCTTTAACTTCCCACTAGCTTTGGCTTCCTTGTATGCCCTCTCTTTTGCTTTTACTGTGGCTCTGACTTCACTCGTCAACCACAGTGGTGTCCGTCTTCCATTCGAAAATTTCTTCTTATTTGGAATATATCTGTCTTGCACTTTTCTCATTTTTCGCGGAAACTCCAGCCATTGTTGCTCTGCTGTCCTTCCTGCTAGTGTCCCTTTCCAGTTAACTTTGGCCTGTTCCCCTCTCATGCCATTGTAATTGCCTTTATTCCACTGAAATGCCAACACATTGGAATTTAGTTTCTCCTTCTCAGATTTCAAAGTGAACTCAATCATATTGTGATCACTGTTCCCAAAGGGTTCCTTAACCTTCAGCTCTCTTGTCACCTCTGGATCATTGCACAACACTCAATCCAGCACAGTCGATCCTCTAGAGGGCTCAATAACAAGCTGTTCTAAAAAGCAATCTCTTAGGCATTCTACAAATTCTCTCTCTTGAGGTCCAGTACAGGTCTGGTTTCCCCAATCCACTTTCATGTTAAAATCCCCAACAATTATCATGACATTGCCCGTCTGACGCACCTTTTCTATCTCCTGGTGTAATTTGTAATCTGTATCCCGGCTGCTGTTTGGTGGCCTGTATATAACTGCCATTAGGGTCCTTTGACACTTGCCATTTCTTAACTCAACCCATAGAGACCCTACACCTTTCGATCCTATGTCATCCCTTTCTAATGATTTAACATTATTTCTTATATGCAGGGCCACACCACCCCCTCTGCCTATTAACCTATCTTTCCGATACACCATATATCCTTAGACTTTCAGCTCCCAATGGCAGCCATCCTTTAGCCAAGTTTCAGAGATGGCCACAACGTCATACTTGCCAATCTGTAGCTGAATTTCAAGATCGTCCATTTTTTTTCTTTTGCTGCGTGCATTCAAATATAACACTTTTAGTCCAGTATTTGTTGCTTTCTGTTTTAACTGCACCATGCCTCTATTGCCCTGTAACTCATCCCACTGGCAGTGATTATGCCTCATTTCCTGCCTGTCCTTTCTATCATCTCTGGTGCACACTATCTTTGATTTATTGCTGTTTTCCCCTTCCTCAGCCCTATCACTTTGGTTCCCATCACCCTGCCAAATTAGTTGAAACCCTCCCTAACAGCTCTATTAAACCTGTCTGCTAGGATATTGGACCCCTTTGGGTTCAGGTGTAACCCGTCCTTTTTGTACAGGTCGTACCTCCCCCAGAAGACTCCTCAATGATCCAGGAACCCAAAGCCCTGCCCCCTACACCAGTCTCTCAGCTATGCATTAATATGCCTGATCATGCTATTCTTGAGCTCATAAGCACATGGCACAGGCAGCAATCCTGTGATTACTACCCTGGAGGTCCTGCTTTTCAGCTTCCTAACCAACTTTCTGAATTCTCTCTTCAGGACCTCCTCCTTTTTCTACCAATGTCATTAGTAACAACGTGTACCAAGACTTCTGGCTGTTCACCCTCTCCCTTCAGAATACTCTGGACCCGATCCGAGACCTCCTGTACCCTGGCACCTGGGAGGCAACACACCATGCGGGTATCTCTATTAGGCTGACAGAACCTCCTGTCTGTTCCCCTCACTATGGAATCCCCTATGACTAACGCATTCCTCATCTTCTACTCTCCCTTCTGCACCATGGAACCAGGCTCAGTGCCAGAGATCCAATCGTCATGGTCGTCCTCTGTCAGATCACCCCCCGCAACAGCATCCAAAACGAGATAACGATTACTGAGGGGGATGGCCAGAGGCGTGCTCTCTACTATCTGAGCTCTTCCTATTCCTTCCATGACAGTCACCCACTTATCTAACTCCTGCAGCTTCAGGGTGACCAGCTCCCTATCGCTCCTATCTACCTCCTGCTCACTTTCTCTAATAAGCTGTAGGTCATCAAGCCGCAGCTCCAGATCCGTAACACTGTCTCTCAGGAGCTGCAGCTCAGTGCACCTGGCGCAGATGTGGCCATCTGGGAGACTGGAAGTTTCCCAGGATTCTCACATCTGTCACCCAGAGCAAAGTACTAACCCTACAGACATGCTCTTTATTCCTCAAAAAAATGCGATGAAAAAACAAACTTACCCACTTACCTTGCAGAAGCCCAAATGAGCCAAAAGCCCTACCACTCTGACCCAGAGCACTCCATCGATGACCACTCCACTAGGCAGTGTCTCCCTTTTATGCCTGAACCTTCCCTACTCTTCAACACACATGATTGGTGCTCCGGTTATAGCCGAGTTCCCTCGAAGCTTTTCCTTTAAAACTTTGCTCCCGGACCTGTGTACCACCTCCTCTCTCATGGCTCTCCAACTCACGATTGGTGCGCCAGTTATTTTCCTGTAAATGCCTGCAAGAAAATGATTCTTAAGTTAGTATATGATAGCATATATGTACATAGAACATAGGAATCTACAGCACATTACAGGCCCTTCGACCCACAATGTTTGCTGACCACTTCGATACTTCCACTGTGCTGCAACATTAAATAGCATCCTAAAAAGCTTTCAAGAAAAGTTGAAACTATAGAGTGCTAAGAATATGCCACTATATAATTGTAGAATCACTGAAAATGATGAAAAATGTAAAGAAGTTGAATAGCTTGCTGCATGGGAAGAAACCATTGTGTCAATCCTAAGGAGCCATGCAGCCTTCAAGTGGAACAGACTCAAGGATAGATGGAGAACTAACTTTCTCTGTTCTCCATCCATCCTGGAATATATGGAGTGCAGAATTTGTGCTGGCTCCTGCATCCACAAATTCTGCACATAATGGGAGATAGCCATTAGGTAATTTCACAGATATTGGAAGGAAGAGGAAAGGAGAGGGAGAATACCAACTTGAACTAATTGTACATCCTCCGTGATCTTCTCCCATAGTTGTCAATGAGAAAGTGAAGGGCTGGGTTAACAGCATCAGTTGACACCCCTACCATTGAGTACTAACCTTGGTGTATGTTCATTAGTCAGATAAGCTCAGTATGCTTGGATTCTGAAGATCTGAATGTACCCCCAGAAGGGGAATTCTCATGAAAACAAGTGAATACAGTTCCATTCATAAATTAACAATTCGTTTTCTGTTCCAGGCCAGAACAAAAATCTTGACTGTTCAGGACGTCAAATA
The DNA here is from genome assembly GCF_030028105.1 of Mobula birostris. NCBI lineage: Eukaryota > Metazoa > Chordata > Chondrichthyes > Myliobatiformes > Myliobatidae > Mobula > Mobula birostris. Next base: position 26,870,756 of record NC_092394.1, on the reverse strand, counting down.
CGTAGTTTGGTAGGTAGATCTTGACTAAAGAAATCAACTTCTAAAGATCTTCAACAAACGTTTGGAGATATTGGCATCTTTAGAGATTGGCATCATGTCTCAATGCACTTCCTGCACAGAGTGCATCTTCTTCCAGAGAAGATGGATCACTGACAGAAAGTTGGAGCGAAATTGCAGTCTGTCTAAAGTAAAGCAATTGACTAATAAGGTAGAGCAAAACACATGACTCAGTACAGCATTGCATGAGCTACTTGCAAGTGTAATGAAAGAATGGTTAGAGAAGCAAAGTAGCTTTGATTCAGCCTGACCTGTAAGTGAGTAATTTAACAAAGATACACCTCATGCTGTCAAATGAAAATGTAATTCAATTCGGATAAGCAGATTGCAAGACACAGTACTTTTTTTTTTAAGATGCAGCTACTTGAGACAGCAGAACACAACATATGTGATACAATTTCTGGGTAATTTTTCCACAAGCTCAATTGCTAATTAAAAATCACACATCGAGAATATGATGCATTCAATGCCTGAAAGAACATTTTCTAGAAGTTGCCAGTTATGATTAAAATATCTACACTTTCCCTATTCGGCATGTCATCAAAAACCTCGACAAACTTCTATAGTTGTGCAGTAAAAAGTGTATTGACTGATTGTATTATGGCCTGGTGTGAGAACACCAATGCCTTTGAGCGGAAAATCGTACAAAAGGTAGTGGATTTGGCCCAGTACCTCACGGGTAAAGCCCTACCAACGATTGAGCACATCCACATGAAACATTATCGTAGAAAAGCAACATCCATTATGAAAGATCCTCACCACCCAGGCCATTCTCTTTTCTCGCTGCTGCCATCAGGTAGAAGGTACAAGAGCCTCAGGACTCGCACCACCAGGTTCAAGAACAGTTACTACCCCTCAGCCATCAGGCTCTTGAACCAACTCGTTCTATTTCTGGTGTTCCCACAATCAATGATCTCACTTTAAGGACTATTTATCTTGTTATTTATTGCTATTTACTATATTTGCAGTTACTGTTCTATAGGTTTGCTGAATATGCCCACAGGAAGAAGAATCTCAGGGTTGTATGTGGTGACATGTATGTACTCTGATAATAAATTTTACTTTGAACTTTGAACTGTATTACTTCAGGACCAGTATGGAAGCACTCTGCTCACGTAAGCGTTATAGCCAAAATGACCCACTGTTAGATATCAGTAGATCTATCAGTAGCTGCATTATGTGCAGAAACACAAGCTGCCTATATTCTCAGTGGAGTATCACCACTGAATGTACGGGGAACCGTAACCTGAAGGATAAAGGAGATGGTAAAGTATGCTGCCAGAACCACTCAACATGATCAACGCCATTGCAGAGAATTGCACAGGAGTCTCACCACAACACAAGTAGCCAACACTTCCTTTGGGGCCACTCGCAAGGAGTTGTGATGGTCATAGCTTACTCACCTCATGGTGGGGTGTGTGTGGCCATTAAGGTGTCTGAAAAAAATTCTGCAAGTGTAGAGGAGAAATGGACCTACCAGAAGGCCATAGATTCTTTTTGTACTGATGTCAGCCAGTACTGAGCTGGCAGGATGAAATGGGACCATACAAGACTTGCAAATGGAGAGGGAGAGGGAGAGGGAGAAAAAAAAACAACCATATTTGGGCTCTTGCCATGGCCAACTCACCATTGTAACCACTAATGGAAAGGTATAACATTGTTGGATGGTGGAAGAATTGAGAGCCAAAACCCCATTTCTATGTGTCTGTTTGATCCATTTACAAACAACCATCTCATGGGTGAATGGGGTTCCTGAACCGGACAAATAGACTTTTAAGTAAATCCCAACTATATGTGCACTAGATTCCCACAGTTTGGCTGCTTTGTCCATACACTGCTCACATTTTTTTAACCTGCCTGCTCTGCAGTATTTAAAGAAGAAGTTCCCCGTGCTTTTTGAGTTGCCTATGCTTGTTTTCAGTCATGCAGATGTATGAATCATGCCTGTGATCGCAGCATACCAAGGAGCTGTAGATGAAAGCATTTGGCCTGTTTCCTCCGGCAAGGATAGATCCCAGCCAATAAGAGTGAGTATAGTAAAGTCATTAAACATTAGAAATCGGTACACAATTACAGCATAGGCACTCTTTAGCTTACTCTACAATTTAGTAAAGTGAGCTATTAATTAGTCTTCAGCTCATCACTTCTGCCTTATTCCCAGAGCCTTGCTTCCTCCTTTTAACCTGTAGGAACAGGAATAATATTAATTTATCATTGATAACACTACACCCTTCTCACTTGTAAATTCCTCACCTTAATTTTACACAGGCAGTACAATTCCAACAGATATTTGCCTGGAGCCTTCATTTCCTGTGAGATCTCATTGCAATGGCCTCTGATTTGGAGATTAGATTCAGAATCAGGTTTATTATCACTGTTTTATATGGCAAGAAATTTGTCAGTTTGCACCAGCAGTACACTAAATAAACATAAGATTATTAGATTTTACAAAACAAATAGTGCAAAAAAAATGAATGATGGTGTAGCATTCATAGACCATTCTGAAATTTGATGTTTCTGAATCACTAAGTGATTTACTTTAGGCTCCTGCGCCTCCTAGCAGCGGAATTAGGCCATTCGGACCATCGAGTCTGTCCTGCTATTTGATCATAGCTGATTGATTTTCCCTTCCGTCACATTCTCCTGCCTTCTTTACAAAATCATTGACACCCTTACTAATCAATAATCTATTAAACTCCGCTTTAAATATACGAACTGTCTTGTCCTCCACAGCAGTCTATGGAATTCCACAGATTCATCACGCCCTGGCGAAAGAAATTCCTACTCATCTCCCCAATGTTAATAATGAGAAGAGAGCATGTCTCAGTTGGTGAGGGTCCTTAATGATGTATGCCACCTTCCTGATGCACTGCCTCTTGACAATCTTCTCTTGTGTGCATGGTTGTGGCCATAGCTGCACCTATAACTCTTTGGAGCCTACCTTGATCCTGTGTATTAGAGCGTCCTTACTAATCTGTGATAAAACCAGGCAGAATATTCTAAACTATTGTATAGCTATAGAACTTTGTAAGTGTCTTTGGTGATGTATCAAATTTTCAATCTTCTACCAAAGTAAGCCACTGTGTGCCTTCTTTGTGATTGCATTAGTGTGTTGGGCCCAGGCTAGATCTTCCGATGTTGACACCCAGGAACTTGCAGATGCTCACCGTTTTCAATGCTGAACTCTCAATAATTGGTGCATATTGTCCCAACTTACCCATCCTGAAACCACAATCGTGTCCTTACTCTTACTGACATCGAGTGTGAGGTGGAGTGATGTTCCAGCAACAACCACCTGATTATCTCTTGCCTGTGAATCTCCTCATCGCCACCTGAGATTTTATCAGTAACAGAGTCATCAGCTGCAAACAGCACGACCGTACCATCAGAATAAAGGAAAACACACTAGTTATGAGCAAACCGGAACTGACCATGACTTCCTTAATATTAATCGCCACATTTCAATCATTGTGGGTTTCTCTGCAACTTCCCTAATGGGAGTCAGTGAAGATCAGTAACAGTATCTTCCTGTCACCCTCATTCAACACAGGCAAGTCTCAAGGATGTGTGCTTAGCCAACCGCTTTACTCTCTCTACAGTCATGACTGCATGGCTAAGCACAGTTCAAACACCACCTATAAATTTGTCAAAGGTGCCACTGTCTTTGGGAGAATCTCAGATGGTGACGTGAGCATACAGGAGTTAGACTGATTGGCTGCTTGAGAGGTACTGCAACAGGCTTGCACTCAGCAAAAGCAAGACTAAGGAAATGATTGTGGACTTCAGGAAAAGAAGGTCAAGACAACACACACCAGTCCTCGCTGAGTGGTCAGCAGTGGAAAGGGAAAGCATTTCCAAGTTCCTGGACTTGTCCAGTGCCAAACATGCTGATGGGATCATGAAGCAGGCACATTGGTAGTTTTACTTCATTGGTTGTTGAGCATATTCGGTAGGTTGTTAAAAACTCTAGCAAATTTCTCAAAATGTACAGAGAAGAGCATTCTGACTGATTACATCCTGCATGGTATGGAGCCTCCAATGCACAGGATCACAAGCCTGCAAGAGGGTTGTAGACTCAGCTAGAGGCACAAGCCTCTCCAACATCAGGAGGTAGTACCTCAAGAAGGTGACATCCTGCACCAAGGGTCCTCACATTCTGGGATATACCCTCTTATTGCTACCATCAGGGAGGAGGTACAGGACCTGAAGACCAGCATTCAATGATTCAGAAGCAGTATCTACCCATCTGCCGTCGGATTTCTGAACACTTCACGTACACTACCTCCTTATTTTCTTTTTTTCACTATTTATTTATTGATTGCCATTTATAGTAATTTCATGTCTTCGCATTGTACAGCTGGAAAACAAATTTCATGTCATGTAAGTCAGTGATAATAAACCTGAATTGACTATTTGGATTTATCAGTGAATATCCAACTTTTGCATTCATAATACAGCATCGGATTACTGTGACCATTGTTAAGGATACAAGGGGCATTTACTAACTAGAATCCAGCAGGCTGGCACCAATTTATTAATACTTGCACCAAAGTTGTAATTCTTGCAAGCTCCACGCCAGTGTAATCCTCCGTAAACTCTTGCAGACCTAATCCTCCAACCATTTGTAGTTCTTTATATAATTATTCTTTAGAATTGAATTACTTAAACTGCCTCTGTTTTCTACTGATAAGAAATTATATGGATCCCTTACTAGCACCTTTCGGGAACCTCATAGATCATGTGTCAACACTGATATAAGAATAAGGTTTTCTTTGACAAATGTGGTAAACTAAGCTTTGAGAAAGAGCTTCAAAACATGGAAGATGAGTTCATTCCAACCTTGACAGTAAGCAAATACCAAAATCATGAACGATTTAAATTTGATGTTTACATATTAACACTATGATGCTTGGGACCAGGAACTTGAATCTGCTCACCCTTTCCACCTCTGATCCATCCCCAGTGTGGACTGGCTAAGTGTCCTCCTGACCTTCCTTTCCTGAAGTCTTCAATCAATTCCTTAGTCTTGCTGATGTTGAGTGCGAGACTGTTGTTGCAGCCAGCCAGTCTATCTACTTCCTGTCATATGGCAGCCACCTAATAAAGGGAAAGATTTGCACTAGTGCTAACAGCAGTATTTTAGTATTTATTTGAAGGAACTCCAAAGTACGTACATAGAAGTTACATTGCATAGTGTTTCATCAATTATATATGCAAACAGATTCTAAACATAAGTAGCGACCTAATTTCCTACTGATAGAAAGCTGTTATTTTAATAAGATCTGTAATGAGTTATTTGTTAAGCTTGGATATGCACTTGTTTGATTCCATTTTTATCTACCCAGTTTCCTTATGCAGAACTGTGAGATCAAAGATCATTACTTCCATTCCCCCACTTCCATGGGCTCTGAGCCGGCATGAAAATTTGTAGGCTTTCCACAGCTGGATCAGGAGAGGGTAGTTGAGTGCATAGTTTGTAAGGTGATACACTCCTGCCATTTCCACAAGACTGAATTCTCTTGACATTTAGACTTGAGTTGCCCCATACCATCCAAACTGCTCCCTCTTTGAACTGTTATCGGACAAATTGCCAAGAGTTGGTGAGGAGATCAAGAATTGAAGGAGGATTTAAGCACATTGCTGAATCACCTCCTCTATCCTCTTAGTTTTAGTCGTGTGACAGGGTTCAGAATACTGTAGATTTCAGGAGGCTTGTGGCAGGTATAGGGACAATGTGGCCCTTCCAAAGGAGCAGATTGAAAGCAGTTAGGGAAGCAATGATAGATATCTTGATCTGGGAAAGGTTGCTGACATTATTTCATTCCAGATTCCAGTAGATTTGGAGGATTTTGTGGATACAATGCAGGTGGGAGCTTTCAAATGCCTTGAGCTTCCTGTCCAGGGTTGTCCAGATCTCAGCAAAGGCATGCAGGGGAGTAGTGATTACATCTGTCCTGAAGATCATGAGGTTGTATGATCCTTATGATCTGTCTAGATTAGAGACTATGTCTTATGAGTCTAAACTGAGTGAGCTAGGGCTTTTCTCTATGGAGTGAAGGAGGATGAGAGGTGACTTGATAGAGGTTTACAAGGTGATAGAGGCATAGATAGAGTGGATAACCAGAGACATTACCGGGGGTAGAAAAGAGTAATACAAGGACAGTATAATTTTAAGTTGATTGGAGGAAAGTAGAGGGTAGGGATGTCAGAGGTAAGTCTTTCTTTTACACAGTGTGGTGGGTGTGTTAAACACCCTGCCAGAGATACATTAGGGACAGTTAAGAGACTCTTAGATAGGTACATGGATGACAGAAAAATGGAGGATAATGTCGATTTATCTTTGAGTAGGTTAAACAGATGGCACATCATGGGCTGAGGGCCTGTACTGTGTTGTAACGTTCTCAAGGATTAAGGATCAAGGATCAACTTTATTCACAATATAATTCACATGTATTAGAAATTCTATGTTCTATGTTGGTGCCAGGTGTAAGGTACTAATTTTCAAATCCACTTTTCCTCAATCGATTAAAGACCCTGATGGTTCATTGAAGGCACTAGTGAATTCAGTAGAGTGGCATCACGGACAGGTGGCTCCTGAGGTACGGGAAGTCAAATCAAATCAAATCGAATTTAATTGTCATTTCAAACCACACATGGCTACAGCTGAATGAGACAGCGTTTCTCTGGGGCCAAGGTGCAAAATCATGCATGTGCGCTCAAAATAATGAGAAAGGAAAAGAAAAATATAGTCACATAAGAAAGCCAATTTTTAGACCAAGTTCCTGAGCGACCTGCGAATTGATGGTTTCCGGCAGTCTAGCCTGTAATTCCACAGATCCACCACTGGATGGCAGCACTGACAGAGGCCACCCACAACCAAGCCCGGCCTCCACGCTACACTGCAAACCCGGGGATTGAGGCCTAGACCTATCTACAACTGAGGTGACACTGCTGCCTCATCGCCTGTCTCATCCCCAAACAATGGAAGAAGGTATGTGGCAATCAATGTCCAACAGGGTCTTACGATTGCAAAATAAACGTCTAAGACAGTCACTCACGGTTTCACTGCACACTGTCTTTGCATCAACTCGAAGGCACAAGCTTCAGGTGCCTTCAAGTAGCAGGCAACAGCACCGTTTCCACCCAGGTCAGCTTTTCAAAGCCAACCTGGCTTCTCCTGCGGCTCGATGGCCTGACTCAACATCCCCGGCCCAGCGGCCCGGCTCAAATTCCTCTGCCCGATGGCCCGCTTCGACATTCCTGGCCTGACGGACCAACTCGCTCTCTCCGAACCACCTGCCGGCTCTTACAACTCCTCGGTCAGCTACTCTGAAGAATAAGCAGCTCACTGATGCAACGGACCTGCTGTACAGATAGTTATTGGAGTAAAGAATAGCTTACTATGTATAAAGACACATTTAACGAGGAAAAAATCACTCTCGGTTGGCCCCCGAGAGGCTGCTGCATGTATACATCCACCACTTTAATGGAAAAGAGTGGCCCATATTTGGCTGTGTCTTGCCATGAGCACGTATTATTGGAGGGAAATGCAGGTAATTTGTCTACATACACTGCTCTTTCTCTAACTACAATAACGTAGTCTGTCTTCAGATTTCAAATTTCTTTTAGTTACTTTGATGTAAAAATGGCGTGATCTATCTGAATGGCACAAATAACAAAGCTTTTCATTTTATCTTCGTATGTGTGACAATAAACCAATCACAATGTTGAAGGTGGGAGGACATCGATGACCCCCACTCCACTGGGAGCAAAGGGCCCAAGAAGGAAAAGAAGAATATTGAACGTAGCTCACTGTTACAATTTTAAGTGTGTTAAGAATGGGTGATAAATGCTAGCCTCAGCACCCAAGTTATTAAAATCTAAATTCAGGTCAGGTAGCATCTGAGGAGAGAGACACACCAACTTAATACTTCCAGTCCATAAGATAAGGGAGCAGAATTAGGCCATTTGGCCTGTCGAATCTGCTCTGCTATTTCATCATGGTTGATCCAATTTTCCTCTCAGCCCCAATCTCCTACCTTCTCCCCATATCTGTTCGTGCCCTGACCAATCAAGAATCTATCAATCTCTGCCTTAAATATACATAAAGACGTGGCCTCCACAGCTGTACGTAGCAAAGAATTCCACAGATTCACCACGCTCTGGCTAAAGAAATTTGTCCTCATATCCGTTCTAAAAGGACGCCCGTCTTTTCTGAGGCTGTGTCCTCTGGTCTTAGACACAACAGATGAAATGTCATCTAAGTTAAGCATTAATACTGCTTCTTTCTTTACAGATGACGCTTAACCTACTTATCATTTCCAACATTTTCTCTCCTTGTACCAAATGCTATCTTCTGGACTTGTTTTCTGACATATGCTAGATGAACAAAACTTTCATCCTATTAAATACTGACACAAACCTGATCTTTTTCCTGTCACTTGTTTAAACCCAAACCAAATTACCCCCAGCACAGTATCTGTTCAGATGCTGCCCATTCTGCTGAATATTTCAACATGTTTTTATTGACATTATTCACAGCCTGATATGAACTCATTGCAAGACCCTGCAATGGATAGTAAGGACTGCTGAAAGTATCATCAGGGTTTCTCTCCCACCAGTCAGGACCTATATCAGAAATGCTACATATGCAGTACCTCCAGTGTTGTCAACGACCCCTCCCACCCTTCCTACAATCTCTTTAACATACTGCTGCCGGGCAGAAGATAGGAACCAGAACTGTCAGGCAGGGTAACAACTCCTTCCCCATGGGTGTTTGACTTCTTAACACCCTGCTGCCACCCAGCACAGGTGTACACCCTGTCTGAATCCCCAGTAGTCACCGCATCCCCCACTCCCCAACTCATAGACACACTCTCATCCTGCACCGACCAATTTTAATATTTTATTGCTGCTGTTTCACATCTTTATACGACTGCTTGTTTTATTACAACAGTGCCAGTGGCATTATAATGTCTTAAATAAACATCCACCTCACACTTTATGTCAACCTGTCAAGCTTCAGGCCACGTCACTCAAGGACTTGTGCTAATATTATTCTGTGACTGTATGTGCTGGGTCGTAACTATACGCGTTGTGTGTGACTATGCAGTATATACTGTGCTTTGCACCTTGGTCCCAGAGGAGGAATGTTTCATTTGGCTGTATCCATGTGTATGGTTGAATGACAATAAACTTGAATTTGAAATCCATCCACACATCTGCATTATTACCCAGATATCTATTTATATCTTTGTAAAGTTGCCCAACTTTGGTAATTAAAACATCTGCTGCTAAAATCCATATCTGTGCCTTTGTTACATTTTGATGTTGGTCCCAGCCAGCCTCCCTCAATAACTCACACTGTAAGCTTAAGGGTAGTGCAATATCTGTCACCTACTTGCAACAGAGTCCATTCCTGCATCATATTTGTACATTAGATTCTAGATAAGTGTCAGGTTCATTTCTAACATTTTCACACTTGTTTTGAAAAATCCCCATGGTCTTGGCCCTTGTATCTCTGTAATTTTCACCAGCCTGACAAACCTCTGAAGCATCTGCGCTTCTCCAATTCTGGCATCTTGTTCATGAGTAATTTTAATTAGTCTGTCATTGGCAAACCTATGTTTTGGGTCTCCTTCCTAAAATCTACCTATTTTTTATATCTCAGAAGAAAGTTCTTATCAGCTGCCTCTTCGAAGAAGCTTTCAGTCACCTGCTCTGCATTGTTTTTACATGGCTCTGTCAAATTATTTTGCAAGTGCATTTGTGAGATACCATGGGGCATTTTACTGTGTTATAGCTTCTATGTAAAAATAAATTGCTGTTGTTGCTCCTGATTGTCTTGGCAAGAGCTTATGGAAGATTACAACTACTATAGAGCCTTTGGGAAAGCTGAAACCTTCACAGATCCAGTGTCTGTAAAGAGTCTGTAATAGTCGGAACAATTGCAATCTTCATTTTAAAAAAAAAGGTCTCTGATACAGTACTTCTAATTGTGACTTAAACTCAGATGATCTTCCCAGTGACAGAAATGCTTGGCTCCCGTATGCTTCAGAGATTTTAAACTACAGCTTGCACTTAAAACCATAAGACAGGAGCAGAATTAGGCCATTCAGCTCATTAAGTCTGTTCCATCATTTGATCGTGGTGGACCCATTTCCCTCTCAACCCATTCTCCTGCTTTCTTCCCATGACCTTTCACACCCTGACTTATCAAGAATCTATCAACCTCTGCGTTAAATACACAATGATCTGACCTCCCTAGGTGGCTGTGGTAAGAAATTCCACAGATTCACCACCCTCTGGCCAAAGAAATGCCACCTCATCTCTGTTTTAAATGGCGATGCGACCGCCCCAAAATGATATCGTATTTGTAAATAGGTACCGTGCATAATCCTGATTTGATGGAGACAGACATGAGAAGCACGGAGGAACATTGGAGAAACTTCTGAAATGCCCGCTTCGCTGCCGCTGCTACTGTGCGATCGAGAATCTCTGGAGGGAAAGGCCCCAAATCCTCAGCTTTGCCTATTGCCTGTTGCCGGGGCCGGGGTTGAAGCGCTCGGCAGAGATAGTTTTCGGTGCTCGGTGTCGGAGGGCTGGTCGGAGGCTCGAAGTTTTCGGACAGACTCAAGATTCAGTTGTGGTCGGGTGCTTCCAGGGTGCTGCATCGGCAAGTTTGCAATGCTGGAAGCTCATGGCAGGGAGAGTTTTTCTTCCTTCTACCGTCTGCATGAGATGATGGGACTTTTGAAAAACTCTGAGACTTTTTACTGTGCCCATGGTCTGTTCTTTATCAAATTACGGTATTGCCTTATACTGTTGTAACTATATGTTGTAATTATGTGGTTTTTGTCAGTTTTTCAGTCTTGGTTTGTCTTGAGTTTCTGTGATATCATTCTGGAGGAACATTGTATCATTTCTTAATGCATGCATTACTAAATGACAATAAAAGAGGACTGCGAGTCCTCATAATCTAATCTAAATCTAAATCTAAGTGGATGTGGTTCTATTCGGAGGTTATGCCCTCTGCTCCTAGACTCCCCCAAGATAGGAAACATTCTCTCCACATCCAATCTATATAGGACTTATGACATTCAACAGAAGTCATTGAGATCCCCCTTCACTCTTCTAAATTCCAGCAAGTACAGGCCCCAAATAACACACCTTTCAATCCTAGAATCATTTTCGTGAGTGTCTTTGAACAGTTTCCAATGTCAGCACATACTTTCTTAGATAAGGGGCCCAAAATTGCTCCTAATACTTCAAATGTTGCTTCACCAGTGCCTTATAAAGCCTCAGTATTACATCCTTGTTTTTATATTGTAGTCCTCTTGAAATCAATGCTAACATAGCATTTGCCATCTATACCACCAACTCTGTCTGTAAGTTAACTTTTAGGGAATCCTGCACGACATCACCCAAGTCCCTTCGCTGCTCGGATTTTCCAAACTTTTTCCCATTTAGAAAGTTGTCTTTGCTTTAATTCCATCCACCAAAGTGCATGACTATATTCTTTTGACACTGTATTCTACTTGCAAAAATGAGATATGTCACCACAATTGTCTCTGCAAAAGCCTTTCAGATTCACAGGAGGGGTTAGTAAACCAAAGTTAATGAAATTTCCCAGGCCAACAATCCCAGCTTTTCGTCTTGAACTAAACTTAGTTGCTTCTGCTGCTCAGGTTACCTGCTTCACGAGCCTGACACCCGATACCCCAGACTCACCTGACACTTGAAACATCCACATGCCTGACACCCGACTCTCAAAGTTCAAACACAAAATACTGGACGAACTCAGCAGGCCAGGCAACATCTATGGAAAAGAGTAAATAGTCAACAATTCGGGCAGAGAAGTCGAATGTTTACTCTTTTCTATAGATGCTGTCTGGCCTGCTGAGTTCCTCTAGCATTTTGTGTGTGTGTGGCTTGGATTTCCAGCATCTGCAGATTTTCTCGTGTCTCAAAGTTCAAAGTAAAATTTATTATCAGAGTGCATACATGTCACCACATATAATGCTGAGATTCTGTTTTCCTTTTTCCTATGGGCATACTTAGCAATTCTATGGAACAGTAACTGTAAACAGGATCAATGAACAACAAACTCTGCAAATGTAATTAGCACAAACAATAGCATAAAACAACAAGATAAAGTGTTTTTAGTCCTTACATACTGTTCGGGTCAAATTTGACCCGTTTTGACATTTGACAGCAGTAAAAACACCCTAAATGCCATTTTTTTAGCCGAAATTTGATGACTTTCCCTAAAGTGACCCAAAATGCGCAAAAATGAAAATATTTAAAAATCTTATACTTTTGTACAGGTGCTACAAAATTTTGTACATTGAGGCTGTTCTGGGTCAAATTTGACCCATATCTATTGAAATGGATTTTAGATCTATGAAATACTAATTAAGGATTAATCACCCATTTATTAATGTCAGATAGGCTATTTATACATTCTAAACAGACCTGTGCTTCAAAATTTGGTATAGACACTTGTTATAAGGGGATTCTTGGGCTAGGTCAAAATTGACCCGGACCATACTGTGAAGGTATATGAACAGGTGGCCTGGGTTAAAATGAAACTATCAGTTGTGGGAACAGTAGAAGTTGAATGAGTGTAGTTATCCCCTTTTGTTCAAGAGCCCTGATGGCTGAGGGGTAGTAACTGTTCTTGAACCTGTGGTGTGAATTCTCAGGCTCTTGTACCTTCAGGCTGATTGCAGCAGCGAGAAAAGAGCATGTGGTTGTGAGGATCTCTGATGACGGATGCTGCTTTTCTGTGGCAATGTTTCATGTAGATGTGCTCAATGGTTGGGAGAGCTTTACCCGTGATGTACTGGGCTGAATCCACTACCTTTTACAGGATTTTCTGCTCAAAGGCATTGGTGTTCCCATACCAGGCCGTAATACAGTCAGTCAGCACAATTTCCACCACACATCTATAACAGTTGTAGATGACATGCTGAATCTCTGCAGACTGCTAAGGAAGCAGAGGTGCCATTGTGCTTTCTTTGCAATTACATTTATATGATGTCTCCAGGACAGGTTCTCTGAGATAATGACGCCCTGGAATTTAGAGTCATTGACCTTCTCCACCTCTGATTCACAGGAGGGGTTAGTAAACCAAAGTTAACGTCATTTCCCAGGCCAACAATCCCAGCTTTAAGTCCTGACCTACCAAATACTTAAAGCAACAGGTCCACAGCAGATGCCATTTGCTCTTTTCACAACCCTGGAACATCTGTCAGACTATCTGGACTCAACTGTCACCTGAAACATTCACACGCCTGACACCCGACTCTCCAGACTCACCTGACACCTGAAACATTCACATACCTGACAGCAGACTGTCTGGACTTATCTGACTTCTGAAATGTTCGCACATCTGACACATTCGCACACTGGCTGGTCATAACTGACTCCTTAAGCATTCAGTTCAGATTTATGCAATAGCTAAGAGAGACTGGCAAGCAGATAGGTGAAAATATGTGCTCAGACATCCTTCGGGGTGGAGAAAAATGCGGTATCCTGTTTGACATTTGGGAATCCCTAACCTATGACTGCTCTGTGAAGAAGCATTAAGGGTAGTACACAGGTTCTGTAGCCTGTGCATCAGCAGTATATCGAAGTTGGGCACCATTTCACAACTACCAACCTGACTGCGCCCTCTTTGTGGAAGAGTCTGAAGTTCATAGGTGGGTTCCTTCAGATACCCAAGCACCCATAGAACTGGAATGGAAGTGTCATTCTCGATCTCAGGGGACTGACAAAGCAAAGAAGGGCTGAATGGCCTAATTCTACTCCTTATGTCTTACTATCTTAAGTCGGATACATGCTTTAGGATTCAAAATGTTCATATTGAAAATACACTTGCTTTATAAAACATGTTCATATTTTCACAATTAAATTTGACGGAATTTTATAGAAATGATTTTATGAGAATGAGTACTTGCTGGGATTAGTCCTTAAAATTGTGCATTTATGTTTCTATATGGTTTGAAATTAGATTATAATGGAACTACAGTTAAACATGAGATTTGATTCATAGTCAGACAACCCCTAGCAGTGACTAAAGTCAAATTTCTAACAGAAGCTCACTCTCCAGTTCTGACAAAGGGTCGTTGGCCTGAAACTCTCTCTTTCCATGGATGCTGCCTGGCCTACTGAGTATTTCCAGGGTTTTCTGTTTCTATTACTAAAACGGCTTGTTTCTAAAGATTGCAAGAAGAGGCTTGTGATGGTACACAGACATTTACAGATTAAATGACCCATCTAAAATTTATTTCACTTTGATTCAGAGAATAACGCGAAAATTTTGAGGGAATACTCAGCAGTTTATCAAGCAGAAATAATGTGAAATGTATTTGAAAAGTTTATCAAGAGGATAATGTATACATCTTTTCACTGGAAAAGCAAGTGTATTTTTAGATGACTGCCGGAACAGCTTCCTATACTGTCCACGTAGAAAATGAGTATCTATTACTTCAGCCGTGTTATAAGAGATTATTGTTTGTATAAATGTAATGCAAATGAATGTGTTGGTTACATCTGCTTTAGTTTCTACTCCCAAACATTCTTCAGACTTTTCTTCCTGAAAGAGATAGTAGCTAGTGTTTAGAAAGTCATTTACTTTTTACTTTAAATTGGATAAGAAGGAATAATCATGTAGCCTTAAACCACAGAAAGTACATTTACACCCAAAAAAAACCCCTCATAAACAGGAGTAGAGTACACTTGGTTGATTGAATGTCATTGGTTGTGTTTTGTCTTAGCTGCAGGGCGTATCATGGAATAGAAAGAAGACACTTGGTCCAAGAAAGACCTATCCATGTCCAGTCCCATATTACTCCTCTTGATCTGTAGCCTTATAGGCAGACACACCAACTGCTCACCAAAGTACTTCTTGAGTGTGTTAAATGTTTCTGCCTCCACCAAGGTTTTAGGCTGAGAGTTTGATCTTCCTCCCAATACGGCACAAAAAATTAGTGGCCCCACTCCCCTTTCCCAAGGACCTCCTTAAGCTCCCAGTTATTGACCTCCATTGGGAAACACTTTCCAGATAGCATTATAGTGTCTTGATTTCTGAAAATGATGAATTTCACCTGCATTTAAACAGGAAAGTATTTCAGTCCATCCATCAAAAATGTTTGAAACTATACAGGCAGAGATTACTAGTAGGAATGTATTCTATAAAGAAGCAATTTGCAGTGAACTCAGGACAAATTTTCATTGTAGTGGGGAGAAATCCTGCCTGGTGATGCCCAGAAGATTGGAAATGTTTTTTAATAGAAAATATGTACCCTGGCATACCAATATCTATACAAAACCTATTTCTTTTTAAAACCCAATTGTATCTGAATGCATCATGGTCTACCAGATGACCCAAAGGATCAAAATCATGATTGAAATTGCATCCCAAAGAGAAATCTTTTGAAAGAGTCATTGCTGTCAGAGCAAACTGATAATGTAGAGTGATAAATTCTTTAACATGTTTAAAAATTTCAAATTGGTTTTACTTTAGGTAGCTTATGTGTGATAGATATATCTGAATCCTATTAACCTGTCAGAAAATTAGTGAAAAATAGTTTCAACTAAATGGGATATTATAAAATGGAGAGACGATCAGTAAACATTTTCTCATTATCAATATCCTTTGTTCATTCTACAAAATGGTTGAGTTTTGTTGAATGAACAAACATCAAAATGAAACTAGAACTGTGCAAACTGATTTTCATTCATGAGACGAGCTCTGCTGGTAAAGGTAGTATTTACTACTGATCTATTAAGAATATGGTTGCAGATCGTTTTAAATGTCACTTTTGCATAGGTCCAGATTGAAACACATACCCTTTACCCTATCTGACCTGTAGTAGTGTAGTAGTTAACCATTTTGCGGGGAAAGCACACATTTACACAAATAATGAAAAGCATGGATAGAGCACTATTAACCAACTTCTATTTGCATTTAATATTTTTTAACTTAAAATCATTAGCAATGAATAGTTTCAAACTTAGGACACCATTAGAAAGGCCAATTATTCTTTAGAATCACGTAGGGTAGTTTTGGCTATCCATTGTGATCTAACTTCAACGACGGAGATATGAAGCTTCAAATCACAAACTTCCAAAATTGATAATTTCTTGCTGATCATTGTATCGCTTCCCATCATAATATAGGCACAAATGAGTTGGAATGTCTCTATTTTGCACTGTTATAATCAAGGAAATACCACATTAGAAATAAATCTCCATGGGAAATTTGTTGATGTCTTTCCATTGATGCACCTAGTGAATAAAGTATTATTTATTGATCCTGTGCCCTTTGTAATTAATTCAAACTTATAAATGGAACTTGGCCCCAATAATGCTTTCTTTAAACTAATTACTAAAATTTACATTTGGTTTGGAAAATAACTGTTTGGAAATCACATTCATTTTTGCAATTACCTTGTTAGTGGTATTCACACAGCTCAGAGTAAATTTTATTCCTTTACCATCTTATTAATCAATTTCAGAACCCTCCATTTGAGAAAGGATGGGCAATGGAGAGGTTTGCTCAGCAAACACTGCATAATCATTTTTATTGTGGTCTCTTTCCTCGCGTAATTATTAACAATCTATTTTACAACCATTCTCAATCTACTTCATTCTTAGTGGACTTTGGATCTCATGATGACTAGTCCATTAATCTCATAGTTGTACATGTTAAGAGCAAAAGTTATGTCCTCAAATCCCATGGTATCTGGAGCATTTAAGTTCTATTAATTAAACAACGAGTTTTCTATTTCAGCTTTATCAGTAACAGACACAATTGAGTTACTGGATCGTTGTAGTAATACATCTTTTACTGCAGGCAATCAGCTTACTTTACCCCTGGTGTGTCCCATATGTGTCTCCAGAGGCAAAGAAATGTTGATTCTTACAGCAGAACCATGATCTTAACGAATAGCAAAACAGCTTCTGGTCATTCTTTGGCATACTCTTGTGACTATTTTTTCCCATGTAAAGAGCACTTTAAATGCAGAACCCTGATCATGGAAACTGTTTTTTTTTGTTCAGTAATAGACATGTATGAGAAGGTACTGATTCATTTTAAATCCCTCTATCCAACATACATTGATATATTTGATGTGGCATACTGAGAAAACAGAATTTATTTTATTTTGAACTATTTTGAATTGAGTCAACACAGGGAAACTAAAATAGATTCTGGGACTGATTGCTATTCCAGACATTTGTGGGGCTGGGCTACATTTGTAGACTTTTGCCCATTCACTGTGACAGGGAAATATAATTGATTATTTGCTACCGTTGCTCTACAAATGACTGACCTGCTAATATATTTGCAGCAACTCCAGCCACAGCCACAAGGAACAATCGTGTAATTTTGTAGGACTTGCTTTCATAATCCGCATGACAAAGGAGGTTAAGTTTACGTGCCAGACATGCCATTTACAAATGTGATGAAAATTAAAGCAGGGGGACTTCAAGAAGACAAGTGTTCTTCTGTTGTACCCCTTCCATCAATCAATATCCTTAATAAATCCTGTTGAAAGAAGCAGTTCAGTTCTTTTAATCTTAAAGACATAATATGCCAATTAAAAAGTCCAAATATTTAAATCTGATATTAATTTCTCAGAATACTAATACTAATATTATTACTTTAATTCTGATTGAAGCAAGTATTAATTTTTGAACTGATTCTCAGAAACCACTTAAAG
The DNA here is from genome assembly GCF_030028105.1 of Mobula birostris. NCBI lineage: Eukaryota > Metazoa > Chordata > Chondrichthyes > Myliobatiformes > Myliobatidae > Mobula > Mobula birostris. Next base: position 26,852,970 of record NC_092394.1, on the reverse strand, counting down.
TCGAAAAGCTATTATGGTTGTCTTTAATTACAGACTTTAACAGTACTGATTCACACGGGGAGTGACTCTGGTTTCTATGACACCTCATTCAAATGGCCTGCCTTCAGCCAGGGATTCTCGTTGAAAGTCATGGGCTTAATTTCTACTGTGTGTGAGATTTGGTAGGAACTAGATGGGAGCCAGAAGCAGGAAAACTTATTTTCCACATTCTCCTTTATCTTTAAATACTGGAGGTACTGTCCAATCACAAGGAAAAGAGAATCTGCAGAGGCTGGAAATCCAAGCAGAGCCCACATTATGCTGGAGGAACTCAGCAGGCCAGATCTTGGCCAGAAACATTGATATACTCTTTTCCTAGATGCTGCCTGGCTTGCTGAGTTCCTCCAGCATTTTGTATATGTTGATTGGGGACACTGTACCTGAAATGTTAACACTACTACCTGGTCTGATAAGTCACATCACAGTAATACTCCTTCACTATGTTCAACTCACACATTATTTACTGGCTGATCCATCCAAACTAAGTAAAGCTCTTCAGATTCTACAAACGTAGTTAATTAAGACAAAATATGAATCCTACTTCAGTTACTGGACAGTCTTTGTCAGGTTTGCTGAGAACAGACTGAAGAATATCGTACGGTTAAAAAAAACACAAACTGCCAGCCTGACATCCAATAAGTCCCCTATGATTGTTTTATGAATTTGTATTGATTTTGTGCTATTTAAAGCTAGTGTACATTTCATTTCTTCAGTGCAATATAGGTCCACTTCATTCTGTACACGTAAAAACCTGTGAAAATCAAAGACTTTCTTGATGCATTTCTTAATTATACTTTAACCCACAGTAATACAACACTGGGTGAAAGAGCTGAGTGAAGCTTATGATGAGTGTACTCTGGCAATAAGACATTTATTACCTCTATGCAGGTATGAGATCCAACACACAAAAACACAGGTTTAGACTTATGTCCTAGTTGCCCTACTGAATATAGAAAGTATTTGCATTTATATTGTGCTTTTTAAAGTGCTTTGAGTTGCTCGATTGTACTCAATGTAGTGGCAAATTTGTGCACAGCACGTTCCCACAGCCAGCAATTTGTTAATAACCAGATAACCAATTATTCTTAGAAATATGGAGAAAAAGGGTAATATTGATCATGCAGTAAAGTGAACCTGGCCGTTTGAAACAGTGCTATGGAATCTTTTACATTCACTCGCGAGAAGTGGCAGTGTCTTAATTTTCTAGTCACAGAGTGGTACAATACAGAAGCAATCTTTTTGACCTACCATGTCTATGCCAACCATTATATTTATCTATACCTGTTTTACTTAAACACATTTGGTTCATGGCCTTGCAACACACACAAAATGCTGGAGGAACTTAGCTGGCCAGGCAGCATCAACGGAAAAGAGTTAACAGTCATTGTTTTGGGCCGAGACCCTTTATCGGGGCTGGAGGAAAAAAGATGAGAAGTCAGAGTAAGGGGGAGGGGAGGGAGAAATACAAGGTAGTAGGTGATAGGTGAAACTGGGGAGGGGTGAAGAAAAGAGCTGGGAAGTCAATAGGTGAAAGAGGTAAAGGGCTAGAGAAGGGGGATTCTCATAGGAGAGGACGGAAGGCCGTGGAAGGAATGAAAGGGGGAGGAGCACCAGACGGAGGTGATGGGCAGGTAAGGAGATAAAGAGAGGGAAAAAGGAATGGAAGATGGTGAAGGAGAAGTGTTGGGGGGGGGGGGAGGCAATTACCGGAAGTTCAAGAAATCGATGTTCCTGCCATCAGGTTAGAGGCTACCCAGATAGAATAGAAGGTGTTGCTCCTCCAGCCTGAGTGTGACCACATTGTGGTAGTAGAGGAGGCCATGGACTGACATATCGGAATGGGAATGGGAAGTAGAATTAAAATGGGTGGCCACCGGGAGATCCGACTTTTCCAGGCAGACTGAACAACGGTTCTCAGTTTTCTAGTCTATGTCGGGTCTCACCAATATATAGGTAGTACAAGTAACAGGGTGCTTGTTAACTAAAATTTCACCCCCATCTCTCAATTCCTCTGTTTCTGCCACATCTGCTCTCAGGATGAGGATTTTCATTCCTGAACTAAGGAGGTGTCCTCCTCCTTCAAAGAAAGGGGCTTCCCTTCCTCCACCATCAATGCTGCTCTCAACTGCATCTCTTTCATTTCAGGTCTGTCCTCACCCCATCCACCAGAGATAGGGTTCCTCTTGTCCTCAAATGCCACCTCACCAGCCTCCACGTCCAGCACATATTCTCCGTAACTTCTGTCATCTCCAGCAGGATCCCACCGCCAAGCACATCTTTCACTCCCCCACCCATCCCACTTTCCGCTTTCCATAGGGATTGCTCCCTACACGACTCCCTTGTCCATTCGGCCCTCCCCATGAATCTCCTTCCCTAATGGAACAAGATTTACACCTCCCTCATTACCATTCAGGGCGCCAAACAGATCTTCCAGGTGAAGCAACACATGAGTCTGTGGGGTCATCTACTGTACCTGGTGCTCCCAGTGTGGCCTCCTGTATATTGGTGAGACCCGATGTAGATTGGGATACTGCTTCGCTGAGCACCTGTGCTCCATCCGCCAGAAAAAGCAGGATCTCCCAGTGGCTGCCTATTTTAATTCTACTTCCCATTCCCGTTCCCATTCCAACATGTCAGTCCATGGCCTCCTCTACTGCTGTGATGAGGCCACACTCAGGTTGACGAAGCGACCTTATATTCCGTCTGGATAACATCCAACCTGATGGCATTAACATCAATTTCTCGAGCTTCTAGTAAGAGCGGGAGGAGAAGATGGCAACGCACCGCGCGTGCGCAGATCTCCGGTGAAAAATGATGCTTTACCTGTTAAATAGGGGCCATGGACAATTCTGATTTGAAGGAGAATGGACGTGAAATCACAGAGGAACATCTGGAGAAATTTCTGAAATGCCCGTCCGCTACTGTCGTTACTGTATGGTCGTGAATCTTTCGGAGGGTAAGCCTCAAAATCTCCGGCCTTGCCTGCTTTTGGCGACCAAGAAAGAGGTCGAATCGCTCGGACAGAGATGGCGCTCAGTACTCAGTGTCGGAGAGCTGATCAGAGTTCGAAGTTTTTGGATGACTCAGAGTCGGATTGTGGTTGGCATGGCAGGGAGAGTTTTTCTTCCCTCTCCCAACTGCGTGAGATGTGGGACTATTGAGAAACTTTGAACTTTACTGTGCTCACGGACTTTCTTCATCAAGTTATGGTATTGTGCACTGTTGTAACTATATGTATAATTATGTGATTTTGTCTGTTTTTTCAGTCTTGGTTTGTCCTGTGTTTTGTGATATCACACTGGAGGAAATAATGTATCATTTCTTAATGCATGCATTACTAAATGACAATAAAAGGGGACTACGTGTCTTCATAATCTAAATTGCCCCCCCTTCACCATTCCTCATCCCCATTTCTCTCCCACACTTTGTCTCTTTCCCTGCCCATCACCTACCTCTGGTGCTCCTCCCTCTTTCCTTTCTTCTCTGGCCTTCCGTCCTCTCCTATCAGATTCCCCCTTCTTTAGCCCTTTATCTCTTTCATTGGGGTCGAACATTGGCTCACACCTCATCTCAGCATGAGGTTCCCACATGCTGCCTCTACCTCCCAGAATCCTCTCGAGACTGCAGAGCGCTGTAACACGCAAACAATCTCCAAGCTGCAAATCACTGGCTCCAACAGTTCCAGGGTCACATTCAAGATAAAAAAAACAGATGTGAAGGACATAAAAGAGGTGAAATATATGGTTTCATGATCTATCCAGAAGATGTTGACTAAAGGAGAGTTGTACACAGGCATCATCTTGACCGGTTTTACTTCACCCCTCCCCTTCCCCTGGTTTCACTTATCACCTACTACCTTGTATTTCTTCCTCCCCTTCCCCCACTCTCTGACTGACTTCTCACCTTTTTTTTCCAGTCCTGATGAAGGGTCTGGGTCTGAAACATCAACTATTTATTCTTTTCCATAGATGCTGCCTGGCCTGCTGAGTTCCCCCAGCATTTTGAGTGTGTTGCTTGGATTTCCAGCATCTGCAGATTTTCTCTTGTTTGTGATTCCTAGCCTTCTCGGCTTGATGGTTGAAGTACTTGTCCATATGCGTGTTAAATGTTCTGAGCATATCTCCTCCTTCAACTCCTCAGATAGCAGGCCTCAAATTCCACTACCCTCTCTGTGGAAAAGCTCCCCTCCAATTACTTCTAAGCCTCCTAACTCTCCTTAACTTATGCTTTCTTGTCTTAGACACCTCCACTAAGGAATAGAAAAATACTATCTACCCTATCTATCCCTTCATGATTTTGTATAGCTCTATCAGTTCACTTCTCAGTTCCTTAACTTCCAGTGAAAACAAACCCTGTAGTTTTAGTCATTTCCTATCACTGAAAAGTTCCTAACCAGGCATCATCCAGGCAAATCTTCTTTTCGCCTCCTCCATGTCCTTCCTATAATATGGTGGGTGATATTTCATAAAATTGTTACATTAATATCCTATTCTTATTTTCTATCCTGCAGCATCCTATCTGCCATCTTCTCCATCCTATCTACCTGTGCTGTCACTTTTGGGAACCTATGTTTATAACCTAAGCAATGTTCCCTCTAGTTTGTAATGATCAGTGTGCGCAAAAATCTTGTGCTGTGCAATTTTTTGCCCAGAGGCAACAACATGTGTGCACTGAGTTGTATATATAGGGGTATTCATTTTAACAGCTAGCAAAACACTGTCAATTAAAAACTTTGACCTCCTCTGAGTTTGATCGATTTCACTCTCGTTCATCTGCACTCTCACAAAACATACATAACAGGCCAATAGCGGGTAATGAAGGATTTTCTCGCCGGAGCTTTTGCACACCGTCTATATGTGATTTGCTTGGCTTGCTAAATGGCACTTTAAAAAGTCAAATTTTCATATATCACTCCACTTCTTCCCACTTGCAAATTCTCCAGCAACTTCTGCACCGCGACAATACATGAATGTAACACCAGTTTTTGTATTGTGTATAAATACTTTTTATAGCTACACATTCCTGACCTCATAAGCTTTTGGTGTAGCAGTTTCTACTGTTTCATTAAGCCATTCTGCTTTAAATTAACGAGCAGTTTTTTTTGTGATTCATGCCTTTTGCTTCTTTGGAATTTGACATAGTGAATCAATACTTTCTTCAATAAAAACAGAATAAATAAGCCAGTTCTAAAATCTGCAGACAAATCATCACAAATTCCACATTGTCAACACTGTCCATGTCAGAAAATGGAAAAGGAAATGTGATTGTGTATGATAGTGAAATATACTTAACATGACAATGAGGTAGAGGGTGACAACCTTTTGTGCGCAGTTTAAATTCCTTTGTGCACTAGTTTGCAAAAGATGTACGCATGTGCACACACCTCAGAGGGAACATTGAACCCAAGACCACTTAGCTCAGCCACCCTCCCTAGGACCGAACCGTTTACTGTATATGCCCTATGTTTATGTGATATCCAAAATGCATTACTTTTCAATCTCAGGATTAGATCCCACCTGCCATTATTGTACCCAATTTTCCAGATGATCAATATCATTTAGGACCTAACATAAGAGCACCAATTTTCCTGTTTTCTGTAAACTTAGCAAAACTCATACATTTATATCCCAGTTGCCTTAGGTCCCATGGATTCCAACATTCTGGACCAGTCTGAATTATGGGATCTCATTAGATCTCATTAGTTCATATAGACAACATTACTATGGAGCCCCCATCAATATACCTAGAACCTCTTCATATAATGCAGTGAAAATTAATTAATTAATGATAGACTGCACGGAAGAGTCCTTTTGGTCTTTCAAGCCACACTGCCCAGAAATCCCCTGCTTTAATTTTAGCCTTATCATGGGACAATTTACAATTAACCTACCAACCAGTACATCTGTAGGCCGTGGGAGCAAACACACACAGTCATCCGTAGAACAGGCAGTGGCGGGAATTGTACTCTGTGCTGTAAAGTTGTGCTAACCACTAAACTACCATGAGACAATTTTGTACAGAGGTCCATGCCCTAATACATCCCTCATCAATCCTTACCTTTTGAAGTGCAAATAAAACCTGTCTTTTAGAATCTTTCCCAATAATTTCCTTACCATTGATAAAATACTCATACTCCTGTAGGTACCTAGCTTAGTCTGACTGCCCTTCTCGTTGCTATCTTGCCTGAAGAATTGTGCGCCTGAAAGTGCAGTTTTCCCTCAGTACTGCAATGGATTTGCAAGAGATTTTGTGCTAGGCTCCTGCAAACAATGGGCTGCAACTCATATTTTGCTACTTCATTTAAAAGAAGCACAACCTTGTCTAGAGAATGTCACGTGTTATATCGTCCCACCAAGTTCAGAAACTTAGGAAACAAACATTAGAAATAAATAAATAAATAAATTGCACGTTCCTAGCAACGTTTGTAGGTAATTTTGATCATAATGACCACAAGAGTGTTCAATATAGGAACAGATTGAGGCCATACTGTCTTGGCTCTGTCATTCCATCATTCAGTCAATCAGTCAGTTAGTGGGTGCCATCCCGAATCCAGGGTTGGCGGCTCTGCACCTCCATCTTCTTCGATCTTGCGACAGCACTGAGTACAGCCTCTCCTCCAGTTTGTTTTCGCTGGCCACCTTGGCACCGCCTGCCGTCGCCCCTGCCAAACTAGAGCCCGAGGCCGTGTCGGCATCCAGCCGTGGCCGCATCTTCAAGCTTGGCCCTTCCTTAGGCGGAGGCCTTAGGCAGGTCCAGGTACATCGTGCAACACCCAAGTGCATCATGTCTCTTCTAACTAAGTGCATAGCATACGATTCATAGATACATGGTGAGGCTTTAATCTCTTCCACGGAAGATGGCCGTTTGCTCACAAGGAGCTCATCCACCCTTTGTCAGGTCTTGTTTTTTTTTAGTCCTGCTGGGTGTCCTCACACCCTCCTCACCAGACTAAGCCCGGTGGGGGAGCCGGCCCAAGTCGTCGACCACTCGACCACGGCATTATCATTGCTGACTTTTTTTTACTCTAATCTAGTAGGTTGGCATGGATATACGTATGGTAGGTGACACAAGTAAGATATATTGAACAAGTCAGTGTGTTCTGTGGTCAAGGGAAAATTTACAGAGCTAAGATTTTCCATGAACAACTAAGACACAGATCTCCCATGATGGCACTTCCTCCACCATCATCAATGGGGCCATCTTTGGTCTACATTCATGTGATTGGAAAAATTTGGATTAGCTAGTTATACATTGTAAAGTATACACTGATGGCTGATGTGGAAATAGATCAGCCAATGGAAATTGTAGATTTCAGCTACTGTCTATTATTACTAATTCAGCCAGCAGCTTAGCTTCAATGGCTGGTTGACCCTTCAGGTAAAATGAGTTTAGTTTTATTTTTCACAAGTACATCAATATGTGCAGTGAAATGCGTCATTTGAGTCAAGACCAACATAGTCCAAATGTGGGCTGAGGGCAGTCTGCAAGTGTCATGTCTACATTGAAGCATCGAAGGACACTGTGACATGTATTGTTTCTGCATCAACAACTAACACAGTCCGAGCAGGGACCGTGCTAGGGTCAGCCAGCAAGTGTTGCTTTACCTCTGGTACCAAAGCCCACAACTCACTCATTCTAACTGCACGCCTTTGGAATGTGGAAGGAAACTGGAACATCCGAAGGGAACCTACGCGGTCCTGGGGAGAACGTACAAACTCCTTGCAGACAGCGGCAGAAATTGAACCACGATCACTGATTGATGACCCTTCATTAGCGGTACATTAACTGCTACTCTACTGTGCCGTGTCCGTAGTTTGCTGTGTGTGCTCACTCCGCAGCAAGGAAATGCAGTGGGTCCATGCTGCTTAGAGCATCTCTGAAAGGATAGGCATTTCAGCTGGAGAGAGCCATTAAAATTCACCTCCACGGCCACTTTCGCAGCCAGTGGCAACACAGCCACAGCAGTTGTGGCACAGTCGGAGGTTGATATCGACAATGATATCCTTTCCAGGTCACAGGCAGCTTACGCTGAGTCTCAGGTAGGTGATCTGGTCTCAGACCTTCCTGAAGGGGCAAGGTCATTCAATGCTCTCTCTCTCTCTCTTCCTGCAGCCTGCCTTGCTCTGCTAATTGTGTATCACAAGGAAAATGCCTATTCGTGCACTCCTGTTAGAGGACATGAAATCAAGCAAAAAATGCTGGAAATACTCAGCAGGTGAATCAGCGCCTGCTGAGAGACAATTGAAGTTAATGCTTTCAAAGTGATGACCTTGCATCTGAACTGATATGTGTCTGGAAAGCAATCTTGTGGGTAAAAACCTTGACTACTGGACAAATTTTTCCCAAGCCCTGCACATATATCTCTGCAGAATCTAACAACTTTAGACAGCTCTAGAACGTATCAAACCTCACACAATCATCACAATGATAATCAGGATTCAAAATATTACTGAATGCATGTAGCCATTACACACTTCAAAAAGCATTGATAGGCATTATCTTGCTATGTTTTTGCATTAGGTTTGAGTTACAAAATGGCTTGTCCTAGGCCCAGAATAATATTGAAGGCAGATTGGCTTACCATGTGTAATTCTATAGGGTGTTTTTAAATCTACACAAGCATGCGAGCCTACACAAACCCCCACACTATATGGCTGCAATTCATCTTATGGGATGTTTGCATGTGCATTAAGTGCTAAGATGAAAGCAGAAAATAAATACAGGCCATTTGGCCCTTCAATTCTGTTTCACTGTTCAATATAATCATGGAAGATCCTTTATGTTAACATTCCTGCCCTCTTCCCATACCCTTGATGCCAATTGTGTCAACCTACTTCTTAAATACACAGTGACCCCTTTAGTAGGTACGTCCTGTATGTTTGCTGTCTTGTGCTGCTGTAGCCCATTCGCTTCAAGGTTCGATATGCTGTGCATTCAGAGATGCTCTTCTGCACACCACTATTGCAACACGTGGTTATTGGAGTTACTGTTGCCTTCTTGTCATCTTGAAACAAGCAGCATCATTGTAGACCCATCACACCCTGGACATCATCTGTTCCAACTCCTTCCTTCTGGCAGGTGCTTTAGATCACCTGTATGCCAGGACAAATAGGTACAAGAACAGTTTCTTTCTGTATGCCATCAGTCTTATGAACACTTGAATTTTAGTCTATTATAAACCAAGTCCACCTGTACCTACACAGGTATACCTCATTGTATATAGTTCACGATTATTTGCACTTTTGTTTTGTTTGCTTTTTGATTCTATACAGCGAGAGCTCGGGGAAACTGACATCAAATTCCCTGTATGTGTCCACATACTTGGCGATAATAAAGGATTCTGATTCTGAACCAGCCTGGCCTTTCTTCTCTGATCTCTCTCGTTACCAAGGCATTTTTATCCTCAGAGATAACATTCACTGGATGTTTTTTTTTTATTTTTGCACCATTCTCTGTAAACTCTTGAGGCTGATATACATGAAAATCCCAGACGATCAGTAGTTTTGAGTTTAGATATTTGCATTAATGAGCATATGTACAGATGCACCTGAGCTGTGGCTACTGAGTGTACTTAAGGAGTAAATAGAGACAATTGGCATCAAGGGTACAGGGAGAGGGCAGGAATAAGGTGTTAACATCAAGGATTTCCTATGAGTATATTGATCAGTGAAACAGAATTGAAGGGCCGAATGGCTATCTTTTATTTTTTGCCTCCATATGACTACTTGATGCTTATGCACATCTTGTGAGTTACACTCACTGACTGGGCTCCCAATGCGACCGTTTTCAATCCATGCTCGTGTATAACCGCAGTCTGAAATCCTTTCATTTCGCACACCAGTGCTTTAGGTGGGACTTTTATAGGGTCCAAATACAGGTTAACTATAAGTTTTCTTTTACCTATTCCACCAGTTATATCCTCAAAAAGTACATTAGGCCTGTCAAATACAATTTTACTTTTATGAATCCACTTGGACTTTATCCATTTCTGTTGATGTTTTCAAAGTGTTCCATTATCTCCTAATTTCCTATTGTTCTTAGAATTGCCCTATACAGACGTTAAAGTTACTGGACTGACTGTCTGCAGTGTCCAGTATTCTCTTTTTCCTTCTTTGACATGTTGAAACTGCGAGAGTTTAGGCACTAAAGAAAAATAAATGTTTCATAAAATGAGTTTTATGCTCAAGATCTCAACAAAATCACTCTTTTTCCTACCAGCAGAGAGTTCTAAACGTACTTGGTGCACTGAAGTCGTTCATTCTCAGTGAGGCCATTGACTACAGTATTGTTTCTCCAGTTACATCAATGGCTACGCCAGTTACCATTGCAAATTAGATATTGTAAAATGAGGGCACAGAAACTTTGCTCCTATAGTCTGACATCACTAATGAAATCCCTCCTTGTCTTCAACCTGGAGTTCTCACTGTAATCAGGACTAACATGAAAACTTGCAGTTGGGTAAAATTGCTTCACTCTTCCATACCTTGAAGTTAGGACAGAATAGGCTTCTCCGACAAGCAATTTTTGGTCCCAGTCCCAAATATTGGCAGTTGTGACAGACTTTGATTTTAACTTAAGTGGTGACATCTCTCCTCTATGTCCATGGGTTACAGATTTAAACCCTTTCTCCAGTTAATCAAAATAAAAGGGGATTGGGGCTTTGACTGATGTATGGCTGTACCTTCTCTGTATAAGCTTCTGCACAGATGTGTAGAACAAATGTGGTAATAACTATGAAAAAAAGCAATCATGGTACGTTTTGTTGATTGACCCTTAAATCTTTCAATTCTTTACAATATTCCTTGGGGAAATGATGTGCAGAAGTGAATGTATTAATTGTAGGCAAGAGTAATTCAGACATATTAACAATTTGTATTGAAGAAATATCACAACCCAAGCAAGACAGAAACTTGTATGGGATAAGCTGTGTGTAAATTGCCATCAAAATGACACATCTCCAATAGAATTTACCTCAAAAAGCATCGGGAGGGAGGGCAGTTTTCTTAATGAAATTCAGAAACAGTTGTTGTGACTCCTCAAGTACTGCACAGCAACTCACACTTCTGTAAGACTTTATTGGATTAGTGCAAAGGTTTTTGCAGCTTTGGTCTGATGAATTTATTCAACAACAGATTCTCTGGCGAAAGTCGACTGCATAAACTCCCGATGAATCATCAAAGGTCATGACCCACCAGCTTTACTTAAGTGAGCCACAAATAATCTGAGGTTCCCCAACAGTGAACTTAGACTATTAACCTGTAATTGTACATAGAGTGAAGTTCCTGTGCAGGACAGAGGTGAAGAGCAGGAATAGAAACTTCCCTTTGGTGATTGCTTTAAGTGGGCTTGTTAATTTTACCTAGTATTGGGAAGTGAATGCAATGGATGGCCAATACTACAGCAACAAGTTTAGCTTCAATGATGAAACAGGATTCTTTAAATACTGCACAGTTGTACACATGTTCAAAGATTTTATACATTAGTTCTAAGGCTTTTATAACTTGTAAGGTATCAGTTTTGTAGAAATCACAAGCCTGGAAATGGTTTCCTGAACAAATTTGAGTTGGTAACTACTTGAGGAGACACAATGTTTCTTTATGGTCTCGCATGCTTAATGCTGGTGGGAATGGTCAGTCCTTTGAAAGCTCCAGTCAAGTGTTCTAATTTAATGTCAATTTGGGCTGATGGCACAGGATAATAGAATCTGGGACTCAGTCCTCCAAAAATCTAAAGAAGGTATATTAATTGAAAACAAAGCTGAATTTGATAGGTTCCTGCTAGCCAAGGTGGATGGACTTAAGCTCTAAACATGAAAGGGGTGAATGGTAGAACAGAATCAAAGGGCTGAATAGCCTACTTATACTGTATTCCTATGCTCCATCATTGAGGCTCAATGTGTCAATCCAGGAGTTAATTTCATTCTTGAATAAAAATGTTTTCTTAGCTTTTGCTGCCGGCACATCTTAATATCAATCTCATCTTGTGCCTCCTCTTAATGTCAATCAGTGGCTCAAATTGCTTGTAAGGTATAAACACAACACTTGACAAAATTAGTCCCTTGTTTGGTAACTTCAAACTTTCCAGAAGGACAAGTGTTTGAGAATTAAACTGATAGACAGCGCTTTCATGAATAGGTAAAGAAAAACACCTTAATCAGTCTCTTAGAGCAATCTGGATAGTGTCGAACTCTCCCTCCCGCCCCCATAGTCTCTAACTTTCTTATCTATCTTGCTATAAGGAGAATATACTTAAACAATCTATCCATGCTTTACACTGCAAAAAAATCAGGAAAATTCCCATTAAAATTAGTACTTACAGTTGTTTCTTTCACTGTATAGTGCTTTGACCAGCAGCCAATTGGCATTTGGGATTGATTAGGAAGCCAGGGGCACGCGCTGTGGCCATTGTCCGAATGGACATAGTCAGAGTGATGATCTTAAGGCTTTAGCTCTTTGAGGCTTTAGTAACGAGAGGCTTCAGTCAGCGAAAGCAGAGGAGAGAAAAGCTCAAATTGATTTCCTTTTCTGTATCTGCTGAGACAGTAGAGATGTCAGGCAGGATAATGCAATGCTTCTCTTGCAGCATGTAGGAAGGCAGGGAGTCTTCCAGTATCCCTGATTACTACAGCTGTGAGAAGTGCATCTAGCTGCAGCTTCTACAAACACATTAAGGAGTCAGAACTGGAACTGGATAAACTCTGGATCATTCGGGAGGCTGAGGGAGTGATAGATAAGACATATAGAAAGGTAGTTACACCCAAGGTGCAGGACACAGGAAACTGGGTGACAATCAGGAAAGGGAAATGGGTTAGGAGACAGTACAGAGTATCTAGGCACCTATCTCCCTCAACAATAGGTATATTACTCTGGATACTGTTGGGGGGGGGAAGAGGTGGAGAATGACTTAACAGAGGAAAGTCACAGTGGTCGGATCTCTGGCACTGAGTCTGCCTCTGTGACTCAGAAGGGAAGAGAGAAGAAGGGGCACACTTTGGTGCTAGGGGAATGGACAGAAGGTTTTGTGGGCGAGATCAAGATTCAGAGATGGTACGTTGCCTCCCAGGTGTTAGGATCTGGGATAATAATAACAGGGTTGTTGTGGTGGGAGATTTTAATTTCCCCAATATTGATTGGCATCTCCCTAGAGCAAGGGGTTTAGATGGGCTAGAGTTTGTTAGGTGTGTTCAGGAAGGTTTTCTGATGTAATATGTAGATAAGCCTACAAGAGGAGAGGCTGTATTTGATCTGGTATTGGCCAAGGAACCTGGTCAGATGTCAGGTCTCTCAGTGGGAGAGAATTTTGGAGATAGCAATCACAATTCTATCTCTTTTACCATAGCATTGGAGAGGGATAGGAACAGACAAGTCAGTAAAATGTTTAATTGGAGGAAGGGGAAATATGAAGCTATCAGGCAGGGACTTGGAAACATAAATTGGGAGCAGATGTTCTCAGGAAAATGTACGGCAGAAATGTGGCAAATGTTCAGGGGATATTTGCATGATGTTCTACATAGGTACGTTTCAATGAGACGGAAAGGATGGTAGGGTACAGGAACCGTGGTGTACAAAGGCTGTTGAAAATCTAGTCAAGAAGAAAACAAAAGCTTACGAAAGGTTCAAAAAACTAAGTAATGATAGGGATCTAGAAAATTATAAGGCTAGCAGGAAGGAGGTTAAGAATGAAGTTAGGAGAGCCAGAAGGGGTCATGAGAAGGCCTTGGTGAGCAGGATTAAGGAAAACCCCAAGGCATTCTACAAGTATGTGAAGTGCAAGAGGATAAGATGTGAGAGAATAGGACCAATCAAGTGCGACAGTGGAGAAGTGTGTATGGAACCGGAGCAGGTAGCAGAGATACTTAATAAATAATTTGCTTCAGTATTCACTACGGAAAAGGACCTTGGGGATTGTAGGGATGACTTACAGTAGACTGAAAAGCTTGAGCATATAGACGTTAACAAAAAGGATGTGCTGGAGCTTTTGGAAAGCATCAGGAATGGACGAGAAATACCCCAGGCTACTGTGGGAGGTGAAGGAGGAGATTGCTGAACCTCTGGCAATGATCTTTGCATCATCAATGGGGACAGGAGAGGTTCCAGAGGATTGGAGGGTTGCGGATGTTGTTCCCTTATTCAAGAAAGGGCGTAGAGTTAGGGCAGGAAATTATAGACCAGTGAGTCTTACCTCAGTGGTTGGTAAGTTGATAGAGATGATCCTGATTTATGAACATTTGGAGAGGCATAATATGATTAGGAATAGTCAGCATGGAATTGTCAAAGACAGGTCGTGCCTTATGAGTCTGATTGAATTTTTTGAGGGTATGACTAAACACATTGATGAAGGTAGAGCAGCAGATGTAGTGTATATGGATTTCAGCAAGGCATTTGATAAGGTACTCCATGCAAGACTTATTGAGAAAGTTAGAAGGCATGGGATCCAAGGGGACCTTGCTTTGTGGATCCAGAATTGGCTTGCCCACAAAAGGCAAAGAGTAGTTGTAGGTGGGTCATATTCTACATGGAGGTCGGTGACCAGTGGTGTGCCTCAGGGATCTGTTCTGGGACCCCTTCTCTTTGTGATTTTTATAAATGACCTGGATGAGGAAGTGGAGGAATGGGTTGATAAATTTGCTGATGACACAAAGGTTGGGGGTGTTGTGGATAGTGTGGAGGGCTGTCAGAGGTTACAGCGGGACATCAATAGGATGCAAAACTGGGTTGAGAAGTGGCAGATAGAGTTGAACCCAGATAAGTGTGAGGTGGTTCATTTTGGTGGGTCAAATATGATGGCAGAATATAGTATAAATGGTAAGACTGTTGGTAGTGTGGAGGATCAGAGGGATCTTGGGGTCCAAGTCCATAGGACACTCAAAGCTGTTGTGTAGGTTGACTCTGTGGTTAAGAAGGCATTTGGTGCATTGGCCTTAATCAACCATGGGATTGAGTTCAAGAGCCGAGAGGTAATGTTACATCTATATAGGATCCTGGTCAGACCCCACTTGGAGTACTGTGCTCAGTTCTGGTCACCTCACTACAGGAAGGATGTGAAAACTATAGAAAGGGTGCAGAGGAGATTTACAAGGATGTTGCCTAGATTGGGGAGCATGCCTTATGAGAATAGGTTGAGTGAACTCAGCCTTTTCTCCTTGGAGCAATGGAGGATGAGAGGTGACCTGACAGAGGTGTATAAGATGATGAGAGGCATTGATCATGTGGATTGTCAGAGGCTTTTTCCCCAGAGCTGAAATGGCTAACACGAGAGGGCACAGTTTTAAGGTGCTTGGAAGCAGGTGCAGAGGAGATGTCAGGGGTAAGTTTTTTTTTAATATACGCAGAGAGTGGTGAGTGCGTGGAATGGGCTGCTGGCCACCGTGGCGGAGGCGGATACAATCATGTCTTTTAAGAGATTCTTGGATAGGTACATGAAGCTTTGGAAAATAGAGGGCTATGGTAAGCCCTCGCTAAGTTATAAAGTAAGTACATGTTCGGCACAGCATTGTGGGCCAAAGGGCTTGTATTGTGCTGTAGGTTCTCTATGTCTCTATGTTTCTATCTCAGATTGAGCCCTCAGCATTCTTAAGTGGGAGGGTGAACAGCCGTATAGGAACCAATGACATGTGTAGAATGAGTGACAAGGTTCTGCATAGGAAGTTAGTTGCTAAGTTAAAGGGAAGGATCTCTAGGGTTGTGATCTCAGGATTGCTACCTGTGCCACGTGCTAGTGAGGCTAGAACTAGGAAGATTATACCATTTAATACATGGCTAAGGAGTTGGTATAAGAGGAAGGGCATAAGCTTTTTGGATCATTGGACTCACTTTCAGGGAAGGTGGGACCTGTACAGAAGAGATGGTTTGCACCTGAACTGGAGGGGGACTAATATCCTAGAGGGAAGGTCTGTTAATGCTGCACTGTGGGGTTCAACCTAGAATTGCAGGAGAATGGGAACCAGAGTGCCAGAACAGTTAGTCGGGAGATTGTGGAGGCAGATGTTGGTAATACCTCAGACAAAGTTAGAAATCAAAAGGTTGAGCATGGTGTGACAAAATTGAAAAGGGTGAATACAGGACTGACGGTGATGTACCTGAATGTGGACAGTATACAGAATAAGGTAGATGAATTTACAGGGCAGTTACAGATTGGTAGGTATAATGTTGTAAGCATCACTGATTCATGGCTGAAAGGTTGTAGCTGGGAGCTTATTGTCCAAGGATACACATTATATTGAAAGGATAGGCAGGAAGGCAGAGGGGGTGGTGTTACTCTGTTGGTAAAAAATGAAATCAAATCATTAGAAAGAGATGACATAAGGTCAGGAGATGCTCAATCATTGTGGATAGTGCTAAGGAACTGCAAGGTAAGGAAGACCCTGATGAGAGTTATATACAGGCCCACAAACAGTAGTAAGGATGCGGCCTACAAATTACAATGTGAGATAGAAAATGCATGCCAAAAGGGCAATGTTACAATAGTCATGGGGGACATCAAAATGCAGGTAGATTGGGAAAATCATGTTAATGTTGGATTACAAGAGGGGGAATTTCTAGGGTGCCTACAAGATGGCTTTTTAGAACAGCTCATGCTTGAGCCCAATAGAGGATCAGCTATTCTTAACTAGGTGTTGTGCAATCAACCAGAATTGATCTGAGAACTTAAGGTAGAAGAACCCTTCGGGGAAAGTGATCATAATATGATTGAATTCACCCTGAAATTTGAGAAGGAGAAGCAAAAGTCAAATCAGTATTACAGTAGAGCAAAGGGAATTACAGAGGCATGAGAGAGGAGTTGGTCGGAATTGATTGGAAAAGAACACCGGCAGGGACGATGGCAGAGCAGCAATAATGGGAATTTCTGGAAGCAATTTGGAAGGCGCAGGATATATACATCCCAAAGAGGAAGCAGTAATCTAAAGGAAAGATGACACAATCGTGGCTAATAGGAGAAATCAAAGCCAACATGAAAGCCAAAGAGAGGGCATATAATAGAGCAAAAATTAGTGGGAAGTTAGAGGATTGAGAAACTTTTAAAAATCAACAGAAGGCAACTAAAAAAGTCATTAAGAAGGTAAAGAGGGCATATAAAAATAAGCTAGCCAATAATATTAGAGAGGATACCAGAAGTTTTTTTCAGATACGTAACATGTAAAGGAGAGGTGAGAGTGGATCAGACAACTGGAAAAGGATGGTGGAGAGTTAGTAAAGGGAGCCATCAAAATGGCAGATGAACTGAATAAGTGTTTTGCGTTGGTCTTCACTGTGGAAGATGCTTGCAGTATGGTGGAAGTTGCAGGTGTCAGGGAGCATGAAGTGTGCAAAGTTACCGTAGACAGAAGTTTCTTTGGAAACTGAAATGTCTCAAGATAAATAAGTCACCTAGACCAGATGATGTACACCGCAAAGTCCTGAAAGAGGTGGCTGAAGAGATTGTGGAAGCATTAGTAATGATCTTTCAAGTATCACTAGATTCTGGAATGGTTCTGGAAGACTGGAAAATTGCAAATGTCTCTCCACTCTAGAAGAAGGGAGAGAGGCAGAAGAAAGGAAACCATAGGCCAGTTAGTCTGACCTCAGTGGTTGGGAAGATGTTGAAGTCAATTATTAAGGATGAGGTCTCAGGCATATAATAAAATAGGCCATAGCCAGCTTGGTTTCCTCAAGGAAAAATTTTGCCTGAGAATTCTTTGAAGAAATAACAAGCAGAATGGGCAAAGAGGATTCACTTGATGTTGTATACTTGAACTTTCAGCAGCCCTTTGACAAGGTGTCGCTCATGAGGCTGCTTAACAATCTTTACAGGAAAGATGTTAGCATATGTGAAACAGTGGCTGATTGGCAGGGGGCCTAGAGTAGGAATGAAAGGAGCCTTTTCTGGCTATCTGCTGGTGACTAGTGGTGTTCCACGTGGGTCTGTGCTGGGATTGATTCTTTTCACATTATATGTCAATTATTTGGATGATGGAATTGATTGCTTTGTTGCAAGGTTTGCAGATGATATGAAGAATAGATGGAGGGGTAAGTTGATTTGAGGAAGTAAAGAGTCTGCAGAAGGACTTGGACAGACTAGGAGACTGGGCAAAGAAATGGCAGATTGAATATAGTGCTGGGAAATGTATGGTCATGCACTTTGGTAGAAGAAATTAAAGAGTTCTAAAAGGAGAGAAAATGCAAAAAGTTGAGGTGGAAAGGGACTTGGAAGCCCTTGTGCAGGATTCCCAAAAGGTTAATTTACAGGTTAAGTCTGTGGTGAGGAAGGCAAATGCAATATTAACGTTCATTTCAAGAGGACTAGAATATGAAAGCATGGATGTAATGTTGAAACTTTATAAAGCACTGATGAGGTCTCACTTGGAGTATTGTGAGCAGGTTTGGGCCCCTTATCTTAGGAAGGATGTGCCGAAATTGGAGAGGTTTTAAAGGAGGTTCACTAAAATGATTCCAGGATTGAATGGCTTGTAATATGAAGACTGTTTGATGGCTCTGGGCCTGTATTCATTAGAATTCAGAAAAACGAGGGGTGACCTCACTGAAACCAATTGAATGGTGAAAGTTCTTGACAGAGTGGATACAGAGAGGATATTTCCTATGGTGGAAGAGTCTAAGACCGGAAGACACAGCCTCAGAATAGAGGGGCATCCTTTTATAATGGAGATGAGGAGGAATTTACCAGATAGTGGTGAATCTGTGGAATCCATGGGTATCTGTGGAAGCCAAGTCTTCATATATATTCAAGGTAGAGGCTGATAGACTCTTGATTGGGCAGGGTATGAAAGGATACGGGGAGAAGGCAGGAGATTGGGGCTGAGAGGAAAACTGGATCAGCCATGATGAAATGGCGGAGCAGACTCAATGGGCCAAATGACCTAATTCTGCTGCTATATCTTATGGTATGTTATACATAAATATCATAGGAATCACCTATCTCATTTTTGTATTTTCCGTGTTAAAGACCAGTTAATAGTATCCAGGTGGTAATGTAGAAAAGTCCATCTCCCACCCCCCCACCCTCACCACATTCTAAGGTTGTACTGAGAGCATCCTGAGCAGCTGCGTCACCGCCTGGTTCGGAAATTGCACCATCTTGGATCGCAAGACCCTGCAGCGGATAGTAAGGTCAGCTGAGAAGATCATCAGGGTCTCTCTTCCCGCCATTACAGACATTTACACCGCACGCTGCATCCGTAAAGCAAACAGCATTATGAAGAACCCCATGCACCCCTCACACAAACTCTTCTCCCTCCTGCCATCTGGAAAATGGCACCGAAACATTCGGGATCTCACGACCAGACTATGTAACAGTGTCTTCCCCTAAGCCATCAGACTCCTCAATACCCAGAGCCTGGACTGACACCAGCCTACTGCGCCCTACTGTGCCTATTATCTTGTTTATTATTTATTGTAATGTCTGCACTGTTTTGTGCACTTTATGCAGTCCTGGGTAGGTCTGTAATTTTGTGTAGTTTTTATGTGGTTCAGTGTATTTTTTGTATTGTTTCATGTAGCAGCATGGTCCTGAAAAACATTGTCTCGTTTTTACTGTGTACTGTACCAGCAGTTATGGTCAAAATGACAAAAAAAAGTGACTTGACTTGACTTGATCTCATGGTGATTGATGCATCACAAGCTTTTCACCAGTAACCTCCTGAATATCTTTACACCCAATCAGAATTTCAATGAGCCTTTTCTTGAACCTTTTCTACAGAAGCTTCTGTAATAAAGATACCTTTGGAAAAATAAAGCAGAGGGAGCACAGCAAGTTGGAATTTAGTTTTTAAATCATTCTGTTTGACAAATTTATAGTTTTGTTAAGGTGAAGGGGGTCAAAATTTACTTTTGTGCGAAATGAGAGGTTTCAAGTTATCACCCAAAATGCAGTGGCCATGGATGGAAATTTAGGCAGGGTGTATGACCTACCGGATTGCCCTTGTTCTGCTGCTGGCATAGCTGAGAATCAATTCAAATCTCCTATCTATTCAACTCTGACTGTGTCCACCACACACCATGATTTAATATGCTTAAATCTACGTTGCTCTGTAGCAGAAGCTTAGGCTGTCAACTATGTTTTTCCTGCAGTTCAGAAGCCAGGAAGAAGTATAATCTATACTAACACTTAGCAAGCTAGTAGTATTCAGTCAGGTTTGTTTATTGGTTAAACAGACAAGAACCCTCCAATTGCAGTCATGTCTCCTCCTGGATAACTTGATGGGAAAGGTTGTATAATCATGTCTGTAAGCAGACTGACACCTTGCATTGCTACTGCTCGATATATAAATGTGTAATAACCTAATCAAATTGTACAACTATTGTAAGTATCTTCTTATATTTTGAAGTGGATATTCAACTATTTTCTACATGTGCTCTTTTACTTTTAGGGGACCATTAAGTCATTTGGTGAATTGTGGCCAAGAACTATATTATGGGGGAAGAGAATGTAAACAGTGACAGCATCTGGATCATCCCATCCAATCAATACAACCTGAAGTCACAATGCAGGACAAAATAATGAAAATGACACAGTTGTGTGACTCACTGGATCAGTATGATATAGCCTCTACCCCCACCCCATTAAATGTGCCACTAAATAAATTCCTTACAGTATTTAAAAGCCTTTAATGAATTTTAATCATTAAAAAGTAAAAAAAATTACTAAGGAACACATTTCCATAAAATCATAAGACATAGGAGGGGACTTAGGCAATTCCACCCATCAAGTCTGCTACATCATTCCAAAATGGCTGATTTATTATCCCTCTCAACCTATTCTCCTGCCTTCGCCCCGTAAGCTTTGATGCCCTAATTAATCAAGAACATATCAATCTGTCTTAAGTATACCCAATGAATTTGCCTGCACAGCAGTCTGGGGCAATGAATTCCACAGATTCATCACCCCCTTAGATAAAGAAATTTTTTCTCATCTCTGTTCTAAATGGACGTCCCTCAGTTCTGAGGTTGAGCCCTCTGGTCCTAGACTCCTCTTCAATAGGAAACATCCTCTCCATGTCCACTCTGTCTAGGCCTTACAGTATTCAGGAGGCTACTATTCTTCTTAGTTCCAGAGAGTTGAAGCCCAGAGCCATCAAAAGTTGTCTTATGTTAAACCCTCCATTCCTGGAATCATTCTCATGAATCTCCTTTTAACCAATTTCAATGTCAGTACATCTTTTCATAGATAAAGGGCCCAAAATTCCTCCCAATACTCCATGCAGTCTGACCAATGCCATATAAAGCCTCAGGTTTTATTCCTTCTCCCAAAGTGCATGAGCATACACTTCCTTGCATTATATTACATCCGCCACTTCATTGTTCATTCCCCAACCTGTCTAAGTCCTCCTACAGACATCCTGCCTCCTCAACACTACCTGCCCCTTCACCTATCTTTATATTGCAGAAAACTTGGCCAAAAGGCCATCAATTCCTTCATCCAAATTATTGACATAACGCGAAAAGCAGTCCCAACACCAACCACTGCAGCACATTACTAGTCACTGTCAGCCAAACAAAAAAGGCAATCTTTATTCCCACTCATTGCCTCCATTTAGTCAGCTAGCATCTTTCCTGTAATACCATGGGCTTTTATCATGTTAAACAGCCTCACTTGCAGCACCTTGTCAAAGGCCTTCTGCAAATCCAAGTAAACAATATCTACAGACTCTCCTTTGTCTATTCTACTTGTTATTGCCTCAAAAAATTTCAACAGATCTGTCAGGCAAGATTTCCCCTTTAGAAAACTGTGCTGACTTTAGCCTATTTTATCATCTGCCTTTAAGTACCCTGAAACCTCATCCTTAATAATAGACTCCAACACCATTCCAACCACTGAGGTCAGGCTGTACCTCCCTCTCTTCTTAAAGAGTGGAGTGACGTTTGTAATTTTGCATTCCTCTGGAACCTTTCCAGAACAGAGTAATTCTTGAAAGATCATTACTAATGCCTCCAAAATTTCTTCAGCTACCTCTTTCAGAACTCTGGTGTGTAGTTCATCTGGTCCAGGTGACTAGTCTATATCCAGAATTTTCAGCTTCCAAAGCATTTTCAGCTTCCAAAGCATTTTCTCTGTAGTAATTGCAACAACACTCACTTCTGCCTCCTGCCACTCTTGCATTTTGCTAGTGTCTTCCACAGTGAAGACTAAAGCAAAATTCTTATTAAGCTCTTCCGCTATTTCTTTCTCTCCTATTACTACCTCTCCAGCATTATTTTCCAGCACTCCAATATCAACTTTTGTCTCTCTTTTACTGTTTATATATCTGAAAATAAATTGCTACTATCCTCTTTTTATATTTGTGAGGTCACTGGAGAAGGGATCCAATCGCAGACCTAGTACTGTGCACACAGCGATATTAATTGAGTAACAAATCTCCAGATGCAAACAAAGTCGGCGTCAAAGTTCAGGCAGAGATCAAAACATTCAGAGAAATCCAAAAACCAGAATCGGGAAACAGATAGAGTCAATATTCAGACAGCCAGAGTACAGATACAAATGCTGGAAAGGCTCAGGAAAATTCACTGGCACAATTGGTCAACAAACAGGTGAAAACACAGGACTAAGATACACTGAGCAATAAACAGAGAGGCAGCTGATAGGTGGAGCACAATGAGACAGAAGTGGCAGTAAAGCAGGTAATAATGAGAAACATGGGAGAGTTGGAGTACTCAGTAATACGGGGGCCGGAGTAGAGCAGGAGTGGGGACAGGAGCACATGGCAATACAAAACCACAGACTGATGGCTAGGGCAAAGTTCAAATGGGGGTACTGACAATGTTATTGGATGGCTTACCCTCATATTTCATCACTTCTCTCTGTATGGCTTTTTAATTGCCTTCTGTTGGTTATAAAAGCTTCCCAATCCTCTATTTTCCTACTAATTTTTGTTGTATTTTATGCCCTCCCTTTTGCTTTTTTGCTGGTTTGACTTCACTTGTCAGCCATGGTTACCTCATTTTCCCTTTAGAATACTTGTTCACCTTTGGGATGCATCTTCCCTGTGCCTTCTGAATTTCTCCCAGTAACACCAGCCATTGTATTCTGCCATCATCCCTGCTAGTGTCCCCTTCCTATCAACTTTGACCAGCTCCTCTCTCATGCCTCTGTAATTCCCTTTACTCCACTATAATATGGATACATCTGACTTTATTTGCTCACTCTCAAATTGCAGGGTGAATTATAACATATTAAGATCATTGTCTCCTAAGAGTTCCTTTACCTTAAGCTCTCTAATCAAATATGGGTCATTACGTAACACTCAATCCAGAACTGCTATTCTCCTAATGGAGTCAAACACATGCTGCTCTATAAAGCCATTTCATAGGCATTTAGAAATGCAACAAGATTATCACAACATTGCACTTTTAACATACCTTTTTTACCTTCCACTGTAATTTGTAGTCAACATCGTGGCTACTGTTCGGAGGTCTGTATATAACTTCCATCGGGGTCTTTTTACCCTTGCAATTTCTTAACTCTACAGTGACAGGCATTAATTAAATCATTAACATTAAAAAATTTAAAAAGAACTTAATTGAACTTTTAATCAAAGGTTAATGAAGCTCATTATACATAATGGTTTTGTCTAAGGGGACCAGATGCAAGGCATATACCATACTTCAATTTGACCTTTTTGAGTTTTGCCCTGTGGAGACAGTGTTGAATCTAGCAAATGATATTATAAACATGCGTGAGGTCACCCTGTTGGAGAACCAGATTGCTATCTATATAGTTGTTGTTCCTTTCTGGGCCGAGTGGTGCATAGGACAGCAACTTTACCATTACATTAGCTTATTTGTCTGTTTCTTATGAGGCTGAATTGCTAGTATGATGTTCAACCCTGCACAGATGGAAAATGTGCGTGGAGCTGGCTGGATTCGAACCCCGGACCACTCGCCTCAAAGTCTGATGGGGATGCGACTACACCACCAGCCCGCCACCTATATAGTGAAACGGTGGAAATTATGGATACATTGTAATTTTACACATGGATTGTTAAAATGGCATAAAAATAACTAATGGAGTACTGCCTTATATCTCTCAGGAAATGCAGTACAATGAGTTAGAACTTCTTGCAGCCTCAGCCTTCAAAGAACTAAATTAGTTCAGGATTGCAACTAAAATGAATAATTTCTTTCCTAAAACAAATTTGAAATTATTCTGTGTACCTTTGTAATGTATAGGCTCACTTTATAGAAACATAGAAACATAGAAAATAGGTGCAGGAATAGGCCATTCGGCCCTTCGAGCCTGCACCGCCATTTATTATGATCATGGCTGATCATCCAACTCAGAACACCGCCCCAGCCTTCCCTCCATACCCCCTGACCCCCGTAGCCACAAGGACCATATCTAACTCCCTCTTAAATATAGCCAATGAACTGGCCTCAACTGTTTCCTGTGGCAGAGAATTCCACAGATTCACCACTCCCTGTGTGAAGAAGTTTTTCCTAATCTTGGTCCTAAAAGGCTTCCCCTCTATCCTCAAACTGTGACCCCCTCGTTCTGGACTTCCCCAACATCGGGAACAATCTTCCTGCATCTAGCCTGTCCAATCCCTTTAGGATCTTATACGTTTCAATCAGATTATCAGTTTCAATCTAAAATATTCCATAGAATTCTAAAGTCATTGTCTCAAAGTGATCAATTTAACCTTTGGGATTTTTAAAAACAATCATTAACTTAAAAAGAATTCTCCTTCTTCCATTCCAGAAAAGCATTACAAGGACTTTTGATTTTAATCCATCAGTCAATTTTATTAAAATGGAACTATGAGTCATATGCAAACTTAACTACTCACATTGTATTGTTTATCTTTAATTTATTCTTTTTAAAATTTTGTAAAAAGAACCCTTGCAGTTTCGTATTCATATTGATTTAAAATAACAATCTGACTGGCAGTAAAAAGAACTGCTTAGATATTATAAAGACAGAAATAAACCCAAAGAAAATCTTCTATTTTTAAACATAACAATGGCACTTTAGTTTGTAAGTAATCCTCCCAGAAGAGATGTTGGACCTGAATAAAATGATATGCTTTTCATTTTTATGTTGCTGGAGTTGAGAATTAGCAGTCCAATCTGGGATTTATATGATGTGATCCTGTTCTTTTTGCAGCAATTTCATTTCATGTTAATAGACAAATGATGCACAACAAATGTTATTCCCCACAGACTGTATAGTAGTTAAAGAGGTGATCCAGAGACAGCTAAGCTGAGAGCAAATTATCAAATAATATCAATTTACTTAATGTTGTAAAAGTGCATCATTCCTTACAATTCCCAGATAAGCTTTTCTATCATCTAATTGGGGTCCGCTAAGGCTACATTCAGCCTTATATCTGAATGTTTCCAGGTGCTAGGAGATAAAACAAAACTGTTAAATTATTTTCAGATTAGAAACACTCATGAAATTTGCCTCAAATTTCAGCAAACCAATTTTCTGATTACAAAATATCACCCCAAAGACCATACATCTCAGCTAGCCCAAACCTTTGATTACTTTAATGATTCTGATTCTTCAGAACACAAAACAAATCTTCCTAACTTACAGTGGTATAGTGAGAAAGTTTTATATCTCAGTTCACCTGCCAAAGGTCAGGCAAGTTACATATGCAAAGAATTCAGTGCAAATCTGAGTGATGCTGAGACGTCAACACTGAAGATTCAGACATTAATCTAAGGCCTTTCTGTCTGCTTCAGATACACGTAGAGCTCATATGGCACCATCTGAGGAAGTGTAGGGTAGTTCACTGCATCTGTTACCAGCATTTATTCCTCAACTGAGCTTCATCAAAAAATTTAAATTATGATTTTCTTCTTTGCTGTCTGCAGAATGTGCCAGTGGGAAAGTTGGTTACTGTATTTGTCCATACTGAAGGCAATGAAGATGATATAAAACAATTTACTTAGATGTAATCCCTTTCAGCTAGCATTAGAAATGAAACTGGATTTCCTCGTTATCAATATTAGCACTAAGATATTAAGCTCTACAATGTTAACATTGTTGCTCTTATGTCTTATAAAATTGAGCTTGCAAGAATTTTATTGCATATTTAGAGTTCTCTATTGCACATCTTGCAGCGTTTATAGAAATTAATTTGGTAGATACAGTATGACATAATTCACAAGAAAGACTTGCCACCCATTATGATTCAAAAGAACTTGTGTCAAAATCTTGCACACGGCGTCCTGAAAAATTTTCAGAGTGTAGCTTGAAATAAGTGAAGAACAATACTCCACATTGTGGCTTGGCATTTATTTAAGGGTGAGGGAGTGCTGAGCTGGTAAACAAAAACTGCAATGTTATGAATCTAATGACCCTTGGTTCAACTTCGCACTGGCTGGTTATCAAAACCATCCATTCCACTGTGTAGCACAGCGAGCTGGAAATGGTTCCTTTAAATGCTTATTATTCGCCTTAATACTCTCTGAATAAAATAAATCATCTGTGGATTTGTCTGTAGATTAGCATTCAGGAAGTGAACAACTCCAATTCTTGTATAATATCCAAATGCAACATAACATTGGATTGAAATAACTCATGGTTTATGGAAAGAGGGTGACTGAATTTTGTTGTTCTGTAAATAGAGGAACTATTGGGAGCCCGGTTATCACAAAAAACTGTGGGTCAACTGTCTTAAGAAAAATAACAAGATGGCTTGAGTGGCAAAAATAGACTGAGGTGCTTTTATTTACAAAAATAGTGGAAAAACAAAAACTTGGACGTCCACATCAAAACAAGAAAAAACTGAAAAAAAAACAATATATATACAGCTTGTAATTGTCACCTGTCTGGTTAACAGCCACCCTCAGACTAAACACAAAAAAGAAACCAAAGCCTTGGTAACTTGAGGCTAAGCCCCTCCCCCTAGACCAACCAAAAGCTAATTAACTCTATTATCTTCCATTTCATACAATCTGAAACTCTACTGCCAGTTCTCATAATAAACACATATACCTCCTTATAGGATTCACCATTTCTCAATTAAATAACTTAAATAAACCCCAAAACTTTACCACAAGATGAGTAATTAGGTAACATAACCCTTGACCCAATTAAAGATGGTATCCTCCACCATCAGCACACCTGTGCAGGTTGCTGCTGCCTCTATATGAGACAGCTCCATGCAGCAGCTCTGTTTCAGACCCAGTCACTATTACCTGCTGGGGCTGAGTGTTTTACCGAGTGTGCCACGTGCCGTCTGTAGTGAGTGACGGGCCTTCGTCACACTACCACCCTCCTCTCCTGCAGCGACAATGTTTGGCAGCCTTGACAGGAAGTCCACTGTGATGTTCTCCTTGCCTGCTTTGTACCGCACACAGAACCTCAAAGGTTGAAGTTCCAGGTACCACCTAGTCACCCTGGTATTCCGGTCCTTCATTGTCTGGATCCAGGTCAGGGCTCTGTGGTCCGTCTGGAGGTCAAACTCCCTCCCAAGAAGGTAGTACCTGAGGCTGCCCAACGCCCACTTGATTGCCAGACACTCCTTCTCGGTTGTGGGGTACCGGGTTTTATGGGGCAGAAGTTTCCTGCTGAGATATAACACAAGACATTCCTCACCTGGCTCTCCCTGAGCCAGTACTGCCCCGATGCCTCTGAGGCATCCACCTGCACCAGAAAACGGCATTCAAAGTCAGGACTCTGCAACACAGGGGAAGAGCATAATTTCTCCTTCAGGCCCTGGAAATCACTTTCACACTACTCACTCCATTCCACAGGATTACGGGCCAACATGCAGGTGAGGTTGGTCAATGGGGCTGCCAGGGTTGAAAAGTGAGGGATGAACCGTCGGTACCAGCCCACTAGGCCAAGCAAAGACCGGACCTGGGTCTTGGTACGGGACCTGGGGCTGTTCAGAATAGTCTCAACTTTATCCACCTGAGGCTGGACTTCACCTCTCCCCAACTGATACCCCAGGTACCGGTTTTCCTGCCTGGCCCACTCACATTTCTGCAGGTTGAGTGTAAGTCCTGCCGTACTGATTGCACCTAGGACTCGACAAAGGTGCTCCAGATGTTCCTCCCAGGTCAGGCTAAAAATGACCACATCATCCAAATAGGCGGTGCTCCAGTCCTCACAACCTTGCAGCACTCTGTCCATAAGCCTCTGGAATGTGGTTGGAGCACCATGTAAGCCAAAGGGCATCACTGTGAACTGAAAGAGGCCTAGAAGGGTCCTGAATGCAGCGAGGGGCCGGGACTGGCTCTCCAGGGGGACCTGCCAATACCCCTTGCAGAGGTCCAAGGTGGTGATGTAGTTGGCTCTCCCAATCCTCGCCAGCAGGTCCTCAATCCAGGGCATTGGGTAGGCATCGAAAAATGAGATGGCATTCAGTTTCCTAAAGTCAATGCAAATACGAAGAGTTCCATCCTTCTTTGGAACAATGACAACAGGGCTACTCCACTCACTTTCAGACGGTTCGATGACTCCCAGCTCCAACATCAAGCGGACCTCCTCCAACGCCTTCACCAGACCTCCTGGTACTCCGTAGCATGCCTGCCGTACTGGACTCTCACCTGGTTTGACTCTGATGGCGTGCTGCAACACATCCGTATGGCCTGGTTTCTGTGTGAACAACTAAGGGAAGGTGTCAAATATGACTTGCAATTCAACTGGCTTCTTACCATCCAGGTGAGAGAGATCCACCTTAGCAGGCTGTTTCCAGGCCTCCACTACACCTTCAGAGTCATCTTCCTCATCACCCGGCGTGTCAGTAGCGAGGTGATGGAAGGAGAGCTGCTCCTTCCCTCCCAGGTCCATATAACAGTTGGACTTGTCTTCATCCATGGCCGTGTAGGCTTCCAGGGCTTTCCCGGTCAGCAGAGGAATTATTCGACAGGGACACTCCTCCCTTGGCCACTGCCATGTTTTTGCCATGCGTTCAAAACCATAGAACCATAGAAACTACAGCACAGAAACAGGCCCTTTGGCCCTTCTTGGCTGTGCCGAACCACTTTCTGCCTAGTCCCACTGACCTGCACACGGACCATATCCCTCCATACACCTCCCATCCATGTATCTGTCCAATTTACTCTTAAATGTTAAAAAAGAACCCGCATTTACTACCTCGTCTGGCAGCTCATTCCATACTCCCACCACTCTCTGTGTGAAGAAGCCCCCACTAATGTTCCCTTTAAACTTTTCCCCCCTCACCCTTAACCCATGTCCTCCGGTTTTTTTCTCCCCTTGCCTCAGTGGAAAAAGCCTGCTTGCATTCACTCTATCTATACCCGTCATAATTTTATATACCTCTATCAAATCTCCCTGCATTCTTCTATGCTCCATGGAATAAAGTCCTAACCTATTCAACCTTTCTCTGTAACTGAGTTTCTCAAGTCCCAGCAACATCCTTGTAAACCTTCTCTGCACTCTTTCAACCTTATTTATATCCTTCCTGTAATTTGGTGACCAAAACTGAACACAATACTCCAGATTCGGCCTCACCAGTGCCTTATACAACCTCATCATAACATTCCAGCTCTTATACTCAATACTTCGATTAATAAAGGCCAATGTACCAAAAGCTCTCTTTACGACCCTATCTACCTGTGACGACACTTTTAGGGAATTTTGTATCTGTATTCCCAGATCCTTCTGTTCGACTGCACTCCTCAGTGCCTTACCATTAACCCTGTATGTTCTACGTTGGTTTGTCCTTCCAACGTGCAATACCTCACACTTGTCAGTATTAAACTCCATCTGCCATTTTTCCAGCTGGTCCGAGTCCTTCTGCAGGCCCTGAAAACCTTCCTCACTATCTACTACACCTCCAATCTTTGTATCATCAGCAAACTTGCTGATCCAATTTACCACATTATCATCCAGATCATTGATATAGATGACAAATAACAATGGACCCAGCACTGATCCCTGTGGCACACCACTAGTCACAGGCCTCCACTCGGAGAAGCAATTCTCTACCACCACTCTCTGGCTTCTTCCATCGAGCCAATGTCTAATCCAATTTACCACCTCTCCATGTATACCTAGCGACTGAATTTTCCTAACTAACCTCCCATGCGGGACTTTGTCAAAGGACTTACTGAAGTCCGTGTAGACAATATCCACGGCCTTCCCTTCATCCACTTTCCTGGTAACCTCCTCGAAAAACTCCAACAGATTGGTCAAACATGACCTGCCACGCACAAAGCCATGTTGACTCTCCCTAATAAGCCCCTGTCTATCCAAATGCTTGTAGATTCTGTCTCTTAGTACTCCCTCCAATAACTTACCTACTACTGACATTAAACTCACCGGCCTATAATTTCCCGGATTACTTTTCAATCCTTTTTTAAACAACGGAACAACATGAGCCACTCTCCAATCCTCCGGCACTTCACCCGTAGACAGCGACATTTTAAATATTTCTGCCAGGGCCCCCGGCAGAAGGTAGAAGGTAATTTTCAATGTCCTCACCTTGTTGATACACTGGCATCTTGGGTTCCTTACGCTGGACTGCTGGGGGGCCAACAGAAGGGTTACCCAGTCTGCCAGGGGAAGACACCAATGGTTGCCCAAAGTCGGAGGTGTCAGGTGGGCCTCCCCCTCTGGGCGCTGGAGTTGGAAGTTCCAGTCTAAGGCTCCCACCTTCTGCTGTGGTGGACTGCCCTGCTGAGGATGGCTGTAGGACAGGCTGTCGGGAGGCCTCCAGTGAGATCCGCAGGCCCCAGAGCTCTTCCTGGAAAATATCATCTCTCTGCTGGGCAGCTAAAAAGTCCCTGAAGAAATTTACCACCTCTAGGGTTGAGGGACCCCTTTCGGCGATGGCCCAGGCTGCAGCTGTCAGGTTTTGGATCTTGCCCCTTGTGCCTCTTCCTCTGACATCGCCGCTGTCTCCCACTCATCTTCATACCTCATCTGAAGTTGCTGGTTTTGAGACCATAGCCCAATTCGTTTTTTTAAAAGCACGCTTAGTTTTGCGACTGGCCACCCCACCGCTGCCACCATATGTCACAAAAACTGTGGGGCAACTTTCTTAAGAAAAATAACAAGATGGCTTGAGTTGCAAAAATAGATTGAGGTGCTTTTATTTACAAAAATAGTGGGAAAACAAAAACTTGGACGTCCACATCAAAACAAGAAAAAAACTGAAAAAAAAACAATATATATACAGCTTGTAATTGTCACCTGTCTGGTTAACAGCCACCTTCAGACTAAACACAAAAAAAAACCCAAAGCCTGTCTGTCTGTATCTTGTTTTACGGCGGTTGGCATCCAGCTTAATGGTGCATTACCGCCACCCTCTGCTCCAGAATGTGCACAGACATACATTCTAAATCCCTTCACCCAATCGCGCACGCGCATATATATATATATACACACACACAGCTACACACACACACACACACACACACACACACACAAACCTACACTTCACCCTCCCATCTTTGACCATCCTAGTATCCTATTCCCGTTTATTCGTCATATTCTATGAAAAACCCCTGTACCCCTTAAAAACGCTAAAAATACCCGGACTTGTGCTCTCTCACCCATGCCCAGCAACCCTTTTAATGTGAATTCCTGCATCCCCAACTCCCTTAATTTATTTCTCATCATCTCTCTCTGTATCCCATACTTCCTGCAACTCAGAACTACATGTTCTACTGACTCCTCTTCCTGACATTCCTCACACAATCCTGTCTGGTGTTTCCCTATCATTTTCAATGTTTTGTTTAATGCACAATGCCCCAGCCTTAACCTAGTCCACACAATTTCCTCTCTTCTGTTTCCATTACCTACCCTAGTAACTGCAACACTCTTTTGTATTTGATATAAATGCCTCCCTTTCCCCTCCCTGTCCCATCTTTCTTGCCACATTCGGTTGACTTTTTCCCAGATTACACACTTAACCTCTGCTTTACTGATACTAATGTGCATTTCCACATTTTCTTTCTTTAACGCCCTCTTTGCCAACTCATCCACCCTCTCATTCTCCTTCACCCCTACATGTGCTAGAACCCATAGAAATTTTACCTGACCTCCCTGATTTGCAATTCTTGTAACTAACTGAAGGACTTCATAAAGTACATCTTGCCGACTGTTTGTGTGAAAAGACCTTAAACTTGCTAGAACGGAGGATGAATCTGAACATATCAATGCTTTGGCTTGTCTGGCTTTCTGCACCCATTGCAACGCAACCAACACTGCCAGCATCTCCACTGTAAACACCCCTAACTTATTAGATGTTCTTCTGCTGATTCCAATTTCTTTTGCTGGTATTACCATCCCAAACCCTGTCACTCCTGTTTCAGGTTCCTTCGCACCATCCGTATAAATGTGAGTATAATCACTATACTTTTCCATCACATGACAGTTAAATGCATTTACCAAATCTGTTTTATATCTTTCTTTCCTTTTTACCTCTAACAAATGCCAGTCTATGTCAGGCCATACAAGCTTCCATGGAGCTACAACCGGATAAACTACTGAAGGACTCATCCTCAGATCAAATACTCCACATTCTTTCGCGATATCATTCACTACCCGACTAAAGGTATCCCTCTGAAACCTCCCATTTTCCCAGCACTCTTGCAACACTCCTTTAGTAGGGTGAGAATCATTGTGCCCCTGCAAGTTAGCCCAGTAGTTTGCCATCAGTTGCATCCTTCTTAGTTCCAAAGCCGTTATTCCCATTTCTACCTGTAGTGCTGACACTGGTGACGTTTTAAAAGCCCCACTGCACACTCTCAAGGCCTGAGCCTGAATCACATCCAGTTTCCTTATAAGAGACCTAGCTGCTGATCCATATACTATATTTCCATAATCCAATACAGATCTTACTAAAGCCACATACATTCTCTTCAAAGCTGAACAACTTGCTCCCCATTCCCTACCAGTCAAACATCTCATCACATTTATTACTTTTTCACATTTCTCCTCAACTTTCCTGATATGGTCTGCCCATGTTAATCGTGAATCAAATATAACTCCCAGAAATTTAAATGATGCAACCCTTTCTAATTCAACCCCATATATCCTTAACTTCTTCCCTACCTCAACCATTTTCCAGTAAAAAATACAGTTTCAGTTTTATCTACTGAAAATCTACATCCCCAATCATAACCCCACTCCACCACTTCATCAATTACTTCTTGTAGTTTCCTGATTATATGGTCCATGTTCCTGCCTCTTTTCCACAAGGCCCCATCATCCGCAAACAGTGACCTACCTATATCCACTGGTACCTTTGTGAAGACATCATTGATCATAATGATGAAAAGTAATGGGCTAATCACACTACCCTGAGGTGTGCCATTTTCCACTATGTACTGTTTTGATAATTCTGATCCAATCTGAACTTGAATTTTTCTACCAAACAAAAAATCTTTAATCCAATTAAAAACTCTCCCACCAACCCCCATCTTGTGCAGTTTAATTAATAGTCCTTCCTTCCACATCATATCATAGGCTTTTTCAATGTCAAAGAACACTGCCACTACTGACTCTCTATTTGCCTGGGCCTTCCTTATTTCAGTCTCTAACATAATCACTGAGTCCATGGAATTCCTTTCCTTTCTAAAACCACTCTGATAACTTGCCAGCATTCCCCTTTTCTCAAGCTCATATGATAACCTTTCTGTTATCATCCTTTCCATTATCTTACATATACTTGATGTTAATGCAATTGGTCTGTAGCTAGTGGGTTTTGACAGATCCTTGCCAGGCTTCCTTCTTGGAATTACTACTGCTTCTTTCCATGCACTTGGTAATCTTCCCTCCTCCCACACTGTTATAAAAATGCAGCAACTTCAAGGACACTCCTTCTCCTAGATTTTTTAGCTTCACAGAGCATATCAGATCTTTCCCTGGGGAGGTTGGTCTTGATCTCTTTATTGCTCTCACCATTTCTGCTAATATAAATGGATCATCAATTATATCATCTGTTCCTTTCCTCCTGCTTAACACACCTGGGTGTTGGCTCATTATTCTTTCCCTTCTTCTTCTCCTCCCTTCTTCAGACAAATTTTCTGAACTGTGTATCAGTACAAATGACTTGGCCATGACCTCAGCCTTATCCCTACTGGAGACTGCAGTTTCTTCCTCAGATATCATTACTGGATATTCCCATTCCCTTCTATCTCCTCCCATCCTCTTAATCATTCCCCATATCTCTCCCACAGGTGTTGTTCTTCCTACCTTGTCGCAAAAACTCCTCCAACTTGCCCTTTTAGCTTGACGTATAGTTCTTCTCACCACTGCCTGTGCTTTCTTATATTGAACCAAATGCTGCATATTATGGGTTCTTTTAACTAGCCTGAATGCTCTATTTCTGTTTTTTACAGCCTGACAACATTCCTCTGTCCACCATGGTACCAGTTTCCTACTCATCCTATTTTTACTCCTAGGTATAGATCCTTCTGCTGCCATGATAATTGCTGAAGTCACCTGACTGTTTAATTCATCTACATTTCCAGAAATATCAATCTTTGTCAACCCTTCTTCACTCAATTTCTGGAACTTACCCCAATCAGCTTTTTCAAACACCCACTTTGGGGTTCCGCCACCTGGTCTCACTTCAACTCTTTCACCCACTGAACACAAAACTGGGTAGTGATCACTGCCTACTGTTGAAGCAGTCCAAACTCCCCAGTTACTAATGCCAGCCAAGGTATTAGACACTAACGTAATATCTAACACTGACTCAGTTCCTGTTGTTATATCTATCCTTGTGCCGCTACCATCATTCATACACACCAAATCCCTTTCTTCCATCAAATCTTCAATTACCTTTCCATTTGGATCTATAATCTGATCCCCCCATATTGTGCTATGAGCATTGAAATCTGCACACCACACTACTTTATGTCTGTTTTGTCCTTGTATCTTTAATAGGCTGTCCAAATCCAACCTTTTACATGGATTGTAGTAGTTAATTATAACCACTCCCTCCCCTCTCTCCCACACTTCCACCACTATGTATTCCTGATCATCTCCTTTTTCCAGTGCCCTATATGGTATACCTTGCTTGATTAACATAGCACAACCCCCTCCTCCCCCTAGATTTCTATCTTTCCTTATCATTGTATACCCATATACCACAAAGTCTAAAGTTGGTTTCAACCAAGTTTCCTGAATACACACTACATCCGGTTTTACAACCATTTCTTTAATAAAGTGCTTGAATTCCTGGCTATTGGCCAGTAAGCTCCTTGCATTCCATTGTAAAAGAATCACCATAATTAGTATTAACCAACACATGACATTTCCTGGCTTGACTGATTACTGAGGTTCTCCCTCACTTCCTCCCATGTCAGTCCTACTAACCCTAAATGGTTTACTGCTGCTTTTACCACCAGCTGAATTTTGTCACTTTTTGACTTTACCTCAGCCATACTATTAATCACTCCTGCAATGAATGTTACTAGAGCCTTTTTGTCTACATAAATCCTGTCATTTGTTCTTTGTTGCATCTCTCGTATTCCTATTGCTCCCTGTTCATTAGGAGCATTATTCTATTCTCTTGACATTCTTACAGCTTCTGCATAGGTGATCTTTCTTTTCACTCTTATTTCTTGAATTTTAGTCTCCCGTCTGACAACCTCACACCCACTATATGCAACATTATGAGCTCCTCCACAATTGTAACATTTTGGTTGAACTCCTGTTCCGCACTTTCCATATTCATGATCACCCCCACATCTAGCACATCTCCTCTGCCTTTTACAGTTTTTAGCCACATGTCCAAACCTTTGACAATTATAGCACCTCAGTGGTTTTGGCACATACACCCTTACTGGGTAACTCATGAAACCCAGGAACACCTTCCTTGGCACTCTTTCTTCTTCAAATTCAATCAATACAGATTCACTTTCCTTTTTCACTCCCTCCTTTGTTGTCTTCAGTCTTTGAACATTCATTACTTT
Organism: Mobula birostris; assembly: GCF_030028105.1. NCBI lineage: Eukaryota > Metazoa > Chordata > Chondrichthyes > Myliobatiformes > Myliobatidae > Mobula > Mobula birostris. The sequence goes on along the minus strand of NC_092394.1, from coordinate 26,817,091 downwards.
CCCTCCTTTGATATTCCTCTGTATCTCCTCCATATTTATACTCATTGGTATCCCCGTGATCACTCCTTTACAACCATTGTTTTGTGCTCCCACCCTCCCAGTGTATTCCACCTTGCATTTTCCTATCTCTTTTAGCTTGAGTGCTTTCTCAAGTTGTTCCTCATTTGCACATCTTACCAATAAGTTGCCATCATTAAGGACTTTTGCAAATACTATTTCCCCTATCTTATTTGTCAGAGTTGTTGTTAGCACAAACGGGTTAATTTTCTTCATATGTCCCTGAGCCTTCTCATTAAACCTAATTATGACCACACCTCCTCTCTGAGCTTGTTCATCTTCCTCACTTTCAGAGCTTTCTCCACTATCATTTCTTATTCAATTATTCCCTTTGTCTTGGTTTTTATTCATCTGACCCCTCACTACCTCCTCATTCCCTTTATTTCTCCTTTCACAATAATCCATCTCTCCCCAGCTGCCTGCTTCTGGTCCTAAGTCTCGATCCCTCTCCTTCTCCACTTTCTTTCCCCTCAACCCTGCCTCTTATCTTGTCCGCCATTACCAGACCCACACAACCCCCTCCCAGCAATTTCCGTTCCTTCCCCACTCTCTTTCCCTCAACAGGTTCCAAACCACATTCACACATCAAGCAAAGCACAGCCAGCTTCCAGTCAAGCCAACTACCAACCTATCCTCAGCAGCCAAACCCAAAGCCTTCATAACCCAAGGCTTATAACTGCTAAGCCCCTCCCCCTAGACCCACCAAAAGCTAATTAACTCTATTATCTTCCATTTCACACAATCTGAAACTCTACCGCCAGTTCTCATAATAAACACATATACCTCATTATAGGAATCACCATTTCCCGATTAAGTAACTTCAATAAACCCCAAAACTTTACCACAAGATGAGAAATTAGGTAACATAACCCTTGACCCAGCTAAAGATGGTATCCTCCACCATCAGCTCACCTGTGCAGGTTGCTGTGCCTCTATATGAGGCAGCTCCATGCAGCAGCTCTGTTTCAGACCCAGTCACTATTACTGCTGGGGATGAGTGTTTTACTGAGTGTGCCATGTGCCGTCTGTAGTCAGTGACAGGTCTTCGTCACACCGGTAAAATGTGAGACAGAAAATGCTCCCAGGGAAGCGGTATGTGGTTGTCAATTAAGTTGCAAACCCATGAAAAACTATAAAACAAAAATGAGGATACATCAATGAAATGGTTCTGTGCATTTCCCAGAACAAGTAAAAACTTAGCATACTCCTTAACAGGATGAGGCATTTTGTCACAATCAATAAATGATGTGTGGAATGGAGATATGGAATGAAAGACACCTCCAGAAAATTCTAAGAATATTTCCCATAAACAGCTTAAGGAAAAAGAAAGCAAAATATGGTCATGGGAATTTATTTTATTTTGATTAGAGTTGGATCATGTGATTTTTATCAAGTTCAATCCTCAAAATTTATGTATAATTTTAACTCCATGTTTTATTTCAAAAAATTTAAGGCTTTAACAATAGGACTAGAGGGTGGAGTTAGTGAGATGCTCTATTAGAGTCACAATGGAATGAATGGACTCCTCGTATCAGCATCACCATCCTTTAGTTCCATAAGGCTGACACGTTCTTGATTCTCAACGCTATGGTCTTTGGAGTAAGTAAGTCATTTCTGTAAAACCTATTTTACAGTGGACTTTGACAGATGAAGGACAATCAAACTGAGATAAATCTTTCTTCACAAAATGGCTGGAAACAAAATATGTGTAGTCCAATCTTTGGCATAAGGTGGTGAAAACCTTTCTATCTCTGTGATTACTGATAATTTTCTGCATTCCTACATTGAATGGTGCCCCAAATAAACTGTTCCATTAGACCATTCCAACATTAGAAGATAGACTAAATAAAATTACAGCATTTTAATTGTACTAAGCATGATACTTCAAACGTGCAGCTACTTTGACAGGCTGAATGAGGTGACGATCAGTTAACTCATAACTAGGTTTCTTGGATTCTACACTAGTCAACAAGTCAAGCTGTTGTTTTCTGTGAGGGTCAGGGGTTTGGTATTACTTTTGCTGATTTTTTGCAAGGGAGGGGTTGGTGGTTTTGGGTTTTAGATGTTCTAGTTGCCATTTCGATGTGGGCGATCTGCTAGTTTTTTGTGCGAGGGAGGGGGTGGGGGGTTGTGGTTTGCGAGTTTTGTTTCTTTTTCTGTAAGGGGGGTGTGCATTGTATTTTCTTTCAACAACACCCATGGTTTTTCTGTATTTCATGGCTACCTGGAGAAGGTGAATATTAGAGTTGTATTGTACATGCATACTTTGACAATGAAATGAACCTTTAAGGTCCAATGAAAATGCAGGAACAGCAGCAGTTATTGCACATTTTTTGCCACTTCTCCAAAGAATGAGAAATTGAGAAAGATTATGTAGAGTGGTTTTCAGATTTGACTGCTTTCAGAATTGGCTTGTTTCTTTTATTGCCTGTTTATTATGACAAGCAAGCTGTGATACTCACCTTCAGATGAACCACAGGTCAAGTGAGTCTATGGTATCCCATCGTTCTCATCTTAATCTTCCTTACTGCAATACTTCTCCTCATGCCCAGCAATCATGAGAGTTGATCTATGTGATACTGTAGTTGAAGACATTGTTCAACTATCGATTCCTTTACTCTTGATCAAAACTTGGTCAAGTCACAAAACGAAGGAAATACCAAAGCACGAGGAAATCTGCAGATGCTGGAAATTCAAGCAATACACACAAAATGTTGGTGGAACGCAGCAGGCCAGGCAGCATCCATAGGAAGAAGCACAGTCAACGTTGCAGGCCGAGACCCTTCGTTGGGAGAAGTCCTTCTTCCTATGGATGCTGCCTGGCCTGCAGTGTTCCACCAGCATCTTGTGTGTGTTGAAAGAAATACCTGTTCAGATACACCCTAAAAGCATGAGCTCCAAGCCATTATTGATTCCTTCATGACTGCATACACTGGGATGGGTCTAATGCTAAACAACTGGAAGACCAAGCTCCTCCATCATCTTGCCCTTGTCACACAACACGATTAGGCAAAGAAACAGGACAACACAGACTCCGATCAACATAGACCATTTCCCTACCTCAGCAGCCATTTCTAAGTGACAGTAGGCATCAATTACTAAAGTTCACTACTGTATCCAGTCCATAAACTGTCTTCTGCTGTCCAAAGAAAGGAGTGTTTGAAGTCAAAGACTTCAGATCTAGCACCGAGTTCATAGTTTACTGGGCAGCATCCATCCCCATTCTCAGTGAATAGATTTCCAACTTGAAAAACTCATGGCTACACCTCAAAGCAATGACAAATACTACTAGAGCTGAGTCTGCAAAATTCTCCACATACTCTGATAGGATAGGCAAACCAATACTTGCACCCGCTCTCGGCCTAACCCCAACACAGAGGATCTGATCAAACTTAATCAGCTATGATGGGCAGGCCACGTCCTTTACATACCTGATATCAGGCACCTGAAACCAGCATTCTACCCCGAGTTCCCTTCCAACAAGTGGCTCCTGGAAGAAGTAGGAAAGCAACATCAAACCTCCTTGAGAAAAGCACGGCATACTCACAGACTCCCTGGATCCCTGGGCCAAAGTCACTCAAACTGGCATCAATGCCTCTAATACCAAATCTGTCTGATGGGAGAACAAAGGAGCAATGGACAAACAGAAGGGGTGAACGACATTCCATCTGCCCGATCAATCACCAGCTATCCCACCCAGGGCAGAGTCTTCAGAGCCCACACTGGACTCATTAGTTACCTCCGAGTCCATAGGCCGCATGGGACTGCTTCAGAAGAGTTGAAGTTTCAGTTTTTATAAAAAAATACCCATTCATAGTGAGGACATGAGCTAGTTTGTAGTCAGTACAGATGAGGATGAAGCTCATTACTTTTTCTGAGATGTCATAGATTCCAAATTAATTTGGTCTGGGGGAAATCTTTCTAATAGCACTGTCTTCCACTTGACACTAATTGGCAGCAAAAAATATAGGAGGGGTTGACGTTTTGGTCAGATTTTAGTAGTCATGCTGTGAAATGGTGCTCTTCCACGCCTCAGTAAAATGGTACTCTATACAAAGTTATTATTGTATTTTACACCTCAATAAATCATTAAATGTGACTATTGTGCAAAATGCACTCCTAATATTGAGCACTTGAGTCATAATTAAAAGTTCAGGTCAGATCTGTTTTAATATGCAAGAAGTAAAAGATATTATTTAGGAAGTACATTTGAGTTGTAAAAGACATTTTTAATTAAATTTGCCATGGTAATGAGATGGTCTTCATGCTGCTGCGGTTAGTGGTGCTACCAGTTAATTAACTGATAATAAAAAAGACAGGCAAGACATACCAATTAAAGCTTTAAAGTACTTGAATATTCTGTTTGGGCTTGCACTGGGTGCAATACTAGTGGACCCTTCACACAGTCTGTGGGAAGTGACTGTCAAGAACCTGATGAATTAAAACGGGCATAATTTCTGACAAAGCTGAATTGAAAACTTAGATTACATCCCAATAACGAATGGCTTTTGTGCGTCCTACATTTCTGACTAAAGTAATAAGATTTTCATTTATGGGCCATTGCTTAGTCATTTAGGTTGACAGAGTTAGAGGATCAAGAAAGAACAGATGTTTCCGTGAAAAGTATGGCACTTTTATTTTTGAAGCCCAAAATTAAAGTTATTCAGAAGTCATTCACATGAAGACAATGTGTTTGATGCCTGCTAGAGCTTATTAGTGTCTGGATATTTAGAATAGAATTGCATATGCCATCTGGCTCAATGGAATGCCACCGTACTGGTCTAAAACCTCTGCTAAAGAAATAGCTTTCAGCTCTGTTACAGTGTGCAGGTTTAACATTCACTCAGAAGCCTACATGAGTGTGGGAATCAGAAGTTATTTCAGTCTCACAACTATATTCTGAAACTGGACTCCTAGTAGTGGAGGGTGAACCTTTGCGGCTCCTCAATATTTATATTGATGGCCAATAGATTTCCGCCTCTGTTGTTTTCCTTTATTGTTTCTTCTTTTCTATTGGGAGAGAATATTCCCTTAAATTTATCCCTAGCCAATAGTATCAATCTTGTTCTTACATAGCACTCCACTTCTGAAATTTTAGAAACAGTTTAACTGCCACATAGAAAATTATGCACTGAAAATAAATTGGATTAATTGGTGCCTTTTCTAATTGCATAAATAAGAGGAGTATTATCTAAATGAGCTCTGAGATGTAGAAAGGTCTGGTGTATGAAATGTAAATGGCTAATATCCAGGTTTAAAATATAATTATGAAAATTAGCAGAATGTTATTTATTGTTGGAGAAATTGAATAAAAATACAGAGGTTGTACTTCAATTATATATGGCATTAGTGAGATCATGTCTGAAGTATAGTGTTGGTTTTCTTATTTAAGGAAAGATTAAATTAGATTAGATTATGAGGGCACACAGTCCTCTTTTATTGTCATTTGGTAATGCATGCATTAAGAAATGATACAATGTTCCTCCAGAATGATATCACAGAAACACAAGACAAACCAAGACTAAAAAAACTGACAAAAACCACATAATTATAACATATAGTTACACAGTGCAAAGCAATACCTTAATTTGATAAAGAACAGACCATGGGCATGGTAAAAAAAAAGTCTCAAAGTCTCTTGAAAGTCCCATCATTTCATGCAGATGGTAGAAGGAAGAGAAACTCTCTTCCTGCCATGAACCTCCAGCACCGCAAACTTGCCGATGCAGCACCCTGGAAGCATCCGACCACAGCTGACTCGAGTCCGTCCGAAAACTTTGAACCTCTGACTAGCCCTCGACACCGAGCACCAAGCACCATCTCCGCCAAGTGATTCGACCCAGGCCCCGGCAATAGGCAAAGCCGAGGATTTGGGGCCTTCTGCTCAGGAGATTCTCGATCACTCAGTAGCAACGGCAGTGAAGCAGGCATTTCAGAAGTTTCTCCAGATGTTCCTCCGTGCAGATGTAAATGTATTAGGAATAGTTCAGAGAATGTTTACCAGATGGCTGATGGCTTGTCAGATAAAGAAAGGATGGACAATCTTGTCTTCTAGACTTTAGGGAATGACTTGAGTGAATTATTCAGGATCCTGAGGATCTTGCACAGCAGATGAGGAAAGCTTGTTTCCGCTTGTGGGTAAGGAACTCCTTTTCTCAAAGGGGTGTGGAGACAGAACCTTTAAGCATTTTCAAGTCAAATTCTTGATAAACTGTTGGATTAAAGGTTACTGTAAGTTCAGCAGGAATTAAGAGTTGAGGTTACTATTAAGTTATCTTATCGAATGACGGGATAGGTCATGTTCTACTCTTTCTTGTAATATATAAAAAAATCAGTGTTTTCCGTACTAGGTCATGCTAATAATAATTTCCAGGTGAAATTCTATCCATCACAAAATTAAATTGAACACTTCTGTGCACAATCTATACCAACAAATCTGACACATTCCTTGCATCAGATGCACATGTAGTGACACCAGCCTTTGTGTGCCATGCCCACATCCACCCTTGTTGAAAAAAGTTGAAGTTTAAAGTTGCAGCGCACAACAATTGTGAAATAGCCTCAGCACAGGACCTAATTTTATGCATTCATTTTTTCAAGGTAAAACAGACAAATCTGGAAATTCTCAGCGGATCTTTGGAAGAGAAAGAGAGGGTTAACATTTCAGGTCAAAGGGTACTGATGAAGGTTCTTTGAACTGAAATATTAACTGTATTAATCCCACAAATACAGCAGGACCTGCAGAGTACTTCCAGAGTTTTCTCTTTCTATATCAGCTTTCCAGCTTCTCCAGTGCTTTGATTTTCATTATGAATCTCTCACTGTTTAAATGAACACTCTGCTGTTTTCTCACAGCCTTGTGGCATGGGTTGGGGACACTGATGCAAAAGCCACGGGCTCTTGCAGAGAATATGACCTTGGAATACGACCTGCCAGTATAAAATCTCTCCTAAAGGGTCTTCACATACACATACCACATCAGACATCAGACATAGGCTATTTATGATAAACAATGTATTTTTATTCTGAGGTTTTCCAGTTCCCTCACTTTTGAGATATGCGTGATGTTATTGGATGACTATCATATTCTCTTGCCTGGCTGGCTTTCTCCATGGAACACAACTCAAAATCATAATAATTTTCTCAGCAAAGGATCTTACCAAGTTTGGCATTTCTCCCAATTAATTGTCCACTGCTCCATTGGAGAGATCAACCTGGTATTGTATTCACATAGAAGTGATTTCTATCAGTTTTGGTTTCAGTGTGAGTTTCTACCAGGACTCTAGTTTCCCCCACATCCCAAACACAAGAGATAGGGACACAGAGGACTCCCTGGCCCCTTGAACCTTCTCTGTTATTTATTTTATTTGGACCATGGTTGACCATTTAGCCTAGTGCATTTTCCAGCTCTTTCTTGAAGTCCTTGAGGTGCAGAAACCTATTGATTTGTGTTATGAGTGAACAAAACGATTGAATGCCCAGAGGTAAGCTGGAATGTTAATCAGTTTCTGTAAGCTAAACATTAAATGACTAAAGAATGAAATGGAATCGATGTGTAAATGAGAGAATATGAGTTGCAAGGGTGCAAGAAGCAACAGATTGAGATGGCTGGCAGCCACCAGGGACACAGTGGGCTGTATGGCCACCCCTTGTATTGTAATAAGTTTGTCAGTAAAGGAATGCTCTTTGCCTTTAGAAGTTTTTCATGCACCTTGGATTCAGTGCTTCATCACACTACCATGTGATCAGGAGAATTTTCCCATTTAAGTGGGAAGTTGTGATTATGTAGAATGCACTGGTGGGTAGGGCAGTGGAACAGACTCAACAACAGCTTTCAATAAGCATCTGAGTATACTCTCAATGGCCACTTTATTAAGTAACAAATAAAGTAGCCACTGAGTGTGTGTTCATGGTCTCTGATGCTGTAGCCCATACACTTCAAGTTTCAATGTGTTGTGCATTCAGAGATGCTTTTCTGCACACCACTGTTGTAATGCATAGTTATTTGAGTTACTATCAGCTTTCAGTCAGCTTGAGCCAATCTGACTATTCTTCTCAAACCTCTCTCATTAACAAGTCATTTTTGCCCACTGAACTGTTGCTCAGTGGATGATTTTTGTTTATCGCCGTGTTCTCTGTACACCCTAGAGATTGCTGTGCTGGAAAACCCCAGGAGATAAGTAGTTTCTGAAATACTCAAACCACCCCATCTGGCACAAACTATGGTCAAAGTCTCTTAGATCACATTTCTTCTTCTTCTTCTTCTGATGTTTGGTCTGAACAACTGAGCTCTTGGCCATGTCTGCATGCTTCTATGCATTGACTTGCTATTTAGATATTTGCATTAATGAGCAGGTGTATAGGCATACCTGATAAAGTGGTCACAGAGTGTACATTACAGAGGTATGGGGAAAATCAGTGGAAGTGCAACTACCTGGAAGAACCTTTCCATGGCCAACACATGTACAATAGGCAGAATGCCTTTTCAATGTTTTGGTAGGATCTCATTCAATGGACAATCATAAGAAGAACTTTCAGATTTCGATTGCTTTCCTCATGTGTTGTCCAGTTTATTAGCGCAGTTAAGTCTTTCAATTGGTAAACAAGAGCAATAAAGTGCATTGCCTGGAACTGATGGATGCGAGTCATTGACATTGCGTATGAATGGAATATTAACTCTGATGATTGACTGTTTGTGCCGACTGACTTCATAGCAATTTTTTTTCTCATTAAAAACATACATTTTCCACGTGGCTCGCTTTGTGATGCTTTGTATAAATAATCCACACGTCAGTCTTAATCTGATTTATTTTTTGGACCATCAAGCAGCCGGTAATTTCAATGTGTGCACATTGATATTGTGGCAATGGAATGTTCAGCAAAAACAAATGGGATTGCAAGCTGAGGGCCAACAGCTGAATGGAAAAATGGCCAATATGAAATAATTATGAAAATCGTAGCATCCAAAACCATTAATGGTTTAGGAGGCTCAGCTACTACTTTACAAAAGGAGCATAATTTTCATTTTTTAGGGACTCTACAACTCATGTTCTCAGTATTATTTATTTGCTTTGACTTGCACAGTTTGTCTTCCTTTGCACATCGGTTGTCGTCAGTCATTGTGTGTAGCTTTTTGCTGATTCAGTTGTATTTCTCTGTTCTACAGTGAATGCCTGCAAGAAAATGATTCTCTAAGCAGTCTATGGTAACATACATGTACTTCGGTAATAAATTGATATTTACTTTGAACTTGGTGTTGCTTCTGACAGAGGATGCACAATGGCTCCAGCCTATTCTGGGTGAGCAAATAACAAAGCTGTTCAAATTGTGGAATCATGCTCTCGGTGTTACCCACCATCTGCATCAGAGCAAAGTGACTGCCTTCTCATCCCTGCTGTACACCATTGCTAGAGATACCTCAAGGAGTACTTAAAGATATATATTACTGCATGACTAATAGTGTAAGCTTTTGGTGACATTTAGAAAGAATTATTAGTAAGTACAACTTTAACAAATAACATTAATGGTATGGCTTTACCTGGAGCCTGCCATTTGTCTGCCTCTGCCTCCTCCAAGTAGACTTACTAGCTGAAACAATGAATGGTTGCCTGGGGAAGAGTAAAAAAAGCAGAGTAACATTAAAAATCTGTTATGGTTGGGGCTCCTTTTCACAGTGAACTCATCCTGCCTGACTGAAAACACCCCCAAGGTAAATGCTGATCCCTGTTTTCTTGCAAATTGCTGACTATCAAATCTGCATCACATTTCCACCAATCTCACATTCATCATAGAACCCTGCACATACTCATCTCCTCTGCTCACTCTGTTCATATGATATCTTGGGAACCATTTTTCCCTCTCCGCTTGAATCAAGCTGACTATATTTGCATTTTTGCATAAATCTTCTCATCAACACATCAAGCCATGTCATTAACTATGCATCACCTTTACAGGGCCTGCCCCTTGATTTGTTTGCAAATTTGCCAGTGATTTTGGCTAATATCAAATCCCAGGACAAACAATGTGTGGTGAGTAAAAAATTGTGATCAGCCACTAGGTGAAAGCCAACTTCTCCTCAAATCCTACACTCTTTGCAGTGACTTTACAACTTGTTGGTCTGCCGGCACATTGAGATGTCCGTGGAAGAATGTCGCCAACAGGCACATTTGAGACTGCAGGACTATGCGTCGAGGGATGCACTGAAGCTTGGAGCAACCAATGCAATGGCTCAAAGGGAAAAGGCCACAGTGTAGAATTCGTCTCTCACTGGATAGGGAGAAATTGGGTTGGGGAAGCATACCCCTCAATTCTTGTAGTAGTTGGTATATCACCCCAGAGTGCCACATGAGTGGTAAGAGTGCTTTTGATGTGTATGAACGGAATAGAACAGAATGGAAAGCTTTGACTATGAATGTAAAGAATGAAAAGGTATTGAATGATTTATTCTTGTAAATAATCTTTTATTAAGAATGAAGTTTATTTTGATTAAAAACAACAAAAACACAGCATTTTTCACTGTGTATAACCTCTGTACAGCAGCATTATGGACATTGTAGAGCAGTTGTTGGCATTCAGTACAACTTCTGTACAGAAGAAATTTGTTGCTTGTGCAGTCTCCACATTCCTTTACAGTTCTGCATGCATTTAACTTGGAAGGTACTTGCTTAGGAGCTACTATATATCTTACATATATCACATCCGTGAAGTTTGGAAAACAGCTACCTCTTCAATCCAAAACCAACAGACTCCATCATCACCTGTCAATGCCATTTGAAGCTGAATTAGCTTAGTGTGACTCTATCAGGGAAATGGTAGTCAGATGTTAGTTCTGGTTGAACACTGAGTTATGCTCTGGTTTACCTCAGTAGATGAGAGAAAGGTGATCAAGAAATTGAATTTAACAATAATTTTTGTACTTTTCAAGCTTATATTATCTGCCCTTTATTTCATTCCATTTTGGTTAATTCCTCTTATCAGGGACTACTATTTGATTCCTGAAGGTTCAGCTTTGCTATTTATTCACTGTTCTAGCTTTCCCAGCTGCATCAGACTCTTCCACATACCCAGCCCAGCAGTTGTTCAGGACACGTGGAAAGATTATAAATATCAGATCATTGTGAGGCAAATGTCATAGAAGAGTAAGACGTTTCAGCCGTTGCAATGTAGGGTTTAATGCCAATGAGGCTTAGGGTGTATTTATGAGACCACTCCAGCCATTAATCTGTCTTGCCACAACATTAATTATCTTTGCTTTTCTGCTACTTTGTGAGTAAAGCATTTATAATGTGCCATTTGTTTAAACTGACTGTTTTTTGGTTCTGTGCTCTCAGGCCAAGAAAATTATAAGCTTGTACCTAAACCATCTGCATCTCTCAGCATTTTAAAGCTTTTGATCAGATAGCTGTGCCAAATATTAGTCCAACAAAAACAAATTGACTTCTATAAATTTCTCCTCATAATATAACGTTTTAACATCTATGAATCATGCTTATTGTTTTCAGATCTATATTAAATGGATTAGATTGCTTCTAAAGGTAACCTTGCATTATGCATAATAGGAAGCATTATTACTGGTGTATCTCAAGCATGATCAGTGCGTAACAGCAGAAAGCAGAGCTGTGACAGTGACTGGGAGATGTGTAAGGGTTTGTACCAGGGGCTGAAAGCATGAACTGTGGCCAGTGATTGCTGGAATAAATTATTTTATTGATCTTTACTAAAATGACTCCTGATGTTTTCTTAATGACTGCATAGGTGATGAGACATTTTAGTACGTAATCTGTAATCATATCATGGTCCAACTGTACCTTTGCTAATAGACATTCAATGCATATTAGCAAGATTCACAGGAGGGCTTGTCAGGGTTTATACATATTGACAAGTGGGACAAGAAATTACCATCACTTGTGTCCAATTCTTCCGTGGTACAGTTGCCCATTGAGGATCAAATTTTCAACTACAATGTCCAAGGAGGTTTATGGGGTAATATATTTGAGATGCCACTGAAATAAGATGTTAGTGCACAACATAGTGAACCTCTAAAGAGGAAGTGAGCAATACTTTGATGCTAGAAAAATAGAAAACCTACAAAGCTGTGCCAAACATGTCCTTACCTTAGAAATTGCCTAGGGTTACCCTTAGCCCTCTATTTTTCTAAGCTCCATGTACCTATCCAGGAGTCTCTTAAAATTCCCATATCGTATAACGCTGATGTTGATTTTCCGAGTTTAAAACTCCATTCAATGCCCACTTTCTCAAAGTGACTTGGCTGAAGTGACAGTAAGAAGTACCCCTGCCAGCACTAGTTAAATGGGGCTAAAATTTAATTGATGCATTCTGGTTATTGCTTACTTTTTATTTGTTCACAGTATGTAGGTATTTATTGGAACTGAGACCATTAAGTGTTATTGGCATTGGTGGATCTGGAGTCACATATCAGCAAGAATAACTGAGGATGGTAGATTTCTTTCCTGGGAAGATATATGTGATTCAGTTTTGAAAAGCAGAAGAGATTCTGCAGATGCTGGAAGTGCAGAGTAACACATACAAAATGCTGGAAAAACTCAACAGGTCAGGCATCATCTGTGGAGAGGAATAAAGAGTCAAAGTTTCTAGCCAAGACTCTTCATTAGGATGGGAAGGGAAATGGTAAGAAGCCAGAATAAGGAGATGCATTGAGGGGAATGAGTACGAGCTGGAAGGTGATAGGTACAGCCAGATGAGGGAGAAGGTAGGAGGAAGGGGGAGGGGATGTGAAGTGAGAAGCTGATAGGTGATAGGTGGAAAAGGTGAAGTCCTAATGAAGAAGAAATCTGATAGGAGAGGAGAGTGGACTAGGGAAGAAAGGGAAGAAGGAGGGGCATCAAAGGGAGGCGATAGGCAAATGAGGTGATGAGAAGGTGTAAGAGGGGAGCCAGAATGGGGAATGGAAAAAGAGAGAAGAGAGAGGCAGAGAGATTACTGGGCTGCAAAAATCAATGCTCATGCAAATAGGTTAGAACCTATCCAAACAAAAAAATGAGGTGTTACTCCTTCAACCCGAGAATGGCCTCGTTGTGGCAGTAAAGGAGGCCATGGACTGACATACTGGAATGGAACTGGGTAGTGGAATTAAAATGGTGACATATGGATGTGTTTGGTCTTCTACAAGTGTTTTGTGCTTTCTTTAAATGCAAAGTCCATAGAGAGTGGGGAAGCATATGCTGAAAGATTTTGTTTTGCTGACTCCAAGGCTACTGCTGTCTGCATTTGCTCCCATATGAGATACATCAATATGTCTGGAATTGAAAATGAGAAGATGGAAGAGGAGGGGGCACAAAGTGGAGCAAGTAGTTGGAAGACAGCAGTGGAGAGGATGGGCTTTCAGAGGAGGACATATCAATGCAGAGTGCTGAGAGACCAGTTGAGCAGATGAATCTCAGTACGTGAGTATCAGGTGGGATTCCTAATTTACAGATATTGCTGCCTGGAGTGCTGTCCATTGAGCAGCAGGTGTGATTTGGCATTTGTATGTTCATAATGTTGGCACATGTGTGGGCTAAGAGCCTAATGCAACACTCACTGCAGGTCTTCAGGGCCAACTGTTGGTTCCTTCCAATATATCATGTGTATTTGAAAGAACCCAGGAATCAATTCACATCTCCAGCTCCAACACCCTATGCAATGTCAGAAAACTTTGGAAACCCACATTCTCATCAATGGTGCCAAGTTTTCAATGTCTAGTCCATTAACTTCAGCTACTGGCAGCACCCAGTCTAGTTGGAAGCATCTACCCATTAAGATCTAAAGACTAGCATTACCTAGAGCTGGTTAGCTTTAAATAAGGCTTCCAACATCAGCTACTGAAAAGTAAACAGTGTTGTGAGCAAAAGCTGGGACTGAAGTCATTATAATTAACAGGCAAATATAATGCAGGCATCTTGTTTTAATTGCAATCTTGAGCATGCATGAACTGTTCGCTACCATTCCTATCCACATTCTTGGGGGCTTGTACAATTATCCTCATGGTGCATCTCAGTTTCATAGAAGCTTTCTATATGTAATGTAGATTTACAAGGATGTTGCCTAGATTGGGGAGCATGCCTTATGAGAGTAGGTTGAGTGAACTCGGCCTTTTCTCTTTGGAACGACGAAGGATGTGAGGTGACCTGATAGAGGTGTATAAGATGATGAGAGGCATTGATCGTGTGGATAGACAGAGGCTTTTTCCCAGGGCTGAAATGGTTGCCACAAGAGGACACCGGTTTAAGGTGCTGGCAAATAGGTACAGAGGAGATGTCAGGGGTAAATTTTTTACTTGGAGAGTGATGAGTGCGTGGAATGGGCTACCGGCAACTGTGGTGGAGGCGGATACGATAGGGTCTTTTAAGAGACTTTTGGATAGGTACATAGAGCTTAGAAAAATAGAGGGCTGTAGGTAAGCCTAGTAATTTCTAAGATAGGGACATGTTCGGCACAACTTTGTAGGCCAAAGGGCCTGTAATGTGCTGCAGATTTCCTATGTAATGGACACTGCCTGCATTTCATAAGAGTGTAATCTGGTGACTAAGTGATACAGGAGTGTATCTAGCATCACTTTATGTAAACTCCAATAAGTAAACAACCACTCTTCATATATCATTCCCAGAATCAGCATGCTAAACTTTTCTACACTGCCTCCTGTCTGTCTAGCTTTTTTTTCAAACATGGAGAGCAAAACAGAAGGGTATTTGGAGACCTATGTTCTTGTTGCGTTTCGTGAGGATTGGGGGTTGATGATCGTATTGCCGTTCTTTTTTTTTCTTGGTTTTGTGGCTATCTGGAGAAGAGCAATCTCAGCGTTGCTACCCATGCCATGTGCTAGTGAGGTTAGAAATAGGAAGATAATGTAGCTAAATACGTGGAGATGGTGCAGGAGGGAAGGCTTCATGTTTCTGCACATTTGGGCTTTGTTCCAGGGAAGGTGGGACCTGTTCCGACAGGATGGTTTGCACCTGAACTGGAGGGGGACTAACATCCCTGCAGGTAGATTTGCAGGGGGGGTGGGGTTTAAACTAGATTTGCAGGGGGAGGGGAACCAGAGTGTTAGAGCAGATAGTCAGGTGGAGGAGGATAAAGGTCATGTGAGGACAGCATGTATAGACAGAAATCAAAGGTTTGTATGTGATAGAAATGTTCTCAAGTGCATCTATTTCAATGCACGGAGTATTGTAGGTAAGGCAGATGAGCTTAGGGCGTGGATTGGCACGTGGGATTACGACATTATTGCTATTAGTGAGAATTGGTTGCAGGAGGGGAAGGACTGGCAGCTTAATGTTCCTGAGTTCCGTTGTTTCAGACATGACAGAGGGGGAGGGATGAAAGGGGGAGGAGCGGCATTACTAGTCAGGGAAAATATCACAGCTGTGTGTAAACAGGACAGCCCGGAGGGCTTGTCTACAGACGCCATATGAGGAACAGGAAAGGTGTGACCACACTAATAGGGTTGTATTATAGACCGCCCAATAGTCAGAGAGGATTGGAGGAGCAAATCTGTAGAGAGATAGCAGACTGATGTAAGAAACAGAAAGTTGTAATAGTAGGGGATTTTAACTTTCCCCATATTGACTGGGACTCGCACACTGTGAAAGGGCTAGATGGCTTGGAGTTTGGTAAATGTGTTCTGGAAGGTTTTCTAAATCAATATATAGAGGTACATATGAGACAGGATGCAATACTTGATCTCCTATTAGGGAACCAGACAGGTCAGGTGACAGAAGCATGTGTAGGCGAACATTTTGGGTCCAGTGACCATAATGTCATTAGTTTCAAGTTAATTATGGATAAGGATAGGTCTGGTCCTTGAGTTCAGGTTCTAAATTGGAGAAGGGCCAATTTTGTGGAAATGAGAAAGGATCTAGGAAGAGTGGATTGGGATAAGTTGTTTTCTGGCAAAGATGTGTTCAGTAAATGGAAGGCCTTCAAAGGTGAAATTTTGAGAGTGCAGAGTTTGCATGTTCCTGCCAGGATTAAAGGCAAAGTTAACAGGGATAGGGAACCTTGGTTTTCAAGGGATATTGGCGATCTGGTTAAGAAAAAGAGAGAGGTGTATAGCAGGTATAGGCAACAAAGAACAAATGAGGTACTTGAAGAGTATAGAAAATGTAAGAAAATACTAAAGAAGGAAATCAGGAAGGCAAAAAGATGACATGAGGTTGCTTTGGCAGATAATGTGAAGGTAAACCCGAAGGGTTTCTACAAGTATATTAGAGTAAGGGACAAAATTGGTCCCCTAGAAGATCAGAGTGGTCGTCTATGTGTGGAGTCTCACGAGATGGGGGAGATCTTAAACAGTTTTTTTGCATCAGTATTTACTCAGGAAACTGACATAGCGTATATAGAGGGAAGGGAAACAAGCAGTAGTGTCATGGAACATATCGAGATTAAAGAGGAGGAGGTGCTTGCTGCCTTACAGCGAATAAAGGTAGATAAATCCCCCGGGCCTGACATGATATTTCCTCGGATCTTGAGAGAGACTAGTGTGGAAATTGCAGGGGCCCTGGCAGAAATATTTATAATGTCCTTAGTCACGGGTGCAGTGCCGGAGGATTGGAGGGTAGCTCATGTTGTTCCATTGTTTAAAAAAGGCTCCAAAAGTAAACCAGGTAATTACAGGCTGGTGAGCCTGACATCAGTAGTAGGGAAAGTATTGGAAGGTGTTCTGAGAGATTGGATATACAAGTATTTGGACAGCCAAGGTCTGGTTAAGGATAGTCAACATGACTTTGTGCGTGGCAGATCATGTTTAACGAATCTTGTACAGTTTTTCGAGGAGGTTACCAAGAAAATAGATGAAGGAAAGGCTGTGGATGTTGTCAACATGGACTTTAGTAAGGCCTTTGACAAGGTCCCATGTGGGAGGTTAGTTCAGAAGGTTCAGACACTAGGTATCCATGGAGAGATTGTAAACTGGTAGTGGATGATTGCTTCTCAGACTGGAGGCCTGTGACTAGTGGTGTTGCTTAGGGATCTGTGCTGGGACCATTGTTGTTTGTTGTCTATATCAATGATCTAGATGATAACGTGGTAAATTGGATCAGCAAGTTTGCTGAAGACACTAAGATTGGAGGAGTTGTGGACAGCGAGGAAGGCTTTCAAAGCTTGCAGAGGGATCTGGACCAACTAGAAATATGGGCCAGAAAATGGCAGATGGAACTTAATACAGATAAGTGTGAAGAGTTGCATTTTGGAAGGACAAAGCAAAGTAGGGCTTACACAGTAAATGGTAGGGCACTGAGGAGTGCGGAGGAACAAAGGGATCTGGGAGTTCAGATACATAATTCCCCGAAAGTGGCGTCACAGATAGACAGGGTTGTAAAGAAGGCTTTTGGACTCCTGGCATTCATTAATCGAAGTATTGAGTAGAGGAGATGGGATGTTATGGTGAGGTTGTTTAAAACATTGGTAAGGCCAAATTTGGAGTATTGTGTGCAGTTCTGGTCACCTAACTATAGGAAGGATATCAGTAAGATTGAAAGAGTGCAGAGAAGATTTACAAGGATGTTGCCGAGTCTTCAGGAGTTGAGTTACAGGGAAAGATTGAACAGGTTAGGATTTTATTCCTTGGAGCATAGAAGAATGAGGGGAGATTTGATAGAGGTTTACAAAATTATGAGGGGTATAGACAGAGTAAATGGGAGTAGGCTCTTTCCACTTAGATTAGGAGAGATAAATATGAGAGGACATGGCTTTAGGGTGAAAGGGGAAAGGTTTAGGGGGAACATTAGGGGGAACTTCTTCACTCAGACAGTGGTGGGAGTGTGTAACGAGCTGCCATCTGACATGGTAAATGACAGAATAAATTGGATTGGTACATGAATGGGAGAGGTCAGGAGGGTTATGGACTGGGTGCAGGTCAATGGGACTAGCGGAATAAAGTTTCGGTGCAGACTAGAAGGGCTGAATGGCCTGTTTTCTGTGCTGTAGTGTTCTATGGTTCTATGATTATATATTTTAATATAAATGAACCTTTGAAATAGCATAGTCCAGCCAGTAAATCCATCCTGTCACAAATAAGTGTTTATATGTATGGGCCGTAGCTTTAAGTCAAGCATTTTTAACCTGGGGAGGACCAGTAATGAATGTTCTACTTGAAATTTCAATCATAGGATCTTATCCAGATTCTGAAAAATCCAAGTAAGTTATATTGCTTGGCTATTTCCTGATCTCCTCCCTGTCTCCCTAAAAATCAAAAAAGCCATGTTAAATTGCTTTTGATTCTACCTTCAGATCTTTGCATAGACTTTACACCTCTGAATGAGTATTGACAGTGTACAGTATAGTATCTGGAAGCTGTAAATGCTATTTGAAATGAAAAAATTATAGTAGATATTAATGTTTTGAGCAATCAAAAGTTAGTTAAGTTAACATCTACGTGCTTTATTATGAATAACTTGTTTTGATGTTTCAGTCAATGCTGCAATTGCACAGGAGTTTTTCTTTACACTTAGTCCGATAAACCATTTATTAAATTAATATAAAAACACAACATAAAATAGTTGAAGAAACCCACCAGCGTTATTATCTTAGATTCTACTTACATGCCACCTGCTCATTTTCCAGAGTCCTCTGTTTTCACATTAGGGAACTACATTGGCTCAATTTGGGGATAACAGGTTTACAAAGAGCCATAGAGTACTACAGCACAGAAGCAGGCCCTTCAGCCCATTTAGTCCATGCCAAACTATTGTTCTGCCTACTCCCATTGACCTGCTCCTGGACCACCCCTCCATACCCCTCCCATCCATGTATTATCCAAACATTCCTTAAATGTTGAAATATCAAAGCTGCATCCACCACTTCCACTGGCAGTTCGTTACACACTGTCACCACCCTGTCACTGCAAAAGCTCCCCCTCATGTTCCCTTATACATTTCACCTTTCACCCTTAACCCATGAGTATAGAAGGTTCAGCAGTAGGTAAGAAGAGGAAGGGGTTGGAATGGGTATCACTGTCTGTCTAGGTACCATATCCGATGCCGACGTTGGTGACCATAGTTTTCCATATAGATCTATCCTTCGTTCTTTGGATGACTTCCATTTCCTCGATGTGTAGCCACCTGGCTAGGCTTTTGATGTACATAAGACGAGGTCTTCCTCTAGGTTTACTCCCCTCAATCTTTCCAGAGAGTATGAATTTTTCTAGTTCATCTTTCTGCATGATGTGCCCTAGGAATCTGAGTTGTCTTTCTCTTATTGTTGGTAAGAGTGATCGAACTGCTTGGGCTCTTCTGAGAACTTCTTCGTTTGATGAGTGTGTGGTCCATGATATTTTTAACATTCTCCTGTAGGGCCATAATTCAGCTGCTTCTAGTCTCTTTTCCATTGCTGGGGAAATGGTCCAGCATTCACTTCCATAAGTCAGGACAGAATAAATGTAGCACTGCAGTTCTGTTTTTAGTGTACGTGCTCATCTTTCTGTCTGTTAATATGGTCTTCACTAGAGAATACCATTTAGCAGTCTTATTGATGGAGAGGTTAGAGCACTGAAAGGTGAACTTGGGGTCAAATAGAACACTGATGTTGTAGATCATCCTGGGATTGATGACTAAACAGTGGATTTTTATATTTGTGACTAAGCATGGTCATATAAAGAGTCCAGTACAAGAGCAGGCCCTACGCCTCACAAGGTTGTACCGAATTAACTAAATTAGTAATCAAATGCCCAACTAAACTAATCCATTCTGCCTACACAATGTCCAATATCCACAATCCTTCCATTTCCTGCACATTCACATGCCTATCAAAGAGACTCTTGAAAGCCAAGAGCTGTAATTTCCTCCACCACCACCCAAGGCATCCACCACTGTGTGTGTAAAGAATTTGCCCCTCACATCACCTTTGAACATACTCTCTTCATCTTTGAACATACTCACTTCATCTTCAATTCATGCCTCTAGTATTAGATATTTCAACCTAGAGAAAAAAAAAACTGGCAGTTGAGCTTATCTGTGCTCCTCATAATTTTATAAACTTCTATCAGTTCTCCCGTAGGCTCTGCCACTCCAGAGAAAACAATCGAAACCCTCTTATAGCACATGCCAGTATTGCAGACAGCATCTTGGTAAACCTCTTCTGCACCCTCTCCAAAGCTTAAAAAAAACAGGGCAACCAGAACTGAATGTAGTCAAACCAGAAATTTATAAAGCTGTGACGTAACTTCCTGACTCTTAAATTTAACACCTCGACTAAGAAAAACATGCCATATATCTCCTTAACTACTCTATCAACCTGTGTAGACACTTCGTGAATTATGAAATTAGACCCCAATATCCCTCTTCTCAAGAGAACTGTTCAGAGTCTTGCCATTTACAGTACATAGTCTCCTTACATTTTTATCTCCGGAAGTGCAACACTTCACATTTAGCCAGGTTAAACTCCATTTGCCCATATCTGCAATTGATCTTTATCCTGCTGTTCCTTTGCCAGTCTCCACTGTTATCTACAGCACCACCAATCTTTGTAACATCTGCAATCTTGCTAACCCAGCCATTTATATTTTCATTCACGTAAACACGAGGAATTCTGCAGATGCTGGAAATTCAAGCAACACACATCAAAGTTGCTGGTGAACGCAGCAGACCAGGCAACATCTCTAGGAAGAGGTACAGTCGATGTTTCGGAGCGAGACCCTTCATCAGGACTAACTGAAAGAAGAGCTGGTAGCCTCTTACTAGCTCCTCCTTCAGCTAGTCCTGACGAAGGGTCTCAGTCCGAAACATCGACTGTACCTCTTCCTAGAGATGCTGCCTGGCCTGCTGCGTCCACCAGCAACTTTGATATGTGTCGCTATATTTTCATTCAGATCATTTATATACAGTACATCACAAACAGCAGAGGTCCTAGTACAAATGCCTGTGGAACACCACTAGCCACAGTCTTCAGCCTGAATGAGTCCATCAACCACTAACTTTTGCCTTCTGAGCAAGACAATACTGAACTGAATTCGCCATGGATCCCATGCATCTTAATCTTATGGAAGAGCCCCCCATGCAGGACCTTGTCGGACACCTTGCTAAAATCCATGTAGGCAACACTCACAGCTCTATGTTCATCAATCGCCATTGTCAGTTCCTCAAAAAACTCAATTTGGTTAGTAAGGCTCAAATTGCCCTGCACAGAGCCATACTGACCACTCCTAATTAGGCCATGGTTTTTTGATTGCTCATCATCCATATCCCTAAATCATTTCCCAACCACTAATGTGAACCAACTGATTTATAGTTTCCAGGTTTATAATTATCATTGTTTCCCTTCCTGACAATGGAACAACATTAGCTATTTGCCACTCCACCAATATCTCACCTTTGGCTAGAGAGAACATGAAGGTATTGGTCAAGGCTATAGCAATCTCATCTTTGGCCTCGCGCAATAACCTGAGGTATTTCCCATTGGGCCCTCGGTATTTATCCATTTTAATTATAAGAGATCCCACATTATGGCCTCCTTTACCTTGAAATACCCCAGCAAATTAGCACACTCCACACTGACCTCCCTATACTCCATGTCCACCTCCACAGTAAATACTGACACAAATTACTCAGTTAGGACTTTATCCACATCTTCCGCCTCCAAGCACATGTTTCCTCCTTCATGCCTGAATAGTCCTACCTGCTCTCTTATTATATTCTTGTTCTTATGCATGTATAGAATGCCCTGGGATTCTTTTTAATCCTACTTACCAAGGATTGTTCGATATCCCTCCTGGCTTTATGAAGTCCCTTCTTTTGGCATCTTCATCATCTGCAAGGGCTGTATTTGATCTTTACCTTGATCTTAACCCTACATTATGTTTTCTCCTTCTTCTTGACTAAGTTCACCACCTCTCTTGAAATAGAGTTCGCTTAATTTGCCGTTCTTGTCCTTCCTTCTTTTTGGAACATACCTCTACTCTGTGAAGTTGTATTTTACTCTGTGGAACTTGACGAAGAGCAATTGTTACTAATTAAGTCTCCCTATTTCCTGCCTAACACTCATGTAATTTGCCCTGCTCCAATTTATTGCACTTAAGGTCAACACTTACCCTTATCTATAGCTATCATAAAACTTAAGGGGCTATAATCACTGCTCCCTAAATGTTCTCCCATTGAAAGATCAGTTACCCGGTCAGGGTCAACATTCAAAACATCCTGAATTCTCATGGAGAAGTCAATTAGTTGCCAGTTTGGCTGTTGACAATGTCGGTGTGATTGTTCGCTGGCTTGTTGAGGTCCTCCAGTATTTCCATACGAGAACCTAGGAATTATTATCATGTCATCATGGTAGCTTTCCCAAATGCGTGTCCATGTTTCACGTTGGACTCAACGCGGACTGAGGCAAAAACTTTAAAAGGTGTTTGAATGGCATGAATGTATGAAGTCATTTACAGTTTTGATAGCCAGTTAACCTAAGAGGTACGGCTAATCTAGTTTTCTAAGGTTGATACAGCTGGCTTGTGAACACAACCTACTGTTTGCCCTTCTCACTTCCACCACTATAGCTGAGATTCTTGTTGCTCCTCAGTCACTCTCCGTGAGGGATTGGGCTGCACTTTGATTTGAGGTGTTCAAGTCTGAGGTAAAGTCAAATATTCTCGAATGTCAGTAACAACCTTGGTTGCCCTTTTAATAAACCACCTGTTTGAATTCCTTATATGAATGAACAGATCTCTGACTACCACACACAAAATGCTGGAGGAACTCAGCAGGCCAGGCAGCATCTGTGGAAAAAAGTACCATCGACGTTTCAAGTCGAAACCCTGCTGAAACATCGACTGTACTTTTCTCCATAGATGCTGCCTGGCCAGCTGAGTTCCTCCAGCATTTTGTGTGTGTTGTGTGATTTCCAGCATCTGCAGATTTTCTCTTGTTTGAGATTTCTGACTAAGATGGAGCAGTCCCCTCATACATATAAAACATACAGTTAAATCTCACCACAGTGGGTATTTTTCTGGTGTGCTCTGAGCTAGCACTCAAATCCTATCATAATAAATAAAGTCCTTTAAATTTGACAGCATTTTAATGGCTCACCATTGAATCTATTCCAAAGCAACTATGCCTGACAAAATATGATGAGGCCATGTATGAGTCAGGACAGGAGCAAAGATATATTTTTTTTACATTGCACATCATTATATAATGATATTAAATGTTCCATGGACATTAACTAAATCATAATCTTTCCTCTTTCCAAAGCATATTTAATTGACCATTGGCTTTCAGCTGGCAGCTAAAATCTCCAAGGACATTTTGAGAAATGACTATGTCAAGGAATTGCTGTATTTCCTTGCTGTCACAGTGTGATTAGAGGGGGGAAAAAAATCTGAAATGTTCAGACACAACACACTGGTGATGACTACAGCAATAGAAAATATTCCTATCAATGTCCTTTTCCACTGACACTAGTTGAAAAGTGCGTCAGAAAGTAATGGGGAAGGATGGGCCCTTCAGAACTGCCCCCCCCCCCAAGCAACTCTCACACTTCGTTTAATGACGGCCAGTCTTTTATTTCAGCTTACCGGCTTCCACCACCCCCTCATTTCTTAATATCAAAAAATATCTATTTCTGCTTTCTACTTATTTAAAACTAAATCTTGAAAAACCCTGTGAGAAAGAGAATTCCTAAGATTCATAACTCTGTGATGGAACCAAGTCTCACATCATTTCTATATGATTGACTGTTTTAAATGGACCCTAGTTTCAAACCTTCCTAATTGGAGATAGATTCGTCTTAATGATACTATATGATTTAATAATATCACCTCTCAACGTTCTAACTCTGTTTGCTCTAACAGTTTGTCACACCCCATTCTTCTGATCTGATCATTACTCAGAAGCAGGTGGGTGTGACAGCATGTGAAGCTTGGTGTGGAAGCTCCAACAGACAGGATCAAAAGAGGCCGCAGAGGATTGTAGACTCAGTTCCAACGTGGACGTAACCATCCTCACCAGCAAGGACATCTTCAAAGGATGGTGCCTTAAGAAGGTGGAATCCAGCACAAATGACCCTTACCGTTTGGGACATTCTCTCTTCTTATTATTGCCATCAGGTTCAAAGATGGCACCAACAACTGCAGACACTTTGCATGCAGCTGTGATAGGAATTAGCAAATACTCCCGTTTAAGAATACTGCAGCTGAAATCCACAGTCACAGCCATGGGTACTTCAGTAAGCAGCATCACTTTAAGACATTTAAAAAATATATTAATATTCAAAATCAGCAGACCCGGATGGCAGATTTGTTTCGTGAGTGCAGTTCCCCTTTAAGAAAACAGAAGTGGGGATGGCGTACTGGTCAGCAGGTTCGATTGAAACCCAAAGGCTTAGACGCCCACTCCTGACCATCCTGCTGGCAAGTGTACAGTCTCTGGGAAATAAGATCAAAGACCTCGGAGGAAGATTGCAGTATCAGGAAGGCATCAGGGAACGTGATGAATAGAAGCATAGCTCACCACTGCCATTTCCAATGCAACATCCAGCCCGATGGCTTCACCATTGTCCATAAACACCCATCAGCTGAATCTTCTAAAGTAAAGGAGGAGGAGTATGCTTTATGATTAACTCATTATGGTACACAGACATGGTGATTCTGTCTCAGTCCTGCTCCCTGACCTGGAACATCTAGCGGTGAAATGTCAACCTTGCTACCATCCTGGTAGCCATGTGCATTCCACCTCAGGCATTGGTGGAGCTAAGCATCATGGTAAGCAGGCAGGAAACAATGTATCCTAGTGACTTCCTTATCATGCTGAAGATTGTAAGAAGGAAGTAGTTTCTGAACAACTACTGTGCTCAGTTCTGGTCGCCTCAATACAGGAAGGATGTGGAAGCCATAGAAAAGGTGCAGAGATTTACAAGGATGTTGCCCGGATTGGGGAGCATGCCTTATGAGAATAGGTTGAGTGAATTCGGCCTTTTTTCCTTGGAGCGAAGAAGGATGAGAGGTGACCTGATAGAAGAGTATAAGATGATGAGAGGCATTGATCATGTGGATAATCAGAGGCTTTTTCCCAGGGCTGAAATGGTTGCCACAAGAGGACACAGGCTTAAGGTCCTGGAGTGCAGGTACAGAGGAGTTGTCAGGGGTAATGTTTTTACTCAGAGAGTGTTGGGTGCGTGGAATGGGCTGCCAGCAACGGTGATGGAGGTGGATATGATAGGGTCTTTTAAGAGATTTTAGATAGGTACATGGTGCTCAGTAATAGAGAGGGCTATAGGTAAGCCTAGTAATTTCTAAGGAAGGGACATATTTGGCACAACTTTGTGGGTTGAAGGGCCTGTATTGTGCTGTAGGCTTTCTATGTTTCTATGTTTCATATCACCTGTGGAACCAGATGAGCCAACATGATTGACCACTGTTATACCACCTTCAAGGTGGCTTACCATGCCATCCCACAGCCACACTTTGGAAAGTCTGATCACCCAGCTGTACTTCTACTCCCAGTGTGTAGGCAAAGTCTGAAGACTGCAGCACCAGTGGTGAAGACTATTAAGGTGTGTTCAAGAGATATGGAGGAGATATGGACCCCTCCAGAATGAGGGGTCACAATTTGAGGATAAAGGGGAAGCCTTTTAGGACCGAGATGAGGAAAACCTTCTTCACACAGAGAGTGGTGAATCTGTGGAATTCTCTGCCACAGGAAACAGTTGAGGCCAGTTTATTGGCTATAATTAAGAGGGAGTCAGACATGGCCCTTGTGGCTAAAGGGATCAGGGGGTATGGAGAGAAGGCAGGTACATGGTTCTGAGTTGGATGATCAGCCATGATCATACTGAATGGCGGTGCAGGCTTGAAGAGCCGAATGGCCTACTCCTGTACCTATTTTCTATGTTTCTATGTATAGGAGCACTTACATGACTGCTTTGAGTTGGTGGATTCATCTTTGAATCAGAATGAATACACTACAGTTTTCACTGACTTCATCAAGACCTGCATGATTAGGTGTATACCTTCGAGAACATACTGACATACCAAAACCAAAAGCTGTAGATGAACCAGGGGATTTGTAGTACACTGAGGGCTAGCTCTATCACATTCAAGACCAGTGATGCAGAACTATACATGAAATCCAGGTATGACCTCAGAAGGCTATTTTAAGAGCAAAACCACAATTTCAATTAAGGTTATTGATGGAATTGAATGCACATCAGCTCTGTCAGGGTTTGCAGGCCATTATTTCTTACATGGCAAAACCTAACATCATGAATGGTTGTGATGCATCACACACAGATGAGCTCAATGCTCTTAATGCATGCTTTGAAAGGGAGAATAAAACCACACCTGTATATGTCCCTGCATCATCTGGTGACCCTGAGATCTATGTCTCAGAGGCTGATGTCAGGACATCTTTCAAGAGGATGAACCCTCACAAGGCCCTGATGGTCTACCTAGTAGGGCTCTGAAAATCGGTGCCAATCAGCTGGCAGGTGTTTTCAAGGACATCTTAATCTCTCGCTGATGCAGTCTAAGGTTCCTACCTGCTTTATAAGGGACAATCATACCAGTGCTCAAGAAGAATAGGGTGAGCTGCATCAATGGCTATGGCCCAGTGACACTCTCATTCATGTAATGACGTGCACTGAGAATTCGGTCATGGCTAGAATCAACTCCAGCCTAGGCAAGGAACTGAACCTGCTGCAATGCCAATTACCAAGATAGGTCTACTAGAGATGCAACCTCATTGTCTCTTTATTTATACCCACAACTGTGTGGCTAGCACAGCGCAAACATCACTTATAAATTTGCCAATGACACAACTATTGTTGGCAGAATTTCAGATGGTGACAAGGGGGCGTACAGGAGCGAGATAGATCAGCTGATTGAGTGGTGCCACATCACCAACCTGGCACGCAACATCAGTAAGATTAAGGAATTGATTGTGGACTTCAGGAAGGGGAAGTTGAGGAAACACACACCAGTCCTCATTGAGGGGTCAGCAGTGGAAGGGGTAAGCAGTTTCAAGTTCCTGGGCGATAACGTCTCTGAGGATCTATCCTGAATGCAGCATATTGATGCAATTACGAAGAAGGCATGTATTAAGTAGCTATATTTCATTAAGCGTTTACGGAGAATTCTATCTCACTAGCCACTTGCAAATTTCTACAAATGTACCATGGAGAGCATTCTGTCTGGTTGCGTCACCATCTGGCACAGAGGGGGCACAGCACAGGATCGAGAAAAAGCTGCAGGAAGTCGTAAACTCCGCCAGCTCCAGCATGGGCACTAGCCTCATCAGCATAAAGGACATCTTCAAAAGACAATGCCTCAAAAAGGTGGCTTCCATTATTAAGGACTCCCATCACCCTCTTCTCATCGCTACCATCAAGGAGGGGGTACAGGAGCCTGAAGGCACCCATTCAGCGTTTCAGAAACAGCTGCTGCCCCTCCACCATCAGATTTCATGAATACTATGTCACATTTTCTTTCTTCCTGTCTTTTTGCACTATTTATTTAATTTGTCTTTTTCTGTATACTTTGTATTGTAGTTTATATTTTTATTATAATGTATTGCAATGTACTACTTTTGCAAAACAACAAATTTCATGACATGTGCCAGTGATATTAAGTATGATTCTGATTCTGTGTGTGAGCCTGAAACTTATGTAACTTATAGTAATTGTTAATGACTTGTATGGTACTACTGACACAAAACAATAAATTTCATGACATATGATACTGATGATAACCTGATTCTGAAGTAAGAGGATCAATATCCTCAGCCATTGTAATTGTCCAATGGGTTTAATGCTGTTTAAGCTTGCTTAGATAAGTAGGCCTCAGGCTGGATGATTTAACTGGCCATGACACTGTGCGAAAGGAATCCTGTTAAATAGGAGAAGCAAACAGAAATGTAATGACAGGAATGCGTAGTGAGGGGGATTGACATTGCTCCTGTAGCAAACAGCAAGAGTCCAGTCGGCTGTTTGGCGACCTATCAAGTCTGCCAACTTGCAACAATATAATAGGTTGGACAAAGTAAGAGGTTCTGCAACAAATTGAGAATCAGAACTTCAAAGATAATAATAATTCCCTGAGCATGGTGCAAATTGACATATGATAGATGAGATTAGACCAAACTCCTGTGTGACTCCAGCAGTAGTGTAGTTGGAGTGAGTTCTGGTTCATGAGGCACTGTGAAATGTAGAATCTGTATTGTTGAGACGGTCCAGGTCTGAGCCATGCTGTGATTAAAGTTCTCGCAAGAAAGAAATCTAGGTTAGTTGAGAGGATTTTAAACTAAATATCGAGACAAGGCATTGAGATAGCAAAGTTGGGGTAAAGTACAGACAAGGGTAGAAAGAAAGGTATTCATAGGGAAGTCAATGAAAGGACTGTGACAGGAAAGGATAGAGTGTGAATATTTATGAGTTAATCAGTAGATAAACGTCAGAGATCACAAAGCTGATAAAAGGCATGCATCTTTCAAAGTGCCAAGTTCAAAAAACATTTATTATCAAAGTATGTATTCATTATACAACCTTGAGATTTGTCACCTTACAGGAAGCCACAAAGCAAAGACACCTCAAAAGCACCCGTTAAAAAAGACTGTCAACCACCCAGTGCACAGAGAGAAAAGAACAAATTGTGCAAACAATAAAAATAATCAAATAGTATTCCAAGCTGGAGTTATACAGCAGATACAAAGCTAGACATCACTGCAGCTGGGGCAGGAAACAGCCACATATCATCGCAAAGCCGAGTAAATGTTGCGAGACTACAGATGTGAAGCCAGCCACTACTGTAGCTGGCACTGCAGTTCGGTGTAGAGGTGGGTAAAGTCACGGAGCAGTGAGCAGAGCCAGGCAGAAATGGCCCTTGCCTTGACTCTGGTCCTGACACACTGACCTTTTCAACCTAGTCTGACGCTTTAAATCATCCAAATATTGTGCCATTCCTCACTGTCAGACCACTCTGGGGCCTGGAACCTGCCACCATGATTTGGCCCATGCCCGACCTTTACTATCTGGCCTGGCACTTAAATCGATCAGACATTTACTTTTACTTTAACTCTAACTTTTACTCTAAAGTTCTATCACAATTTGACCTTCCAAAGTGCATTACCTCACACTTATTTTGATTGAATTCCATCCTCTACATCTTCTCCCAACATCCCAATAGTGGAAATGCACAAAAGATCCACTGAAGTTATGGACCCCGCAGAAAAGCCAAGGTTCCCCGTAAGTACAAGTCAAAGTAAATTTATTATCAAAGTATTTGTACGTTACCATATACTACCTTGAGATTTGGTTGCTTTCTGGCAATTACAGGAAAATAATGAAACACAATAGCATTTATGAAAGACCGTTCATAAACAAAGACTGACAAAAAATAACAATGTGCAAAAGAAGATAAATTGTGCATAAATAATTAAAGAAATATTACTGAGAGCATGAGTTGTAAAGGCCTTGAAAGTGAGTCTGTATGTTGTGGAATCAGCTCAGAATTGTGGTGAGTGAATTTTATTTCTATTTAGTGATATGGCACGGAGTAGGTTCTTCTGGCGCTTCGAAACACACTACCCCAGCAATACCCACAACCCCGATTTTACCCTAACCTAATCACGGGACAATTTACAATTGTAAATGAACCTATTAGCCTACCCAGTATGTCTTTGGACTGTGGAAGGAAACTGGAGCACTCGGAGAAAACCCATGCCTTTCACGCGGAGGACTCCTTACATAATGGCACCGGAATTGAACTCTGAACTCTGGAACGCCCCGAACTGTAATTGCATCGTGCTAACTGCTACGCTACTGTGGTGCTCATGATCATGCTCGAGTCAAGTTATCCACATTAGTTCAGGAGCATGATGGTTGAACAGAGATTGATTTTCAGTCTCTATGTAAATTGATTTTCCTCATCTGCACACTATTTTGCAAAATTTGCAGCTTAGGAGCTTGAAGTAGTGCAGAGGATTTGGATAATGGTATTCAGAGATCCAGAAAGGAGAGTATGATGGGGTTAGCTGTGTTTGAGGTAATACATGGCATCTAATGTTTAAGACTGATTATTACGGAGACAAATGTGTAAACAAAAATGAGCAGAAATTACACTCAACTTTACCTATAGACTCAGCTATCATCAAAGTTGCTGATGAACACAGCAGGCCAGGCAGCATCTCTAGGAAGAGGTGCAGTCGACGTTTCAGGCCGAGACCCTTCGTCAGGACTAACTGAAGGAAGAGTGAGTAAGAGATTTGAAAGTTGGAGGGGGAGGGGGAGATCCAAAATGATAGGAGAAGACAGGAGGAGGAGGGGTGGAGCCAAGAGCTGGACAGGTGATTGGCAAAAGGGATACGAGAGGATCATGGGACAGGAGGTCCGGGAAGAAAGACAAGGCGAGGGGGGGGGAACCCCGAGGATGGGCAAGGGGGATAATCAGAGGGACAGAGGGAGAAAAAGGAGAATGAGAGAAAGAATGTGTGTATAAAAATAAGTAACAGATGGGGTATGAGGGAGAGGTGGGGCATTAGCGTCAGTTAGAGAAGTCGATGTTCATGCCATCAGGTTGGAGGCTACCCAGATGGAATATAAGGTGTTGTTCCTCCAACCTGAGTGTGACTTCATCTTTAGAGTAGAGGAGGCCGTAGATAGACATGTCAGGATGGGAATGGGATGCGGAATTAAAATGTGTGGCCACTGGGAGATCCTGTTTTCTCTGGCGGACAGAGCGTAGGTGTTCAGCAAAGCAGACTCCCAGTCTGCGTCGGGTCTCGCCAATATATAAAAGCCCACATTCGGAGCACCGGACGCAGTATATCACCCCAGCCGACTCACAGGTGAAGTGTCGCCTCACCTGGAAGGACTGTTTGGGGCCCTGAATGGTGGTAAGGGAGGAAGTGTAAGGGCGTGTGTAGCACTTGTTCTGCTTACACGGATAAGTGCCAGGAGGGAGATCAGTGGGGAGGGATGGGGGGGAACGAATGGACAAGGGAGTCGCGTAGGGAGCAATCCCTGCGGAAAGCGGGGGGGGGGAGGGAAAGATGTGCTTAGTGGTGGGATCCCGTTGGAGGTGGCGGAAGTTACAGAGAATAATATGTTGGACCCGGAGGCTGGTGGGGTGGTAGGTGAGGACCAGGGGAACCCCATTCCTAGTGGGGTGGCAGGAGGATGGAGTGAGAGCAGATGTACCTGAAATGGGAGAGATGTGTTTAAGAGCAGAGTTGATAGTGGAGGAAGGGAAACCCCTTTCTTTAAAAAAGGAAGACATCTTCCTCGTCCTAGAATGAAAAGCCTCATCCTGAGAGCAGATGCGGCGGAGACGGAGGAATTGCGAGAAGGGAATGGCGTTTTTGCAAGAGACAGGGTGAGAAGAAGAATAGTCCAGATAGCTGTGAGAGTCAGTAGGCTTATAGTAGACATCAGTGGATAAGCTGTCTCCAGAGACAGAGACAGAAAGATCTAGAAAGGGGAGGGAGGTGTCGGAAATGGACCAGGTAAACTTGAGGGCAGGGTGAAAGTTGGAGGCAAAGTTAATAAAGTCAACGAGCTCTGCATGTGTGCAGGAAGCAGCGCCAATGCAGTCGTCGATGTAGCGAAGGAAAAGTGGGGGACAGATACCAGAATAGGCACGGAACATAGATTGTTCCACAAAGCCAACAAAAAGGCAGGCATAGCTAGGACCCATACGGGTGCCCATAGCTACACCTTTAGTTTGGAGGAAGTGGGAGGAACCAAAGGAGAAATTATTAAGAGTAAGGACTAATTCCGCTAGACGGAGCAGAGTGGTGGTAGAGGGGAACTGATTAGGTCTGGAATCCAAAAAGAAGCGTAGAGCTTTCAGACCTTCCTGATGGGGGATGGAAGTATATAGGGACTGGACATCCACGGTGAAAATAAAGCGGTGGGGGCCAGGGAACTTAAAATCATCGAAAAGTTTAAGAGTGTGAGAAGTGTCACGAACATAGGTAGGAAAGGATTGAACAAGGGGGGATAAAACCGTGTCGAGGTATGCAGAAACGAGTTTGGTGGGGCAGGAGCAAGCTGAGACAATAGGTTGGCCAGGACAGGCAGGTTTGTGGATCTTGGGTAGGAACTAGAAACGGGAAGTGCGACGTGTGGGAATTATAAGGTTGGTAGCAGTGGATGGGAGATCCCCTGAGCGGATAAAGTCGGTGATGGTGTGGGACACAATGGCCTGGTGCTCCTTAGTGGGGTCACGATTGAGGGGTAAATAAGAGGAGGTATCCGCGAGTTGTCGTTGTGCCTCGGCAAGGTAGAGTTCAGTACGCCAGACTACAACAGCACCCCCCTTATCAGCGGGTTTAATAATAAGGTTAGGATTAGTGCGGAGGGAGTGGAGAGCAGAGCGTTCTGAAGGAGTGAGGTTGGAATGGGGACAAGGTGCGGTGAAGTCGAGATGGTTGATGTCCCATCGACAGTTAGCAATAAAGAGATCCAGAGCAGGCAGAAGACCAAAGTGCGGTATCCATGAAGAAGAGGAGGGTTGAAGACGGGAGAAGGGGTCATCGGTGGGGGTGGAAGAGTCCTTGCCGAAGAAGTAGGCTCGGATACGGAGACGGCGGAAGAAGAGTTCCGCATCATGGCGAATGCGGAACTCACTGAGGTGTGGGCGAAAGGGGACAAAGGTGGGGCCCTTACTGAGGACAGAGCGTTCTGCGTCCGACAGTTAAAGGTCGGAGGAGATGGTAAAGACCCGGCACGGATGAGAGCTGGGATCAGAGGGGGGAGGGGGGAGGCTGGGGGTGTTAGTGGAGAGGGGATGGTTGGGCTGAGAGGAAGATGGAGCCTCTGAGTACCCAGGAGCTGACGATGGGATTTGAAGGAGACGGGATTGCAGAGTATTGGTGGGGGAAGGGGAGACGGGAGTCACGATAGCAGCACGTAAAGACCCGGCCTGGAGTTCAAGGCTGGAGTCGCAGTTGGTGGTTGCGTAATTGCTTTGAAGGTGTCCATGGTCGTTGCTGGAGTCTGGGTTTTGAATATGCCCTGAGGTGTTGGAGCCGGCGAGATCAATGGCAGGAGCTGCAATCTGAAGTTCATGCCTGCTAGTTTCAGGGCCAGCAGGCTCTGGAGTCCATAGATGTAGGATCTTGTGATCTTTGCCTAACATGACAAAGTCAAAAAAACGGCGATTGCAGGCGTGAATCCGACGGAGGATGAAATAACGGGTAGGACCATTACAGACGGCGAAGAAAGTGTCCTGACAAAGGGTCTCGGCCTGAAACGTCAACTGCACCTCTTCCTAGAGATGCTGCCTGGCCTGCTGCGTTCACCAGCAACTTTGATGTGTGTTATCCCTCCCCCTCCTGTCTTCTCCTATCATTTTGGATCTCCCCTTCTCCCTCCAACTTTCAAATCTGTTACTCACTCTTCCTTCAGTTAGTCCTGACGAAGGGTCTCGGCCTGAAACGTCGACTGCACCTCTTCCTAGAGATGCTGCCTGGCCTGCTGCGTTCACCAGCAACTTTGATGTGTGTTGCTTGAATTTCCAGCATCTGCAGAATTCCTGTTGTTTGTGACTCAACTATCATTCTAGTTTTCCCCAACATCTTTCCGTAATGAATATGCTAAGGTATAAATAATATTATGACTGTCATGAGGATGATTCGTAGCTTGTGGAACTGGACGGCTGATGTTATTGTGTTGGTATGGCTATTTCTGTGGCATGTAGAGATGACACAGTGCTTCTGCAGTGTGTCATGTCCTTCACAATTCCACAGTTCTTAGAACGTAACACAAATAACACCAGGCAGCTTTATCCTTAGAATGGTATATTTGCTGTTGGATTTGTTAAACTTTTAAAGATACTCAACTTCTTCCATGTTTCCATCGATTACAATTGGCCTTAACAAAGATAACCAATTTTAGTTAGTCCTGACGAAGGGTCTCGGCCCGAAACGTCGACTGTACCTCTTCCTACAGATGCTGCCTGGCCTGCTGCGTTCACCAGCAACTTTGATGTGTGTTGCTTGAACTTCCAGCATCTGCAGAACTCCTCGTGTAACTAATTTTCTGCTTTCTGTCCATCAACCAATCCCCTCTCCATGTTAATCCCCTCTCCAATCCCAGCAGACCAGTTCTTCCTTAACTACTCTGCCAGATCCTACCCCAAAAAAGAATAATAGATTTTTCAATCTAATGTCTGCTTCATAATTTTATGATCTCTTGACTCATTCATAATTGACTAAATGTCTTGGGACTGTTTCTTTAATAATAGAATCTCATGTTGTCTATTTCACCTGTTGTGCATTTAATATTTCGATAATATTTGATTAATCTTGAATAGATATTGTTCGATTAAGCATTCTTGTTTGTTTCAAAAATTCATTACAGGTTGTAAATATAAGTGCGTGAATTGCATACTTCATCACACTACCACATGATATGTGTGTGCCTCGCCTAAAGTAAACTCGAAGTTAGTCCCACATTTTGGAGTCCTGTTTCTTCTTTTGAAACAGTTTCATGCTTTGAAGTTTTATAATATCACTGATTTCAAACCAGTTGGCTAGTGGATCACAGTTTTCTGCTTCCCTCATTTCTTGACCAGTGTATTTGCTGTCAGCCAATATACAGTCACCTTTGTGAGACTCATGCAGATCTGAAACAAACCGATATATTTACTTTTGCTCTAGTAAACTCTCTTAAAATTCCAGAACATTGGCATAAAGGTCAAAGAATTTGTTGGATTTTAATCGTACATTCCTCATTTTTATCAGATACTTTCATATCTTAGTATATATTATAGAAAACCAATGCATTTGTTTACTGGGATTTCATTATTATTCTCAATTATTTCTAATTATTTCCAGATGGCACCTGAAGCAAATGTTTTCATTGTACATGTGACAATAATAAACCAATACCAATGCTCTATGCCTTTCATCTTTTCTCTTTCAACTTATCTAAAGAAATGTTTCATCGGCTGCTTTTTGATCCTAGACAGTTTCTCTTTATTTTCTATTTCAGAATCAGAATCAGATTGAGGATCAGGTTTATCATCACCGGCATGTGATGTGAAATTTGTTAACTTAGCAGCAGCAGTGCAGTTCAATGAAATGCATAATATAGAAAAGAAAAAAAAATAAATCAATTACTGTACGCGTATATTGAATAGATTTTGAAAAACATGCAAAAAAACAGAAATACTGTATGTTAAAAAAGTGAGGTAGCGACCAAGGGTTCAATGTTCATTTAGGAATCAATTGGCAGAGGGGAAGAAGCTGTTCCTGAATCGCTGAGTGTGTGCCTTCAGGCTTCTGTACCTCCTACCTGATGGTAACAGTGAAAGGAAGGCATGCCCTGGGTGCTGGAGGTCCTTAATAATGGACGCTGCCTTTCTGAGACATTGCTCCTAGAAGATGTCCTGGGTACTATTTCATTCTTCTGATCAATTTCTTGAATACCCTTTCCTGAATTCTAAAATTCTTGCAAAACACTAACCTGTCAGCAAAATTGTCAGCATTTTACCTTAATGGAAAGCTATCTCTGTTGCCTTGTTTGCAACAGTTGACTCAATTTCCCAAAAAATTTCTTATATTTGAAGGGAATCTGGCAGAGAAAATTATTTTAGCTCTTTTTTTAAAGAAATCTGATCTCCTGGAATAATTGACATTGGGATAAGGTTTGAGTTTTCTCCCATATTTCAAAAACAGGCTGTTTTGTAGATTAATATGTTACCACAAATTTTCCCAAGTGTGTTGTAGGCAAATCAGTGGGGTGAGGATGGGAGAGTCAATGGGTAGACAAGGTAGACAGCAAAGTGCAGAGCACGATTAGTTAGATTGTGAGGTCAAGAAATGGGTCTGGTAGAATTGCTCAGAGTTGATGGGCTGAATGGTCTTTACAGTTATGGGAAAGTATGAGGAAAAATTGAGAAATTGCTTTAAGCAGATCTTTGATCAAAAAGTAAGGTTAATTCTGGTCCAATTCTGGCACTATAATTATTGCCTCCAGAATCTTTCAGCGATGATTTTTGCCAGAAACATTGTTTATAGATCACATTCCAACAGATGGTGCAGTTTGTGCATTGTCCCTTCTGGTAGACTGCTTTCCAGATGTCTGTTGTCAAAAGTCTTAATGAGCTGCGAGATTAAATTTAAGAGAAAATGAACAAGAATGGTTTTGAGGTTTTAGGAACCACATCTTCAACAGGATAAAACTATGTAGGGAGATTTACTGTGCAGAATTATTCTTGATTCACAGATTCCTCACAGTCACAGAGATTTCCACTCTTTAAACTTCTGAATATACTTGTTATTGGCTCAAAGATCTACAGAGGTGTAAATGTCATTTAACTCAAAAGGATTATTATGTAACATGGGATTATACAAAGAAGAGATATATTCTAATCCAGTAGAGCTGGCAGCTCATTAAACAGATCTTGCTGATGACAGTAAATCTGCTTTATTTTTTCAACCGTAAAACATCACAATAGGATAGATCTTGGGCGCATGGTATCAGCAAATGGATGAATGCAAATCTGAAGCCTGTTTTACGTCTGTCCTGTTTCGACTTCTATTATCTCAGTTTTATTAGCCTGCATTCAGCCACTTTAGTGTGCCAGAAACACAATCTATCAAGTCTGACAAATTACATTTCAAAAAAAAGCTTTCTAAATTTGCTTCCCATTTGTTGGATTAAAATTTCTTATCTCTTGAGTGTATTGCATAAGGCTGCTGCCTTTAGTTTTAAATACAATACTTTAGTTAGAATAACACACAAAAAAACGCTGGAGGAACTCAGCAGGCCAGGCAGCATCTATGGAAAAAAGCACAGTCGATATTTCGGGCCTAAACCCTTTGGCAGGACTCAGTTAGAATATTGTATTTCATTGTATAATAAGTTACGGTATACTGTAGGATAACTTACAGTATCATGCAATGCCCATTTATTTTACTTGTAAAAACACAGAAGGAGGATTCTGCCCATTGCCAGTTACATAGAACATAGAACAGTATAGCACATTACAGGCCCTTCGGCCCACAATGTTGTGTCGACCCTCAAACCCTGCCTCCCAAATAACACCCCACCTTAAATTCCTCCATATACCTGTCTAGTAGTCTCTTAAACTTCACTAGTGTATCTGCCTCCACCACTGACTCGAGCACTGCATTCCACGCACCAACCACTCTCTGAATAAAAAACCTTCCTCTAATATCCCCCCTGAACTTCCCACCCCTTACCTTCAAGCCATGTCCTCTTGTATTGAGCAGTGGTGCCCTGGGGAAGAGGCGCTGGCTATCCACTCTATCTATTCCTCTTATTATCTCGTACACCTCTATCATGTCTCCTCTGATCCTCCTTCTCTCCAAAGAGTAAAGCCCTAGCTCCTTTAATCTCTGATCATAATGCATACCCTCTAAACCAGGCAGCATCCTGGTAAATCTCCTCTGTACCCTTTCCAATGCTTCCACATCCTTCCTATAGTGAGGCAACCAGAACTGGACACAGTACTCCAAGTGTGGCCTAACCAGAGTTTTACAGAACTGCGTCATTACATCGTGACTCTTAAACTCTATCCCTCGACTTATGAAAGCTAACACCCCATAAGCTTTCTTAACTACCCTATCCACCTGTGAGGCAACTTTCAGGGATCTGTGGACATGTAGCCCCGGATCCCTCTGCTCCTCCACACTACCAAGTATCCTGCCATTTACTTTGTACTCTGCCTTGGAGTTTGTCCTTCCAAAGTGTACCACTTCACACTTCTCTGGGTTGAACTCCATCTGCCACTTCTCAGCCCACTTCTGCATCCTATCAATGTCTCTCTGCAATCTTCACCAATCCTCTACACTATCTACAACACCACCAACCTTTGTGTCATCTGACAACTTGCCAACCCACCCTCCTACCCACCCCCCCCCATCCAGGTCGTTAATAAAAATCACGAAAAGTAGAGGTCCCAGAACAGATCCTTGTGGGACACCACTAGTCACAATCCTCCTATCTGAATGTACTCCCTCCACGACGACCCTCTGCCTTCTGCAGGCAAGCCAATTCTGAAACCACCTGACCAAACTTCCCTGGATCCCATGCCTTCTGACTTTCTGAACAAGCACCGTGATCCATTATTCCCATTCCCTTTCTGCTTATCTCTCTGCTCCTTCAAGATCTCATTCTTCCTCATACATATCCATCAGCTCCCCTTTGATTCTTACTGCCAATCACCCCCACTACAGGCTAAGTTACAGTGATAAATTAGTCTTCCAGTTTTGGGGACGGGGAGCAGACCAGAATATGGAAAGAATGCAGAGACATTATATAGAAAGCTTTTGAGGGCTGAGTTGAATCTGGATCCCTGAAGATATGAGGCATCTGCATTAATTGCAGCACAATTATGAAGCCATCAATAGAAGGTATTTACAGCTATTTTGTATAGTTTGCTTGATTGCAGAAAGTGATCCTCATTAGCTCTTTGAGATTGCAAAACTGTCCAGGCTAAAGTCAGCGTGCCTTCCAGGTAGTTAAAGCTGGGTATGGGGGAAATTAACGCCCTCACCTCATGTTCACTTCAATTTTACCTGCCCATTGACAATATATTTTACCAAAGTTCAAACTATTTTATGAGTACTCCCAACCTGACTTTTGATATTTTCATGAACTCCAAATCAGACATTTAACTTAGTACTGACTCATCTCTCAGTCAATTAATGATGACCATGGTGTTCAGGTCAGAGTTCATATTACTGTCAAAATTACTAACTCCTCCAGTATTAAAATTCATCAGTCCTCAAATAATAAGTAGCCCTTGTTGCACAAATCTTTTATTGTTCTTTGATCCAGAAGCCTCATTATTAAGCAGTAGAAATGTAGAAAATTAATATTCCAGTTGCTTTGTCATTGGTGATCCCTTTTTGACTCCTTGTCAAATATTTGAAACCAGTACTTTTTAATGTAGTGAATCTTTCACACTCAGCCATTGGCAGGACAAGAACCACACAATAAAAGCAGCATCGGTGTTGATATTTTTTAACTCATAGAAACATAGAAAACCTACAGCATAATACAGATCCCTTGGCCCATAAAGCTGTGCCGAACATGTCCTTACCTGAGAAATTGCCTAGGGTTACCCATAGCCCTCTATTATTCTGAGCACCATATACCTGTCCAGGAGTCTCTTAAAAGACCCTATTGTGTCCACTTTCACCACCGTCATCGGCAGCCCATTCCATGCACTCACCACTCTCTGTGTAAAAAACTTATCTGATACCTCCTCTGTACCTACTTCCAAGTACCTTAAAACTGTGCCATCTCATGCTAGCTATTTCAGCCCTGGGAAAAAGCCTCTGACTATCCCCATGATCAATGCCTCTCATCATCTTGTACACCTCGATCAGGTCACCTCTCATCCTCCATTGCTTCAAGGAAAAAAGGCCAAGTTCACTCAACCTATTCCCATAAGGCATGCTCCCAAATCCAGGCAACATCCTTGAAGATCTCCTCTGCATCCTTTCTATGGTTTCCACATCCTTCCTATAGTGAGGTGACCAGAACTGAGCAGAGTACTCCAAGTGGGGTCTGACCAGGGTCCTATATAGCTGCAACATTACCTCTCGGCTCCTAAAGTCAATTCCATGATTGATGAAGGCCAATGCACCGCATGCTTTCTTAACCACAGAGTCAACCTGCACAGCAGCCTGCGTGTCCTGTGGACTCGGACCCCAAGATTCATCTGATGCTCCACACTGCCAAGAGTCTTACCCTTAATACTATATTCTGACATCATATTTGACCTACCAAAATGAACGACCTCACACTTATGTGGGTTGAACTCCATCTGCCACTTCTCAATCCATTTTTGCATTCTACCAATGTCCCGCTGTAACCTCTGACAGCCCTCCACATTATCCACAACACCCCAACCTTTGTGTCATCAGCAAATTGACTGACCCATCCTTCCACTTCTTCATCCAGGTCATTTATAAAAATCATGAAGAGTAGAGGTCCCAGAACAGATCCCTGAGGCACACCACTGGTCACTGACCTCCATGCAGAATATGACCTGTCTACAACCACTCTTTGCCTTCTGTGGGCAAGCCAGTTCTGGATCCACAAAGCAATTTCCCCTTGGATCCCATGCCTCCCTACTTTCTCAATAAGCCTTCCATGGGGTACCTTGTCAAATGCCTTGCTGAAATCCATATACACTACAGCTACTGCTCTATCACCATCAATGTGTCTAGTCACATCCTCAAAAAATTCAATTAAGCTCGTAATGTATGACTTGCCTTTCACAAAGCCATGCTGACTATTCCTAATCATATTATGCCTCTCCAAATGTTCATAAATCTTGCCTCTCAGGATCTTCTCCATAAACTTACCAACCACTGAATTAAGATTCACTGGTCTATAATTTCCTGGGCTATCTCTATTCCCTTTCTTGAATAATGGAACAACATCCACAACCCTCCAGGCCTCCAGAACCTCTCCTGTCCCCATTGATGATGCAAAGATCATCGCCAGAGGCTCAGCAATCTCCTCTCTCACCTCCAACTGTAGCCTGGAGTCCCAGTGACTTATCCAACTTGATGCTTTCTAAAAAGTCTTGCACATCCTCTTTCTTAATATGTACATGCTCAAGCTTTTCAGTCTGCTGTAAATCATCCCAACAATCGCCCAAGATCCTTTTCCATAGTGAATACTGGAGCAAAGTATTCATTAAGTACCTCTGCTATCTCCTCCGGTTCCATGCACACTTTTCCACTATCACACTTGATTGGTCCTATTCTCTCACGTCTTATCCTCTTGCGCTTCACATACCTGTAGAATGCCTTGGCGTTTTTCTTAATCCTGTCTGCCAAGGCCTTCTCATGGCCCCTTCTGGCTCTCCTAATTTCTTCCCTGAGCTCCTTCCTGCTTGCCTTATAATCTTCTAGCTCTCTATCATTACCTAGCTTTTTCAACTTTCGTAAACTTTTTTCTTTTTGACCAGATTTACAACAGACTTTGTACAGAATAGTTCCTGTATCCTACCATCCTTTCCCTGTCTCATTGGAACGTACCTATGCAGAACTCCATGTAAATATCCCCTGAACGTTTCCTGGATCTCCTGCTGTAATGTAAACAATCCCAAATAAAACTCATTTCTGGCTTTTTATGGATGTTAATATTATCCAAGCCTAACAAGACCGGAAACATGGCTCACATTCTGCTTCTGAACTGGAATATTTTTCAAGAATGGATAGAGGAACTGTGCAGGATTTAAGAACAGTAGGGGTGGTGCTGATCTGACAAGATAACTATATAGAATCTTACTAATACAATAACGATAGATAAATGGTTCTTTAAAGACTACACTGCTGTTCTTTTGAGGAAATATTGTGACATTGCACTACGGGGATCTGACATGGAGACGTGTGGTGCCTGACATGACTGCAGTTCCAATGTCCAGACATCCCACAGGAACCATAGGCAAAAATAGAACATAGAAATTTACAGCACATTACAGACCCTTTGGCTCACAATGTTGTGCTGACCATGTCGACAAAAGGGGACAAATCTGCTTGTTCCCTTTCTTGCAGCCACACATGGTAAATTGGGTAAATTAGTTTATTATTGTTACTGAGGTACAGTGGAAAACCTTATCTTGCATACCACCCATACAGATCAATTCATTACAATGGAGTGTGAATTACGTACTGCTACAACAGGATGCAACTTGAATAGCTCGTCACTCAAAGTTAAAAGTAAATTCCACTCAGCCTCGGATAACCTGGACAACAGCAACAGCTATGTCAGGCTCTGGTTTATTGATTGCAGCTCAGCTTTCAACACCATTAGTACGAAACAGCAAGCTTCGAAACCTGAGCCTCTGTACCTCCTTCTGCAACTAGATTCTTGACTTCCTCATCACAGTCAGTGTGGATTGGTAATAACATTTGCTCCTTGCTGACAATCAACACAGGTGCATTTCAATAATGCGTGCTTAGCCCACTTCTCTACTCTCTCTAAACTCATGACTGTGTGGCTAGGCAGAGCTCAAATGCTACTTATAAATTTTCTGATGATGCAACTGTTGTTAGCAGAATCTCAGATGTTGATGAGGCGATGTACAGGAGTGACATAGATCTGCTGGTTGAGTGGCGTTACAACATCAACCCTTGCATTCAACTTCAGCAAGAACAAGGAATTGATTGGGGACTTCACGCAGGGGAAGTCAGGAGTACACAATCCTTATTGGTGGAAAGGGTGAACAGCTTCAAGTTATTGGGTGACAGCGTCTCAGAGGATCTATCTGTGTCCAACATACGATAGGGTGATTGATAAGTTCGTGGCCTAAGGTAGAAGGAGTCAATTTTAGAAAACCTGGCACATTTATTTTTCCTACACTTACACACTTAGTCCAGCAGTTGTGGAGCATATGGATCCCTTCTTTGTAGAAGTTGGCGTCCTGGATCTCCAGAAAGTGGTCCACAGCAGGGGTGATTGATAAGTTCGTGGCCTAAGGTAGAAAGAGATGAGGAGAAACTTCGAACTTTCTGCATTTTCACTCAAAGAGTTGAACTTCACATGCATGTAACGAGAGCTGTATAACTCATCTCCTTCTACCTTAGGTCACGAACTTATCAATCACCCCTGCTGTGGACCACCTGGAGTTCCAAGATGCTCTCGTTACATGCACGTATAGTTCAACTCTTTGAGTGATAATGCAGAAAGTTTGAAGTTAATAACTCATCTCCTTCTACCTTAGGCCACAAACTTATCAATCACCCCTGCTGTGGACCACTTCTACAAAGAAGGGATCCGTATGCTCCACGACCGCTGGACTAAGTGTGTACATGTAGGAGGGGACTATATTGAAAAATAAATATGTTAGGTTTTAGGTTTTCTAAAATTGACTCCTTCTACCCTAGGCCATGGTATTAATGCACTCATGAGGAAAGCCAGAATCCAGCAAATTTCTGCAGGTGTACCGTGGGGAGCATGCTGACTGGTCTCATTGCCTCCTGATATGGAGGCTCCAATGGACAGGATTGAAAGAGTCTGCAGAGGATTATAGTATAGACTCATCTCACTCCATCACAGGTTCATGGAGGCCATCTTCAAAAGACAGTGTCTTAAGAAGGTGACATCATAATTAAGGACCTTTTCATGAACATGCCCTTTTTTCATTATTATCATGAGGAAGCAGGTAAATGAGCCTGAAGAGCCACATTCAAGTTCTTCCTCCCTGCCATCAGATTTCAGAACGGTCCATGAACACCCCCACTTTGTGCTTCCTCTTTTGCACTATTTACTTATTTTTTATTGTAAATTATGGTCATTTTTGTCTTGCTCTGTACTGCAGCCTCAAAGCGACAAACTTTATGACAATAAAGTTTTGCAGTACAAAGAAAGTTCAGTGCAGGTAGACAGCAAAGTGCAGATCACGGCATGTTAGATTGTGAGGTCAAGAATGCCTGTTATCATACATGGGAAATATTCACTAGTTTTATAACAGCAGGATAGAAGCTGTCTTTCAGCCTAGTATAC
This sequence comes from Mobula birostris, assembly GCF_030028105.1. Lineage (NCBI taxonomy): Eukaryota > Metazoa > Chordata > Chondrichthyes > Myliobatiformes > Myliobatidae > Mobula > Mobula birostris. Next base: position 26,773,606 of record NC_092394.1, on the reverse strand, counting down.
ATACTTCTAGGTTTTCCTATCTTCTGCCTGATAGGAGGGGAGAGAAGAGAGAATATCCAGGTGGGTGGGAACTTTGATTGTCATGGCTGCTTTACTGACGTGGTGATAAGTGTACACAGGGTCCACAGAGGGGGAAGTTGGTACCCATGTTGTGATGAACTGTGTCCAGAACTCTCAGCAGTTTGTTGCAGTCATGGACAGAGCAGTTGCCATACGAAGCTATGATACATCCAGATAGGATGCTTTTATGCTACATCAATAAAAGTTACTGAGGGTCAAAAGGGACATGCTATTTTTTTAACCTGTTGAGGAAGTAGAAATGCTGGTGGGCTTTCTTGGTCATGGCACTACTGTGGCTGGACTAGGATTATAGGCCAATTAACCTGATCTCAGTGGTTGGGAAAATGTTGGAGTCTACTGTTAAGGATGTAGTTTCAAGATACATGGAGGCACACGATAAAATAAGCCAAAATCAGCATATTTTCCTTAAGGAAAAATCTTGTCTGATAAATCTGTTGGTATTCTTTGAAGAAATACTAAACAGAATAGACAAAGGAAAAACAGTAGATGGTGTGTAGTTGGATTTTCAGAAGGCCTTCGACAGGGTGCCATACAAGAGGCTGCTAAACTAGTTAAGAGCCCGATATTATTACAGGAAGGATACGAGAATGGATAAAGCAGTGGCTGATTGGCAGGAGGCAAAGAGTGGGGATGAAGGAAGCCTTTTCTGGTTGGCTGCCGGTGACAAGTGGTATTCCACAGGGGGTCTGTGTTGGGACCAATGATTTGGATGACAGAATTGATGGTTTTGTTGCCAAGTTTGCAGATGATACGAAAATTGGTGGAGAGGCAGGTAGTTTTGAGAAAGTAGAGAGGCTGCTGGGGGACTTAGACAGATTAGGAGAATGGGCAAAAAAATGGCAGATGGAATGCAATATTGGGAAGTATATAGTCATGCACTTTGGTAGAAGAAATGAAACGGTTGTCTATTTTCTTAAAGGAGAGAAGTTTGTGGACAATACAAAAATAGGAGGAGGGTCAGATAAGGTTGAGGAAGCAGAGATGCTGAAGAACTTAGACAGATTAGGAGAATGGACAAAGAAGTGGCAGATGGAATACAGTGTTGGGAAGTATCTGGTCTTGTGTTTTGGTAGAAGAAATAACAACATTGACTATTTGCTAAATGGGAAGAAAATATTTAAAAAAATCCAAGGTGCAAAGAGATTTGGGAGCCCTCATGCAGGATTCCCTAAAGGTTAATTTTCTGGTTGAGTCAGTGGTGAGGAAGGCAAGTGCAATATTTGCATTCATTTTCAAAAGGACTAGGATATGAAAGCAAGGATGTAATGTTTGAGGTTTTATAAAATGCTGCTTACCTTCACTTGGAGGATGTGCTGCCATTGGAGATGGTTCAGAAGAGGTTCATAAGAATGATTCTGGGAATGAAAGTATCACCGTATGTGGACCGATTGATGGCTGTGGGCCTGTATTCTCTAGAATTCAGGGGAATGATGGGGGATCTCATTGAAACCTATGGAATGTCGAAAAACCTTGATAGAGTGTGTGTAGAGAGGTTGTTTCTTGTGGTGGAGGAGTCTAGGACGAGAGGGCACAGCCTCTGAATACTGGGATGTCCATTTAGAATGATCAGGAGAAAGTTCTTTAGCCAAAGACTGGTGACACTGTGGAATTCATTGCCACAGGTCACTGTGGAGGCCAAGTTATTGGGTATATTTAAGGCAGATATTGATAAATTCTTGATTAGTCAGGGCATGAAGGGTTATGGGGAGAAGTATGGAGGTTGTGGCTGAGATGGAAATGGATCAGCCATGATGTATTGGCAGAACAAACATGATGGTCTAAATGGCCTAATTCTCCTCCTGTATCTTACAGTCTTATGCTCTAATGGATCTACTATTTCTGATGTTGTCTTCTAGGGATTTGAGACTCTCAACTCTCTTGACCTCAGCATCATCGACGTAAACAGGAGTATGTGTCCTGCCCCAAGTCCTGAAAATATTGACTAGTTCTATGGAGTTTCAGAAAAAGTTACCAGCCCCTCCACAGGCTACTAGCCTTATAGGTCAACTTGCATGTGCTGATCTCAAGGAGGTTCTGGTTTAGTGGGGTTTCTGAGATGTGAGGGGGCACAATTGAAATTTCCATACTCCCAAGGAAATAACTTCCCTCCTTCAAAGGAAGCTCATCCAGAGATGAACTATAATGAAAATCATGCTTTCGTCAGAATATTTCCAAAGCTTTCAGATGAGTGGAGTTTTGCAGTCCTGCCATTGTGAGGAAGGAGAAAAGATTTGTATTCTGTGGAGTTACTGCTGTTGCCCTGGTCAGCATTACCAATAATCTATTGAGGGTTAGAATAAACACTAAGTGACAAACTGTACTGTACCATACCAGTAATGAAAACTAAATTAATTAATGTGACAGTTAAGCCTTAAAATGGAGCCCTTTAATTAGTCTACTGCTCCTATTTGTCTGATGCAGCAAACTCTATTTTTACTATTCAGTCTTGCTTTTTCATTGTAAAAGCACCTTGACACAATTGGAGAATTACTTTAGATTAATGCACCATTTTATCCTAGAAATTCAGTTTTCCACCACAGATTATGTGTTAATATTGTAGTACATGTGTCATTTATGGCCATGAAGGAAAGCTTCATTTGAGCATAAGGGGACTGAAAAGTCACCATGCACCCCGACAGTATCTAATGCACCTAACCCCACAGTCACTATCGCAGATGCCAGATCAGTCTTCCTTAGAGTGAACCCACAGATAGCAACTGGCCTGGATGCTGGTCTTGCTGTGTCATTCGATCCTGCACAGATCAGCTCGCAAGGGTATTTTCTGACATTTCACAATCAGTAAGGATATGCAGGAACATTTCTGCAACAATTATTTTAAATAATGGTGTTCTTCAGCCCCCTACTCTTTTCACTATACACTCATGATTGTGTGGCAGAATTCTCCTTGAACTTCATCTATAAGTTTGAAGAGCATGCTACCATAGTGGACCATATCTCTGTGAAACTGAATGTGGATGGCCAATTCTTCTCAATTTGCCTTCCTTGCTGATGCAAAGCTATATCCTTATGCATTTTTCAAGATGATTTTGCTCAGGTCACCATCATTACTTTAGGACAACTGAGTTTTGACACTTTCTAACTGTGTTACCTTAGTCAGCAGACAATGAGATTAGACATACTGCATCTCTGGTAGCTGATGGGACATTGCTCAGACCTTATTGCATGTAATATGGGCATTTTATGGAGCTGATTGTGGACCTCAGGAAGGGTAAGATGAAGGAACACATACCAATCCTCATAGAGGGATCAGAAGTGGAGAGAGTGAGCAGTTTCAAGTTCCTAGGTGTCAAGATCTCTGAGGATCTAACCTGGTCCCAACATATCGATGTAGTTATAAAGAAGGCAAGACAGCGGCTATACTTTATTAGGAGTTTGAAGAGATTTGGCATGTCAGCAAATACACTCAAAAACATCTATAGTTGTACCATGGTGAGCATTCTGACAGGCTGCATCACTGTCTGGTATGGAGGGGTTACTGCACAGGATCAAAAGAAGCTGCAGAAGGTTGTAAATCTAGTCAGCTCCATCTTGGGCACCAGCCTACAAATTACCCAGGACATCTTTAGGCAGTGGTGTCTCAGAAAGGCAGCGTCCATTATTAAGGACCTCCAGCACCCAGGGCATACTCTTTTCTCACTGTTACCATCAGGTAGGAGGTACAGAAGCCTGAAGGCACACACTCAGCAACTCAGGAACAGCTTCTTCCCCTCTGCCATCGATTCTTAAATGGACATTGAATCTTTGGACACTACCTCACTTTTTAAAAAATATACAGTATTTCTGTTTTGGCACGTATTTTTAAATCTATTCAATATACGTAATTGATTTACTTGTTTACTTATTATTATTATTATTTTATTTATTATTATTGTTATTATTTTTTCTCTGCTACATTATGTATTGCATTGAACTGCTGATGCTAAGCTGACAAATTTCACATCATATGCTGGTGATAATAAACCTGATTCTGATTCTTTGTCCAACAGGCAACGACAAACCTGCCATCACATGGTGGGAAAGCTGTGGTGGTCTCTCTGTTTGGCTGCACATCGAGCTTTATTTCAGTATCTGTGGTCCCTCCTATGCTCTGCTAAAATTTTCAGTTCAATCAACAGTTAACAAGAGGTCAATGAGGATAAAATTTATGTGAATGCTCAGTTTTGAAGCAAATTCTGCCACTCCCCTATCTCACTTCAATTTGAAAGAATATTCAAATATAGCCCCACCCCCAAAAAGACAGATGGACCAGAGCTGTCAGGTATTGATCTTTAGGTTTTGATCTCCCTAGTAGCTGCTCAGATAAGAATAGCCCCCTTTACTTCACCCCTGGTAAGGATCTGCTCCAGAATTTGAGATTCATGCTGTTTCTGAATCACATCTTCAAACTGCATTCGTTGCGTGGTTAGAAGTGCCAAGTGCTTCTACTGATCATTGTTAATGCTAAAACTGTTGTGTAGTGAATAAACAGATACAAGTCCGGACAGAAAATCTCGCACACTTTTCCAGCAAATCTTTGTGATTGCTTTAGAACTAAAGACCAATTTTCATTCAAAATGCTCTGATAGATAAGTGATATTAACAGGGTCCATTCATCACTGGAGGGTTAGTGCATTGTTTGCATGTTATTAGGTTATGCATTGCAAATTAGAAGGTAACGTCTTTAAACATTAAGCGGCACAACAATTTATTAAAACTAAGTGGTAATAGAGATTCTATTTTCTCAGAGGTTAGTTTTCCAAGAAACTAAATTTAATGGAATAGAAGAAGCGAATAAAATACAACTCTCAGAGGGCTGTAAGTTTTTGGAACTTACTTCTTCAAGACATCATGGAGCAGAGACTTTGAATATCTTTGAGGCAGAGTCCATGAAAATGCAGAAGGATATAGCTTTGCAACAACAAGAAAGGCAACTTGAGAAGAATTCGGTATCCACGTTCAGTTTCACAGAGGCATGGCCCACTATGTTGGTATCCTCTTCAAACTTATAGATGGAGTTAGAGCAGAGAGGATCCGCAAGATTACCCAGGTTAGGTGAGAATGTGATGTTGTATCAGACAGCAGTCACTTAATGTCAGGCAGGGCTGTCCCCTCTCCCCTGTCTTGTTTGTCTGCTGCATAGAACCCTTTGCGGAAGCCATCAGGAGGGATGGGGGCATAAGAGGGGTGACGCTGCCAGGCAGTGGAGAGACCCAAGTGAAAACCTCCCTGTACATGGACGACGTCACCGTCTTCTGCTCTGATCCAAGGTCAGTTCGCAGGTTGATTGGCACCTGCGAACAGTTCGAGCTAGCGTCGGGGGCCAGGGTCAACCGCACGAAGAGCGAAGCCATGCTCTTCGGCAACAGGCCCGAACGATCCAGCATCCCCTTCACCATCAGGTCTGACCACGTGAAGGTGTTGGGGATCTGGTTCGGAGGGGCTGAGGCGTGCAACAAGAACTGGCAGGAGCGGACTGCCAAGGTGAAACAGAAACTGGGACTGTGGGGAGAGCACTCCCTGTCGATAACGGGCAAGAACCTGGTCATCAGGTGTGAGGTGCTCTCAGGGCTGCTGTACTTGGCGCAGTTCTGGCCCGTCCCCCGCTCCTACAGCTCGGAAATCACCCGGGCTGTCTTCAGATTCGTCTGGGGATCCAAGATGGAGCGGGTGAGACGGACCGTCATGCACAAATCCCTGGACAACGGGGGCAAGAACGTCCCCAATGTCACCCTCACCCTGATGGCCAGCTTCGTATGTGGCTGCATCAGGTTGTGTGTAGAGCCCAGGAATGTGGGCACCAAGTACCACTATGTGCCCAGGTTCTACTTGTCGCCCTGGCTACGAAGGATGGGTCTGGCCCCACTCCCGCGCAACGCCCCAGTCAGCTGGTCGTTGCCGGCATACCTGTCCTACGTAGCAAAGTTCTTCCAGGAGAACGCCTTTGACCACAGGGCCATCAGGCAGTGGTCGGCACGAAGTGTCCTGCAGGCACTGCAGGAGAAGGACGTGATGGACACAGTGGGGTGGTTCCCTGAGCAGACTGTCCAGTTCATCTGGCAAAATGCCTCATCGCCAGATCTCACCAACAGGCACCAAGACCTCGCCTGGCTGGCGGTGAGAGGGGCCCTCCCAGTCAGAGCCCTCCTGTACGCCCGGAATATCGTCCCCGCACCCCACTGCCCACTGCCCACGGGAGGACTGCAGTGAGGAGGAGTCTGTGACCCACCTCTTTGCACACTGCCAGTTTGCAAAGAGGGTGTGGAGGAGGATGGACGGGCTAGTGTCACGTTTTATCCCCAGCAGCTGCATAACAGAGGACTCTCTGATCTACGGGCTGTTCCCGGGGACGCACACGGAGACCAACATCCGGTGCTGCTGGCAGATCATCAACTCGGTGAAAGACGCTCTTTGGTCAGCCCGAAACTTGATGATCTACCAGCACATGGAGATGTCCGTGGGAGAATGCTGCCGACTGGCACACTCTCGGCTGCAGGAGTACGTGCTGAGGGACGCACTGAAACTCAGTGCAGCCACCGCAAGGGCCCGGTGGGGAAGGACCACAGTATAGGTTTCTCCACCCGTGGGAGTGGGAGGGGTCGGGGGGCGGGGAGTACACCCCTCAACAATGATATGGTAAGCTGAACTACTGGATGCCACGTGGGTGGCTATAAATACGGATATTTTACTGAGTATAATGGAAACGTATGTAAAGGATGAAAAGTTATTGAATGGTTTATTGTATATATTTATTTTTGAATAAAGTATATTTTGAAATAAAAAAAATAGCAGATCAAGTTTGAGTGGGAGAGTGATTTATTCCTACATCTAATTCATATATTCATACGGACCGCTTCCACATACAATGCATCTCATTTACATTGCTTAGAAGCACCTCCCAAAACATCACAGTTCTGAGGGAGATTTCATAAATACATTTAAATGAATAACTAATTTTATTTTGTTGATGTTAGTTTTACCTGAACATGCAACCTGAACCTCAACCTTTTTAGAATGAAGCTTTCCTTTGATACCAGACTGGAATATTCATTAAATGTTGGGGAAGGGGCTGTAAACCTTCACTGGTTTAGTGTTCTTCTTCTGTTTTTTTTAAAATATGAAGTGAATTTTACAGGATTTTCCTTGAATTAATGACGAAAAGACTGAGAAGGATGTAACTTCTACAATGGAATGGTGCTAAAAACAGACCAAAGTAAATAAGAACAAAATGCTGACATCTGTTTCATAAAGGAACCACATTGTGTGAAGGGATGGCACAGTAGATGGGCTGCGTGGTAGTATCATGGTTAGCACATATGCTGCACAGTGCCAGCAATCATTGATCGGTATTCGATTTGCACCGCAGTCTGCAAGGGTTTTATACATTTCTCCCATGACCGCATGGTGTTCCAGTTTCCTTCCACATTCCAAAGACGTACGGTTAGAGCGAGTGAGTTGTGGGCATGCTGTGTTGGCACCGGATGTGTGGCAATGCTTGGGGGCTGCACACAGTGCGATCCTCGGACTGTGCTGGTCGTTGATGCAGAAATGACACATCACCGTATGTTTTGATGTTTAAATATATATGTAACAAACAGAGTTAATCTTGAATGTGAGACTAAGATACATGGAGAGATTGAGTTTTACACGTAGTGCGCACTGCTGGAAGGAACCAATGTAAGTCACATTTGCAGGTTGGATCTGTTTCATCTGCAGGCCCCAGGACTGCAAACATGGAAATTTGGGCAGCAGCAGTGGAAGGACTTGCCTATACTAAGAAAGAACGGGGAAGATGTCTGGACTTCAGATCAGACTCAGATCTGAAAAAGGATCTAGTGCTTTCTGAGTGTATATGAAGAATAAACTCTTCTCGAGCTTTCAGCTGGGTATGGGTATCAATTAAAATAACTTTATACAGGTTATAATTGATATTTGTACCTGGCTGGAAGCCTGAGAAGAGTGAATTCAGATTTATTTATCACATGTACTGTACATTGTAACATACTGCGAAAATGCATTGTTTGTGTTAACAGCCAACACACCCGAGGATATGTTTTGAGGAAGGATGTAGTGCTTTTCCTATTTCAGGCCCCACAGAGGAAATCTTTGACATTTGTTTTAGAAATCAAGGCCAGCTTGCAAAATATAATCATTAAGAACTCACTGATGCTGTCACACTAACAGTGGCTGTTTGTTGTTAAGAGAATTAGTTCACCATTTTTATGTCATTTAGTTATGTTATCCAATTGATAAATAAAGCCTAAATATATTAAATAATGTAACACCATATTAAACCTGAAGTGCTTAAATGTAATGGAAATCTTACTAATTTAAAGGTCAGTGTTTCAAGAAACTATAGTTAGTGTAATAAAAGAAGCAATTCTCAAAACTAGGTATAATTTTTGCATGTATTTAAAAGCATCGCAAGCATTTCTACTACTATGTAGTAGACAAGCTTGGAGATTCAATGATTTTAATTTCGATGGTTTTGTTTAATGTTGGTTCTAAACTGGATGCATGCAAACCTGCCTTCACATAGTGATAAATTCATAGTGGCCTCTCTACCCAGCCCCTGGGGAACAGTACAATCTAATTTCCATTGCTTGCAGTTGAACATCAGTTTGCATCATTCATTGTGTGAGGTTCTTTCTAAGTTCTGGTGGGTTCTTCAGCCCAGTGAGCAGTTAACAGGGGCCAATGAGAATGAAATTGACATGCGTATTGCATGTTAAAGTACCACTACCTCAACCTCTACCCAATCCTTTCATCATCATTATTTCCATCTCACAATCTTCTAAACTTTGCTCCGAAAAATTAACTGAAGTAGTCAGCATTGTCCTTTAAGCTAATCTTCCCTGAAAATGAGATGTTGCTGTAACAGTAAAACACAGCTAGTAAAGTGCATGAATCAGTCTGTCAATACTTGATATATTTATTATTTGAAGTATCCAAGGACTATTTAAATTCTGCAGTTTTTTTGTGTGCATTGGATTTGAAAACATGTTTAATGAACTAGAAGCTATCAAGTAGGGATACAATTTGGCTTGCACTCATCTCTGCCACCTTATTACAAATACATTGATGGTACAAAAAGAAACATTAAGCTGAACTGAAAGAGTAGATATCCAACTTAACATCTATTAAGTAATCACTTACATTGTCTTTAGTTTTGATTCAGAGCCAGAGAGGCTTCTGATGTGCACATCCAGCCGAATTAATGTCCACAAAATTACATCCAAAGTATGTGAATACTGTAATTCTCTCCATCAGTGCAGGTATCAGAAATATATAGAATTAAATTAGTAAAGTTTTTTTTAAGTTATTCTAACATTGTGCAAGTTTGAATACTGCTATTCTCATTATGCTACTGTGTAAAATATTTACAGCAGGTTTGTTTTGTCGCACTCCGTGTCCGATATTAAATGAATTTGTTCTGTACAACTATGCCAACTTTGCTTTGTCAACACTTCTGATGTCCTTTAAGTAAGGAAGTGTTAAGTAGAATGTCTGCATTACTCAGGACTGTAATGTACTTTTGAGCATTGGCTGTGATCTTCCACTATCAGGGTAACTTCTATTTACAGGCAACTTGGAGACCAAATTATGTGCACTTGTACATAGCCAAAGAACTCAATGCATGAATTTCCATTCAGTCTGATCTCTTCAGCAAATTCTTGTACAGCATTACAAGGAGAGTTGAATGGGTGGTTGCCTTTCCTGTCAGTCTATTGATGACAGCAGTTAGCCTGAGGGATGACAACAATCATGCCCTTTATTACTCCCCTGGTATATTTAACAAGATGGATAGTGGGCCCTTTGCGCCAGTACATTGGCCCTTCCCAGAACTGATTCCTGTGAACCTTTCATTCTTCAAAGCTCAGTAATAAGCCCTTTTCTCTAAGCATGTCGAGAAGTTAACAGGCAGGTGCATAAATTACAAAAAAATGCACAAAAAGACATGACACTGTTAACCAAATCCCTGGGTGTCAGATTTTTCCTTTTGTTCTTTGTTAATTAATAGTGAAGCAGCTTCTGCAAGGAAGCTCAGGTTCGACAACATTGCCCAAACATTTCACTTCCCATTTCCTCAAGCCTGCTTTGAGCCACACAGCTTGGTTAAAAAGCCACTCACATATTTCTGACTTTTACAGTCACTTGCATTCTCTTTAAAGGTACTACCCAAAAAATTTAATACTTGTAGCACATGAAACAATATATATACATTCAGTGGCCACTCTATTAGGCATCGCCTGTGCCTAATAATGTGGCAATGAGTGAGTATTCATGGCCTTCTGCTGCTATAGCCCACCAACTTTAAGGTTCAAAGTGTTGTGCAAACATCTGGTTATTTGAGTAACTATCTCCTTCCTATCAGCTCGAAGCAGTCTGACCGTTCTTCTCTGAACCCCCTCTGAACAAGACATTTAGGCGCAAATAATTGCTGCTTACACAATTTTCGTTTGTAACATTCTCTGCAAACTCTAGAGCAGGGGTTTCCAATCTGGTGTCCACGGATCCTTTGGTTAATGGTAGGCATCCATGGCATAAAAAAAAAGGTTGGGAACCCCTGCTGTAGAGTCAGTTGTGTGAGCATCCCAGGAAATCAGTAGTTTTTGAGATACTCTAACCACCCCATCAGACACCTGCAAATCATTCCATGGTCAAAGTCATTTAGATCACAGTACTTCCATGTTCTGATATTTGGTCTGAAGAACAACTGAACTTTTTGACAATGTCAGCATTTTATTATGGTTTGAGTTGCTGCCACATGGTTGGCTGACTAGTTATTTGCATAAATGAGCAGGTGTACCGAATAAAGTGGCCAGCGAGTGTTCATTGCTTCCTGAACCTGTTTTTTTTTCTGTTATGCCATTGGTGATGAATCCCATCAGTGCTTCTGTGACATCACAGGCTATAAAATGGAGTGTACTTGGCAGAATTCAACGTTCTGGGGCATTGTGCATTAAACAAAACATTGAAAATGATAGGGAAACACCAGACAGGATTGTGTGAGGAATGTCAGGAAGAGGAGTCAGTAGAACATGTAGTTCTGAGTTGCAGGAAGTATGGGATACAGAGAGAGATGATGAGAAATAAATTAAGGGAGTTGAGGATGCAGGAATTCACATTAAAAGGGTTGCTGGGCATGGGTGAGAGAGCACAAGTCCGGGTATTTTTAGCGTTTTTAAGGGGTACAGGGGTTTCTTATAGAATATGACGAATAAACAGGAATAGGATAGTAGGATGGTCAAAGATGGGAGGGTGAAGTGTAGGTTTGTGTGTGTGTATATATATATATATATATATGCGTGTGTGTGCGTGTGTGTGTGTGTGTGCGCGTGCGTGCGCGATTGGGTGAAGGGATTTAGAATGTATGTCTATATGTCTAGTGCACATTCTGGAGCAGAGGGTGGCGGTAATGCACCATTAAGCTGGATGCCAACCGCTGTAAAACAAGGTACAGACAGAATTCAACGTTTATGTGTGAGAAGTTTTGTGACATAACCTTTCCTTTACAAATTAAATCCCCCGACACAGGAGTACCAATTTAATTATTGATACTCTACTTTAATGACAATGTTTAATCCCAGGAGTGATTCAAGGCTAAAAGCTCCACCCAGGGAGTATGAAACATGCACAGAATGGCACAGATGAATTGATGCAATGTGTTTTTAAGGGAAACTTGAGAGGTGCCTGGGGGAGAGAAACGCATAAAAGGGGTTAGCAAGAATATTTTTAGCTCTGAATGTCATAAACCTCCATGTGACCACACATTTTAATTCCACATCCCACTCCCGTACAGATATATCTATCCACGACCTCCTCTACTGTAAAGATGAAGCCACACTCAGGTTGGAGGAACAACACCTTATATTCTGTCTGGGTAGCGTCCAACCCGCTGACATGAACATTGACTTCTCAAACTTCCGTTAATGCCCCACCTCCCCCTCGTACCCCATCCGTTATTTATTTATATACACACATTCTTTCTCTCTCTCTCTTTTTTCTCCCTCTGTCCCTCTGACTATACCCCTTGCCCATCCTCTGGGTTTTTCCCCCCTCCCCCTTTTCCTTCTCCCTGGGCCTCCTGTCCCATGATCCTCTCATATCCCTTTTGCCAATCACCTATCCAGCTCTTGGCTCCATCCCTCCCCCTCCTGTCTTCTCCTATCATTTTGGATCGCCCCTCCCCCTCCCACTTTCAAATCTCTTACTAGCTCTTCCTTCAGTTAGTCCTGACGAAGGGTCTTGGCCTGAAACGTTGACTGTACCTCTTCCCAGAGATGCTGCTTGGCCTGCTGCGTTCACCAGCAACTTTGATGTGTGTTGCTTGAACCTCCATGTAATATAACTTTCCTGGATGTTACTCCAACAAAGAAATGCTTCCTTGAAGTGCAATACTGTAGAACAATACCATGGATAGTCCAATTTTTCATAATGGTTCTGGCTAAGCTTATATCAGTAATTGTTTAGGGAGAAAACACTGTATCGAAATATTGGATGTGTATTATTTCAGTTGGAATTTCCTCCTGGCTGTGAATAAGAGGAACTTGTGAAGGAAAACTAATTAATACCTTGCTACTATTCATTTCACTAGTAAGAAACCTTTAGCCTAGAAATTAGATTTTACCATGCTTTACTGAAGTAAACCACAATACAGGTCCCAAGCAAAAAAAGATTGTGAAATCATCCAAAGGGATGTTTAAAAAGTTGTCAGGGTGTTTACACCCAGAAATATGTAAAGTAGGACCTACATGGTTCCAGACTGGACTACCACCAGCTAGGCTATACTTCACTTACATTGCAGTACAACAGTCTGTGATGTGAGACTGTCTGTAACAGGACACTACCACTGGCAGCCGGCTAGCCGTAGCAGCAGAGGGTGGCTGTCACGTAGGAGGGACGGCTGCAGGAGAGGAGGACCTCAGGTTTAGTGGATCCTCTTCATTCACATCAATGTGACGATTGCCAGGAGAGAGGGAGGCCCAGCAGAAAAGTGAATACAAGCAATCTCCGCCAGAATTCCTTCTCAGTTAAACAAGGCAGAAACAATTATAATATCTTTACAAAATTAAATGGTCAGGGTCAGCTGCAGAAAAATTGAAGACAGATGTGACAAGCCACTTCAGTTCCCAGATCAGAGATTATTATTGATGCCCTATAATCACAGTAGGTGAACATGCAAAGCAGTATATAATGGATTGTTTAGCGTCATCTAGACCACTCTGCGTGATTATTGGATCAGGCTCTTCAACACATTGAGCCCATGCAGAATCGCAAGCATCCTATTGCACTAACCCTAACATTCCTATGAACACCCCCAGATCCTCCCACCCTCCTACACACAAAAGGAAATTTACACTAGGCATTTAAACTACAACCTGTCATGTACTTGAGATTGTGCAAACTCTATAGATACAGTGCCGGACGTCAGGGCTGAATCCTAGAATTGTGAGGCAGCAGTTCTATGAGCTGTGCCACTGTGCAGTTTAAAATGTTGAAGTTGTTCGACCTTTTCCATGTGGTTTCCACAGCCTCAATGCAAGTCACGAACACGACAGTCTGCATCAGTGTTCAAGTCAAAAAGAATGTTACCTTTGATCGTAAGAGGCTACCAGCTCCATCATGGCCACAAGCTTCCACACCATCAAGGATACCTTCCAAATGTGATGCCACAAGAAGTCGGCATCCATCAAGAACGACTTCAGTAACCAGAACGTGCCCTGTTTTCATTACTCTCATTACCGAGGAGATACAAGAGCCTGAAGACCCATAATTAACATTTTAGGAACAGTATTTTTTTCCCCTTCACCATCAAATTTCTGAACAGTCCATGAATCTATCATCACTACTTCCCTGTTCCTCTTCTATTTATTTACTTATTGTTATTGTGGATAATAGTAATTTGATATGCCTTGCACTGTACTGCCGTCACAAAAGAACAAAATTTGCAACATATGACAGTAACAATAAACCTGATTCTGATTCAGATTCTCTCGAGAAACTTTTCTTCTGACCCTTGCAGATCGTCTCAGCTGATGAAAAATACCACAGATAATGTTTTGCTGCTCCATGCTGCATTGCAATTATTGATATTAATTCCACTTAACTTTGCAGGGAAACTTTGACTTTTGGCCAACGTAATGTTTAAATTTACATATGAGTACACTGACACACCCGAAAATGCGGGCATTCGTAAACGCCGCCCTCACTGACTCTGTGCTGGTAATTTTCTGCTATAAATGCCATTGCATAAACAGCCTCTGCACAGAGTGCATCTTCAAAAAATCTTTGCAGATTCTGCCCCCACCACTGCAATGACTCTTTCATCTGCATATTAACAATGTAGCATGAATTCTTTCCTTGTCACTAACCCCCTTGTGCATAAAGAAAGTGTTGTGTAAATGTTAGTGTGACTTTTTAGGGGATGCAAACACTGTTCTTCTCATGTGGAAAATTCATTCCCTAGAGTCTTTTGTTCCTGAGAATGGAAATACACAGAGGAATCCACCAGTTCTGTTATTCTGATGATATATTTCACTGAGAACATCTACTAGCTACCTGTAAGCAATAGACTAGATAAAACCTCTCTGTCAATTCCACTGGAGGCAAGACTTGAAGTGTGCACTTACTTAGTAAAGACATCAAAGGAGAAAATGCATTGCCTGCAAGAGAAAGATCTCCATCTTTAATAGATCAAAATAAAATGGAAACAGACAGGACATCTGGAGGAAGTATCATTCCACAAAAGTCATCTGACAACAAAGGTTGCATTTATTAACTGTGTTTACCATTGACAAAAACCCTGAGGAGCTTCAAGGAAAAAGCTTCTAACAGTGATTAAAATGAATGCAGCAAGTGAAATGACAAAAACCTGATTTAAAAAGGTGGGTCTTCCAAATGGTTATCAAAGATGAAAAGTCTGAGAAATTGAGAGGGAAGATTTTATTGAATGAAAGGAAAGGCAGGAATAATACATCTGGAGTGGTCAAGGGTGAATGAGGCTTCATAAGTCTGAAGGGTCAGGCTTAAAGTTGTGGGAAGCAGTTGGCTGTTGTATGAAGACCATAAGATTATAAGGCACAGGAGAAGAATTAGGCCATTTGGACCATTGGCTCTGCTCAACCATTTCATCAGGGCTGATTTATTATACCTCTCAAACCCATTCCCCTGCCTTCTCCTGGTAACTTTTGATGCCCTACTAATCAAGAATCTATCAATCTCTGCTTTAAGCATACCCAAAGCCCTTTCCTCCACAGTGTCTGTGCAATGAATTCCACCCTCTGGCTAAAGAGATTCCTCATCTCTTTTCTAAATGCACATCCCTCAATTTAGAGGCTGTGTCCTCTGGTCCAAGAATCACCCATGATAAGAGACATCCTCTCCACATCCACTCAATCCAGACCTGTCAATATTTGGTAGTTTTCAATGAGATCTTCCCTCATTCTTTTAAACTTCAGCAAGTACAGACCCAGAAGCAACAAATGCTCCTCATACTTAAACCCATTCATTCCTGGAATCATTCTCATGGACTACCTCTTGACCCTTTCAATGCCAGCATGTCTTTTCTGAGATAAGGGGCCCAAAACTGCTCACAATACTTCAAATGTGGTCAGACTAATGCCCTATAAAGCCTCACCATTACTTCCTTGCTTTTATATTCTTGTCCTCTTTAAATGCATGCTAACCTTGCTTTTGCCTTTTTTTTTTACCACCAACTCAACCTGCAAGTTAATCTTTAGAGAATCCTGCACAAGGACTCCCAAGTTCCTTTGCATCTGAATTCTGAATTTTCTCTCCATTTAGAAAATAGTCTATGCCTTTATTCCTTCTACCAAAGTGCATGAAAATATATACTTCCATGCACTATATTGCATCTGCCACTTCTTTGCCCATTCTCCTAATCTGTCTAAGTCCTTCTGCAGACTGCTTCCTCAACACTATCTGCCCCTCCGATTATCTACGTATCATCCGTAAAGTTGGTCACAAAACCATCAGTTCCATTATCCAAATCAGTGACATACAACATGAAGCGATCCCAACACTGACCAATAGTCACCAGTAGCCAACCAGAAAAGGCTCCTTTTATTCCCACTCTTTGCCTCCTATCAGTCAGCTAATCTGCTATTCATGTGAATATCTTTCCTGTATTACTACGGGCTCTTATCTTGTTTAGCAGTCTCATGTGTGACATCTTGTCAAAGGTCTTCTGAAAATCCAAGTAAACAACATCTACTGACTCTCCTTTGTCCATCCTGTCTGTTATTTCCACAAAGAATTCCAACAAAATTGTCAGGCAAGATTTTCTCTAAAGGAATCTATGCTGACTTTTGGCCTACTTTATCATACACCTCCAAGTACTCTGAAACCTTATCCTTGATAATTGACTCCAACATCTTCCCAACTGAAGTTAAGCTAACTGGCCTATAATTTCTTATCTTTTACCTCCCTCCCTTCTTAAAGAGTGGACTGACATTTACAAAGTTCCAATCCTCAGGAGCCATTCCAGATTCTAGACGGATTACTACTAATACCTCCACAGTCTCTTCATCTACAAAAAGCTTTTTGTATCCTCTCTTGCATTATTGGCTGGTTAACCTTTATATTTCATCGCTGGAATGTACTTTTCAGTGCCTTCCAATTTTCCCCTAAAACACCAGCCATTGCAGTTCTGCTGTCATCCCTGCTAGTGTCCCCATCCAATTAACTTTAGTCAGCTCCTCTCTCCACTGTAATACTGATACATCTGATTTTTAGCTTCTCCTTCTCAAATTGCAGGGTAAATTCGACATATTATGATCACTGCCTCATTGATTTCTTTACATTAAAGTCCCTAATCAAATCTGGGTCATTGCATAACCCCCAATCAAGAATTGCCATTCTTCTAGTCGGCTCAACCATAAGCTACTCTAAAAAGCCATCTTCTAGGCATTCTTGTAGACACAGAAGAAGGACCATATTACTTCTATCCTGACCTCTCTCCACTGGCTACCAGTATGGTTTAGAATTGATTTTAATGTTCTCCTGTTTGTTTTTAAAGCCCTAAATGGGCTGGTCCCCTCCGATATTGCAGACCTTCTAACTCCTTGTTCTACTTCCAGGTCCCTCAGGTCAGCTGACTTGAGGCTCCTGGCTGTCCCACGATCTAAATTTAAGTTTAGGGGTGACTGCGCCTTTGATGTTGTAGCCTCTAGACTGTGGAACAGCATTCCTCTCCCTATCAGATCTGCCCCCTCCATTGACTCTTTTAAGTCCAGGCTCAAAACTTACCTTTATTCACTTGCGTTTGAATCTTCCTGATGTGGCTGATTTTTGGCTTGTGCTTAGGCTCATGTGTTGTTTGAAAGAAAAGGCATCCATTAGTCTTGCGAGACCATTGATCTGCGCCTGGAAAGTCCGGGCAAGGTTGTATGGAAGACCAGCAGTTGCCCATGCTGCAAGTCTCCCCTCTCCACAACACCAATCTTGTCCAAGGGAAGGAGCATTAGGACCGATACAGCTTGGCACCTGTGTCGTCACAGAGCAATGTGTGATTAAGTGCCTTGCTCAAGGACACAACACATGTTGCCTCGGCTGGGGCTCGAACTCACGACCTTCAGGTCGCTAGTCCAATGCCTTAACCACTTGGCCACTTGTGTTGTTTATTTTGTGCCTATAAGCTGTGTGCCTTGTTGCTTATATCTGTGTTTCTTGTATTTGTGATTTTAGCTACCTGTTATGGATTGTACAGCACTTTAGCCAACATGGGTTGTTTTTAAATATGCTTTATAAATAAATTTGATTTGACTTGACTTCTACAAATTCCCTGTCTTGGGATTTGGCAGCAACCGGATTTTCCCAATCTACCTGAACATTAAAATTCTCCATGATTATCGCAGCGTTGCCCTTTTCACATGTGTTTTCTGTCTCCCATTGTAATTCATAGACAACATCCTGGCTACTGTTTGGAAGCCTGTATATGACTCCCATCAGGGTCTTTTTACCCTGGCAGCTTCTTAGCTTTACCCAGAAGGATTCTACGTCTTCCCATCCAATATCACCTCTTTCTAAGGATCACGCCTCCCCCTCTGCCTACCTGTCTGTCCTTTCAATACAAAATTTGATGCTAAGCTTGCAACTATGATTTCTTTCAGCCATGAGATCATACCTGCAATCTCTAACTGAGCTACAAGATCATCTACCTTATTACGATTACTGCATGCATTCAAATAGAATACCTTCAGTCCTGTATTGATCACTCTCTTTGATTTTTCCCTCATGTTACCAGAAATTAAATTGTTATCCCTTTCTAAACATTTTATGTTTTTCTTTATTCTGGACACTTTCTTGATCTCTCCTGCACTCTCCTACTCTTTTACTTTATCCTCACTTTTGCAAACTGCTGAATTGTTAAATCTACTGTTTAGCAGATATGTTTCAACTCATCCCACTGACTGCAATTTTTCCATATCGCCTGCCTATTCTTTCTTACATCTCGCTACACATTGCATCTACTTGTATACCACCCTGCCCTGTCATCTGCCCAGTCACTCTGGTTCCCATCCTCCCATAAAATTAGCTTAAACCCTCCCCAGCAGCTCCAACAAATCTGCCCACAAGTCTGAGTACAAATAAGTATTAGAAAATATCAACTCAAGGGCACAATGATAAATAAGCAAAGAGGATTACAAAGTTCATAAATAAAAAAAAACAGGTTACTTTTTCATCTTAAAAATTCATTAAGATACAAACTAGTGGACAATATACTTTTGGTCATGGCACTCGTGAAATTTTACTTTCACTTATTACTTCCAATGATCCCATTTGAAGTCAACATAATAAAACAACTAGAAGGAAATTGTGGAGAGCAATGTGTAATGAAACTTCCAACTTTTATAATGAATCATTATGCAGCTCCTTTTAAAAGCAGTATATTAAGACTGCTAAAGAAAACTAATAAAAAAAATGTCATTATATAATTCCACATATGATTGGAGGAACAAAAAGAGCGATAATATGATCGTAGAATAACTATGATGGAAGAACCAAATCCATTTTCAACCATGCTCGCTCTGTTGTAATCTTGTAATTACTGAAGTTATTTTGAAGCATGAAGTGAAGCTGCACTAGATAATTTCCTTTTTTAAGACCACAATACCATAAGGAACAGAATTAGGCTATTTGGCCCATCGAGTCTGCCCTGCCATTTCATCATGGCTGATCCAATGCTCCTCTCAGCCTCAATATCCTATCTTCATGCTCTGACCAATCAAGTATCTATCAACCTCTGCTTTTAATATGTGTAAAAACTTGGCCTCCACAGCTGCCTGTAACAAACAATTCCACAGATTCACCACTTTCTGGCTGAAGAATTTCCTCCTCATCTCTGTTCTAAAAGGACACCCCTCTATTCTGATGCTGTATTCTCTGGTCTTATACTCTCTCTCCATACGAAACATCCTTTCCACATTCACTCTATCCAGGCCTTTCACCATTCGAATATGTTTCAATGAGGTCACTCGTCATTCCTCTGAATTCTAGTGAATACAGGCCCAGAGCCATTAAACACTCTTTATATAACAAGCCATTCAATCCTGGAATGATTTTCATGAACCTCCTTTGAATCTGCTCCAGTTTTAGCACATCCTTTCTAAGATAAGGGGCTCAAAACTTCTCACAATATTTCAAGTGAGGCCTCACCAGTGCTTTAAGAAGTCTCAATATTAGTCCATACTTTTATATTCTAGTCCTCTTGAAATAAATGCTGACATCACATTTGCCTTCCTCACCACAGACTCAACCTGAAAATTAACCTTTAGGGAATCCTGTACAAAGACCCCCAAATCCCTTTGCACCAGTTTTTTTGTATTTTCTCTCTTTTAAGAAAATAGACAACCATTTCATTTCTGCTACCAAAGTGCATGACCATACACTTCTCGACATTGCATTCCATCTGCCATTTCTTTGCCCATTCTCCTAATCTGTCCTAAGTCCTTCTGTAGCCTCTGTATTTTGTCAAAACTACCTGGCTCTCCACTTATCTTTATATCATCCGCAATCTTTGCAACAAAGCTATCAATTCTGTCATCCAAATCATTGACATATAACATAAAAAGAATTGGTCCCAACACAGACCCCTGTGGAACACCGCTAGTCACTGGCAGACAGCCAGAAAAGGCTCTCTTTATTTCCATTCTTTGCCTCCTGCAAATCAGCCACTGCTTTATTCATGCTAGAATCTTTCCTGTAATACCATGGGCTTGTAGACTGTTAAGCAGGCTTATGTGTAACACCTTGACAAGGGCATTCTGAAAATCCAAGTACACAGCATCAAGCATCAAGCAATTCTCCTTTGTCTATCCTGCTTGTTATTTCTTCAAAGAATTCCAACAGATTTGTCAGACAAGGTTTTTCCTTGAGGAAACCATGCTGATTATGGTCTATTTTATCATGTGCCTCCAAGTACCCTGAGACCTCATCCTTAATATTTGACTCCAACATCTTCCTAACCACTGAGGTCAAGGGAGGGAACGTCGACTCAGACCATGAGAGGCCTGCGTCGGGCATTTTCATGCCTTACAAGGTGCAGATTGGAAGTCTGTGTGGGGCACCTCTCCTCGCACAGACTAGAGCAATGTGTGATTAAGTGCCTTGCTCAAGGGCACAAACATCCTGCCACAGCTGAGGCTCGAACCAGTGACCTTGAGGTAACTAGACGAACGCCTTAACCACTTGGCCACATGCCTGAGGTCAAAATATACTGTAACTTTCAAAGATGGGATCCAGTGAAGAAAACAGGTTGGTAATGTAGATGTTATATGTGCAACTAACGTCAATCCACATCACCGTTTAGCCAAGCGAGTCTACTCTGCCACTCAATTATGGCTGACAGTTTACAATCCCATTCTCCTTCCTTTTCCCCATAACCTTGACCTGTCAAGGACTTCTCAATCTCTGCCTTAAATACATCCAATGGCCTGGCTCTGTGATAACAGAGATTCACCACACACTTGCTGAAGAAATCCTTCATCATCTCAGTTTTAAAGGGATGTCCCTTTATTCTAAGGCTGTGCCCTCGAATCCTAGACTGTAGAAGATGGAGGAGGAGGAGGAGGAGGATAAGACAGGGCACACAAGTCCTATCCTGGGATTAGAGGACTGTGTATGTGGATGGGAAATGAAAGGTCTTTGACCTAAAACATTCATTATCTTTCTCTCTTCACAGGTGTTGCCTGACAGCTAAGTATTTTCAAGATTTTCTGTTTTTCACTTTATATTTGCAATGTTTGCAAATCCTACTACTTCAATTCTTTCCCGTCACCTGTTCCATTAAATCCGTCTCTCTCATCCTCTATCAGTATGGCACCTGGACTATCATTTTCCGTGCTTGTGTCAGGTGTTCCACAATGTGCTAGTCCTTCCTCTGTAGGATTCAATTGCTATTCTATTCCCCAAGTCCTGTGCAGTGTTGGGATCTGAGTCAGTGGCTATTACGGAGAAACTGAGCGATATTATGTCTTCAGTTTTCTGCTCTTCTGGCCCCTCCACTGTCTGTGAAGGTTGCATTTCATGAGCAGCTGAAATGAAGAAAGTACAATGATAAAGTTGAATGAAGAGAAGTTTTGAAAGTCACAGATACACCACAGGCAGTCTACTGTCAGAAAATACTGTGGGAGTAGAGAGTAGTAGGAGGAGAGGTGGGTGGTTGAGTAATTCTGCACCCATGGAAAGATAGCGAATCTGTGGAATTCATTGAAACAGACGGCTGTGGAGGCTGTCATTTGGTATATTTAAAACATAGGTTGGTAGGTTCCTGATTAGTAAGGGCATCAAAGGTTACAGGGAGAAGGCAGAAGAACAGGTTTTTGAGGGAAATCTATCAGCTATGATCAAATGGCAGAGCAGACACAATGGGCAGAATGCTCTTATATTGCATGGTCTTATGAACAATGTGAAGCAAATCAGTTTTAGGTGTTAAGTCCTGACTGAGGCATGTTTTTTGGGTACCTGATGATAGTTGGACACATCGAGGCTGAGGCATTTGCTGACAGTGAGGTCACTGAGCTTCTTAGAGCACAATGTCTACCTCCTTGGGACAGAACCCTGGGCACTGCAATGTGCCTGGATGCCCCACCCACCCCCCTTACAGCTGGCTCCAGACCTGTTGATGCACCCAGTTATTTTGGTGATCAGAGGTGTGTTTCACTGCTGTGTTCACAAGTCTGAGAGACCCATTTGCCCATTCAGTAGGTGATTACCCTGGCTCCCAAGTTCTACTGTAGAAGACATGATTTGAATAGAGCACTATACCTACAATGGAAAGACTGGTGCCAATGTACACAGAAGGGTCTGGTGTCTCTTTCTAATAATCTTTGCTCCACACCCATTTCCCAGCAATCCTTCTTCGGGGTGCTAGCAAAACAGTTGTCTCAGTACCTGGTCCCTGATAGACTGATGGATAGCTGGTTATTTGAACAAACAAACAAATAGAACTTCTCTATGAAAGAACTTGCATTGTGCAGTGCAACCTTTTCTTACCATGTAGGCAGGCGGCTTTTCTGTAAAGGACAACTAAAGAGCTTGTTGTGAATTATATACTGTGTATAATGTGTATGTTTCCAGTCAACTTGAAGTGGTATTATATAAGCCAGATCTATGCATTAACACCAAGGCTGTTTTCATCATAATGTACCAAGGAGAATTCCCTACAAAATTTACCTTCACTCCTATGAGTTCCAGCCAGTCATTAACAGACAATAAAAGATTAAACCTTATTAATGGCAGCATCAAGTGGAGATCATTCAGAAGTGAATTTTTTGATCAGTAAGGGATTGTGCCATCACTACTAAAGACCCCAATAGGATCATGTGAAGACAACTTCAGTAGAGCTGCCTGGAAAATATTTTCCAGCTCCAATGCAGTGAGCATTCTATCTCTTAATGCAAACCACTATTTTTCTTTAATGACACTGCATTTCTGAAGATTGAAAGTAAAATCATTTGTTGTTAATATTAAGCCCTGTTTACCCTTTCTTGGTCAATTGACCCCCAAGGGAATTACAACTGCAATAAGATTAAAACCATGGATTGGTCCAGATGAAGGGACTGCACCCAAAATGTCAATGATCCACTTTCCTCCTGACCCATAGTGTTCCTCCAGCTTTTCAAGGTTTGGTATTGATTGGTTTTCTCACTGCTCAGGGACAGACTGTGCACGATTTAGGATCTTGTTGAGGCTAATCCCTATCAATGGATTGGTATGTGACTTTGGTGGCCAGATAGAAGAAGAATGCAGCATCTTAGTGAAGAGATTTCTAAACCTCCAGTATCCCGACGTAGAGGAGTGTTAAATACGGGACACTGAATTCACCCAAACTGAGAAGACCAAGAATAAATAACTGAGTAAAGTTCAACTCATATTATTTGGCAAACTTCTATAGATGTGAGGTGGAGAGTATATTGACTTGTTGTATCACGACCTGGTATGGAAACACCAATGCCCTTGAATACAAAATCCTACATAAAGTAGTGGATATTGACTAGTCCACCATTGAGCACATCCACATGGAGCAGTGTCACAGGAAAGCAGCATCCATCCTCAAAGACTTCCACCATCTTGCCCATGCTTTCTGCTTATTGCCGCCATCAGGAAGAAGGTAGAGAAGTCTTGCGTCCTACACCACCAGATTCAGGAGCAGTTATTACCCCTCAACCATCAGGCTCTTGAATCAGACGAGAGAGCTTCACTCAACTTCACTTGCTCCTTCACTGAACTGTTCCCATAACCTATGGATTCACTTTCTAGGACTTCATCTCATGTTCTCAATATTTGTTGCTTGCTTGCTTGTTTGTTTGTTTGTTTGTTTGTTTGTTTGTTTGTTTGTTTATTTATTTATTTATTTATTATTTCTTTTTTACTTTTTTTGTATTTACACAGTCTGTTGTCTTTTGTACATGGTTGTTTGTCCATCCTGTTGGGTATGATCTTTCATTCATTCGATTGTGTTCCTTCTATTTACCGTGATTCCCCACAAGGAAATGAACCTCGGGGTTGTATATGGTGACATATACGTACGGCGATAGCAAATTTGAACTTTGAACTTTGGGCAAAAAGATGGCTTTCATGATGGATGGTCCTAGAGAGCAGGACGTACATGAAGCTAGACCATAGCCATAGATATATCATTGTTCATATTGTCTGAATAATTACTCATTTTTATTTTCTTATTGGCACTTAGCATTTGCAGCCCTGATCTCATCCAGAAAGGACAAATTCTGATGAACAGTGTACTAGTGAATTGAATTTTAGTGGTCCCTGGTAGATGCATGTCAATAGTGAAGGAGAAAAAACATTATTAGATTGAAAGTATTAGCTTTTAAAGAAGGTAACATTGCCTTGTTTGAAAATAATTAAGGCTGTTGCTCGGTAGGTGGTGTGCACAGATCAAAACGTTAGGCCTGCTTATATATAATAGAAGCAGAAAGGAAATTAAGTGAAAACGGTTAATTTGACATATTGCTGCAATGTGCCAAACTGTTACCTCTACACTTTGCAAATGCAGTGGGTAATTTAGAAATTATTTTACCTGTTAATTTATCAGTGTGAGAATTTAATAAAAGTTGGGTTAGGTAATGGATCAGTGAACAAAAATGTGCCATTAGAAGAGTTCACCTAATTTATCCTAACGAGTCAATCTCCTAAAAAGAAATGATATATTGTTGGAAGCATGCTTCATCAATTCATTAACCACAGCGTGATTAATGAGGTGTCTTTTGGAAACATTTAAGTATTTTGTCTTCATTTAATGGAAAATATAGATCAGTTCATTTGCTATGCTTGGATGCCAACACTAAATGTACAGTACAAGGGAAGCAGAGAACATGTTTTGAAAGCCTATGCTTAATCGAAGTACACAGTATTGTTTAGAATTTCTAATAAATAATTGTGGCTCAAGTTATCAAAGACTCATTTCATACCCGCCATAGAAATCTAATCTCTGTGTGAAACCAATACGTGCAACTTCAGAATTAAAAATACCATCATCTTATTTATTTATTGATAATTGCTGCACAAAATCAGCCCTTCGAGCCATACTGCTCAGCAACTCACCAATTTAATGCTAGCCTAATGACAGGACAATTTACAATGATCAATGAACCTACTAACTGGTACCTCTTTGGAATGAGGGAGGAAACCAGAGCACCCGGAGGAAACCAACGTGGTCACAGGGAGAACGTACAAACTCCTTACAGGCAGCGGCGGGAATTGAACTCGGGTTGCCTGTACTGTAATGTGTTGTGCTAGCCGGTTCACTACTTATAAAGTAGAGACAGAGAAGTCTGGAAATGATCAGCAAGTCAGACAGGATAAATGACAAACGGAACAAATTTAACACTTCAGGTCAATGCTCGGTGGCCTCATTCTCCTTGACCATCCCTCCCCTCTGTTTGTGATAAGAAACACTTTGAAGACTAAAGCAGCAAGCAGCTGGGGCAAGTAGTATGGATGTATTCAAAGGGAAACTACTTAAGTAAATGAAAGAGAAAGGAATGGAACTGCACTCAGTGACCACTTTATTAGGTACAGGGTTGTGCAAAAGTCTTAGGCACATATACTGTATATAACTAGGGTTCTGAAGAATTTTGCACAGTACTGTGTTTGTCAATGTGGAGCGAAGAGTGAGTTTGTAAATCTGGTGGGAACAAAGGATGTTGGGAATGGCAAGAGTGGAGCACTGTGGATAGGTGAGGGACAGGTGGCAGAGAAGGAGTGCTAGGGGGAAGGGGTGGCGTTGGTGTGGGTGCAGACACACCCAACCCTGAGACACAAGGCAAGGCCACTTGATTACAAACAATTGGTTTATAGATCATTACCAAATGTCTCTCTGGTACTCCCCACCCCTCCCCTCTTCCTTCCCCTTTTCCCAAACATGATTCCCTCTCCCTGACCCCTTCCCACTGTTAGTCCATAATAGAGACCAATATGAGAATCAGGCTAATCATTATTCACAGATGTCATGAAATTTGTTTTTTTTTTGTGGTAGCAGTACAATGCAGTACATAAAATTACTACAGTTCTGTGCAAGTCTTAGGCGTCTTAGCTATCAAATCAAATCCAAAGTTTAATTAACATTCAAACCATATATAGTTATATATATATATAGCTGAGCCAGAAAGCTTTTCTCTGGTGCTAAGGTGCAAACCATTCAAAAGAGTAAGCAAATATTCAAAAATAGCGAGTAACATAATTCAAAATAGTGAGCAAAGAAGCATTCTTACTCAAAAAAAAATAGTCTAAGATCCTAAGCGACAACGTCCAGCAATCAATGGTACAGTCTCCCAGCAGTGTATAAACACACACAATCCAACCTGTCATTCCATTGCTTGAACATCAAGGGCAGCACAGACAGGTAAGGCCATGGCCCAGCCGAGCTCAACCACTCAGGAGTGCTTCTGTGTCTCTCACATAATCTGCAGCAGCAGACAAGCCCATGGCTTGAGGCCTAATTCTTGCTACAACTCAGGGTACATAGCTCCCATGTTGACTGTCCCTCCACCAGATAAGGGTAACAGGCCTGTGGCAATTTACATTATCACTGTCCAACAGGGTCTTGTGATCACAAATGAAATGTTCGTGGCAATCTCCCACTGTTATACTGCACCAACTCAGACACTTCCGAGTAGCGGGCAGCAACACCGTCTGCAGCCAGGTCATCTCTTCCGAACCCAAACTGGCTCCTCCAACACACCAACAGGCTCCTCCAATATCTTGACCGGCTCCTCTGATACCCCGACTGGCTCCTTTGACACCTCGACTGACCACTTCGACACCTTGGCCGGTTTCGCCGCTGACACCAGTCCAGCTACTCCAATCAACGAGCAGCTCACTGATGGAGTAGTCCTGCAGTATCTGATGTTCTTGAAGAATTGTCTTTGGATCTTAAAAAACAAATTTCAAAAGGAATAAAGCCCCTTTGGTTGTCCCCCGAGAGGCCGCTATGTTCAAACGCACTGCCATCTTACCAGAAGGTATATGCACGTACCTAAAATTTTTGCATAGTACTGTACCTCCTGTATCTAATAACGTGGCCACTGAGTGTATGTTCATACTCTTCTGCAACTATGGCCCATCCAGTTCAAGTGGGAAGTGTTGTGCTTTCTGAGTTGCCCTGCTGAGCACCACAGTTGTAATGCATAGTTATTTAAGTTACTATCACCTTCCTGTCAGCTTAAGCCAGTATGGCCATTCTTCTTTGACCTCTCACAGGTCAGGTCTCAGTTCATCCACAGAACTGCCGCTCACTGCATGTCTTTTTGTTTCTCACACCATTCTCTGTTAACCCTAGTGACTGTTGTACACGAAGATCTCAGGAGATCGGTAGTTTCTGAGACACTCAAATCAACAATGATTCCACAGTCAAGGTCACTTAGATCAGGGGTCCCCAACCTTTTCTGCACTGCGGACCGACGGGTTTAATATTGACAATATTCTTGCGGACCGGCCGAGCCGGGGGAGGCGGTAGGGTTGCCAACGGACAAGAGTAGCAGTCAAATACGTTGTGTTTACCCAGAGAAAGACTACAATGACCATGAAGCCTTGCGTGGGCACCAGTGCGCATGCATGTACCAGCCGATTTTTTTCTGCAAATCGTTTTTGGCGATTCTGTTTGGGGGGAGGGGTTAATCACGACCGGAATATAGGGGATAAGTGGCTAATACACTCAATTTTGTTTCTAAAATGAATTTAATATTAAACACACAGCACATATTTTCCTCGCATGAATATAGCGATAATTCAATTATCAGGGAAGGACTGGGGAGCTTGAAGTAAGTGTTGAACGAACTTCCAGTAGGGTGGTAGAGGCAGGTTCGATATTATCATTTAAAGAAAAATTGGATAGGTATATGGACAGGAAAGGAATGGAGGGTTATGGGCTGAGTGCAGGTCGGTGGGACTAGGTGAGAGTAGCGTTCGGCACGGACTAGAAGGGGCGAGATCGCCTGTTTCTGTGCTGTAATTGTTATCTGGTTATATAAGTAAGTCAATAGCATCATAGCATTTTAAGTAACGTTTGGATATTAAACACACAGCGCATATTTTCCTCATATGAACATATAAAATCATTGCAACACACCAATATCGCTGAATCAGTGGGAGCCCTGGGCTTGTTTCCCTGCAACAAGACGGTCCCATCGAGGGGTGACGGGAGACAGCGATACTCGAAGGGAGTTCCTTATGTCCAGTCTATTCCACAATTTGGTTTTCGTTGCATTCATTGCAGAAAACTCCCCTTCGCAGAAAAATGTTGGAAATGAAAGCAATGTTTCAGTGCTTTTGTGTCTATCTCAGGATATTTAGCTTTGACTTTGATCCGGAATGCCGGCAGAGATGTTATGTCAAATATGCTTTTCAGCCCGCCGTCATTTGCAAGTTCAAGGAGTTGATCTCCTTCCCGTGCTGACATGGATGACACGTACGTAATGACCTCGCGTGCGTTCAAGCTCAACAGTGGGCGTGACAGGGAATGAGGAAAGGTGCAGCTGACTCCTATCGCCAAATCATATCTTTCCTTGCGGCCCGGTAGCACATGTTTTGCGGCCCGGTGGTTTGGAACCGCTGACTTAGATCACGTTTCTTCCCCATTCTGATATTTGGTCTGAACAACAACTGATCCTCTTAATCATGACTGCGTGGTTGTAAGCATTGAGTTGCTGCCACATGATTGGCTGATCAGATATTTGCATTAACAGACATCCCACCCTGCAAGAACTCATTTCAGGGAGGTAGCACCACCAGTTTGCAGGACATTCCCGGGAGAAGTGGGATGTCTGCAATAGAGTAGCTCCTTAGCAGCTGGCCAGCTAGTTTAAATAATGTTAGCTACGCTAATGAACGAATGACACCTGTTAAACTCACCTCAACAAGTCTTTTACAGTTTTAACCCACCATGGGCAATAGAAAACTCACTGTTGCAAACAGTGCAGCGAGCAACACTATCATTATTTTGACCCCTATTAGGCAGGGGTACACTCTAGTGTAGTCTGAGGTGACGTACGTTTTATATTTTTTTTGGAACACTCTGCCATGGCGCTCGCTCTCTCTCTCTCTCTCTCTCTCATGGTCGTTCGCGCACTCTCAAGTGCTCTTTCTTGCTTTCTCTCTCGCTCTCTTGCTTGCTTGCTTGCTCTAGCTCTCTCTTACACGCGCACTCTCTCTCACGTGCACGCTCTCTCTCGTGGTTGCTCTCGCACTCTCTCTTGCTTTCTCTCGCTCGGTCTCAAAAAATTGATTTCCATGATATTGTATATAATTTGCGGGCATCAGGGAGCCACTGCGGGAGACTTCTGGGAGAGGTGGGATGTCTGCATTAACGAGCAGGTGTACAGGTGAATCTATAGTCACTGAGTGTATATTGGTAAGGTTATAGTAAGAGCGAGGAGGAAGGCTTATAAGGAATGTATTACTTCAGGATTTGGCTACTGGATTGAATGGCCTATTTCTGTGTTGTAAATGCATTATAAATACCAAGTTGTCATCATGGAAGCCAAAACATCAGATCCGATGTGCTCTGATAGTGCAGATCATAATGTAATTGATGTAGGTAGGCTTGGAGTTTTACAAGTTTAAGACTTAATGTTGTCACACTGGAAAAAAACCTGTTCATTCCAAGACAGATGATATGCAACCATGTTCAGCTTCTCTTTTGGCCACGTTCCACATATTTGGAAGCAGAAGAGCCTGCAGATGCTGGAATAAAGAGCAACACACAAACTGCTGGAGGAATTCTGGCTGATGTTTCAGGTTGAATCCCTGCATTAGGACTGAGGGCGGAGAGTGGAGATAGAGAGGAAAGAGTGAAAATAGTGAAGAAAAGAGTATGAAGAAGAGAGGTGGATTGGTGAGACAGGAGCCTGAGGTGATTAGTGCAATGAGGAAGGGTAAAAGATGGGCAGGTGGACCTAGGAAGGGGAGAGATGAGTTAGGAGAATGAGGTAGATAGATGGTATTCTAAGCCTGACTTGAGTAACGTTGGCTTGAAACCAACTTCTTGCCACAATTGGATCAAAGAAAATATCATATTCAACTTTTCGCA
This sequence comes from Mobula birostris, assembly GCF_030028105.1. Classification (NCBI taxonomy): domain Eukaryota; kingdom Metazoa; phylum Chordata; class Chondrichthyes; order Myliobatiformes; family Myliobatidae; genus Mobula; species Mobula birostris. Next base: position 26,743,455 of record NC_092394.1, on the reverse strand, counting down.
TTTTACTCACTGCAATATAGATTGAGTGGCATTAAAACTGTGCTCCAATTGTAGGTAAATAGGTAAATATCTTGAATTAAATGCATGCTCCTTGCTGGTGGAAACGTTGCTGAGCTCATCCTTGCTGTTGGAAATGTTGCTGAGCTCATCCTTGCTACCTCTCTCGTTCTTTCATACTGTGGACCCTTTTGCTTTATCCTATTCAGTGCATCAAGGTGAAGCTCAATGTGTGACAGTAAAGATGCCTACCTGTCAGTAAAACAAAATAAATGCTGGAATACCAAGCAGCACCTTCGGATTTAGGAACAGACTGCTGGTGGCACTTCACCTGACCGACAAGTTCCAAAGGAAGGTCTTTGACCTGTAACTTTACCTCTGTTTCTCTTTCTCCACAGATTCTTTCTGACCAGCTGAGTCTTTCTTGCATTTTAGCTTTTATTTACAAATTCCAGCATGCAGAGCATTATGACAATGTATAAATTTGCCATACTCCTGTGTATTATGTGTTATGTTCCAGAACACCATTTACATTGGGAACAGTTCAGAGTGATATTAAGAGGGTCATTGGGTGGAATAAGGAAAATCATGCAGGCATGATTCACATGAAAAAGGTCTAATTACAACTAATCAGACTGTTCTCATTGGCAAGGTAATGAAAACTATCAGCAGCGGCATTATTAAATTTACAAGTAATCAGCCGTTCTAGCTTGCATCTGCTCTGGACAGCTTGACAATAGATGTTATTACAAGCTTAGTTTAAACCTCCTAATGTTGAGGTGAGAAGCACTGTCCATATGAACATTAAGGAGCCCCGATTAAGGTGAAGTCAATGGGCATCAAGTTATGCACCACCTAAAGAAAAACTGTTTTGGTTGGTGGAGGCCAACCATCCCAGTTGAAAGGATCACTGAAGATGTCAGGCACGGCTGCTAAGTGTCAAGTAAAACCGATACCTTGCAGGAAATATCTGGCAAGTCACACCTATAACAAGAGAGAAGCTAACCACTTACATTCATCAGCAAAACTATTGTTAAATTCCTCACCATCAACATCCTGGCAGTCACTACTGGTCACTTGAACCAGCTGTAAACACTGGCTGCGAGAGTAGGCGAGTGGCTAGTAAACTGCAGCGTGTCACTCTTGTCTTGATATTTCAAATCTTTCCTCCATCTACAAGGTGCATTTCAGGAGTGGGACGGAGTATTCTCTGCTTGAGTGAATAAATGCAGCTTCAGCAACTCACAAGTAGTTAGACACTCTCCGGCACATATTTGACTGTTCTATCTGACCCCCCAGAATGACCAGCCTGAATATTGATTCTATTCACCATCAGTGTACAGTTTCTGCATGGGTCCCTCATCAGCATTTACTGCAGCAGCTCACTGTGGCTGCCCTGACATCCCCCAAGCTGGAAAGGCAGGAGCAGCATTCTCTTCAATGCCACACTTGCAAGTATACAGTACTCCCATTCCTTCACAGTTACTGGGTAATGGAGAATTTCATTATATAGGCTACAAACAGACCAATGAAATGCTATGTATATGTCTTGAACCAATTTATATAGAACTGAAGGCCTCAGGAATTGTTGGTGTGAAGGTGATTATGCTGTTCTTTGGAGGCGCAGGGAGAGTTCAGAGATAGTAGGATGAAGGCTTTGGGAGGATCGGTTAAGTACTGGGCAGGACAGATAAGGGGAGAAGTTAGCCAGTGATATATGTTGTATTGCAGACGAACTAAGGATTCGGGGATTCATGGTCAAGATAGGTGGAAGATACAGCTGATGGCTGGTACATATATGGGAATCAGGAAAGATGATCAGAATTCAAGATGAGATTCAACAATAAGATACTGGCAGATAAGAGAGCAGGGCATGGACACGGTGATCAGGATGACAAAGGGTTGCTGGAATCTGAATAGCTAAGCAAACTGCTTGAAGAGATTAGCAGGTCAAACAGCATCTGCAGAGGGCAATGGATTGTCAAAGTTTTGCGTTGAGGACCAACTTTTGGATTGGGGGGTGAGGTCAGTTGATGATTTGGTTCCACGAAAAGCTGGGCTCAGATACAGAAGTAGAAAATATTTGTTTTACCAGGGTAGTGTGAAGAAAACTTGCTTGTTCTGGGACCAATCATCAATTAGCATTTGCTCTTGTACCAACTTGATTCAATTCAAAAGAAGAACTGCCTTTGAAAGGTTGTTACTGAAACACAATGGAAGCCCTCACTCTTGATTGATCTTGGATCCAGTTGTGCTTGAAAATGGAGCTTGAAGAGGCGTAATTTCCAGGCAAATGATTTTTGTCCTTGGACGACTGATTAAAATAATGGTCTGGTTCCAATCTACACAGTTAGATCGTATTATAGCTTAAGGGAGCTCTTGCCCAGTGTGTTTCTGCTCCATTAAATTTGGGATGTCTCATATATGATTCCTAATGATATGTGTTGTTTGCAAGTGAGGTCCTGTAAAATTCAAGCTGGAATGCATTCACATTTTCAGGCAGCACAGCTGAGATACTTTCAGCTAAGGTAGGATCAATGAATTCATGGATTCATTGATGAATGAAAAACTGTAGATGTTTATCTCTGAAGTACATCTCTGAATTGTTACGGGAGCTCACCTATCCTTCTCAGGTCATACAAATACAGAATCATGGGAATATGCCCGACAGAAAGAGACCACCCATCTCATCATGTTCAGGGTGCCCAAGGGCTCTCCAATTTCCAGTTCCTGGTCTAAAACATTTTAGGTTATGTCAGTTTGTGTATATAATATCTGTATATAATTTTAATATTTTGACAGGTTTCCTTCTAGCAGTCTTGCAAGGCCCCTCCCATCTTCTGGACAACGGAAGGTTCTTAACTTCCTCCACCACATCGACCAATCTATATTTTCAGGATCTCCTGAAAACTTTATAACTTTTTAAGCACTACCAGTACTATTGTATTAAAATTGTGTCAGCATTGGGTACACATATACTGTAGAAGGCCTCCATTTCTTCAGCCTCATGATGACATGAAGGTTGACACACACTACAGTACATCTTAGATTTGCCAACTACACATTAGTCTCTGCAGACATCGGTCTGAGATGTAGTATAAAGACACTGTTGCAGGTCACTGTCTCTGTAGTAGGAAAGGAGAGCTGTGGGAAAGTCAATGCATTCAGTTCCTTTCTCACAGACGCAGGTGCCGGTGTTTGTTACAGAGCTGATTGACCCTGGTCAAGCAATCCACTAATTGAATTAAAAGAAAATGTCTGCCGATCTTTTGACTCCATTTGGTTTTCTGCTTGTTTGGTTAAGGCCAATGAAAGTTCCACGGAGGGAGATTAGAAGATTCATCACATTGGTTTGCTTATAAAATGATATCACTCATAAGTTGGTGAAGAAATTTGGCTAAAGTTTCAGACAGCTGTAAATTTTGATGAGGAATGAACTTGTCCTACAGTGCCCTTTACAAATAGAGAACATCTACAGAAGGAAGGGCTGTTTGGAAGTTTAGCCACAATTGTAATATCAAAAATATACCAATTTATTTAGTAAAGTATTACTAAAGAGGCAAATGTTCCAACAGACCCATACTTTTGTTACTTCCTACTCTTTCTCATTTAAACTCCACAAGCTATCTATTTATTTATGTGCTTATTAAACATACCTTTCAATATTTCTATACCATTCACTTCAATTACTTATGCTGGCAGTCTCTATATTTAACACCCTCTGAAGTAATAAATTTCTTCTGAAGTAAATTCGGAAATTCTGAAATAAATTAATAATTATTTCCCATGGAGCCTCTTATTGGCAGTGCCATTGAGAAGCATCTACTCACCAATGTCTTGTTTGGGTTTTGTTAAGACCATTCAGACCTAGTCATATTGTGGACTTCAGGAAGGGTAAGACGAAGGAACACATACCAATCCATATATAGGGATCAAAAGTGGAGAGAGTGAGTAGTTTCAAGTTCCTGGGTGTCAAGATCTCTGAGGGCCTAACCTGGTCCCAACATATCGATGCAGTTATAAAGAAGGCAAGACACCAACTATACTTCATTAGGAGTTTGAAGACATTTGGTATGTCAACAAATATACTCAAAGTCTTCTATAGTTGTACCGTGGAGAGCTTTCTGACAGGCTGCATCACTGTCTGGTATGGGGGGTGTGGGGGGGGGGGGGGCGCGCGGCTACTGCACAGGACCAAAAGGAGTTTCAGAAGGTTGTAAATTTAGTCAGCTCCATCTTGGATACTAACCTATAAAGTACTCAGGACATCTTCAAGGAGCGGTGTCTCAGAAAGGCAGCATCCATTATTAAGGACTTCTAGTACCCAGGGCATGCCCTTTTCTCACTGTTACCATCAGTGGGAGGTACAGAAGCCTGAAGGCACAAACTCACAATTCAGGAACAGCTTCTTCTGCTCCGCCATCCAATTCCTAAATGGACATTGAACTCGTGAACACTACCTCACTTTTTTATATATATTATTTCTGGGTTTTTTGCATGATTTTTAATCTATTCAAAATATGTACACTGTAATTGATTTATTTATTTACATAGAACATAGAATAGTACAGTACAGTACAGGCCCTTTTGCCCACAATGTTATGCCGACTCTCAAACCTTGCCTCCCATATAACCCCCCACCTTAAATTCCTCCATATACCTGTCTAGTAGTCTCTTAAATTTCACTAGTGTATCTGCCTCCACCACTGACTCAGGCAGTGCATTCCACGCACCAACCTTCCTCTGATATCCCCCTTGAACTGCCCACCCCTTATCTTAAAGCCATGTCCTCTTGTATTGAGCAGTGGTGCCCTGGGGAAGAGGCGCTGGCTGTCCACTCTATCTATTTCTCTTATTATCTTGTACACCTCTACCATGTCTCCTCTCATCCTCCTTCTCTCTATTATTATTACTATTTTATTTTTTCCCTCTTCTATATTATGTATTGTATTGAACTGCTGCTGCTATGTTAACAAATTTCATGACACATGCCGGCAATAATAAACCTGATTCTGATTCGGATTCTGACCTAGACCTCCACAGCGTTGATCCAAAAACAAAGCAAAGAGCTGAAAAACAAGCGGGGTGAATGCGATTGCTCTTGATATTGGGTATGGATCTAAGATTCCGGATAAAACTGGTACATAAACATCAAGAAGTAAATATGCCAATGGCCAAGAATATATCTCAGACTAGAGGAGATGGTTATAGTTGTTGGAAGTTGATCTTCGAACTCAGGACATCACGGAGGAGTTACTGAACAAAATCTTTTGTCAGCCATCAATAGTTGCTTTGCCAATGACTTTCCTTTCATTATAAAGTCAGAAGTGGAGAAGGTCACAGATAAGATCATAAGACATAGGAGCAGAATTAGGCCATTTGGCTCAACAAGTTTGCTCTGCCAGTCAGTTGTGGCTGATCCTTTTTCTACCTTTCTCAGGCCCACTCTCTGGCCTTCTTCCCGTAACCTTTGATGCCATGGCCAATCACAGGCCTATCAATCGCTGTCTTAAATAGACCCAACGACCTGGCCTCTACAGTTGCCTGTGGTAACAAATTCCTTGAATCCACCACCCTCTGGCTAAAGAGATTTCCCTGCATTTTAAGTGGGTGCCCTTCTATCCTGAGGCTATGCCCTCTTGTCCTAGATTGCCTGGCCATGGGAAACATCTTTTCCACATCTGCTCTGTCTAGGCTTTACAACATTCGAAAGGTATTTATGAGATCCCCCTCCGTCCTTCTAAATTCCAGTGAGTACATGCCCAGAGCCATCAAATGTTCCTCATATGATAAGCCTAAATTCCCAGAAACATCCTTGTGGACGTCCTCTGAACCCTCTCCAATGCCAACACATCTGTTCTTCGGTAAGGAGCCCAAAACTGTTCACAATACTCAAAGTGAGGCCTCACCGGTGCCTTATAAAGCCTCAGCATCACATCCCTGCTCTTGTATTCTAGACCTCTTGAAATGAATGTAGACACTGCATTTGCCTCCCTCACCATCAACTCTACTTGCAAGTTAACCTTTAGAGTGTTCTGCACAAGGATTCCCAAGTACCCTTGTATGCCAGATTTTTGTATCAGTCTAGCTGGTCTATAATTTCTTATTTGCTGCCTTCCTCCTTTCTTAAAGAGTGGAGTGACATTTGTAATTTTTCAGTCCTCGGGAGTCCAATGATTCTTGAAAGATCATTACTAATGCCTCCACAGTCTCTACTACTACCTCTTTCAGAACCCTAGAGGGTGCAATTCATCTGTTCTGGGTGACTTATGTACCTCTAGGTCATTCAGATTTTTGAGCACCTTCTCCCTTGTAATAGTAACTGAGCTCATTTCTCTTCACTCGCACCTTTCAAAATCTGGTACACTGCTAGAGTCACCTGTGATCTACTTGTCCACCGTTATTATTTCTATGGCCTCACTTCCTTATCTGACCTTGACATCCAATGCAATATCATAGCTAAATCCCCCACATCATCGAGATCCTGGTCGTCACCACCGACAGAGACTAATTTTGGATCAGCCACATAAATATCCAGGCTGCAAGATCGGATCAGAGGCTGGTATTCTCTTATTAGTGACCCTTCTCTTGACACTTTGAAGTCCTTCCATGATCTACAAGGTACAATTTTGCTGAGTGATTGAATATTTTCCATATGTCTAGTGAATGCAAGAAGCTCGACACCATTCCGGATAAAGCAGCCACTTGATTGGCATCCTATCAACCACCCAAACATGCATCCTCCTTATTTGATGTAAGAATTTGACTGAAGTTTGAAAGCATTTGAAGAGTATGAGCTGATTAACACCACATCTGATGTTACTCTTAGCTTCATTCCCATGATGTAAGCTGGAAAATATTGACTGTAACTTCTGTGCATTATTAAGGGAGTACTCCACTGATAATGGTGACATCACTCACATTAGAAGTTTGCATCCCCCCTGTTAGTTGCATGCATAATTTAAATGAATGCAGGTGAATTACCTCAGGTCCACTAGCCAGTACTTACCAAATTAACATAAAGAGATTTTTTTCTCTCATATCAGTGTCTCTGGTAATCTGCTGTGCCTGCAAAGGCTGTTGTGTGTCTTACATTGCAAGTGTTGGGATGATCTACAAAGGATGTGAATGATTGTATAGAAATAGTTGCTGAATTGAGCAAATAATTAAGACCAACCACATTGATTGATTTAGACTTTCATGTATTTTCACTGGGTAAGCATGGCAATTTTTCTTCCATCTGACAGTCCAGAAATCTCCTAATAAACTTAAGCCTTTAATTTGAGATTTCTTTAGTTATTTGAATTTAAATTTCCCAGTTGCCACAGAACAATGGACTAAGCATTGAATACTGGTTCAGTAAATTAATTCTGTGCTATTCATGGTGTCTGTTTATTAAAAACATTATAAACACAAAGGAACCCTGCTATCAATGGGAACTTCAGTGTTTGTACATAAATGCAGACTTTGGGGACAATTATTATCTATGTCCTTTAGTTTCAGTACGTTAAATATTTCATTCTAACAAATCCAAATTCATTGTTCATACATGAAAACAAGTTAACAGTTTTGCTTGGTTAAATTAGACTATAAGACCATAACACCATAAGACATAGGAGCAGAATTATGCTATTCGGCCCACAGAGTCTGCTCCTGCTGATTTATTATCCCTCTCAACCCTAATCTCCTACTTTCCCCTGTAACCATTGATGTCCTTACTAATCAAGAAACTATCAACCTCCACTTTAAATCTACCAAATGACTTGACTTCCACAGCTGTCTGTGGCAATAAATTCCCCAGATTCACCACATTCTGTCTAAAGAAATTCCTTCTCATCTGTTCTAAAGGGACATCCATTTATTCTGAGGCTGTGCTGTCTGGTCCTAGTCTTGTCCACTTCTCTCCATGTCCAGTCTACCCAGACCTTCAATGATCAATAGGTTTCAGTGAGATTCCCCATCAGATGCTCCTCATACATTAACCCTAAAATTGTTGTTATTTTTCCACTAAAGAAAATATTGATATACTTCCTAAGTTTCTAACTTCCAATATATCTTAAGATGAAAGTAGTGTCTTTAAGACAAGAACAAAAGCCTTCAACTCATTTAAATAAAACTGAAGCAAGTAAAACAAAAACTTTACTGAGGACTGATATTGATGTGAGGTGGCTCTGGTAGAGATTCCTGCACTTATTTTTCTTTCGCTTGAGATACGTGGGTTGACAAAAAGTTAGCATGCCATTTCTGGTTTTATTGATGATTACCAGTGCATATTGGCACCTGAGATATCTTTTAATGATCTTAAGTGATGTATATCCAGACGGAAGTACAGAAAAATTCACCCAAGGAACTTTCTGTTCTCACACTGCTCAACTAAGCTCAAAATAATAGGTTTCAAAGGTACATTTAATGTCAAAGAAATGTATACAATATACATCCTGAAATGTTTTTTCTTCGCAACCATCCATGAAAACAGAGGAGTGCCCCCAAAGAATGAATGACAGTTAAATATTCGAATCCCAAGGCCCCCCCAGCTTCCCCCCCCAACACATAAGCAGCAGCAAAGCAACAATCCCCCCTCTCCCACCAGCAAAAAAAAGCAGCGACACCTACCACCAAGCACTCAAGCATGCAGCAAAGCAACAGGAAAGACACAGACTTGCAGTACCCCAAAGACTACTTGTTCACCTGGTATTCAACATACCACAGGCTCTCTCTCTCCCTAATAAGGGAAAAAGTAAAGTCTCCATTTCACAGCGAGAGGTGAGACATAACAAACAACAAGGCCCACAAACAGTAAAGAACAAAGAAAATAATATCATAAAGCATGTCAAATGTATCCCCATAAGCATTTAGTGTGTAGATCCTCCATCAGAAAGTATTAACCAGGTGCATCAGACAGAAAAAAAGAAAAGGACTCTGAGTTGTGAAAAGCTTGAACTGCAGCAGAAGTAGATAAGAAGAAATATTTTTGTAAGCTAATCTGCAGAAAGCAGTTCAATAGAATCACACCTCCAGTAAGATAGTTTCACTCCTGCCCTCTAGTGTTGTCTGGGAGAAAGTTTGCATGTCCTTCCTGAGAACATGAGGGTTCTGTATTGAGGAGGAATTACTTTAACCAGAAGGTGGTGAATCTGTGGAAGATATTGCCATAGACAGATTTGGAGGCCAAGTCATTGGGTATATTTAAATCGGAGGTTGATAGGTTCTTGATTAGCAAGGGAGTGAAAGGTTATAGGGAGAGAGCAGGAAGATATGTTTGAGAGGGATAATAAATCAGCCAACATGCAGTGGAGGAGCAGACTTGTTGGGCTGAATGGCTCCTATGCCTTATGATTATGGTCTAATAGCTACATTCAGAAGCTCAGCTTTCCTTCCACTTCTTAAAAATGTGCAGTTTGATAGGTTGATTGGCCATACCAAATTTTCTCTTGGGCTGAGATGAGGGTTAAATCCAAGAAGAGAACTTGGGAAGAATGAAGTGGATTCTTGTTGGGAGGAATGTAAAAATAGTTGTTTGATGGTTGACACCATTCAGTGGGCTGTTCTGAACCTCTCTATGATTCTAAGAGAATACACCTTAATTTGTTACGTTCTCCTCTTCGTCTTACATTTGCCGGATTTGGATTCAGAATGACTTCCATCGCGTCCAATTTTGTAGGTTCTGAACTGGCTGGTGAAGTCAGACTCCGTATGGGGGAAAGAAATGTTTAATGGTGCAGGTCGGAGAGTGGTGCAGTCATACTGATCTCCTTCCCCTGCCTAAAATAAGTAGTTCAGTGGATGTGGATTAATAAAAGTGTACTAGGAACTAGTTACGGGCATGCAATGTTGTCACCATGGTGACTCTTGCCTTTAGCCTCTGTTGGTCATTGACACAAACAATACACTTCACTGAATGTTTCAACGTTTCTGTGTACCTGTGACAAATAGAGCTAATCTCATCTAATACAAAATAAAATATAGAAGTATCAAGAAGAAGACTTCAATCAGTTAGGAATAGAGCACCATGGACTAACATGGAAGGCTGCCTACTGGTCAGTGTAGATCAGTTAAGCTGAATGGCCTGTTTCCACAATTCTATGAATTAATAATCGAATGGCATATACTTGTAATCTCATTAGGTTCTCCAGAATAGCAGAATTTAACCAGAAAATTTGTTGATTGGCCTTACTCTAATTTTGCAGATCTTCTGGTACAGTTACAGTTGACTCTACAGGAGAACTCTACTCTCACTAAAGGGAATTCCTGACAGACAAATCAAATGGCAAGACCTGAATTAAGTAGGATAAAGCTGCTAATTTACAGAACCAATAAGGAAAATTACCCTGCCGAAATGCAAAGCCCAAAGGCATACCAATGTGGATGGGCTCCAATCTCAGAGCTCCATGCGGGCAGGGGGTGCGAATTCCGATGAGCCTCTGGGTTTGAAAATCGGTGAGAGCAGAGCTTGAGGCCTAGTGTTTGGGGGCCCACATAGGCAAGCCCAGAATTTGAGGCCTAATGTTTGGTGATAGGTGTGTCCTGGGACCGACGCTGAGCATGAGACCCAATCTCTGTGATTTGGCTGGGGAGCTCGAAGCCCAATGTCTGAAAGCCCAAGTCTGCTGGAGGCTGGAGGCCTGTCCTGGGGTTAAAGGACTGTGTATGTGCATAGGTCTAGGGAGGAATGGGACTTGTTTTGCTGTTGTTGTTTTGTTGCTGCCATTCTGCACCCATCTTCAGTCTCAGTGGTACCTGTGGATAATACTTCAATCAAACTATAAAACTTGTTAATCCTACAAATGTCCAGTCAGGCCAAATTAAAATAGTCTCTCCCGATGTCATGCCTGAAACTCCCAGTCCAAATCCTGGGGATTTCAGTGAAAGTTTCTAGGTGAGCTATTGGAACTCTTCATCATTGGTGGAGATCATCTCCTGTTTACTGATTCTAGCACTCTTTTATGCATTCCACTATAAACAGACCTCCTCCCAGTGTGACAAGTGGTGAGTGGCACTCAGTTGAAAAGAAAGGGCTAAACTACAAATGGCTGCTGAAGGGCTTACAGCATCTTCATTTAGAAATTTCCTTCCATATCCATGGGATCAGCCAGCTGGAATTGCCCTACCTAAAAACGAGGAACTTTTTTACAATTCTCAAAGTCTGTATGGCAGTTAATTTTTCACCAAACACAAACAGCAACACTTTATATTGTATCCTCCTTATAAAGGTCCCCAGAAACTTTGCATCTTCCTTTAATTGTGAAGCAGTGTACACTTCATCATATGTTAACGACACAGTGTTCTACCATCCACGTGACTGATTACACACAATATTTCTCAAAGAAACACTACCATTTTCCCCTCGCCTTCCAGCCTTTTCCACCATGTGTCACAGGCATCCCCTTCCTCTACAGTCAATGTATCATGTCTGATTGTCCCTGTAAGCTGAAGCTGTCTAATCTCTTCCTCACGTGCCGCATGTCACTCACAGCACCCGAAAGTCTTTTCTTAAATCGCAGCACTCATAACTGTTGAAACAATTATTATTCTCTTCCTCTCATAATTTCTGGCACTGATGTTGCACTCAGCTTCCTGCATTCCCAAATAATTGCACCTATTTCTAGACCTGCTTTTTCCATTAACATTTCAGTTATTTCCTGCAGGTTTTGTCCTTCTGGTTCACACTAACTGCTGTGTTTTTGTCCTTATGCTCCTAACCACACAGTTGTATCCATTTCTTATTTTCCTTCAGCAGGAGTAGTTTCCTCCCATTTTTCAGCCTATTTGACAAGGTCAGACACAGTCACAATGCTACATACAGTTTCCTCTTTCAAAGGTAATCTCTTCCCTAGTGCTATCTTAGCTTCGACCTTTCCACATCCACGTTGGATGCCATTCTGTAGTTACTATCTGTGTTTGGCCCTGAACCTGTCAAGGTGGGTGGGCTAAAGCTAATCACGACTCACAAAGCAGGACAGCTCAGAGTTCCGTCGTGAATCTTACTCACACACTCACTAATATTATGTCCAACCAATACATCATGTTGGGTTGCATGATGGCACACCTGATTGAGCTGCTGTCCCACAGGCACCCGAGTTTGATTCTGTTCTTGAGTGCGGTCTGTTTGGAGTTTGTCAGATCATACTGTAAGCATTTAGGTTCCCTCTGTTTCCTCCCTCATTCTTAAAACGTGCAGCCTGGTAGATTAATTAGCCATTGTAAATTGCCACTATTGTACAGATAATTGGTAGAATCTGGAGAGAGTCAGTGAGATGTGAGGAGGATAAAATAGAATTAATGTTGGTGGTTGGTGTGACTTGGGTTAAAGAATCTGCTTCTGTGCTGTGTCGCTCTATGCCTATGTCTTTCTATGATATTACAAGAAACCAGAAAAGAATTTTATACGATATGCATTGTTAGATGATATCCATTTTATAAGATTATATGATATGCATTGTTAGAAATTACAATAAAGCATGTATTGCTGCTGCTTGATTTTTACTCCAATAATATCCCACAGCTTTTAACTTTTACCTAACAGTATCTTCTGGTTCGCTGTTAATTAAATCTACTGCTTATTCTGAAACAATGTTCCCTCTCATTTTTTAATGGATGGACCAACCATTGCTCTGGGAAGGACATTTTTACATGTTCTGAAAACTGTGTGGCACTCTCGATGTTACTTGGTTGTTATATGCATACTATGAATATTTGGAGTGCAAATTGAAAAATCACATACTTTTGATTTTATTTATTAATTGAATGGTATAATGAAATACGGTACAACAATGGAAATGTTTCACATTTCGTAAACTTTTTCTCATCTATCCTTATTACAAGTTCATTGTCTATAATTACTGTCCAGATGAATTTCACATCCAGATGAAAGAAATGATTTAAACTTCATTTGATCATCCAGATGTTCCACTTCCAGGCTGTTTCTGGATTTACATTTGCAGTCAACATTAGAAGCTTGATATGTTCCAACGATGTCAACAAGAATGAACATTTCTTCAAATTCATAGTTTCTATGAGCATACTGTAGTTCAACAGATCAATGAACATCTTAGTTGAACCAGTCTTAGTGTTCTCAGAATCGACGAATTTGAAATCACAGTATTGTTGCAATATTTCTCAGGCAATGCTTTCGTCATAGTTTGTGATAGTAGCAGAACGTTTTTTTGTCAGTCGTACAACATTCTCTCTTCCAAATTCAAAATCGGGGTTCCAAAGCTTACCATTCTCTAAACTCATGGACAGGAAATCTAGTATCCAAATGATTACACGCACATTGAATGAATTGAATAATTGGTGCAGTATTGATGTCAGAACTTATAGATGCAAACAGATCTTTTTCTTTGTCACTTTAATGAATTTTATTGCCAAGATACCGTGACCATAACTTGTTTTTTTTTCATTTGTAAATTGCAGTGTTTGAATTGTATTCAAACAGCCTTTCTGAAGGATTTACAAAGAGATGCCAGATCTTGTAAAACATCATTGAGGACAGTTAATGGTATTCAATATTTTCAGTTGGTCAAAATCTTCAGGCAGCAGTAGCTGATTGGATTGTTACATTCATTAACACGCTCTTTGCTATCCTGGAGCAAAACTTTCTAATTACTCACTAAAGCAGTAACAGGGGAATATCTTGACAGCCATCTTACTTTGTATAGTGGTCTAAATCAGGGGTCCCCAACCTTTTTTGCACCATGGACTGGTTTAATATTGACAATATCCTTGCGGACCGGCCGACCGGGTTGGGGGGTGGTGTCCAAGTAGGGTCAAACTCAACTCAACATGTCTTTTACAGTTAGGGTCACCAACTTTCTCACTCTCAAATAAGGGACAAAAGTAGCAGTCAAATCCCAGGACACTTTACCCCAGGAAAGACTACCATGACCATGAAGCCTTGCGCAGGCAGCTGTGTGCACATGCGCGTCGTGGGCATGTGATGTGCGCATGCACGTACATGCCGATTTCTCCCCCACCAATCGGTTTTGCCTTCATCTCCCCGACTACACTATACATACATTATTTCTACTTTATATCGGCTGTGTATTTATCATATCATTCCTGCTTTTACTATATGTTAGTGTTATTTATTTTCGGTTTTATGTGTTATTTGTTATGATTTGTTAGGTTATTTTTTGGGTCTGGGAATGCGCAGAAATTTTTCCCATATAAATTAATGCTAATTGCTTCTTCGCTTCACGCCATTTCGGCATGAAGGGTTTCATAGGAACGCTCTACCTTAGCGGGGGAAATACAGGGCAAGGGCGGTCCCGTATGGGACAAACCAATTTAGCCCAATATACAGGATGTCCTGGCAAATACGGGACAGTTGGCAACCCTATGTTCAAGTTCAACAGTGCGTGACAGGGAATGAGGAAAGGTGCAGCTGACTCGTATCGTTTCCTCACGACCCTGTAGCACATGCTTTGCGGCCTAGTACCGCATGCTTTGCAGCCCGGTACCGGTCCGCGGCTGGCGGTTGGGGACCGCTGGTCTAAATGACACAACACATTCTGTGACAGTAGCTAATTCTTCCAGCTTTCCTCTTGCCTGAACAACTGGTGTCCAGTAGCACTCACCTCAATAATAAGCAAATTCTTTGAGAGCCTGGTCAAGGACTACATCTGCAGATTTCTACCACCCAAAATGGACCCCCTGCAATTTGCCTACCGATGCAACTGATCAACAGATGACGCAATAGCCACAGCTCTGCATTCCGTCCTTACACATCCGGAGAAGAAGGATGCTTATGTGAGGATACTGCTGTTGGACTACAGTTCAGCATTCAAAACCATAGTTCCATCCAGGCTCGACAAGAAACTCAGAGACCTCAGTCTTGACCCTGCCTTGTGCAGCTGGATCCTGGACTTCCTGTCAGATCACCAGCAGATTGTAAAAGTGGGCTCCCTCACCTCTACCCCTCTGACTCTCAGTACAGGAGCCCCTCAGGGCTGTGTACTGAATCCCCCCCTTTAGTCCTTGTATAACCATGACTGTATTGCCACCCACAACTCCATTCTGCTAATTAAATTTGCTGCTGACACTACATTGATTGGCCTTATCTCAAACAATAACAAGGTGGCATACAGGGAAGAAATCATCTCTCTGACACAGTGATGTCAAGAAAACATCCTCTCCCTCAATGTTGCAAAAACAAAGGAGCTGGTTGTGGATTACATTATCACCAATTATGTTTAGGTAGCCTCCAACCTGATGGCATGAACATTAATTTCTCTAACTTCTGGTAATGCCTCCACCTCCCCTCCTTCACCATTTCCCATTCCCTTTTCCCTATCTCACCTTATCTTCTTGACCGCCCATCACTTCCCTCTGGTGCTCCTCCCCTTTTTCTTTCTTCCATGGTCTTCTGTCTCTTTCAGCAATCAACTCCCAACCCTTTATTTCATCCTTCCACCTCCAGGTTTCACCTATCACCTTGTATTTCTCTCTTCCCTCCACCCACCACCTTTTAAATCTACTCCTCAGCTTTTTTCTCCAGTCCTGCCAAAGGGGTTCAGCCTGAAACATCAACTGTACACTTTTCCTAGATGTTGCTTGGCCTGCTGATTTCCTCCAGCATTTTGTGTGTGTTGCTCGGATTTCCAGCATCTGCAGATTTTCTCTTATTTGTGCTAATTTTTATTTTTTGGTTTTGATTCAAAGATGGTAGTTCAGTATCTATGTGTTGCAAAAGCTATTCTACCTTAAATTTTATACAAGCTTTGCTCTTCAAAGCTTTAACTCTTCTTCTGCTTTTCTTTTCAAAATCCTCAGGACACTAAAATAGTAACAATAATTATTTGAAATTACTAAAAAATTATTATGATTTAAAACATTATAATTTATAAGGTAAGTCAAAAAATACTTTTATTAAAGTAACCATAGTCATGCAAACCATTTTATAGAAATTAATTTTTACCTTGTTCTGACAAATTTTTACTTAAAAACAATTATTAGATTATGAATTTTTTGAAAGATTACTTACCAAAAAAGTTAAAAAATAGAATATAGAATTTTTCAAATCAAACAAACACAAATCACAACTCAGAACAACATAAGTAAGTGATGTTAGGCGGTCAGAACAACGGACAGGCACGACGGTAAAAGTAAAATATTTTGACTAGACAGCGTCAGCATTCATCAGGCAGGTAACTTATTAACAAGTCCCTACCAACTTCCATTCTGTGCTTATTGTTACAATTTGTAACAGTATTGTAACTTGAAACACTGACAATGTAAATACATTGAAGCTCTAAAATATTTCAAAGTAATGGATGTGATATGTTTATTATTTAGAAAATTTATGGATTATATTCATTAACACATTATTAATTGTAAGGTATTTTACAATTATATTAATATAGATTTCGCAATTTATTAACTTAAATTTCAAAATTATATTTGTGTAATTTCAAAATTATATTAATATTATATAAAATAAAATTCCGGCTGTGCAGCAACAAAGACTATGTGCACACCAGTGCTGGTCTTTTTACAGGTTGATTGGGCCTGCCTATTGTTTCTCTCGAAAGTCTCTCAGGTGTTTGCCCAAACTGTTTTTTTTACATTAGAAAAGATCCCATCTGTGACAATGAATGAGTCATATCTACCAAGTGATGGGAGAGAGGCTATCCAAAGATGTAACAGTTGTCTATGTTGCTCGCACTTTGGGGGAAACTGCATTACAGACAAATGCTTGTGCAAGCTTGATCTGTCCTTAAGAACAAAATTAAACATTGGAAACTCAGTATGTCATTTGGACTGTGAGTCCTTCTCTGTTATTCATCAGAAACATGGCAGATCTTTTATCTTAACATATTCACTCTCCCCATTTCCTTGTCTTCCCTATATATCCAAAAGTCTATCATTTTTGTGTTCTAAGATGAACTCAGTATCTATACCTCACCAAAGCATAAAAAAAATCCATGTTTCTCAACCATCTGCATGAAGAACTTCCTTCTGAATACAGCCCTAAATGCCAATTCCTTATTCTGAGACTCCTCAGGCAAACCACTTAACCCAATTCACTCTATGGAGCCTAAAAACAACTTTATGAGCTTCACTAACATCCCTTCTCATTCTTCTAAACCCTAGAAAGTTTCTCATTCCCTATGCATATTTTTATTTAATTTGATTTTAATTTTATTATATTTAGAAATACATCATAGTCTCAGGCTCTTCTGGACCAGTGCACCCTTGCTGCCCAATTGGATCATGTGACCAATTAACTTTCTAACCTGTACGTCTTTGGAATGTGGGAGGTAACTGGAGGAATCCCAAGCTGTAGTGGGGAGAACCTACAAACCCCTTACAAACAGCGGCCGGAAATGACAAATACACTTCTAACTTTTCACGGCACTCTTGCTATAGCAATATATTAATTTTTAGTTAAGGTCACTAGATGCATTTAATGCGAAGGTGGGTAATGTTTTGAAAGATCTGGGCTATTTGGAACCGGTACAGAAGAGGAATTGAGGGCAGCATATATCAACTATCACTGTACAAAATGGCAAAGCCGGTGTGAGCACCTACTGGGCTACCCCTGTTCCAGTTTTCTCATGTTGTTGTGTAAAGAGAACAAAGCAAATCTTCAGCAGAGTCTCATTATTATTTCCAGTATTTCTCTTTCCACTGACAGCTAAAGAAGAAGAAGTAGATGAAATCTCTTCTCCTTGAGCATGAAGTTTGGATGACTTCCCCTATGCAACAGTGAGCAACATACTGTGAGATCAATGGCGGCAGCCCAGAGCAATCTTGAGGCTAGCAAGCTGAGTGACCATGGCCCAGAGCTGCAAGAGCAAAGCCATCAAGGCACAGAAATGATTTTCCATATCTGGTTTGTAGGTCAACAGAGATTTGAACGAAGACAAAGAATGCAGTATGAGTCTTAGTTCTCTCAGTGGTTCTGTTTCAGGATAAATGTGGTTAGTAAAATCTGGTTACATAAGAGACTGCAGAACTTAAGGGTCATCAATATAAATGAATTCCAAAAGCTCCAGTGCATATGAAAGGTCTCATCCTGAGACCTCTATTGTCCAATTCCCTCCATAGCTGCTGCCTGATCTACTAAGCTCTTTCAGTGCTTTGTGTGTTACTGCAGTTAAATCTGGTTGATCTGTGAGCAGATCAGAACAGGGAGATTTAAAATCTCAGAATAAATGAGTTCTAAATGTTTCAGTTCAAATTTAGGGTGTCAATATGAAACTTTGACTGAACATTTTCCTCCACAGATGCTGCCTGACTCTCTAAGTCCCTCCAGCAGCTGGTTTTGGCACCAGATTCCAGCATCTGCAGTCTCTTGTGTCACTAAAAGCTGTGCTACAGTCAACATTATGAACATTATGTTTTTTGTAAAGGGATACAGCATGGTAACAGGCCCTTCTGGCCAATAAGCCCACACCATCCAATTACACTCATGTAACCAATTAACAATACAGAATACAGAATCAGGTTTAATATCACCGGGATAGGTCATAACCCGTATGTCTTTGGGATGTGGGTGGAAACCAGAGCACCCGGAGGAAACGCACACAGTCATGGGGAGAATGTAGAAACTCCTTACAGACAGTGGCAGGAATTGAACCTGTGTTGCCAGCTCGGGAATAGCATTATGCTGACCGCTACCGTGCCACCCCATGATGTATGGGAATTTTACACTGAAGTGAGCACGAAAGACAGTGCATTTCCTGGTGAACACTAAGCCACTCAGAAATAAGACAAACATTGCTCCGTTCTATGTTCAATTGATTCTATGCTGCACAGTAATGTATTATTTGGAATTATCTCAATGAATATCCTTCCCTTTTCATCAACACATTTATCACCTTTTCAACACAGCGCTCATTGCTAATTACTCTTCTGTTACTGCCAGGATTCTGCACAGTAATTGGGGTGAGTTTAGTGTGTTCCTCAAATCTGTATGCACGCTCAGCCCTCTCCCCTTAAAAGCTGCAAAACCTCCTGCAGAATAACCGTAGTGTGCACTTGGCCTCAAGAGCTAGTTTATCAGCTGGATTTATTTTATTGTTTTTATACCCATTTAAGTTAATCCTTATTACTTTTTTTTATATTTGGATATATAAAAGGACACACAATCTTCAATTCACTGTTGTTGAATATGGAATTAGTTTGAAGGAAAAAATCAGAATGCCTGAAAAGAGTCTACATTGGTTCCAATCCAAAGATCTCGCTTTCACACATTGAGCGCAGACTATTATAAAACAAAGTATTCCTTCTGTCATTTGATCAACACTATACAACGAGAGCATTCATAGGGAAAGATCACTCAACCATGCAGCTAGGATAAAATTTAATTCCTTTTGGGTTAATATAAAAAGCCTTCAGGAATAGGAAATGGTCTAAAAATGCAGAAATAAAACATTTATTGGTACAGACATTCCCTGGATTTTATTTGCTTTTGCATACTATTTTTTCATGTATATTAAGTCAAAGCTCATATAGATCAAAAGAAGTGACAAGGCTGAATATTTAACATGGGGATGTAGCAGTTGATTTGGTCAGTACAAAGTTGTAGTCCTGTCTGGGGATAATTAAATCTGCAGTCTAGCCAGTGCCCTTCTACCAGTGCTGTTACCTGCAGCAATCCATCCTAGATGGCTACCCTTCATACTTGAGCTTGTGTGTGAACAGCTCGATGGCATCGTCTAAGACCTTCTACTGTCTGCTGAATGTGAACAGTGTTTGATACTCTGTGTCACAGGGGCTGGTGTTGGGATGGCTTCTTTTCACATTAAATGCCAAGGAATTGAGGGCTTTTTGGCCAAGTTTGCAGACAATACAAAGACAGCTGGAGGGGAAAGTGGTGTTAAGGAAGCAGGGTGTCTGCAGAAGGACTTAGAGAGATTGGCAAAAAAGTGGCTGATGGAATATAATGTAGGGAAATACATGGTCACACACTTTGGCACAAGGAATAAAGATACGGACTATTTTCTAAATGGGGAGAAAATTCAAAAAGCAGAGGTGCAAAGGTGCAAAGGGAATTGGGAGCCCTCTTGCAGGATTCCCTAAAGGTTAACTCTCAGGTTCAGTTGGTGGTAAGGAAGGCAAATGCACTATCAGCATTTACTTTGAGAGGACTAGAATACAAAAGTAAGGATGTAATGCTGGGGCTTTATAAAGAAATTACACGGAGAAGGCAAGAGAATGGGGTTGAAAAGGATAATAAATCAGGAATGGTAGAGAAGGGTCAATGGGCTGAATGGCCTAATTCTGCTCCTATGTCTTATGGTCTTTTAATGTTGAGAATTCAAGACTAGATTTTCAATGCTTTGTTGCACTTTAACAACCAAGACAGACCACAGGATTTTTCAATCAACAGGAACATCCAACAAGCACGAACACATGGATACACTATAATTTTGGTCATTGTATATTGGATTAGTGAGAAGTAAAAACGTGACTTGTTATCACAACTGATTAAAGTACTCATTTATTGCTGATGTATGCAGGTATCATAGAGTCATAGAACAATATAGTGCAGAAAGTGGTCTTTCTAGCCAATGCTGATTCATTAATCTGCCTCGTTCCATCCGCTTGCACCCGGACAATAGCCCCTCCATACCCTTCCTATCCATTGAAGTTTCCCCTAAGTCTTAAAGTCAAACCTGCCTCACCACTTCCGCTGGAAACTCATTCAACACTCTCACTGCCCTCCGAGTGATGTATTTCTCCCTCGTGTTCCTCTTAAACATTTCACCTTTCACATGACCTCAGTGGAAAAAGCTTTCTTGCATTTACCCTAGCTATACCTCTCATCCTGCTCACTGGCTCCTAGTACACCACAATCTGTTCCACAGAAGATTTAACAGTGTGGAAAACAGAGAAATCAAGAAGCTTAGAAGCATAGCTTTTAAAAGACAGGACAGGAAAAGAAGGTCATAAAATACATTTAGTAGCCTTCCATGCTACATATGGATGGTTTGTGCCTTGGTGGACAACTCTGTGTTTCACATTGTTTGGCATGGCTTCGGAGTCCCACTCTGTCCCTGCTGCGCTATAATGAAGACAGTGGGCTGAGACGGTACAAAATTTGTCAGCCATTGTTTTCTGTGGGTTCTCTTCTACAAGGTGTTGTCGAGGCTGAACTCGGAGTATTTTCTACAGTCCTGTTCATGTACCCATAGGAATGATATCAATAAGCTTGAAAGAGTGCAGAGAAAATTTGGAAGGATTTTGCCAGGACTGGAAGACCTGAGTTGTGAGGAAAGTTTGACAAGGTTAGGTCTTCATTCCCTGGAGTGCAGGAGAATGAAGGGAGATTCTTATTAGACAAGTACAAATTTATGAGGGGTTATATAGGCTGGTGGCATAGTGGCATCAGCGCAGGACTGCGGGGCTGGAGTTCCTGAGTTCAAAGCCAGCCGGCTCCCCTGCACGCCTTCCGTCCATGCTGGGTTAAGAGCTGGTGATCTCTTTGAAAAACTCACCTGGCAGAAGGCAATGGCAAACCAAAACTTGCCTTGTACGCGATTCCCAACTACATCAGAGTGGCGTGGGAGGAAGTCGTCCGCTAACTGGAAAAATTCCAGATGCGATGTACCTTAAAATAGATAGGGTGAATACATGCAGGCTTTTCTACCTCAGTTTAGGTGGGACTAGAACTAGAAGTCATAGGTTTAGAGTGAGGGTTGAAATGCTTAAGGAAATCTGAAGGGTAACATCTTCACTCAGAGTGTAGTATGAGTGTGGAGTGAGCTGCCAACGATGCGGTAGCTGTGGGTTCAGTTGTAACAGTTAAGAGGTTTAGATACAGTAGGTACATGGATGAGAGAGGTTTGGAGGGATATGCCTGGGAGCACGTAGATGGGACTAGACAGAGGATCAGGTCAGTCAAGACTGGAGGTGCTGAAGGCCTGTTTCTGTGTTGCTGTAGTACTTTATGACTCTAACATCTGAGGAAGTAAAGGCAGATACTTTTTTTAGAATTCTTGTTTCCTCTGTACCTTTTATATACAATATTATTCATGCCTTGCACTGAGAACAGTACTTCTCAGGACACAGACTTGGTAATCTCACAGTTTTATGTCCTCTGTCAAGGTACTGCTGATCCACACTCTTGCTCAGATTGGACATAATAGCTTCAGTGGCGCGGGGGGTGGGGGGGTGATGGAGGGTGTGGTGACAGTCGTGTGGTGGCTAGCACAGCACCATACAGTGCCAGATGTAAGATCAGAGTTCAATTCCTACCACAGTCTGTAAGGAGTTTTCTACATTTCCCCCATAGGTTTCCTTCGGGTGCACCGGTTACCTCCTACAGTCCAAAGATGTATGGGTTAATGTTAGTGAGTTGTGGGCATGCTATGTAGGCACTGGAAGCATGGCAACAATTGTGGGCTGACCAGCACAATCCTCACTGATTTTATCAGAAAAAAAGACACATTTATTCATAAGGTTGAAAGAGTGCAGAGAAGGTTTACAAGGATGTTGCCGGGACTTGAGAAACTGAGTTACAGAGAAAGGTTGAATAGGTTTGGTCTTTATTCTCTGGAGCGTAGAAGAATGAGGGGAGATTTGATAGAGGTATATAAAATTATGATGGGTATAGATAGAGTGAATGCAAGCAGACTTTTTCCACTGAGGCAAGGGGAGAAAAAAAAACAGAGGACATGGGTTAAGGGTGAAGGGGGAAAAGTTTAGTGGGGGGGGGCTTCTTCACACAGAGAGCGGTAGGAATGTAGAATGAGCTGCCAGATGAAGTGATAAATGCAGGCTCACTTTTAACATTTATGAAAAACTTGGACAGGTACATGAATGAGAGGTGTATGGAGGGATATAGTCCAGGTCAGTGGGACTCGGCAGAAAAACGGTTCGGCACAGCCAAGAGGGGCCAAAAGGCCTGTTTCTGTGCTGTAATGTTCTATGGTTCTATGGTTCTATTTCACTGTACGTTTTAATGTACATGTGACAAATAAAGCTAATCTTTAAATCAGTGTTTCCAGTATCTGTATTGTATTCAGCATCAGTTTGATATTACTGATGATTGGTGGGACCAGGGTGTGTGAAGCTGAAACATCCCAAAATGGAACACTGCCGATGAGATACTGGAGCAAATTTTCCACCTTATTCTCTGTGATTCCCCACAATCTGCTTTATGTTTTACGTGCAACCTCAACACTCAGTCTCCTGTTCTTAGCTTCCGCAACATTGGCAGGTTGAGTTTATTCAAACAATTCCATTAGATTGCATCTCAATCAGTCAATGGGATGTTTTGAAAACAATGCAATGCAAGAATGGCCAAATGAAATGTGAGATTGTGCACTGTCAAATAGATGATTTAACATTTGTGTTGTTTACCTTTTTTTGACAAAACACTGAATGGTCACTTTATTAGACACCTCCTGGGCCTACTAAAGTGGCCATTGAGTGTATGTTTGTGATTTTCCGTTGCTGTAGCCCATCCACTTCAAGGATCGACATGCTGCGTTTTCAGAGATGCTCTTCTGTAATGGGTGGTTATTTGAGTTATTGTCACCTTCCTGTAGCTTGAATCAATCTGGCCATTCTCCTTGGACAAGACTCTCATTTTTCTCATTAACAAAGTATTCATGCCTGAAGAACTTCCGCTCACTATATGTTTTTTTGTTTCACACATCATTCTCTGTACACTCTCGAGAGTGTTGTGCATGAAAATCCCAGATGATCAGCAGTTTCTGAGATCAAACCACCCCATCTGGCACCAAAAATCATTCCACTGTCAAAGTCACTCAGTTATTTCTTCCTCATTCTGATGTTTGGTCTGAATAACAACTGAACGTTTTGACCGTGTCTGCTGACTTTTATGCATTGAGTTGCTGCCACATGATTGGTTGATTAGATGTTTGCATTAATAACCAGCTGTACCTAATAAAGAGGCCATTAAATGTCCATGGACAGGGTGGTTTGATTTCAAGTTCATAATTGTAAGAATATGCAGACACGTGCAGGATCTCAAAATACCTGAGGTCCACTTTGATTTCTGCATTTAAGAAAAGAGATTAGCTTTATTTGTCACTTGTACATTGAAGCATACAGTGAAATGTATTGTATGCATCCAATCGAATTGGTGAAGATTGTGCTGTGTAGATCGCAAATGTCACCATGCTTCCAGCACCGACATAGCTTGCCGACAACTCTCTAACCCTAACTTGTAAAGTGGGAGTAAACTGGAGCATCCGCAGGTCACCATAGAGTCAAGGGGAGAACGTACAAATACCTTACAGACAGTGGTGAGAATTGAACCTTGATCTAACAGCTAAGACTCCAAGGCAATGCACTAACGGCCACACTACGAAGCTGCCCTTCGACACTCTTTTATGTTAGAAAGAAGTGGCCAGGGCCAGTATTGCACCTGTGGAGACTCCTAGAGACCACCGTAGAGGGGTGTTTAGTAATTGAGAGGGAGGGCAAAGCTTTTCTGAGTGCACAATCCCGGCAGCACCAGCTCATCAATGCATCATATCAGAGAGCAGTGAAACACATTGTGAATCTGTAAGCCATATCACATCCAGCTACCAGAGATGGCAGGCATCAGAGGTATGGCAGGTATCCAAAGCAGGAGGCGGTGTAGAAAGATGACAGTGCTCTCAGCACGTGGACTACGTGGGCATAGGAAAGGAATCACAGCAAGGTGTAGGAGGTGGCTTTCATCAGGCAGTCCAAATGTGATTGATGGTGTCCTGGCTGATGAAATGCCCCAGTTCATTACCAGCCAGAATGAGACCCATCCTACTGAGAAGGATGAGCATGGCCAGATGGTATGAGGCTCATTCTATCTGCTGTGCCAGACCATGGAATCACTGAAGTGATCTGTGACTAATGTCAGTCCATTAAACAAAACTTTAACGTAGAGGGATTTAGAAGGTTATAAACTTTATTTTATTATAAAAGATTTTTGCCATTGTGAGAAAGAGGCTTTTTCTACTGCCAGTGGTTCACATTATTGTCACTAGTGTCTTGATTTCCCTGTTCATTAGCTGCCAAAGACATCTGTCACTACCTGCTGCCTTGCTGCCCTGACCTTCGCTGTTGTTTCAGCATGTGTTGATGTGCATTAAAAAAAACAGCAGCAAATTCCCCATCTTGCCCATCTGTACTTTCCGTAGTCACACTGATATCATCAGCAGTGTCAGAGATAAGCCCCAGTTCACTGCAGATAACTATAATTCTTGCATCCTGTGCATTGTGATGCTTGGCCAACCTGTCCAGACAATGAAAATATAGCATTAATACTCTACCTACCACCAAGTGGTTTTCTGTCTAACAAGTCCCACAATACAATGTCATCATTCATGTCTTCAGGGACTTGCCCTTGTTCCAAAAATCCATCCAGGCCACCGGTGCAGCACAGTAAAGACACCATGCATCCTGAAATATTGTATAATGAGACATTGTAGGTGTGTTCAACCTGGTGTTTAGCCTTTTTCCTGTGTATATGCATCCACAAATTACACAAGATTATCACACGAAGTAAGTGATTTCTTTTCTCATATTTCATATGTCCTTCTGACAGAAGAGGAGACTATTCAATCCATCAAGCCTATCCAGCTTTCAGAGAATTCTCATTAATCCGTTCCCACCACTATTTTCCCTCTTATGTGTCTATCAACTACATCCTAATTCTCCGACAAGACTAGTAAATAAACCCACTAACCAGCATACTTTTGGGATGGGAAGGAAACCAGACTATCTTGTCTTGTTTATGAATTATTGGGAGCCTTCAGTATGGCATGTATCCTATCCATAGATTGGAGAAGCAGTCATCTAGTGTAAAAATAACTATGCCATGTTACTACAGGCTAACGAATTCTAAGGTATACCTAAATATCCCTTACCATAAGATCATAATACATGGGAGCAGAATTAGGCAACTTGGCCCATTGATTCTGCTCCACCTTTCAATTAGGGTTGATTTATTACCCCACTCAATACCATTCTCCTGCCTTCTCACTGTAACCTTTGATGCCCTCACTAATCAAGAGCAGATC
Organism: Mobula birostris; assembly: GCF_030028105.1. NCBI lineage: Eukaryota > Metazoa > Chordata > Chondrichthyes > Myliobatiformes > Myliobatidae > Mobula > Mobula birostris. The sequence continues at coordinate 26,717,479 of NC_092394.1, read as the reverse complement.
AACCTGTGCTTTAAATATACTCAATGACTTGACTTCCACAGTCATCTGTGGCGATTAATTCTACAGTTTTGCTTTACCCTACCTAAAGAAATTCATCCTCATCTCTGTTCTAAAGAGACATTCTTGTATTCTTGCCTTTTGATCATAGGCTCCCCCCAGTACTGGAAACACTCTATCCACATCCACTCTGTTTAGGCATTTCAATTTTTAATAGGTCAATGTGAACCCCACCTCTCCTCATTCTATTAATTTCTAGTGCAGATCCATCCAATACTCCTCATATGTTAACCCTTTCATTTGCTGGGATCATTCTTGTGAACCTCCTCAGGATCTTTTCCAATGCCTGCACATCCTTTTTTAGATAAGGAGCCCAAAGCTACTCACAATACTCCAAATGTGATCTGCTGAATGTCTTATAAATCCTTAGCATTATATTCCTGCTTTTATATTCTAGTACTCTTGAAATGAATGCTAACATTGTATTTGCCTTCCTTACTATCAACTCTACCTGTAAGTTAACCTTTAGGGAATGCTGCAGCGGGACTCCCAAATTTTGCATTGAACTTGGAACTTTTAAACTTTGAAATCCCTTTGCACCTATGATTTCTGAATTTGCTCCCCATTTAAAAAATAGCCTATGCTTTTATTTCTTCCATCAAAGTGCATTACTTCCCTACACTATGTTTTATCGTTCAATTCTTTACCCATTCTACTACTCTGTCCAAGTGTTTGGCATACTCCCTGCTTCCTCAACATTACCTGCCTCTCCACCTTTCTTTGTATTGTCTGCAAACTTGGCCATCAATTCCATCATCCAGATCACCGACGTACAACATGAAAAGAAGTGGCTCCAACACTGAAAAGTGCCTCCTTTATTTCCACTTTTTGCCTGGTGGATCCAGGCGGTCTTATTCAATTAGGTGTGAAAGATCCTGATGCAAATACTTAGCAGCCTGGTCACCCTCATCAACATGCTCAATACACTCTATGCAATTGAATATGCCTGGAGGTAATCCTCAATCATTTATTCCATTGCACGACTCACACAAAATTCTGGAAGAACTTGGCAAGTCAAGCAGTATATTGGGAGAGCAATAAAGAGCTGAATTTTTGGGTCACGTGGAAGAGGTAAAGGAGTGACGTAGAAGGAATCTGATAGGAAAGGACCATGGATCATGGAAGAAAGGGAAGGAGGAGGGAATCCAGAGGGAAGCTATGGGCAGGAGAAGAGAAAAGAAGGGGTGAGAGGGTAACTAGAATGGAGAATAGAAAAAGAGAGAAGAGGGAGGAGTGAAAGATTACTTGAAGTTGGAGTGATTGATGTTCATGCCATCAGGTTGGAGGCTACTGTAACAGAATATGAGGTATTGCTCCTCTTATCTGAGATGGGCCTTATTATAGTCTTTATCTCGACCTCCTATCTCCTCCTAGCTTCTTACTTCATCCCCTACCACAGCCACTCAACTTCCTGCTCACTTGATCTCACTTATCACCTGCCAGTTTTTATTCCTTCCCCTCCCTGTCATGGTCCCATTCGTTAATCCCCTATTTTGCTCCTAATCTCTTTTAATTATGTCTTGATTCCAATTGTTAATTTCCCATTTACTGCTAATTTACTTTGATGACAGCACACCTGGTCGCGATCAAGAACTGCAGTATAAAGGCTGATTTATACTTGTGTGTACTAGTTTACACTGTAGCCTATGCAAGTGGGCTATGCTGGTGTGAGCATCTGAACTTGTTCCTTGGTGTGTTTGCAATTCAATGCCAAAACGCTAGTTAGCGGTGGAGTTTCTATGCCACTGTGTTGAGTTTCTTCGTGTTGAAACTCAACACGAAGAAACTCAAACTTCAAACAATGGCGACTGAAACTGAAGGAGGGTGAATTTTCTGTGCTTGTCTGGCCACTGAGAGACATGGACGAGGAAATACATTTCAAATAGTTTTGGATGTCGGCAGGTAGATTTGATGATTTGGTTCATCATCTCCAACCATCTATTTCGCATTAGTGTACGCACAGTATACTCAGAGACTGGCAATCACCATTCGAGTTTTAGCTTCAGGTGGAAGTCAACAGGCTGCAGCAGCTAGCTACAAATCGGCATCAAGCACAGGGTCCTCCATAATTTCGGAGGTCTGTAAAGCTTTATGAAAAGCATTGCAGCCAGAGTTCCTTCCCTGCCCTTCAGTCACCCAATGGGAAGCTATTGCAGCGTAAGAGGAAAAACGATGCTACCAAGCGGATCAATACAGTTGTTTCGGTCTGTGTCGCCGCAACGTGTAGTTACATTTTGGGAGAGGTGCACGTTAGACTACAGCGTGGGGTTCGGTGAAGAGTACTGCATAGGGTACGCCGCTATGTCATACCTACAGCGTACATTTTACGTACAAGTATAAATCAGCCTTAAGAACCCTGGCGTCACAACCACTAGTCGCTAGATCATTGGTCGTTTTCCTGTGAGATAACTACGTTCCTCGACCACTTAGTTTGTTCTACGTCTAGCTCCTGTTTCAAGGTTTACCTATGAGACTCCCTTTCTCTGAGTCAAGGCTCCACATCAAGACTTCTTGTCAAAGTTCCATATCGGAGCTCCGTGTCAAGGTTCCTCCTGTTCGCTGTTCGGTGTTTACGCCGGTGTAAGCATCTAGACTCAATCTCCATGCCTGTGTCCTGCACTTGGGGTCGCTTCCTACGCTCTTGTAACACTCCCCTTCACTTTCTTATTCTGTCTTCTGCCCCCCTCTGATAAAGGGTCTCAGCCAGAAACATGGGCTGTTTATTCCCCTACATAGATGCTGCCTGACTTGCTGAGTTCCTCACAGCACTCTGTGTGATACTCCATGATTTTCAGCATCTGCACAATATCTTGTGATTGCATTGTTGGCCTTTTTTTGTTAGAAAGAGCCTTCTCACATATCTTCTTTCATGGTTAAACCATGAGAAATATACATGCTTTAGCATATAGAGCCTTTGGCAGCAATGTCTGTATGACTCAGTTTCTTCATCTGTCTGGTCTTTAGCTCAGTGAAAATATGAAGCAAATCATTCTTCCCTCTCAAAGAAATTTTGTTTCAGAAAAGTGAGGTTAGAGGGTGAATCAGGGGTTGCAGGTTAATTGCCTGGTAGTATTTATGCAGGAAGATAACCCAGAACATGAAGTCTTCTCATCAGAAGTAGGTTTGCCTGATGTTGAGCCAGAGAGAACAAAAATGCCCTTTGATGCAGTGAAATGGTACAAAGTACCTAAAAAAAATTCTCCACCACTTTAAGGTCTGAGTCTTCATACAGCTTCAAGATGAATGGCAGCTCTATAAACAATGCCATATTCCATGTTTATTCATTGCTGCATGTTTCATTGCTGCATGTCACATTTCTGACCTCAGAGAACCACAGAATCATTTTTTATCATTACACGAAGTCTGTGTGTTTCACCTAGCTTAAAACTCAATGACAGCTTTGTTGTCAGAAACAGAATGTTTATAACTGTGTTTTAAATTCTAAGTAGTTTAAGTCTCACAGATTTCAGCAGCAGAATACTTTAGCCCAGCACTATTGTGCATCCTGATCACCAATTTCAGTTTAAAAATAAAGATCAAGGATATATTACCAATGTCGTAATACAATTTTTCAAAACCATGGACAGCTCATAGCTCCAGCAGCAGTGGGGCTTTTCAGTTCTGCAGCGTTACAGGGCCAAATTGCTCATTTCCAGTCTTAGATTGCCTACTAATCCTTATGCTAGCAGATAACACAGAAGGCAACTTGATCCCATTGGGGTAAAGCAAAATAGCCTAATTTCTGACACAATGATAATGCTGCATTTAAATAATTCATTGCGTAATTAAAGGACAAAGTCTGTGATTCCCTGCTAGGCTCAGTGGAGTGTCCGGTTTCATGGCATACATGGCATTGCAGAGCAGCTAATACAGCTATTGCATCAGAATGCTAAATGCCCAGATTTAGTTCTGACTTCCGGTGCTGTCTGTGTGGAGTTTGTATGTTCTCTTTCAGACCATGTGAAATTTCTCTGGGTTCTCTGGTTTCTTCCACATTCTAAAGATATGCATGTTTGTAGGTTAATTGCAAGGTGTTCTTAGTGTGCCAGTGAGTGATATAATCTTGGGGAGCTGATGAGGATGTGGGGTGAATAAATATAATTAGGATAATATAAGATTAGTGTACACTCACAATGCGCTGGAGGAAATCAGCTGGTCAGTCTGCATCAATTGAAAAGATTAGTCGACGTTTTGGGCTGAAACCCTTCGTCAGGACTGAAGGAAGAACTTTGCCCACAGTTCTTCCTTCAGTCCTGACGAAGGGTTTCGGCCCAAAACGTTGACTAATCTTTTCACCTGATGCTGACTGACCTGCTGAGTTCCTCTAGTGCATTGTGAGTGTTCCTTTGACAACAGCATCTGCAGATTATTTTGTGTATAAGATTAGTGTAATTGGCTAGATGATGTCAGCACAGACTCACTGGGCTGAAGGGTCTGTTTACATGTTATACCTCTCTCTGGATATATGATTCTGAGGTGGACAGAAGGTCTCTGTCATCAACAATGGTACTAATAGCAAATTCCACTCAGACGTTCATGTAATTAGTGACAACAGCATCCATTAAAAACAGAAGATTCACATCACTATTTTCAATAGCTCATATGTTGTCGCCTTTGTTTGTCCTCTCTCTTTCAAGTTTCAGGAGTCCTGAATCAATCCTATTTTGAAATATCTTTTAATGATAATATTTTTGGTTTCATACTTACAGTAACTGTTTTTTAGTTCCCTTTTGAATGTTCTCCCCATTACACATACTTTTGAAAATTTTTACTTGAATTAACTCTAGCATTAGTGTTGGTACATATATCTGAAGGCTTCCTGACAATAATTTCATGCCACAAGTACTCTGTAAAACTTTACTAGCTCCTATTTCCACCTAATATGCTGATATAACATTATAACATCCACTGCAGTTGATATAATGAAAAATCCTGTATGGTGAACTGCCAGCATCCAATTTCAACTAAGTGATAAAAATTAAAATCTGTCTCAGTGACTTAAAAATCTATATCTCATTTACAAATATCTACCCTATTAGAGACCTGATAATGGCTAGACTGTCCGTTATCTGCAATAGTTCCTCTGGACTTCTGGAATCTTCCCATCTGCCCTTTCTTTAGCTGATGCCAATGCTTTTAGCTATCATTGACCAGAACTCTAGGTTCTTATTCTTGGACTCTGTTGGCTTCAACATTTATTCTTTTATGTTCAAATTCCTCAGTCATTCCACCCGTTGGATTAGGGAAGGGAATTGTTGTTTTTTCTTGTAGTTTAACTTTCTAATGCTTGCTTGGATTTTTATATAATTACCTATTTACACATAACTATTCAGAAAGTTGCCTCTGTATTTTTCTGGAAACTTCTTAACTTCAGTGCTGGTATCTCATTTCTTGACTCTGGCTATCTTATTGGTAAATTGTGATCAATGGAATTTTTGTAGAATTTTCTGTTATCTGTAGTCTGGTATAAGAAGACTACACTACTTTTTGACTTTCTCTTCCCTTTCTCTGATTTTCCTTCTTTAATCTCTCATCATTCATCTTCCTTTCTATTCTTTACTCTTGTAACACTTAATAAAATGATTGTAAGCACCAAGTTTAATGCCACTTTCTTAATTTCTGAAGAGCCAATGGATTATAAAATCATTAGGATCCAACTCCCTCTGACAAATCATCCCATTTTTAAAAACACTGGGAAGCACTTACATGTGTTGTAGATCCTGAACTCTTTCGCATATTGGCTGGCTGGCAATTCCATGGAGAATTGTCAGTTAGATCCTGCATTAATTTTAGCTTAATAATGCTGTGACAATGCATGGCAGTGTAGAGGAATAGACAATACTGATCAGATGCAGTGCAGATACATCCAAGCTCTTTCTCCACTGCTGGACAGGTCTGGAGACAATTCCTAATCCTGGTAAATTGAAAATGGTAGATGCATTTCATATCTGGCCCCTCAGCCTTATGTCAACCATCGTTGGTGTATCCAGCACAGTCATATTAATGTGAATATAATGAACTACCTGCAAGAAACTGAATATTGTGTTTTTTTTTATATTTTAGATAATCTTAATTCTTTAATGAACTTACATACATAAGTTAAGTTGTAAATGAATTAACTACTTTTATTTTGTTTTAATTGTTGAAAGTGGTTGTTAGTAGCTTAAATTATTTCTGTCAGGGAGATTTACAGATAATGGAAAAGGGCATTTGAGAACATGAGTTGTCAGAAGCCCATTGGAGTGCAGCAGAGGGTCAGTCCTCATTATGTGCTGCTTATGACCCTGTCATTGAGGGCTCAAGGGCAGTGAGGATCACAATGCTGCAAATAGGCAAATTCACTACAGAGAGCTACCAGAGAACAAAGATGAGGGGCAGACAAATGTAGCTCATTTTACAAGTTTAGGTTCGCCTGACATCTTTGAGATTTCATTACGTTTTGTGCTATTTATTTCTTCAATGTGGATTTTCACATTCATTAACACTGTAAAGACACAAAAGACAGCAGATTCTAGAATCTGGAGCAACACACAAAATGCTGGAAGAACTCAATAGGTCAGGCAGCATCTATGGAGGGAAAGGGACAGGCAAAATCTCAGATCCGCAGTCCAGATGAAAGGTCTTGACCCAAAATGTTGACTGTCCATTTCTTTCCATAGGTACTACCTAACCCGATGAGTCCCTATAGCAGCTTGTACATTGCTCATGAACATTGTATTGTGCAGCATGTGCATTATAACCTTTACACGTTTCTAGCACCAATCACTGCCCTTAAGAAACAAATATTTCTGGAAACACAAAGGAAATATTGAGCAAATATCAAGACTCAGTTTCAGTCAATAAATAACAGACCCAAAGGACTTCTTTTTAAAATCTGCTGGTTATCTGCAACTGCAGAAATTGAACAAAATATATTAAACTTTTTTTTGGTGATTTCATCCTTTACTAACTGGAGATAAAGAGAAAAAAGGACAACATAATTATCCAGATGCGAGAGACTGCAGTTGCCAGAAGCTGCAGCAGAAAAACAAAGTGCTGGAGAAACTCATTCATTCAGACGGCATCTACAGAGGGAAAGGAATGGTTGGTGTTTTCAGATTGAGATCCTTCACTAGGGATGGCCATCTCCATCATCATCTTGCCTTGGCTGCAGAATAATTAACGTACATTCTGTGGCCACATTATTAGCTACACCTGTACATATGCTTGTTTATGCAGATATCTAATCAGTCAATCGTGAGGCAGCAAATCAATTCATAAAAGCATGCAGACATGGTCAAGAGGTTCAGCTGTTGTTTAGACTAAATGTCAGAATGGGGAAGAAATATGATTTAAGTGACTTTGACCGTGGTATGATTGTTAGTGCCTAATGGGGTGGTTTTAGTATCTCAGAAACTATAGGCTTTCTGGGATTTTCATTCACAAATATCTTCAGAGTTTACAGGGAATGGTGCAAAAAGCAAAAAAAAAGAAAAAAAATCTGGTGAGTGGCAGTTCTGTGGCAAAAACACTTTGTTAATGAGAGAAGGTCAGAGGATAATGTCCACACTGGTTCAAGCTGACAGGATGGTGACAGTAACTCGAACAGCCACTTATTACAACAGTGGTGTGCAGAAGAGCATTTCTGAATGATGTCAGACCTTGAAGTGGATGGGCTACAGCAGCAGAATACCACAAATATGTACTTAGTGGCCACGTTATTAGGTAAAGGAGATATCTAATAAAGTGGGCACTTTGAGTGTAGATGCCAATTTTCATACTGTATTCTGAATAATTCTTAAAAATCAAACTCTCCCTTCTTGGCTGTGGTTGGACTTTATTCCAATTTTTATTTCTTGACATCTTCATCCTTTTTGCCACTGCCATGCTGTGAGTCAACATTCAACATCCATAGGACTGGGATTAACTCAGGGAGTTGCTGGTTCGACTTGTTCCATCAAAATTCTAATTTACTCTTTGGGTGCCTACCAAGTAATCTGGGATAGATTTACTACCTGGCACTCGCCAACAACTAGGATAATAGTCCTCCCTCTGCTGTCTTATTGTTGGTTGGAATTGGGCTCAGCTGCAGGGAACTGTCAATTATTTGCAGCTTGCAGATTAATTGTCTCCAAATGCAGTGTTTGCTCCTTATGGACACTCAGACATAAAAGCTCAAGATGCCTGTAACCTCCCACTTCTCTATTCAATATTATGCCGAGGTCTTTGACCTGAAACATTAACTCTGTTTCTTTCTCCATCAATGTTGCCTGGCCTGATGAATGTTTCCATCATTTTCTGTTTGTATTTCAGATCTCCAGTATCAGCAACTTTTAAGTGTACAATATTTAAATTTGAAGGTTTAAATGGTTAATGGCAGGATTCTGGGCAGTGTGGAGAAACAAGGGATCTTAGGGTTCAAGTTCATAGGTCGCTCCAAGTTGCCGCGCAGGTGATAGGGCTGATAAGAAGGTGTATCATGTGTTGGCCTTTATTTGATAGGGGTTTGAGTTCAAGACCCACAAGGTAATGTTGCAGCTCTACAAAGCCCTGGTTAAACCACATTTAGAATATTGGGTTTAGTTTTGTCACCTCATCATACGAAGGATGTGGAAGCTTTAGAGAAGGGGTTCCCAGTCTTTTTTATGTCAGGGATCCCTACCATTAACTGAGGGGTCTGTGGAATCCAGATTGAGAACCCCTGCTATAGAGAGAGTGCAGGGCAGGCTTACCAGGATCCTGACTGGACTAGAGGGCATGACTTATGAGGATAGGTTGAGTGAGCTAGGGCTTTTCACTTTGGAGTGAAGGGTGATGAAAGGTAACTTTGTATATTTGTACAAGATAATAAGAGGTATATATCGAGTGGAGAGCCAGAGGCTATCTCCCAGGGAGGATAATACCAGGGGGCATAATTTTAAGGTGATTGGACGAAAGTATAGGGGGGCATGTTAGAGGTAAGTTCTTTACATAAAGAGTGGAGGGTGCTTGGAACACCCTGCCAGGGATGGTGGTAGAGGTAGGTACATTAGGGGCTTTAAAGAAACCCTTAGATAAGCATATGGATGATACAAATGAAGGGCTATGCAGAATGGATGGGTTAGTTTGATATTACAGTAGGTTAAAAGTTCAGCATAAAATTGTAGTCCAAGGGGCTTGTACTGTGTAGCATTGTTTTGTATTCTACGTTTGAATCTTAAGCCAGTGCTTGTACTGAACTGCTGTCCCATTAACTTGAATGGGGGTGGGGGGGGGGGGTCACAGATTCTGTGAATGATAAGTAAAGGCAATTGGTTTATTTATTTGACTGTTGTTAATTATTTATAATCTATGGTTTTTAATTAGATTTAATTTTAAATGTGTTGATTCAGTTTTACTTTGCTTAATTATTTAAATTGATCTGAAGAGTTTTTAAATGTCAGTCAGAGTCATTCAGAACAGTGGCGTGTTCTCAAAGGTCAGTAAAAAAATTCTGGGAATGGACCTTAAGGTTTACTATGAAGCAAACTCCCCCACAGGAGCAAGAGTCACTTGATTGGGTCTCAGTGACTAATACAGGCTGGCGGCAGTAGGCACCGAGGTAGTCTGTTCAGACAGCAGGTGGAGCCAGGACTACCTTTTTATATTACAGGTTTTCCCTGCTACCCAAAGGCAGAGCGTTCCTATGAAACAGTTCGTAAGCCGGAATGTCGTAAAGTGAATAAGCAATCACGATTTATTAATATGGGAAAAAATTTTGAGCGTTCCCAGACCCAAAAAATAACCCACAAAATCATGCCAAATAACACATAAAACCTAAAATAACAGTAACATACAGTAAAAGCAGGAATGATATGATAAATACACAGCCTACATAAAGTAGAAATAGCAGCGCAGCGAAAATCTCACGGAAGCGCTCTCGGCAGAAACTCTCTCTCCAGTAACCTTTAAGCTATGAAGCTGCCAAATCATACCAATAACACATAAAAATACACAGCTTATATAAAGTAGAAATAATGTATGTACAGTGTAGTTTCACTTACCGGAATCGGGAAGACTCCAATAAATTGCAGTTTCGTCACAGTTAAACACTTGCTTATACGAATAACCACCTAACGCAATCGGCAATCACCTCTGATCTGGACTGACGTTACGTGCCAGGTGGCACCTAATTAATTAGCTTGTTTATTTCAGCTTTTTTCTTAAAGATGTGCTGGGTGCGTTCCGATTACCGCTGCACAGCTGCATTCTTCGCGGCAAGAGACCGGTCCGTGGCCCGGAGGCTAGGGACCACTGCTTAAACTATGAAGTTGCCCTCGCCTCAGAAACCGATCAAACCACCCATGACTACCTTTAAATTCCACTTTCGCAATACTTTCATCACCATCGTCCAGTGCTTTCTGTTTCAGCTTATTAAAAAGACTGACTGATTTCTCAAGTATAAGAAAACTTAATGGAACACCATGCTTTGTACACTCGTTAATCCACTCAAGCAATAGACTTTCCATTTTATCCATTACTGGATGCCGACTAAGAGAGACCACTTTGCTACGAGTAGAGCCCAGTAAAATCGGCAGCTTTCAAAATGCTTTCTCTCTGCATATAAATAGTGTGAATGGTGGACACAGGCAAGTTCAATGCATGGACAATGTCCTTACTTTGTTCGCCACGATCAAATCGCTTAATTATGAGTCGTTTTACGCTAAGTGTAACACCCTTACGAGCTCTTTTAGGCTTTTCCAGTACCTTAGAACTCATCTTGCTAACAGATACACAAAATAAATCGAGATAAATCACGTGTTTAAGCAATGCCGGCTAGGATGCAGTTCCGGCAGGGGAGCTTGGCTGTTCGGGCGTGCACTGCCTTTTTTTGTAACAGTGAAAACACCTTCCATTAGCGAAAACAGGTAACTAATGTAGGTCTTTCGTAACAGCGAGATGTCGTAAGGCAAACGTTCAGAAAACGGGGGCCACCTGTATTTAGAGACACAGCATGGTAACAAGCCCTTCTGGCCTAAAGGCCAATTTATACTTGTGCATCAAATCGACGCCATAGGTACGGCGTAGCCACGTACCCTACACCATACCCTACGCCGTACCCTATGCCATAGCCTGATGCGTACCTCCCCAAAAATGTAACTATGCATCGCGACGACGCAAACCGCAACAACTGTGATTGGTCGGCTTGGTAGCATCGTATTTCCTCCTACGCTGCAATAGCTTCCCATTGGGCGACTGAAGGGCAGGGAAGGAACTCTGGCTGCAATGCTTTCCATAAAGCTTTACAGACCTCCGAAATTATGGAGGACCCTGTGCTTGACGCCAGTTTGTAGCTAGCTGCTGCAGCCTGTTGACTCCCACCTGAAGCTAAAACTCGAATGGTGATTGCCAGTCTCTGAGTATACTGTGCGTACACTGATGCGAAATAAATGGTTGGAAACGATGAACCAAATCATCAAATCTACCTGCCGACATCCGAAAATATTTGAAATGCAATTCCTCGTCCATGTCTCTCAGTGGCCGGACAAGCACAGAAAATTCACCCTCCTTCAGTTTCAGTCACCATTGTTTGAAGTTTGAGTTTCTTCGTGTTGAGTTTCAACACGGAGAAACTCAACATGGTGGCATAGAAACTCCACCGCCAACTAGTGTTTTGGCGGTGAATTGCACAGCAACGCAGACACACCAACGCACAAGTATAAATTCTCACAACGGCGTAGCCCACTTGCGTAGGCTGCGGCATAAGCTAGTACACACAAGTATAAGTCAGCCTTAAAGAGTCTGCACTGCCCAATTATACCCATGAGGTCAATTAACCTATTAACACATACAGTATGTTGTCGGAATGTTGAAGTAAACTGGAGCACCTGGAGGAAACCCACACAGTCACAGGGAGAAGGTACAAACTCCTTACAGACAGTGGCAGAATTAAACTGGGCTGCTCGAGCTGTAATGGCATTAACTAGCCACTATGCTACTGTGCTGTAACGGCTACACAACTGAGCCACAGGTATCACAGATTTATGTGGCAGTATGTGAAAATTAACTCCAGTCTTTCTGTCTGGAAACAATAGTACACAGAAGAGTGAAGCAGCTTACAGTGCACAGTACTAGTGATGGAGTTTTGACCTTGACCTTGGATCCTGTCACTGTGATGTTGAATATTCTCTCTCTGACTGTGTGAGTTTCTTCCCACATTCCTATTCAGCTACTGTAATTAGCCAAAAACGTTTGTGTGTGTGTGTTGGTTGGGGGTTGGGGCAGAGGCTTCAGAGGTTTCAAGCAAGTTTATGGGCATTTGAGAGAGACTAATGAGTTATTAAATTAAATTGGTTCATAAATTAAATGAGTAGAGAAATGAGAATGTTCGGAATCTTCTGAAAACAAGCACATAATCAATGGGCCAAATGTTCTCTTATTTTATCAGAAAATTGAGAAGAGAAATTACTAATCTTCAACCTCATTTTAAAACAATATGATTCACTAGTTTTATAACATGGCCAGGCTGTGGTGTTGGTGTGACTGATTGCTCTGAATTAGAAAGTTCTGATTTCTATTCTATTGCCAGGGTTTAAACAATTACTTATGGTCAATATTTCCACAACTGCTCACATGAAGTCGTTCTTGTCCTCTAAGACATTGATTTGCGATCTTCTGTCTCTTTAGGTGAGCATGAAAAGAAAGTAGGCAATATATTTAAAGAGCAGCAAAGTGCCCCTGTTGCCCTGACAAATATTAATCTCATATTAAAAAAATAAACAACATCATGTTTGTGGACAACGTTATCTCACTACAGAGTTTGTGCTTTCGGACAGAATTTGGTGGTCAGCGTAGACTTGGAGGACCAAAGTTATTCACATGATGTGGTACTCACTGAATACAACCATATAATTTACTGCTTCTGGGACTTTAATCAGCACAGTCCTCGTTGCAGGAAAGCAACCTCTCCCTCCCTTAATGGAGAGAGAGAGAACCTGTGTAAAATACTGAAGTTCTAGGTTATGGACTGCAGTTTTTGATGGACACTAATCAAGGTCTCTTTGGGAGCTTTTGCTATTGCTTGCATGGTTGGGTGGGGGGTGGGGGTTTGGTGTTTCTGCTGGCGCAAGTTGGGAGAGGGAGGAGGAAGATCAAAGTTCTGCTGTTGTTTGTGTGATAGGAGGGGGAGGGGGATGCTTCAGGATTCCAATGTTTCTGTCATTCGTTCTGTGAGGTTTCTTGTTTTGTGAATGTCTACAAAGCAAGTGGTCCTGCTGGAACTTACTGTCCCCTGGGAAGACCGGATTGAAGAGGACAACGAGCGCAGGAGGAATAGATACACAGATCTTGTTGCAGAATGCTGGAGCAAAGCCTGGAGAGCTCGCTGTGAGCCAGTCGAAGTTGGGTACCGGGGTTTTGCTGGCTACTCATTACAGTGGAGTCTAAAACTCCTTGGAGTTAAAGGACTGCTGTGCAGAAAAGCCACCAAGAACATTCTGGAGGCTGCTGAAAAGGCCTCGCGGTGGCTGTGGATCCGGAGGGGGGATCCGTGGATTAGTGCGCCACTTGGACACAAGTCGGGGGCTGATCACCCCCGGCTGGGTCGCCTGGTCGAGGTTGTCTGGTGATTAAAGACCCAAAACACCCTATGACCCCAGGTTCATCACTGAAGACGTGTCCAAGTAACACCAGAAGGTGTATTCCACAACTGTACTACAAAGAGTAAAAATTTCAGGTTTTATACTGTATACACTCACTGATATTAAACTGAACGACTTGAAACATTTGAACAGTTGGCCAATTATGTAGTATTTGTCTATATAATAACAGTCCCACATATGTGCAGTAATCCTCATTGTGAAATATCTTTAAATAGCATAAATCAAATAATAATATTTAAATTCTTTAATTCTGAGCATGATTGTGTCTGGCATTAATCAAGACCCACTTTAGGAGCATCCAGATGTACATGATAAAAGCTAATCTTGATTTTGATCTGTTGTTTATCGAGGTCTCCTGCTCAGTGACATGCTATTCTGCGCAAGCAGTAGGAAGTGAGTCTCTAACTAGTTGTTGAAAATGGAAGGAAACTGAAAAAACACAGGATAGAATCCTTCACACGAAAAAAAACAGATGAGATTTATTTTTAAACCAGGATATGGCAGTGACACCGTCTGTGATAATTAGCCATTGTGGCTTTTTAAATGCTCAAACATTTTAACCTTGACTTCCTAGCTTCCTCTCCATGATGAACTATCCCACAACATTGTACAATTTCTGTGTTTTCAGAGTGAAATCCTTGCAGTATTTAGTATGTGATTTAGTATGGGTAGTGAAACTTCTTCAACTCTCATTTGATATTGTGATTCAGATCAGCTTTCGAAATTCAGCCTGTGCTTAAACATTGTGGATATGTCCACTTCCAAAGTCAATCTTTATTTTTGTCTCTCAGTAAGAGTACCCATAATGTCAGATGAAGGGATTTTTAAGCGGGGGGCTCAGATGTAATCACCCAAAACCTGTGACTTCCAAGTATGTTTCACACATAATACTGACAAATGGTTTTCATTGTAACCTTCAGAGATCAATTCAAAACTGCCCTTGCCATAATGAGATATTTTTTTTCAAATGAACTCTCTCTTCTCTCTTGCATAGATTATATGTAAGAAAACCATAAAACATAGGAGCAGAATTAGGCCATTTGGTCCATCAAGTCTACTCCACCATTCCATTATGGCTGATTTATTTTCCCTCTCCACCGCATTCTCCTGCTTTCTCCCCGTAACTTTGATGCCCTGACTAGTCAAGAACCTATCAACCTCCACCTTAAATTCACCCAATGACTTGGCCTCTGTAGCCATCTGCAGAAATGAATTCCATAGATTCTGGCGAAAGAAATTACTGCTCATCTCTGTTCTAAAGAAACATCCCTTTATTCTGAGGCTGTGACCTCTGGTCTTAGACTTGCCCATTGCAAGAAAAGCTCAATAAAAGAACTTGTGATTCAAGAGGATTTCTACCATCTTTTGTTTCTGCATTGTTTTCCTTTGTGGACCAGAGAACAAAGCAGAAAGAAAATGCAGAATTTCAAACTCAGGACTTACACTGGAGGCCTGACAGTAGCAGAAACAGATGGACCCTTGTTTTAAATTAGTAAACATTTCATCACATTATTTGAAAAAATATAGTCCTTTTTCAGGATCTGCTAGACCAGTATTGATTGCCCATCCGAAGTTGCCTTTGAGGTGGTGAGAGTAAACCAATTTTTGAACCATCACAGTCCTCCCAATGAAGGCACTCCCACAGTGCTGGTGAGTATAACATTCCCGAATATGGACCCAGTGATGGTGGAGGACTGTGTGACTCAGAAGGGAACCTGCAGGGATGTTTCCTTTATCTGTTGCCTTTGTCCTTCTCAGCAGCAGAGGATATGGGTTTGAAAGGTGCTGTTGGAGTAGTCCAGGCAAATACCAATGGTGCTTGATGTTACGAACATACAGAGGAAAACCATTACTTGTTTCAATAAGAAGGAATGAGAGTAATTATGAATAAAAACGACAGCTATGTATCCTTTTAATACAGAGTTAGAGGGAAATTTTGTGTGACTCAAGGAAGCCATACTTGCACTTCCACAGTACCTTTTTTAAGTCTTCATGATATTTCCAATGAAGATATTCTGTATTATTGATGAGAAAGAATATAATGATATAAGCAGGCAATGGAAATTTGATCTGTATTATGAAGAATCAGCAAGGGATTTAAGATTGCATTCAGAACTCTGCAGTGGCCTTTTTTGTAGCTGCTGAAAGTGGCAGAATGCTTCAGTGCAGAAATTAACCAAGGAAGTAATAAAGTAAATGTAGTTTTGAAAAGGGAACTGTGACCTTCTTTAACATGAATAATAAGAAGCAAAATCAAAATCAGGTTTATTACCACTGACATATGTTGTGAAATGTGGTGTTTTTTGGCAACAGTGCACTGCAAGACATAAAATTACTGTAAGTTACAAAAATAAATAGTGCGAGAGAAATATTAATTTCATGGGTTCATGGACCATTCAGAAATCTGGGAAGAGGCTGTTCCTAAAGCACTGAGTGTGGGTCTTTAGGCTCCTACCCTTCCTTCGTGTTGGGAGTAACAAGAGGAGGGTATGTTCTGGAAATTGGTAGTCCCTAATGATGAATGTCACCTTCTTGGAGGACTGTCTCTTGTAGATGTCCTCGATGGAGAGGTGAGTTGTGCCTGTGAAGAAGCTGGCTGAGGCTACAGCCCTCTGTAGCCTCGTTCAGTCCTGTACATTGGGGCCTCCATTCTTGGTGGTGATGCAATCAGTCAGAATACTCTTCACCTTACACCTTAGAAATTTGCAAGAGTCTTTGGTGACATACTGGAAACTCCTACTGAAGTAGACCTAATGCCTTGCCTTATTTGTGTTCGTTTCAATGTGTTGGCTGAAGGTGGATCCTTCGAAATGATGACACCCTGATATCTGACCTCCACTGTCCTCTTAATGAGGACGTGTATGTGTTCTCTCAATTTCCCCTTCCTGAATTCCTTATAAGCATGAGCTTGGAAAAGCAGCCAAGCTCATGCCAGTGATGTAATGAATTTCTGAAGCTTAGGATAGTTGCTAGTTGTCTGAAATAATATGCACTGGAACCTGTAAGGGTTCTGATCATATCTGAGATATTAATGGGCAGTGAACCAAACTTAGGTAAAGTCCTAAAGATCATTTACCTAGTAGTAGTAATTGTACAATACGATGAAGTTTTATTCAATATAAAATGCTACTAAGGTTCCTGATTTGAGTTAGGCCAACCTACATGTGATGAGACAGAGATTATCCAGGGTGAACAACAATTCTGGTAAGGAGGTAAAACAACAGATTAACAGTGCAAGGTGTACAAAAGAAGGATTTATGATGTAGCAGAACTGTTCACATCCCTGAGGGAACATAAACATAATTCAAGAAAAAAGGAGTCACAAATTACAGCAAAATAATAGTAAACAACATTAAATGCAAAAATTTCTAGTGTCAGAATGTGATTGAAAAAAGGACAAATGACAAAGTATATTGAGTATAAAAGCAAACACAATGGATTTCAAAATTAACAAGGAAGGAATTTGCTTTTTTGTGACACAGGCAACAAAAATAGCATAGGTGAATACCTTTTCAGTCTTTTTAAAAATAGTCTGCCTTCCTATTTTTTCTACCAACGTATAAAAACATTTCCACATTATCTTCAGTCGATTCTGCCTTATTCAGTTATAAGTTTATACCCACCTGAAGCCTTTAAGAGATTCATTGTGCTACCTGGACAAATTACCACTTGGTTCTCTCATCCAAATCGTTGTTATAGATTGTGAACAGCTGGATTGCAAGTATTGATCCTTGTGAAATCTGATCAGTTACAGACTTTCATCTGAAAATGGCCTAAAATGCCTGATCTCTACCATTTGCCCATTAACAAATCCTCAGTCCATGCCAAAGCATTGCCCACAATCCAATGTGCTCTAATTTTGTTAAATAACTGTTTGTATTATATCATATTAAAAGGTTTTCTGTAAGTTTAAATGCAACAAATCCATTGCTTGCTCTTGACTCGTTCTCAGATAGCAGCTCAGAAAGTCCAGCAGATTTGTCAAACATGAATTTCCTGTCATGGCTCTATGTTGACTCTATCTTTACCTTTTAATATTTTCTGCATCAGAGGCAGCTTCATACAAAGTGTGCTGTGCATTTGGAATGAGCTGACAGAAATAGTGAGCATATTATCAACATTTAAAAGCCATCTAGATTTGCACATGGAGGACTATGAGCCAAATACAGGTAGATAGGATGAGCTCACAGGACAATACAGTCAGCATGGATGAGTTTGGCTAAAAGAGCCTGTTTGCATGCTATATAATTTTATGACTCCTGTAAATGCCCTGAAAGCATTTCCTTAATATTAGATTCTGGCATTTTTCTATTTTGGTGTTAAACCATTTGACCTATAGTTCCTATGACCTAGCTAATCTGCTTATTTTTTGAACTCCTCTTACGAATGAAAATGCAGTATGTCATTCTACTGCTTTAAATAGGTGAAACCAGGGAATAATAGAAGAGTCAACCCAATGTCTGTCATAGACAAATTATGAAAAGTTATAATTAATGAAAGTGTGATTGAATCCCTTAAGATTAACAGAGAGAAATGGCATAGTTCTGTAGAGAAGCGTACAAGTCTGAACAATACAATGGGACTTTTCAAAGAAGTGTCTAAAATGGTGGACATGGAAGAACATGTGTATTAATTCTTCAAAGCTGAAGCTATTATATTTTATATATTATGACAAAAGAAAGTTGTTCCTTCCTTAGTCTACTTATACATTTAAATACAATAGATTCCAGTTAATTGGTCCATCGGTTAATTGGGGTAGATGCTTATTTGGAACAACTCTTAAAGAAGTATAATTAATTGAGAAAATAGCTGGGATTCCCTTCATTTATTTGGGACACTATGCTACTGAATGAGGACAAAAGACTTTTGCAGAACAGTTTTTAACTAGAGTCAGTCTCGTGAACTTGTGAGGCCATTAGACACTACACCGTGCTTAGAGCAAGCAGTGTCAGTTGCATGTATTTGTGTTCAAAAATCAGTTCATTTTGTCCTTGATAGTTGGTGTGTAAAAAGCAGTAAGACAATTTATAATTGTTTTGTTCACTGCGGTTTCAAGCAGTAACACTTGGAGATACCAGAAACGGCCAGGAGTGAAAATGAAATAATTTTGCTATTTGAACAAGTTAAGAACTATGAAGGATTTAAAGGTATTGGCAATCATATTGAATATTACAGTGAAACTGAAGCTTTGGAGAATACAATTGTTGCAAGCATTGAATGAAGGCAGTCCATTATCTGTGCTAATTTTGTCCATTTACAGTCAATCAAAAGAACACAGCAGCTCATTTATTGTCCATTGTATCTGAAGATGACAATGGGGGAGAAAGGATCTAGCAAGGGAGAGTATTTAAAGTGCAACAGCTGTTGGACTGGGACAGTTGCACTCTCTCAACCTCAGAATTCCAGGTCAAGTGGTACATGTAGTCATTGCTAATTGGGGCTTTTCTTGGTTGCAGATGGTAACCATGACATTTTCCTCAACAGCTATTTCCTCAACAGTTGATCATGAGTATAAGAAATAAGGTGGATGATCTTGTTGCACTTATACAGATTGTCGGGTATGATGTTGTGGCCATCACTGAATCATGGCTGAAGGATGGTTGTAATTGGGAGCTGAATGTCCAAGCTTACATATTGTATCAGAGGAATAGGAAGATAGGCAGAGGGAGTGGAATGGGTCTGCTTGTAAAGAATGGCATCAAACCATTAGAAAGATGAGAGACAGGATCAGAAGATGTTGAATCCTTGTGGGTTGAGTTAAGAAACCTCAAGAGTAAAAGGACCCTGATGGCTTTATATACAGGCCTCCAAACGATAACTGGGATGTAGACTACAGATTACAATGGGAAACAGAAAAGATGTGTCTAAGTGCAATGTTACAATAGTTTTTAGATTATAACATGGAGGTAAATTGGAAAAATCAGTTTGGTAATGGGTCTCAAGAGAGTGAATTTGTTGAATACCTATGAGATGTCTTTTTAGAGCAGTTTGTCATTGAGCCTACTAGGAGATCATGTATACAGGATTGGGTGCTATGCAATAAACTGGAGGCAATTAAGGAGCTTAAGGTAAAGGAACCCTTCAGAGGCAGTGATAACAATATGAATGATATCAGCTTGAAATTTGATATGGAGAAAGTAAAGTAAAGACTGATTTTCAGTGGAGTAAAGGAAATTATAGTGGTATTAGTGGAGATGGCTAAAGTAAATTAGACGAAGATACTGGTAGAGATGATAGCAGAGCATCAATGGCTTGAGTTTCTTGGAAAAATGAGGAAGGTGCAAGACAAATGTATTCCAAAAACAAAGAAATACCCAAATGGCAAAATAGTACAACTGTGCCTGACAAGGATAGTCAAGGCTAATGTAAAAGCAAAAGAGAGGGCATACAACAAAGCAAAAATTAGCAGGAAGATAGAGAATTGGGAATCCTTTAAAATTCTACAGAAAGCTATTGAAATAATTATTAGGAGAGAAAAGCTGAAATATGAAAGCAAGATAGCAAACAATATCAAGATGGATAGAAAAAGCTTTTTTAAGTTTATAAAAAATAAAAGAGAAGTGAGAGTGGATATAGGACCACTAGAAAATAAGGCTGGAGAAATAATAACAGGGGCCAAGGAGATGGCAGATGAACTAAATGAATATTTTGCATCAGTCTTCACTGTGGAAGATACTAACAGTGTTCCAGGTGTTGAAGGGTGTGAGGGAAGAGAAGTGAGTGCTGTTAATATTACAAAGGAGAAGGTGCTCAAAAAGCTGCAAGATCTAAAGTTGCATAAGTCACCTGGACCAGGTGAGATGCACCCTAGGGTTCTGAAAGAGGTAGCAGTGGAGATTGTGGAGGCATTAATAATGATCTTTCAAGAATCATTGGACTCTGGCATTGTTCTGGAGAACTGAAAAACTACAAATGTCACTCCACACTTTGACAAGATGCCACACATGAGGCTGCTTACCAAGTTAAGAGCCCATGGTATTACAGGTAAGTTACAAGCATGATTGGAACATTAGCTAATTGGTAGGAGACAGTGAATGGGAATAAAAGGATCCTTTTCTGGTTGGCTGCCAGTGACTAATGGTGTTCCGCAGGGGTTGTTGTTGGGACCACTTCTTTTTATGCTGTATATCAATTATTTAGATGATGGAATAAGTGGCTTTGTTGCCAAGTTTGCGGATAATACAAAGATTGGTGGAGCGGCAGGTAATGTTGAGGAAATAGGAAGGCTGCAGAAGGACTTAGAAAGATTTAGAATGGGCAAGAAAGTGGCAAATGAAATACAATGTTGGAAAATGCATGATCATGCACTTTGGTAGAAGAAATTAATGTGCAGACTATTTTCTAAATGGGGAAAAATCCAAAAATCTAAGGTGCATAGGCACTTGGGAGTCCTCGTGCAGAACACCCTACAGGTTAACTTAGGTTGAGTTGGTGGTGAGGAAGGAAAATGCACAGTTTGCACTCATTTCAAGAGGTCTAGAATACAAGAGCAGGGATGTGATGCTGAGACTTTATAATGCACTGGTGGGATGCACAAGAAACAGAGAGAGAAAGTGTAAGAGAGAATTAGGGAAAGAAATGAGAGAGAAGGATAAGGAACTTAGAAAGATTGAGAAGGAATTGGAGAAAGATTGAGAGAGTAGGGGAAGGAGAAAAAGAAGGGAGGAATGAAGGAGAAGGAGAGCAAGAGGAAGAATGAAAGAGGTCTTGCAAGTCTGTGCAAATTACTAAGTAACTAGACCTTATTCATTTTGTGTAACCTAATAAATTTCATATTTGATGGTGCAGCAAAATTGGATCACTTAGCTTCAGCAATAAAATTATTAGCATATTAGAATTCAGTTTAATATATTTTTATAAACAGCCCATGGCCAGTACAACTCCTGGTATACTCCAGTATAGTGTATAACTGGATATTTTATTGCAGTTCATAGAGGTTGCTGTCTGAAATATGGGAAAAGCTTAATGTTTATAAGCACTTTTCACTGGTCATAATGTATGCCTTCTGAGTATAAATAATTTACAGCACTATGTCATTGATAATGTAGTGATATCACCACTTCACCACTCATGATATTGTGCACTTGTCTATTCATTAAGGAGGCAAGTTGCACTACCTTTTCTAGGAGACAATAATATTTAAAATGGAAATGCATTGCAGCGTTCCCTTCAGTCTGATGTTAAATCACTTCACAGAGAAAATTGATTGCTTTCTTTTGAAATACTCTTCAGGCAGACTTTCAAACAAGGAGATGGAAATCTAACAAGGGGATCCGAGCTGATAGATCCAAGGCAGAGCGAGGAATAAGATACATACAGAGGAATGGAGAGATCCATTATTCTCTGAATTGCCAAAAGAGGGAAAGTATAATGGAATGTAAAGAACTCATCACCAAAGCTGGTTGTTTTCAATGCATCATAACCACCATTGTCCGAAAGAGTGATACCTGGCAGCTTGTGGTGTTACTTTGAAGCAGTTTCTTAAGGAAATAACAACTATTCATAACTTGATCATCAATATTAATAACAAAAACACAAAGAGGGCACCAAATATTTAAGTCAAGCGATAATCTACAATTATTTATTGAGAACATTGTATTTATTTATATCGCATCTGTCACAACCACGGATTCGGCAGTGCAGTTGATACGGCATTTGTGCTTGTGAATATGCATGTGTCAGCTATTTATTATTTAATTGTGATAGTACTTAACTCCATACTTGTTGTCGTAGTGCTTGTCGAGACTTGGTCAGAGCATGGCAACGCCTCGCTGCCTGTTTGCATCGGCCTTGTCTGAGAAATTGGACTGTCAAGTCAACTGACTCTGAAGACCAGCAGTATTCGTTTAATATTTAGATGTTCTTTTCGGCTGCAGTGTAGGCTTCATTTCCCATTTGAGAGTTTTAGTTAACGGCTCCATTTCCCATTTGAGAGTTTTAGTTAACGGCTCCATTTCCCATTTGAGAGTTTTAGTTAACAGCCCTGTTTGGCCTAGTCTTTATTGTTTTATTTTCCCTTTAACACTGTTCGCATTAAGGTTTTGTGAACTATCGACCTGCTTCAGTGTCTCTCCCTCTGCACTTGGGCCATATCTGAACCCGGTGACAGCATCAAGCACAATGATTAATTTTAAATTTGTAAGTTAAGCCTAGGAGATAAGTGGCTTGAATATATCTGGGAGCTACTAGGAGAAGGTAGAAGATGAAACAAAGTTTGCAGCTCCTGTTTGGGACAAAATTAGAATTTATCGAGGAGTTCATACACAGCACCCTGAGGGCATCTGATATTGGAGTTGTGCTAGATCACCAACATTCCTTGGTTTTGTGAACTTCTATTGGATTAGCATGGACAGGCATCTGTTTATTCAATCTCTGTGTACTGGGATAAGTTCTGAGGAAATTTTGGGTGCCTTATCCATATTCCATCTAAGTAGCCTCCAACCTAACGGCAGAAACATTGATTTCTCTAACGTCTTGTAACTTGTCCCCCTTCCCCCTTCTTTTTTCCATTCCCCATTCTGGCTCTCCTTTTCCCCTTCTCTTCTCCACACCTGCCTATCACCTCCCTATAGTGCCCCTCCTCCTCACCTTTTTCCCATGATCTACTTTCTTCTCCTATCAGATTCTTCCTGCTTTAGCCCTTTATCTCTTTCACCTATCACCTTCCAGCTTCTCACTTCACCCCCTTCCCCCCACTCATCTTCCCCCCTCATGTGGTTTCATCTACCACATGCCAGCTTATAGCTCTTCTTCTCCTACCACCGCCTTATTCTGTTTTCTCCCCCCTACCTTTCCAGTCCTGATGAAGGGTCTCAGCCTGAAACCTCTCCATACATACTGCCAGACCTACTGAGTTCCGCCAGCGTTTTGTGTGTGTTGCTTTGGATTTCCAGCATCTACAGAATCCCTTGTTTTTTATCTATATTATGTTTGTTCCAATGTGCACATAAAGGTTCAATAGATGCTGTCATAGAGTAATAACTGAGCAGTTGACTGATTCATCATTGAATATCTCCAGGATATTATTAGTCCAGTTTTTAACTAAATCCCAGAGTGAAGGATAAAGCCAACAACAGCATAAAAAATCTACTCCTATTAACTTGAGTTAATGAGGGTCTACTCCCCTTACAAACGTTTATCCTGCACATCCTAGGTTTCTTTTCATGCTATTACACCCATGCGGTGTATCAGTAAGAGCCTTGAATGTGTAATTTGTTGTTCCTTTTAATGCTGTGTGGCAGTCTTCTTATAACTAGTGAAGCATGAATTCCTAATGCACTGTTCCGCATTACAGGCCCATACACCCAGTAATGGGGAAATGCAACATAGATCAGGGCTCTTTGGCCAACCACATCTACGTTAGCCATCAAGACACTTATGCTAATTATATATTAACCCTTTTTTAAAATTATCCCACATTCTTTTTTTTTATAATTTTTTTATTCAATTTTCAAATTTGATTACATAGAACAATATCTACTCTCCCCCAATTACTTATAATTTAAGGAATAAATATGATACATTTTTGAGTATTTGGCACCCTTATTTACAAAAGATAGGATTGTATATATAGGTGCTCCGATGATAAAGATGTTGGCCCTTTGGGGAAAGAAACAAATACATATATTAAATTTATTTCGAATCCTGTGGAGCATGTGGAGACCTTCTATTTATCCCACATTCTCATCAACTCCTCACCCTCCTTTCTGACTCTAAAGCTGTTCTCCATTTATGGGAAATTTACACTGGCCTACTGACGTACCAAACCGCTTGTCCGTGCAATGTGAGAGAGAGAGGAGACTGGAGTACTTGGAGAAACTCACACAGTCACCGGGAGAATATGCAAACTCCACACGGAGAGCACCAAGAGTCCTTGGTGTTGAGGTTATATAGGTCACATCTCCCTTTAAAATCTCCCTCTGTCTTGTTCTACCCAGATATTTCCCCACTCGTGTAGTAATAAATAAGGATTGATCTGATGTTAATGTTAATCTACTCAAGCAAAGTCCCCAGCGTGGGCAAGCAAGATGTCAAGTTTCCCATCGGCTCCCATTGCCACAGGCACTTGTGAACAACCCTCGAGGTGAAGAGCTCAAGTCAAGTCCTGTTTACTGTCATTTGCACAAATACACGTATACACAGGAATAATGATAAACTTACCTGCAGCAACATTACAAAAAATAGCACTGGAGGCACAACATTTTTTTTAAAAAAGCCTAAATTACACATAAGGAGCTGGTTAAGGACTACAAGAGGAACGGAGACAGTTTCGTCCCTACTGACATCAATGGATCTGCGACTGAGAAGGTGAACAGCTTTAAGTTCCTCGGTATACACGTCACTGAGGACCTCACTTGGTCTTTACGTACTGGCAGTGCGGTGAGAAAAGCACAGCAGTGCCTCTTTCACCCCAGCCGGTTGAAGAAGTTTGGTATGGGTCCCCAGATCCTAAGAACTTTCTACAGGGGCACAACTGAGAGCATCCTGACTGGCTGCATCACTGCCTGGTATGGGAACTGTACGCCCCTCAATCACAGGACTCTGCAGAGAATGGTGTGAACAGCCCAGCGCATCTGTGGATGTGAACTTCCTACTATTCAAGACAATTACAGCAACATGTGTATAAAAAGGGCCCGAAGGATCATTGGGGACCTGAGTCACCCCAACCTCAAACTGTTCCAGCTGCTACCATCGGGCAAACAGTACCGCAGCATTAAAGCCAGGACCAACAGGCTCCGGAACAGCTTCTTCCAATAGGCATTCAGACTGATTAATTCACGCTGAAACAATTCTATTTCTAGGCTATATTGGCTGTTCTGATGTATATCTTATTGTACATACTACTTATTATTAATTACAATAATTTGCACATTGCTCGTTCGGACGGAAATGTAACATAAAGATTTTTACTCCTCATATATGTGAAGGATAAGAGAAATAAAGTCAATGCAAATTCAAACTTATACATAAGTTGCAGTAGCATTGATGGCTAGCATGACACTATTACAGCTGAGGGCATTCCAGAGTTTGGTGTTCAATTTTGGAGCCATCTGTAAGGAGTTTGTGTATTCTCCCTGTGAACCATGTGAGATTCCTCCAGGCGCCTCTGGTTTCCTCTCTCATTCCAAGGACGGACCAGTTAGTAGGTTAACCGGTCATTGTAAATTGCCCCATGATTAGGCTGGTGTTATATAGGTGGGTTTCAGGACAGTGCAGCCTATTGGGCCAGAATGGCCTGTTCTGTGCTGTATCTCCATATAAGATATAAATTTCAAAAATCATACAAGAATTGTATAAGAAATAATATAATGACTAAATAAAAAAGGGAAGTTCATTATAGGTCAAAGTGATCGTAGTATTGCTATACTGAGGTCATGATAAGGGTGATGCAGGTTGTTCCAAAATCCCAATGGTTGAAAGAGAGTCACTGTCCTTGAACCTGGTGGTGTGGGATTTCAAGCTTCTGTATCTCCTGATGATAGCCAGAAGGCCACATGGTTAAAGCAAAGTTCATATCATTCAATAAAGTGATTGTTTGTCTAGTAGTCAAAGGTCAAAGTAAAAGCAATCTTCAACTCTTGCCACTCATTATTTCTGCTGCTCTGCTTTCACTCTGGCAGAATCTGTGGTTATAGTTTTGGTTCTAATTTACCCCGGGTGTGTTGCAAATGTAGAACAAGGAAACAGTTGTCCAATACCACTGGCTTGCCTTCACATGCATTACCATTAAGTGGCCAGGGACATGTGGGCAGATGGTAAGGACGAGGAAATTTATTGAGAAACTTGCTTAGGCTGGAAAATATCAAGAATGGCTTTTGCCCCAGGCTTTTCAACACATGGAAAATATTTGACCACTAAGAGATATATTAAATGCAGTGTGAAGTTTACAATCCATACCCTAAAATGGACCTTCTGTGAATTTTCAGTATTTTTCAGTTTTTTTTATTATTCCTTCTTTTTAATCTGAAAATCCATGAGCAGATTTTAAGTCACTAGTTATTACATATGGGAAACCACTGGATCCATTCCATTTAATCTCCCTGGCAAATATTTGGGAACTACAGCTGTCATATTAAACAGTGTTAACACCCAGTAAAACTGAATGACTACTATGAATAATGAAGGAAATTTCATTATGTGACCGCAGGAGAAGACTTCTTGCCTAACTGTGACCACTTACCATATGTGCATTTTTGTGACACTACTTTAAACAGTTTTGAAGGGGGTAATTAATAAATTAAAATAAATAGTTTAAAACAATTAAACGTCCCAATCAGATACTTTAACATTAATTAAAAACAATTATTTATTTTTAGCAGATATTTGGGGACTACAGAAATTATTGGACTGAAATTGTCTCAGGCATTATTCGGGTCCAGAGTGGATTACATTATGATAATCTAGAGGTTATACTTCTGAAGTAATAACCTAGAAGCAGAGGTAAATGATTCAGAGAAATTAATTCAGATCCCACTATTTCATCCAAGGAATGTAAATCCAATTAATAAAATATTCTAGAATAAACACTAAATAAAATAAATGGTAACCATGAAACTAACCAGGGTGTTGCCATAATTATTTAGTTCAATTATTCTCTTAAGGGATGAAATTCTGAAATCTCCATCCTGCCCAGAGCAGAGCAGAGAATTGACACATACTCAATCCACGTTGTGTGCAGAGAGCTGGGCAAGCTGACCCACTTCACTCGACTCCAAGCCGGCAACAAGAGGTGAGAAACCTTTAGGATTCATATGCTAAGCTCCTTCTCCAACACCCTAATTGCTCTGGCCAACTTTCCATTTGTTAAAGAATTTAAACAATTTACACACGTCCCTAGACGAAATGTGGGGAAGGAATAAGGATCGATAAAGGCACTGAGAAGGTGAAGATGAGGAATCACAGCGAGAGTGTGAGGATCAGGAGTGAGAGTGAGAAGGTGAGGATCAGGAGTGACAGGTGAAGGTGAGGATCAGGATTCACAGGAGAAGGTGAGGATCAGGAGTGACAGGAGAAGGTGAGGATCCGGAGTGACAAAGAGAAGGTGAGGAACAGGAGTGACAGAGAGAAGGTGAGTATCAGGAGTGACAAAAGAAGGTGAGGATCAGGAGTGACAGGAGAAGGTGAGGATCAGGATTCACAGGAGAAGGTGAGGATCAGGAGTGACAGGAGAAGGTGAGGATCCGGAGTGACAAAGAGAAGGTGAGGATCAGGAGTGACAGAAGAAGGTGAGGATCAGGAGTGACAGGAGAAGGTGAGGATAAGGAGTGATTGGGTTGAAGTGAGCAACAGGAGTGACAGGAGAAGGTGAGGATCAGGAGTGGCACGAGAAGGTGAGGATCAGGAGTGACAGAGAGAAGGTGAGGATCAGGAGTGACAGGAGAAGGTGAGGATCAGGAGTGACAGAAGAAAGTGAGGATCAGGAGTGACAGAGAGAAGGTGACGATCAGGAGTGACAGGAGAAGGTGAGGGTCAGGTATGACAGGAGAAGGTGAGGATCAGGAGTGAGAGAGAAGGTGAGGATCAGGAGTGACAAAGATAAGGTGAGGATCAGGAGTGACAGGAGAAGGTGAGGATCAGGAGTGACATAGAGAAGGTGAGGATCAGCAGTGAAAGAGAGAAGGTGAGGATCAGGAGTGACAGGAGAAGGTGAGGATCAGGAGTCGAAGGATAAGGCGAGGATAAGGAGTGATAGGAGAAAGTGAGGATCAGAAGTGAGGGACAGGAGAAAGTGAGAATCAGGAGTGACAGAGAGAAGGTGAGGATAAGGAGTAACAGGAGAAGGTGAGGATCAGGAGTGGCAGGAGAAGGTGAGGATCAGGAGTGACAGAGAGAAGGTGAGGATCAGCAGTAACTGTGAGAAGGTGAGGATCAGGAGTAGCTGGGAGAAGGTGAGGATCAGGAGTGACTGGGAGAAGGTGAGGATCAGGAGAAGGTGAGGATCGGGAGTCACAGGAGAAGATGAGGATCAGGAGTGACTGCGAGAAGGTGAGAATCGGGAGTGACAGAGAGAAGGTGAGGATCAGGAGTTACAGGAGAAGGTGAGGATCAGGAGTAACAGGAGAAGGTGAGGATCAGGAGTGACTGCGAGAAGGTGAGAATCGGGAGTGACAGAGAGAAGGTGAGGATCAGGAGTTACAGGAGAAGGTGAGGATCAGGAGTAACAGGAGAAGGTGAGGATCAGGAGTGACAGGAGAATGTGAGGTTCTGGAGTCACAGGAGAAGGTGAGGATCAGGAGTGACTGGGAGAAGGTGAGGATCAGGAGTGACTGGGAGAAGGTGAGGATCATGAGGGACAGGAGAAGATGAGGATCAGGAGTGACAGATAGAAGGTGAGTATCAGGAGTAACAAAGAGAAGGGGAGGATCAGGAGTTACAGGAGACGGTGAGTATCAGGAGTGACAGAGAGAAGCTGAGGATTAGGAGTGACAGAGAGAAGTTGAGGATCAAGAGTGACAGGAGAAGGTGAGGATCAGGAGTGACAGAGAGAAGGGCAGGATGAGCAGTGACAGGAGAAGGTGAGGATCAGGAGTGATAGAGAGAAGGTGAGGATCAGGAGTGACAGGAGAAGGTGAGGATCAGGATTCACAGGAGAAGGTGAGGATCAGGAGTGACAGCAGATGAGGATCAGGACTGACAAAGAGAAAGTGGGGATCAGGAGTGACAGGAGAAGGTGAGGGTCAGGAGTGACAGAGAGAAGGGGAGGATCTGGAGTGACAGGAGAAGGTGAGGATCAGGAGTGACAGAGAGGTGGTGAGGATCAGGAGTGACAGGAGGAGGTGAGGATCAGGAGTCACAAGAGAAGGTGAGGATCAGGAGTGACAGGAGAAGGTGAGGATCAGGAGTCACAGATAGAAGGTGAGGATCAGGAGTGACAGAGAGAAGGTGAGGATCAGGAGTGACAGAAGAAGGGGAGGATCAGGAGAGACAGGAGAAGGTGAGGATCAGGAGTGACAGAGAGAAGGTAAGGATCAGGAGTGACAGGAGAAGGTGAGGATCAGGAGTGACAGAGAGAAGGTGAGGATCAGGAGTGACAGGAGAAGGTAAGAATCAGGAGTGACAGGACAGTGTGAGGATCAGGAGTAGCTGGGAGAAGGTGAGGATCAGGAGTGACAGGAGAAGGTGAGGATCAGGAGAAACAGGAGAAGGTGAAAATCAGGAGTGATTGGGTTGAAGTGAGGATCTGAAGTTACACGAGAAGGTGAGGATCAGGAGTGACAGGAGAAGGTAAGGATCAGGAGTGATTGGGAGAATGTGAGGATCAGGAGTGACAGGAGAAGGTGAGGATCAGGAGTGACGGGGAGAAGGTGAGGATCAGGAGTGACAGGAAAAGGTGAGGATAAGGAGTGACAGGAGTTCGTGAGGATCAGGAGTGACAGAGAGAAGGTGAGGATGAGGACTGACAGGAGAAGGTGAGGATCAGGAGTCACCGGAGAAGGTGAGGATCAGGACTAACTGGGAGAAGGTAAGGATCAGGAGAAGCTGGGAGAAGGTGAGGATCAGGAGTGACAGGAGAAGTTGAGAATCGGGAGTCACAGGAGAAAGTGAGGGTCAGGAGTGACAGAGAGAAGGTGAGGATCAGCAGTAACTGTGAGAAGGTGAGGATCAGGAGTGACAGAGAGAAGGTGAGGATCAGTGACAGAGAGAAGGTGAGGATCATGAGTGACAGGAGAAGGTGAGAATCGGGAGTGACAGAGAGAAGGTGAGGATCCGGAGTGACTAGAAAAGGTCAGGATCAGGGGTGGCAGGGAGAAGGTGAGGATCGGGAGTCACAGAGAGAAGGCTAGGATCAGGAGTGACAGTGAGATGGTGAGGATCAGGAGTGACAGGATTTGGTGATGATCAAGAGTGACAGAGAGAAGGAGAGGATCAGGAGTGACTAGAAAAGGTGAGGATTAAGGGTGACAGGGAGAAGGTGAGGATCAGGAGTGACAGTAGAAGGTGAAGATGAGGAATCACAGTGAGAGTGTGAGGATCAGGAGTGAGAGTGAGAAGGTGAGGATAAGGAGTGACAGTGAGAAGGTGAGGATCAGGAGTGACAGGAGAAGGTGAGGATCAGGAGTGACAGTGAGAAGGTGAGGATCAGGAGTTACAGAGAGTAGGTGTGGATCAGGAGTCACAAGAGAAGGTGAGGATCAGGAGTGACAGGAGAAGGTGAGGATCAGGAGTGACAGTGAGAAGGTGAGGATCAGGAGTGACAGAGAGTAGGTGTGGATCAGGAGTCACAAGAGAAGGTGAGGATCAGAGTGACAGGAGAAGGTAAGGATCAGGCGTGACTGGGAGAATGTGAGGATCAGGAATGACAGGAGAAGGTCAGGATCAAGAGTGACAGGGAGAAGGTGAGGATCAGGAGTGCCAGGAAAAGGTGAGGATAAGGAGTGACAGGAGTTCGTGAGGATCAGGAGTGACAGAGAGAAGGTGAGGATGAGGAGTGACAGGAGAAGCTGAGGATCAGGAGTGACAGGAGAAGGTAAGGATCAGGCGTGACTGGGAGAATGTGAGGATCAGAAGTGACAGGAGAAGGTGAAGATGAGGAATCACAACGAGAGTGTGAGGATCAGGAGTGAGAGTGAGAAGGTGAGGATCAGGAGTGACAGGAGAAGGTGAGAATCAGGAGTGACAAGAAAAGGTGAGGGTCAGGAGTGACAGGAGAATGTGAGGTTCAGGCGTGACAGGAGAAGGTGAGGTTCAGGAGTCACAGGAGAAGGTGAGGATCAGGAGTGACAGAGAGAAGGTGAGGATCAGGGGTGGCAGGGAGAAGCTGAGGATCAGAGGTGACAGGAGAAGGTAAGGATCAGGCGTGACTGGGAGAATGTGAGGATCAGGAATGACAGGAGAAGATGAGGATCAAGAGTGACAGGGAGAAGGTGAGGATCAGGAGTGCCAGGAAAAGGTGAGGATAAGGAGTGACAGGAGTTCGTGAGGATCAGGAGTGACAGAGAGAAGGTGAGGATGAGAAGTGACAGGAGAAGGTGAGGATCAGGACTAATAGGGAGAAGGTAAGGATCAGGAGTAGCTGGGAGAAGGTGAGGATCAGGAGTGACTGGGAGAAGGTGAGGATCAGGAGTGAGAGGAGAAGGTGAGGATCGGGAGTCACAGGAGAAAGTGAGGATCACGAGTGACAGAGAGAAGGTGAGGATCAGCATTAACTGTGAGAAGGTGAGGATCAGGATTGACAGGAGAAGGTGAGGATCAGGAGTAGCTGGGAGAAGGTGAGAATCGGGAGTGACAGTGAGAAGGTGAGGATCAGGAGTTACAGGAGAAGGTGAGGATCAGCAGTAACAGGAGAAGGTGAGGATCAGGAGTGACAGGAGAATGTGAGGTTCTGGAGTCACAGGAGAAGGTGAGGATCGTGAGGGACAGAAGAAGATGAGGATCAGGAGTGACAGGAGAAGGTGAGGATCCGGAGTGACAGGAGAAGGTGAGGATCAGGAGAAACAGGAGAAGGTGAAGATCAGGAGTGATTGGGTTGAAGTGAAGATCTGGATTTACAGGAGAAGGTGAGGATCAAGAGTGACTAGGAGAATGTGAGGATCAGGAGTGACAGGAGAAGGTGAGGATCGGGAGTGACAGAGAGAAGGTGAGGATCAGGAGTGACTAGAAAAGGTCAGGATCAGGGGTGGCAGGGAGAAGGTGAGGATCAGGAGTCACAGAGAGAAGGTGAGGATCAGGAGTGACAGGGAGAAAGTGAGGATCAGGAGTAACAGAGAGAAGGTTAGGATCAGGAGTGACAGTGAGACGGTGAGGATCAGGAGTTACAGGATTTGGTGATGATCAAGAGTGACAGAGAGAAGGAGAGGATCAGGAGTGACTAGAA
Source organism: Mobula birostris (assembly GCF_030028105.1). Lineage (NCBI taxonomy): Eukaryota > Metazoa > Chordata > Chondrichthyes > Myliobatiformes > Myliobatidae > Mobula > Mobula birostris. The sequence goes on along the minus strand of NC_092394.1, from coordinate 26,685,010 downwards.
AAGGTGAGGATTAAGGGTGACAGGGAGAAGGTGAGGATCAGGAGTGACAGGAGAAGGTGAAGATGAGGAATCACAGTGAGAGTGTGAGGATCAGGAGTGAGAGTGAGAAGGTGAGGATAAGGAGTGACAGTGAGAAGGTGAGGATCAGGAGTGACAGGAGAAGGTGAGGATCAGGAGTGACAGTGAGAAGGTGAGGATCAGGAGTGACAGAGAGTAGGTGTGGATCAGGAGTCACAAGAGAAGGTGAGGATCAGGAGTGACAGGAGAAGGTGAGGATCAGGAGTCACAGATAGAAGTTGAGTATCAGGAGTGACAGAGAGTAGGGGAGGATCAGGAGTTACAGAAGAAGGTGAGGATCAGGAGTGACAGAGAGAAGGGCAGGATGAGCAGTGACAGGAGAAAGTGAGGATCAGGAGTGATAGAGAGAAGGTGAGGATCAAGAGTGACAGCAGAAGGTGAGGATCAGGAGTGACAGAGAGAAGCTGAGGATCAGGAGTGACAGGAGAAGGTGAGAATCAGGAGTGTCAGGACAAGGTGAGTATCAGGAGTAGCTGGGAGTAGGTGAGGATCAGGAGTGACAGGAGAAGGTGAGGATCCGGAGTGACAGGAGAAGGTGAGGATCAGGAGAAACAGGAGAAGGTGAAGATCAGGAGTGATTGGGTTGAAGTGAGGATCTGGATTTACAGGAGAAGGTGAGGATCAGGAGTGATAGGAGATGGTAAGGATCAAGAGTGACTAGGAGAATGTGAGGATCAGGAGTGACAGGAGAAGCTGAAGATCAGGAGTGACAGGGAGAAGGTGAGGATCAGGAGTGACAGGAGAAGGTGAGGATAAGGAGTGACAGGAGTTCGTGAGGATCAGGAGTGACACAGCGAAAGTGAGGATGAGGAGTGACAGCAGAACGTGAGGATCAGGAGTCACAGGAAAAGGTGAGGATCAGGACTAACTGGGAGAAGGTAAGGATCAGGAGTAGCTGGGAGAAGGTGAGTATCAGGAGTGACTGAGAGAAGGTGAGGATCAGGAGTCACAGGAGAAGGTGAGAATCAGGAGTGAAGAGAGAAGGTGAGGATCAGGAGTGACAGAGGAAAGTGAGGTTCAGGAGTGACAGGAGAAGGTGCTAAACAGGAGAGACAGGAGAAGGTGAGGATCAGGAGTGAGAGAGAGAAGGTGAGGATCACGAGTGACAGCAGAAGGTGAGGATCAGGAGTCACAGGAGAAGGTGAGGATCAGTAGTAACTGTGAGAATGTGAGGATCGGGAGTGACAGGAGAAGGTGAGAATCAGGAGTGACAAGAGAAGGTGAGGTTCAGGAGTCACAGGAGAAGGTGAGGATCAGGAGTGACAGAGAGAAGGTGAGGATCAGGGGTGGCAGGGAGAAGGTGAGGATCAGGAGTGACAGAGAGAATGTGTGGATCAGGAGTGACAGGGAGAAAGTGAGGATCAGGAGTAACAGAGAGAAGGTGAGGATCAGGAGTGACAGTGAGAAGGTGAGGATCAGGAGTGACAATGAGAAGGTGAGGATCAGGAGTGACAGAGAGTAGGTGTGGATCAGGAGTCACAAGAGAAGGTGAGGATCAGGAGTGACAGGAGAAGGTGAGGATCAGGAGTCACAGATAGAAGTTGAGTATCAGGAGTGACAGAGAGTAGGGGAGGATCAGGAGTTACAGAAGAAGGTGAGGATCAGGAGTGACAGGAGACGGTGAGGATCAGGAGTGACAGAGAGAAGCTGAGGATTAGAAGTGACAGAGAGAAGTTGAGGATCAGGAGTGACAGGAGAAGCTGAAGATCAGGAGTGACAGGGAGAAGGTGAGGATCAGGAGTGACAGGAGAAGGTGAGGATAAGGAGTGACAGGAGTTCGTGAGGATCAGGAGTGACACAGCGAAAGTGAGGATGAGGAGTGACAGCAGAACGTGAGGATCAGGAGTCACAGGAGAAGGTAAGGATCAGGACTAACTGGGAGAAGGTAAGGATCAGGAGTAGCTGGGAGAAGGTGAGTATCAGGAGTGACTGAGAGAAGGTGAGGATCAGGAGTCACAAGAGAAGGTGAGGCTCAGGAGTGACAGGAGAAAGGGAGGATCAGGAGTTACAGGAGAAGGTGAGGATCAGGAGTCACAGGAGAAGGTGAGAATCAGGAGTGACAGAGAGCAGGTGAGGATCAGGAGTGACAGGAGAAAGTGAGGTTCAGGAGTGACAGGAGAAGGTGCTAAACAGGAGAGACAGGAGAAGGTGAGGATCAGGATTGGCAGGAGAAGGTGAGGATCATGAGTGAGAGAGAGAAGGTGAGGATCACGAGTGACAGCAGAAGGTGAGGATCAGGAGTCACAGGAGAAGGTGAGGATCAGTAGTAACTGTGAGAATGTGAGGATCGGGAGTGACAGGAGAAGGTGAGAATCAGGAGTGACAGGAGTAAGTGAGGATCAGGAGTCACAGGAGAAAGGGAGGATCAGGAGTTACAGGAGAAGGTGAGGATCAGGAGTCACAGGAGAAGGTGAGAATCAGGAGTGACAGAGAGAAGGTGAGGATCAGGAGTGACAGAGGAAAGTGAGGTTCAGGAGTGACAGGAGAAGGTGCTAAACGGGAGAGACAGGAGAAGGTGAGGATCAGGAGTGAGAGAGAGAAGGTGAGGATCACGAGTGACAGCAGATGGTGAGGATCAGGAGTCACAGGAGAAGGTGAGGATCAGTAGTAACTGTGAGAATGTGAGGATCGGGAGTGACAGGAGAAGGTGAGAATCAGGAGTGACAAGAGAAGGTGAGGATCAGGAGTGACAGGAGAATGTGAGGTTCAGGCGTGACAGGAGAAGGTGAGGTTCAGGAGTCACAGGAGAAGGTGAGGATCAGGAGTGACAGAGAGAAGGTGAGGATCAGGGGTGGCAGGGAGAAGGTGAGGATCAGGAGTGACAGAGAGAATGTGTGGATCAGGAGTGACAGGGAGAAAGTGAGGATCAGGAGTGACAGGAGAAGGTGAGGATCAGGAGTGACAGTGAGAAGGTGAGGATCAGGAGTGACAGAGAGTAGGTGTGGATCAGGAGTCACAAGAGAAGGTGAGGATCAGGAGTGACAGGAGAAGGTGAGGATCAGGAGTCACAGATAGAAGTTGAGTATCAGGAGTGACAGAGAGTAGGGGAGGATCAGGAGTTACAGAAGAAGGTGAGGATCAGGAGTGACAGAGAGAAGGGCAGGATGAGCAGTGACAGGAGAAAGTGAGGATCAGGAGTGATAGAGAGAAGGTGAGGATCAAGAGTGACAGCAGAAGGTGAGGATCAGGAGTGACAGAGAGAAGCTGAGGATCAGGAGTGACAGGAGAAGGTGAGAATCAGGAGTGTCAGGACAAGGTGAGTATCAGGAGTAGCTGGGAGTAGGTGAGGATCAGGAGTGACAGGAGAAGGTGAGGATCCGGAGTGACAGGAGAAGGTGAGGATCAGGAGAAACAGGAGAAGGTGAAGATCAGGAGTGATTGGGTTGAAGTGAGGATCTGGATTTACAGGAGAAGGTGAGGATCAGGAGTGATAGGAGATGGTAAGGATCAAGAGTGACTAGGAGAATGTGAGGATCAGGAGTGACAGGAGAAGCTGAAGATCAGGAGTGACAGGGAGAAGGTGAGGATCAGGAGTGACAGGAGAAGGTGAGGATAAGGAGTGACAGGAGTTCGTGAGGATCAGGAGTGACACAGCGAAAGTGAGGATGAGGAGTGACAGCAGAACGTGAGGATCAGGAGTCACAGGAAAAGGTGAGGATCAGGACTAACTGGGAGAAGGTAAGGATCAGGAGTAGCTGGGAGAAGGTGAGTATCAGGAGTGACTGAGAGAAGGTGAGGATCAGGAGTCACAGGAGAAGGTGAGAATCAGGAGTGAAGAGAGAAGGTGAGGATCAGGAGTGACAGAGGAAAGTGAGGTTCAGGAGTGACAGGAGAAGGTGCTAAACAGGAGAGACAGGAGAAGGTGAGGATCAGGAGTGAGAGAGAGAAGGTGAGGATCACGAGTGACAGCAGAAGGTGAGGATCAGGAGTCACAGGAGAAGGTGAGGATCAGTAGTAACTGTGAGAATGTGAGGATCGGGAGTGACAGGAGAAGGTGAGAATCAGGAGTGACAAGAGAAGGTGAGGTTCAGGAGTCACAGGAGAAGGTGAGGATCAGGAGTGACAGAGAGAAGGTGAGGATCAGGGGTGGCAGGGAGAAGGTGAGGATCAGGAGTGACAGAGAGAATGTGTGGATCAGGAGTGACAGGGAGAAAGTGAGGATCAGGAGTAACAGAGAGAAGGTGAGGATCAGGAGTGACAGTGAGAAGGTGAGGATCAGGAGTGACAATGAGAAGGTGAGGATCAGGAGTGACAGAGAGTAGGTGTGGATCAGGAGTCACAAGAGAAGGTGAGGATCAGGAGTGACAGGAGAAGGTGAGGATCAGGAGTCACAGATAGAAGTTGAGTATCAGGAGTGACAGAGAGTAGGGGAGGATCAGGAGTTACAGAAGAAGGTGAGGATCAGGAGTGACAGGAGACGGTGAGGATCAGGAGTGACAGAGAGAAGCTGAGGATTAGAAGTGACAGAGAGAAGTTGAGGATCAGGAGTGACAGGAGAAGCTGAAGATCAGGAGTGACAGGGAGAAGGTGAGGATCAGGAGTGACAGGAGAAGGTGAGGATAAGGAGTGACAGGAGTTCGTGAGGATCAGGAGTGACACAGCGAAAGTGAGGATGAGGAGTGACAGCAGAACGTGAGGATCAGGAGTCACAGGAGAAGGTAAGGATCAGGACTAACTGGGAGAAGGTAAGGATCAGGAGTAGCTGGGAGAAGGTGAGTATCAGGAGTGACTGAGAGAAGGTGAGGATCAGGAGTCACAAGAGAAGGTGAGGCTCAGGAGTGACAGGAGAAAGGGAGGATCAGGAGTTACAGGAGAAGGTGAGGATCAGGAGTCACAGGAGAAGGTGAGAATCAGGAGTGACAGAGAGCAGGTGAGGATCAGGAGTGACAGGAGAAAGTGAGGTTCAGGAGTGACAGGAGAAGGTGCTAAACAGGAGAGACAGGAGAAGGTGAGGATCAGGATTGGCAGGAGAAGGTGAGGATCATGAGTGAGAGAGAGAAGGTGAGGATCACGAGTGACAGCAGAAGGTGAGGATCAGGAGTCACAGGAGAAGGTGAGGATCAGTAGTAACTGTGAGAATGTGAGGATCGGGAGTGACAGGAGAAGGTGAGAATCAGGAGTGACAGGAGTAAGTGAGGATCAGGAGTCACAGGAGAAAGGGAGGATCAGGAGTTACAGGAGAAGGTGAGGATCAGGAGTCACAGGAGAAGGTGAGAATCAGGAGTGACAGAGAGAAGGTGAGGATCAGGAGTGACAGAGGAAAGTGAGGTTCAGGAGTGACAGGAGAAGGTGCTAAACGGGAGAGACAGGAGAAGGTGAGGATCAGGAGTGAGAGAGAGAAGGTGAGGATCACGAGTGACAGCAGATGGTGAGGATCAGGAGTCACAGGAGAAGGTGAGGATCAGTAGTAACTGTGAGAATGTGAGGATCGGGAGTGACAGGAGAAGGTGAGAATCAGGAGTGACAAGAGAAGGTGAGGATCAGGAGTGACAGGAGAATGTGAGGTTCAGGCGTGACAGGAGAAGGTGAGGTTCAGGAGTCACAGGAGAAGGTGAGGATCAGGAGTGACAGAGAGAAGGTGAGGATCAGGGGTGGCAGGGAGAAGGTGAGGATCAGGAGTGACAGAGAGAATGTGTGGATCAGGAGTGACAGGGAGAAAGTGAGGATCAGGAGTGACAGGAGAAGGTGAGGATCAGGAGTGACAGTGAGAAGGTGAGGATCAGGAGTGACAGAGAGTAGGTGTGGATCAGGAGTCACAAGAGAAGGTGAGGATCAGGAGTGACAGGAGAAGGTGAGGATCAGGAGTCACAGATAGAAGTTGAGTATCAGGAGTGACAGAGAGTAGGGGAGGATCAGGAGTTACAGAAGAAGGTGAGGATCAGGAGTGACAGAGAGAAGGGCAGGATGAGCAGTGACAGGAGAAAGTGAGGATCAGGAGTGATAGAGAGAAGGTGAGGATCAAGAGTGACAGCAGAAGGTGAGGATCAGGAGTGACAGAGAGAAGCTGAGGATCAGGAGTGACAGGAGAAGGTGAGAATCAGGAGTGTCAGGACAAGGTGAGTATCAGGAGTAGCTGGGAGTAGGTGAGGATCAGGAGTGACAGGAGAAGGTGAGGATCCGGAGTGACAGGAGAAGGTGAGGATCAGGAGAAACAGGAGAAGGTGAAGATCAGGAGTGATTGGGTTGAAGTGAGGATCTGGATTTACAGGAGAAGGTGAGGATCAGGAGTGATAGGAGATGGTAAGGATCAAGAGTGACTAGGAGAATGTGAGGATCAGGAGTGACAGGAGAAGCTGAAGATCAGGAGTGACAGGGAGAAGGTGAGGATCAGGAGTGACAGGAGAAGGTGAGGATAAGGAGTGACAGGAGTTCGTGAGGATCAGGAGTGACACAGCGAAAGTGAGGATGAGGAGTGACAGCAGAACGTGAGGATCAGGAGTCACAGGAAAAGGTGAGGATCAGGACTAACTGGGAGAAGGTAAGGATCAGGAGTAGCTGGGAGAAGGTGAGTATCAGGAGTGACTGAGAGAAGGTGAGGATCAGGAGTCACAGGAGAAGGTGAGAATCAGGAGTGAAGAGAGAAGGTGAGGATCAGGAGTGACAGAGGAAAGTGAGGTTCAGGAGTGACAGGAGAAGGTGCTAAACAGGAGAGACAGGAGAAGGTGAGGATCAGGAGTGAGAGAGAGAAGGTGAGGATCACGAGTGACAGCAGAAGGTGAGGATCAGGAGTCACAGGAGAAGGTGAGGATCAGTAGTAACTGTGAGAATGTGAGGATCGGGAGTGACAGGAGAAGGTGAGAATCAGGAGTGACAAGAGAAGGTGAGGTTCAGGAGTCACAGGAGAAGGTGAGGATCAGGAGTGACAGAGAGAAGGTGAGGATCAGGGGTGGCAGGGAGAAGGTGAGGATCAGGAGTGACAGAGAGAATGTGTGGATCAGGAGTGACAGGGAGAAAGTGAGGATCAGGAGTAACAGAGAGAAGGTGAGGATCAGGAGTGACAGTGAGAAGGTGAGGATCAGGAGTGACAATGAGAAGGTGAGGATCAGGAGTGACAGAGAGTAGGTGTGGATCAGGAGTCACAAGAGAAGGTGAGGATCAGGAGTGACAGGAGAAGGTGAGGATCAGGAGTCACAGATAGAAGTTGAGTATCAGGAGTGACAGAGAGTAGGGGAGGATCAGGAGTTACAGAAGAAGGTGAGGATCAGGAGTGACAGGAGACGGTGAGGATCAGGAGTGACAGAGAGAAGCTGAGGATTAGAAGTGACAGAGAGAAGTTGAGGATCAGGAGTGACAGGAGAAGCTGAAGATCAGGAGTGACAGGGAGAAGGTGAGGATCAGGAGTGACAGGAGAAGGTGAGGATAAGGAGTGACAGGAGTTCGTGAGGATCAGGAGTGACACAGCGAAAGTGAGGATGAGGAGTGACAGCAGAACGTGAGGATCAGGAGTCACAGGAGAAGGTAAGGATCAGGACTAACTGGGAGAAGGTAAGGATCAGGAGTAGCTGGGAGAAGGTGAGTATCAGGAGTGACTGAGAGAAGGTGAGGATCAGGAGTCACAAGAGAAGGTGAGGCTCAGGAGTGACAGGAGAAAGGGAGGATCAGGAGTTACAGGAGAAGGTGAGGATCAGGAGTCACAGGAGAAGGTGAGAATCAGGAGTGACAGAGAGCAGGTGAGGATCAGGAGTGACAGGAGAAAGTGAGGTTCAGGAGTGACAGGAGAAGGTGCTAAACAGGAGAGACAGGAGAAGGTGAGGATCAGGATTGGCAGGAGAAGGTGAGGATCATGAGTGAGAGAGAGAAGGTGAGGATCACGAGTGACAGCAGAAGGTGAGGATCAGGAGTCACAGGAGAAGGTGAGGATCAGTAGTAACTGTGAGAATGTGAGGATCGGGAGTGACAGGAGAAGGTGAGAATCAGGAGTGACAGGAGTAAGTGAGGATCAGGAGTCACAGGAGAAAGGGAGGATCAGGAGTTACAGGAGAAGGTGAGGATCAGGAGTCACAGGAGAAGGTGAGAATCAGGAGTGACAGAGAGAAGGTGAGGATCAGGAGTGACAGAGGAAAGTGAGGTTCAGGAGTGACAGGAGAAGGTGCTAAACAGGAGAGACAGGAGAAGGTGAGGATCAGGAGTGAGAGAGAGAAGGTGAGGATCACGAGTGACAGCAGATGGTGAGGATCAGGAGTCACAGGAGAAGGTGAGGATCAGTAGTAACTGTGAGAATGTGAGGATCGGGAGTGACAGGAGAAGGTGAGAATCAGGAGTGACAAGAGAAGGTGAGGATCAGGAGTGACAGGAGAATGTGAGGTTCAGGCGTGACAGGAGAAGGTGAGGTTCAGGAGTCACAGGAGAAGGTGAGGATCAGGAGTGACAGAGAGAAGGTGAGGATCAGGGGTGGCAGGGAGAAGGTGAGGATCAGGAGTGACAGAGAGAATGTGTGGATCAGGAGTGACAGGGAGAAAGTGAGGATCAGGAGTAACAGAGAGAAGGTGAGGATCAGGAGTGACAGTGAGAAGGTGAGGATCAGGAGTGACAGGAGTTGGTGAGGATCAAGAGTGACAGAGAGAAGGAGAGGATCAGGAGTGACTAGAAAAGGTGAGGATCCGTGTTGACAGGAAGAAGGTGAGGATTGGGAGTGACAGAGAGAAGGGGAGGATCAGAAGTGACAGGAGAAGGTGAAGATGAGGAATCACAATGAGAGTGTGAGGATCAGGAGTGAGAGTGAGAAGGTGAGGATCAGGAGTGACAGTGAGAAGGTGAGGATTAGGAGTGACAGGAGAAGGTGAGAATCAGGAGTGACAAGAAAAGGTGAGGATCAGGAGTCACAGGAGAAGGTGAGGATCAGGAGTGACAGGAGAAGGTAAGGATCAGGCGTGACTGGGAGAATGTGAGGATCAGGAGTGACAGGAGAAGGTGAAGATGAGGAATCACAACGAGAGTGTGAGGATCAGGAGTGAGAGTGAGAAGGTGAGAATCAGGAGTGACAAGAAAAGGTGAGGGTCAGGAGTGACAGAAGAATGTGAGGTTCAGGCGTGACAGGAGAAGGTGAGGTTCAGGAGTCACAGGAGAAGGTGAGGATCAGGAGTGACAGAGAGAAGGTGAGGATCAGGGGTGGCAGGGAGAAGCTGAGGATCAGGAGTGACAGGAGAAGGTAAGGATCAGGCGTGACTGGGAGAATGTGAGGATCAGGAATGACAGGAGAAGGTGAGGATAAAGAGTGACAGGGAGAAGGTGAGGATCAGGAGTGCCAGGAAAAGGTGAGGATAAGGAGTGACAGGAGTTCGTGAGGATCAGGAGTGACAGAGAGAAGGTGAGGATCAGAAGTGACAGGAGAAGGTGAAGATGAGGAATCACAATGAGAGTGTGAGGATCAGGAGTGAGAGTGAGAAGGTGAGGATCAGGAGTGACAGTGAGAAGGTGAGGATTAGGAGTGACAGGAGAAGGTGAGAATCAGGAGTGACAAGAAAAGGTGAGGATCAGGAGTCACAGGAGAAGGTGAGGATCAGGAGTGACAGGAGAAGGTAAGGATCAGGCGTGACTGGGAGAATGTGAGGATCAGGAGTGACAGGAGAAGGTGAAGATGAGGAATCACAACGAGAGTGTGAGGATCAGGAGTGAGAGTGAGAAGGTGAGAATCAGGAGTGACAAGAAAAGGTGAGGGTCAGGAGTGACAGAAGAATGTGAGGTTCAGGCGTGACAGGAGAAGGTGAGGTTCAGGAGTCACAGGAGAAGGTGAGGATCAGGAGTGACAGAGAGAAGGTGAGGATCAGGGGTGGCAGGGAGAAGCTGAGGATCAGGAGTGACAGGAGAAGGTAAGGATCAGGCGTGACTGGGAGAATGTGAGGATCAGGAATGACAGGAGAAGGTGAGGATAAAGAGTGACAGGGAGAAGGTGAGGATCAGGAGTGCCAGGAAAAGGTGAGGATAAGGAGTGACAGGAGTTCGTGAGGATCAGGAGTGACAGAGAGAAGGTGAGGATGAGGAGTGACAGGAGAAGGTGAGGATCAGGAGTGACAGAGAGAAGGTGAGGAACAGGGGTGGCAGGGAGAAGCTGAGGATCAGGAGTGACAGGAGAAGGTAAGGATCAGGCGTGACTGGGAGGATGTGAGGATCAGGAGTGACAGGAGAAGGTGAAGATGAGGAATCACAACGAGAGTGTGAGGATCAGGAGTGAGAGTGAGAAGGTGAGGATCAGGAGTGACAGGAGAAGGTGAGAATCAGGAGTGACAAGAAAAGGTGAGGGTCAGGAGTGACAGAGAGAAGGTGAGGATCAGGGGTGTCAGGGAGAAGCTGAGGATCAGGAGTGACAGGAGAAGGTAAGGATCAGGCGTGACTGGGAGAATGTGAGGATCAGGAATGACAGGAGAAGGTGAGGATCAAGAGTGACAGGGAGAAGGTGAGGATCAGGAGTGCCAGGAAAAGGTGAGGATAAGGAGTGACAGGAGTTCGTGAGGATCAGGAGTGACAGAGAGAAGGTGAGGATGAGGAGTGACAGGAGAAGGTGAGGATCAGGACTAATAGGGAGAAGGTAAGGATCAGGAGTAGCTGGGAGAAGGTGAGGATCAGGAGTGACTGGGAGAAGGTGAGGATCAGGAGTGAGAGGAGAAGGTGAGGATCGGGAGTCACAGGAGAAAGTGAGGATCACGAGTGACAGAGAGAAGGTGAGGATCAGCATTAACTGTGAGAAGGTGAGGATCAGGATTGACAGGAGAAGGTGAGGATCAGGAGTAGCTGGGAGAGGGTAAGAATCGGGAGTGACAGAGAGAAGGTGAGGATCAGGAGTTACAGGAGAAGGTGAGGATCAGCAGTAACAGGAGAAGGTGAGGATCAGGAGTGACAGGAGAATGTGAGGTTCTGGAGTCACAGGAGAAGGTGAGGATCATGAGGGACAGGAGAAGATGAGGATCAGGAGTGACAGGAGAAGGTGAGGATCATGAGGGACAGGAGAAGATGAGGATCAGGAGTCACAGATAGAAGGTGAGGTTCAGGATTCACAGGAGAAGGTGAGGATCAGGAGTGACAGCAGATGAGGATCAGGAGTGACAAAGAGAAAGTGGGGATCAGGAGTGACAGGAGAGGATGAGGATCAGGAGTGAAAGAGAGAAGGGGAGGATCAGGAGTGACAGGAGGAGGTGAGGATCAGGAGTCACAAGAGAAGGTGAGGATCAGGAGTGACAGGAGAAGGTGAGGATCAGGAGTCACAGATAGAATGTGAGGATCAGGAATGACAGAGAGAAGGTGAGGATCAGTAGTGACACAAGAAGGGGAGGATCAGGAGTGACAGAAGAAGGTGAGGATCAGGAGAGACAGGAGAAGGTGAGAATCAGGAGTGACAGAGAGAAGGTAAGGATCAGGAGTCACAGGGAGAAGGTGAGGATCAGGAGTGACAAAAAAGGTGAGGATCATGAGTGACAGAGAGAAGGTGAGGATCAGGAGTGACAGGAGAAGGTGAGAATCAGGAGTGACAGGACAGTGTGAGGATCAGGAGTAGCTGGGAGAATGTGAGGATCAGGAGAAACAGGAGAAGGTGAAGATCAGGAGTGATTGGGTTGAAGTGAGGATCTGAAGTTACAAGAGAAGATGAGGATCAGGAGTGACAGGAGAAGGTAAGGATCATGAGTGACTGGGAGAATGTGAGGATTAGGAGTGACAGGAGAAGGTGAGGATCAGGAGTGACAGGGAGAAGGTGAGGATCAGGAGTGACAGGAAAAGGTGAGGATCAGGAGTGACAGGAGAAGGTGAGGATCATGAGGGACAGGAGAAGATGAGGATCAGGAGTGACAGGAGAAGCTGAGGATCAGGAGTCACAGATAGAAGGTGAGTATCAGGAGTGACAGAGAGAAGGGGAGGATCAGGAGTTACAGAAGAAGGTGAGGATCAGGAGTGACAGGAGACGGTGAGTATCAGGAGTGACAGAGAGAAGCTGAGGATTAGGAGTGACAGAGAGAAGTTGAGGATCAAGAGTGACAGGAGAAGGTGAGGATCAGGAGTGACAGAGAGAAGGGCAGGATGAGCAGTGACAGGAGAAGGTGAGGATCAGGAGTGACAGGAGAAGGTGAGAATCAGGAGTGACAGGACAAGGTGAGGATCAGGAGTAGCTGGGAGAAGGTGAGGATCAGGAGTGACAGGATAAGGTGAGGATCAGGAGTGACAGGAGAAGGTGAGGATCAGGAGTGACAAAGAGAAAGTGGGGATCAGGAGTGACAGGAGAAGATGAGGATCAGGAGTAAAAGAGAGAAGGGGAGGATCAGGAGTGACAGGAGAAGGTGAGGATCAGGAGTGACAGGAGAAGGTGAGGATCAGGAGTCACAGATAGAAGGTGAGGATCAGGAGTGACAGAGAGAAGGTGAGGATCAGGAGTGACACAAGAAGGGGAGGATCAGGAGTGACAGAAGAAGGTGGGGATCAGGAGAGACAGGAGAAGGTGAGAATCAGGAGTGACAGAGAGAAGGTAAGGATCAGGAGTGACAGGACAGTGTGAGGATCAGGAGTAGCTGGGAGAATGTGAGGATCAGGAGAAACAGGAGAAGGTGAAGATCAGGAGTGATTGGGTTGAAGTGAGGATCTGAAGTTACAAGAGAAGGTGAGGATCAGGAGTGACAGGAGAAGGTAAGGATCAGGAGTGACTGGGAGAATGTGAGGATCAGGAGTGACAGGAGAAGGTGAGGATCAGGAGTGACAGGGAGAAGGTGAGGATCAGGAGTAACAGAGAAAACGTGAGGATCAGGAGTGATTAGAAAAGGTGAGGGTAAGGAGTGACAGGAGTTCGTGAGGATCAGGAGTGACAGAGAGAAGGTGAGGATGAGGACTGACAGGAGAAGGTGAGGATCAGGAGTCACAGGAGAAGGTGAGGATCAGGACTAACTGGGAGAAGGTAAGGATCAGGAGTAGCTGGGAGAAGGTGAGGATCAGGAGTGACTGGGAGAAGGTGAGGATCAGGAGTGACAGGAGAAGGTGAGGATCGGGAGTCACAGGAGAAAGTGAAGATCAGGAGTGACAGAGAGAAGGTGAGGATCAGCAGTAACTGTGAGAAGGTGAGGATCAGGAGTGACAGGAGAAGGTGAGGGTCAGGAGTAGCTGGGAGAAGGTGAGGATCGGGAGTCAAAGGAGAAGGTGAGGATCAGGAGTGACAGAGAGAAGGTGAGGATCAGTGACAGAGAGAAGGTAAGGATCATGAGTGACAGGAGAAGGTGAGAATCGGGAGTGACAGAGAGAAGGTGAGGATCAGGAGTGACTAGAAAAGGTCAGGATCAGGGGTGGCAGGGAGAAGGAGACGATCAGCAGTCACAGAGAGAAGGTGAGGATCAGCAGTGACAGGGAGAAAGTGAGGATCAGGAGTAACGGAGAGAAGGTGAGGATCAGGAGTGACAGTGAGAAGGTGAGGATCAGGAGTCACAGGGAGAAGGTGAGGATCAGGAGTGACAGGAGAAGATGCGGTCTAGAGTGACAGGAGATTGTGAGGATCAGGAGTGAGAGAGACGGTGAGGATCAGGAGTGACAGAGAGAAGGTGAGGATCAACAGTGACTGGAGAAGGTGAGGATCAGGAGTGAAATGAGAAAGTGAGGATCAGGAGTAACTGTGAGAAGGTGAGGATCAGGAGTGGCTGGGAGTAGGTGAGGATCAGGAGTCACAGGAGAAGGTGAGGATCAGGAGTGAAAGGGAGAAGGTGAGCATCAGGAGTGACAGAGAGAAGGTGAGGATCATGATTGAAGGGAGAAGGTGAGGATCAGGAGTGACATGAGAAGGTGAGGATCAGGAGTGACAGTGAGAAGGTGAGGATCAGGAGTGACAGTGAGAAGGTGAGGATCAGGAGTGACAGGAGAAGGTGAGGATCAGAAGTGACAGGAGAAGGTGAGGATCAGCAGTGACAGAGAGCAGGTGAGGATCAACAGTGACAGGAGAAGGTGGGGATCAGGAGGGAAGGGAGAAGCTGAGGATCAGGAGTGGCAGGAGAATGTGAGGATCAGGAGTGAGAGAGAGAAAGAGTGTATCAGGAGTGACAGGAGAAGGTGAGGATCAGGAGTGACAGGAGAAGGTGAGGACGAGGAGTGACAGTGAGAAAGTGAGGATCAGGAGTGACAGAGAGAAGGTGAGGATCAGGAGTCACAGGAGTAGGTGAGGATAAGGAGTGATTGGGTTGAAGTGAAATCAGGAGTGACTGGAGATGCTGCGGATCAGGAGTGATTGGGTTGAAGTGAGGATCAGGAGAGACAGGAGAAGGTGAGGATCAGGAGGGACAGGAGAAGGTGAGGATCAGGAGTGGCAAGAGAAGGTGAGTATCAGGATTGACAGAGATAAGGTGAGTATCAGGAGTGACAGGAGAAGGTGAGGATCAGGAGTGACAGGGAGAAGTTGAGGATCAGGAGTGACAGGATAAGGTGAGGATCAGGAGTGACAGAGAGAATGTGAGGATCAGGAGTGACATGAGAAGTTGAGAATCAGGAGTGACTAGAGAAGGTGAGGATCAGGAGTGATAGGGAGAAGGTGAAGATCAGGAGTCACAGAGAGAAGGTGAGGATCAAGAGTGACAGTGAGAAGGTGAGGATCAGGAGTGACACAGGGAAGGTGATGATCAGGAGTGACAGTGAGAAGTTGAGGATCAGTAGTGACAGAGAGAAGGTGAGGATCAGGAGTCACAGGAGAAGGTGATGATCAGGAGTGACAGAGAGTAGGTGAGGATCAGGAGTATCTGGGAGAATGTGAGGATCAGGAGTGACTGGGAGAAGGTGAGGATCAGGAGTGACAGGAGAAACTGAGGATCAGGAGTGTCAGGAGAAGGTGAGGATCAGGAGTGTCAGAGAGAAGGTGAGGATCAGCAGTAACTGTGAGAAGGTGAGGATCAGGAGTGACAGGAGAAGGTGAGGGTCAGGAGTAGCTGGGAGAAGGTGAGGATCGGGAGTCAAAGGAGAAGGTGAGGATCAGGAGTGACAGAGAGAAGGTGAGGATCAGTGACAGAGAGAAGGTAAGGATCATGAGTGACAGGAGAAGGTGAGAATCGGGAGTGACAGAGAGAAGGTGAGGATCAGGAGTGACTAGAAAAGGTCAGGATCAGGGGTGGCAGGGAGAAGGAGACGATCAGCAGTCACAGAGAGAAGGTGAGGATCAGCAGTGACAGGGAGAAAGTGAGGATCAGGAGTAACGGAGAGAAGGTGAGGATCAGGAGTGACAGTGAGAAGGTGAGGATCAGGAGTCACAGGGAGAAGGTGAGGATCAGGAGTGACAGGAGAAGATGCGGTCTAGAGTGACAGGAGATTGTGAGGATCAGGAGTGAGAGAGACGGTGAGGATCAGGAGTGACAGAGAGAAGGTGAGGATCAACAGTGACTGGAGAAGGTGAGGATCAGGAGTGAAATGAGAAAGTGAGGATCAGGAGTAACTGTGAGAAGGTGAGGATCAGGAGTGGCTGGGAGTAGGTGAGGATCAGGAGTCACAGGAGAAGGTGAGGATCAGGAGTGATTTTGTTGACGTGAGGATCAAGATTGACAGGAGAAGGTGAGGATCAGGAGTGAAAGGGAGAAGGTGAGCATCAGGAGTGACAGAGAGAAGGTGAGGATCATGATTGAAGGGAGAAGGTGAGGATCAGGAGTGACATGAGAAGGTGAGGATCAGGAGTGACAGTGAGAAGGTGAGGATCAGGAGTGACAGTGAGAAGGTGAGGATCAGGAGTGACAGGAGAAGGTGAGGATCAGAAGTGACAGGAGAAGGTGAGGATCAGCAGTGACAGAGAGCAGGTGAGGATCAACAGTGACAGGAGAAGGTGGGGATCAGGAGGGAAGGGAGAAGCTGAGGATCAGGAGTGGCAGGAGAATGTGAGGATCAGGAGTGAGAGAGAGAAAGAGTGTATCAGGAGTGACAGGAGAAGGTGAGGATCAGGAGTGACAGGAGAAGGTGAGGACGAGGAGTGACAGTGAGAAAGTGAGGATCAGGAGTGACAGAGAGAAGGTGAGGATCAGGAGTCACAGGAGTAGGTGAGGATAAGGAGTGATTGGGTTGAAGTGAAATCAGGAGTGACTGGAGATGCTGCGGATCAGGAGTGATTGGGTTGAAGTGAGGATCAGGAGAGACAGGAGAAGGTGAGGATCAGGAGGGACAGGAGAAGGTGAGGATCAGGAGTGGCAAGAGAAGGTGAGTATCAGGATTGACAGAGATAAGGTGAGTATCAGGAGTGACAGGAGAAGGTGAGGATCAGGAGTGACAGGGAGAAGTTGAGGATCAGGAGTGACAGGATAAGGTGAGGATCAGGAGTGACAGAGAGAATGTGAGGATCAGGAGTGACATGAGAAGTTGAGAATCAGGAGTGACTAGAGAAGGTGAGGATCAGGAGTGATAGGGAGAAGGTGAAGATCAGGAGTCACAGAGAGAAGGTGAGGATCAAGAGTGACAGTGAGAAGGTGAGGATCAGGAGTGACACAGGGAAGGTGATGATCAGGAGTGACAGTGAGAAGTTGAGGATCAGTAGTGACAGAGAGAAGGTGAGGATCAGGAGTGACAAGAAAAGGTGAGGATCAGGAGTAACAGGAGAAGTTGACGATCAGGGGTCACATGAGAAGGTGAGGATCAGGAGTGACAGGAGAAGGTGAGGTTCAGGAGTGACAGGAGAAGGTGAGGTGCAGGAGACTCAGGAGAAGGTGAGGATCAGGAGTGACAGGAGAAGGTGAGGATTAGGATTGACTGGGAGAAGGTGAGGATCAGGAGTGACAGGAGAAGGTGAGGATCAGGAGTGGCAGGAAAAGGTGAGGATCAGGAGTGACAGAGAGAAGGTGAGTATCAGGAGTGACAGCAGAAGGTGAGGATCAGGAGTGACAGGAGAAGGTGAGGATCAGGAGTGACAGGAGGTGGTGAGGATCGGGAGTCACAGCAGAAGATGAGGATAAGGAGTGACAGGAGAAGGTGAGGATCAGGAGTGACGGGGAGAAGGTGCCGATCAGGAGTGACAGGAGAATGTGAGGACGAGGAGTGAGAGTGAGAACGTGAGGATCAGGAGTGACAGAGAGAAGGTTAGGATCAGTAGTCACAGGAGAAGGTGAGGATAAGGCGTAATTGGGTTGAAGTGAAATCAGGAGTGACTGGAGATGGTGCGGATCTGGAGTCATTGGGTTGAAGTGAGGATCAGGAGTGACAGGAGAAGGTGAGGATCAGGAGTGACAGAGAGAAGGTGAGGATCAGAAGTCACAGGGAGAAGGTGAGGAACAGGAGTGACAGGAGAAGGTGAGAATTGGTAGTGACAGAGAGAAGGTGAGGATCAGGGGTGACAGAGTGAAGTTGAGGATGAGGAGTAACAGGAGAAGATGCGGATGAGGAGTGACAGGAGATCGTGAGGATCAGGAGTAAGAGAGACGGTGAGGATCAGGAGTGACAGAGAGAAGGTGAGGATCAACAGTGACTGGAGAAGGTGAGGATCAGGAGTGAAATGAGAAGGTGAGGATCAGGAATATCAGAGAGAAGGTGAGGATCAGGAGTGACAGGAGATGGTGAGGATCAGGAGTGACTGGGAGAAGGTGAGGATCAGGAGTGACTTAGAGTAGGTGAGGATCAGGAGTCACAGGAGAAGGTGAGGATCAGGAGTGATTGGGTTGAAGTGAGGATCAGGAGTGACAGAGAGAAGGTGAGGATCAGGAGTGACAGAGAGAAGTTGAGGATCAGGAGTGACAGAAAGGAGGTGAGGATCAGGAGTGACAGGAGAAGGTGAGGATCAGGAGTAATTAGGTTGAAGTGAGGATCAGGAGTGACAGGAGAAGGTGAGGATCAGGAGTCACAGGAGAAGGTGAGGATCAGGAGTGACAGAGAATAGGTGAGGATCAGGAGTCATAGGAGAAGGTGAGGATGAGGAGTCACAGGAGAATGTGAGGATCAAGTGTGACCGATTATAAATGTGGATTGGATATATGTGATATTGAACAGAGATTGAGATGATTGAGAAGTGAAAAATGTGAATGTCCCGTCACCACTTCACGGTACATTTGCAACTCGGAAACTTCTTGCTTTCCTGCCATCTGCTTACTTCCCAAATGCCAGTCTCCCGCCTTGGTAACTCCCAGTGTATTATCAGGATCAACATGGCTGATACTGAAATTTTTAACGTTGGTACCATTCGTTTGGATCATTTCTGGAATTGTTTACATATTGCTTTAGTGTGTAGACTTTCAGTGTCTGTCCGTGGAGAAACTCACAGTTAAAATGCTGTTTTGCTCATAATATGTATTTTTTTCTTGTCATAAACAGAATGTCTTTGTTTATTCATTTCAATTACCAGCTTATCCCTAGTAGGTGTGTTGGAAAGGGCATGGAGACAGGCTTAGAGGATTCTGTTTCTTAATAGAATATTCCAGCATCACTCTTAGTAGTCTTGATCCATCAATCACTGCAGGCAGCTTTATTATTTTACATTTGATGGATGGAACTCCTATTGACTATTCACTAGATTCACTGAAGCACTGGAAACAATGAATAACCAAGTGACTAAGTGTTTCCTGAAGGAGCAAGCTTAAGCCAGGTGATAAATGGATCTTTGATATTTAAAGTTGGCGATAAAATCTCACCAGACATGATATCTGTAGGTCAATGTTTTTCTAATAAATGAAACTCAAATTTTGTGTGTAATTATAAGGATTTTGCAAAATTTAAACAATATTTCCACAAATAATATTGGTTCTACCCTTGGTTAACTGGCTATGACCTTAGCATGCCATCCAGTTGGGAATTTAAGCTTTGATGCGTAGAGGCACTGACGGATTAATACTAATATTGTTTGTGACAATGATGGATGGTGAGTTTAGAACCTACATTCAGATAAATTACTTATAAAATGTGATCCATGGACTCTTTCAAGTGTGATTAAGCAAATAAGATCTTCATTTAGATACAATTACATTCTCATCTTGCTATAATTAAAAAGTAAGCACTATTAGTGGTGGATCTAAGAGCTGTAATTAGTAAATTGTGCAAAAACTCTTGTGTTGCTGTGCCCTACTGTTTGTTGATTTGTGTCACACATGTCAGAACCTGTCAGGAAATGAACTGTGACAGAGTTATGTTAACACTGTCTGCTTTAACATTGGTAAGGTTACATTTATTTTCAGCACGTGTTAAACTGATGCCCTGGGATAGACAAGCTCTATTTGCCTCATAAAGATTAATTTGTCTTGATAGCCCAGATCTTAAGTTGCACAATGAAAGCATTGCCAAAACTATGTAAGATTAGGTCTTACTCAAATTGGAACCTTTGAAAAGGTAATCGGAATTAAAACTGAGTGCCAGCAGAGAAACAATATCAATGTGTGTGCCAGCTTCAGTCTAGGAGAGAGAACCAGGTTTTCCACTTCAGGTCAATATTTTCTGATGAAAGGTCATTGTTTGGATATGTGATAATTTTCTTTCTCTATAGATATTGCCTGGTTTGTTGAGTGTTTTCACAATTCTCTGCTTGCAAGCATTGCTTGTAAGATTTACCATAAGCCTGAAATCAGTCTCATCATTTTTCATGATCTCCCTACCTTACAATCATTTCCTCCAATGTAAAACTTGGCCTTAGATAATTAAGTAATCGAAAACTGCTCTTTATCTCCTCTTCCATTTTATCTTCCACTTTGAAATGTATTTCTTTATCGTGATCTCTCATTGTAGATATATAGGTAATCATTTGAATCCAGTAACAATTATAAACAGCTTCACGTTACTGATCTTCCATCGTGCACCATTGAAATTGTTTCATTGTTGGTTACAACTGAGCATGTATTTGAACCTGAGTTAATGTGGATGAGAATGCCTGGACACCCAAAGCAAGACCTTTCCAGGGGGAAATGATATTCTAGTGATCTAATATACTGATGAGAAGAGCTGGGATATCACATTGCATCTGTATAAAAATATGGTCAGGCCACACTGCAGCATTGTGTACAGTTCGCGTTGCCATACTGCAGAATGGATATTGTAAGAATAAAGAGAGGGAGAGAAGACAGCAGAAGAGCTTCACCAAGATGTTGCTGAAATGAAGGGTTTTATTGAAAAATATTTAAAGATTAACTTTATTTGTCATATGTGCATCAAAACATATAGTAAAATGTGTTATTTGAATCAAATCAAATCAGTGAGGATTGTGCTGGAAAGCCTACAAGTGTTGCTATACTTTTGGAACCAACGTGGTATGTTCACAACTCACTAACCCTAACCACATGTCTTCGGACTATGGGAAGAAACTGGAGCGCCAAGATGAAACCCAAACCGCTACAGGGAGAACATACAAACTCCTTATGGTAGTTACAAGGGGAAAGCGAAAAGACTGGGTTCACATTGGAAGAACTCAGCAGGTCTGGGAGCATATGCAGTTGAAATTTTGGGCCAAGACCCTTCATCAGGACTCCATGGTTGTAAGAAATGTGTTTGTTATCAAGGATGCAGTTTTCAGATTATAGAAGGAAACTTGAAGGAATCACATTTCTTCAGAAATACACAATGCGAGTGGTTGTCTCCCAGGGTGTGACCGGATTGAGCTAGACTAGCACAAATGCAGATGGATCTTATTTACATTCCTAATGACCTTCCCAACCATGTGCTCTTTTCAAGAGCAGGAGTAAAGATCTCACTTTCTGGTTGTTGGAAAGCTAGATTCTTTGGAATAACTCTACGGAAAATATTGAAACAATGATGCAAAATAAATGAATGTAGAATTGGAATACAAACTAATATTGATTTTTAAGTGGAATAACTTCCAATCAGCACGTCATTCAGTAATCCAGCACAGATAACTTCAATCACCACTACTCTAAACTGATTCTATGACCTACAGGCTCACTTTCAAGGGCTCCTTATAACTCATGTTGTCAGTATTATTTTTTATTTGCACTGTTTTCCATCTCTTGCACCTGGTTGTTTGTCAGTCTTTGTCTGTTCATGTATAGTTTTCATAAATTCTATTGTACTTTTCTTTTTCTTGTAACTGCCTGCAGGAAAATCAATCTCAATGTAGTATATGGTAACAAATAGGTACTTGATAATAAGTTTACTTTGAACTTTTAGCTTTGGAATAAACTAAATCGAAATAACGAACCATTTAGCTGCTAAACCCAAACCAAAATAAATGAAAACCAGGTGAGGTAGGAGTGAAGATGAACAAGCTCCTTATTTTATTACAAAGGCAGGTCTGAAATCTTGGCTCTGTTCACCATTGATGTGGAAGGGAGCAAAGATAAGACCATAAGACATAGAAGCAGAACTAGGCCAATCAGCCCATTGAGTCTGCTCCACTATTTCATCATGGCTGATCCTGGATCCCATTCAGCCTTATACATCTGCCCTCTCTCCATACACCTTGATGCCCTGAAGATGTGATTCCAGATTTGAGCTCATCTTATACCCCTTCCCATACACATATGCATTAAGTCCCGAAGAGTTACAGCAAGGAAACAAACCCTTTGACTCATTGGTCCATACTTTACCACCGTCCTGTGTATGGACTTGGTTTATTTTGATCAAAAAGTGCTTCCACCATGATTGGTCAGTTTAAAAACTGTAGCTGCTCTTACTGTTGGTTGGTTTGCATGCAATGGCATCTAGTGTCCAGCTTCAAACACCTCGGGCATACATGCAAAAGGTTTGCTCCCTCTCCCTTTGTCCCCAGACCCGTCAGGAAGGTATGCCCCGTGCACACTTTTAACTATGCATGCTTCTGGGATATTCAGTTCTGTAGTTTGTGTAACTTGGGGGAACAAATGTTTGGTTGAATTTTTTACACTTTGTCAATAAATGATTAATTTACTTATTTGCAGTCAGTGTTTTCTGCCTCACTCACCAAACCCACAAATCTGATTCAACATTACAATCGCTAATCACCCTAATTCTGTCCTAATCCATTGCATTCTCCATATATTCCCATCAACCACAAACACATCCCATATCACTGACCATAACACTGGCTTCTATACTAGAGGCAACTTACAGTAGACAATTAACCCACGAAAGACCTCAGGGATGTGGAAGGATCCATAACAAACTTTCTCAACCTTTTTGCCCTGGAAGAATGCTTGAAGTGATTTTCAGGTCTCGGGGAACCCCTGCTTAACAATTATTATATCTGTAGCTCATGGTACGTTAGCATTGTAAATATAATAATCCAAAAATAATTGTCAATGCTCTATTGAGTAGAGAATGAATTTTTAGCCAACCTTTCTTGAAAAGAACAGGTAGTTAAATTTAGCTTACCTTTCTTGAAATTAATCTTTCTTTGCCTTTCATAAATTTAAAAAACTCATAAGGCAAACATAGCAGATTTCTGTTACATAGCTGGCTCAAGCCTAAGTGGGAATTAATTTTTCTAAAGGTAGGCTTGGCAGATATAATTTAAGTAAAGGTTGTAAATTGATTTTAATTAATGCTATTTACAAAATGAAATTTTATTTGTAATGTTGAAGCAGTGTGTTGTGACAACGTCAGGATTTTCACTTTCTTTGCAAGAGAAATGAAATCTCTCATACAGCCAAGCATTGATGGAGCACCATCAGTACAGATGCCAACACAGTTCATCCAGACAGACATTTTGTTCCCAGATATGAAGACCAAACATAAAATACATAAAATACATTTTGGCTTTTACTTGTTTTTGGCTCTTTGCAACAGAAAAAAAGTTTTCTTGAATTTCAGCATCATTTGCAAATCTTACAAGTGCTACAACATAACATTTATTAGTGAAACCTGTTGAGTCATCAACCTGGATAGGGAAGTTGTTGTTTTTCAGTTTGTCACACAAAGTCTCTTCAGCGTCATGTGACATGTCATCAAAACATTGACTTATCATATTGTTTCAGAGTGAAATCTTTTCAATTTCTAGTATTGCATCTTGTCCTAGCATTTTACCCACTATAAATTTACATGCTGGCATTGTTAGGTTCTCACCAACTGTGTGACTTTTCCTTTTTTGGGTAATAAGTTCTGCTACTAAATAAATTGCTTCCTGATTCCTTTTACTGACTGTGACTTTATTAACAAAATCTTTACTCTGTTTATTTTGAGACTCCAATAGCTGTTTAAAATAATCAGCGCTTTTACATGTCATATGGCTGAGATTTGAGGTTAAGTGCCTTTTCAATTTTGCTGGAGCAATTGCAGCATTTGGAAGTTGTTTGTCAGAGACTAGGCACAATGGAAGAGGACAACTTGGATCACTGAAAATGTAAAATCCATTGATAAGTAGCTTGCATTGTAAAGATGGACTTTTTTGTGTCTGTTGTTGCATAATACGAACTAAGTATAAATAATATAATAAATAACTAAACAAGAAGACCTTAAGAAATACACAAATTTCACAATACAATTCACTTCTAACCTACACAACCCACCTTTTTCAATGTTTACAAAAACTGCAAAGCAGTAGGCCAGTAGTTGAATCACGGCATGTAATAATTCCTTCTTTAGAATGAAAATTTTTGCTCCCATAAGTCAGTCGGCAACGTGTAAGGGGAAGTTCGGGGAGGTAATTTGGGAGAAAGAGGCAGACTTCACAGCCCAAGTTGGGCGAGTCAATTCAATGCTCAGAAAATGCAGTTCATGCTTCTCATCAGTCTACCGTCCTCCTATCCGTGCAAAACAGCGCTCACCAATTTTCAACGGCCTCCTCTATCTTGCGTCAAAAACTGAGAATGGACTTAACCAAATAAACATGGTCCAACTGCTCACTGCCATGCTGGGCTGAGAGAACTCCCACGAGATTGTCACTGTGAACACCAGCATCAGGTGTTGCGTGAAGTTCTAAATACGATGTTTATGCTTGTTTTAATCACGATCTCTCGTGGAACCCTAGTTAAGAAACCCTGATTTATACAGTCACAGGGAGAATGTACAAACTGCACACAGGCAGCTCCGGAGGTCAGAACTGAACCAGACGCACTGAAGCTGTGAGACAGCATTTCTGCCTAGTGTGTTACCATAGGTGGTTCACCTTCATACTACTTCTTCAAGTTTACAAACTGGGGTAATTATAGTCAAGATTCATTGAGCACACAAGCCAGAACTCTTTCAACTATATTAAGCACCTCAAATGATATCACAGTAAGGATCATTCTTTGCAATATAAAACAAAATATTACAAGGAATATTCATGTGTTAGCTAATATTAGAAGGTGCAGTGCACTAGCATACAGCATTCTCTGTGCTCTTATAACCTCATACAACTTTAAATTGCATGGATTTCTCTTCAGTTTAGGCTCAGAATTCAAGTTTTATTCATCACATGTGCATCAAAACGTGCAGTGAAGTGCATCATTTGTATAAAATTGAAATCAGGGAGGATCTTACCCTGATGATCACTCAAAAAAAGTATGTCCAACTCTTTGGCGGTGACCAAGGCCATCAGCAGCTTCTTGTAATTTAGCCCAAGGATGTCCCACTATCACTCTTTTTCACAAAACAAAAACTATGCCTTTGGTAATTGATTGATGCTCAACTCTTCTTGATAGCATCATTTGTGTACAATTAAAACCCACACTCGTCCATGAATTGCTTTACTTTAGGTAATTTTTGGGGGAAGAAATCTGAGTTTATCAATACCTTGAGAAGTTCTTGCTCTAATGACCTCTTATCAATTGAAATTCTGTAAAAATTTATGCATAGAAGCTCCACAAGGGGAAAAAAGAACAGATGAATAAATCATGTCCTTGGGTAGGTTCCATTTGTATCTCTGGAAAAGCAATTCTTTCAACAGATTTTACTTCCCAGTCCATTTTCAAAGTTTCTTCCGAAAGAGAACGATGGATCATTGTGGTTTCCAGGGAGGGAAACTTTGGTCAATATTTCAGTCAATATCAGAATGATGTTAATTCATCAGGAGCTACTACTTTTTTGGCTACAGTCCTAAGCCAGAGTGACTTGCACCACTCTGTGATGCAAGATCCATTTGCACATTAATCAAGCAGTTTCTTAGGATTCTACAAGCAAAATAGTGCAGATACTGGAAATATGAAAAAAGAACAGAGAACGCAGGGAATTCTCAGCAAATTAGAGAGTAGATGCAGAAGGAGAAGCAGATTTAGCTTTTCAGGTCATTGCTATCACTCTCCATAAATGTTGCCTGACCCGCAGTGTATTTCATCATTCTCTATTTTTGTTCTAGCTGTTGTAAAGAATGATACCTTGTGTGATTGGCATGAGATCAGTGCTGTGTCCTTCTAATAACACTGGGCAACAAATATTTTCAGAAGTGTTGCCTCCTCAGAATCTTTGTTTTTGTTTATGATAGACCGCTTGAAGCTGAACACAAATACAATTTCAGACTACTTGAACCACGTAGGAATTTGGAGAAACAAGAAAAGAACTTTTATTGAATATAATACATAACGTTGCTGACACTTTGCAATAGTTTAACTAAGCTAAAAATGTTTTCTTGATGATTTTCATTTGTAGTCAGTGTTTGAGGCATCTTGCTTAAGTGTCCAACAATAATCAGCCAGCATTGATGGATTCCAGTTGCCATGATATTTTTTTCTCCATGACCACAATGTCCTAGTGAAACCTTTCACCATGCCCATCACTGACAGTGCCGAGATTTGCAGGGAGGAAGTCTAAATGGGATTACAGAGAATGAACCTTTAGTAACATGTTGCACTTAATAGTTTTGTATGCTTGAAGCATGTTGTCAACCAGCTGCACGCAGTTTGGTGCTTTATTGTTGCCAAGAAAATTTTCAACAACATCCTTGAGTGCCTTCCATCTGATTTTCTCTGGATTCACTAGAAGTTCTTTGAATTGTCTGTCATTGATGACCCACTTGATTTGTAGACCAACAAAAATATCTTCCTTAATCTTGGCATCAGTTATTCTGGTTTATAAATTGAAATAACAGATATATTGTTAGATTAGATTATTAGATTATGAGGACACTCAGTCCTCATTTATCGTCATTTAGAAATGCATACGTGCATTAAGAAATGATACAATGTTCCTCCAGAGTGATATCACAAAAAAAAGGACAAACCAAAGACTAACACTGACAAGACCACATAATTATAACATATAGTTACAGTAATGCAAAGCAATACCATAATTGGATAAAGAGCACACCATGGGAACGGCAAAAAAAAGTCTCAAAGTTCCGATCGATTCCCGATAGTCCCCGATAGCAGGCAGCAGAAGGGAGAAACTCTCTCCGCCATAAACCTCCATGCACCGACAACTGTCGATGCATTGGAAGCACCCAACCACCGCCGACCCCGAGTCCGTCTGAAAACTTCAAGCATCTGACCAGCCCTTCGACACCGAGCACCATCTCTGCCAAGCGCTTCAACCCTGTCCCAGCCGCCGAGCAACAAGCAAAGCTGAGGACTTGGGGCCTTCCCCTCACACAGTAACAGCCGCAGCAAGAAAGGCATTTCAGAAGTTTCTCCAGATGTTCCTCCGTACTCTGACGTCTGTCTCCATCAAATCAGGATTGTGCACAGCACCCTACTTGACAGATTACAGATATCATTCACCGGAGTGGCCACGCAAGCTGCGTCACACCGCCATCTTCTCCTTCTCCATTAATAAACAACAAATAGCAAAATACTGCATGATAGGGAAATTCCATTGTGATTTTCATGATCAGAAGCCCAAAATAAATAAGATACACCCAAAAGTATTCGAAAAGCAAAACCTTCGTTGTCCTGCATAATTACATAAGTATACTCACAGTTGGAGTCCTGGGTAACAGGGACCTAAGTAACAGACTCTTAGGCAGTACAGTAATATATCTAACCACCGGAGCATTTTTTTGTAGAATACAATGCTACTCGGAATGATTTGTTATTGAGCCTATTTCCTCTGTAGGCTCAAGTTTATTTTGTGGTCCAGATGTCCAAGAGTGAGAGATTTTACATGATTTCTGCTTGGACAAAAATTTAATCAAGTATGAAATCAGAATCAGAACCAGAATTAGGTTTATTATCACTGACATTTTTCGTGAAATTTGTTGTTTCAATATGTTCCTCAAAATGCTTTCAAATTAACTTCCACCCAAATCCACCTGTTTGACTATGGCAGCTTGGAGTTATATTTGGGTTATTTAAATTTCAGCTCTGAATGAAAGTTATTAATGCTGTAAGTTGTGGTTGAGAGTGTAGAACATGCAAGTTAATTTTCTTCAGGATTGATGACATGTTTTATCTTCTTGCTGAAAGAAGCCTGTTGGAAATTAATGTTGCTTCAACAACAAATACTTCTGTAGACATTGGACAACTAAAACCCACCCTAGGATATATCCGCACATTAAAATCTTTGTGTCGGGCAATCTAATTTAAATGCAATTTCCAATTTAGAAAGAAGCTTTAATCAGTCCAGTAGATTAATGAGGAAAATACTCATGCATATTTGAAATGAGCCCTGCTTTCTCCACAATCAAGGGAAATTGAATGTAAAATAAACATTTGGTTGGCATTTTAACATTTCAGACAAGTAGGATGTTTACTGCTGAAGTGGCCCCACATATCATGCCTTTAAAATCATTTTCTCTTGATTCTCTCTCAGCCTCTGTAATCTCCATCAAATCAGTTTTCCTTAGTCCTCAACGGCTTAAGGGACTTCGAAGTTTTAACGCACAAGTTTTTACACTGAGTTCTAAAATCAGCAGCTTTCACCCCAATACCTGGGCCATGACATATCACATTTGTTCACAAATCACCGTGCCAGATATGGACCCTATTCTCAATATCTTCACATAGCTAAGACAGCAGGGCCACTTAAAATGGTATCATCAGAGTGGGCTTCTCTGAAGGAATTGTCTAAACACAGTAAAATAAGTTTACTTGAGTAAAATGAGAGCTGACAAAATGATCATGACCACAAGGAGGAGTTTGAGATACCAGTTATTGACTGTGATTGGTTCACCTGTAGGCCAAGGAAATTAAGTCATTAGAGTAGTGATGTACAGGCAATGTTTACCAACACCTTGAAGAAAAATTTATGTTTATGTACAAAGGATGGACAGCAAACACATAAAAGACTGCTTTCGAGAATGAAAGGATTAACATATGAGGAGTGTTTGATGGCTCTGGGCCTGTACTCGCTGGAGTTTAGAAGAATTAGGAGGGAAATTTAAGAGACTACTGGACAGGTATATGGTGGAATTTAAGGTGGGGGGTTATATGGGAGGCAGTGTTTGAGGGTCGGCACAACAATGTGGGCCAAAGGACCTGTACTGTGCTGTACTATTCTATGTTCTATGGATCTCAGTGAAACCTATCGAATATTGAAAGGCCGAGATAGAGAAGATATTTCCAAAAGTGGGCACTGCCTCAGAATAGGACGTCCCGTTGGAACTTCTTCAGTCAGAGGCGGTGAACCTGTAGAATTCATTGCCACAGATGGCTGTGGAGGTCGAGTCACTGGGTATACTTAAAGTGGAGGGTGATACTTTCTTGATTAACAATGATGTTAAAGGTTACAGAGAGAAGGCAAGAGAATGGGGATGAGAGGGGTAATAAATCAGCCTTAATGGATCTATGGAGAAGACTCGATGGGCTGAATGGCCTAATTCTGCTCCAATGTATAACTTATGGTCTTATGCTATATTGGTCGTAATGGTTTGCCTCTGAGTAACACCTTGACCAGATGGAAGTGTGAAAAGGAAAAGAAAACTAAGGAGGCTGGTTACTGATTGACTATACTTTTACTGTTATGCAAATTATTCTCTTGCACCTAGACCTACAAATTTTCAAATACCCTCGATATTATAAAGCAACTTAAAAAGAGAAAAATATACTTGAAATCATTGAGTAAGTATTCATTTTTTAATATTTTGCTAATTAAACCATTCCCTTTATCAGTAAGGTCTAAGAATACTAATACTTTAGTTAGCCCTCTAAGACCTTCCTTAATAGACCTTTGAGTATGGGAATAATAACACTCACTTCATGTTATTAAAATGAACAGGCAGAAAATCAAAGCACTTCTTAGGAAAATCATAGGCTTGAGTTTTGCTGACCTGTTCTAATAGTAAATGGCAATTTTTGCAGCTGATCATAAAATTAACACCACTATTTGTAAAATAGTTTAAATTAGAAAATTACATGCTGCACTGCTGCCTGTAGTTATCAAGGGAGTACAAAGAAAAATTGGCACTTTGTATAAAGGTTCGAGGACATCCTGGAGAAAGCTTACTTTGAAAATATGAAGGATATTATATCTGGCAGTGCAAATTGATACTGTGTTGGCAAAGGGCAATGGAATCCTTGAATGTATCACCTGGTCACTGTGAGCAACCCATTAATAAGGAAGAATCTCTCATAATTTGATTCTTGGTTCTTTCCACTGTTGATTATTTTTTTTTAAAATCCACGTGCTGGATATCTAAAACAAATGCAGGCCAGTCCATATCTGTGGAAAGGGATACCGAGATGGAACTGAAATTTTAATTTACCATTCCTGTTACTAAGGTAGCAAATTGTAGTAACATCTTGACAATGTGCAGGCTTACCCTGATCATTGATGGGTAGTTCTTGGGTCAAAAAAAGTCCAGGTTGCAGCCATCTCCTCAGGGAATTTAACTATCTGAAATCGGCCTTCACTTCTATTGCTATAGTCAAATTTCTCATTGTCAACATCTGGAAGTTCATTAATATAAATTTCATTTGACCCAACATAGCTGCTAAAGCAAGGCTATAGCTTGGCATAGTGTGATAACTGATATATCTTTTGAGTCCTCAAAGTCTTTCACCACCTGTGAGACAAAAATTAGTAACAACTCACCAATGCTTTCAACTTTCAACCTCTGCCATCTCGATGGACAAGGTCAACAGGTACATGGAATACTGCCACGTCCAAGGTTTCTCCAAATCAAGCCAGCAGTCAATTTATTCTTCACTGCTCCTTCATTTGTGTTGGGACATAATTAAGGAATTCTCTACTCAGCAGCACTGTGGATGACAAAGTTGGATTTAAAGTGGGCAAGATGGTTTAGACTGGAAAGAGAGGGCTGAAGAAGTCAAAGACCACAAATGTAGGGCAATGGCAGGCAGCACTTACTACAGAAGACTAGAATCATTAAAATAGTATTCATTAGGGGTATAACTTTGAAGATCAAAGAGACAATGTTTATGGATGGATGTATTAGTTATGGAGAGTCAGTGGTAATCAGAGATGATGGAGATAACGCTAGCAGTTTGGCAATATTGGGACAGCTTCTTCAATCAATGTTTCCTTCCTGAACCTTGTGTAACAAGCTTTGTTTTTATGAGTTAATAACAAAGGAGGTAGTAAAATGGACACATTGATCTGGTACTTTGAACACCATTTTTGTACATTGTGGATCTGGTTCATTCCAGTGATCATTCATGTGCATGAGCAATCAGTGAAAAACTGGCCTAGATAGTTCCATGTGTAATTCATCATAGCTCAGATAAAGTTTGCTCAGTGACTTCTGCTACCTAATGATGTGATATACAGCAGTATGTTCACTTACCACGTTTATGTTTCATCTAAACATAAATGTACATCTAGAGTATGTTTCATTCACTGCTGGTGAAAGCTGTAGCCTTTCACAGTAATTTCACAAATATTTGCGATAACTTATAAACAAAGTGGATCCTGTTATACAAGTTTCAAGAAAGAAGCATTGTCTGAGCAATTTTTACTGCAGTTTGATGCCCTGCATTTTGCATTCTGTAGCCACACATATCAATAACCAGCATTATGGTCTACTGGGCATTGGGACTCCCTGCACTTATCTCAGCCTTTTCTTTTAAATCACCCGTCATCTTTATCAATTGCCCTACAGCTTGCAGGGATTTAGGGCCACCCACTGCTTTGGAGTCAATCAGGGCAGTTCTTTGCATAGGGGAAGGAGTGGGAATCTAGACTTGCTGGAAAGCACCACCAAATTCCCATTTTTCCCTTTCCTGCTGTTGAGCCATGGCTGCCATGGATGGTGCACATTAAGAGCAGGCTAGCTTCACTGCAGGCAATGATATAGGAGCTTTCAGTTCTGCAGTTAGGTGCCATTGGCAACTCAGCACATAAACTGTCATGGTAAAAACCTCCTGACAATTTTTCTATTAAAAACAGCACACAATTTCAGCAGGCAAGAGAGAAAACTACTGAAATATTGGTGCTTATTTTAAGGAGGTTAGGGTATAAAAATATGGACATTTTATAGCAACGGAAGAACCAAGAACAATATTGGTGACCCTATTTAAGGAAGGATATTATTTAAATGGAGGTGGTTCAGAGACGGTTTGCTGGGATGATTCTAGGTGGAAAGGTGTTGCCCTATCAGATTATGATTCTAGCCATTCAATTTTGGAAGAATAAGATATTTTTGAAATGTGTAATTGTCAGGGGGATACACAGGGGAAAATACTGAGATAATCTTTCTTCCCAAAGGATGAGGCAGAACCAGAGAACACAGCCTCAGAATAAAGAGGGATCCATTTAGGAACGAGAGGAGGAAGAAATTTTTCTTTAAGAGGACTTAATCTTTGGAACTCCTTTTAATTGACTACCAGGACAGTGCTGTCAAGAAAACAACCTCTCCCTCAATGTCACAAAAACAAAGGAGCCGGTTGTAGACTACAGGAGGAATGGAGACAGGCTAACATTAATGGATCTGGGGTTGAGAAGGGGAACAGCTTAAGGTCTTGGCATAAATGTCACTGAGGAACTCACGTGGTCCGTGCATACCAGCTGTGTGGTGAAAAAAGCACAACGGCGCCTCTTCCACCTCAGGCAGTTGAAAAAGTTTGGTATGGGCCCCCAAATCCTAAGAACTTTCTGCAGGGGCACAATTGAGGGCATCCTGACTGGCTGCATCACTGTCTGGTTTGGGAACTGGGAACTGTACTTCCCTTAATCACAGGACTCTGCAGAGAGTGGTGTGGACAGCCTAGCGCATCTGTAGATGTGAACTTCCCACTACTCTGGACATTTACGAAGACAGGTGTGTAAAAGGGGCCCAAAGGATCATTGGGGACCCGAGTCATCCCAACCATAAAGTGTTCTAGCAGCTACCATCCGGGAAACGGTACCGCAGCATCAAAGCGAGGACCAACAGGCTCTGGGGCAGCTTCTTCCACCAGACCATCAGACTGATTAATTCATGCTGATTCAATTGTATTCCTATGTTATACTGACTGTCCCGTTGTACATACTATTTATCGCAAATTCCTATTAATTGCACATTGCATGTTGAGACAGACGTAACATTAAGATTTTTACTCCTCATGTATGTGAAGGATGTAAGTAATAAAGTCAATTCAATTCAATGAGGGTGTGTTTAAAGTTGACTTAGACAGATATCTGTAAGGGCATTATGGGATGTGGAAAAAAAGGCAGGAAAGTGGATCAGTCAATTCAATTTCAAAGCAGTGTCAAGATGCTGAATGTCCCTCTGCTGTTCCTTTTTTATTATGCTCCTTTGGTTCTAATCATGCAAAAGTCTCCACTGAAGAACGTGTGCCGATACCAAGAATAGTCATAGTCATAGTCATACTTTATTGATCCCGGGGGAAATTGGTTTTCGTTACAGTTGCACCATAAATAATACATAGTAATAAAACCATAAATAGTTATATAGTTAAATAAGGAATTTGAGGATAGGCAGTATAATACAAAGAACAATACATTAGACCTCCTTCCTCTTGCAGTCATTTCTAACTCCTTGATTGTCACTGGCTTTTGTAAGTTGAGAAAGCTCTGAACCACTCTCCTTGCCTTTGATGCGCTCTGTTGCTTCGCAATGATTTCCCCACAGGCTGACTTTAGATCCTATTTGTTGTCATGTATAAGACACCACTGCTGCACAGATCATTGCTCATAGGTGGGAAGTTGTGAAGAAATTTAACTCTAACCGCATTTGGAGAGATATATAAATGCACGTATATTTATGTGTATTCACAAGTAAGATGTATTGTCAATGTTTAGGCGGGGAGATGCTCAAGAATTTACAAGTTAACCACATTTAAAAGGGCAAGTTAAATACATACACACTTATACTCATTTGCATATGCATAGTCAACCCTAACACCTTTGATGATTACTAAGAGGAACCTGGCTCTTTATTTGGCCCCACAACCAGTTCTGCAGTAGAACATGTTGACAAGATACATCTTGAACCTCATATATTTATGTGTACATATCTCAGGCCAGGTTTGCAAGGGTTTTTTGAAATTGCCAGTGTGACCTTCAGCAAATTATATCATTGTTTTAGCTATGAAATAACTTGTCTGCAAACATCATCAAGACTTTTCAGCTCTTTCATCTGCCCTTGTACGCATGTACACACGCAGAAAGAGTAGGACTGCTGTAAGCCAAAAATGGAGCTAGATACAAAACTGGTCCAAATTCATTTATATGCATGAAGAGTAGATTACTTCTGGATTTTCTCCTACAACATATTCCATTATTTGTCAGTTTAGCCTTATGAAGAACTGTTTTCGATTTAAATCCCTAATGATTTCTCCTCAGCTGCTAAAACTTGAAACGAGTTGAAGTGAATTGCAGAAATTTTCTGTGTTGAAAGGCACTGTTGTATCTTGAAGAGATCAAAGGATGCAAATCCAATATCACAAATGCCAAAAAGCTTATTTGATGAACCATTCATTTCTGCTTATTGTGTTTCTCTGTTGAGAATTAGCAATAGACCATTCAATGGTAATCAATGAAAATAAATCTAGTTGGATATGCATTTGAAACTGATACACAAAAAACAATCTTTTTAAATTCAAGACAAATCATTTCTGAAGTTGTTTGAAAATAACAGGCTAAAAAGGAACTATAGTAACCCCAGAAATCAGCTTACAGTAACTGCAGCTTAGTTTTAAACATCATTGCTAATGATTCTGGAGTAGTAACAAGCAGAAAAAAATGTATATTTTATTTTATATTTTTATTGCTATATATTGCTAATATTATATTAGAGAGACACACCAGTAATTAATATACTGCCTGTATTATCTTCAGGATTCAGACAATTCAAAGTACATTTATTATCATCGTATGTATGCAGTACACAACCCTGAGAATGGTCTATCCCACAGGCAGCCACGAGTATTTGGGACTGGGAATTTATCATCAAAATATTATTTCAACTACTGCCTTCCTAGACTGTAATTCTTCAATGAGAGAAGAGACAAGGTGCATGGTTCATACATGGTGGTACATAAAATCAAATAAAATTGTAGGTGTATTGGCATGAAGGCATTGATATGGGGCAGCATGTCAGTACAGAAGAGTGCACTGACCAAAGAACTCCAGAAATCTGAATTCATTCCTGACCTGCTGTCCATGTGGAGTCTGCATGTTCCATCTGTGACCTTGTGTGTTTCCTCTGGCTGGTCCACATTCTACAGGCTTGCTGGTAGCTTAACTAGCTACTGTAAATTGCATCTAAGTGAACTCATGTGACAGAATATTCAAAGAGGGTGTTAGTGGGGCTATGGGAAAGCATAAATTGGAGCAATAAGCGAGAATAAGAGAAGGAGAAATGGACTAATGGGGTTGCTCTGCTGGAAGCTGGGAACTGCTCAGTGGGATGAATGGCCAACTTTGTGTTGCAATGAATATGTCAGATATCTTCCGTACATTCATATTTTTCAGCGTCACTCCCTCCATGGGTTTAGAACATGTATCGCTGCCTTCAGAGAGCACTTCCTACCCTTGATTTTCCCTTAAAAAAATACAGAGCATGCCAGGGACTGTTATACAATGTACTTGAGTGATTTAATGTCTGGGCGTGTAAGCTCTGCGATGTAGATAAATGTGGGTGTTGCAGCAGCAATTGTGTGAGAGTGAGGTGACACACGTGGACGTCTAATATGGTGCTGGTTGACAGATTATTGATAGCTGACTTCAGTGGAATGAATTGAGACAGAATACAAAGCACTGATGCTACATGGTGCAACAGACCAGGAATTAATTTCCAGGCAGGGAATCTAACCGTCCTTCGAGTGCTAAACCCGCAGGACTTAACACCTCCAGACAAATTCAAATTATGATGCTCAGTAAGTAGAAGGAAACTTGTTTGCTAAAATCAGACAGGTGTGTCTTTGGAGCACAGCTCCTATTTACTGCTCGCTCTCACCCTTTTCCCCAAAATAACCGCCAACTTTTTCTTTTAATTAAATTCTGAGAACATCTTCAGTGGAGTGAAGTGGAGTGTTCCCAGGAGACTACAATCATCACAGTCGGTCACCACTAATTCAGACTAGTAAAGGAAAGGTGTGGAATTGTAAATTAACAAAAGATTAGCTTGAGATGGAAATTCAAAGAACATGGCACATCCACCTCTGCCTAGAGACTCAGAGCTCAAGCTGATTGGATATTTAATGTACTGGATTGAAATAAATTGAAACCTGGAAATATTATATTAGGAAACATTGGTTCACTAATTAGGAAGGCAATTGCATGGCTAAATTAGATGAACATTTACTTAATTGGGTTTT
This sequence comes from Mobula birostris, assembly GCF_030028105.1. Classification (NCBI taxonomy): domain Eukaryota; kingdom Metazoa; phylum Chordata; class Chondrichthyes; order Myliobatiformes; family Myliobatidae; genus Mobula; species Mobula birostris. Next base: position 26,649,542 of record NC_092394.1, on the reverse strand, counting down.
GCTTACAGTAAATCAATTATGCAAATATAAATCACACTTCCACAGTGTAATTATAATTTATATTATTTGATAGTTTGGAAACCTAAATACATGCAGGACTTCGTAATGGAAGCTTTTGTATTGGAGGCTTAGATTCCAATTTAGTGTCAAATATTCTTTATTAAATTATATTTAACCCTCTAACTTCCAATATAAATGCAATATTTAAATATTATTCCAATATCCATTGTAGTCCGTACAAAGAATGACATTATTTGGTAGATAATCTCGCCCTTAATAGCTGAACTCCATCTCTTAACTTACTCTTTTGTTGGATATTCAAATCGTGCAACCTTTTTCATTTCCCATTTTCGGACAACTTAAGTGATTTTGTATCCTGCTTATCTTCACATTATTATTACTTCACTCATCTCATTTATTTTAATCTTTCCTGCAGTAAAATATGCAACTCATATTGACTTTTTGAATGAGTTCTTGCTGATGTCCAGTCATGGTTGAATGTATTGGAAGATTACCCAATACATCACAACATCACAGAGAAATTAAACTAACAATCACAGATAACATTTCATTCATTTGCTGATTAATGACCACTGGCATCCACCTACTGGTTTTACCATTATTATTTAGAAATTTTACATAAATATTTAGTAATCCTGTAGGAAAATAAAAGAAACTTTTGCTTATTGAAACACAGGTAATAGGTTTCTACTGTATTTAAAAGACAATTAATTTGAAAGGACAATAGCCATTCTGAGCTATTTTGAGGGTTTGTTATACAGCAGAAGGAAATGGGTATTTTTACTATTTTCACAGAATAAGACACAAAAGTACTCACAGAAGTAATAATGAAGTATGTCATATTGAAGTTTTGGTGGTTAAAAATTTTCGTAAAGCGATGAATTTTGACCTAACTGTACTGCTGAAATACCTTCACCATATGGACTGCAGCTTTTCAGGAAGGCAGCTTGCCACCACCTTCTCAGGGGCAATTAGTGATGGATAATAAATGCTGCCCTTGCTAGTGATGCCTGCATCCCATGAATTAATATAACAGAAGAGGAATGAATTTAATTAACTGATCAATCTGCTATAAACAAACAATTTTGCATCTAAATCTGCAGCTGTGGAATCCTATTGATTCAGAATATATTCTGAACAGAAAATACAGGAATTCACAACAGATCATTTGTGATTGGAATTTATGGTGTGACCATTCATTATGTTGAGGATAAGGTGAAGAGTTACTTTAGAACAAAGAGTGCAATGTTTTAAAGGAGACAACTTCACCTTTCATTATTTTACCATGAAATTGATGAGCAGAAATGATCTATTGAGTGGAAGTTAGCAAATGGAGATGAAACAATCCCAGAATAAGATGGTAAATTGAAGTGAACTATAACAGAGCACTTCAGTTAACTTGTCCTTTCCTTTTAGGTACTGATTTCACAAAGATACAGTAATTTCAAATTGAAGTAATATTCACAATCAAAGAATTGTGCAATTCTTTTCCTCATTAACACAATTTGCCTTGCCTAATTCTTACAATAAATTTTAAATTCATAATGACCCTTACCAAAGTAGGTTATGGGATTCTATGTGATTGAAACAAAGCTAGACTACTCCTGTTTATCTTCATTAACCAGACTGCAGATTTGCCACGGCTGACATGAGCAGTTTTCTCCAATTCCTCTGCACTGTTGTTCCATTGATTGGACACATTAGCATGGTTCCTTTCTTATCTCTGCTGTCATGGGGAAGAGGGGTTGCTGAGGAGGTGGTTGCAATGGATTCTCCTACACTGTAGCACATTGTCACCAAAGGATCTACCATCGGCCACTCCAATTTCTCATTATATACAACGTTATCTAAAATAAGATCAGTCTATGTACATTGTAAAGATATTCAGTAATTTGTCACCACCACCATTCTTGATCCTCTATTGTCTCCAAATTTTTAGATCTAGCTGTGTGACACCCAGTAGATATTGAGCAGAAAGGAAGCATTCCTTCCACACTTCCCTGGTTTGAAATTCTATCTCCATAACCACACATTATATGGTGCTTTCCCATACGAACCACAGGAATTGCAACATTTCCCCGTTACCTCTTTGTTTCCCACTATTCAGAGACCCAGACTGTTATTCTGGATGAAGCACTTGTGCTTTTTCCAATCCAGTCCATTGCATCCAATGCTCACATTGTGGCTTCCTCTACATTAGGAAAGCTAAAGGTCTGCACAATAGATGAAATAGAAAGAACATCCTCTGTCTCTAGACTTCATGAATCCACCTTAGTCGAAATTGAGCAACTAGTGTGGCAAGAGTAAAATTCCCAAAGGATGGACACAGTCCCAGAAAAGGTACAGTAATCTGACATATGTGATCAATATAATTGCATGCACCGAAATTCAAGCACAAGAAGAAAGCATCAAGCAGAATATGTGTAAACAAAGGGTGCAAGCTTGTTTTAGGCCATGTTTTACATCAGTATTGAGAAAGAAGAGGAAAGATTACCATCATTTAGCAATGAGGGAGAGTAGAAGCTCATTATGTAGCAATGAGCAATGGAAGGGAGAAAAGAAGCTTGTAGCTGATAGGCGGAACTAAATGAAGAGGAGATGATGGTCAGATAGAATTTGGAGGGATGATGGGTTGGGTATGGAAAAGGTAGCCATTAAGTCTCTTCTCCCAGAAGGTGGAACATTAGACTTTGTCACGCTCTATTTAATGCCAATTTGCTCATCCCCCTGTATATTTCAATATGATGGTAAGACACAAAAGTTCATTGAAAAGAATTTGGGTGAGCCAGTTAAATTGTAGGTTTAATGAGCAGCTCCATAAAGTGTTATGATGGTACTGTTTAAGATTCATGAGCTATTTACAATTTTTGACCATATGAGCATCTAGCAAAGTTTTCATTATTTCTGTAAAAAATATACATTAGCTGTCATGTTCTTCTTTCACAGCTCTATAAATTAGCCTATCGGGTGTGGTATTACTCCAAACAAAAAAAAAATTACTCTATTCCTTCCCAAGAGGATTTGGTGGAAGCACAGGGTGCAGACTTTAGCTGAAACAATACAGCAAAATAGTGCAATGTAATTATATCTATTGCCTCATATGGTTTCCCCTTTTTGTATCATAGCTCTTTAAAAGGGATAGACCCCAGGATCTTCTCTTCGAAAGAGAAGAGATCTCTTTAGAGCTCCAGCCTCTGGAGTTCCCAATGAAAGACAGTTGTTCCTTTACCCAGCCAATCCCCACTGTTACCTCATGTGCTTAACCTATATTAAGCACATTAATGGTAAGATTGGGCTCACATTAACCGGTTACCAATCCAAAGATGAATAATTTTAGAGTCATCAGTTCAATTGCTGTCAACGAAGTTTATATCCAATTTTCAAAAACTTATCTGGAAACATATAAAAAAAGTTATCTGAAAATGTTGTCTTAAAATTGTTGATAATAACCTTAAGGAAAGGTAAATTGCTCTTCTTACCCAGACAGGCCGATACTTACCTCCTGTTCCATATGGTTATAGTCAACGCCCATCTGTCCTCTGTATTTTCTTAGTAATCTGGTGAACGTTGCCAAATCACCACAACGAATTCAAGGCAACTCAAGATGAATAGAAATCTCCAGCTGTCCCTTGAACCACTTGATCCTGTGTTTGAGTAGGACATTCTTAGAGCCCTGATTGAATCGGGAATTTATCTGAAAGTTATCCAAATTGGTTATAATTTTACATGTAATTTATTGATACTGTACATCAAGACAGAAATCAAAATCAGAAACCAAACCAGAATCAGGTTTATTGTCACGCATGTATGTCATGATTTTTTTTTGTTCTGTGGCAGTAGTACATAAAATTACCATAAAATACAATAAGAATATATTAAAAAAAATAAATAACTAGCGCAAAAATGGCAAAATAGTGAGGTAGAAATCATGGGTTCATGGATAATTCAGAATTCTAATGGTGGAGAGGAAGTAGCTGTTCCTAAAACATTAATTGTGTGTCTCTGGGCTTCTGTACCTCCTCCCTATTGGTAGTAATGAGAACAGGGAATATCCTGGATGGTGAAGGTCCTTCATGATGGATGGCGGCTTCTTGTGTCATCACTTTTGGAAGATGTTGTTGATGGTGGAGAGGCTTCTGCCTATGATGGTGCTGGCTGAGTTTACAACCCTCTGCAGTGTTTTCTGAGCCTGTGAATTGGTACCTTCATAGGAGGCAGTGATGTGACCAGTCAGAATGCTCTCCAGGGTACATCTGTAGAAATTTGCTGGAGTGTTTGGGCCCAAGATAAATCTTCAGAGATGTTGACACCCGGGAATTTGAAGCTACTCACTCTCTCCATCGTCGACCCTCAATGGGACTGCTGTTCATTCCCTGATTTTTCCTTCCTAAAGTTCACAATCAGTCCCTTGGTCTTATTGACGTTGTGTGCAAGGTTGCTCATGCAACACCACTCAACCAGCTGACCTATCTCACTCCTGTACCCCCTCCTCAATACCATCTGAGATTCTGCCAACAACGTTTCTGTCATTGATGAATTTATAGATGTTGTTTGAGCAGTGCCTAGCCAAACAGTCATAAGTGTAGAGAAAGTAGAGATTAATGAAGTGGTGCAATATAATGGCTGCTTTAAAGATATCATATTAAAATATGCATGAGTATGTATTGGGAAAATGAAAAAAATTCAGACTGCAGAACACAATGGAATAGATAAGGTCAACAGTTCACAATTTTGTAAAGGAATCCCATTCAAACCCAAGCCTTCCTGCATTTCTCCTGAGAGAATTAAGTTAAGGTCAGCTATGATCCAAGTAGCATCTCAGTAACATCAATCCTGTACTGAGTACATTATACACATGACTACAAAAATTGTAGATGCTGTAAATCTGAAATAACAATAAAATTGGAAGCATTCTGCAGGTTAGGTAGCATCAGTGGAAATTGGGACTGAGTCAATTTTTCATAACAAAGCCCCCTTTATCAGAATTCCATTCAACACAAGTGTCACAATGGGGGCGTTGATGGCGGACCCAAATGCAAGACACAGACACTGAAGTACTAGGGACAGGACTTGACTAGAGTAGGGACGTGACAGGATACAGACAAGGAGCAGGGACAAGAACACAGACTTGGGCTAGGACATGGACTAGACAGGGAACCCGGACAAGGAACTGTGAACTAGGAGCCTGGGCTTGGACATAGGCAAAAAACATGGAACCCGGACAGGGAACTGTGAACTAGGAGCCTGGGCTTGGACTCCGAGCCAGAGATTGGACAAGGACCCAGAACCTGGGTCTTGCCTTGGGCTCGGGCCCCAGAACGAGGCGAGGACATGACATGACTACAGGACAGGAGGCTGGGGTCTGGTGACTTGAGCTTGGAGACAGGCTGGAGGACCTGGAGTACTCGATCCACGGACCGGACCATGGCAACAAGATATTGAACATGAATCCAAATTGACATCATTGTAATTAACATTAAAAGTAAAAAGCTGGCAGTAGAATATTCACAAACACACACTCCAAGATTAGTATTTCTTATCTTACAAATTGCCACCTAATTTTTTTGAATTTAACTATTCTAAAAATTGTTCAGCAAATATTGAAACATATTAAATGTAGTTTCAGAAAGAATCATATACAAATATTTTGTGATCACCAGATCATTCATTATTTAATGTATTGAGAAAAGGCATCATGAATCTGTCAGTCTTGGAAATTGCCTTACAATGTGTTAGTCGGCCACTTGGTGAGGAAAACCAAGGAGATGGCTATCATTCCTTTCAGTCTGTGATCAAATGTACATTCAGTCCAACACTTGCAGCTTACTCCAGCTTCTTTCCCTCTTCCATTCGATTACTGGATGGACATTGAAATCATGAACACTACCTCACTACTTTATTATTTCTGTTTTTGCACTATTTATTTAATTAACTATTTGAGAAACAAATATATACTTATTGTGATTCACAGTTTTTTTTCCCCTGTATTTTCATGTATTGCATTGTACTGCTGCCACAAAGTTAACGAATTTCATGACACTGGTGATATTAAACCTGAATCTGATTCTGATTCTGATTCGACACAGAATGTTGACTTCATATTCAACCATGAAATGGTTACCCCTCAACATCAGTCAAAGCACAAATCAGTGACCTTCAGGTAAATGGCTTTCAGGTGGTCACATCTATTACATTCAAAAATAAAACTGTAAAAATAATTCATTTATATGGGGTATTGTATCATCTCAGATTATTGCCACTGAATTCCAGTCCTTGTTCTGATGCAGGAAAGACAACAGGCAAGTTGCACGCAACAAACTCCCACAAACAGCAATGTGACCATAATCTATCGTCTGATGATATTGATTGAGAGAAGGCTATCAGCAAGTAAACCGGAGATAATGGTATTGCTTTTTTTCAAAGTACTGCCACAGGATCTCTTAGGAACAGATAGTCTCTGGATTTAACGTTTCATCTAAAAGACAGCTGCTCCAATAACTCAAATGCCCAAACTTTGTAAGAGATTGTTGGTCGAGATTTTTGAGCTCATGCCTCTAAAATGGGGATTCTGATGCAAAGGCAAGAGTTGTTTAGTCCATAATACTCATGTTGTGCTTTTGGACATTAACCCACAACTATTCTCATTATCGGCTCTCTGCTCATAGCCTTCTGTCTACTGACTTGTCATTTTAATAATACAGTGCCTCGATTAAGCCCTGCTACTAAGCATTCTACGTTCTAACTATTCTAAGTAACAAAGATTCTCCCTTGCCTTTGCCATTGACTTCATAAGTACAATCTTTATTTGAAGAACACGTCACTTATTAACTAGGTGAATTAGTATTCCAGCACTCATCCTGTCTTCACCCGTCAATTGATTAATAACTCTGATAAAACTGCCCAATAACACTCTCTAAATGAAAGATACCAAGCATTTTATGTCTACCTTTACTACTACTTTTGTTATAGCTCTGGTATCACATGGTAGTTTTCTCTTTATTTTGTTGTAAAATAAAACCACTAAAGTTACACATTGCTCTTATGACAAGAGCGGCTTGGACCTAAATGTTGGAGGATCCAAGACTAGGGCCACGACACGGAATAAAACTGGATTGAGAACTGAGCACAGAGCAAAATGTTAGACAATATCTCTGGTTGGGCTTAAGTTTGAGCACTGAGATTCCATTCATGTGCTCTTTAAATACTTAATTTTTGGTGCCCAAAACACGATTACCAATTAGTGGGATGGCCCTGAATCTTTAAAGGGTTGTGCCAGCTATCCTTACTCCAGAGAGTTGGAGTGTTTAAACCCCGGAAGTAGGGGAGTTGGTTGTGTATCGTAACAGCTCTCTTGTATTGCCTTTTACAAATTTATTATTATTATTTCTGAGCTTCTGCTTTCTATGTTGCATATTCAATTCATAAAGTGCAGAACAAAACTCTTTGAAAATCAGTGCCTATGACTGAGTACATACAATTTTGAGGAGAGGCACAACTGCTCATCTTAGAGTTCAGGAAAAATTCCTTTATATGCTAAAATTCAAAGAGCAGAGGCTCAAAAAGCTGGAATCCATCATTAAGGCTCCCTATCACCCAGGTCATGCCTTGTTTTTCATTGCTCCCATCGGGTAGGAAGTACAAAAACATGAAGGCACCCACTCAGCGATTCAGAAACATCTTCTTCCCCTCTGCTCTATTTAAATATATATAGCTGTACATAATAATAGGAAAAAAACATTATTTACAGTAAGTGTATATATACTTACTGTAAATAATGTTTTTCTATTATTATTTTTATTCTTATACATATATATATGCACACACACACATTTTTTTTCTCTAGCATTGTACTGCCACTGCAAAAACAGCAAATTTCATGACATATGCCGGTGATATTAAACCTGATTCTGATTCTGATTCATAAAAGCCCTGAAAACAAAAGTTTGGTTTGCTGAGAATTAATTGATCATGCCATCCTTTGAGAATGTTCTCTTCCAACACTCAGCCACTCATGGAGCAGCCCAGGTTTTGTTTACACCAGTATGGCCATCTGATAGTCTGATGACTCCCATTATGACCAAGCCATTTTAAGTCTCTCTAGCCTAGATTCTCAAGCTCTGCCATAGATACCAGTGTATGTTTTTCAGTGTAAGCATTCGGACTGGCTGCATCACCATCGGTCTGGAGGTTCCAATGCAAAAGCTACAGAGGGTTGTTGACTCAGCCATCTTCATTGAGGGCACCAGCCTCCCCCCCATCGAGGACATCTTCAAAAGGTAACGCCTCAGAAACGCAGCGTCCCTCATGAAGAACACTCACCTTCCAGGATATGCCCTCTTTTCATTACTACTGTCAGGGAAGTGGTACAGGGCCTGAAGATATACTGTAAACTCAACAATTTAGGAACAGCTTCTTCCCCTCAGTCATCAGATTTCTGATGGTCCATGAACACTAACCTCACTGTTTTGCTCCCTTTTTGCACTATTTATTGATTTTTTTAAGTATATTCTTATTGTAATATATAATATTTTTATGTATTGCACTGTATTGCTGCCACAAAACAACAAATTTCACAACATATGACAGTGAGAATAAATCTGATTCTGAAGAACCAGATACTTTGAACATTCATTTACTCATCAAGAATCATTATCCTGGAGAATCAGGTAGAAGCAACCGTAGCCCACTCTGCCAACCCATACCCTCATTGTTCTCACAGGATGGTTGCATTCAGATCTCTGGCCATTTTGAGGAAGAACTCAACAACTAGGTAATAACAGGATCTTGCATGGGAGATTAGACATAACTCTCAGATGGTGGCACATTTATAACTTCCAATCATTTCGCTGAAAGATTGCAAATGTTTGTTAGGATTGCAGGCAGACCTAGCAAACTGTATTGTGGCAGAGCACACTACTATTCTGTACAGTGGGGGACCATCCATTAAAAATTGAGGTTAATGGTAGAATGTAATTCCCCAAAGTAAAGGTGAGATGAAATAAACATCTAAAAATGGAACAGCAACTGCTTGCTTCTGACTTTAAGGTGAAACTAAGGACATCCAGCCAATCCACTCACAGGTAGTGAGTTAGCCTGATGGCCATTTTGAAGTCCAGAAGGCGAGGCCCGATGACTGAAGCCCTGGGAGGTCTGCGAGTCCACTGGGGAAGTCGGGTGCTCTGTGTCTGCGTGTTCAATAGAGGTTGGAGGCTCAGAGGAAGCCTGTCCTACCTGTGGGGGGGTTGAGGATTCTGTGTGTGTGTGTGAGTGGTGGTTGGGGAGGTGAATGGGAGGGAGGAAAGGGGCTTTTTGTGCTGTTGTTTTGTTTTGTTTTGTTGCTGTTGCCCTGCTGAACATTGTGCACATGCTTTCTTAGAAACATAGAAAACCTACAGCACAATACAGGCCCTTTGGCCCACAAAGTTATGCTGAACATCTCCCTACCTTAGAAATTACTAGGCTTACCTATAGGCCTCTATTTTTCTAAGCTCCATGTACCCATCCAAAAGTCTCTTAAAAGACCCTATCGTATCCGCCTCCACCACTGTTGCCAGCAGCCCATTCCACACACTCACCACTCTCTGAGTGAAAAACTTACCCCTGACATCTTGTTGGCACCTGAATGTGTGGCGCCACCTGTGGGCTGTCTCCAGTACATCCTTTAGTTTTGTTGGTTGTCAAACACAATTGATGCATCTCACTGTATGTTTTGATGTACATGTGATAAGTAAATGAACCTGAATTTAAGTATTAGAATAGTCCTGACTATCTTTATGTTCACAGTCATTCTATATTTAATAATAGAGATCTCACAAAACCCTGAAGCTGAGACCTGGCAAGAATGGCTTAAACCATACATTTAAGTGACTTACAGTACTGCCTTCTGGCCTTGAAGACAGTGCAGCGTAGATTCACCAGAACATTAGGATGAGAGGTTTATCTGAAAGAATTAAAATCATCTTATACTCTTAGAGTTTATTAGAATGAGATGTAATTGCATGGACAAAAGGAGCTGCAAAATACAGAAACAGGGTAGGTGCAGGGAGATTTGCTCAACCTCCAAGGTTAGAATGAGTATTGAAGGGCTCAGGGTAACAGGTTGGCCATTTAGAATTGAGCTGAGGAGAAATTTCTTTACACAACCTTGGGATGTTCTACCTTTGAATATATTCAAGACTGATATCAATAGATCTTTTGGCTGCCAAGGGAATCAGATGTAGTTACAACGGGTAAATAGTTGTTCAATTGGAAGACAAGTAACAGTAACTGACTAAAATGAAGTAACAGTAGCTGTGAGGTCCAAGACCGCCATAGTCACACACTAAAAAGGAAACATTAAAATGGACAGCAAAACACAGCAGCAACTGGTTAATCCCCCTTATGGCAAAACTCACTTATACGAGGGGTGATTGATAAGTTAGTGATCTAAGGTAGAAGGAGTCAATTTTAGAAAACCTAGCACATTTATTTTCCAGCATAGTCCCCTCCTACATTTATACACTTAGTCCAGCGGTCGTGGAGCAGACGGATACCTTCTTTGTAGAAGTTGGCATCTTGGACCTCCAGAAAATGGTCCACAGCAGGGGTGATAGACAAGTTTGTGGCCTAAGGTAGGAGGAGATGAGTTATACAGCTCTCGTTACATGCACGTGCAGTTCAACTCTTTGAGTGATTATGCAGAAAGTTTGAGGTTAATAACTTATCTCCTTCTACCTTAGGCCGTGAACTTATCAATCACCTCTGCTGTGGACCACTTTCCGGAGGTCCAAGGTGCCGACTTCTATAAAGAAAGGATCCGTATGCTCCACGACCGCTGGACTACGTGTGTAAATGTAGGAGAGGACTATGTTGAAAAATAAATGTGCTAGTTTTTCTAAAATTGACTCTTACCTTAGGCCACGAGCTTCTCAATCACCCCTCGTATATCAGAAGAGATATCTGATGTGTTGCCAGTGCATGCAGATTCACAAAGCTGTTCTGGCTCTACAAGCTCACGTAATTCATTTAAATCTAACTGAGGTTTGGAAAGAGCCAAACATTTGACAAGCAAGTAGAGTCTCAAAGTCACAAACATAACAACAACGACAGCTTACACTCCTGTAGCACCTTTAATGTAGAAAAAAATACAAGACTCCATAGGCATAGTAACGTGACCTAAGTTTATTATTGTGTATTTTGCATACTGAATACTGAATTCAGCACTATGCAATGTACTTGCCTGGGCTTCAAGCATTGCATAATTATCTTTGTAACATATGAATAAACATCAGTGAGGTGGTAATCAGATAAGAGCAGTACATTTTAAATTCAGAAATGTCTGGTTGAACTGACGATTAGGAGCAGAGCATTGATCTATAACATTTATCAGTATCAAAAATGAAACAGCAAAGGTGATTTAGACAGGACATTTTTGCCAACGTTACACAAGCAATGCTATTATCTTATTAACACTGTAGTAGCCTTCTCTCTGCACCATTGGAACAATAGGCTACTTTCATTTTGGAGTACTTAGATTCATTTGTGAGGCTGGGTTTGGCAAGGCCTAATTACTTAAGTGTGACTTTTATATGGTAAGTAACATGTCATCCTGATCAACACAAATAATTTTGACAACTTATAGATGCATTTATCGAGAATGAATAATATTACAATTCACTAGATTGAAACAAAAAATTGTTGATCTGGTTTCTGTAAAACATTATTATGGATATTGGGGAGACTTCTCAAAATGCCACACAATAAAAATAATAGAATTATGAAAACTTAAGGCAATGTTGGCTGAAAGGGTTTGACAGCTGTTATGTAGGTCGTCACCTTGTCGTGGTAGACAGACTTGTAAATTCCTGAGATTCCTAGAATAATGCTATCATGAGCTTAGCTGCTGGTAGGGTCACTGATGGTGGTAAGGTCAAGTTGGAGGTTCCAGACAAAGAGGCATCCAAACAAGACCTCAATGGTTGATACGGAGGAAGATAATGGCACATCAGAATGGCTGTGAAGATGGAGGAAGACTGCAGCTATGAAGTGTCCACAATCATAGTAAATTCTATGCCACGGGACCCTAACTCTGATCTGTATGTTCCTATAGTGGCATCAGGCTCCCGTCATTAAACAAAGAATGCACAGACATTCTTCCTTGAGGGGAATAACCACTTAGGAGAACATCATACTCAACTCAAGTGATCGCACTACTACTACAACACCAAACCTGGGTAGACACAAAATAGCTGAATTGGTGTTGACATTTTATATCAAAAAATGAGGCAATTATTACTCAGTATATTTTGTATCGTGTATTACCCTGTAACACCATATACAAAAGCTGAAATCTTCCTAGTGTACTTACGATACGGAGCATATGAATAAGGAGCTTAGTTACTTTTTCATTCTGTCAAAGGTAAGCAAGCATTTCTAATGAGATGTAGAACTCCTAAAATCCTTTGGGATATAAGGTAAGATGGAGTGCTTGTTTGTGGTTGAATGCCAAAGATGATTTAAGCACACCATTTGGGGCACCTAGCCAAAAAAGTAATTATTTTTTTGACAGCAGCTGTGATATGCCTCTCTACATAAACTCTAAATAAGAAAGCTAAACCATTAGCTCCAGATGATGCTAATGCTTTGGAATAATTATCTGAATAAAATTCTATATTCCATCTCCACAGCGTCACATAAACTAGTTCTACTCATTACAGTGACTTAAGTGCAAATAAGATGCACTTCTGGTCTCCATCTAATTTAAAGAAATGAAGTTTGCAAGGAGTTTCATGAGTTTTGTTCTAATTGACATTTATGGAAGTTTGATAAATGTAAATTGCTCTGATGCCCTACAAGTGACTCTGAACTTCTGAAACTTTTCTTGAAACATCTGGATAGAAGCATGCCGACAAAGGTCAATGTGTGAATCTTCACTGCAAATCTGCAAATTGCCACTGAATTAGAGAACTGTAAAATGCTATTATTTATCGGTAATGGCAAAATAAAAAATATTGAGTATCTAATTAGACTCTTATACCTGCAAATGCCCTGTGTCAATGTGACCTCTTTCACACGTGAGGACTTCATGGATCCAATCTTGGTGCAATGGCTTCAGTTTCCAAAGATTTCCCTAAACATAAAATATCTTTATGTCTTGCATGAATGTCCTTAAACCACAGCAAAGTATGAGGCTTCGTCCTTTCATATTCACTGAGAGACACTGGGTTTTATGCCTTAAATAAAAAGATTATCTGGACACACTATCTAGAGAGTTTGTGACATCTAACTATAATTAAGGACATTCTGTTTGTCAAGAATAAGTATATTGGTTGAGAAAAAGGATTTAATGTTTTCCTGGTGAATATGAGGAATAAACTCTTCTCTGGCTTCAAGCTGGGTACAGGTATTGATTATAACTAACATTTCGATGACAAACTCTGCCATCTTCTTTAGGGATGATGCCTGGATAAGTCTAGTACAGTGGTATCTATATCCACATAGTCCATCCCTCCTGATTGGTTAGTCTTCATCCAATCAGGTTTCCGCTCTCCCACCTTGTTTACAATCGAATTCATATTCTTACTTAGAACCAGACCTTCGTCTTTGCTAAAATTCTTTTGCTCTAGTTTTATTTCAATGGCTTCCTTTACCAGGTGGTCCCATTAGCCATTGGCATGGCACAGTAGTTTTGTGCCATTGAAGTCAATCCGATTTCTCTGGGTAAACCAAACAGATACACTCCTGTGCTCCATGGATGAGAATTTCCTGTAACATCAGTCTAACTTGCCCATTCATTTTCGGTGATCTCTCTGGACATTAGTCCATCCTGAATAAAGATGACATTTATTTGTATTCATCTTATGTCTTTGGCACACCTCTTCAAAGAACCAGTATTGATATTTTGACAGATTGTCTGAATACTGTCAAAACTCACATACTTCCTAAGATAATTTAAAACAAAACACCATTATTAATAACTAGTCAGTACCTGGAAACCCACAGGAGTGCATACCAGAAGTGGAATTTGAATATTAAAGCATGAATGTAATGAGTGCAACACATGCAAACTGCTGGAGGAACTCAGCAGGCCAGGCAGCATCTATGGAAAAGAGTACAGTTGACGTTTCAGGCTGAGGCTCTTCAGCAGGACTGAATGTAATGAAACTTTTTTTTCTGTAACTACTATGAGAAAATTCCTAGATACCTCTGTATTCTGCTCATGTTTGCCTTTATATGAGATAGAATGCTCCCAGCAACGAAGGTTCTATACTCCAGGACATATTCAGAAAGTTTATCCTTAAATCCATTAATAATGCCTTTCAAAAGGTATGCTGCTAGGGTTGCATGTCAGTTAAATTGTGTTTCTAATGTGGAAGATCTTAACTGGCCTGAAGAAAATTATGTGTTTGATTCCCTGACCATTCCAATTACAATCAAAGTCTTTACCCTAATGCATTTCAATTCAGTGGAATCAGTCTTCTTGCTTCATGCTTCAGCAATTTATTACAATAATTTTCACAATGATCCATATATAAAATGCTTTTTTAGTGACTCATATGCTTGACTAATAGAATTATAAATATCGTGCAGTGCTCAATTTATTTTATCAGCCCCAGATCAATTCTTTAATCAGCCTCAGACCAATGGCGTGCAAAAGTGTGTTGAACCTTTATTGTGCTTTACAAAGGAGTGAGATGAAGTCACATAGGCAGACATTCAGACAGGTGATTAATGCTTTGGTTAAGGTTTCAAGAATCAAAGAATGGGTGAAAATTAGAGATGTGGAGAGGTTTAGGGAAATCTGGGGAAACTGGAGCCATTGCACTGAGACCCACAAAGATCACCCAGGTCACAATGATACAGGGCCTTTGCTGGAACAAGACTCTAATGAGATACACAATAATATAATCAACTCTATTGATCCTTTCCTGAAATGTTCTAGCAGGTGGACAGCAATGAGTTGGATTTATGTAATGTTGATCATGTATGCTCTACTTCAGGGGACCGGTTTAATATTGACAATATTCTTGCGAACCGGCCGACCCGGGGGGGTGGGGGGGTGCGGGTGTTCAAGTAGGGTTAAACTCACCTCAACTTGTCATTTACAGTGAGGGTTGCCAACTTTCTCACTCCCAAATAAGGAACAAAGGTAGCAGTGAAATACGACACACTTGTGTGTACCCCAAGAAAGACTACCATGACCATGAGGCCTTGCGCGGGCACCTGTGTGCGCATATGTGTTGTGCGCATGGTGTATGTGCCAATTTCTTTCCCCCCACAAATTGGTTTTGGCTTAATCTTCCCAAATATACTGTACATACATTATTTCTACTTTATATAGGCTGTGTACTTATCATTTCTGCTTTTACTATATGTTAGTGTTATTTTAGGATTTAAGTGTTATTTGGTAGGTTATTTTTTGGGTCTGGGAACGCACAAAGATTTTTCCCATATAAATTAATGATAATTGTTTTTTCGCTTTACGCCATTTTGGCACGAGAGGTTTCATAGGAACGCTCTACCTTAGCGAGGGAAATACGGGACAAGAGCGGTCCCGTATGGGACAAACCAATTTAGCCCAAAATATGGGATGTCCCGGCTAATAAGGGACAGTTGGCAACCCTATCATCAAGTTCAACAGTGCGTGACAGGGAATGAGGAAAGGTGCAGCTGACTCATATCGTTTCCTCACTGCCCAGTGGCACATGCTTTGCGGCCCGGTACCGGTCCGTGGCCCGGTGGTTGGGGACCACTGCTCTACTTGGACAAATCTTACAGACTGGAACTGGTAGTTCTGAATTGAGCAGTCAGTGTGCAATATGCTCACTTACATGCTGGAAGTAGAAT
This sequence comes from Mobula birostris, assembly GCF_030028105.1. Taxonomy (NCBI): domain Eukaryota; kingdom Metazoa; phylum Chordata; class Chondrichthyes; order Myliobatiformes; family Myliobatidae; genus Mobula; species Mobula birostris. The sequence goes on along the minus strand of NC_092394.1, from coordinate 26,633,696 downwards.
TTTGAGACTTAGATGGAATCGATCAGTGGACCCTATGTTTCTGCAATTCCCCATTTTACACTAGGATGAGGACAGATCTGGTTTGGAAAACTGGAATCAGGCTGAGCTATAATATAACAAAAGGGTTCTTTCAGGTGTGGGTGCTTCAGTAATAATCTAAGTACTTTACAATGAAGTAGGAGTGTACGGATGTCAAACAAGAGTAAAATAAGGCAGAATCAAGAGCCATTTGTAGATGAGAGGTTCTCAACACAAGTCAGAACTAATGTTATTCAAACATTTCAAAGTAGAATAAGGAAAGGAATCAAAAGAAGCAAAGAGACAGCATAAGAACAAAACAGGTAGCAAATAGAAAAGGGAATTCAAAAATATTTTCCAGGTGAGTGAATAGGAATAAGTTTGTAAACAAAGAGCTGGGAGTGATCTTTAAATGGAAACTTTTATGTCAAGCTTTATCAAGGAAGGAGGCTTGGCTAAGGTTCCTGATGGACAAAAAATTGATTAAAAAGAGATGGTAGAAAGGCCAGTTGCAAATAAATTGGAAAAACAAGATGGGAGGTATTTTCGGTTGCTGGGGAAAATAAGGGAGTAAATTGCATAAATTTACAGTTACTCAATAGCACTCAACAACAACAACAGTGGACTTTAAGCACATGGTGACTGGCCAGTAGATAGGCAGAAGTGAAATTTAATGTTGAGAAATACAATGTTTTACATTTTGGTCAGAAAATGGGAATGTAAACTGAAGGGGAAAATTCTAAAAGAGGTTATACAGCAGAAAGCACAGAACAGCCGCTTATAAAAGTGGTTAAAATTTGCAGGAACCTGGAATTTATAAATAATAGAGACAACGAGCAGAACAGTTGGGCGAATCATAAAACATTGGTTCAGCAATAACAGGAGTGTTCTGTTCACTCATTGGCACCAACCTTGCAAAAGATGTAAAGGCTTTAGAGATGATCCAGAATAGATTTTTTTAACTGATTCTAGATCTGAAGGATTTTAGTTGCATGGATGAAGCAGAGAAATTGGGATTGATTTCTTGGAACACAAGAAGTCACAAGGGGATCTGAAAGAAATATTTATTATCATGAAGGTTATAGACAAAATAGATAAAGAACAGTTATTCCTATTAATGAACAATTCAAGAATAATGGAACATAAAAGGAAGAACTAAAAAGAACTGAGAAGAACTAAAAAAGGAAAAATACAAGAGATTCTGTAGATGCTTGAAATCTTAAGCAACATACACAAAATGCTGGAGCAACTCAGCAGGTCAGGCACCATCAATCCCTTTCACCATCTCCCCCACCTACTTATCTTCCCCCACTCACCTGGACTCACCAATCACTGCCAGCTTGTGCTGCTCCCCCTCCCCTTATCTTTTTATTCTGGTTTCTGCCCTTTGCCTTACAGTGCTGGTGAAGGATTTCAGCCCCAAAAGATGACTGTTCATTTCCCTCTATAGATGCTGCTGAGTTCCTATTTTAATGCAGCATACAGTTAGATGCTAGAATACAGAGCTGGGATTGTGGTGGAAGCAGGCTCAATGGCAGCATCCATAACACAACTTGGATAAGTATCAGAATACAAATAATTCACAGGCTATAGGGTAAGGGATGACTGGATTTTGTTTATATGGAGCCAGAGCAGATTTGGTAGACTGTTTAAATGTTGTAATCATTCTGTGATTCTATAACCACATTGGGGATTCGCTAATCCAGTCAGAGAAATGACATAATTGTACACCACACATCTCTGCATCACTGCATGAATTACAATCCAATGACAGCAGAAGCAGATCCATTTATTATCAGCCTCAATTCTCATGCTCACAGTCAGAGTTTAACTGCAGAACTGCTGCCAGTGCTTTCCTTTTTTCAGTGGGCTTAAAGTTAGGCAGCAGCTTGTAGGATCAATGTATGAATCAAAGGCATAGAAAATGGCTAGAAGGCTGAAACTGAAGCAATTCTCAGAACCAATTGAAACATCAGAAAGGATCAATCCAGGAAACCAAAGGTAGAAAATTCATAAACACAAGGAAATCTGCAGATGCTGGAATTTCAAGCAACACACATCAAAGTTGCTGGCGAATGCAGCAGGCCAGGCAGCATCTCTAGGAAGAGGTACAGTCGACGTTTCAGGCCAAGACCGTTCATCAGGACTAATTGAAAGAAGAGCTAGTAAGAGATTTGAAAGTGGGAGGGGGAGGAGGAGATCCAAAATGATAGGAGAAGACAGGAGCAGTAGGGATGGAGCCAAGAGCTGGACAGTTGAAATTCGTTGAATTGTGGACTATCCAAACAAAAAATTTGTTTTTGTTTGGGTAGTCCACAATATTTTTTGAGCTTTTGGATAATTCTGTGAATGGAATTCCCAGCTCAACAACCAGAAGGCTAATGGTAATATTATCAAGGTGATTTGAATGATTCTTCAGCTATTAAAAGTCGGTACAGGTTGACTACCACAAGTCCGGAATGATTGGAACCTGTGCGGTGACGGATTAGTGATTTTGCCAAATCACAGGTGGTTAGGTTAGGATTAAATAAATGAACACCTCTAGCTCAGTTGATGATCACCTCAACTTTGGATAATAAAGAACAAAGAAATGACAAATGAAAAGCAATTCTTTCACTAATTCCTGTACTGGTCTGCCAGAGTCATCTGCATTCCGTAGCTACTTCATAAACAGTGAGTGATACCTGGCCTTCAAAGAGCATAATATGCATTGTCCAGGATTTGAAGTAATGACTTAGAGTTAGGTGGCAGGTAGATACCATAAATATTACTCTTTACCAAAAGTTCTGCTATTGGATGTGCAGAACAGTTATCTAAAATCAACATTATCTTATAATTTTTGTCCAGACCCACAAAGGCACAGTGAGTTCCCACTTCCAGAACAGATAATGTTCAATCCATTCCAATTGTTAGTTGTAATTCATCCTTTTTTGTTGACGTGGTAAATAACTGGAAACTGCCTTATGTCTTTGAAAACTCTGGGACATAAACTTTTGCAGATCACTTAACAACTTACATCTCTAAGTTCTTGCAGCTTTAAAACAGCCCAAAAGAGGGACATGATCCTTTATTGCTTTATAGCCTGTTGGTGATTCTGCATTCTCTGCAGTCAGTGTTCGTCTTGGTGTACAACGCCAATATAAGGTCGCTTCGTCCACATTGTAGACCTGCTAGGGACTTAAATTTTCATCAGAAACTAACTTGGCGAACTCCTCAACAAACTCAGCAGCTGCTCCCTTATCTGCTGATCACTTTTCATTGCACACAGCGCAAAATTTTATACCATGTCACTGCTTGAAATGCTGAAGCCACCCTTCACTGTAATCACACTCATAATCCAGACCTAATTCTTCATGAAATCATTTTGCTTGTTCCTTCATCACTTGTACTGGCAGTTCTACAGCTTCGCTGACATGGATTTTAAACCACTTTATGAGAACTTTATCTAATTATGAACATCTTCCATCTTTCATTGTTTTCCTTATGCACATCAGGTTATTTTAATCGCTGTCAGCAAAGAACTAGGGTGACTTTTCTTTTTGTTTCTTTACATCATAAACTGTGGAAGAGCTAATGATAAACAAGTCACATATGCCTTTCAAAGACACACCTCTGTTGAATTTTATTCAGAACTCCACCTTATCTTGTACAGATAACATATAGTGTTTGCACTTTATACGATGAGAAGCACTTCCTTTATTCAATGAAGAGGTAACTGGGGCTAGATAAGCACAGGTTATAAAAATAAGTACAGAATAACACAGAGAAACAACTTGTTTCTTTTAAAGCTGCCACCAAAACAGGGGCAACGGGTTGGCGCAGCGACATGGAAAATTTAAAATTAGGCTGGTGAAGATTATGCCTGAACTGGATTACTGATTGCCAGATTCGGGGTGGTCAACCTGTTTAATCTCAACAGCCTGGGCAGTCAGAAAAGGTGATTCATTGTGACATCAGAGTGCCCAAAGATGTTTCCGTTATTACAGTTAGGATGAGGTTAATCCAGGTTAGGAACTATGATTAAGGCCTTCCAAGACCAAGCCATGTCTAAAAGAACACATACCAGTATAAGTAAGGCATCCGTTAGTCTTGCGAGACCATGGATCTGCGCCTGGAAAGCCTTCACTCTCCAGGGCGCAGGCCTGGGCAAGGTTGTATAGAAGACCAGCAGTTGCCCATGCTGCAAGTCTCCCCTCTCCACGACACCAATGTTGTCCAAGGGAAGGGCATTAGGACCCATGCAGCTTGGCACCAGTGTCATCGCAGAGCAATGTGTGACTAAGTGCCTTGCTCAAGGACACAACACATGTTGACTCGGCTGGGGCTCGAACTCACAACTTTCAGGTCGCTAGTCCAATGCCCACACACACATACCAGTATAACAGCACTAAAATTAACTTTTTAGTTTGTTTTGTGTCCTTTCTTCTAAAAAAAAATGTTTAATTTATGTTTATATTGTTAATATGGTTTATATGACAAAATGTGCATTTGTTGCTCCAAGTATTTTATCATTGGATTTGTGCATACATGTACTTGTGCATATGACCACAAACTTAACATTGCCCTCTGAACTTTTAAAACTTTGAGTACAGGACAGGAGCAGGCAGTTTGTCTTACAATATAGCACTGAACTAATTAAGCTAATGACACCTGATTAAACCAATCCCTTCTACATAAACATGGTTCCTATCACTCCATTCTCTACATATTCTTAAATGCCACTCCCATATTTGTCTCTCCTGACAGAATACTCCAGGCACCTACCACACTCAGTGTAAAAACACTACTTGCCCCACCCACCTTCTTTGAACTTTCCCCCCTCACCTTAATGGATGCTCTCCAGTATTCGACATTTCATCTGTGAGAAAAGTTTCCGGCTGTCTATTCTGTCTATGCTTCTTATAATCTTACATAATTCCATCAGATCTTTTCTAATGGTTATATAATTCCCAGGTAATAACAATTCTCTCTCCATGACTCCACTATCTGGGTTTTTACGACAGTTAACTGGTTTCTAATGCTTGATCTAGGTTTTAACTTTGAGCAAATTTTTAACTTTAACTCAGAAACTTGGTGCATTGTTAAGTCATGCCTTTATTACTTTTCACAATTAGGATCTGGAGGTAATTGTTCTCAGTAAGAAAACTGTGTGTTCATGCATGTATTTATTGTAAATGAAGCTGAAAAGAGCCTCCCAGTAAATTATTGCTTCTGTCTCCCCTACACAATGAGTAGGAGACACTGGGACAGACAGCTCCACAATCAGAAAGTTCAGGTATTTAGTCATGAACACCACATCAGAAATCTCACTGATGCACAAGATATATTGATGGATTTTGTATACTGTTGCTCATAGTTAATAGCTTTTTGCCAGGGAAATGCAGCTACAGTATCCAATGGGTCCAGTATGACAACTGATTTAACAAAATCGAAGGAGAACTAGTGACATAGTAATGGCAGTTTGGTGCATCATAACAACAACATGCCCATCGCGTTCTCTGGACCTTCTGAGAATCTTTGATTGAATTTCTGTTTCTTGCCTTCCCAATGAGCTGGTTATCTACAATAACTTCCACACTTCCGTTGTCATTAAGCATCTGTTACACCATCTATTGGGAAATTAGTACAACTACCCAGATCTCCAGCATAAATTATTTCATTGCATAAAAATCTGTTGAAAAGTTTACTAGAATCTGCATAACTTTCATGAGATGACTTTTAGTTGTTTAAATATGCTAATTTATCATGAAATATGCTTAAGAAAACTAGTTTAAATCATATCCCTAAATAATACCGGATACCAATTTTTTGTTATCTAATTTGTCAGGGTCCATGCACACTCTTATCAAATGGAAGCAAAAAATGCTAGAAGCACTCAACAGTTCAGGCAACATCAGTGAAAAAAGCAAAAGAATTAATGTTTTGAAACTACTAACCCACTGAAACTTCTCTACCTTTATTTCAGATTTCTGGCATCTGCGGTGCTTTGGATTTAATATGTTCCTGTCCAGCCAGGTTGGACCTAATGCCCACTGACTCAGCCTGTTTTTTCCCCTTTCTTGATTGCACCAAGGTTTCCCATTCTGTTTAGATACATAACAATATGTGACAGCCACTCTGTGATGGTCTGGCATGAGTCAGAGCTCCAGCTGTTCACTTTTTGTCCCAAGTTCTAAATATACCAGTATATTTCTCTGTGTGTATCCATCAACATTGGCAGTTGTCAGGAAATGAAATGACTTTGTCTGCGTCTAGCTAAGGGCAGTGTTCATTTATGCTGCTCTATGTATAGATGTCATGGTCAGACAATCAGAATGAGGATCAGAATCAGAATCAGGTTTATCATCACTGGCATGTGACGTGAAATTTGTTAACTTAGCAGCAGCAGTTCAATGTAATTAATACATAATATAGAAGAAAAATAATAATAATAAATAAATAAGTAAATCTTATTCTGTATATTTTATACAATATACCTATATTTATTAGATTAAACATTGTGCCAAAACAAGAAATACTATATATTTTTTTAAAAGGTGAGGTAGTGTCCAAGGGTTCATTGTCCATTTAGGAATCGGATGGCAGAGTGGAAGAAGCTGTTCTCGAATCACTAAGTGTGTGCCTTCAGGCTTCTGTACCTCCTACCTGATGGTAACAGTGAGATAAGGGCTTGCCCTGGGTGCTGGAGGCCCTTAATAATGGACAAATTATGATGCTTCATTTATGAATAGGAAGAGTCTTAAAGAGTCATTGAAAGGCAGGCTAAAAGTGACAATAACTAACACATTAGAGTTAACTTATTATGAAATACTTAATAAGTTATGCATGCTGGCAAATGTACAGCCTTTGAAAAAAAACTGAAGACCTCAGCTCAAGAGTACTGCGCCAGAGTTACATGAAGGAATGCTGTGTACTTTGCTTCGTGGAAACGTGGCTATCTCCCACCATTTCGGATGCAGAGTTGCAACTTGATGGCTTCACCATTCTCTGCAAAGACTGCACGGCTCAGTCTTTTAAAGGTAGAGGAAGTGGAGCATGCTTTATGGTTAACTCAGCATAGTGCACAGACATGGCGATTCTGCCTCAATTGTGCTCTCCCAACCTGAAACAGCTAGTGGTCAAATATCATCCATTTTATCTGCTGAGGGAGTTTTCCATCATCATCCTCGGTAGCGGTCTACATTTCACCCCAGACCAACAACAGGCAGGCACTGGAGGAGCTGGGCAAGACAATCAGCAGACACAAAGCTGTGCACACAGATGCCTTCCCTATCATTGCAGAAGATTTCCACCAGGCGAGCTTGAAAAAGTCTCAGAACAACTACTGACAACAAATCAACTGTGGAACTGGAAGAGCCAACACACTTGACCAGTTATACCACCATCAAGAACTCTTACTGTACCATCCCATGCCCACATTTCGGAAAGTCTGATCACCTGGCTATGCTTCTACTCCCAGTGTATAGGCAGAGATTAAAGACCACGACCCCTGTGGTGAGCAAGGACTGGATTCACTGCGATTTGCCTATCACCACAATAGGTCTACAGTGGATGCAATCTCACCGGCTCTTCCCTTGGCCTGGGATCACCCAGACAGTAGTAATACCTACAGTGGGCTGCTGTTTATTGATTACAGCTCAATACTCAACACAATCATACCCTCATTTTAATCAAAAAATGCTCCAAAACCTAGAACTTTCTATCTCCCTCTGCAACTGGATCCTTGACTTTCTCATTGGTAGAACACAGTCAGTACAGAATGGAAATAACATCTCCTTGCTGACATCAACACTAGCGCCCCTCAAAGATGCGTGCTTAGTCCACTGCTCTACTCTCTCTACAGCCACGATTGTATGTATGGTAAACCATATATATATATAGGTTGTAACTGGGTTACCTGTCTGGACATCTGGACATGCCTGGACATGCCCCTCTGCTGACTGCTCCTGTGGCTCCTCCCACAGACCCCTGAATCAAGGTGATTGAGTCACTGCTCGTCCCTCAGTCCAGGACAGATACTCAGCATGGACGCTGGTCCATTTACCGTTAATAAAAGCCTTTCCATATTTACTCTATTCCCAGTCTTTTGGAGTAATTGATAGTGCATCAGTATGACTAGGCACAGCTCAGGTGGCACCTATAGAAATTTGCCAGTGACATAATTCCCAATAACCGATGTTCAGATGGCGATGAGGAGGCATACAGGAGCAAAATAGATCAGTTGGTTGAGTGGTGCTGCAAAAACAACCTTTCACTCAGTGTCTGTAAGACCAAGGAGTTGATTGTGGACTTCATGAAAGGGAAGTCAAGAGATCCTACACCAGGTCACATTGTGGGATCAGCAGTGGAAAGGGTGAGCAGTTTCCAGTCCCTGGGAGTCAACATCTCTGAAGATCTATCTTGGGCCTGTGACAAAAGAACCAGTTATCAGAAGATTGATGCCGATAAGAGGACAATTGGGGAACATGCAAGATGTTAATAAGAGAGAGACGAGAGAGATTACTGAAAGGAGACATGGTTCCGAGTATTGTCAGAGACCGGTGGCTTTGAACCCTGAACTGTTTGAAGTTTGATGGACAGGCGATACCCCAGCAGGGGGATAAAAAGGGACAGGTTCGCTACGGCAACAGACACACGACACTACGAGGTAGCGGGACCCTGGAAGCGGTGAGCCCACACAAGTCGGTGGGAGTTTTTTTGGAGGTCTGGTCGCGGGACCAGCCATAGACGCACAGGGTGGAAAGATACGGTCGGGCGGGAACCTGGTGTGTGTGTCCACCCTTGCCTGGGTGCCGGGTTCACCGCAGAAGAACGATCGTATCTGGAACGGAGGGGTCACAGTCGGTGACCTCAGAAGACATTACAAAGGGCTTGCCTGAAAGCTAACTGCAAGGAATATCGAAGGTCTGTTTGGAATCCGATTTGCATATTCATTCGTTCTCTCTCTTCTCCCCGCCCCAACGGCACAACAGCGATTACTGTGAACTGAACTGAACTAAATTGAACTGAACTTTGCGTCACTTGAAACTGATCATTTACCCCTAGACTGCGATAGAGCTTGATTGATCCTATTATCCTAGTTCTGTGTACATGTGTGTTTTATCATTGCTAAACTGTTGCATTTATATCCTTTTGATTAGAGTACTGTGTTGCTTATTTCTTTAATAAAACTTTTTTAGTTCCACTAATCCAGACTCCAACTAAATGGTCCATTTCTGCTGGTTTGGCAACCCAGTTACGGGGTACATAACATAAGTGGCGTTCTCGTCCGCGATTTTGAACGCTAAATTTGGGATGGGGTAAATTGATTGGGTTAAAATTCCCGAAAGAAAGAAAAGGCAAACAGCAGAAATGGACATTGAGGAATTTCTAAAGGCGCCGACCTCAGAGGCATTAGAGGATGCCAGGAAAGCGGAATTGGCAGCTGTGGCCAAACGGTTGAATCTTGTTAAGGGGAAGTTGACAATGAGGAGAGAGGAGATACACAGAGCTATCGTAGAGCATTATGTGTCTAAAGGTGTGTTTCCCCAAGGGGAGCTGGAGGTGATATCTATTGGAAAACCTGGTAGAGACACAGTACAGGTGCAGCTTGAAAAATTGAGACTCAAGCACGAGTTCCGGGTACGGCAGCTAGAACACGAAGAAAAACAATTAGAACGGAAAGAGAAAGAGAAACAGTTAGAACGGCAAGAGAGAGAGAGAGGCACAAACAGTTGGAGCGAGAAGAGAAACAGAGGGAAAGGGAATTCGAGCTGGAGATGTTAAAGATAAGGGCAGAGCAGGGGCCCATGCCGAACCAAGGTGGAGGGTTCAGGGTGGCCTAGGAGGTTAGGCTGGTTCCCCCATTTGACGATACCGATGTGGATCGGTACTTTCTCCATTTTGAAAAAGTTGCTGCAAGTCAGGACTGGCCAAGGGATAAGTGGGCTGTTTTGCTTCAGAGTGTACTTAAAGGGAAAGCCCAACAAGCTTACTCGGCTTTGTCCTCGGAAGATGCCCAGAGGTATGAGGTGGTGAAAGAGGCCATCCTCAGGACTTATGAGTTGGTCCCAGAGGCGTACCGGCAGAGGTTCCGGAATGCGAGGAAGCAGTGGGACCGCACGTATTTAGAGTTTGCCCGTGAGATGCAGACATATTGTGAGCGTTGGTGTGCCTCGAAGGGGGTAGATGGGGATTATGACAGACTGCTACAGCTGATCCTGATTGAGCAGTTTAAAGGTTGTGTCCCTGATGGTATGAGACCCTACCTAGATGAGAAAGAGGCCGACACTTTAGCCGCAACTGCTAAGTTAGCGGATGAGTACGCGTTGACACATAAAACAAAGTTTGCCCTGAGTAAAGGCTACCGGAAGGGTAGTCGGGACGGCGGGAAGAGTCCGCCATAAAAGTCAGAAAGTAAGCCGGGGACTAGTGAGAAGGATAAGGTAGACCGGGAGCAGTCTGGTAGGAAGTCTCCTGGGGTCGTGTGTTATAATTGTGGGAAAGTCGGCGTTTCCGACTGGCTGTACTGAGCTGGTAAACAAACCGCTGGGGAAGGAGAGGTCTGATAAAGTTTAGGAAGGGCGCGAGAGGTTTATCTCGGCTGGATTGGTGTCGGTGAAGGAGGGGTTAAACCCAGTTCCAGTACGGATCTGGAGAGACACTGGAGCGTGTCAGTCATTGATATTAAAGAGTGTGTTAGAGTTTAGTTCAGAGACCCAGACTGGGGAGGTCAGGGTAAAAGGCATTGGGCAAGGGACTGAAGCAGTACCCTTGCACCAGATACACCTAAAAAGCGACTTGGTCTCTGGACCGGTCACGATAGGGGTGAGGCTGGAACTACCAATGAAAGGCGTGGAGATCTTGCTCGGTAATGACCTCGCCGGCGGGGAAGTGTATCCAGCAGTAAAATTGACAGGCCCGCCTACCAGCATTGAGGCCCCGCCCATAGACTCACAGGTTTATCCCGTTTGCGCAGTGACTCGGCGTATGTCCAGAAAGACTGCCGAAATAGCTCCAGCTGAGACGTTTCTACCAGCCTTGTACCGGGGGAGGTAGAAAGTGAAACAGGAGGAAGTGAGGAAATTAAGGTAGATTTATCATTAGAAAGGAAGGAATTTGTACAGGCACAGGAGCGAGACGAGGAGCTGATGGTTTCGGTGGGGACAGCTCTCTCTGAAGCAGAGTTGAGGGGAGAGCCAGTGGGCTATTGTGTGGAGGGGGGAGTGCTAAGGAAGACAGGGAGACCAAGTACCGTGCCCACAGATGAGGAATGGGGGATGGTGCCAAAAATTTATGGGGATGAGATTCTTAACCTGGCCCACAAGATACCCCTCGGTGGACATTTTGGGGGGAGGAAAACAGTCGGCGGAATCATGAAAGAGTTTTACTGGCTGCACAGGAGGAAGGATGTTATTGACTATTGCAGACGTGAGTTAACACAGTTAGAGGCTATTAACATACTAAAAGCTCACCACGATCAGGAAACAGATCTAGCTGGTGATATCATGAAAATTAATGAGGCTAGGGTGCCACCTGATAAGGTAAAACCCATTTTGAAAAGATAAGTGTGGTGCTGACCAGATGGGAGAACTCTATTGTGTTGACCGACTTTGCTGTTGAGTTCTCTCCCTTAATCCCCGAACAAAGCGAACCGCTAAAAGATCTAATTAAACGACACGCCCACGTAGGTCCTGATGTCCCGAGGCGATGCAAAGAGCTGGGACATGGAGCTATTGCTACATCAGGTCAGCCTAGTGAGCAACACCCCTATAGAATGATTAATTCAGTGACAAACAGGCTAAAGAACACAGAAGTGTATATTGGCGATGTAGTAGTCTGGAGTGACACGTGGGAGGAACACATTATGGCGGTAGAGGAGCTGTCTAGATGGCTGTCTGAAGCCAGCCTGACAGTGAACCTCGCAAAAAGTGAGTTCGGCCGCGCGAAGGTCACTTATCTGGGATTTGTGGTAGGACAGGGGCAGCTGGCTCCGATGCAGGCTAAGGTGCGAGTTTTCTCTGAAGTCCCCACCCCGACAGACAAGAGAGCCCTGTGAAGGTTCTTGGAGATGGTGGGGTACTATCGGAAGTTTTGCAGAGAGAAAAAAACAACTTTGCGGATAGTACCCACCCTCTTACTAAGTTCTTGCCAAAGAATGCTAAGTTGGTATGGGACGACCCTTGTTATCTGTGTCCGGGGCGAAAACCACTGAGAAGTTACACTGATCACAATTCATTAGTGTTTTCGGCCACTATGAAGTTTGCTAAGTTGGAGCCTGGTTTTAGAGGATTATTAAAATGACACATATCAAAGGAACAGAAAATGTGATTGCTGACTGTCTGTCAGGTGTTGACAACTTAAAAGTCTCTGTATTAGCCAAATAGCTGATGAACGTGTATATTTGCGTGTATCTAAGAATGTATTCCTGCCTATTATTTTTACCCTGGTAAAAATCCTTTGAAGGGTAGGGATGTGACAAAAGAACCAGTTATCAGAAGATTGATGCCGATAAGAGGACAATGGGGGAACATGCAAAGTGTTAATAAGAAAGAGATGAGAGAGATTACCGAAAGGAGGCACTGTTCTGAGTATTGTCAGAGACCGGTGGCTTTGAACCCTGAACTGTTTGAAGTTTGATGGACAGGCGATACCCCAGAAGAGGGATAAAGAGGAGATAGAAGGGAAGGCGAATAACCAGTAATGATATCTGAGGAGGAAACTGCAGTCTCCAGTAGGGTTAAGGCTGAGGTCATGGCCAAGTCATTTGTACTGATACACAGTTCAGAAAATTTGTCTGAAGAAGGGAGAAGAAGAAGGGAAAGAATAATGAGCCAACACCCAGGTGTGTTAAGCAGGAGGGAAGGAACAGATGATATAATTGATGATCCATTTACATTAGCAGAAATGGTGAGAGCAATGAAGAGATCGAGACCAACCTCCCCAGGGAAAGATCTGATATGCTCTGTGATGCTAAAAAATCTAGGAGAAGGAGTGCTCTTAAAGTTGCTGTGTTTTTATAACAGAGTGTGGGAGGAGGGAAGATTACCAAGTGCATGGAAAGAAGCAGTAGTAATTCCAATAAGGAAGCCTGGCAAGGATCTGTCAAAACCCACTAGCTACAGACCAATTGCATTAACATCAAGTATATGTAAGATAATGGAAAGGATGGTAACAGAAAGGTTATCATATGAGCTTGAGAAAAGGAGAATGCTGGCAAGTTATCAGAGTGGTTTTAGAAAGGGAAGGAATTCCATGGACTCAGTGATTATGTTAGAGACTGAAATAAGGAAGGCCCAGGCAAATAGAGAGTCAGTAGTGGCAGTGTTCTTTGACATTGAAAAAGCCTATGATATGATGTGGAAGGAAGGATTATTAATTAAACTGCACAAGATGGGGGTTGGTGGGAGAGTTTTTAATTGGACTAAAGATTTTTTGTTTGGTAGAAAAATTCAAGTTCGGATTGGATCAGAATTATCAAAACAGTACATAGTGGAAAATGGCACACCTCAAGGTAGTGTGATTAGCCCATTACTTTTCATGATTATGATCAATGATGTCTTCACAAAGGTACCAGTGGATATACGTAGGTCACTGTTTGTGGATGATGGGGCCTTGTGGAAAAGAGGCAGGAACATGGACCATATAATCAGAAAACTACAAGAAGCAATTGATGAAGTGGTGGAGTGGGGTTATGATTGGGGATGTAGATTTTCAGTAGACAAAACTCAATCTGTATTTTTTTACCAGGAAAAGGGTTGAGGTAGGGAAGAAGTTAAGGATGTATGGGGTTGAATTAGAAAGGGTTGCATCATTTAAATTTCTGGGAGTTATATTTGATTCACGATTAACATGGGCAGACCATATCAGGAAAGTTGAGGAGAAATGTAAAAAAGTAATAAATATGATGAGATGTTTGACTGGTAGGGAATGGGGAGCAAGTTGTTCAGCTTTGAAGAGAATGTATGTGGCTTTAGTAAGATCTGTATTGGATTATGGAAATATAGTATATGGATCAGCAGCTAGGTCTCTTATAAGGAAACTAGATGTGATTCAGGCTCAGGCCTTGAGAGTGTGCAGTGGGGCTTTTAAAACGTCACCAGTGTCAGCCCTACAGTTAGAAATGGGAATAATGCCTTTGGAACTAAGAAGGATGCAACTGATGGCAAACTACTGGGCTAACTTGCAGGGGCACAAATGATTCTCACCCTACTAAAGGAGTGTTGCAGGAGTGCTGGGAAAATGGGAGGTTTCAGAGTTAAACCTTTAGTCGGGTAGGGAATGATATCACGAAAGAATGTGGAGTATTTGATCTGAGGATAAGTCCTTCAGTAGTTTATCCGGTTGTAGCTCCATGGAAGCTTGTATGGCCTGACATAGACTAGCATTTGTTAGAGGTAAAAAGGAAAGAAAGATATAAAACAGATCTGGTAAATGCATGTAACTGTCATGTGATGGAAAAGTATAGTGATTATACTCACATTTATACGGATGGTGCGAAGGAACCTGAAACAGGAGTGACAGGGTTTGGGGTGGTCATACCAGCAAAAGAAATTGGAATCAGCAGAAGAACATCTAATAAGTTAGGAGTGTTTACAGTGGAGATGCTGGCAGTGTTGGTTGCGTTGCAATGGATGCAGAAAGCCAGACAAGTCAAAGCATTGATATGTTCAGATTCATCCTCAGTTCTAGCAAGTTTAAGGTCTTTTCACACAAACAGTCGGCAAGATGTACTTTATGAAGTCCTTCAGTTAGTTACATGGATTGCAAATCAGGGAGGTCAGGTAAAATTTCTATGGGTTCCAGCACATGTAGGGGTGAAGGGGAATGAGAGGGTGGATGAGTTGGCAAAGAGGGCGTTAAAGAAAGAAAATGTGGAAATGCACATTAGTATCAGTAAAGCAGAGGTTAAGTGTGTAATCTGGGAAAAAGTCAACCGAATGTGGCAAGAAAGATGGGACAGGGAGGGGAAAGGGAGGCATTTATATCAAATACAAAAGAGTGTTGCGGTTCCTAGGGTAGGTAATGGAAACAGAAGAGAGGAACTTGTGTGGACTAGGTTAAGGCTGGGGCATTGTGCATTAAACAAAACATTGAAAATGATAGGGAAACACCAGACAGGATTGTGTGAGGAATGTCAGGAAGAGGAGTCAGTAGAACATGTAGTTTTGTGTTGCAGGAAGTATGGGATACAGAGAGAGATGATGAGAAATAAATTAAGGGAGTTGGGGATGCAGGAATTCACATTAAAAGGGTTGCTGGGCATGGGTGAGAGAGCACAAGTCCGGGTATTTTTAGCATTTTTAAGGGGTACAGGGGTTTTTTATAGAATATGATGAATAAACAGGAATAGGATACTAGGATGGTCAAAGATGGGAGGGTGAAGTGTAGGTTTGTGTGTGTGTGTGAGATTGGGTGAAGGGATTTAGAATGTATGTCTAGTGCACATTCTGGAGCAGAGGGTGGCGGTAATGCACCATTAAGCTGGATGCCAACCGCCGTAAAACAAGATACAGACAAACAAAAGGCAACAGACACACGACACCACGAGGTAACGGGACCCTGGAAGCGGTGTGCCCCCACAAGTTGGTGGGAGTTTTTTGGAGGTCTGGTCGCAGGACGAGCCATAGACGCACAGGGTGGAAAGATACGGTCGGGCGGGAACCTGGTGTGTGTGTCCACCCTTGCCTGGGTGCCGGGTTCACCGCAGAAGAAGGATTGTATTTGGAACGGAGAGGTCACAGTCGGTGACCTCAGAAGACATTACAAAGGGCTCGCCTGAAAGCTAACTGCGAGGAATATCGAAGGTCTGTTTGGAATCCGATTTGCATATTCATTCGTTCTCTCTCTCTCTCTTCTCCCCGCCCAACAGCACAACAGCGATTACTGCGAACTGAACTGAACTAAATTGAACTGAACTTTGCGTCACTTGAAACTGATCATTTACCCCTAGACTGCGATAGAGCTTGATTGATCCTATTATCCTAGTTCTGTGTACATGTGTGTTTTATCATTGCTAAACTGTTGCATTTATATCCTTTTGATTAGAGTACTGTGTTGCTTATTTCTTTAATAAAACTTCCTTAGTTCCAGTAATCCAGACTCCAACTAAGTGGTCCATTTCTGCTGGTTTGGCAACCCAGTTACGGGGTACGTAACAGGCCCAACATACTAATTCAATTACAAAGAAGGCACAACAGCAGCTATATTTCATTGAGGAAAATTGATATGTCAGCAACAACACTCACAAATTTCTACAGGTGTTCTGTGGAGAGCATTCTAACTGGTTGCATCATTGTCTGGTATGGAGAATCCAAAGCACAGGAACAGAAAATGCTGCTGAACTTTGTAAACTTAGCCAGCTCTATTGTGGACTCTAGCCTCCCCAGCATCAAGGACTCTTCAAAAGACAATGCCTCAGAAAGGCAGTAACCATCAATAAGGACTCCCATCACCCAGACTTAATTCATTCATTATATATTTTTCTTATAGTATAGTTTTTATTATCATGCTTTGCAATGTACTGCAGCTGCAAAACAATAAATTTTGCAACATGCCAGTGATATTAAACCTGATTCTGATTCTGATTAATGCATTTATGATTTAATACATCTTTTTGGCAGCTTTTAGCCTAAGTCAAACTCTAATGATGTGTTATCCTGCTACATTCTGAAGTCAAGCAACATTGCTGGAGGGTGTATAATACGGGCGGCAACCTAATTGCAGCAATGAGAATTTTCTGTTCAATCTATTGACTTGTAATAAATTGTTCTTATCTCAGGCAGTTAAGGTGCATCCTGGTAAGTTAAGGGCTTACCCAAGGAAATGTTCTTAGATACACAATCCAAAATAAATTGTTGTGCCACAGCCTGACATAAGGGATACAGCAGAGTCCCTAGAGAGTACTTCATATGAAATTGCAATCGGACAGGAACACGGGCAGTCCCCAGATTACACATAGATTCTATTTCTGAGAATTGGCAGTAAACAGATCTTTCTGCACTAAGCCAAAATGAACAAATGCTACAAGTGTCGAATAATATAAGCATTTATTTATTGTCTTAATGTAGTGATAATATTACAGAGCTAGAGTACCGTATCCAGTTTTGATTCAATGGCCTTAAAGTATCATCGGCTGTAATGTTGTTTAATAGCTGTATTCTACAATGTCCATAGAAAAGACTTACCAGTTTCCATAGAAAATCTCTTAAGTGGCCTCCCACTTTGAAAAGGCAGCTGTGTCCGTAAAGACAACAATCCATTTGATTACTGTGGGAGGTTATATGTAAAAAGTTTTATGAAAACTGGTTGACTTTTGAATTAACTAGCTGCTACCTCTGTTCCATAACTCCTGAAGCTGTTTTCGTTTCTGTAACTAACTTTCCTGAGATGATAACTTCTTTAAAAGTTCATGTGTTCTTCTGTTACTAGGGAGCTCCTAGTGTATATTTCTCCACCAATTAAAGTGATTGAAGAGAAAGTCACAAACAAAGTCTGCAATCCAAAGAAGGTGAGGATAGTTAAATTCTGCCTCTTTGTATTAAAGGAATGGTTTGTTATTGTCACATATACCGAGATATAGAGACAAGCTTATTTTGCATAGTGTTCATAGAGATAAAATCATTGCACAGTTTATTGAGACAGAACAAGATGAAACATTAACAAAGCAGAGAAAGTACAGTTCAGGTAAACAATGATGTGCAAGACCATTATGAGGTACATTGGCAACAGACTCCTGCCCCGATTAAGTGGCATAGTGTCCAAAATATAGTCGCTGTCATGCCTTCTTTGAAATTGCAGCAGTATGTTGGGCACAGGAAAGATCTTCAAAGATGTTGACAGCTTGAAACATAAAATATGATCATCCTCTCCACTGCTGATCCATTGATGAGGACTAGTGTGTGTTCGTTCGACTTCCCTTTCTTGAAACCCGCAATTAATTCCTTGGTCTTAAAGATATTGAGAGAAGGCTGTTGTTGCGACACCTCTCAACCAGCTGATTTATCTCACTCCTGTATGCCTCTTCATCACCATCTAAAATTCTGCCAAAAACAGTTGTGTCATTGGCACTTGAGCTGTGCTTCCCACATGGTTGTGGGTGTAGATAGAGCAGAGCAGTGGACTAAGCGTGCATCCTTGAGGTGTGCAAATGCTGATTGTCAGAAAGGAGTAGACGTTATTTCTAATCCATACTGATTGTGGTTTCCCGATGAGGAAGTCAATGATCCAGTTGCAGACTGGAGTACAGAAGCCCATCTTGTTGATTTGTACTGAGGGTATGATTGTGTTGAACGCTGAGCTGTAAACAATAAACAGCAGCCTGACTTAAGTATTATTGATGTCCAGGTGATCCAAGGCCAAGTGGAGAGCCAGTGGGATTGCATCTACTGTAGAACTATTGGGGTAATAGGCAAAATGCAGCAGGTCCAAATTCTTAATTAGGCAGGCGTTGATTCTGACCACGATCAACCTCTTAAAGAGCTTCATCACAGAAAAGTCACTGGGCACTAAAGTCTTCCCAATGCTTTTATGCTCTATCCTTTATCTTCAATGTCAAATAGTAAATCATGTAAACTTAGCTTTTACAGTGAACTACATAAAGCTCAAAGTTTCCTTGTCCTGCTCCCCATGCACCTGATCTGCTAATGGATGGAGATGTTGGACAAATGGCAATGATTTATGTACATACATGCATAGCTGCTGCCTGCTCATACAGAAACTGGAGTTTGCAGCACTCATAACATCTGTTCTATTGCTGCTTCAAGGGACCTGAACACATCACTGTCCAGCACTGGGGTCGCGCATCAAGCAGTCCCCTTTGAGTTATGGGCTTGCAGAAATTGACTAATTGGTAATCATGTAGATGTTCAAATTCCTTACATATAACATCAATCACCGATCACATTACAATAATATAGGTATTGATAACAAATAGAATCTGCATGTTAAACGCCAATAGTACGTCAGAATAGTAAAGTAATTGACCAATAGTAAATATCACCCTAGAATCCTTATATTGATCTGATATGCCAATTGGATCTGGGCCCATACTGTGTAAAGCCTGCTCTTGCCTTCTAAAGACCTTTCTTGTCTGTGTTGATTGCCAAACCATCTGTAAGCTATCTTGTCTTGCTGCAACTTTCACAACTTGAGATCAATCATTCACTGAGCCTTACTGAGTGCCTTTCAATTTCAAGTCAATTGGTATGTCTTAGCCCGATTCATTTCTGATGCATTGGCCTTGCTTCTCTCCTCAAATGATTTGTGAGTGCAAACGTTCTCAGTGTCTTCACTCGACATTTCAGGTCGAGACCCTTCGTCGGGACTAACGGAAAAAAGAGCTAGTAAGAGATTTGCAAGTGGGAGGGGGAGACCCGAAATGATAGGAGAAGACAGGAGGCGGAGGGATGAAGCCAAGAGCTGGGAATTTGATTGGCAAAAAGGATACAAGGCTGGAGAAGGGGGAATATCATAGGACGGAAGGCCTTAGAAGAAAGAAAGGGGGAGGGGAGCACCAGAGGAAGATGGAGAACAGGCAAAGAGTTATTGTGAGAGGGAAAGAGAGAAAAAAAATTAGGGATGGGATAAGAAGGGGAGGAGGGCATTAACGGAAGTTAGATAAATCAATGTTCATGCCATCAGGTTGGAGGCTACCCAGACGGAATATAAGGTGTTGTTCCTCCAACCTGAGTATGGCTTCATCTTGACAGTAGAGGAGGCCATGGATTGACATATTTGAATGGAAGTGGGATGTGGAATTAAAATGTGTGGCCACTGGGAGATCCTGCTTCCTCTGGCAGACAGAGCATAGGTGTTCAGTGAAATGATCTCCCAATCTGCATCAGGTCTCGCCAATATATAGAAGGCCACACCGGGAGCATCGGGCACAGTATATCACACCAGCAGACTCACAGATGAAGTGTCGCCTCACCTGGAAGGACTGTCTGGGGCCCTGAATGGTGGTGAGGGAGGAAGTGAAAGGGCAGGTGTCCTGAATGGTGGTGAGGGAGTCCTTCCAGGTGAGGCGACACTTCACCTGTGAGTCTGCTGGTGTGATATACTGTGTCCAGTGCTTCCAGTGTGGCCTTCTATATATTGGCGAAACCCGACGCAGATTGGGAGACGGCTTCATTGAACACCTATGCTCTGTCTGCCAGAGGAAGCAGGATATCCCAGTGCCCACACATTTTAATTCCACATCCCATTCCCATTCCGATATGTAATTCCATGGCCTCCTGTACTGTCGAGATGAAGCCACACTCAGGTTGGAGGAACAACAACTTATATTCCATCTGGGTAGCCTCCAACCTGTTGGCATGAAAATTGATTTCTCTGACTTCCATTAATGCCCCTCCTCCTCCTCTTACCCCATCCCTAAAATTTTTTTTTTCTCTCCCTTTCCCTCTCACAATAACTCCTTGCCTGTTCTCCATCTTCCTCTGGTGCTCCCCTTCCCCTTTCTTTCTTCCAAGGCCTTCCATCCTATCATACTCCCCATTCTCCAGCCTTATATCCCTTTTGCCAATCAACTTCCCAGCTCATGGCTTCATCCATTCCCCTCCTGTCTTCTCCTATCATTTCGGGTCTCCCACTCTCAAATCTCTTACTATCTCTTTTTTCTGTTAGTCCTGATGAAGGGTCTTGGCCCGAAACGTCGACTGTACTTCTTCCTATAGGTGCTGCCTTGCCTGTTGTGTTCCACCAGCATTTCATGTGTGTTGCTTGAATGTCCAGCGTCTGCAGATTTTCTCATGTTTGCGTTTTCAATGTCTTCAGGTTTATTTCATGTTACCAGCACCCAGAGTTTCCTAGTGTCACATTGTCATTATTGTAGGGTGAATAAATACCATGTAGGCTTGGGTTACAAAGGCATTCATGTAGAATTAGTTCTTTATTGTCCTGAATGTGAATAAAATGCATTCCACATCCTTGATAACCTTGGGCCAACTTATTTGGCAGTAATGTTCAATTCATCTCATTTATGGGATAAGCTCATTATTTTTGTGTCGTGCCCTGAAAAGTTATTGTATCTACAATCAACTTGCTGTTGGTACGAACCTGTCAGGTGTAATATTGGTTTTATGGTTTTATTGTAATGGGAGCCTCAAATATGTAAGATGATTGTGCAAACATTAAGCTATGAAAAAATTAATTATTTCTGAGAACAACTTAGAATGTTCGTTTGACCTTGTTTATTTTTTGCAAGTGAATTTCTATACAGACCTGTTATGGAGGTTTCAATCAACTATTTGTATTATATTATTAGAAAAACAACGGTATTAATCCGTACTAGTTCATGAAATTAAACCATGCATTAGCTACAGTACACTCAGTGACCACTTTATTAGGTATGCCTGTATGCCTGCTTGCTAATCCAAATATCTAATCAGCCAATCATGTGACAGTACTCATTGCATAAAAGCATGCAGACGTGGTCAAGAGGTTCAGTTATTTTTCAGACGAAACATCGGAATGACGAAAAAATGTGATCTAACTTACTGACCATGGAATGATCGTTGGTGCCAGACAAGGTGGTTTGCATATCTCTGATACTGCCGATCTCCTGGGATTTTCACACACAGCTGTCTCTAGATTTCACAGACAATGGCCGGCTGGTGGCACAATGGCATCAGCACCGGACTCCGGAGCGAAGGCTCCCAGGTTCGAATCCAAGTTGGGCCACCCCCGAGCACATTTTCCATCCGTGCCAGGTTGAGCATCGAGCTAGCTGCTTGGCCTCGTAAAAAAAAAAAGGGTCAAGTCAGGAACTTCCATATTGTGACCCGGTTAATCTGAAAGGAGACCAATCCTGACACTACGCGCCAGACAAGGATGGCTGACTGTCTGGTGCGACACGCAAACAAAAACAGACAATGATGCAAAGTTCTGTGGCTGAAAACACCTTGTCAGAGGAGAATCGCCAAACTGGTTCAAGCTGACAGGAAGGCTACGGTAACTCAAATAACCAGCTGTTACAACAGTGATGTGCAGATGAACATCTCTGAAAACACAACACATCGAACATTGAAGTGGATGGACTACAGCAGCAGAAGACCTTGATCATAAACTCAGTGGCCACTTTATTAGGTACAGTGTAGATTGACAGGATTATCCCCAGTTTAAAATCCATATTTTGAGATAATAATGAGAATAAATCAATTGAATTGTGCTGATATTCTGTACAACCAACAACAGTTTTAGAGTTTCCATGCCTTGACCTTCAGTCACTTCCCCTCCAAATGTTGCACTGATTGTAACTTCCCCACTGCTGTCAAGGGAAATCACTAAAATTAATGTGAATTTAAGATATTTTCAGACTTAGTCCTGGTGAGATATATCCCGATGCTTTTCATGAGTTATAACATTGTCGCCAGCTGGCCCAGTCCTCAGGAAACTGGAACTCTCCTGATGGACGTTTATTTACACTGCATACTGTTCGGACAAAAACAGAGTGCAGCTGGAATATTACCACGAACAAAGAGTTAAAGTTTTAGGAAGGTTGAATAATATATTCATAAAATTCAAATACTGCCAGTCCTATGTCAGGGTAATTAGGACAGATCTGTTCTGAAAATTCAACTCATGCCAGACTACAGAATTTACCAGAAAACAGGATAGTGTATCAGAGAGTTTCAACCCATAGTTATATTTGTTTCTGTGGCTACATTATGTAGAATTATGTTTTTATGCATGACTAATAGTACCCGCCAACCCTTTCCCACAGTATCATGGCCATGAGCTAATCCAAAAAAGTCAAGGGAATTTATAAAAGCAAATAGCGACAGCCTGATGCTGTTTATTGTTGAAAGCGTGTTTATGCTGCTTTGTATCTCTACTGCAATCACTTACTTCACAGCCTCCTCTTCCTCAGAGACACGTCTACTTCGGTTATATTTTCTATCAGCCTTTATGAAGATGAATGAATGTAGACCATGAAAGTAATTAAAATATTTAATTTTAAGCAAATTACAGGATTTGAAGCATAAAGCATGAAAACATCTAGTTGGACTGAAATTATTTTGGTTTCCTAATTCTAAACACCCAGCTTCATCTGTTAATATATTCTCTGAATAATATTATTTACAACCATTCCATCTATTAATCACTGTGTTATCAATCGTCCACTTTAAACTGCAGGGCCAAGGCTGAAATAACAGATGTCAATTTGTCCTGATGGTTATGAATGATTATTGTAATTGGTTAAAAAAAATATATATGTATATTTACAAGGAAAATATATTAATATTTATCAGACAAACAGCATAAAAACAACCATTCAGCCCTCAAACCTATTCTGCTCACAATTAATCTTGATCTCAGGTCCCATTTATCTTTCGTTGTTCCCTGTCCCTTGATACTTTTGCTCAACTGAAGTCTACCAATCTGAGTCTTGAAAATCTAAGTTGATTCAGCAACCACAGTTTTCTAGGACTGCAAGCCTTGGATTTCCACCAGGCTCTATGTGAATGATCATTTCCCGATTTCGCTCATGGATAACTCAGATCCATCTTTAAAATTATGACCTGCTTCAATGGCTTGCGGAGATGAATAGCTACTGTTCTTCCTACTTATTATATTGCTTAGGTTCTAAAGAAAATACACAAAGACATGTCCACTGCTACCTCCATTTATAGTCAATATGATACCAAATTACAGTGTCGGTGCTCTTCTGAGAAGGAAAACCAATGAGATTAAAATGATCCCATACAGTTAGTGTGTGTTAGCACGTTTGACTGCAACTTAAACGTACCATGGGAAGAAATCCTACAAAGCACATAATTACTTTCCGCTGATAGTATTTTATATCATTCAATAGTTTGAGAACTAAAGTGTTTTTCGTTATTTTAGATTCAGAGAATTGGGTATATTTATCCTTTTTAGTATAATAAGTTTCAAATAATATCAGAAACACTTTTTCTAGATTGAAATGGAAAAATGCAGCCTTAGGAAAAGCCACTAGTTTTAATATAGGACTTCATGTATAAAAGACTGGCTGGTAAAATGTGCTTGAATACTTCATCTCACCTCTTGAACACAGAACATAGAAATCTACAGCACAATTCAGGCCCTTCAGCCCACAATGTTGAATCTAACCCTGAATGATGCCCCCCCCCACCCACTCTTTGTTGGCTTTAAGAGTCCATAGTGGAATATTGTTGCACAACCTCATAACAGTACTTGATGGGAAGAGGTCAAAAGAAGAAACCTCTGAAATTTTGGCACGAGCTGGAAATGTTATCCTGAGAATTCATTTGGGTCACTCATGTGGAAAATGGGAATGTCACCCTAGCATAGCAACAACTTCTTCATTACACTTGTTACACAAGTATTGGTGGAGCAGAGAGGGTCTCTTCTGTTTTTTTTTGGTTTTGGAAATATTATGAGACTGAATTTCAGCCTTGGAGGGGTTTTCAGGAGACAAAGGAGAGGTGGTCCTCATGCATTCTCTCGAATATTTCTTACCATTAATGTCAAAAGTATAGAAGAAGCCAATCTAACGAAACTGAAATTCATTCCCTGTTTCATGAAAATCAGTATTGGAGAGCCACTGTGCAGAAAACTTTGATGATTTTAAATGTAATTAAAATTCAGATGTTCCTCTTTTTATTTTTGGTTCTGTTTAGAAGTAGTATTTTTCTCTTTTGTCATCTTAATCAAAGACAGATATTTCCATTTAATGTAAAAATAAGTCAACAAATTATCAAAATCAAAATTTGTGAAGTGCAATTAAACTGAAATCCATAATATTAATGACAGAGGCACATTGATCGTCATATTAATTTATTAACGTTGACTGGTGTTTACCAAATTTCTGGCTGTCACATCTCTGGACGGCCAATCCCACAGACTAATGAGTTGGACTGGTAAGCTGCAATGCAGCATACCTACAATGAAATGTATTAAAGAGTGAATTTTGCATGGTTGACACATTTATTGCCAGGATGGACTTGTATTAGTACAAAAAGGAGAGCAGATACAGTTAAGAGCCCTGTCATCTATGATGGTGGAGAAGCTGTGGTCAAGAACAGGGAAGATATTTGGAGAACACTAGCATAGAAAATATTATCATCGGAAAAGATGGAGTGGAATGAGAGGAAGTGGAGAATGGATTGGAACTTTTAGAGGTAGCCATTTGGAAGAAAGTGTGTTTAAAATAGTTGTGGGCATACATTTATTCAATATCTTCGTATTTCAAAGGTTTCAAAGGTATATTTAATGTCAGAGAAATGTGTACAATATACATCCTGAAATTCTTTTTCTTTGCAACCATCCACGAAAACAGAGGAATGCCCCAAAGAATGAATGGCAGTTAAATGTTAGAACCCCAAAGACCCCCCTAGCTCCCCCTTCCACATTTAAATAGCAGCAAAGCAAAGATTCCCTCCTCCTTCACCAGCAAAAAAGGCATTGGCGCCCCCCCCCCCCCACCAAGTACTCAAAGCGTGCAACAAAACGTCAGAAAGACACAGGCTTGCAGTATCTCAAAGACTACTCATTTACCCAGCATATTTCTTTATTCCAGCCAACCCATTGAGTTTATTCTGGTTCGCAGAACAACTCCATTTCTTTGATAAAGGATTTCAGCCCAAAACGTCGACTGTTTATTTATTTCTATAGTTGCTGCCTGGCCTGCTAGATTCCTCAAGTATTTTCTGGGTGTTGCTCTGGATTTCCAGCATCTGCAGAATCTCTTGTATTTATGAACCCTGTTTCTTTGCTTGTTGCCTTTTAACCTTTTCTCTCACAAATATGCATTAATGCTTCTCTCACCAGCCATCTACATTAGTGATCTTCAGTAGCCAATTAATCTCACAACTAGCTCATCTTTAAGATGTGGAGGAACCTGTGCAAAAGTTGCTAACCTATCCACTGAATAGATAACGATGTCCCGAAAATGAAAGGAAAATCAGAGGTGGACAAAATGAAAATGAGAGCAGAATGGCACTCATTCCTACAAGCGGCCTAATTTTTGCACCTCTTCCCTCAACTCCATTCAGGGCTCCTAACAGTCCTTTCGTTTGAGGCAAACCTTCACATATGAATTTGCTGGGGTCATCTATTATGTCTGGAGCTCTCTTCTACATTGGTAAGACCCGTCATAAATTGGGGGACAACTTTGTTGAACGCCTCCACACCTTCCATCACAAACAGGGCTACAGTGGCCCAACATTTTAATTCTGATTCCCATTCCCATTCCAACATGTCAGTCCCTGGCCTCCTCTTGACCCAAGATGAGGCCACACTCAAGGTGGAAGAGCAACACCTTATATTCCATCTAGGTAGCTTCTGACCTGATGACATGAACATCAATTTTTTCTTCCAGTAGACAAATTCCCCACCCCACCACCTGTATTTAAAACTCTGACCTTTTACCCCTTCTCACCTGCCTATTACTTCCATCCCGGGTCCCCCCCTCCTTCCTTTTCTGATATGGTCCGCTCTCCTCTCCTATCAGATTCCCTCTTCTCCATCCCTTGACCTTTCCCACCC
Source organism: Mobula birostris (assembly GCF_030028105.1). Classification (NCBI taxonomy): domain Eukaryota; kingdom Metazoa; phylum Chordata; class Chondrichthyes; order Myliobatiformes; family Myliobatidae; genus Mobula; species Mobula birostris. Next base: position 26,607,209 of record NC_092394.1, on the reverse strand, counting down.
AGCTAGCTTCTCCTATCAACTTCCAGCTAGTCTCCTTCCCCTTCTCCCACCTTTTTATTCTGGTATCTTTCCCCTTGCTTCTCAGTCCTGGTCTTGTCCCGAAACATCGACAATCTGTTCGTTTCCATAGATGCTGACTGACTTGCTGTGATCCCCAGCACTTTGAGTGTGTTGTTTTGAGCAGAATGGAAACTGGCAACGTTGGCCATGGTCTTTGGAGTTTTGTTTCAGTTTTCATTGATAAAAATAAAAAGATCAAGCCTTAAATATAAGATTGTGATTGTGTACAGACTGAAAGTGAAGTCCATTCAACTTCTCTGACAATGGGCTAGTCCCCCACCAGGGTTATACCCAATCTTGTTGATTCTATTCCGATGAAGCCCAGCCATTTGCAATGGTTTGGATTGCAACATGTTGCATGAGAAAATTTGTTGGAGAACATCTAGTCTCTAACCCATTTCTTTGCAAACCAGTTGTAAACACTGGACACTAAATATTAACACCTTTCAACACATATTTGACCCTGAGGTGGCAATAACAAATCAGTATTTAAACGTTATTGATGTTATTTTTACTTGTGTATATATATTGGCCATGACTTCATTGTTGGAAGCCAACAGAATCCACTGCCCAAATGGCTGTTGATGTTTAGATAGTGTATTCCCATGCGAGATCAATAATTATTGAAAACCAAGGATAACGGGTGATATTCACATTGAACAGCAAACAGCTGGAAATCCCTCAGGGTGTTGATTGGAAGAGGAAGCTCATTGAAAAATGTAGCCAAGGTGATACCTGGTACTGACCATTACTAATGGATGCCAGCATTCTAAATCTGCTAAAGAGTTAAGAGCCAGCAATCGCCAGCCAAGACTGGACTGGAAGGTGAAATAATTGACTGTAGACCATAATGCAGGAGAGTTAGTAAATAAAATCTGTGGCTAATCTTTTTACAGTAAGATTAGTGGAGTTGTATGCTATTGGCTGAATTTGCAGTTTGAGTATTGTACTTCCAACATAATGTAAAAGAATTTAAAATCCATTAATAATTTTTTACAATGGTTTCCTTCCTTCCCAAGTGAATAATATTGAAACCTAGCTTAAATAAATCTCATGTGTCTTGTGAAGATGCTGACAGCTCTGAGGCTCCTGCTATCATGAAAATAAACATTTATTTGTTTTATGGACATTCTTAATCAACATAATGGGGGAATCAAAGACTTGTTTTATTCCCATTATTTTCAGAATCAATAGACTTTTCCAGTTATATCACTACAGCGTGAATAATGACAAATGTGACATCCACCCCATTCACACTGATCTAATACTTGGCATTTGCTTTCAGTCAGATAATGCAAACATGGCCTCAAATTAATGTCAGAAGCCTCCTCATGCACAAATTTACTGATTCCTAATGTAAGGGCCAATTCCGCTGGCCTTAAACAACAAGGAGTCATCCATTTAGACAAAGGGAGGTCTTTGGTGACATAAGTGCAGTCCTGGAGAGACAGAAAAGTGATGACAACCCCCAAAGCCAGTCTAAACAACTGAACTACAGTTAGAAGCGAATTTATAATGTCTTCTGTAATACTTGTGAACTTCTAGAACAGTAAAATTTTAAAAAAATACTTGTTAAATAAGCAGTCATAAATTTTAGTAAATATAAAACTTTTTAAACTAATGGAAAATTTGTGAATTTTTGGTGAGTTTTATTAGTTATGAATACTCATTGAAAACTATTTTATTTAATGTTCTTACAAAGTTGACTATTATCCAGGGAATAAGTTCAAGGGTCAAATTAAGGTCATGTGATTGTAAGACTCAATTGTCATACGGGATTGGAATCACCTGTTGGCTACAAAAACTTGCAGTGGATGGGACTTGGTACCTGTAACTAAAATTAGTGTTTTGTTTCATCTCTCTAAACTGTTTTAGTCCTGTTTCTGACCTCTCATCATAGGTTAAAGGTTAACTATTTATTTAGATGTCCGCCCAGATGAATGGAAATAATTAAAGTTTATTTATGGTGTGGCCAAATTGATTCCTTCCATTTTATTTTCTGGACAGTCTTTTAAACAACTGGGCCAATTGTGCTGATGTGATTTATTCTCTGAAGTTCAGAATCTTAAATGTGTGCTGATAGGTAAATATAAATATAAATACAAATAAAATACAAAACACTTTAACTTCCTGTTCTTAACAGTATCTACGTCCTCCCACTTATGATGTTGCCAAGCTTCTAAATCTCTCATTGTTGTTCAGGACTTCCCTGTTTATTCTGGTTCATCCTTATACCCAAACATAATGCATTCATATCCACTGATCAAAATTAAGACCATAAGAAATATGATATAGGAGCAGGATTTGGCTATTCAGCCTGGTTAGTCCATCCCACCATTCCATCATGGCTCCTGTCTTCTCCTTGTAATCTTTGATATCTTTCCTCATCAAGGAACTATTGACACTTGCTTTAAATATACCCAATGAATTGGCCTCCACAGACATCTGTGGCAATGAATCCATAGATTCACCACCTTCTGTCTGAAGAAATTACTCCTCATCTCTGTTCTAAAGAGACAACCCTTTATTCTCAGGCTGTGCCCTCTGGTCCTGGGCTTCCCTACTTTAGCAGACATCCTCTCCACATCTGCTCTTTCTAGGCCTTTCAATGAGACTCTCCCCTCCCTCTTCTAAAGTCCAGCAAGTACAGGCCCAGAGCCATCAAACACTCTTCATACTTTAACCTTTCCATTCATAGATTTCTGAATTTCTGAATTTCCTTCCCATTTAGAAAGTAGTCTGGGTTTGCCTGCAGGTCGCTGATGGAGTAAAAGGTCTTTCCCTGTGCTCCTAGTTTACTTCCTTTTTTGTTTCCAACCTTTTGAAATATTACTGTTAAACGTGTTATTATCTTACTATGGCTACCAAAGCAGCTTTGGAATCTATTACCGGTTTGCTTCAAAAGCTTTCTGTAGACTCGCAGAAGCTTACCGAGGAGTTTCATCAGTTCAGAAAAGAAGTGTTGGCCGATTCACAACAAATCAGCTTTGAAGTTAAACAAATAGGTACAAAACTGGATGTTATTCAAGAAACTTTAATTGAGCATGATAAGAGGATAAAAGAGCATGAAGAGATTATAACGATACTGGATAAGAAAACTGATGATCTGCAAAAGCTGTATGAAAAACAATCCAAGTCCAACAGAAAACTGAGACAGAAGATTATTGATTTGGAAAATAGAAGTTGGAGAAACAACTTACGAATCTTGGTACTTAAAGAGTTAATGGAAGGAGATGATCCTAAGGAATTTTTTTCAAACCTTCTGATGGAATTATTCCCTGATATTATATAGTCTTTACCTTTGATTGATCGAGTTCACAAATTGCCTATTTATAGATCGACTTCAGAATCAAGACCAAGATCGGTCATTATATGCTTTCATGAATTTCAAATAAAGGACTTTTGATTCGTGAATCACGTCAGAAAGGTATGATTGACTACAAGGGTCAGAAGATTCGTATTGTTGAAGATTTCTCATCGGGAGTTATGGAAGAACGTGCTAAGTTTTAAAAAGTTATGGCGGAACTTCATAGCAAAAACTTCAAGCCTTCTCTTCGCTACCTGGCTCGGCTGAGAATTACAATGCAAGATGGCTCAAAGAAATAGGTTCTTATGAATGAAGAGGCTCAGAAATTTTTAGACTTAGAAATATAACTGCTTAATAGTTTTCAGTATGAATAATTGCTTCTTATGTTTGGTAAAACTGTATAAGCTTATTTTTTTACTGCATTTTTCTTTGCCTTGGTTGGAACAGTAATCTTGAATTCTTTGGAGCAGTTGCAGCAGGCTTTTCTGGGGGGGGGGGGTGATATTAGTGGCAGTAGGCGTCGGCTGCCTTTTGGCCAATTTTCTCTCTTTGGGACGAGGGAAGGGGATGGGGAGTTCTTTTTTCTTGAAGCTGATTTGGAAATGTAGTCAACTCTGTTGCCTATTTACCATATCTCAAGGTTAATCGTTTAGGTTTAATATATATTCCTCTGATTGTTACTTTAACCTTACTTATAAATAGTTTTGAAATGGATCAAAGTATTAATTTACTTAGTTTTAACGTGAAAGGGCTAAATCACCCTGTGAAAAGAAATAAGATTTTTGCCTATATTAAAAAATTGAAGGTACCAATTGTTTTTCTTCAAGAAACTCATGTACGTAAATGTGACAATTCACACCTTTTTAATCGATAGCGAGGGTTTCATTTCCTTTCTTCGTTTCAGGTCAAAGCCAGAGAAGTTTCGATCCTTACAGATAATAAAGTTTCCTTTGTTCGACATAAAGTAATTTCTGATACTAATGGGCATTTTGTTATAGTATCAGGGAAGCTGGTTAACAAATTAATGGTATTTGCCAATGTGTATGCTCCGAATATAGATGACCCAGGCTTCTTTAAGTGTTTTTTTTTTCATTTTTGCCAGATCTGATTCTGTACTCCTTGGTGATGGGAGGAGATTTTAAATGTTGTTTAGATCCAGCTTTAGATCATTCATCTTCTAAACTAGTGAAACCCAAATAAATCAGCTGTGTTTATTAAATCTTTTCTAATGAAATGTGGTATTATTGATGTTTGGCATTTTTTTCATCCAGTAGACAGGGAATATTCATTTTTCTCTCATGTCCGTCATACATATTCCAGGGTTGATTACTTTCTTATTGATAGCCAAATGATTCCATTAGTTCAATCCTATGAATATAAAGAGATTGTTGTCTCAGATCATGCTCCTGTGCTCTTATCTTTAAATTTCCCTGGTCTTCTTCAAACAAACAGGTTTTGGCATTTTAATCTAATTTTGTTATCTGATAAAGATTTTTTAAAGTTTATGGAGAGACATATTACTCTTTTTTTTTTGAAGAGAATATGTTAGAGGAGACTTCTAGTCTTACCAGATGGGATGCCCTTAAGGCGTATACCAGAGGACAAATTACTTCTTATACTGCAAATATTAAGAAAAAAGCTAATAAAAGGAGAGGTGATTTAGCTAACCAGTTGAAACAATGAGACCAACAGTATGCCTTGGTTCCAGACCTGCTTTATATAAAAGGTGTGTTGAAATTAAAACTAAATATGATCTCGTTTTAACTTATCCAATTGAAACTCAACTCCTAAAGGATAAAAGCCAATCTTATATTCATGGAGACAAAACAGGTTAATTATTGGCTAATCAAATGAAAACCTTTATATCTAAACAGCAGATTAAAGAAATATGTAAAGCTAACAGTGATAGGACAATTGATCATTTAGGAATAGATGATACTTTTAGAGAATTTTATTCTAGACTCTATAGCTCTGACTTTCCTAAGGATAACATTGTAATGAACAATTTTTTAGACCAATTAAACATTCCCACAATCTCTGTTGGCAACAGAAAGCAGTTGGAACAACCTATTTCTTTTGAGGAAATTGTCGAGGCTGTGTGCTCATTGCACTCGAGGAAAGCTCTGGGTCCAGATGGATTTTCTGGTGAGTTTTATAAGACCTTTCCCTCACTGTTTATACCTCATTTATGTTCAGTTTTTTCGCATTCTTTTAAGTTGGGCAGGCTGCCTCAATCTTTCTATGAAGCTTCCATTTCACTTATCCTCAAAAAGAATAAGGATCCAATTGAATGCTCTTCCTGTAGACCAATTTCTTTACTTAATATTGATACTAAGATTCTATCTAAAGTTTTGACCCGTAGGATTGAAAATATTTTACCATCTATCATTTCTGATAATCAGACTGGATTTATCAATAAGTGATATTCTCATTTTAATATTCATCATTTATTAAATGTTATCTATTTTCCTTTTAAGAAGATATCGGAATGTGTGGTATCCCTAGATGCTGAGAAGGCTTTTGACAGAGTTGAATGGATTAAATTTATTTAAAATTTTAGAACAATTCAATTTTGGACCTGATTTCACTCAATGGATTAAATTACTTTATTTAGCTCCCTCCGCTATGGTTATTACTAATTCTCAGAACTCCAAACCATTTGAGCTTCAATGTGGCACCAGACAAGGCTATCCATTGAGTCCTTTGCTTTTTGATCCGGCCTTAGAACCTTTAGCCATAGCCTTTCGAGAATCTAATGATATCACTGATATTTTAATGAGAGGCACTATCCACAGAGTTTTGCTTTATGCTGATGATCTATTGCTCTGTATTTCTAATGTCAAGACTTCGTTATCCCATGTGCTTTCTTTACTCTCCTGTTTTAGCCAATTCTCAGGTTATAGACTGAATTCACATGAGTGAACTTTTTCCTTTGAATAACTGGATATCAACTAATTCTAACCTTCCTTTTAAAATTGTAAGAAACCAGCTTACTTACTTAGGAATAACAATTACTAAAATTTATAAGTGCTTATTTAAAGAAAATTTTCTTACCCTATTGAATTATGTAGAAAGGACACTATCAAATTGGTTGCTCCTTTCGTTATCATTGATTGGTTGAATTAATCCTATTAAAATGAATATTTTACCTAAATTTATATATCTTTTTCAGGTATTACCTGCTTTTATCCCTAAATCTTTTTTTGATTCTCTTGATTCTATCATATCATCCCATGTGTTAATACATTTTCTATTGTTTCTCTTCTTGGATCCCTACTTCCTCTATCCCTGAGTAAGTTAACTGACAATTTGGTAGTTAAACATACTATGAGAATTTGGGTACAATTTCGAAAAATACTTTGGCTTATTGAGATTTTCTCCCTCAAGTCCCCGTTTTTCTAATTATTTTTTTAAATCTTCTATGATAGATGTGGCTTTTAAAGAATGGGATAGATTAGGTATTAAATGCTTCCAGGACTTATTTGTGGAGGGAAGTCTCCTTTCGTTTGAGCAACTGTCAGCTAAATATAGCTTACCCAGAACTCACTTTTTTTGATACCTACAAATAAGAGACTTTTTACGGTCTTAGATATGTACATTTCCTAAAAGTCCTGATAAGAATCTACTAGATGTAATTTTTAATTTAAAACCTTTTTATAATGGATCGATATCTAATATTTATAATATGTTGCTGGGAATGTGAATTGTTCCTTTAGATAAAATTAAAAATCTTTGGGAACAAGACTTACAGACTTCAATTTCTGAGGAAACTTGGAATGAAATTTTTAAATTGGTTAACACTTCATCGTTATGCGCTCACCACTCTCTCCTACAATTTAAAGTGGTCCAAAGAGCCTACATGACCAAGGATAAGTTGTCTTGCTTTTATTTGGATATATCTCCTTATTGTGATAAATGTAATAATGGAGAAGCCTCACTCATTCATATGTTTTAGACATGTCCGAGTCTTGAAAAATATTGGAAAAAAGTATTTCAAACCTTCTCGGACTTTTTAAAGTAAATTTTAAGCCTAATCCTTTGACTGCTTTATTTGGTATTGTTGGAGGAAAGGATATTATTTTGGAGAAGTCTGATATGCACATTTTGGCTTTTATTTCTCTTATGGCTAGAAGGGTGCTCTTGCTTAAATAGAAAGATGCGGTCTAGCCCACTCAGGTTCAATGGCTGTGTGATGTGATGTCATGTTTAAATTTAGGGAAGACTCGGTGTTCAATTTCTGAATCTAATCAAAACTTTCAAACATTGTGGAGACCTTTTTTGAACTATTTTCAAAACCTTTGATTTGCCGTTAATGCATAGATGATGGCTAATAATCTACTTTTTTTTCTTTTTTCTTCTTTATTAATCAGCTTTGGTCTTGGTGGTGGGTTAGATTTTTTTTCCATCTAATACATTTACTATATTTCAATATTATGAATTAATCAATTTGTATGAATATAGAGTAAGGAATTTGTATGGGCGATTCAGTATAATGTATTTAATATTTTCTTTTTCTTGAACTTTGTGTTCTCCTATGTAGAAAATTAATAAAAATATTGAAAATAGAATGTAATCTATGCTTCTATTTCATCTACCAAGGTGCATAACCATATGCTTCCCCACACTATATTCCATCTGCTACTTCTTTGCCCGTTTTTCTAATTTGACTAAGTCCATCTGCAGACTCCCTGCTTCTTCAGAATTACCTCACTTCACCTGTTATCTGCATACTTGGCCACTACGCCATTAATTCTGTCATCTAAATCACTGATATATAGCATAAAGAGAATCTGTCCCGAGGCTGAGCCCTGCAGAACACCACTAGTCACCAACAGCCAACTAGAAAAGGCCCCTTTTATTCCCACTCTTTGTCTCCTGCCAGTCAGCAAATCTTCTGTCCATTTTAGTATCTTTCCTGTAATACCATGCACTCATATCTTGTTTAGCAGTGTCATAAGTGGCACCTTGCCAAAGACCTTCTGAAAATCCAAATAAACAACATCTACTCCTCTTTGTCTAACCTGCCTGTTATTTCCTCAAAGAATTCCAACAGATTTGACAGGCAAAATTTCCACTTAAGGAAACCATGCTGACTTCAGCTCACTTTATTGTGTGCTTCCAAGTACCCCGAAACCTCATCCTTAATAATGGACTCCAATATCTTCCCAACCACTCAAGTCAGGCTAACTCACCTATAATTTCCTTCCTTTTGCTTCCCTCCATTCTTAAAGAGCTTGGAGTGACTCTTTAATCCAATATGATGTGAATTCCCAGGGAGGTGCCAAGCACCAGTCTGAATGACAGATCTGCCCAGCTGTTGGAATTAATGTCTCTACGTTAAATGTGGAATGTTGACTGTTTCTGATTTGTAGCAATAGCACTAAACCAGTGTTATATGGTGACTTGCATCATGATGGGTCTAAGTTATGTATTTTTGGCAGATATTGGCACCAGCACATTTATCTACTTTTCCAACATTGCAACAACAAGTTTTTGCATGGCATGGCAAAATGTAATATTGTCTTCTGAGTGAATGTGAGATTTGTGCCTAAGCATCCAGCTGGCATTTGGAAATCTGCCATCATTGAGGGTAAAAAAATTTGCACCGTTTGAGCTCAATATTTTTCTTTATACAGGACTGTGGTACTTCCTGAAGGTATGTATCTACTTAGGGTTAGGAGAAAAAGACTCAAATAGGATTTGAATCCACATACCACTGAATTACAGTTGTTGTGTCTTTCATTACATTTTATAATTTGCTTTCACATGTAAGTGAAGTCTAGAGTTCATGGTTTAAATACTGGTGAAGCAGTCAGAATTTAACATCATAATTTTATGAAAATGACTGCAACGCCTACTGTTAAGAGAACACCATTTCACTTCTAGCTGTACCTGAGATAGTCAAACTGGATTTCGGGCTGTGCTTTTGATCACTGTGGGTGCGGCCATTCCCTGATGGCCCACAGGATGTCTCCTTTTCCGAGATGAAAATGTGAAGCTGTTTGTGATCATCTGCTGTGTCATCTGGTGTTCTATAGTGTCCAAGAAAGCAATTAATTAGAATCAGCAAGTTTTCACCGGCTTCAGCTTTTTACACCTTATTTCTGAAAACCAGTGAAAACATTGTATGTTAATAGGGTAAATGAGAGTCTAAATGTCAGTCTTCAGGAGCTTTTTTTTCTTGGGGTTTAAGTATCAATTAATAGTGGTCATAAATTTAAAATGAGAGTGGGAAAGATAAAAAGAGATTTATGAAGCACATTTTCTTACACGGTGAATGATAAGAGCCGGAATGTGCTACCAGGGGGACTGGTAGAAGGAGATATGAAATCAGTGCCCAAGAGGCATTTAGACAAGTACATAAATGGGGAATAAGGCAGGCAGATGTGATTAATTTAAATTTGCATTCTGGTCAGCAGAGATATCGTGGGCTGAAGAATCTGCGTTGTACCGTACAATGTTCTGTGAATTGCATCCTTACCACTTAACAACTTCCCTTGTCATGAAGATCTTAGGTCTGCAGTATCTGAAATTCTTTAAAAAATTACTTGCATTGCTTGGAATCTAAAATTAAAATGCAGGAAATACTCAACAAGTCAGGCGGTGTCTGAGAGGTAAAATAAAGTCAATGTTCTCTCTCTCCCTAACAATCTCTGACCTGATGTGTGTTTCTAGCAGGTTCTATTTTCAGTTTATATGTCATGTTCAATTTCCTCTAGATAATTAATTAAAAAGTACATGAACTTTAAAATAACAAGAATTACTTGAACTTATTTTATTTAAATTTGCGATATTTAACTTCAACCTTATGATGAACACCAGGTTTATTATTTTCTGCTCCTGTAAAGTTTGAAATTTTTATGTCCCTGATTTGTTCCCTGCCCTAATGTTTCAATGTGACTGACAACTCTCCAGACTTGCTAACGTCACTGGGTTTGGAGCCGCAGAATGCACAGAAAGAGGCGGAGATCAAATGGCTTCAAAAAATGGTATATTTTCATCACAAAACTCACTGAAGATTTATAGACTGCCTTTGTCAAGGTTCATCACTGATTTAAAAATCCAGATGTATAATCACTTTTCACCTATTGAAAGCAGTTCAGGATTCAAGATTGTTTGATGTAATTTCCAGTATACATGTGTAAAGAAGAATGAAATAATTGCTATTCCAGATGCGACGCAGCACCAAAAAACACTAAAAGATAAAGAACAGAATAATAAAAAAACACAATAAATATAAATACATAAGATAGTCTATGCTTATACATAAAGTGATGCTAAGTCCATAATGAGACTCTGACAGGAGTTGAGAAAGCCATGGTGGTGGGATGGATTAGTGGGTAGAGGTGTTGATCACCCTTACTGCTTGGGGAATGTAACTATTTTTGAACCTGATGAACCTGGCATGGATGCTATGTAGCTCCCTCCCTAGTGGGAGTGGGACAAACAGTTCACGAGCAGTGTGGGATCCTTTATGACATTGCTGGCCTTTTCTAGCACCTTTATGTATATATGTCCTTAACGGCAGGTAGGCTGGTGCCAGTGATGCAATAGGCAGTTTTGACTACCCGTTGTAGAGCCGTAGTGCAGTTTCCATACCATGCAGTGATGCAGCATGTTAGGATGCTCTCTGTAGAAGGTCATGTGCATCGATCAGTGAAGTCCAGCTCTCTTCAGAAAGTATTCACAAAATGTGTAAATTCTAGTGTAGAGAAAGAAATAGTTTTATATAAATTCTGCTGTATTTCTTTATTTTCTTATAAATGTCTGCAGGAAAGTTAATCTCAGGGTAGTATAAGGACATATATCTACTTTATTAACAAATCAGCTTTGAGTTTGAATTCCAATTTGAAACGGTGAGTTTGGATAGTGTTTTTAATGGCATCACAATCCAGTGCTGGAGCAGGAAAAGAAAAGTGGATACATTACCTATGTTTCATGATTATGCTCGGGCAGGGATTCATTCATAGTTGTCATGGTAAACAGATTTCCCATCTGGAGCTTGCTGTACGTGCAGAACACTGTAAATACACCATAGTAAAGAAAACTGCCAGGCATCAGATAGAAAGACAAGGACTAGGAACTGCTGTTAAAGATTAACTCTGAGTTTGTTTTGAGATATTTTGGATTACAATTGCAATTTTAAACTCAACTTTGCCGTTTCTGTCTGTCACTGATAGCCCCAGCAGCCAGGGAAAAATCAAGAGGAAGAGTCACAAATCCTTCTAATCAGCAGTGAACTACAGTTTTATGAGGTGCTTGTATAGCTGGGCTAGCGATGAAAGACCAATAATTGTAGGATAGAATTTGTGTCATCTGTGGCTCATCTGTTGCCACTTGTATATCTTAATCACAATGTTCTGATTTCAAATCTCACTCTAAAACAGGGGTTACCATGCTGGGCTCCGTGGACTCCTCAGTTAATGGTAAGGCTCCATGGCGTAAAAAATGTTGAGAACACTCGGTCACAAAAATCTATGCTGACTGTTCTGTGTCATCAAAAAGCAAAAAAAAAAGCTGCAGGAAATGGTACAATGAAACGAAAAATAGAAAGAGAAGAGCAGGTCAGGTACCAACTGTGGAAAGAGAATTAGGGTCAATTTTTTAGGTCAATAACCTTTCAGCAGTATTGGCTCTGATGAAAACAAAGATAATAGAAGCTGTTGATTCTGAAATCTGGAACAAAAAGACCTTTGGAAGAACTCAACAGGTCAGGCAGCATCTGTGAAGGCAGAGATCATATGTCAGTTTTTCATGTCAAGATCCTTCATCTTAACCCAAATCATTGACTTGCATCTTTGTACCTCTACAGATGCTGCTTGATTCATGGAGTTTTTCCAGCATTCTGCTTTGGGCTCCAATGAAAATCATTGACTTGAAGTGTTAACTAACTTTCTCTCTCCACAAATCATGATTGACTAGTTGAGGATATTTGTGCTATAATAAATGGCTGCTGTACTGTTAAAGGCTTAATCCCACAGGTTAAGCCTCTGGTTGTCTAGGTGGAGATACATCTCTTCCAAAGGAGGTATAAGGTGTTTTTTCTATCCATTAGCCTGCAGGTCATTGTTGGGCAAGGTGTAGCACCTGCCTGGCCCCTGATCAGGATCACGTCAAGCCATGGGAGCAGGTGGTGGTGGATGGTCATATGAGCAGCTGTTGCATGTCACAAATCCTAGTTATGTACCAGGCAGACAATCTCTGGTAAGTATGGGGATTACCCATCTTGTGAAGACATTGCCCAGAAGGCAGCAATGGGAAACCACCTCTGTAGAAAAATTTGCCAGGAATATAATCGCCCACATCATACAACACGGCACATAATGATGATAATGATGAGTCACCAAATCTAAACCTAAATTTTAGATAGGTAAATAATTCTTATCATGTCTCTTCTTGATGTAATCAATTATACTTAGCAGCTCAGGCAGCATCTTAGGAAAGCAAACAGTTAACATTTTAGGTCTCAGAAGAGAGATAACAAAATACTCAATGGCTGCAAGTGCTGCCTATCTTTGTTCAGGACCCTCTGTGTTCATTCTTCTATTCTCTTTACTTGATGAGCTATCAGTCAGTGCAGAGATCGCAGAGGTTACTTTTAGTCGAGTAGGTAATCAATTCTGCAACAACTAAACACCTATAAATGTGGCATTCCTTCCTGGAGTGCAGCTGAATCAAGTTTATTGTCTCTGACATGAGTCTTGAAATTTATTGTTTTGTGGCAGCATTACAATGCTGGCCTAACAAATTACTCAAAGTTACAATGGCATAAATAAAATGCAAAGGAGGAACGGCAAGGTATTGTTCATAGGTTCATGGACTATTCAGAAATCTGATGGCATAAGAGAAGCAGTTGCTAAAATGTTGAGTGTGGGTCTTCCTCGCGAATGGTGGTAATGAGAAGAGGGCATGTTCCAGATGGTGAACGTTACTAATGATGGATGCCACGTTCTTGAGCCAGTGCCTTTGGGAGGTGTCCTCAGTGGGGAGGCTGTTCCTGTAATGGAGCTGACTGAATCGACAACCCTATGAAGCCCCTTACCATTCTGTGCATCGGTGCCTCCATTCTATATGGTGATGGAACCGGTCAGAATGCTTTTCTCAGAACATCATCACATCATTGAGGCCATATTGCAAAGGTGGTGCCTATAGAAGGTGGCATCCATGACGATTGGCTTGTGCTCTCCTGACCTCCCTTCCCAAAGTTTACAATTAATTCCTTGGTCTCTCTGATGTTGAGTGGAAGGGTATCGTTTCAACGCCAATTGACCGGATGTTCATTTAGATTATGAGGACACGCAGTCCTCTTTTATTGTCATTTAGTAATGCATGCATTAAGAAATGATACAATATTCCTCCGGTGTGATATCACAGAAACACAGGACAGACCAAGACTGAAAAGCTAACAAAAACCACATAATTATAACATATAGTTAGAACAGAGCAACAATACCATAACTTGATGTAGAACAGGCCATGGGCACAGTAAAAAAGTTCAAAGTCTCTCGAAAGTCCCACATCTTACGCAGACGGGAGAAGGAAGAAAACTCTCCCTACCATGCCCAACCACAGTCCGACTCTGAGTCGTCTGAAAACTTCGAGCTCCGATCAGCCCTCCGACATCGAGTACCGAGCACCATCTCTGCCGAATGCTTCGACCCCAGCCTCGGTCGCCAGCAGCAGGCAAAGCCGGGGATTTTGGGGCCTTCCTTCCGAAAATTCTCAATGGCACAGTAGCAGCAGCAGCGAACCGGGCATTTCAGAAATTTCTCCAGATGTTCCTCTGCGCTTCTCACGTCTATCTCCATCAAATCAGAATTCTGCACGGCGTCCTACTTACAAATACGATATCATTTCACCAGAGAGCTGCGCACGCTGCTTCGCACCGCCATCTTCTCCTCCCGCCCTACAAACTCCTGCTTCAGTATGCTTCCTCATGAATGGAGACGGTGAAGGGAAAGGCTGAATAGCCAGAAGTCTAGGTACATGTTGGTACCAATGACATTGGTAGAAAAATGGAGGAGCTCCTGAAGAGGGAATTCAGGGAGTTGGGTAGGAAGCTGAAAAGCAGGATCTTCAGGATAGTAATTTCAGGATTGCTGTCTGTGCCACGTGCTAATGAGCACAAGAGTAGCCTGATCAGACATATTAATACATGGCTAAGAAACTGGTAGAGGGGGCAGGGCTTCGGGTTCCTGGATCACTGGGGCCTCTTCTGAGGGAGGTACGACCTGTATAAAAAGGATGGGTTACACCTGAACCCAAAGGGGTCCAATATCCTAGCAGGCAGGTTTAATAGAGTTGTTAGGGAGGGTTTATACTAATTTGGCAGGGGAATGAGAACTGGACTGATAGCGCTGAGGATGGGGAAAACAGAAATAAATCAAAGATAACGTGCAACAGAGATTATAGAAAGGATAGGAAGGAGATGAGGCATAATCACAGCCAGTGGGATGAGTTACAGGGCAATAGAGGTGTGGTGCATTTAAAACAGAAAGCAACAAATACTGGACTGAAAGTGTTATATTTGAATGCACACAGCAGAAGATATAAAATGAACAATCTTGAAATTAAGCTACAGATTGGCAAGTATGGCAAGGTGCCACACATGAGGCTGCTTAGCAAGATAAGAGCCCATGGAATTACAGGGAAGTTACTAGCCTGGATGAAGCAATGGCTGATCGGCAGAAAACAGAGAGTAGGAATAAAGGGATCCTATTTTAGCTGGCTGCCGGTTACCAGTGGAGTTCCACAGGGATCAGTGTTAGGACTGCTGCTTTTTACAATGTATGTCAATGATTTGGACAATGGGATTAATAGATTTGTGGCTAAATTTGCCAATAGTACAAAGATAGGTGGAGGAGCAGGTAGTGTTGAGGAAACAGAGAGCCTGCAGAGAGACTTAGATGGTTTAGGGGAATGGGCGAAGAGGTGGCAAATGAAATACAATGTTGGAAACTGCATGGTCATGCACTTTGGTGGAAGAAATAAATAAGCAGACTATTATTTAGATAGGGATAGGATTCAAAATGCAGAGATGCGAAGGGACTTGGGAGTCCTTGTGCAGGATATGCTAAAGCTTAAACTCCAGGATGAGTTGGTGGTGCAGAAGGCAAATGCAGTGTTGGCATTCATTTCTAGAGGTATAGAATATAAGAGCAAGGATGTAATGTTGAGGCTCTATTAGGCACTCGTGAGACCACACTTGGAGTATTGTGTGCAGTTTTGGATTCCTTAATTTAGAAAGGATATACTGACATTGGTGAGGGTTCAGAGAAGATTCACGAGAATGATTCCAGGAATGAAAGGTTTACTGTATGAGGAATGTCTGGCAGCTATTGGGCTGTATTCCCTGGAGTTCAGGAGAATATGGGGGGATCTCATAGAAACATTCCGAATGTTAAAAGGCCTGAACAGCTTAGATATGGCAAAGTTATTTCCCGTGGTAGGGGAGTCTAGGACAAGAGGGCATGACTTCAGGATTGAAGGACGTCCATTTAGAACTGAGATGTGGAGAAATTACTTTAGTCAGAGGGTGGTAAATCTGTGGAATTTGTTGCCATAAGCAGCGGTGGAGGCCAAGTCACTGGGTGCATTTATGGCAGAGATAAATAGGCTCTTGATTAGCCAGGGCATCAAAGGGTACAGGGAGAAGGCAGGGGAGTGGGGATGACAGGAAGAATTGAATCAGTTCATGATTGAATGGTGCAGCAGACTCAATGGACTGAATGACCTACTTCTGCTCCTATATCTTTATGGTCTTATGGTCTCATCACAAGCAATGTCGTCTCAACTGCTCAAGTTTATAATTCCATTTTATTTTCTTTAAGCATATGCAGAATAAAATTCTTCAGTGTTTTTGTTGATTGGCACTGTATCTGCAGAAAGAAGTTAAAAGAATCATTCAGAGAAGCCTGTGATGGGGGTGCCTCATACATTTCATTAGTGCTGGCAGTTTCCAGAACTTTTGTAAAGAATGAAATTTTATAAAGCAAATGACAGATGGAACTGGTAATGTGGGTCTCCTTGATCAGTTGTTCCAGCTCCTTAAATCCGGACTGATGTTCAGGAAGAAATTAATATAGGAGTGAGACAAGGAATGCTGGTAAAATAGGCCCATCCTACCAACAATCTAAGTCAACTGCCTGGACCCCAGGATAAGTAGTTAGCTGCTCTCTACTATCTTTGATTACATGACAGTATTTTACCTTGTCACCAGCATTATGCCTACCGTTAGGTTAGTTAGTATAATGGGAGGCTACTTTCCTGTTATCAGCAATCCCAATATGCATCCCTCAGTCAACAGAGTGGGTGCATTGATTACACCTGTGCATATGGCACTGAACTCCATTTTCACTTTGAATATTGAGATGGTTTCTTCATGATCACAATGGAATTTATGAGAGCGTGCTCTGCATAAATAGATTGTCAAGCCCCTTCATCATAAGAGCAACCACCTCTCCAAATGGACTTCATTAGCCATAAGACGCTCAGGCAAGTTCTAAAAAAGGAATGCAAATTATGCCAGGTAAATGCATGTCTTTATGAACCATAGGGCCACAGAGATATGTTAGTAGAATGACTGATGGAATCAGTGAACTGATGGATCAGCCCTACAAGAACCTGAGATATATAATGATGGAGGTAATAATTGCAAGCAAGAGATTTAACACAGAAAGCTAAATGAAGAATCAATGCTTCTTCCAAAGCAAAATATTCAAATACACTTTGGAAATGACAATTTTAAACTTCTTAGGCCAGTGAACTGGCACATTCAAAAATACAGAATTGAATTACTTATTTAAGCAATGAATTTTGAGGTAGAATTTACTGTAACTGATAATTTTGACAGAGTTTGCTCAAAAAACAGATGATACCCCTCCAGCAATGCCTATATCATTATAGAAGTACCTCATAAATGTTAGATCATTGTTTCATTGCCATTCATGTTGTTGATTCTATTTTAATTTTTCCATTTTTGATGCTATCAAAGTTATATAATTCTCAAATTAACAAAGTTTTGTATTTCATATACCTATTTATATAATTGTTTCAAAAATTTAATTCGTCAAGGTATGAAGTTATTTTTTAGTTAAGTAAAGTGTTAAGCATTGCTGAAAAAGGATAATTGCTTAGAGCCAAAGGTCTTGTTTCCTTTGCTTAGGGGCTAAATTAGTTATCTCATAAAAATAATTATGAGTTTCATGTGACATCAATAATTCCCATATTATTTCTGATTTGGGAAGCACGCCAGATTTGTATTTCTTGTTCAATTATAATGATTTCTGCAACACTGTTCATTACATGCTCATTTTCATACTACTTTAAGTCAGTAGATTCCCCTTAAATGGAAGACACTTTGAAGTTAGATCAAGATTAAGTTGAATAGAAAAATGGAGCGTTATGTAGGAGGGAAGGTTAGATTGATCTTAGAATATGTTAAAATGTTGGCACAACATTGTGGACCAAAGTGTCTGTACTGTGCTGTAACTTTCTATGTTCTATACCTGTACAAGGGTACACCTGAATGATGCATGTGAATTGCTTTATACATTTCAGCATCAATTCTCATTCCATCAAAGGTGTGATGTTGCTTTCATAATAAGCTAAATACAGTTGTGAATGTTCGATTAGTTTCTTGAGGAATATAATCCTTTTGCTTTTAACAATATTTGCTACACCCCCTATTACAAGCTCACTCGTCTCCTATTAAGTCCATTCTTGCCCAATATTTGTTGACAAATTATGGCATATTTAAACTAATGCAGAAATAAAGTGATCAGCTAATCAGCCTGTCATGGAGCCAGCTGGCAGTTAAACCACGCCTGGCAGAGGTTTCACAGTTCCTGCTGATAACAGGAAAGTAGCCTCGAGTTATACTAATTAACCTAACTACAAAATGAACAAACAATAACAGGCTAGAAAGGATTATCCCTGCTCAGAATGCTGGAAGATATTACGAAAAACACTGGGCTGAATGCATGGCACCACTTTAAATCTCTGTGCTGACATGTAGCAGCAAAGTTGAATGTTGGTAAGTGTTTAGGCATTCAGGAAAAATAACCAAGAATGTAAAGTCATGAGAATTCGTTTAGTGAATTGTGAATTGTAATGTAAATGTGTGAGATTATAATATAATGCTGGTCACTTTACATGTCCATGCGTCATCTTGAGCTAATGCTTAATACTTCAATATTAACCTAACTTGACTCCAACCAATAATTTTCTTACTAGGGTGTGCAACAATGAACATTTAACTTGTGATTTGTGCAAATAACGGAAGAGAAATCAATGTGAAATCAGTGAAGCAAGAGGAGATGGTGCTTTACCCCACCTTAAGAATGAGCATAGGCCTGGCACACTAAATTGAAATTAAAAGCGGATTGTGACTTGGAGTCTAAGTAGTGACTTGCTTAAGACGACGTTCAAGCAAAGCAGTTAACTACAGAATTGATAAATTAAGGTTAGCGTAATCAATGAAATGAAACCTCTTGGTCTCCTGCCAATGTTGGCAGTTGTCCATCACCTCTGATCCAATCTGCTTTTTGTTACCGTGAGCCGAAACAATCAACGCCTCTTGGTGAGCTGATAACCAACCCCAGGCAACTAATTGCTTGTTATTCCGATCAATTTTTTGTATGTTCTTTGAGTAAAACATTTAACTAGTCCTGCTTTGGAATATACAGATGTGTTTTGAGATTTGTAGATGTGTGGTTTTACTGAGTGAAGGAGTATTTCGAGTTCCAGCTATATTCTGTCTCCTGGCTTTGGGTCTCATCAGTAGTTGTAGGCGAGTGAACACAGCATTTTTCTTAGTATCCAACTGTTATTCAAAGCTCAAAGTTCAAAGTAAATTTATTATGTCACCATATACTACACTGAGATTCATTTTCTTGCGGGTTTTCAGAGTAGAACAAGGAAATACAAAAAAATCCAATAATAATAAATAAATGAATAACACTGAGAATATGAATTGTTAAGTCCTAAACTAAGTCCATATGTTGTATTCAGTGTTGAAATGAATGGAAGTGTTCACACTGGTTCAGGAGCCTGGTGGCTGAAGGGCAATAGCTGTTCCTGAACCTGCTGGTACTCCTTCACTAAGCAGAAATTTCAAGTGGGAAGGTTGTTCTGGCTGCTCAGTGGTAAGAGCAGAAAACAATTGCAGTAATAACCACAATTAATTTCAAATACACTATGATAACAATGAAAAACAGAGAGCCAAGTGTTGCTTCAGCAAGGCTGGATTCCCAGTCTTGTTTTCAGACCAATCTGATAAGACTCTTCTAACTTGGAAAGTAAAGAGAACAGCTCAGAGTAGGTGAAGATAACATAATAGTTCAAGCAGTATTGTAAGGTTTATATATGTTAACTTATGTTTGCCCATAACGTATAATTGTTTGCTGAATTGTGACAAAACATTATTGAATAATGGAGATGGAGCTAAGATGGGGAAAACCTGGAATTAGAGGCTGCACTGCAATCTTCCAAAAAAACGACACTCATTTCAAGGTTTAACTCAATGGTCATAGTTGAATGGGTAACTAAATGAGAATTGCAACAGAAATTGGATGGACACTACCAGAATGGATTTATCAATCAGACCATAGTATTTAACCAACCCCAACCCCAAAAAGAAAAATTCAAATAATTTTCTTAAAGGGATAAGATCAGTAGAAAGTTTGGAAAGAGGAACCCAATTAATTTAAATAGAATTTCCAAAATTTCAAATGGTGCACCACAGGGATTGTTGTTGGGTCTTTTGTTGTTTGTGATATATATCAGCAACTTGGACGTGAACGTAGGAGGTATGGTTAGTAAGTTTGTGGATGACGCTAAAGCTGGGGATTGTGGATATCAAAGAAGGTTGTCAAAAGCTACAACAGGATGTAAATCAGTAAGATTCAAAGATTCAAAAAAAAACTTTATTGTCATTCTAACCATACATCAGCTCTGCAGGGCAGAATGAGACAGCGTTTCTCAGGGGCAGTGTAATCATAACATAACAAACGCAACACTAAATAATAAACATAATGATAAATAGTAAAACACAACAGCCACATGTCAGTTAAAATCAAGTTATAAGTGTCCAGTGTAAGTTAAAAGTGTCCAAAGCAGAGTCAGGTAGAGCAGCTATTTAGCAGTCTGACTGCCTGTGGGAGGAAGCTGTTTAGTAGCCTTGTGGTTTTAGTTTTGATGCTCCTGTAACGTTTGCCTGATGGCAGAAGAACAAACAGTTCATGGAGAGGGTGTGAGGGGTCTTTAGTGATGTACCGTGTCTTCTGGAGGCATCGACTCTGAAAGAGGTCTTGGACAGAAGGTAGGAAGTCCCCAATAACCTTCTCTGCTTCCTTAACCACCCTCTGCAAGGCTTTTTTGTCGACAGCACTGCAGCTGGAGTACCAGGTTGTGATGCAAAAGGTCAGCACACTCTCAATCACGCCTCTGTAGAATGTAGTTAAGATGTTAGTGGGGAGTGATGCTTGCTTAAGCTTCCTCAGAAAGTGCAATCTCTGCTGGGCCCGTTTCACAATCCCAGTGGTGTTCCTGGACCAGGTGAGATTGTCCAAGATCTGCACCCCAAGGAACTTGATGTTTTCCACTCTCTCCACTGTGGAGCCACTGATGCTGAGGGGTGTGTGCTCAGGCTGAGACCATCTGAAATCAACGATCATCTCCTTGGTTTTGGTGACATTAAGCATCAAGTTGTTATCCCTGCACCAGCTCTCTAGGTGTTGGACCTCCTCCCTGTACATTGTTTCATCATGTTGAGTGGAGGGCTGACAGATGGAATTTAATGGCGACAAGTTTGAGTGGATGCTTTTTGGTAATAGATAGGAGAAGGTCATATACAGTAAATAGTGGGGTACTTATGCTGAACAGAGGGATGTCATATCTGTGCACTGAAACTAGCAACAGAGGGAAGAAAGCATATGACATGCTTGCCTTCATAGGTCGGAGCATTGGATATAAAAGTTGGGATATTATGTTGTAATTTTATAAAATACTGCCCAGACTGTACTTGAAATACTGTGTGGTTCTGATAGTGTTTTATGAAATTGTCAGAGGCCGTGATAGGGTATATAATCACAATAATTTTCCTTTGTTAGAGATATCCGTAAAACCATAAACCACAGGCTAGAATGAGATCCAAACTAATCAAGAACCCATCAGCCTCCACTTTAAATATACCTAATGGCTTGACTTTTACAGCTGTCTGTGGCAATGAATTCCACAGATTCACCACCCTCTGTCTAAAAAATAATCCTTCCCAATTTTTGTTCTAAAAGGATATCCTTGTATTCTCAGGCTGTCTCTTTTGGTCCTAGACTTCCCACCATAGGTAGCATCCACTCCGTATCCACTGTTTCTAGGTCTTTTAATATTCCTCTCCTCATTCTTCTAAATTCCAGCAAGAACAGGCCCAGAGCCATCAAATGTTGCTCATACATTAACCCTTCCATTCCTGTAATCCTTCACTGGACCCTTTCCATTGTCAGCAAATCCTTTCTTAGATAAGGGGCCCAAAACTGCTCAGAATAGTCATAGTCATAGTCGTAGTTTATTGATCCTGGGGGAAATTGGTTTTTGTTACAGTTGCACCATAAATAATAAATAGTAATAGAGCCATAAATAGTTAACTAGTAATATGTAAGTTATGCCAGTAAATTATGAAATAAGTCCAGGACCAGCCTATATTGGCTCAGGGTGTGTTGTCTGACCAATGCCTTATAAAGCCCCAGCATTACATCCTTGCTTTCATACAAAAAGGTGTACAGGAGCGAGATATACCAGTTAGTTGACTCGCATCCCAGCAACAACCTTACACTCAACATCATCAGGACCAAGAAGCCGATTGTGGACTTCAGGAAGGGTAAAATGAGGGAACACAAACCAATCCTCGTAGAGGAATCAGAAGAGGAGAGAGTGAGCAGTTTCAAGTTCCTGGATGATAATAACTCCGAGGACCTGACCTGGACGCAACATATTGATGCGGCTATGAAGAAGGCAAAGCAGCGTCTTTGAGGAGATCAAATCACAAACAAGTCCTGCCAAAGGGTTTCAGCCCGAAACATCAACTGCCCTTTTTTCCATAGATGCTGCCTGGCCTGCTGAGTTCCTCCAGCATTTTGTGTGTGTGGCTTTGAGGAGATTTGATTTCTCAACTAAAACACTCAAAAACTTCTACAAATGTACTGTGGAGAGCATTCTGACTGGATGCAGCACCATCTGGTATGGAGGGCAACAGCAAAAGATCAAAATAAGTTGCAGAGACTTGTAAAATTCGTCAGCTATATCATGAATACCAGCATCTGAAGTATCCAAGACATCTTCAAGGAGTGGTGCCTCAGGATGTCGTCGTCCATCATTAAGGACACCCACCACCCAGGATGTACCCTCTTCTCATTGTTACCATCAAGAAGGAGGTACAGAAGCCTGAAAGCACACACTCAGAATTTCAAGAACAGCTTCTTCTCCTCTTCTGTCTGATTTCAATGGGACATTGAACACATGAACATTACCTCACTATCTTTTTATTTCTGTTATTTTGCACTATTTATTCTAACTAAAATATTTAATATATATACACATACATTTAATGTAACTCAGTTTTTTCTCTATATTTATTTATCATGTATTTCATTATATTGCTGCCATAAAGTTAACAAATTTCATGAATTATGCTGGTGATATTAAATCTGTTTTTGATTCTGATTCTGATATTCTTGTCCTCTTGAAATGAATGCTAACATTACATTTGCCATCCTCACCATCAACTCAACCTGCAAGTGAACCTTTAGGGAATCCTGCATAAGGATTTCCAAGTCCCTTCAGAGATTTCTGAATTTGCTCCCAGTTTAAAAATAGTCTACACTTTTATTCCTTCTACTGAGATGCACAATCATACACTTTCCTCACTATATTCCATCCTCCACTTCTTTGCCAGTACTTTTAATCTGTCTAAATCCTTCTGTAGACTCTCTGCTTCCTGAACCCTACCTGGCCTCCATCTTTGCATGTATCATCTGCAAACTTGGCCTCAAAGCCATTAATTCCATCATCCAAATCATTGACGTATAATACGAAAACAAGTGGTCCCAACATCGACCCTGGTGAATGCCAGTAGTCACCCCAGCCAATCAAAAATGTCCTCCTTTATTGCCATTTTTGCCACCTGCCAGTCAGCCAACCTTCTCTCCATTTTACATCCTTTCTGTAATATCATGAGCTCTTACCTTGTTTAGCAGCCTCTTGTGCTGCACCTTGTCAAAGTCAAGATTCAAGATTCATTTATTATCAAAGAATGTATAAATTATTCAACCTTGAGATCGCTTGCTCACAGGTAGCCACAAAGCAAGAAACTCAAAAGAACCCAATTAAAGAATAAAAAGAATTTTAAAAAAGACCAACACTTGATGCTCAAGGGAAAAAAAATATATCATGCAGACAATTGAAGTGAACAACAGCATTCCAAACCAAAAATAAGTCCTCAGATCCGAACCCTGGAGTAGTCCCAAAGCCTTGCTTATCAGTTCATCATATTAGTGGACACGAAGCACAGCAGCTGGGGCAGTCTTCATAGTCTCAGCGCCATGGAGATGACTATCCTGGGGAGCAAGTGAAATCAGCTCTCATCCTGACCGACATCCTGTCTTTTCAGTCTATCTGAGCTGGTGTTTAAATTGACCCAACAACGAAATAGCAAAAGGCTCCATGCCCTGGGGAGAGAAATGAAGATCGCAGAGAGCGAGCGAAATCAGCTCTTGCCTCTGATCTGGGCTAGCATTTAAACAGTCTAAACAGTCATACCTCGCACTAGAGCCCAGGCACCACTGCTACAAAAGGTCTGGGCCTAAAGGGCACCACCCAGGGACTCTTTCCGGGCCCAGATTCTGTCACCCAGCTTCTCAAGCTCTTCAAATCAGCTCAGCACCCAGAGCGGTCCAATCTCACACCTGGGCCAGTTGAACAAGCATCAAAACTTCTCTGCCCAGGTCTCAATTCCTCTTTTTGGCCCCCAGAGCAATCCAATCTAGGTCCTGGGGCATCAGAATTCTATCTGCAACACACCATCTTGGCTCATCCCTCGAACTCACCTCGCCATTGTTTGCCCCTTCACTGTTTGTGGTAATGATTTAACACAACTTACCTCAGAAAAGGTATTTTTAGTGATGTTTTTAGGCAGATTTCTTAGCTTTTTGACTACCAGAGAACTGTCACACATGTTCAGTAGTGCCATCTTAACCAGAAGTATTATCAAAATGAGGCACAGATTGTAAAATGAGAGGAAGGGACGTCTAAAGGTATACTTTTTAAATGGAGTGCCGACAACTGGAACTCTCCACCAGAGGAGGTAGTGCAGTCAGATTCAATCACTATGTTGAAGAAACATTTAGACAGACATTAAGCAGGCAGGATAAAGGATCCAGATCTAATATAGGCAAATGGGGTTAGTGTAGATGGGAAAAGACATTGGCATGGACGTGATGGGTCAGAGGCTTGCTTCTGTGCTGTAGAATGCTTATGACTCTATAGAAATATAAAATAAAATTTGAAGTGGTACTAATTGATTATGAAAAAGTATTTTTAAAAAACTTGAAAATATTTGCTGTTGCGAATAAGATGCATTTTATAATTCAAATGTTGGATACTTAATTCAAGAAGTATATAACAAGGATGCGTAATGTTCCAATCAAAAAAATGCAGGAGCAGTCCATTTTGAACCCTTTAAACCAGTTCTGTCATACATCTAAGATCCTGGCTTGATCCCTTGATTATACTGAAATGCAGAAATCTATCAAACTCGGCTTTGAATGAACTTGAGGACTGATTCACCTGACAAAGGGTTAAAAAAAATGTTAGTGAAGACTTGGCCCATTAGGTAGTGTGACCATCTTTTCAAAGTGACTTTGGCACAACAAGACACATATCTGAAGTAAAAACGAGAAAAAAGCTGGTAACATTCAGCAGGTTGGACACTGTCTATGAAAACAGAAATTAAAGTTCAAGGTTCAAATCAAATCTATAATCAAACTGCACATATGTCACCCTATACAGCCCTGAGATCCATTTTCTTGTGGGCATTCACAGTAAATACAACAAGCACAATAGAATTAATGAAAGACCATACACAACAGGACAGACAAACAATCAGTATGAAAAAGACAATGAACCATGCAAATACAAAAATAAAGTTGAAATAAATAAGCAATAAATATCAAGAACATGAGATGAAGAATCCCTGAAAATCAGTCCAAAGGTTGTGGGAACAGTTCAGTGATAGGGCAAGTGAAGTTGACTGAAGTTATCCCCTCTGGTTCAAGAGCCTGATGGTTGAGGTGTAGTAACTATTCCTGAACCTGGTGGTGCAGGTCCTGAGGCTCCTGTACCTTCTTCCTGATGACAGCAGCGAGAAGAGAGGAAGGCCTGGATAGCGAAGGTCCTTGATGATGAATGCTGCTTTCCCGCGACAGTGCTCTGTGTAGATTGCTCACTGGTGGGGAGGACTTTACCCGTGATGGACTGGGTTGTATCCACTACTTTTGTAGGCTTTTCCATTCACGGGCATTGGTGTTTCCATACCAGGCTGTGATGTAACCAGTCAATATACTCTCCACCACACAACTATAGAGGTTTGTCAAAGGTTTAGATGACATGCCAAATCTTTGCTAGCTTCTAAGAAGGTAGTGACATTGCTTTGCTTTCTTTGTAATGGCACCTATATGCTGGGCCCGGAACAGATCTTCTGAAATAAAAACACCAAGAAATTTAAAGTTGCAGGCCCTCTTCACCTCTGATCCCCCAATGAGAACTGGTTCATGGACCTACACCATTCAGCCAGATTTTTAATCTTCCTCCTATATGCTGATTCATCACCAACTCTGATTCAGCCAACGACAATGGAGCTTAGCCTCAGAGTCATAACTATATAGTGAGTAGAGCAGGGGGCTTAGCACACAGGGGGTACCTGTGCTGATGGAGTTTGTGGAGGAGATGGTTAACATCTGAGGTCCCTCTGACCCTTGTTAAAATGTTAAAATAACTTCACAAAGTGCTAACACTGTTTCCCTTTCTAAAAATGCTGTCAATGGTGATTGTTTCCAGTATTTTTTTTTCTGATCTCCAGCATCTATTTGATACCTTTTGAAACATATGTCAGTCACTGAAAATAAAACTGTGATCTGAAAGGATGGTACTGCGTTCAATAAAGTGATGCCAGCTTAGCATTTACTGCTTCAAGTGGCCTTTGCCCATCATCATCATCATCATCATCATCAGGTGCCGTGTCCGTTTGAGATTTGACTGCCATGGCCCACACACTCCTGTTTCAGGTCAAGTGGATCAATTCATTGGTATTCATTTCCAGTTCTCTGGCTGCTGTCTCCATCATCATTTGTCTTTGTCTTCCTCTTGCTTTCTTCCCTTCAATCTTTCCCATAATTACTGTGTATTCTAACTCCTCTTTCCTAATCATATGTCCAATGAAGTCACGTTGCCTTTTCATGATCTCATACATTATTTCTCTTTTTGTGCTTGCTCTGTTCATGACATCCTCATTAGATATTAATTTTGTCCATGATATTCTTTGCAACCTCCACAAAAACCGCATCTCTGCTGCTTCAATTCGTTTCCTCGCGTTACTAGATATTGTCCAACATTCTGAACCATATAACATAACTGGATAAATGTAACATTTCAGTGCTCTGAGGCGGGTTGTCATGCCTAGTTTAGTGTTGGTCAGTATACTCTTCATTTTTGTAAAGGTGTCTTTTGCCATCCCCATGTCGCACCTGCCACCTGAAGTCACCCAGCTTCCTAAGTAGCAAAAGTTCTGTACTTGTTTTATGTCTTCCCCATTTATTCTCAGCCTGCAGATAGGATTCTCCTTTTTTGGATATCGCTATGCTTTCTGTCTTTTTGCAATTGATAGATAAACCCATTTTTGCACTTTCTTCAACAATTATATCAATTAAGTTTTGTAGTTCTTTCTCTGCACTTGCAATTAACACAGTGTCATCCGCATATCTAAAATTATTGATGTTTTCACCGCCAACTTTGATTCCCAAGATGTCTCTTATTTTTTGTAATATTGTTTCACTGTACACATTAAACAAATCAGGGGAGTAAACATACCCTTGTCTAACACCTCTCTTGATTTTCATAAACTGACTCACTTCTCCATCTATTCTTACAGCGGCAGTTTGTTCCCAGTACAAGTTTCTGATTTGGCGGAGGTCTTTCGAATCTAGATCTAGAGTTTCCTGTAATATTTCAAATAACTTATTGTGCTTCACTTTATCAAATGCTTTTGTGTGGTCGATAAAATACTGCCCATCAGCACTGTAATTTAGTCTGAATTGTCCCAGAAGCTCGCTACGGTAGCGTAGCGGTTATCATGATACTGTTACATGTAACCAGGTGACCACTCAATATAATTTTTTTTTACTGTTAATGTGCACTTATGTATTCACCCTGGTATTGTTAAAATAGCTGCCTGTGTCTTTAAGAGAAAATGGTGACATCATTTTTCGTGTATGGAGTAGAAAGAAGAGTTACCACGTTCTAAAGAGAACGACATTTGTGTGCTTTTCCCAGATTTGGTGATGAAAGATTTTCTGAAGTAAGGTCTTGATGTTGGATAGCGTGGTTGTGCCAAGTTCCTTATCAGCACAGTGGCGTGAGCAAGGAGAACTCGTTTCAGGGTCTAGCCTTTATGTGCTTGGAAGTTAAGAAAGTGTGTGCCAAAAATTGCCACCACCATATTAGTTTTGTATATTTTGTTTTATTTATTTTCATATTGCATACGTAACAAGGGTGTGGACCAAAATTAAGCTGAAATTGTAACAGCAGGAACTGTTTTTTTTATTCATTTGTCATTTTTATCTTGATACCCTCTTTCTGCATTAAAGCAGATAAAGGAATTAAAGACCTGAAAAAAAGTATATGTTGTCCTGCGTATGTATTTTTCCCCAGGCTACATACAGCTCGGGGCGTTACAGAATGCAGAATTCAATTCCAGCGCCGTCAGTAAGGAGTTTGTACATTTTCTCCGTGAACAACATGGGTTTCCAGGAATGTACTGGCTAGTAGGTTAATTGGTTATTGGTAAGTGTCCTGTGATTAGACTAGTGTTAAATAGATGGGTTGCTGAACTCTGCAGCTCATTGGCCTGGAAGGGCCTGACCTGTGCTGTATCTCTAAATAAAAAAAATAAATAAACCTCCAGGAGGTTTCAGCTGCATGATCATCAAAGTTATAAGCAAGTAAACTGAAAAGAAGGTTTTAGCCTGTGACTTGTTGATCAGATGGCATTAGCAACAATTTTAACCATGACTATGAGAAGTAGATTAAAGAGCCCTCAGGAGGCCCGATGCTTAAAGTTATGAAAATTCTCCCATTGAAGCTATTTTTAATGGGAGGAAATGAGATTAGAAGAATGTTTACCTATTTAATTTGCTGAAAGATGTTATTTAAATTCACTTGGGATCATAGAAATACAGTGCAAAAGTAAAATTAACAAGGCTCAAGAGAAACTAGAGATTATAAGATTTCTTTTCCCACTTAACAGTAGATAGGTAGACGTCGCGCTTATGGAGGCATTTAATGCGATGTTAATAAATTCCCTGGACTGAGATGAACTGAATAATGAATAGAGGAATTAGACAGTTGACTAACTATGAATGGGATTGAAATTTATAATAATCATTTACAGACAGACCATAAAATATTTAGAAGCTTTAGAGGTTCAATAGACAAAAAATCCTCATAAAGTTTAAACAAACGGACTGACATGAGATTTATTATTGAAAAAGTAAATCAAAAGGTCTAACAATTATTCCCATCCTTCCCACAAATCCAGGCAATAGGCATCGAGAGGGCATGTGAGGTAATTGTATAATTCTCTAAAAGGAGATGGCATTTCTAGACTTCTTCGCTGTAGCAAATGCCAATAGCACAGGGCTTCCTTATACTTATGTCTCTATCTGCATTTTCCCACTGATGTAAAATTAGGCACAAAGTACTTCGGGGGTTAGGGAAGAGGGCAGGAATATGCTGTTGAGGTGGAAGATCAGCCATGACCCTATTGAATGTCAGAGCAGTCTTGAGGGGCCGAGTGGCCTACTCCTCTGGGAGGCACCGTGGCATTGTGGGTAATGTACTGCATTACGGTGTCAGCAATTATCGATTACTCTTCAATTCCCACCACTGCCTCTAAGGTATTTGTACATTTGCCCTGTGACTGCATGGGTTTCCTCCCACATTCCAAAGCTGTATGGTTAGGGTTAGTGAGTTGCAAATGTTTATATTGGCACCAGAAGTGTGGCAACAGTTGCAGGCTTCCCAGCACAATCCTCACTGATTTGATTTGATACATCCATCACATTTCACTAACTGTCTGCATGTTCATCTGACAAATAAAGCCAATCTCTTGTTTTTAATGCAGAAATCAAAATGGCCCTCAGATATTTTGAGATGCATATTCTTACAGATATGAACTTGAACTCAAACCACACTGTTCACATATTGTGGGAAGTTTGAAGTAAATTTATTATCCAAGTACATATGTCACCATATACTACCCTGAGATTAATTTTCTTGCAGTCATTTACAGTTAAAAAAAACACAGTAGACAACACAAATGTTAAATTATCTGACAGTGTACAATTTTATATTTCATTGTATGTATCAATGTACATATAACAAATAAAGCTAATCTTTATCTTATCTCCTACTCCTGTATTCTATATTTCTAACTCATCTCTCAGTAGTGTGAAAGCAGCAGAGAATGATATCTCAAGGAACCGCTTATGTCAACTTGTGCAAACATGATGAAATAGCAAGAAATAGAAAATGTAAGGTGGCAGGAAGTTAGTTTTAAAAAATTAACGAGACATTAATGATTTTAATTCTCGTAACACCTGAAGTCTCAAAA
Source organism: Mobula birostris (assembly GCF_030028105.1). Lineage (NCBI taxonomy): Eukaryota > Metazoa > Chordata > Chondrichthyes > Myliobatiformes > Myliobatidae > Mobula > Mobula birostris. The sequence continues at coordinate 26,576,907 of NC_092394.1, read as the reverse complement.
AACTTAACTTATTACAGTTAAGCTTACAATGTAGGGTCATCAGATAGACAGGTTGTACACAATTAAGTGACACAAACATCAGAGGTACATAATCAGACGAATGGTTTAACAGGTAGATTTTGCTCTGACGCGAGGAGAACTTGTCCCACTTCTAATGATATCATGGTAGAGGGTAGGCAAGACCTCATCTTTCCAGCAATAATGCAGCACAGTAACTTGGTGCCAAAGAACCCTTATCTTGTGACTTTTGTATCTGCTACTGTGTCTTTGAAGCAGTCGGAAAATTTTATCAGTGTTGACAGCAGCAGCCATTGCTTCTCTCTTTGCTTTTATATCTTGGTGTTGAACACAGTTCACGTTATGTTGTCCTCCCATTTTTGTGACCTGTGGGGCTTCTGGCCAATTCAACCTTGACCACTCCAATCCCAGTGGCAGAAATTTAGTCTCGAGAGGTAGGGATGGCATAGTAGCACGACTGATGGAGCTGGTGCTTCTCTTCAGTCCTAACGTCTCTGCTTTCTGTGTGAAGTTGGCTAAGCCACCCTGTGACTGTATGGCTTTCCTCCCCTAAACCCAAGACTTGTGAATTGGATCATTAATTGAACACTATAAATTACCTTTTGTTTGGAAGTGAACAATGCAGTCTCCTGGGAAGATTGAGAAAATGGATGAGTGATGTGGATATTGTCTACATGGACGTCAGTAAGGCCTTTGACAAGGTCCCGCATGGGAGGTTAGTTTGGAAAATTCAGTGGCTAGGTATACATGGAGAGGTGGTAAATTGGATTAGACATTGGCTTGATGGAAGAAGCCAGAGAGTGGTGGTAGAGAATTGCTTCTCTGAGTGGAGGCCTGTGACTAGTGGTGTGCCACAGGGATCAGTGCTGGGTCCATTGTTATTTGTCATCTATATCAATGGTCTGGATGATAATGTGGTAAATTGGATCAGCAAGTTTGCTGATGATAGAAAGATTGGAGGTGTAGTAGACAGTGAGGAAGGTTTTCAGAGCCTGCAGAGGGACTTGGACCAGCTGGAAAAATGGGCTGAAAAACAGCAGATGGAGTTTAATACTGACAAGTGTGAGGTATTGCACGTTGGAAGGACAAACCAACATAGAACATACAGGGTTAATGGTAAGGCACTGAGGAGTGCAGTGGAACAGAGGGATCTGGGAATACAGATACAAAATTCCCTAAAAGTGTCATCACAGGTAGATAGGGTCGTAAAGAGAGCTTTTGGTACATTGGCCTTTATTAATCGAAGTATTGAGTATAAGAGCTGGAATGTTATGATGATGTTGTATAAGGCATTGGTGAGGCCGAATCTGGAGTATTGTGTTCAGTTTTGGTCACCAAATTACAGGAAGGATATAAATAAGGTTGAAAGAGTGCAGAGAAGGTTTACAAGGATGTTGCCGGGACTTGAGAAACTCAGTTACAGAGAAAGGTTGAATAGGTTAGGACTTTATTCCCTGGAGCATAGAAGAATGAGGGGAGATTTGATAGAGGTATATAAAATTATGGTGGGTATAGATACAGTGAATGCAAGCAGGCTTTTTCCACTGAGGCAAGGCAAGAAAAAAACCAGAGGACATGGGTTAAGGGTGAGGGGGGAAAAGTTTAAAGGGAACATTAGTGGGGGCTTCTTCACACAGAGAGTGGTGGGAGTATGGAATGAGCTGCCAGACGAGGTGGTAAATGCGGGTTCTTTTTTAACATTTAAGAATAAGTTGGACAGATACATGGATGGGAGGTGTATGGAGGGATATGGTCCGTGTGCAGTTCAGTGGGACTAGGCAGAAAATGGTTCGGCACAGCCAAGAAGGGCCAAAGGGCCTGTTTCTGTGCTGTAGTTTCTATGGTTCTATGGTAACTGGTCTATTGATGACTGGCATGGATTCAATGGGCTGAAGGGCCAGTTTCTATGCTGTATGACACTATAACCCTGTCTAACTATTTTACCTTTACCAATATATGAGGGGTGATTGATAAGTTCATGCCCTAAGGTAGAAGGAGTCAATTTTAGAAAACCTAGCACATTTATCTTTCAACATACTCCCCTCCTGCATGTACACACTTAGTCCAGCAGTCGTGGAGCATACGGATCCCTTCTTTGTAGAAGTGGTCTACAGCAGGGGTGATTAATAAGTCTGTGGACTAAGTTAGAAGGAGATGAGTTATTAACTTCAAACTTTCTGCATTTTCACTCAAAGAGTTGAACTGCACGTGCATATAATGAGAGCGTCTTGGACCTCCAGGTGGTCCACAGCAGGAGTGATTGATAAGTTTGTGGTCTAAGGTAGAAGGAGATGAGTGATACAGCTCTCGTTACATGCACGTGCAGTTCAACTCTGAGTGAAAATGCAGTAAGTTTGAAGTTAATAACTCATCTCCTTCTACCTTAGGCCACGAACTTATCAATCACCTCTGCTGTGGACCACTATTGGAGGTCCAAGATGTCGACTTCTACAAAGAAGGGATCCGTATGCTCCACGACCGCTGGACTAAGTGTGTAAATGTCAGAAAAATAAATGTGATAGGTTTTCTAAAATTGACTTCTTCTACCTTAGGGCATGAACTTATCAATCACCCCTCGTAGTATGTTGGGTATAGTTACCATTTATAGGTAGGTAGAGGCCTAAAAGTAAGTGTTCAAGTTAGAGGGTATTATTATCACAGAGTAATAAGGACTACCCTGATGAAGGGACTTGGCCCAAAACGTTGACTCTTTATTACTTTCCATAGATGCTTCCTGACCTGCTGCGTTCTTCCAGCAGTTTGTGTGTGTTAAGCTGGATTTCTAGCATCTGCAGGATCTATTTTGATTATCATTGCTTTTTTTTTTATGTTGAAACTCAGAGCAGGTCCGAGAGTGGGACCATCAACCAGAGAAATTCTGCTGGATGCAGTGCAGTGAGCAAAGTAGACATCATAGTCAATTTCTATCTCATTCAAGAATGAATGCTTGGGTCTTCCCTCTGCTCTGCTCAGAATCTAGCACCATTTTCCCCAGTCCCAGCACAACCTTTAACCTAAACTCCCTGTTCTTTTCATGTCCCTGAGTCACTTTCAATTCCTGCATGCTACCATGTGCATTATTCTAAGTATATGGTGACATCAGTCTCCTTGACATATAAACAGTGACAGACGGAGCTGAATCCATCCAATTACATGATCTACAATAATAGACTCAAGGCTGAAGTTGCTGAAGGAACTCAGTAGGCCAGGAAGTATCTACGGAAAAGAGTACAGTCAATGTTTTTGGCCGAGATCCTTCAGTAGTACAGCTTGTATCACATGTCTTCCAGACCAGCATTTTGTGTGTGTTGCTTGGATTTCCAGCATCTGCAAAATTTTCTATGTTATTATTTACAACTCTCACTAACATTTCCCTCAGAACAAGAATTACAAAGGATTGTTAATCTACTGGAGTGACTCTCAGAATCTAGTCATGAAATATACATATTCATTTAGTTTTATTCACAAATTTATCTAAGTCCACTTTTGCAAAGAAGCTGGTTAACTTCATAACAGTCAGATAATGCAATCTCCAGAAATGCTCCACAGAGTGACTAAGACTTATATCTTTTTTAATGGGAGGGAGGTGAACATCTCTAACAAGGTGTTCATGTAATATCCAGTCTTAATTACCACAATTGGCTTTAGGTGAACCCAGTCCAAATATAAGATTAAAATTACTCAAAACCATGGAAGCATATTCAAGAAAATAGTACAATTATACAACAGCATTTCAGAGATAGTTATCAGTTATACTTTGGATAATGACCATGCATTTTCTGTAAAATAGAATTATTTAACATTCTTGCATACGATTTAGATAAGAAACATTTATTCAGCATGAGTGGGCGGGGTGGCCTCCTTCCACTTGATCAAGGTTGCCCTCCAGGCCATAAGAGACATAAAGGCCAATACCTGCAAATTAGATGGCTTCAGTTTTGTTGTACTATCCTCAACAATACCAAACATGGCAGACAAAGGGATTGGGCTTAAAACTAACATTGAAAAGTACAGAAAAAGTTTGAAATACATCTTTCCAAAATTTTTCAAGGTTCGGACAAGTCCAAAACATATGAATTAGTGTGGCCACTCCATTAGCACATCTATCACAGTAAGGGGAAATATCTGCATAGAAACAAGAGAACTTGTCTTTAGACATATGAACTCTATGTACCACTTTGAATTTTGCTCAAGTGGAAGGAGGCCACACCGCCCACTCATGCTCAGCACGTTCAATGGCTATCTGATGTTATGTTATGCCTTGATCTAGAGAAGATTCATTGTTCTATTTCTGATTCTGAACATGATTTTCTAATGTTATGGGGAACCTTTCTGAGTTATTTTCATAATTGTTGAACTGTTATTAGAGTATGGATCTGAGCCATTATTATTATAATATTATAAGGTATATCTTTTTTTTTCTCTTTTTTTTACCAACCAGCTCATTTTGGTAGTGGGGGTAGATTTTTTTTTAAATAAAATAAAATAATTTTATTTTATTTCATTTCGTAAATCAATCTTTCTTTTCTACATGATTGATTTGGAATAGGGGATACTGTGATCATATTACTGTGAATTAAATGTTATGTAATTCATATTACCTACTTGCATCCTTATGAATTTTGTATTTGTATTTATGCAATTTATATAATTTTAATAAAAATACAGTATTGTAAAGGAAGAAACATTTATTAATCTTTCATGAACATATTATTAGAAGCCACCGTGGCATAATTGTTTTGGTGACTTGCAAAAGTGGCAATGAGACTCAGGCTACGTCCACACTACGCCGGATAATTTTGAAAACGCCGGTTTCGAGTTAAAATGATAGGCGTCCACACTAAGCGTTTTTCAAAATATCTCTGTCCACATTAGACGGATATTTGGGTGAATCTCCTCCTACTGGGCATGCGCAGGACACACAGAAAACAGGCGAAGAGGAAATGGTATACATGGTGCGCGTTTGTCCAGTTACAGAGTAGAAAAACTTAAAAGGAATTACTCTTGGCTCTCATGCAGGAGGACTTAAAAATTTAAAAAAACAAATACTGGAGCGTATGGAGGCCACCGACAGGAAGTTCACGGACAGTATGACCCGGCTGACGACGAACATTGAAGAACTGACTAACTCTGTTGCATTAATAAAGCACCTTGTTAAATGTATAAAACATGTCCGCATCAGTGTTATCTTGTATTTCCATACAATGTTACATTAGGCTGTTACACATCTATTGTCAGAGAAGTACTTGCATAAATAGGTAAAGCACCTTCATACAAGCAAGGACAGAAAACAGGGCAAAGTGAGTATACTTATTTACTCAGTAAGATATGGGTCAAAGTATTTGGTGAGTACATTTCTAAATCTTCTGGCTTCAGTCTCGTTGCCGTCTGTTCTGAAATTGTTAGGTTCTGCGAAGTGCAGAATCAAATATCGCTGTGATGATTGTACGTTCTAGTTACTGAAAATCTCCATTTTCGGGGGCTGAAAACGCCATTTCAGCGTGGATGGAAGGTCAAAATGAAGAGAAAAAGCTTCGTTTTCAAAATTATCCGGCATAGTGTGGACGTAGCCTCAAATCTTTGTTGTGGGATGTATAATTGAAGATGTTAACAGGCTGTTGAAATCAATGATTGCAGTATCTATTGTGAAAGTAGTAATGCATTCACAAGATGTGGGTGTGGCTGACACTGCCTGTGTTTATTGCCCAAGCCTGACTGCCTATAATGAGGCCCTCTTGAGACTTGCACTAACTATGGGAGTGTCTACAGTGCTAAACTCTGACTGCCAACGTGTCAACCTGCTTTAATTCCCTTCCATTGTGTTAACCATTCTATCTTACTTCAGTAACGTTGTCTTTTCAAGCTGGCCTGCATTAACTATATTTCAAATTGCTTATTTCAGAATATGAAGAATGTTGATGGAAAACGCTAAGTCTGTTCAAAGGTTTCAAACAAACCTCTGAACTGCTGATATAAATAAAACTCTTCTAATAAACTTGCAAAATCAAACAATTACAGACCTACCCCATTAAACCACAGACAAAATGTATTAATTTTGTTACACAGGGTCTCGATCAATTTTACATTAAAGATCTGAAATAACTGCATTTGAATCCATTAGTGGGTTACTTCTGTAACCTCTGTAAATGACCACGGCTGACAGGTAATCTTTACATTAATTAATATTTGCAGCTTTTAGTACTGTGGAAGTTGTCTAAGGTTTCCCTTGGTGAATTGCTTCTCACAGACATAATAAGTAGCATTGATTAGGGTGTTAAGTCCAATTACCTCAGGAAACATTTGTTAACATACTGATGCTTCATGATTTTGCACCCAGGCACCTGTTTGCCACTTGAACAAGTCAATATTGTCATAACAAAGCATTTAAAATACAATGGTCTAAAAGCAAATTGCTGCAGATATTAGAAATCTGAAATAAAGTAGAAAAGACTAAAGATATTCAGCAAGTCAACCAGCCTCTTCACTCTGTACCCACAAGTTAGGTAACAAGGTGAAGAGAGCTTAGTGCCGAGGCCTTGTATCTGGAACATAGTGATAGATTCTGACAGTTGTAACTTTAGCTTATGTCAAACCTGAGTAGTATTGTTTGTGAATTTGATGGCTTCTGCTGGAAAAAAAGTCTAAAATGCTAGGCTCTGACTTTCTCTTCACCTGAACTCTGGAGATGTTGATTATTTCCAGTACTTTGATATTTATTAAAGCAGGATGATGATTTCTCAGAAAATGTTCAGACTACAGGAACTAGATAATCAGCATGAATCCTATAATAGTGACAAATAATGGAAGGAACTCTTTCTGGGAGACAAACTAATATCGGTCAAATACTTATTTTCTTTATGATTCTCCTCAAATTTGTTGTTTTTTGGTTGCTCCTAGTCTCGAGGGCCAGATCCTGTTTGAGGTCGGTGGGGTGGGCTATAGTGTGGTGTGAACTAGAGGAAATATTAAAGTCAAAGACACAAGATACATTTATTATCAAAGTATGTATGCAGTATACAACCCTGCGTTTCGTCTTCCCACAGACGGCCATGAAACAAAGAAAATTGTTCGAAGAAAAACTTCAAACCATTCCCCCCTCCCCAACAGCAAAAAAAATCATGCAAACAGCAAAAAAGACCAAAGAAAAACGTGTAATATACAAAGTCAACGAAAGAGTCCAGGCATATTCAGTTCAGCTCAGTTCTGTTCAATCTAGCGCTGTGCTGTTCATTATCTGCAGGACACCCCAAACAAAATTGTCCAAAATAACAACAAAAAAAAGGAACAACCAGAACGAAATGCACATCATAACGTGAACTAAAAGTCCAAACCACAAACCGCATTGATTAAACCTTGCCTAAGGCACAGGACTCCAGTAGCATTAAGCAAGAGTGTAAGAAAGACCATTTGAACACAGGGATCTAAACTAAAAAGAGGGTCATATCAGAAAGTGGACCTGAGGCAGGATGTAGTAGTTTGTGAGCATGAGCTAAAGAGAATAAAGAAACCAAACAAGAGAAAATCTGAAGATGCTGGAAATCGAAGTAACACACACAAAATGCTGAAGAATAAAGAAATCAGTGTCTTTCTAGTTTGAGGTCCATTTCAGAGTTTTGGTTTACGATTTACTGGGATCTTTAACAAAATAGATTTATTGAGATAGCATTTGTAGAAGGCATAACATGAAATGAGTCCTCTTACCATCTTAAATCAAATAAATTACTTTCAATCACAAACTATTCCACTCGCGGAATCTACAGATCTACCACTGAGCTGACAGTCGCTACAGCCATGATTATCGAAACCTTCTGCACCTTATCCTCATTGTCCACTCATGTGGGCACATCATCTAATAACTGATTGGCAATCAAAGTCCTGCTCTTCTGCTTTGATTACAAGAGACAATATCAGCACCTTGTTGTTCAGATCTCATCACGTACCAGCCAAGACCGTATGCAGTAAACAGATTTCCCTTTGGTAAATCATATCCTAGTTTATCAGTGCATACAGGCTTTCACAAGACAGGAGCTGACTCTAAATGTAATAAAATTACATAACTTAGATCTTATGCTTTGTATATTTCCTCTGGGGAATTTTCATTTCCATTTAATTAGAGGTTAATTCTACAGTCCCATCAAATGTCCATCAGACAAGCTGACAGACTAAACCCACTGCATAACCCCTATTACACATGAGTGGATTTGTGTCACTCTGCTTAATTTGAAACCAGCTACAATATACACCCAGTGGCCACTTTATTAGGTACACTTATACACCCACCTGTTAATGCAACTATCTAATCAGCCAATCATGTGGCAGCAACTCACTACTTAAAAGCATGAAGACATGGTTAAGTGGTTCAGTGGATGGTGCAATCTGGAAAAGAGGAAGAAACATCAAGTATATATTGAGGCAGGTACAAAAGGCTTTAAGATCAGTTGAAAACTGGGCTAATAAATGGGGTTTCAGGATTTCTGCTTCTAAGTCCAAATACATGATTTTTGGCTTTAGAAGAAAGATTCCTGATTGTGAATTGTGTCTATATGATTCTCCACTAGAAAGAGTCAAGGTATTCAAGTTTTTAGGTGTCTGGTTTGATGAAAGACTTACTGGAGGGTTCAAATAGATAAAACAATTGGAAAGTGTGAGAAAGTTTTAATTGTTATGAGAAGTATTTCTAGATGTGACTGGGGACCAGGGTGGGAAACTATGTACTTAATATATCTAGGTATGATTAGATCAGTTATAGATTATAGTTGTATTGCTTATGGTTCTGCTGCTACGGCAGTGCTTGGAAGATTAGACACTGCAGTCCAAAGCACTTAGACTCTGTTGTGGAGCTTTTAGAACAACATCAGTCCTGGCATTATGTGTGGAGATGGGAGAAGTGCCTCTACATTCAAGACGAATTCAGTTGGGCCTGCAGGATTGGGTAAAACTAAATGGATTCAATCACAGCTGTCCATCAAAGTGTCTTTTGCAGGGGAAGTCAGAGTGCCAAAGTAAAATGAAAAGATACCCAATTTTAGATTTGGTTAATAACTGGGCTGTGAAATTGAAACTGACTGAGGAAGACATAGTTGACCAAATTTGCCTGTCACCCATCCCTTTTTGGCTCTTTCCAGAACCAGAAGTAGACCTATTCCTCCTTTTTCAGCTTCAAGGAAGTAGTGTAATTTCATCAGCGTTGATCACAAATGAATATTTAAATAATAAATGGGAATCTTATCTGAAGATTTTTACTGATGGCTCAGTGGACCCAGAGAGCAGCAGGGCAGGATTTGGGATGTATGTGTCACAACTTGGAGTTAAGATTGGTCACCAGGTTTCAGATGGTGTTTCTGTCTTTGCAACAGGATTATTAGCAATCCTCTGGGCCTTATGGTGGATAGAAGACTCTCGACCACATAGGGTTATCATCTGTTCAGATTCTGCTGCGGCCTTAGAGTCTATAAAAGGGAGTAAATCAAAAGCTCGTCCTGACATAGTTATTGAGATTCTCTTAGTGTTGTTTAGAGTAGGGAAGATGAGTTGTGCAGTTAGATTTTCATGGATACCTGGGCATGCTGGGGTGGAGGGAAATGAAATTGTGGATGGCATTGCAAAATCTTCCTTACAGAGCAGGCAAGTAGAAATTAGAGTTCCCCTAGGCAGGGCAGAATTGAAAAGTAGGATTTAAAAAAAGTATAGAGAAGAAGTGGCAGGAGGATTGGAAAAGTGAATTAAGGGGCAGGCATTATTTTTCTAATCACCCACTAGTTAAAAAGGTCTCAGACTGTTACTTTTTAAGTCGTAGAGATATGGTGAAAATTTACAAGACTTGGGTTGGGGCATTGTCGGCTAAATTATTATTTAAAGATAATAGGAAAGCATCCTACTGGATTATGTGACTGTGGTAGTCCAGAGACAGTCCAGCATGTTTTGCTGAGCTGTAATCAATACAAAATTGAAAGAAGCATGCTGTTCAAGAGGCTACCTGGCTTAAATTTATTTTGGTTTTCTATTAAATCTTTGTTTGGCCATCAAGAGAATCAACATCTGATTGAAGAGTCTATTATTCAGTTTATACGTGAGACTAGGTTGTATTCGAGAATTTGAGTTCCTTGAAGTTCTATAATTAATTAAACATCCTGCAGAGGGCTGTAATATGCCGAGATCCGTCTAAACTGCCGGAAATAGAAGAAGAAAAAGAAGTGGTTCAGTGGTTGTTCAGATCAAACATCAGAATGAGCAAGAAATGCGATCTAAGTGACTTTGACCATGGAATGATTATTGGTGCCAGAAGGGGTGGTTTGAGAATCTCAAAAACTGCTACCCTCCTCAGATCTTCACAGACAAACCTCTAGAATTTACAGAGAACAGTGCAAAAAGCAAAATAACAACAGTGAGTGGCAGTTCTGTGGGTGAAAACACCTTGTTAAGGAGAGAGGTCGGAGGAGAATGGCCAAACTAGTTCAAGCTGACAGGAAGATGACAGTAACTCAAATAACCATGTGTTACAATAGTATGGAGAACAGCATTTCTAAATGCACAACATGCCGGGCTTTGAAGTGGATCAGCTACAGCAGCAGAAGACCACAAATACACACTCAGTGGCCACTTTATTATGGATTGGAGGTACCTAATAAAGTGGCCACTAAGTGTAAATCAAGGTCTAAATATACACAGATTAACAGCAAACTCCAATACTAACATGATCTTTTCTCAACAATTCATACGAGTTCCAACTCATTTAGAGGATTTGTGTTTTTAATACAATAAAGCTTTGATATTTTCTTGTTAATCTGTTTTGAAAATCCATTGGACCAGAATCTGGCTCACCAGATGTTTCTTCGCCCCTTCTCACTCATAAGATTCTGGTTACTGCACTCCTTTAAACCTAGCAGCTTCACAGGAATATGACTGTGGAAGTTTTATTTTTGAAAAGTGAATATCAAAGTGAATACTAAAAACGATGGAACATTTGATGGTCTGGAAAATCTACCATTTCAGTACCACCAATGTCACATGTCCCAAATTAAGTATTTCACTGGGGCACAACTAACATCTAGTATCGTAAGAATAAAAAGCAAAACTAACTCGTAGTGCAAAAACTCAATCGATGACTTTTGCATCCATAGCTTCAAGTTTCAACATGGTTTAATGTCATTTCCAGTACACGGGTGTAAAGGAGAATGAAATCATTTCTACTGCAGATCCGATGCTGCACACAAAAAAAAATGAAATAAGACAATAAAAGCAATAATAAAAAGCACAAGAAATATAAATACATATGATAGCTTATATCCATAACACAAAATGGTGGAGGAACTCAGCAGGCCAGGCAGCACCTATGGAAAAGAGTAAAGAGTCGACATTTCAGGCCAAGACGCTTCATCAGGATGCTCCTCCTGCATTTTGTCTGTGTTGCTTGGATTTCCAGCATTTGCAGATTTTCTCCTGTTTGTGCTTGTATGCATAGATTGATTGTATGTACATAAAGTGATGCTAGGTACAGAAATGTTTGTACATAAGGTGACTCTAAGGTGCAAAGGGACTTAGGAGTCCTCATACAGAATTACCAAAAGGTTAATTTGTAGGTTGAAGCAGTGGTGGGGAAAGCAAATGTGACGAAGGGTCTCTGCCCGAAATGTCGACTATACCTCCTCCTATAGATGCTGCCTGGCCTGCTGCGTTCACCAGCAAATTTTATGCGTGTTGCTGGAAATTCCAGCATCTGCAGATTTCCTCGTGTTTGTGATGTTAGCAGTGATTTTGAAAGTACTAGAATATACAAGCAGGGAGAGGGAGAGGGATGGAGAGAGGGAGGGGGAGGGGCTGTGGGTTAACAGGTTGACCAATTTGTGTATTGGCTTTGACAAAGGCAGGGAGGCAAATTGATTATGTGTTTTAAATAGGTAAGTAGTTTTATGAATGGGACACTTCTTGTTTCATTATCAAAGCTGTTATTGTGACAAAGTAGTTGCCCTTCCATCCACCAGAGTACCTGCACACTGAAACTGGTGAAAGGAAATCCAAGCATATCCAGGAATTGCCACCACATATTCCTCAACAGCCAGAGCAGCATTCCACAGTTGAATTGCATCAAAGTTGCTCTGGATTACAATGGAGCAGGTGGAAGTCAGTGGTTCATATTCCGTGTGCACATATTGTTCCAAAATCCCAATTTAACTTAAAAATGTCATTCATGAACATAGGTTACATTCATAAGCATAACATTACCTCCCTTTGAATTCCATTCACTTTCATTAGATAACCTTACTGATAGATAGATAGATATACTTTATTGATCCCCAGGGAAATTGGGTTTCGTTACAGCCGCACCAAGTATGGAGCATAAATATAGCAATACAAAAACCACAAACAATCAAACAACAAAATGAAAACTATGCCAGATGGAAAATAAGTCCAGGACCAGTCTATTGGCTCAGGGTGTCTGACCCTCCACGGGAGGAGCTGCAAGTTCGATGGCCACAGGCAGGAATGACCTCCCATGACGCCCAGTGTTGCATCTCGGTGGAATACGGCCGAAGTCCAACAGTAAAAGGTTCAATAGCCGGTCTACAAACATGTTCCTCGATCGTAATATGACCCGGATTGCACCATCTGTTGTTAACCAGAACAGTAAGCACCCAACTCCTTTACGCTTACCGCTCTCAGTGCACTTCCGGTCAGCCCAAACGGTCTGGAAGCCGTCCATGGAAAAGTTTTGATCGGGTATGTCCTCGTGCAGCTCCGTTCCAGTGAAACACATAACACTGCACTCCCGAAATGTTCTCTGACACCTGGCTAGCGCCGTGAACTCGTCCATTTTATTACCCACCGAACTCCCCTTCTCCATAAGTCTCTGTTGTCTCGACCCGGTCCTCTTTCCTCGACTTTGTGATCCCCCTCTGCATCCTCTGTGTGTTTTCCTCCAGATTTCAGCAGGGGTGTCTGCTGCTTTGCTCGCTAAACCGGCCAGCATAAGCGCAAGCAGCTGGTCCCTGGAATAAACAATGCGACCATGCTTCTGTCCCGCTAATGAGACATGTCGGAATGTAACTATTTCCAGCGCCAAAAACCCAAATGAAACACTCTCTACCAGCATGTTAGAGAGGGTGCAGCTTCGACATGTTACCGTGAAAAAAAAACGTAAGTTAAAAAGTAAGAATACTGACTGGAACGGCTGTAACAGGCTGCATGCATAACCTTGTTGTCTTAATTCTCAACCCTCCCCCATACTACACAAACCAGCTTCCACTCAGCCTGCCATCCTTGACAGTGTTGAGAGTTTGATTTACTTCTTCTATAATTTCTCTCCTAACACTGTTCTGTCTTGAAAATACTCTCCTAATTCATTTCTCCTAACCTGATTATGTCTGATTTTCTTTCCAGGCACGTTAGCTTCCAGACACCTGCCTGCTGTCCCTACACTGATCTAGTCCTAACATAACTCTTCTAAGATTCAAAGTACGTTTATTGTCAAAGTATGTACATAGAATACAACTCTGAGATTTGCCCTCCTGCAGGCAGCCACAAAACAAAGAAGTTCCATGGAACCTGTTCAAGAAAACATCCAAAACCAAAAAATGTGAAAAAAAGCAAAGTACAAATTGCGCAAATGGCAAAAAGTGAGAAAGCAACATCAAAGCAGTAGTATTTGGTTTAATTCGGGTCAGCCCATGTTGCTTGCCAATGCAGTCCATGGCCATAGCCATATTATTTCCTTCTGATACTTCTGCTCCTTCTACCCACAATTGTAGTATGGGCTAACTGCTGACTAGAAAATTCCTCATCATCATTCTCAACAGCTGACTATAGTGCCGTCACTTTTACATCATTCCTAAAACAATAACACGTCAACTTCAACCCCTCGCCTTAGTATATCATTTCAGTCTTCCATCAAAGATTATAGTCAACAATGCTATCACATCCACCACTATCTGTTGCAATGCGCAGAGACTGGAAGCAGAGGAAGCGGACCCAAGTGCAGGACACAGGCACGGAGACTTGACACGGAGACAGACTAGGACACGACTTGGACACGGGGACGGACTTGATCCTGACCTGGACATGAAGCCTTGACTTGGACTGGACTCCGAGCCTTGACTAGACTGGGACTCGGAGCCTACAAAACAATACAACGATGGACCACTCACATGCCGGCTCACAGCAGTGGCAAAATGGCTGGCAGCACACAGCTGGACATGAGAAGAACAAAAACAAACAAAGACAGACCACTCACATCCCGGCTTGGAGCAGCAGCAACATTCAGCTGGACACGAGATGACAAAAGCGAACAACGACAGACCACCCGTCTCCCGGCTCGGAGCAGCGGCAAAATGGCCAGCAACACTCAGCAGGGTACGAGACCACAAAAACAAACAACAACAGACAATACGTATCTTGACACGGAGAAGCTCATGAAGACGGTCCCCTATTCTTGGCAGTTCAGAAGATGGTTCCTCATTCTTGGCAGCTCAGAACATACATCACCGCAATGGCTACGGTGCCCGACCAGCCCCGAGTAGCTGTAAGCCGGGGTGTTTATCCTGCTGGTTCGGATGAAGATCAGGTGCCCTAATCAAGGAGCCCGATGGAACAGGTGGAAAAGGAAATTAACTGAAATGAGTAGTTAATGGACTGGACCATGACACTATCTTTCTTGTTTGGAGTCTTGGGTCCTCACTGAAATATTGCAAGAAGGGTCACAGCCCCTACTGATTGGGTATTAAGTTCTGTCAATCCTTCAATAGTTCTTGGTTATGTTATTTCACATTCTGTCCTGAAACTTCATATATTATTTACTCTTGTGTAATTCTAATTGATTAACAGAATATTCTTGGTTTTTGGTTTCCCCAGTTGTTAGAAGGGAATAGCTTGGTGAGTTGTAAGCAGTCTGACAGATAATTGGGCTCCAAGTGATGTATGTACCGTACTTCAGTTTGCTCGCATGCTTCTATTGTTTGTCCGTCTGTATATACGAGTTGCTCTCCATTTCATTCAACTTTCAACAATTACTGAGGAGACTCAGTGGTACGAGCAGCATCTGTGGTGAGGAGGAGGTGGGGGGGGGGAACTGTTATGGTGGATGAATGAATTGTCAATGCTTTGGGTTGAAAACCTGTATCAGTTCAATTGGTTAACATCACCACTCCTCTCCACTGATGCTGTGTGACCTGCTGAGCTCCTTCAGCAGACTATTTGTTGCTCTAAATTCTGTCACCTTTTGTGTCTCCATATAGTTTCCTGTGTTAATGTAAGCCTATATCTTTTAGGGGTATGATTGCAACTGAAACAGGAGCTGATAGGCATTCCACAAATGAAATTTTGTAGCCCCTTTGTATTTTGGTTCAAAAGATTCCTACTCAGTTTCTGAACCCCATTTCCATTCTGTTCCCCATTTCCCCAGTCCAAGTCTTATAGGGCTGAACATTAATGGGATGATGATTCTCCCTCTACACCCCTCTTTATTATGATGGTATCCCTTCAGTGATTCCACCTCCTTCCCTCTCCACAACTATCTGAATGCCAGACCTGTGGAGACTAGCTCTGGCCAACCCAAAGCCCCCGATGGTCGAAGTGGGGAAGGAAGAGAGAAACCCAAGTGTCACAGCAGCAAAACCTTGCCCAATACAATTTTAGAAACATAAAAAATGAACCTGCCAATGGAGACAACACAGTAGCTCAACAAGCTGTGTCACTGTGCCCACCCTATTGTTGAATGTTTTTACTATGTTCCTATAATTATACTTTACTGCATTCTTCCTTCCCCACCATTTATATCTTGGAGGATAATTCTACAGGAGAGTTGTGGTAGAGTGTTGGTGTGGACGAGGAGGAATGGGGTTGAATTTTTGTGTGAACTGAAGGAAGGAATGGTGTAGAACTCTTCATAACAACATGCAGGGTAATGAACTTGGCAGAATACTAGTTTGGCATGGACTAAATGTTTCCTTGCTAAATTCCGCATGATTCTATAACATTAAAATAGAAGCAGGAGTAGGCCATTCCATTTTACATGTTTTTTCTTTTTATTATGATTGTGGCCCATGTTTTATTTCTGCATCACTTCCCTATGCTTACCCTGTATCTTGTGCTTCACAGTATCTAAAAATCAAATAGATTGTCCTGCAAAAACTCAACCTCTCTTGCTTCTTGAGTGGAAATTTGTAGAGTTTTATAAATTACAGGGTGAAGAAGTTTCTCCATGTTTCAGTTCTGAATGGCTGACCCCTTATTTTGAAACCATGACCTTTGGTTCCAGCCTCATCACTCCAGAGACTCAGCAACCCTTCATCTTTGGAAAGAAAAACGTTGACACTTGAAGCCAATTGTTCTTCATCTGAAGTAGAGAAATGAGAACAGAAAAATGTTTTAAATTGCAGCAGGCTGAAGGTGGAAAGGACAAGAGGAATATCAATGATAGAGTCGAGTTCAAGGTTATGCAAGCAGCACAATATGACTGGCAACACACACAAAATGCTGGTGGAATGCAGCAGGCCAGGCAGCATCTATTGGAAGAAGTACAGTCGACATTTCGGGCTGAGACCCTTCGTCAGGACAGGTCTCACAATACAACTGGAGCTGTTTAGTTAATAATGAATGAGAACTAAGGAGATGACAAAAGCCAAGAGAATGTGCTATAACAGTGAGATGCAAAGAGTAGAAGCTACTGGAAATTTGAAACAGAAATGAATGGTAGAAATACCCTTTAGATCAAACAGCATCTCTGGAGAGATAAAACTTAACGGGATTGGTTATCAGATTAAATTATGCTTAGCAGGGCAGGTAGCATCCACAGAGAGCGGAGAGTTATTATTTCCAAGCAATTACTCCTCAGGACTACACATTGAATTTAGCATTAGTTGCTACTCCACACAGATGCTAAGTTCTGTTTTCATCTAAGATTTTCATTTCATCTACTTTCATGATAGATTCCACCCATGTAGATTTCCATCTATAAACAATCAAGAGAAAATCTGCAGATGCTGGAAATTCAAGCAACATACACAAAATTCTGGAGGAACTCAGAAGGCAAAGCAGTCCCTATGGGAAAAAGTACAGTCAGCATTTCGGGCCGAGACTTTGACTGTACTGTTTTCCATAGATGCTGCCTGCCCTGCTGTGTTCCTCTGGCATTTTGTGTGTGTTGCTTAGATTTCCAACTATCTTCATTTTAGATTTCCAACATTTGTGATACTTTTTCTTTGATTTTCTATCCTATCAAGTCTCTTTATGTTGGAAGAAGAAGAGGTAACGAATTAGAGTTGGGGATGGAGTGCGAGAATGAATTTAGGTCAGCTTCGGGATAGAGCCTAGGTTTGAATGATACAGCTCCTGTGTGAGAGAGGACTCTACAGAAGTTAGGGTAGAACTTAAATAAACACTTAATAGCCACTTTATTAGGCACACCTGGACAACTGCACATTAATGCAAATATCCTATCAGTCAGCCTCGTGGCAGCAACTCTATGCATAACGGCATGCATACATGGCCAACCGGTTCAGATGTTCAGACCAAATACAGGTGGCTCCCGTCTTCTGAACGTTCACTTTACGACACCTCGCTGTTACGAAAGACCTACATTAGTTACTTGTTTTCACTAACAGAAGGTGTTTTCACTGTTACAAAAAAAGGCAGCGCGCGCCCAAACAGCCAAGCTCCTCCCCTGGAACTGCATTCTAGCCGCCATTGCTTAAACACGTGCTTTACCTTGATTTATTTTGTGCATTCTTTAGCAAGATGAGTTCTAAGTTATTGGAAAAGCCTAAGAGAGCTCGTAAGGATGTTACACTTAATGTAAAACTAGACATAATTAAGCGTTTCGATCATGGTGAACGAGTAAGGACATTGTCCGCGTGCTGAACTTGCCTGCGTCCACCATTTGCACTATTTATATGCAGAGAGAAAGAATTTTGAAAGTTGCCGATGTTACTGTTGGTTCTGCTTGTAGCAAAGTGGTTTCTCTTAGTCGGCATCTAATAATGGATAAAATGGAAAGTCTTTTGCTTGAGTGGATTGATGGCTGTACAAAGCGTGTAGTGTTCCGTTAAGTTTTCTTATACTTAAGGAAATATCAATCAGTCTTTTTGATAAGCTGAAACAGAAAGCACTGGACGATAGTGATGAAAGTGTTGCGAAAGTGGAATTTAAAGATAGTCATGGGTGGTTTCTGAGGCGAGGGTAGCTTCGTAGTTTAACTTTTACCGGAGAGAGTGCTTTGGCTGATACTGTAGTTGCCAAGAAGTTCCCAGCAGAACTGAAGAAAATAACTTACAGAAGGTGGTTATTCATATAAGCAAGTGTTTAACTGTGACAAAACTGCAATTTATCGGAGTCTTCTGGATTCTGGTGAGTGAAACTACATTGTACATACATTATTTCTACTTTATATAGGCTGTGTATTTTTAAGTGTTATTTGGTATGATTTGGCAGCTTCATAGCTTAAAGGTTACTGGAAAGAGTGTTTCTGCCGAGAGCGCTTGCGCCGTGTTTCTGCCGAGAGCGCTGCCGTGAGATTTTCGCTGTGCTAGACAGTACTGCAGAAAAGTATTTCTACTTTATATAGGCTGTGTATTTATCATATCATTCCTGCTTTTACTATATGTTACTGCTATTTTAGGTTTTATGTGTTATTTGGTATGATTTGGTAGGTTATTTTTTGGGTCTTGGAACGCTCAAAAATTTTTCCCATATTAATAAATGGTAATTGCTTATTCACTTTACGACATTCCGGCTTACGAACCATTTCATAGGAACGCTCCGCCTTTGGATAACGGGGGAAGCCAGTATAATAATGGGGAAGAAATGTGATCTGTGACTTTGACTATGGGATTATTGTTGGTGCCAGATGGGGCGGTTTGAGTTTTTCAGAAGCTGCTGATCTCCTGGCATTTTCACACACAAAAGTCCCTATAGTTACAGCGAATGGTGCAGAAAACAAAAAAAAAAATCCATTAAGTGGCAGTTCAATACACTGCAGAAAGATCTGCTGAGTTGGGCAACATTTTTCAGGCTGTCTATCGATCAACATGAACAAAATAATTATGGCTCAGGGAGGGAAGTTCTATATGATGAATTGTGTGACTACTTGTACCCCTGAGTATATTCAACCATCCGTTTCATACATTTATCCTTCTAAGTGGAGTTTTATTGCAGTATTTCGGGAAAAAAATCTAAACTGATAGACAAGTGTAAGGATTCCAATTAAATCACTTTGATAGATTTTTAAAAATATCTAAATCTCTGATTGTGTACTGAGAGTGAATAAAAATATTCATGCTTATTTCATTTTCTGATGTAACTGGATACTGACTTGTGAAAATCTTGTGTAAATACTGATTAAAGAAATGGATTGTTTTCAAGAAGGGAAATCATATGTTGGAATATAAAGGTAGCTTTAGCAATCCATACACCAACCAGAGAGCTTTTCAAATAAATTGAAAATAAATAGGGATCTTAAAATTGTTGAACTTTAACAATTTTAGAGGAGGGGAAGAGAAAATGACGACACGACGCAGCATGGCAGCCGCTCCGAATTGATATTGTATTTGTTAAATACGGGCCATGCACAATCCTGATTTGATGGAGACGGACGTGAGAAGCACGGAGGAACATCTGGAGAAACTTCTGAAATGCCTGCTTCGCTGCCACTGCTACTGTGCAATCAAGAATCTCTGGAGGGGAAGACCCCAAATCCTCAGCTTTGCCTATTGCCTGTTGCCGGGGTTGGGGTCGAAGCGCTCAGCAGAGATGGTGCTCGGTGTCGGAGGGCTGGTCGGAGGCTCGAAGTTTTTGGATGGACTCAGAGTCCGACTGTGGTCGAGTGCTTCTAGGATGCTGCATCGGCAAGTTTGCGGCGCTGGAAGCTCATGGTAGGGAGAGTTTCTCCCTTCAACCGTCTGCGTGAGATGATGGGACTTTCGAGAGACTTTGAGAATTTTTTTTACCCGTGCCCATGGTCTGTTGTTCATCAAATTACGGTATTGCTTTGCACTGTTGTAACTATATGTTATAATTATGTGGTTTTTGTCAGTTTTTTTTTAGTCTTGGCTTGTCTTGTGTTTCTGTGATATCATTCTAGAGGAAAAAATTGTATCATTTCTTAACGCATGCATTACTAAATGTCAATAAAAGAGGACTGTGTGTCCTCATAATCTAATCTAATTCATTTCACGAAAGTAATTAACCAGAATATTTCACAATCTCTGTCAACATCTCTCCCATTAATTCACACCTACATTTAACTACATATTACTTGTTGGTTTACATTCACAACTACCCATCCTTCGGTTTATACGTATTTTACCTTATCTCTCTGTCTAGTTCACAACCACACACTAACCCATCCCAACCTGCTTTTTGACTTACTTCCCCGTGATTTACTCCGGTTAACATGACCAGTCTACCTGTGGAAGGAGGGCCTTCAAAATGGTTAATGAACTAAATAGCTCGCTTGCATTTTTCTATTTGAACGCTGTAACCCAATGTCCTGAGCTCAGACCTGCAGACAGTCTTTCATAGTCAGGCTACAGCACTGAGTTCAGAAAAGAAGAACACATACTCATACGATTTAGTCACTGTCTGTTCTATGATTAAAATACCTTGTACTACAGATGTATTTATTTGCTCCTGATTACGTATATCTGCTTGTGTAGCAGATTCACTTGCATGCCAGTAGTCATGGATATTCACCTGTTCAGCAGTATAAATATATGCTGAAATAGCTCTGTTACTCAGAGCTTTGCACTTCTCTGCAAGTTCCCTATGAAGCCATGCTGAATAAAGATATTACGGCTTGAAGTCTGGCCTCTAGAGTTGGTTTTCTTTGACACCACCACATCCATTTCTCGAATATACACTCAGAGGCCACTTAATTAGGTACTTAATGTATCTAATAAAGTGGGCACTGAGTGCACGTTTGTGGCTTTCTACTGCTGTCGCCCACCCTCTTCAAGGTTTGTCATGTTGTGCATTTAACGATGCTCTTCCACACACCACTGTTGTAATGCATGGTTATTTAAGTTACTGTTGCCTTCCTGTCAACTTGAACTAATCTGGCCATTCTCCTCTGAACTCTTTCATTAACAAGGTGTTTTTGCCCACAGAACTGCTGCTCATTGAATGTTTTTTTTTTGTTTTTTGCACTGTTCTCAGAAAACTCTGGAGACTGTTGTGCATGAACACCCCAGGGGATCAGCAGATCCAATTTCATTGCTTTAAGTATAGTAAAACTCCAAGTCTGAAAATACATACATAAACATATTTTGAAAAACATGATCAATTTCTACCAAGGTTAATTTTATTATATACAACAGTGTGCAAAATATCATCTATCCTGAACACAACTTTTTCAAACTCCTCAAATGTATCCAGAAGGTAGATTTATATAACTTTTATTGTTACTTCACAACTAATTGCCCTGCATTCTGTTTCAGCAATAATCGATTAATGTCTTGAAACAGTTCTGATTTATAATCGCAAGCATATCTTTACATGCATCCTGTTGCTCGTTTCAGTAACCAATCTATTATATGTGTGGTACAGTTGAATCTGTCTGTATTCTCATGAAAGTTGTCACAATTTTATTTACAGCAAGTTTTTCTTCGTAACAGCATGAGCAGATATTGGATTGGAATTGTCATTTTGCAAGATACAAATTAATACACTTTTAGGAATTTATTCACTTGTGGCAAGAGAATATCATCGGAAATCCCTTGTCAAAGGATGAGTAAAGGCTCATCAGATTTATTCCTGGATTATATGGATTGTTCTGTGAGATGAAATTAAGCAGGGTTTATACTCTCAAG
Organism: Mobula birostris; assembly: GCF_030028105.1. Lineage (NCBI taxonomy): Eukaryota > Metazoa > Chordata > Chondrichthyes > Myliobatiformes > Myliobatidae > Mobula > Mobula birostris. Next base: position 26,555,095 of record NC_092394.1, on the reverse strand, counting down.
AGTTTAGAAGAATGAGAGGTAATTTAATTGAAAGGTACCAAATTCATCAGTGGCTTGAGAGGATAGATAGGAGGATGGTACTTCCCCTGCGTGAAGTATCCAGAGACAGGGGCCATTCAGAGTAGATATACAAATTGTCTTCATGTATTGGAGGGGTCGTGACTGTCACATAGAAACATAGAAAATAGGTGCAGGAGTAGGCCATTCGGCCCTTCGAGTCTGCACCGCCATTTATTATGATAATGGCTGATCATCCAACTCAGAACCCTGCACCAGCCTTCCCTCCATACCCCCTGATCCCCATAGCCACAAGGGCCATATTTAACTCCCTCTTAAATATAGCCAATGAACTGGCCTCAACTGTTTCCTGTGGCAGAGAATTCCACAGATTCACCACTCTCTGAAGAAGTTTTTCCTAATCTCAGTCCTAAAAGGCTTCCCCCTTATCCTCAAACTGTGACCCCTCGTTCTGGACTTCCCCAACATCGGGAACAATCTTCCTGCATCTAGCCTGTCCAATCCCTTTAGGATTTTATACGTTTCAATCAGATCCCCCCTCAATCTTCTAAATTCCAACGAATACAAACCTAGTTCATCCAGTCTTTCTTCATATGAAAGTCCTGCCATCCCAGGAATCAACCTGGTGAATCTTCTTTGTACTCCCTCTATGGCAAGGATGTCTTTCCTCAGATTAGGGGACCAAAACTGCACACAATACTCCAGGTGTGGTCTCACCAAGGCCTTGTACAACTGCAGTAGTACCTCCCTGCTCCTGTACTCAAATCCTCTCGCTATAAATGCCAGCATACCATTCGCCTTTTTCACCACCTGCTGTACCTGCATGCCCACTTTCAATGACTGGTGTATAATGACACCCAGGTCTCGTTGCACCTCCCCTTTTCCTAATCGGCCACCATTCAGATAATAATCTGTTTTCCTATTTTTGCCACCAAAGTGGATAACTTCACATTTATCCACATTAAATTGCACCTGCCATGAATTTGCCCACTCACCCAACCTATCCAAGTCACCCTGCATCCTCTTAGCATCCTCCTCACAGCTAACACTGCCACCCAGCTTCGTGTCATCCGCAAACTTGGAGATGCTGCACTTAATTCCCTCATCCAAGTCATTAATATATATGGGGTCCCAGCACTGAGCCTTGCGGTACCCCACTAGTCACTGCCTGCCATTCTGAAGAGGTCCCGTTTATTCCCACTCTTTGCTTCCTGTCTGCTAACCAATTCTCTATCCACATCAATACCTTACCCCCAATACCGTGTGCTTTAAGTTTGCACACTAATCTCCTGTGTGGGACCTTGTCAAAAGCCTTTTGAAAATCCAAATATACCACATCCACTGGTTCTCCCCTATCCACTCTACTAGTTACATCCTCAAAAACTTCTATGAGATTCGTCAGACATGATTTTCCTTTCACAAATCCATGCTGACTTTGTCCGATGATTTCACTGCTTTCCAAATGTGCTGTTATCACATCTTTGATAACTGACTCCAGCAGTTTCCCCACCACCGACGTTAGGCTAACCAGTCTATAATTCCCCGGTTTCTCTCTCCCTCCTTTTTTAAAAAGTGGGGTTACATTAGCCACCCTCCAATCCTCAGGAACTAGTCCAGAATCTAATGAGTTTTGAAAAATTATCACTAATGCATCCACTATTTCTTGGGCTACTTCCTTAAGCACTCTGGGATGCAGACCATTTGACCCTGGGGATTTATCTGCCTTTAATCCCTTCAATTTACCTAACACCACTTCCCTACTAACATGTATTTCGCTCAGTTCCTCCATCTCACTGGACCCTCTGTCCCCTACTATTTCTGGAAGATTATTTATGTCCTCCTTAGTGAAGACTTCTGGAAGATTATTTATGTCCTCCTTAGTGAAGACAGAACCAAAGTAATTATTCAATTGGTCTGCCATGTCCTTGCTCCCCATAATCAATTCACCTGTTTCTGTCTGTAGGGGACCTACAGTTGTCTTTACCAGTCTTTTCCTTTTTACATATCTATAAAAGCTTTTACAGTCAGTTTTTATGTTCCCTGCCAGTTTTCTCTCATAATCTTTTTTCCCCTTCCTAATTAAGCCCTTTGTCCTCCTCTGCTGAACTCTGAATTTCTCCCAGTCCTCAGGTGAGCCACTTTTTCTGACGTGACAGCACTGCCCATTTACCTGGTCGAAAGACACACCACCTGCCAATCAAGGTTTGACCCCTCGTCGCCCATCAATGCACACCTAACCATTGGCCCCTTTAATTAGCCTTGTACTTGACCTCGGGCAATTGGCCTTTGTAATCAGCTTAACCCTGCTGGCAGTGAGACATTGGCTTCCCTATGAATCACCTGGGTTGGACTCATCAGCCCTACTGCACTATAAAGGAAGCCACATGTGGTTGAATCTTTCTCTTTTTTGCGACCTCCGAAGGACCACCCTACCATTGCTGAGTTGTGCATTGAATAGGGTTAGGGGTATGGATATCATCTCTAATATCATAAGAGCCATGCCCACAGAGAGTCAAGGGTGTCGGGTATTCTATTGACTCTGTGTGTCTGTGTGTCTGTGTGTGTGTGTGTGTTTTGCTGATCTGACTACTGTAAATTGTGTCCGTGTTGCTTCTGTTGTCATTTTCCCACGTTTGCCTTCTATAAATAAAATCCTTTACTACCAAGACTGTGTCCAGAGTCCTCGCCTTTGAGACCTATCGAATCTGTTTCCTCACTTACAACACTTCATCAAGAGTAGCATGAATCTTTGGAATGCTCTTGGCTAGAGGCTGGTGCAGACTCAGTCACAAGTTGTTGAAAACAGGAACTGATGGATTTTTTGGCATTAAGGGAATTGAGGGGTAGTGCTGAATCATAATGTTGAGTCAAAGGATCATTCACCAATGTATGGTGGAAAGGGAGGAAAGACCTACCCCTGTTTTTTTGGTAAACAACAGGAATTCTGCAGATGCTGGAAATTCAAGCAACACACATCAAAGTTGCTGGTGAACGCAGCAGGCCAGGCAGCATCTCTAGTAAGAGGTGCAGTCGACGTTTCAGGCCGAGTCCCTTCGTCAGGACTAACGAGTGAGTAAGGGATTTGAAAGTTGGAGGGGGAGGGGGAGATCCAAAATGATAGGAGAAGACAGGAGGGGGAGGGATGGAGCCAAGAGCTGGACAGGTGATTGGCAAAAGGGGATACGAGAGGATCATGGGACAGGAGGTCCAAGAAGAAAGACAAGGAGAGGGGGGGACCCAGAGGATGGGCAAGAGGTATATTCAGAGGAACAGAGGGAGAAAAAGGAGAGTGAGAGAAAGAACGTGTGCATAAAAATAAATAACAGATGGGCTACGAGGGGGAGGTGGCGCCTAGCGGAAGTTAGAGAAGTCGATGTTCATGCCATCAGGTTGGAGGCTACCCAGACGGAATATAAGGTGTTGTTCCTCCAACCTGAGTGTGGCTTCATCTTTACAGTAGAGGAGGCCGTGGATAGACATGTCAGAATGGGAATGGGATGTGGAATTAAAATGTGTGGCCACTGGGAGATCCTGCTTTCTCTGGCGGACAGAGCGTAGATGTTCAGCAAAGCGGTCTCCCAGTCTGCATCGGGTCTCGCCAATATATAAAAGGCCACATCAGGAGCACCGGACCTGTTTTTTTGGTTGCTATGTCATTGTACTAAATTGTCTTATCTCTCTTGGGAGTGAAATCTCCCTCCGCATCCCAATATTCATTTTGGAAGAAGATTTCAGAGATGTATTGTGCCCCAAGGGAAACATTTTCAGGATGCAATTTGATTTACATTATAGATAAGAAATTCTAATTCAATGCACTCCCTTGGAAAATAATTTTTTTCTTTGGGCACTTCTAAGATTATGTGGAGCATTCAAATACATTTTTCTTTGCTAAGGAAGAAATACATTTTTTCTGTTTTTAATAAATCAAGCGCTTGTAACCGTAAACTCGCTGCTTCTGGGCCAGAGTGAAACATCTGGCCATGCCAGATTAAGGGACAATTTGTGAACTGTGTACACAAAGTAAGTTTTTATACTTGGCTTGGACAACAACAGAGAAGTGGCAGATTGCATTTCCCACTGGATTACAATTAAGTCTGTCAGCAGATTTGGGATCATGCTTGCAATGCAGATGAGTCACAGATTGTTGTTATTATTGTTGCTAATCCCAGATTATGGAAAATATCAAGAAAATTGTTATCCTGTGCTTTGAAGATCCTTGATGCATTTGTGACCCACACAGGATCTTAGTGGTATCGTACTTGCTCTGCATAACTCCTTTATCGAATTGGTTGAAATTACTTGTCTAACTTGAGCCAAGTTCTGTTTATGCTTCACCTAAATATTGGCACCCACATAAAGAAAGCTTTGATTTGAAAGTGTTCATCACTAACTCCTACATCAGCTAACTTCTCTGACCCTATAATCTCTCTCAGGTTTGCAATATTCTGAAATATTGTTTCTCTGGTTCTGTTCTTTTTTATCTTTTCATCTTTCAATTGCCTCATCCTTGACAGCCATGTCGCCAGTTGCTAGTGCCCAGGAAGATAAGGAATTCATGTGAATGTCTACCTACCTCTACAGACATTCCTTAAAACTTCCCCCTTTGACCAAGTTTAGATGACCTATCTTTGGCAACACACACAAAATGCTGGAAGAACACAACAGGCCAGGTAGCTTCGATGGAAAAGAGTAAACAGTCGATGTTTCAGGCGGAGATCCTTCTTCAGGACTTTGAGTAGTGGTCACTCGGAGACAAAATTATGTAAGCAGTCCAGAGACTTCTTTTCAATTGAAAATTAACACGAGAGGATTAATAGCTGCAGTGCAAAATGCAAGAGAGTGTCTTAAGTACATGTTTAAATTATTAGAGTACTCATACAAATTTCACAGCATAGAATCCAGCAGGAATGCCCTACCTCAGGTCAGATTGTTAAAAACTGAAGCAAGAACTAATCCTCAAGATGATGTTGGCTTCTCAGTAGCTAAATGAAGGATAGATTAATAATTCTGATAGATGATTTCCTTGGCAGAAACAAAAACCTTGTGGTGTTAATTGGCTATCTCCTCCTAAAACTAATAATGGTCTTTCCTTTTTTTTTCCCAAGTATGCAGAGACTGACAACGGTAAAACTCTCATAATCTGCTATCTGACTATTCAGAACTCCTGTAGGTTTGGCACCTGGTTTATTGCCTAATGTTTGCTACGCCCCTTAAAACTCAAAGGTCCCATCTCCTTAGCTCGCTTTCAAATCTCTATGATCCCATTTTCCTCTCTCTCTCTCTCTCTCTCTCTCTCTCTCTCTCTGAGATCCCAAGACCTGGTTCCTGCGTTCCTTTTCAACTGCAGAGGCCTTGGTTTCCACACTCCATCTTGAGCTTCCAGGATTGATTAGAAGATTCAATAAAATACACTAAAGTCTTTTCTTGAACTGTAAATTAAAGTAACTGGTTATTAGTAGGAGGAGAAGATGGCGGCGCGACGCAGCGCGCGCAGCCGCTCCGAAATGATATCGTATTTGTAAGTAGGATGCCGTGCACAATCCTGATTTGATGGAGACAGACGTGAGGAGCACGGACGAATATCTGGAGAAACTTCTGAAATGCCCGCTTTGCTGCCGCTGCTATTGTGCAATCAAGAATCTCCGGAGGAGAAGGCCCCAAATCCTCGCCTTTGCCTATTGCCGGGGCCGGGGTGGAAGCGCTCGGCAGAGATGGTGCTCGGTGCTCTGTGTCGGAGGGCTAGTCAGCGGCTCCAAGTTTTCGGACGGACTCGAGAATCGGCTGTGGTCGGGTGCTTCCAGGGTGCTGCATCGGCAAGTTTGAGGCGCTGGAAGCTCGTGGCAGGGAGAGTTTTTCTTCCTTCTACCGTCTGCGTGAGATGATGGGACTTTCAAGAGACTTTGAGACTTTTTTTTACCGTGCCCATGGTCTATTCTTTATCAAATTACGGTATTGCTTTGCACTGTTGTAACTATATGTTATAATTATGTGGTTTTTGTCAGTTTTTTAGTCTTGGTTTGCCTTGTGTTTCTGTGATATCATTCTGGAGGAACATTGTATCATTTCTTAATGCATGCATTACTAAATGACAATAAAAGAGGACTGCATGTCCTCGTAATCTAATCTAAAACTATTCAGTCATCCAAAACACCTGCTAATCTCACAACACAAAAGTCCAGAACTTGCTCAATTTTTGTAGTTTTATTGTACAGATTTTTGAATTTTATTCTCATGCTTTATCATGGTTTGACAAATTATTGCTATTTATCTGGATAGATTATAGGTACCAATATTCATACATAAAAATTAATATCTCATTTAAGAACATAAGAAACCTTAATAAAAAGTATACTCTGCATAAGAATCTAACCATGATTATTTACAGTTCTGGAAGTTGTGACTTTTTACTAATTATTGCAAATGCATTAAAGAATTTACTGTTACCATGGTTGCAGGCTCTATTCACAAGCTATGCAAAAATTACAGTTCTCTCATGATTCACAGTGAATGTTCCTTTTCTTAACAAATACCTCTCAACAGACTGAAGTATAGGGTTGCTTGTGATACTAGAAACAAGCATTGATAGCAGGAGTTCATAGGCAACATTTCACAGAAACTAGGCAGTTAAACTTCAAGGAAGCTAGTTCCATTACTTCCTCATGATTCCTGCAAAGTATATAACCCTCGCCACCCACGCAGAGCAATTTTCCGCAACACAACCATGGATATGTATTAGCCAGTGAATTAAAGCATTAAATAATGGGTACTGCTCTACTGAGATAAGACCTATACAGAAGCCATAGAAAATGATTGTTTTTTTAATTTAAGTAGCAAGTACAAAGTTTTTAGTTAGGTATTCAACCATATTCTTTTCCATCTGAATGTGCTTTCTGTGCTATTTGCCCCACCTTCCATGTTACCAAAGAGCTGAAGCAAACAGCTCCCCTCAAACAAAACTGAAGATTAAAAATAAACTGCAGATGAAGAAAATGCTGCAAATACTTAGTAAGTCAGTTTGCTTCCTTTATTTTTCATGACCCATTTCCAATCCATTCATACGGATTCTGCGGTGGATGGTGAGGTCCAATTTGAGAACCACAGACCTTTCTTAGGAGGGATAAGTGGTGGCTGAAGAGCAGGTGAAGTTGCATTTTGTGAGCAGATACATTCCTCCAGCCGATTGTGTGGGGTTTCTGTGGCTCGCCCAATGCATGGTCCCAAGATTCACGATACCAAGTGGAATTTTCCTTCTCCACTTTTAGTGATCCATGCAGAGAGTCAATGGGATATTGCATTTCCTAAAGGAGACTCTGAGCATATTCTTAATCAATTCCTCTATCCACCCAGTGGTCTCGTGATAGGGCTCCTTCAAGTCTCAATATTGAATTCAACTCAACTCAATATTGAAAAGATTGTTGACTACAGAGTGAGACGGTTCTGTTGTAAGATTATCCATCTGTAATATTACAGTCACTCCACAGGGATGCTGCCTGATTTGGGTATTTTCAGCATTTATCACAATTGCTGGATGTGCATTTCACAGTTCCTGCATAGTCTTCTGGATTTTATCTTCTCTCTGAACGGATAGCTCCAAAATGTCATTTCACTATTTCCCTCACACTTACTGCAAATGTAAACTCTCCTTTCTGATTTATCCAGTTCTGATGAAAGATCATTCACTTGCTGTGTTAATCCTGCTTATCTCTCCGCAGACGCTGCCTGACTGGCTGTGTATCTCCAAGATTTTATGATCTTATTTCCCATCAAACTTCCATCAGAATCTGGCTTAGTATCATTGGCATATGTAGTGAAATTTGTTGTTTTTGCAGCAGCAGTACATTGCAATACGTAATGAGAGGGAAAAAACTGAATTATTGCAAGTGTATTAATATATTAAATAGTTAAATAAGTAGTGTAGAAATAAAAATTTTAATAAAGTAGTGAGGTAGTGTTCATGGGGCCAATGTCCATTCAGAAATTGGATGGAAGAGGGGAAGAAGCTATCCCTAAATTGTTGAGTGTGTGTCTTCAGGTTCCTGTACTTCTTGATGGTCGCAATGAGAAGAGGGCATGTCCTGGGTGATGGGGGTCCTTAATGATGAATGTCACCTTTCTGAGGCACTGCTCCTTGAAGATGTCGTGGATGCTGGTGGGAGGCTAGTGCCCAAGATGGAGCTGACTAAGTTTACAAGTCTCTTCAACTTATGTCTATCTGTTGTAGTAGCACCCCTCCCCCTCGATACCAAATGGTGACGCAGCCAGTTAGAATGGTCTCCACAGTACATCTGTAGACCAAAGAACTGATGGTGGACTTTAGAAAGGGTAAGATGAGGAAACACACACCAGTCCTCACAGAGGGATCAGAAGTAGAGAGAGTGAGCAACTTCAAGTTCCTGGATGTCAGTATCTCTGAGGACCTAACCCAACATGGACTCGACTTATCAATGTAGCTATAAAGAAGACAAGACAGCAGCTATATTTCATTGAGGGTTTGAGGAGATTTAGCATTTCACCAAAAGTACTTCAAATTTCTGCAGATGTACCATGGAGATCATTCGAACTGGCTGCATCACTGTGAATAAGACATGGCAGAGACTTATCTTGTGCTTAAAAAAAAAAGGCACTGCCTTTTACTTCCATTACGAATAAACCAAAAGCAGTCACCTTACTTTGGCATCATTACATCAGACACCACTTCTTAAAGTGAACAGAACAACCCAATGATGGTGTTTGTGAATCATGTAGAGGATTTCCTAATATGAACAGTATGTGTCATCTGTCATGCATTACATTAGCCTATACCACCCGCCCGACTCCCACCTGGGATTCACCAAAACTGCCATTGTGAATTGTTCTGGAGCTCATACGAGCTGCCCAGCTCAGGTCCTATGTCCCTTGGTTGGAGTAACAGCAGGTGCCTCCAAATCATCCAGGGGTGTGCCAAGACGCACATGGTAATATCGTGATGCAGCGGGTACGGTAGTGGAACCATCCTGATCTTGGTGGGCTGGTTTAAAGTGATCTATAGAAATACATTCAGATTTACCCTTCTTCTCGACAATAAAAGTCTTTTTGCCCTGTTCAAAGATGCAGAACGGCCATAGTAAGGGGGCTTAAAAAGGGGTGTTGTTATGCATTATGATGGTCAAAAACAGACGAGGTAGAACATAGGTCAACTGAACCTAAATGTTTCCTTTTAGTTTTAAGTTATGCAAAGACTACCCACCTATCCAGTCTTTCTCATGGATGTTGTTAAACATCATGAAAGAAGCCCAAGATGAACATAATATTTAACTAGGTTAAAACCTCTGTTTAAAACAAGTAAGCTAGGATACGCCTTATGAAAATACTCGTGTATACTTCTTATCCTGTTCTGCGTAATTTTAAAATCCGATGAACAGAATTTTAAAAATGTTTCAAATTCTCAGAGGTAATTTTCTCTGTTCTCTGGTTTTAGATATTTCTAAAACACAGGGCTGTGTGCTTACCCCTCTTCTCTAGTCACTTTATACTTATGACTGTGAGACTAAGCACAGCTCCAATGCCATATTCAAGTTTGCTAATGACACTATTGTCATAGTCCAAATCAAAGGTGGTGAGACGATTCAGCATGTAAGAGGGAGACTGAAAATCTGGCTGAGTGGTGCCATAGCAACAACACCTCATTTAATGTCAGCAAGTCTTAGGAGATGGTTCTTGACTTCAGGAGTAGGAACCCAGAGGCCCATGAGCCAGTCCTCATTGGGTGATCAGAGGTGGAGATCATTGGCAACTTGAAATTCCTCAGTGTTATCATTTCAGAGGACTTGTCCTGGGTCTATCACATAAGTGTAATTACAAAGAAAGAATGGCAATGCCTCTACACCCTTAGAGGTCTGCAAAATATCAGCACGACATCTGAAACTTCGACAAACTTCTATGGATGTATGTTGGAGAGTATATTGATTGGTTGCATCACAGCCTGGTATGGAAACACCAATGCCCTTGAATGGAATATCCTATTTAAAGTAGTAGATACAACCCAGTACATCATGGGTAAAACCTTCCCCACCAGTGAGCACATCTACATGAAGCACTGTCGCAGGAAAGTAGTATCCATCATCGAGGACCCCCACCACCCAGCTCATGCTCCTTCTCGCTGTTGCCATCAGGAAGAAGATACATGAGCCTTAGTACTCATACCACCAGATTCAGGAATAGTTATAACCCCTCCACCATGAGGCTCTTGAACCAGTGAGGATAACTTCATTGAACTTCACTCGCCCCATCACTGAACTGTTGCCACAACCTGTGGACTCATTTTCAGGGACTTTCTATCATGGTCCAGTCCGTGAAGTCTGCATTCCGGTTCACAGTCCGGTCCCTGGACACAGGACTCCAGGTATTCCAGCTGTCCCTTGTTTTGATTAAGCATAGGCACTTGATTCCCATCTTGGGGCTTGGAATATAAGTAGCCTTGGGGTTGAGTGTGAGCTGCTGGTTTGTCTTGTCAGTCCCCCTTGGAGCAATCTGCTGATGGAAAGCTAGTGAAACCATTTGTGATCTCTAGGCCTGGTTGGAGGACCACTGCTTCATGGAGCCTTGTTGCCACTTGTTGGAGCAGTCATGGTGGTATGGATTTGGCTGTTTCTGTAGCCAGCCAAGGTTGCTGGCTGCTCCGAGACTCAGAACCACCCTGGATTGAGCTCCTTTCCTGTCCTTGCCTCTGTTGGGTAAGCCAGGCTGTAATTGCTGTTACTCTGTGGTTGGTTCTGTCCCTTCCTGTCCCTTGCCTCTGTCGGGTAAGCAGGCCACTTGCCGTTACCCTGTGGTTGGGTCTGTCCCTCCCTGTCCTTGCCTCCATGGGGTGAAGTTCTGAGTCCTGCCCAGGAGTTCCACGTCCTGCCCAGGGGAAGCTCCAAGAACCCAAGCCTTGAGGATCCCAAGCTAAGCTCCAAGAACCCAAGCCTGGAGACCCCAGCCTCCATGCCTCAAGACCAAAACCCCAGCCATGTCCTGTCCTGTAGTCATGTCATGTCCTTGCCTGGTTCTGGAACCCTAGCCTGAAGCAAGACCCAGGTTCTGGGTCCTTGTCCAGTCTCTGGCTCGGAGCCCAAGCCCAGGCTCCTAGTGCATAGTTCCTTGTCCGGGTTCCCTGTATGTATCCTGTCACGTCCCTACTCTAGTGAAGTCCTGTTTCTTGTACTTCAGTGTCTGTGTCTCGCATTTGGGTCTGCTACCAGCACCCCATTGTGACACTTTCATATCATGTTCTTGATATTTATTGTTTATTTATTTATTATTATCTCTTTTTTTCCTTCTATATTTGCACAGTTTTGTGTCTTTTGTGGATTGGTTGTTTGGCCATCCTGTTGGGTACAGTCTTTCATTGATTCTATTATGGTTCATGGATTATGCCCACAAGAAAACAAATATCAGCGGTTTAGATAGTGACATATGTGTACATTGATAGTGGATTTATTTTGAACTTTGAACTCCAAGATTATTTTCTTCTTTGTTCTTGCACTTCACTGGATTCCTCCAATTAGGATATAGTCAGAAAACTATCCCTATTAACTCAGCATTCCCTCCCCGCTTCCATTTTTTCTCTTGGTGCCTTGTTTGGCCCTTAGCACCCCACTGTTGTGGCATTCGTGCCTGGGCTGGCTGCACACAGAAAGTGGGCAGCATCTGCTTCTTAGATGCTCAGATGCAGAACAAAGATGGGCCACTAATTTGCCAGCCACAGAAACATTGATTGTAGCCTAGTAGTTGTGGAGGTATTCTATGAATTTTTGACTACTCACTGAACCAGGTATCTAAGCATGGTAGAGTTGCAAATCATATTGGAATTACTAGTATTCTGTCTCCCTCCTCTGCTCATGACAGTCAAACATCCCTTTCTTGCCTCACTGCTCTGTACTCCCAGTAATTTTTATTTGTAATAATTGTTTCTTCCTTCTCACAATCCACTGACAATGAATCAGCTAATCCAAATGCTAACTCAAAGTCTTGTTGCCAATAATGATCCAAGGAACATTCTCTGGAAGTCCTGTGTGTGAATTAATGTACCCTCACTGCCCACCACATCCTCTGGTTGAGACGTTTACAGAGGCACTGACTGCCTACTCAGAAAAGGACAGCAGTGAGTTCCGTTTATATCAGGGTCAATATATCTACCTCAATAAAACTCAATCCACCATCACAACAGCATTTCAACTGCTTCTTCATTTATTTATTTCTTGAAATATGTTGATGAACACACAATCTAGTTATAGCAATAAACTGTTTAGGTTGAGTCCCTTCCTCAGGACTGGAAAGGAAGCTGGAAGAAACCAGAATAAGAAGGTGGGAGAGAGGGGGATTCAGTCCTAATGAAAGGTGAAATGTCAACAGTTTATTCCTCTCCATAGATACTGTCTGATTTGCTGAGCTCCTCCGGCAATTTGTGTGTGTTGTTCTGGATTTCCAGTATCTACAGAATCTCTTGTGTGAATCTAGTTATGCTTCTGTATGTACCAATTGTTATTGCACTTTTAAAACAGATAACAGTTAAAAATAAATTTAGAACTCCCTGAGGAAGTGAGAAAGATTTGGTTGAGTTCAGGTTACTGAATAATATATAATTTTTATAAATTTTGTAATTTGTAGTTCCAACTTTTTACTTATTTTCAATGCTAAAAAGTTGTTTATTTCTAGTTATTCTACTTCACAGCAATCCATACAAAGTCTGAGCAAAGTAATTTGAAAATGAGATCTCTGTCTTGAGCGTTACCTTATCACAGAAGTCTGTACTTTGATTCTGCCAGTGCAAACTCTGAGAGGCTTTGGAAAGAAAAATGGTGTGGTTCACAAAGACGAGCTGAGTTAAAATATGAAAACATCCTGCAAAATTAATATCTATGCAGGAAATGTCAAATTGAAGTATTAAATTTTTATGGCCCTCCTGCATAATGACTAAACCTGCAGTGCACTCCTCCATTGCATTATCCAAATGTTACAATTGCAGATTCACACTAAATACAATCATAAAAGGCAGGTATATTCTTATTTTTCACAATTATGCCTTGAAATTATTTATTTAATAAAGGGTATTGTAAATTCCTATTTGAGATAAAGTTTTAGAAAGGAGATTATTTAAATCTGTATAAACTCACCCCACCTTAACATCTACAATGTTAAAACTTGTCTTTGATATTTTAAATTTTGTGAATAATTATAATTATCTTCAGAAACATATTTGATTAAATAAACTGAATACACCAAGCTTCTCCTATAATCGCACTAATTACGAAGTAATTTTCTTCTCTAAGAGATAATGCTAGAATGTTCAGGTCAGTATATATGTAATTTATTGTGTTACATACATTTCTCATGTCTAGTTGAATAAACAACTTGTGAATCATCCATTTTAATTGCATTTTGAAAAGTTTTATAACTCATAACAAATTTGAATGCAAGCAAAATTGCTTTGCTACTTTCAGCCGTGGTCTGGATGTACAGTGGTATTGATCTCTCAACCCATAGATGGCATTAGAAATTCCTTGAGAGTGTTGTCCTGATTAAATGATTGACCTTCCCTATCTTATTTTAAAATTTTAATTACATCAAAGAATATGTTTAATTTCTAGTAAAGTTCTGAAAATTTGTAAAACCTTTGTGAAATATAACGGAGCTTTATCTGGTCTTTCCCGTGATGTCCTTTACGGTGACATGTCTGGAAAAACCCCTCATCGAGAACAATGAAACTTGAAGTTAAGGAAATGCAATTTTTAACCTTTTGTTAAACTGTGCTAAAATGAGATTTGGTGCCAGGCACATTTTGGGCTAAAGCCTTTAAAATGGTTTATACATCCAACTGACAGAGAATAGTTTGTTCATCTGGAGAGCAGGAAGCAAATCTGAGAAGGTTTGATGAGCCTGATCTGATCCTGTGTGAAGCTAGTAGTTGTAAAAGTGGGTGATGTCACAAATAAACTGTAGATAAGAAGAACTGATGGAGCAGGGAAGGGAGAACTAAATTATAGAGGAATTAATTGGAGCCCCTTTTAAGTAATTGAATGAAGTTGAGATTTTATTATAGCCAATGCTGGTTTTCACCATCAATCAAAGGCATGTTAATACCAAGCTTAACTTATGGGTTCCTTAGTTTATAATCATGCCCAGTGGGGTTTCTATAACTGTTTTGCATGACTATCCAATTCATTGGTTCTTTACATAATTCTAAAAGTTGGAAACATATATCCCCTTTAATCTTCTTTGTTTCTATTGAGCATAAATTTGCTTTCTTGGCTTCCCTTCATGGATTATTAATGACAGAAAGCAGAAATAATTGCTTTTATGCACACATGTACAGACACTTACAAGAAAGCAAATGGATGAAAATGAAATATTTGAACTGTCTATTTATCGGCATGCACATAAGAATGGCTCTAATTACAATTTAACCAAGAGCTGAAATATTGTGGTGTTTATGCCAATGAAGTTTTCGGTGAAGTTTTACATATGAAAATTAGTACCAGACAGACCTTTGTTGCACCAATCATACTTTGAGCTTTGATTCAAAATTCCTGATCGAAATTTGACAGAATCCCTTTCCTGCTTATACTAACTTCATAAACTCTGTTTACCTCAATCACTTCCTGTGGTTACAAGTTCCATGTTCTCATCACCCACATGAATAATTCAGTCTCTTCACAAATCCCAATTTGTTGCCTTGATGGCAAGCTTCCATTTAGGGCCTCTGGTTAAGAAGCAAGTGGTCAGGTTAACATAGAAATTTGCTCATTCATAATCACCATAAACTAGGAAGTAAGAAGGTCCCAGAAAGGTGCTAGAAATAGTGCAGATTTACCAGAGAAAGGAATTCAAATAGGTGATGAATTTAACAACTTCTGATCTAGATTGCAGAAGGTGAGATTGTGCAATAAAGTTGAGAGGACACAATCCTGCTATGTTTACTTGTGGGAACTGGGGTAAAGTATTTCCATTAGTTTGAAGATCAAGTAGCATAGTTTCAAAGTGATAATTGGAGATTCAGAAGGAATATAGCCAAAAAACACTTTTAAGTGGAGTGTGGCCATTATCTAGATCTCATTACCTTAAGCGGTGGAGCAAATATAAACTAGAAGAATTTTCGAATGGATAGGCAATTGAGAGAAAATAAATTGCAGGACCATGAGCAGAGAAATGAGTCTGTATAAACTGCACTGCAAGAAACAAGCAGAGAGTTGATAGTCTGAGTAGCTCTTTCTACATTGTTATATTTTTAAGAATCAGTTCTTCTAATTCCTGCAAGTGTAAAATAATTGTTTCTTGAATTGACAACTAGGCAAAACTTAACTCTGATTCCTAGAATGAATCATGAACCTGATTGAGAAAAGAGAGCCACAGCACAATGTGCACAATGTCACTAGAAGTGAGAAAACATATCATAGAAGTTCGAGAACTTTGTTGAGTTAAGGAGTTAACTGTACTTTTGAAGCTACCAAAACTCAGAATTAAACAAACTACAAAGCACAGTAGAAGTGCAGTTATTGGGTTAAAAAATTAAATGAAGGAATTCTTTCATTGAATAACATTTTGGATTGAAGAAATTAGGGATCCAGAATTTAAGCACACCATCTCAGATGGCCATCTATTCA
Source organism: Mobula birostris (assembly GCF_030028105.1). Classification (NCBI taxonomy): domain Eukaryota; kingdom Metazoa; phylum Chordata; class Chondrichthyes; order Myliobatiformes; family Myliobatidae; genus Mobula; species Mobula birostris. Next base: position 26,539,454 of record NC_092394.1, on the reverse strand, counting down.
GTTGCTTGGCACTATTCTCCAAAATTCCCCCTCAGTACCTTTCTAAGTCTTTCTCTCTTTTCCCCCCTATTTGACCTAAACGTTGGCCCTCTACCCTAATGGATCAATGTGGCTCATGGTAATTTCTATTCCATGAGTAACATTCCTGTCAGGTACTTCGGAATATTTTTGTTTTATTCAAGAAGCTGTACAAATGGGAACAATTGTCAGTGTTAATGATACTAATTTGATAATTTTGTAATTAAACCATCAACAAATCAATACACACGTATTTATTATTATGGGGTCTGTCTAAATGTATTAATCTACAATCATACCACTTACATCTGAGGTACATTATTACGTCTTTAACCTAATCAATAGGCCCTGGTAGATAAATAAAGAATCACTGTATTAGCTTTATTTATGACACATACATAACAAGCAACCCAGTTCGGTATGTGCCGGGGTCAGCCCGCAAGTGTCACCATGCTTCCATCGCCAACGTAGCAAGCCAACAACGTACTAACCCTAACCCACAAGTCATTGGAATGTGGGAGGAAGCAGGAGCCTGTCACGGGGAGAACATACAAACTTCTTTCAGACAATGGCAGGAATTGAACTCCGAACTTACAGCTGGCGCTGTAAAGCATTCCGCCGACCACTACAGTACTATGCCACCCTAGAAATGAGGCAAAACACTTACTTGAGTAACAAAATAAAAGCTGAAAAAGAAATTAAATTTGCAAGCAGGCTCTCGTCCTGTGGCTGAAGCATTAACTGTTAAAAATAGAAAGATGATGTTTTCCAAATTGAAGCAATAAATATTAAAAACATGTTGTGAAATGCTTCACTTGGCACAAAAATAAAAACTCAGCCAAATTGATTTTGTCCTTGCCTCGAAATCACGCAAATAATAACAGCAGAGCTATACTATCATTGCAGTAAATGAAATTGTAGCTATTAATTTAACATTTGATTTCAATAAAATAAGGCGGCTTTAAGGGATTCTTTCCTGTAGTGGAATTAACCCGAAGTCAAGGTCAGAGGTGTCTGAAGAAAAGCACACCCTACCTAACCACAGGAGTTCCAGTTCTAGTGAAACCAGATTTCAGGAAAGTTCTGTCTACCGTCTTGACTATTTGCTGAATTCAAACAAATTTATTTTACTCAGTGAAATTTAAGTTAACTTCAGCATTTTAAGTAAGTGTTGCTGCATTCCTAATGTTTAACTCTGGTGTAGAAAGGCTGAATCTATATTTATAGGAGACCACAGGCACATGTCTGTGAGGCCTCATTGGAAGAGTTATGCAGTTAGGCCTAACTCTGTCTCCTCCATCCCACATCACATACATTCGTGCTTCAAATGTAAAAGGCTATAATTGGCCTCTGAAAGGCTATAGCTGATGTATTGATGATTAATGGCATGATACTGTCCTCACCTCAAACTTTAAACATGCTCTGACTCGTCAGTTATCTAAAAACTGTGCACGTCAGTAGTTGCTACTAGGTCTCAAATGATTATGGCATCTGATGCTGAAGTTCCCAGTAGGAACTTATTACTGACTGATAATACTAGATCTTTCTCATGCACCACCTGTATGAAATAGATGTGAATGGCAGCATCAACATACAAGAACGAGTCCAACAGCAATACCTCTGGAGGTTGTGCTCCAAAAATGCCTCAGTAAGACTTTAGCAACAGACACAAAATGCAGAAGGAAGGAAGAAAGAAATTCAGCAAGTCAGGCAGCATTTATGGAGGGGAATAAACAGCTGATGTTTTGGGCTGACACCCAACAAGAGGACAGTCCTAATTTGTCTCCAAGATGCTGTCTGACTTGCTGAGTTCCTTCAGCATTTTATGTGTGCTTTTCTACATCTGCAGAAGTTCTTGTGTTACCATAATACTTTGACAGCTTGCTAAACAGAACTGCCAGCTTTATCAGCTGTCAGCGATATACATCAGTTTTAATCATTTTGAAAAACCCGCCTTCAGAAACGTTTAAAAATAATTAAAATTGAAATAATTTAACGTGCCTTTATAATTATGAAAAACAGATGCCTGAAAGCAGTTTAAAATAGCGGATAATATTATCGGGAAAAGAAATGTTCAAGTCTTCCCCTTCTTTCCTCAGATGGGGTGAGTGGCGGAGAAGCAGGTTGGAGCAGCATCAATAGTAGCGGAAGAGAAATCCCATTCTTTAAAGGAGGAGGACATCTCTGGCCACCTCCTGCCTACACAAAATCCTGATATTTCCAATTTTTGCACATTCATATGCCTGTCACAAGATCACAAGACAAAGAAGCAGAAGTAGGCCATTCGGCCCATCGAGTCTGCTCTGCCACTCCACCATGAGCTAAACTATTCTCCCATCTAGTTCCAATTTCCGGCTTTTTCCTCATATCCCTTGATACCCTGACTAATTAGATACCTATAAATCTCCTCCTTAAACACTCTCAATGATTGGGCCTCCACAGCTGTATGTGGCAACGAATTCCACAAATCCACAACCCCCTGGCTAAAAAAATTTCTCCTCATCTCTGTTTTAAACGGGTACCCTCTAATTATAAGACTGTAGCCTCTTGTCCTGGACTCACCCACCAAGGGAAACAGCCTTTCCACATCTACTCTGTCCAACCCTTTCAACATTCGAAATGTTTCTATGAGATCCCCTCTCATTCTTCTCTACTCTAATGAATACAGTCCAAGAGCCAACAAACGCTCCTCATATGTTAGCCTCTGCGTTCCAGGAATCATCCTCGTAAATCTTCTATGAACTCTTTCCAACATCAGAACATCCCTTCTAAGATAGGGGACCCAAAACTGTACACAGTATTCCAAATGAGGTCTCACCAGTGCCCCATAGAGTCTCATCAACACCTCCTTATTCTTATACACTACACCTCTTGAAATGAATGTCAACATAGCATTCATTTTCCTTACTGCCGACCAACCTGGTGGTTAACCTTTAGGGTATCCTGCATGAGGACTCCCAAGTCCCTTTGCACTTCTGATTTTTGAATTTTCTCCCCATCTAAATAATAATCTGCCCGATTATTTCTTCTTCCAAAATGTACAACTGTACATTTCTCAACATTGTATCTCACCTGTAATTTCTTTTCCCACTCTCCTAAACTGACCAAGTCTCTCTGCAACCTTTCCGCTTCTTCAACACTTCCTGATTCTCCACCTATCTTGGTGTCATCCACAAATTTAGCCACAAAACCATTTAATCCATAATCTAAATCATCGATATACATTGTAAAAAGAAGCGGCCCCAACACCGACCCCTGCGGAACACCACTAGTAACCGGCAACCTATCTAAGAGCCTTTTGAATGCCTCCATCATATCTTCCTCCACTACCACATTTCAATCACCTATCACTCTACACAAAAATACTTGCTCACACAATATATTTGAACTTGCCCCCTCTCAGCTTAACTACGTGCCCTCGAGTATTAAATATTTCAACTCTGTGAGAAAAAGATAGGCTATCTTATCTATCTGTGCCACATAACCTTATAAAACTCTATCAGATCTCCCTTCAGCCTCCAGAGCTCCAGAGAAAACACCACAAGTCTTTTCTCTAATCCAGGAAGCATCATGGTAAAAATCTTCTGCACCCTCTTAAAGCCTTGATATCCTTCCAATAATAGGGCAGTCAGACCAGAATGCAATATTCCATATGTTGTCTAACTAGAGTTTTATAAAGCTACTACATAACTTACTGATGCCTATACTTCTTCCACTTCTAATGAAGGCAAGCACGTCATATATCTTTAACCCCCTCCCCCCACCTTCCATCATCACCCGTAGCCATTTTCCAGAAGCTACGGACGTGGATACTAACATCCATTTGCACATCAATACTGTTCACGGAATTGTTATGAGAACTTTAAATTCCCCACAGGACCTGTCCTAGGCCCAGCGCGTTAGTACAATTACGAAGAAAGAACAGCAGTGCCTCTTCTTCTTCAGGAGTTTGTGAAGATTCGTCATGACATCTAAAACTTTGACAAACTTCTATAGATGTGTAGTGGAGAGTATATTGACTAGCTGCATCAGAGCCTGGTATGGAAACACCAATGCCCTTGAATGGACAATCCTACAAAATGTAGTGGATATGGCCCAGTCCATCACAGGTAAAGCCCTTCCCACCATTGAGCACATCTACACGAAACACAGTCTCAGGAAAGCAGCATCCATAATCAGAGATCCCCACACCCAGGACATGCTTTTCCCTCACTGCAGCCATCAGGAAAAAGGTACAGGAGTCTCAGGACTCACACCACTAGGTTCATGAACAGTTCTAACCCCTCAACCATCAGGCTTTTGAACCAAAGGGGCAACTTCACTCCAGTTCACTTGCCTCATCATTGAAATGTTCCCACAATCTATGGACTCACTCTTAAGGACTCTTCATCTCATATTCTTGATATCTGTTGCTTATTTATTATTATTTCTTTCTTTTTGTATTTGCACAGCTTGATGGTGTTTCCTTTCGCACACTGGTTGAATGTCCAAGCTGGTGCAGTCTTTTGTTGATTCTATTATGGTTATTAGTCTATTTTGGATTTATTGAGTATGTCCACAAGTAAATGAATCTCAAGGTTGTATATGATGACATACATGTATTTGATAATGAACTTACTTTGAACTTTAAAGTTTGCCATTTAACAGTGTATCTTTACATTTGATCTCCCAAAGTGAAATGTTTCATGTTTAGCCACGTTCAACTACATCTGTTATCTTTCCGCACATATCATCAACTGATCTCTATACTGCTCTATCCTTTGCCAGTCTTCTACAATATCCATCAATCTTTTTCATATCATCTGCAAACTTACTATCCCACCTGTCAACGTACCTATTACAAACTGACTTGCCCATGTAACATTTCCCATATATCTTAATTTTCTGAATGAGCCTCCCATGAAGGACCTTATGCAATATCTTACTGAAATCAATGTAGACAACAACCACAGTTCTACCTTCATGAATCACCTTCAGCAGCTCCTCCAAAATCTCAATCAAGTTAGTAAGGCATGATTTTCCCCACACAAAGCCAAGCTGTATGTCCTTAACTAGGCTATGGGTTTTCAAATACTCATAAATCCTCTCCAGTAACTTCCTTAGCACTTAGATGAGACCCAAGGGACTATATTTTCCAGTATTATTCTTATTTCCTTTCTTGAAAAATGCAGCAAAATGATCTACTCACCAGTACTCTAGGACCTTGCCTATGGCTAGACAGCACAGAAAAATATTGGTTAAGGCCCCAGAAATCTCAATTCTTTCCTCCCTCAATAAACTGGAGTATATTTCATCCCTGGGATATTTTTAATGTTCTTTAAGAGAACTAACTCTTCCTCCTCCTCTATCTTGTAATGCCCTAGCAAATGAGGACACTCCACACTGATCTCCCCATCCTTCAGGTCCTTCTCCTTAATGAATACTGATACAAATTGCTCATTTAGGACCTCACCCACATTCTCTACTTCCAAGGATATAATCCTCCTTTTATGTTTCGAGTTCCAACCCTCTCTCTAGTATCCTCTTTCTTGTGATCTTCATATAGAATGCCTTGGGGTTCTCTTTAATCCTACTTGCCAAAGTCTTTCCATATGGCCCTTCTTGGCTTTTATAATTCCCTTATTGATTTCATTTCTAGCTTTTTTTTTATCATCCTTGAGAATTGTTTGACTGTAGCCTCTCTCCCTTATCTTACCATCTTTGTCTTTCCTTCTGATTGGAACATACCTGTATCTGTGGTCTTTGCAGTTGGCCTTCAAACAGCCTCCTCATGTCAGATGTGGACTTGTCTAAAAACAACTCTTCCCAATTGACTATCCTTAACACTCTTGTAATTTGTCCCGGTCCAATTTAACATTCTTCTGAAATGCTCATACTTTAAAGCTATCTTTAAAACTTAAGGACATGTGATCACTGGTCTTTAACTGTCTTCCCACAGAAAGATCAGTCACCCAATCAAGCTCATTACCCAACACCAGTTGTAGTATGGCCCTTCCCTGTCTAGAGCTCTTGCACTAAGGAGGTCCCAGTCTATATTGGGGAAGTTAAAGTCCTTGCTGGTTTTACACCTTTCCCTAATCTATCTACGTATCTGTTAGAACCATAGAAACCATAGAAAAACTACAGCACAGAAACAGGCCTTTTGGCCCTTCTTGGCTGTACCGAACCATTTATCTGTCTCGTCCCACTGACCTGCACATGGATCATATCCCTCCATACACCTCCCATCCATGTATCTGTCCAATTTATTCTTAAATGTTAAAAAAGAACCCGCATTTACCACCTCGTCTGGCAGCTCATTCCACACTCCCACCACTCTCTGTGTGAAGAATGAGCTGCCAGACAAGATGGTAAGTGCGGGTTCCTCAATATTCTGCTGGCTATTAGAGAGGGGTGTGGTCATTAGTATAATCACACCATAGTGATTGCACCTTTCTTATTTTTGAGCACTACTTATATAGCCTCAGCTGATGAGCCTCTGTTCTGTCGCCTTTGAGTGCAACTGTGATTTTGTCCCGATAATCAATGTAATAACACCCCCCTCCACCAGCTCCTCTAACTTTCCTGGAACACTAAGTTCTCCTCTCTCAATCATGTCTCTGATATAGTCACAACTTCACAATTCCATGTATAAATCCATACTCTAAGTTCATCACTATAATACTCATTGCATTGAAGTACATACAATTCAACTTGTCCATCCCATTATGTCTACTTCCTTGCTCCTGCCTGTTCTGAACACGATGTCCACCTTCTTTTCACTTTCTGACCCGGTGCTCTGGTTTCCAACCCCTACCAAACTAGTTTACACCTCCTGAGTAGCACTAGTGAATCCTGCAGCTGAGATATTAATCTCTCCCCCCTCCCCCGAGAGTTAAGGTGCAGCCCTTTCCTCTTGTACAGGTCCCCTGGCCCAGAAGAGTTCCAATTATCCAACAACATCAAATCCTTCATCCTGCACCTGTTCCTCAATCACTCATTCATCTGCTCTATCTTTCTCCTGCTGCCCTGACTGCATGTGGCACTGGGTGTAATCCAGAAATTATTACGTTGGAGGTTCTGCTTATCAGCCTCTTTTTAACTCCAGTGCTGCACAGGACCTCCCCCCCCCCCTTTCTGCCTGTGTCCTTGGTGCCAACATGCACCACACTCTTTGGCTGCTCACCCTTTGCCCTTGAGAACATTTTCCAGCCACTCTAAGACATCCTCAGACCTAGTGACTGAGAGGCCACACGTCATTACTGCCATTCAGAACTCCAGATATTCTTCAACAATAGCCAACTAGAAACGGCCCACATCCCACTGTATTCGAAGAAGAGGCCTACACTGCAGGTAACCATTTGGCCCATGGAAGGAGACGCTTCAGCCCACTTTCTGTACCAAACATTGAGCACTGATTTTACATTAAGTTTATACAAATTCCTTTTACTCTCCAAATGTTCCCCTCAACTCCTCCCCGATTTTAACACTCATACACTAAACTCAATTTATAGTGGCCAATTAATCCACACAGCCCTGATGGGGTGTGGGAAGAAACTAGAGACCCGGAGGAAGCCACATGGTCACAGGGAGAAAATGCAAATTCTACACGGATGGCACTGGAGGTCAGGATTGCATGGGAGTCACTGGAGCATTTCTACTAGCTGCACCACTGTGCGCCCCTTTGGCTCTTTGGAAGAATCCCAACTTGAAGTTTCTAATTAGGCCCCCAGGTGTCTAGTAGTTGCCAAGTTGCTACTGAAATTAATTACAGAATCAGCCACCACCATGTTTTCAGATAGAGTTTCAGATCCCATCACCAATCCATAGAATAATAACCAGCATTTCCCTTCCAGATTTGTTTCCAATAATTTTAAATCTATACTCCGACGTTACGTACCAAGTGTCATTGTGATTGTATATCAGTTGTAAATACAGTGGGGTTGGAAAAGGTAAGCAATTGACACTGAGTGACTAACACTCTTTGCTTGATGAAAGGAATTAAGAGCAGGAATATGCTGTGTAGTTTCTTCAACTTAGAACACAGAACATTTAAGCACAGGAAAAGGGCCTTTGGCCCATGATGTTGTGCCGAAGTAATTAAACTAGTACTTAACTCCTAACTAATCTAACCCTTTCTACCTACACAACTTCAATATCTAAGTTCCTCTTAAACACCTCTGTCATATTTGCCTCCACTACCACTCCAGGCAATGAGTTTCAGGTTACCCACCACTTTCAGTGCTTAGTAAAAATAATTTGCTCCACACATCTCCTTTGAACTTCCCACCTCTCATCTTAAGTCATGTATGAGACATATTGACCCTGGGAAAATAGTTATGGCTGCCTACTCTGTTTATGCCTCTCATAATCTTATAAACTAAATTTGGTCTCTCCCCAGCCTCCACCTCACCAGAGAAAACAACTCAAGTTTGTCCGACCTGTTCTTTCGCACATGTCCTCCCAATTCAAGAACCATCCTGATAAATGTCTTCTGCAGGATCTCAGAGCCTCAATATCCTTTGTATAATGGGGTGACAAGAATTTTATGCTTTATTCCAGATGCTGCCTAGCAGAGTATTGTAATATTTTATAAACTTGCTCTGCTATTTCATAAAATTATGGCTAATGAAATCTTTAACCACCTCCATTCTGTTGTACGATACTCTTTAACTCTAATTTCTCTTAAAGGTCAAACATTCCAAAAGGTCACAAACATTTTCTCTCAGTTATTGCTTTTAGTGCAACTAAAATCCTGTGTTGCATTAGGGATTGATGATGCCATAACATTTCATGACACCAATCTGTGTTTATTTAACTAGGAAACAACCTCAATGAATTACAAGGATATTATTGAATACAATTTGACACAATATTTTATGAAGATACCAAGTATAGTGACTAAAGGCTTTGTTAAAAGGATATAGGTTTGAGGCAGCAGTGAAACAGAGAAGTAACAGGAGCAAGAGTTTTGGGAATGAAATTCAAAATCTTAAACTTTAGATAGCTGAAGGCAGCAATGGGACACTAAAATTAGGGTGTATGAGTCTCGATATTCCAAGAGTAGGGATGGAAGTGGTTGGAAAAATGAGGTCTCCATGTTGGAACATCAGTTGGACTTTAATATTAACAATGTTGTCACCCTTTGACCAACCATAAATAGACTAAAAATGTGATTGAGAAAGTTTCCAAGCTGTTCATTGAACCACTAGGGAGCATTCTAAACTTTTGCACAATACCTGTAGTTAAGAAGACAAAGGTGACATGTGAGTACTTCCTTGAATTACTTTGTGTAGGAATCCTACTGCGTAGTTTACAGCAAGGACAAGTCCAAAACCTGCAACAGCTGGCTTCTTATTAACCATTAGCTAAATATATCTCCTAGTCAACAGCTTTTCAAATACATGAGGAGAAAACAGTACTGTCAAATTATAGTCATAGTCATAGAAAAATACAGTACAGAAACAGGCCCTTAAGTCCATCTAGTCCGTGCTGAACCATTTGAACTGCCCATTCCCATTACTCTTCACTGGGACTATCGCCCTCCATACCCCTATCATTCATGTACCTACCCAAACTTCTTTTAAACTTTGAAATTAAACTTTCATGCACTACTTGCACAAGCAGCTTGTTCCACACTCACACGACTCACTGAGTGAAGAAGTTTCCCCTCATGTTTCCCTTGAACTTTTCACCTTTCACACTTAACCCATGAACTCTAATTGAAGTTCCACCCAACCTCAGTGGAAAAAGTCTGCTTGCATTTTTCAAAGAATAATGTCCTAACCTATTTAATTTACCTTATAACTCAGGTCCTACGGACGCAGCAACATTCTTGTAAATTTTCTCTGAACTCTTTCAATTTATTTGCATCTTTCCTGTAGGTAAGTGAACAAAACTGCATACTATACTCCAAATTAGGCCTCAGCTGAGTCTAACACAATTTCAACATAATATCCATCTCCTGTGCTCAATACTTTGATTAATGCAGGGCAAATAAGCTAAATTTTTTCTTTATGACCCGTGCCACCATTTTCAGTGAATTATGTTTCTATATCCACAAATCAATTTGTTCTACCACACTCCTTAGTGTCTTACCATTCATTGTATAAGACCTACTCTGGTTGGTCCTCCTAAAGTGCAACACCCCACACTTGTCTGCATTAAATTCCATCTGCTATTTTTCAGCCTATTTTGCCAGCTGGTCCAGATTCTGCTGCAAGCTCTGAAAGTCTTGCTCGCCATCCACTACACCCCCAATCTTGGTGTCATCCACAACTTTGCTGATCCAGTTTATCACATTATCACTCAGGTCATTGGTATAGCTGATAAACAATAGACCCAGCGCAGATCCTTTCCGCACTCCACTAGTCTTAGGTTCACTAGGTTAATTCCTGGGATGTCCGGACTGTCTTACGCAGAGAGGTTAGAGAGACTGGGCTTGTACACGCTGGAATTAGGGAGATTGAGGGGGGATCTGACTGAGACATATAAGATTATTAAGGGATTGGACAAGATAGAGGCAGGAAATATGTTCCAGATGCTGGGAGAGTCCAGTACCAGAGGGCATGGTTTAAGAATAAGGGGGTTGGTCATTTAGGACAGAGTCGAGGAGGAACTTCTTCTCCCAGAGAGTTGTGGAGGTGTGGAACGCGCTGCCTCAGAAGGCAGTGGAGGCCAATTCTCTGGATGCTTTCAAGAAGGAGCTAGATAGGTATCTTATGGATAGGGGAATCAAGGGTTATGGGGACAAGGCAGGAACCGGGTATTGATAGTAGATGATCAGCCATGATCTCAGAATGGTGGTGCAGGCTCGAAGGGCTGAATGGTCTACTTCTGCACCTGTTGTCTATTGACTACTGTCTTCCAGTCAGAGAAGCAACCATCGGCTACCACAAAGCCAATGTCCAATCCAGTTTACCACCTCATCTTGACTGCCAAGTGACTGAACCTTCTTGACTAACCTCCCATTCATGACCTTGTTAAATGCCTTGCTAAAGTCCATGTAACCAACATTCCGTGCCTTGCCTCCATCAACTTCCCTGCTAACTTCCTCGAAAATCTTTATAAATTTGGTTGGACACGGCTTACCATGCACAAAGCCATGCCGAATATCTCTAATCAGTCAATATCTATCTAAATACTCAAATATCTGGTCCCTTAGAATACCTTCCAATAACTTCTGTAAGTCTGTAAGCTTTGAAAATATTATGGAGCATTTAGTTATTATAATAATCTATGAGAATATACAAAACTATAAAAAGTAATTTTCATTTGGCTTACTGTGGATAAAAATTATTAATGGAGCTGATCTTAAGCCCAATTTAAGCTTCCAAGAAATTCAACTCAGCATAATTTTGTTTCTATTATTCATACTAAACTGCTGCCATCTTCAAAGGGCTCCTACTACCAAACATATCTTTCCGTCCCACACCCCCCCCCACCCGAACTCCGCTTTCTACAGGGATCTCTCTCTATGTGATTCCCTTGTCCACTCAACCCGCTCTACTGATCTGCTTCCTGGTTTCTGTCCCTGCAAGTGGGACAAATGCTACACCTGCCCCTACACCTTCTCCTTCATCACCATTCAGGGCCCCAAGTAGTCCTTCGAGGTGAGGCAACACTTCTCCCACAAGACTGTGGGGGTTACCCACTGCATCCAGCACTCCCGGTGCAGACTTCTCTACATCGGTGAGACCCGACATAGATTAGGGGACTGCTTTCGCTTCCTCTGCCACCACAGGCAGGATTTCTGGGCGGCTGCCCATGTTAATTCTACTTCCCATTCCCATTCTCACATGTTGGTCCATGGCCTTCTCTGATGCCACAATGAAGCCAGTCTCAGTTTGGAGGAGCAGCACCTTCTATTCTGTCTACGTAGCCTCCAACACAATAGCAAGGACATCAATTTCTCTAACTTCCAGTAATTTCTTCCTCCCCTCCTGCTTCTCTCTTCTTCATTCCCCTTTCTGGCTCCTCCCTTACTCCTTCTCCACCTGCCTATCACCTCCCTCTGGTGCTTTTCCTCCTCCTCCATTTCTCATATGGTCCACTCTCCTCTTATATCAGATTATTTCTTCAGCCCTTTATCTGTCCCCCCATCACTTCCCAGATTCTCACTTCTTTCCCTCCTCCTCACCTGGTCTCACTTATCATTTATCATTTGCTAGCTTGTGGTCCTTCCCCTTGCACCATCTTCTAATTCGCTCTTCTACCCTCCTTCCTCCTTTCCAGTCCCGATGAAGGGTGTCAGCCTGAAATGTATACTGTACATTCCCCTCCATAGATGCTGCCTGACCTGTGGTGTTCCTCCAACATTTTGAGTGTGTTGCTCTGAAAAACAGGAAGTAATAGTGGTGCTGTTCAAAATGAACATTTCTAATGCTCTTGGCAACGAAGTCCATAGCTGAACGATCTTTATAGGACAAAGTTCTTTGCAACTATGAAAAATCCATTTTAAAAAAGGCAACATTAATAATTTGCTTTGGAGCCACCATTTTCTTGTGAACCTTATATTTATTTTCCCTTACTTTTTTGATGGCGGATTGTTTGTGCTCTGACGCCTCATTTAAATGATCAATTTCTATGTACAACTGCTTGAAGGAATCTCAGATGTTGTCTGTTGGAGTATGGGGATAGTAGGTTTTTAAATACTCTTAGTATGTAGGGTAGAATCTGAGTGAGAATTGATAGGAAAGAAGGGAGAATAAAATAGGATTATTTTAAGTTTAACGTAAATGTTTGATGGTTGTTACAGATGAAATGGGCTAAAGGTCCTTTTACCAAGGAGTAAGACTTCATGTCTATAATTATAAGGTAATCTGGTAAAATAAATGCTGAGTGGGAATGTCTTCCTAATAGTGGAATGAAGAACGGAGGCTGCAAGGCATCAGAACGCAAGACCCTACAGAAGATTGTTAAAACCACCCTGAGGATCATTGGGATCTCCCTCAAGCCTATTTGTCAGATTTAATGAGAGCATTGCAGGCGAAGAGCCCAAAACGTTGTTAAGGAACCCCACCACCCATCCCACAATCTTTTTGACTCAGTACTATCAGGAAGAAGGTACAGAAACATCAGGACTAGGACTAGGAGGACGGTCTGTGCACCAGCTTCCTCCCACAGGCTGTGAGAGGAATGGACACCCTGCCACCACTGAGGTCTCATCACTAGGTCAGTGTGCTGTTTACTGTATACTCCACTTGTGCTGCATACATTTTGAATTATTTTTAATAACTTATTTATGGTACTATTTTGGTTTATGTGCTGTGTATGTTATACGTTTTGTGGGTCCACCCTGGATCAGAGGAACATTGTTTCGTTGTACAGTCAGATGACAATAAACTTTCATTTGAATTGGGGATATCTGTTTCAGAATAATTCACTTAATACTGAGATGATGAGAATTTACTTGCCCAGATGGTGTTAAAGCTCTGGAATTTTCTTTCTTTCTTTTCAAATCTTTTTATTGTTATTATCCAAAATTAACAAGAGTACATAGAAGTAGGCAACACTTACAATGTCTCAAGAGAAAAAAAAACATTGTTTTAAAGATTGAAAACATTTTGGTGACAAAATAAAGACAGAAAAAAAAACCGCTACTAAAGCAAAGTGAGGGGAAAAAAAACCATTAGGTGTTCAACCCCGGAGCCATGCGTCACATAAAAAGCTTCTAAAGATAAACATCTTTACCAGGTAAACAGAATTTTCTATTGTGGGAGAGTTATGTATATATATTCAAAGCAAAAAAAAAAAATTGAGGATTATATGAAACAAGCAGGAAAGTGCAGTTCAGTCTTAGATCGGATCAACCCTGATCTTATTCAGTTTTTAAAAAAATTAAGTAGCCACTTTGTGCCCAGCCATCTCCCACAAACAGCAATAGGTTACATAAAACTTGCTGTTGGGTGTTTATTAAAGGATAAATGGTGCTTAACCCTCCTCCTGTCCTGGCAGGACACAAGATTAAATGCTGTGGTCAGAAGATTGAGATTTGACCCTCTATCATCTAACTCAGTTGAAAGTGATTGGGTAATAAACTGATAGTTTGGAAAAAATGCACCATATAACAGAAAACAGAGCAAAGCAAATCTGTGTACTTATTCTACAAAAATATTTTTTTCAAATTGGAATATATATTTTTAATTCCAAGATTTCAAAGTGTTAAAGCATTGTACTGACCATTGAAATGGAGGTGGGACAGGATATGAAATAGTAAAATGTTGTAAATTTAGCAAGGTAACAGGATACACAAACTACATCATCTATAATAAAAGCTGGGTTATTTCTCCAGAGATAAGGCAGCAAGTGTAAGGTATTGCTAAATTATGTCCCTAAAATTCAATCACAATCAAGTACAGCAGGGAGTCATCCAATCATCTCCACTGTGGCTGGATCTGGTATTATTACTAACTCATCTGTTCTATATGAATAGGGATGTTTATGATTTTCTGTAATTAACTTCCAAGTTTTACTTTAGTGAGGGATTCTTTTACAATAAATTAGGGGTTGTTTTACACATATTTCTCAGTGGATAAAGTCAGACTTCTAGGCTGATGATTATATTCTTCTTTCTAACCAAGAGAAGGGAACCATCAATGATCCCTGTTAATATCAAAATTTTATGAGTCATTAAAGATCTATTGGAACATTTATCACTTTGTGTGATGATAGTCATTATGTTGGAGTTGGTAAGAAGCCACTTTGTTCCGAATCCACAGTTGCAAGGTCAGCTTTTGGGATAAATTTGCATTAGTGTATCCAGTATTATGCAAAACAACTTTGCACCAACACAGAATGTGAAGCACAATTTATGTATTAATTCATAGAAGAAGGATCATCCAAATGCAAAAGATTATATAAAAGTCAGAGATACTGGTTTTTGAAAAATGTTTATTTCTACATTGGTCATACATGATTCAAAGCTGCTATACAAAAGTGCTTTGTACAAAAATAAATTCTGTTGATACAAAAGGATAAATGCAATGTTCGTCATCTTACAGGAACTGTAACCTTCAGCACATTTAAACTATTAAAATACCAATGTTAGAACCATTTCACATATTCAGATAGATCTTTATTTCATATAATCAATGAGCTATTTCTAACCATTTTTTTCACAAAAATATACAGTAACAATCCAAAATATCTCTGACTTACCAGATCAAAACAGTTGATTTTCTATTTACCTAAATCACTTTGAAAGCACAGACCTCAATGCAATGTTTTCTTTCATATTGAATTATACATTTAATATCATAAATTAAATTAGTGACCCATCATGATAACTCTGTTCCCCACTTCATAGTGGTGTTCTTGTGATGCCAGGTCTCTGGGCAAAGTACACCTCAGTACCTCACTGAAGTTCCACAACCCACATGTGAAACTACTAAGGTAGGGCATCTGTACCAAGATCAATTTTAATCTTATACAAATACAATAAGGGCAAAATAATGTGGTAATCTGAAATACTGATTTAAAATGGTGCAGAATATTTGAATCAGACTCTAATTGTACAGAGAGCAACTTATTTAATGTTTTAGGTTTATGATTGAAATCTTCATAAATTCTGCTTAACAGGTACAGTGCATTTTGCTTCAATTTAAATGCTTTTAATCCTTATGTGTACAATATATGCCATGGCTCCTCCAATAGAAATGCATGAAGCATGGTCTTTGACTACTCTCACATATACTGAAATTAATTATAACATCTCTTGCCCTCATGAATGAGATCAAAAACTTACCCAGATCAGAATGTTTTATTTATGGGTTAGATCATGACTGTGTAATTATGTAAAACTTGGATTTCCATTAACAACATTAGGAGAGCTGCTGATTTAGCATCAGAAGGCCAAGTTTTAGCTTGACTGATTTTTTTTCTTATTAATACTGCATTAATACTGATAGGATTTCTGTAAAACAAAGGAAGAATATTGCATCTTGACAGGAAAATCAGAAAATGCTGAACAAGCGAGGTTGTATGATCTATGATCATACAAATGAGGGCAAAATAGTATGGTAATCTGAATGTGCTGCAGAATCTCAGCAAATCATACTCCATCTGCACCGGGAGAAACAGATTTAATATTTATGTTTGAAACCTCTTCACCAAATCAATTTAAATACTTCTAATTCTTTTTCATATTTTATCTATTTATTTTAAGTTGGGATGGCAAAATGTAATACACTAAAAATGAGTGCTTATCCTTGAAAGATTACACATCAGCAAAAGGTGCTAATTGATCAACAAATCATAACTTATTGTGAATGAAAAAGCTTAATGTTGCCACTTATATTTACCTGTGATACAGAAGGATACCCAGTCTAGTGAGACAATGCTGGTTCTCACAGCCATTAAATCCATTCACCCACTCATCTTCCTGTAATCTATTCTCTCACACACCCCCATTGCTGTCCTTCACTTCCCTGATTCCTAAACAACCATCTATGCCAGTGGTAATTTGCAGCAGCCAATTCACCTAACAACCAGCACATCTTTTAAATGTTCTAAACCCATACAATCATTGGAAGAACATGCAAACTGCACACAGACAGCATCAAAGGTCAGAACTCACCGAGGCTATGACAAGTTTGATTCAGTCCTACTGTACTTGCAGCAATAGGCCTGTGCAAGTTTCTCATATGTTTTGTCTTTCACCCTTGTCCCAATTATTGTTTTTAGTGACAGAACAAGGCAATGTAACAACCTAGTATGATAGAGATCATATAACATTCTCTACATTCTTCTATTACTAACAAAGATGGATTGATAGTGATTGTGGAAACTTTGATCACACTCTTATGATCATATGCAGACTTCAATCATTTGTAGTAAGGCAGAAGAATCCCATATGATTAGATTAAAGTGTAATGCTATGAAATTTAAATTTAAATTCAAAGTTATCTAAGTGAACAGAGGCTGTGTATTTTCTGACATTAGGGGGAGCCCAATGGCTCGGTCTTGATCTTCACATTTTCTATCTTACTTGCATTTAAAAGTATCTGGAAGAGCACTTGAATTGCCAAGGTATAGATGGCTAGGGAAGAAGTGATAGTAAATTTGAATGGTATAAATAGATACTTTGGAGGATCATGAGTGGAAGTGGGAAGTATTGAAAAGAACAAGTCTCGTTGTTTGTGAGTTTTAATAAAAGAAGAGTTTAAGGTTTAAACAGAGTGCACATCGTGGAAGTAGCCATTGTTACAGGGTTAGCGTGGTGAACTTAAGGACATGAAGAAGCAGAAGCTAAGATGAATTTCTAGTAGGTTTCTCCTTTTTACTGTTTTGAGAGTTTCACTTGCAGGAGCCAGGAATCCCGCATGGGAGGATGGTCTAGAAGGTTCAATTGCTTGACATTCAGGATGAAGTAAGAAATTGGATTCAACACTAGCTTAGTGAGAGAAGCTAGAGAGTGGTTGTAGATATCTGTCTCTCTGATGGAGGCCTGTGACTAGTGATGTGCCTCAGGATTCAGTACTGTTGCTGTTTGCTGTTTTTATTATTTGAACAACAATGAGGTAAACTGGAAGAGCAAATTTGCAGATTATGCCTAGATTGGGTCATAGTGGACAGTGAGTAAGGCCACAAAGCTAATTCAGTCAAGTGTGAGGTGTTACACTTTGGGAGGACAGACCAGGTAGGTTATACACAGTGAACAGAAGG
Source organism: Mobula birostris (assembly GCF_030028105.1). Taxonomy (NCBI): domain Eukaryota; kingdom Metazoa; phylum Chordata; class Chondrichthyes; order Myliobatiformes; family Myliobatidae; genus Mobula; species Mobula birostris. The sequence continues at coordinate 26,521,793 of NC_092394.1, read as the reverse complement.
GCACAGGAGTGTAGAAGAACAAAAGGGCCTTGGAATTACAGATACATAATTCCTTGGAAGTGGTGTCACAGGTAGGTAGGGTGGTTAAGAGAGCTTTTGGCACAATGGACTTCATAAATCAAAGTACTGAGTACAGGAGTTGGGATGCTATTTTGGTGAGGCCAAATTTAGAGAATTGTATACAGTTCTGGTCACCTAACTACAGGGAAGATATTAATAAAATGGAAAGAGTACAGAGAAAATTTGTACAAGGATGTTGCTAGGACTTGAGAACCAGAGCTATACAGAAAAGTTGAACAGGTTACAACTTTATTCCCTGGAGCGAGGAGAATGAAGGGAGATTTGAAAAAAAGTATTCAAAACTATGAGATGCACTGATAGGATAAATACAAGCAGACTTTCTCCACTGAGGTTGGGTGAGGCTATAATTAAGAGGTCATAGTTCAAGGTGAAAGGTGAAGTATTTCAGGGGAACTTCTTCACTCAGAGAGTGGTGTGAGTGTAAACAAGCTGCCAGTAGAAGTGGAGGTTGCAGGTTTGAGTGCAACATTAAAGAGAAGGTTGAATAAGAACATAGACAGGAGGCTTATTCCAGATGCGGATTGATTGGATTAGGCTGAATAACAGTTTGGCACTGGCTAGATGGGCCAAAGGGTCTGTTTTTTTTGTTCTGTAGTGATTCATGACTTTAAAATGCTTTTCCCAGAGAGTAGTGAACCAGTGGAATCCTCTGCCCAAGGAAGCATTAGAGGCTACCTCACTGAATATAGTTAAGACATAGTGAAATCAATTTTTGTATAGTAGAGGAATTACGAGTTCTGGGGAAAAGTCAGGTAGGTGGAACCGAGTCCGTGGCCAGATCAGCTATGATCTCGCTGAATGGCAGAGCAGGCTCGATGGGCCAGATGGCCAACTCCAGCTCCTACTTGATGCTTCCATGGACACTGTGGGCCAAAGGTCCCGTATCTGTATTGTATGTCTCTAGTACAATATCATATTATTTTAAACCCCTAATATGATCATTGCAAAAGTAATGCAAGCATGTTGTATTACTGCTGGATATATTCACATAAACACTAAAAAATGAAGATAGCAATTCTTAATCGATTTCAACATTGATTGTATCTGACCAAATTGGTGATGGCCAGCCCAGGACGGAATGGGTCTAATTGGTACATGAAGCAATTGTGTTTACAACTCACTGCTATCTTGCTTCCAGTGGGTAGAGGCAGTGAGTTCAGTGTTGATGCAAAACAAAATCATTTTGCAACTGAGCTGTAAATTCGATGCTGAAGCCCGGGGCAGAGAGAAGCTCCCCCTCCTGTGAATTCTAAGCTGGGTTCATAATGCAACAGGTCAAGGCAAGCAGTTCCTAGCTGTGCTTCAATTTCACTATTTGTATGAACAATCTCTTTAAAAGATCAATTTTGATATAAAGCACAAAGTGCTAGAATTTCCCTATGCCATCAATGGAATACCATGCTTAATCATAATAGTACTCTCTTTGCCAAGTTAAAAACACGAAATGCAGGAAATTCTCAGTACATGTCTCCAGAGAGTGAAGCATTAACATTTCAGGTCATCAGACTAATAAATATTGAACAGTTTTAAGAATCTCTGCTATTAATCAATCAATTGAACAGAAACATTAGCTCTTGTTTGTCATTTCACAGATGCTGCCTGGAATGCTGCAGCATTTTTCATGCTTTTTTTGTTTCAAATTTCCAGCACATCACTGCATTTTCCTTTCTTTTTCTCATCTTTAAGTGGTCTGTGGCTCATGGGTTCTGAATGTGGTTCTCCCTCTTCATCAGATAGCCGTTGTTTAGATTCCCTAAGCACAAAGATGCTTAGGTTTAAATGCAAATAACTGATCCTGTAAACATTCATTTGGAATTTGCAACATTAGGGTGTTTGTAACTTGCCCTTCTTGTGCAGCATTTTAATAGCATCAAGATTCGTGTTGAATAAATTTATATGATCATAACATATGGTTTATGTATTCCAAATACTTGTTCATACATTTTTAATTAGAAAAAAAACACTATTACAAGTTAAGTCACATTTATTTTGTTCTAGTAAATCTGAGTTTGAGTTTACCACAGTGAGAGAAAAAATTGATTTAAAAAACCATGAAGGAAATTTCTCGCTCCGTCCACCATTTTCCTGCTTTGCAAAAGAAATAAGAGTGATCTATGCTGAACACACCTGCAGGCACAACTGGACCTCTGCTACTCTGGCAGAATTGACCGGTCTTCATTTGTAAATCTCATGGATGATGTTTCACCACTGAGTTTCTCCACTGGCATTCTGCCATTGAAAACCCAGAAGCAAGAAACTGTGTTCACCACCTTTAATCTCCTCCATATTTCCAGCAGTTTACAATTAATTGCAGTCAAGTGAAATGGGTTGATTTTGTTGGATCAATGAAAAGAGCATGCCAACTTTTCAAATACATAAAATTTTGAGTATTAGGCTGCCAATGAACATACAAAAATATAGCCTGAGCCCTGGAAAAATTATCTTTTAAAATATAAATAGGATTGCTGGACCTATACATTCTAATAAAGGGTTCTAATTAGAGAATCAGGATGCACTTTATGGATATAATGTTTTTGCTTTCAACGCAATGTTTTAACAGATGGGCTTTGATTGTAAAAGTGAAGCATTGCGATGAATGAGGGCCATTGATCAGAAAACCTTTTACAAATACCAAATTTAGTTCTTAGCTAGAGGACCATGTACAATTTTAAGCACTTCACATAGGAAGATAGGTCAAGACCTTGGAGCATTAACAGAAGAGGCTTCTTACAGAAAACTAGAACTGAGGGACTCCAGTTCTCTGGCGTGCAGTGAAACTGGGATGGTACTGTTTTTGTAAAGAAAATCAAAATAGAACAGAACAATACTCACAGTAATGAAAGATTTTGATAGGAAAAGGTAGTAGGTAGAAATGCTTCCTTTGTCAAGCGGGTTATCAACTAGGAATAATAGATTTGAAATAATTTATATGAGAATCTGATAAGAGCCCAAGTCTAATGAGCCTAGTTTTCTCTTGTTTTTGTCTCTTCAGAGATGTTCACGGTTGTACTTTCCTACAGTGTCTGTAGGGCTTCCAATGTCCTGACAGCCTTGCTGCCATGGTCTACTCATAAAGCAGAACAGTTTATGAGTAGTGATTAGGCTACTGGCAGCAAAATAACTTTGGCTCTATCCACCAACTATCCTGATGGCTTAGAAAAGCTCATACTACAAAAGGACTTTTCCTCTGTCCCGAATGTCTCCAATGATCACTGACATTAAGAAATAGTTAAACATATTTACATAACATAAAATATTAATAATATGAAACCATATTGAATTTGTACATTTAAAACATCAATTAAAAAGCACTGCCCTTAGTGACCCTATGAAATGAATGTGGTTATACTATATTCAACAGCTGATGCTAAGGGAAAACAGAGGGGCTAGATGTAAACTTTACCCAGCACCTCACCTCATTGCGGTCTGGACATGGTGTGCAGAGCGTGTGAGATCAGAACCCGCTGACATGCAGCCAGCAGCCGCTTGTCTGTGCACGATACAACAGGAATTTCTTCTGCACAACTGGCAAATTTGCAGGGTTACAAACATTCAAATGGTCAGCTCATTCAAACGGCAGAGGAGGCATGGGACATCAACCATTCTGTGCTACAAGATTTTTGATTGTATAATTCTATTCAATTATGAAATTAAAATATGGGTAACAGGTTTAAAAATCACGAGTGACTTAGTCTCAGTACGCACCCCAATAGGTGGCAAATCCAAGAGAGTACGGTTAAGATTTAAGTACATAGGATATTTACCAAGATGTTGTCTAGATTGGAGAGCATGCCTCCTGAGAAAAGGTTGAGTGAACTTGGTCTTTTCTCCTTGGGTGACCGGGGATGATAGGTGACCTGACAGAGGTGTATAAAATGATGAGAGGCACTGATTGTGTGGATAGCCAGTGGCTTCAGGGCTGAAATGGTTAACACGAAGGGGCATAGTTTCAAGGTGATCGGAAGTACAAACGTAGGTACAAGGGGGATGTCAGAAATTTATTTATTTATTTATTTATTTTACACAGAGTGGTGGGCATGTGAAATACATTGCCAGCGACAGTGGTGGAGGCAGATAGAATAGGGTCTTTTTTTTTAAGAGACTCTTAGATAGAGTTTACAAAAATAGAGGGCTATGCGGTAGGGTAATTCTAGGCAGTTTCTAGAGTAGGTTACATGGTCAGCACAACATTGTGGGCCAAAGGACCTGCAATGTGCTGTAGATTGCTATGATTCTCTGATTCTAAGATCCACCATCACAATGAGAGGTTCTGGTGTTAAATTTATACTGGGGAAGGTGATGTTTTTAGTGGGACATTTCTGGTGGAAAAGCGCTGTACAAGATCAAGATGGGCAAAGAGAAGGAAACTGTTCCCCTTAGTAGATGATTATAGGATTTCACACATCAGGGCTTTACAAAGGGAACTGGTCAGACACCTAAGGGAAAATAATCCTCAAAGCTAATTGGGGAATGGATTGGATTAGGTTGTTGTATAAAAGCAGTGCATGATGGGCCAAATGGCCCTTTCTTCTGCCAGAACAAATTTATGAACTTCAATTAATCCGTAATTATTTTTCTGTAGCTGATGCTTGAGTTTGAAGTACATAGAGAGATGGATTATTTATACGAAATTAGAAGTAATCACTTCCCTCATTGATTAGTTTTGGTACAAAATTGGAATTGCATTTAAGGAGACTTCAATACAGCAAAACAGTGCATATTTTGTCTCTAAATAAGGAAACCCTATACTATCACTTTAAGAGATGAATCATGAAAGGAAAACAAAATGACCTGATTCAAACATCTGCCATACAATTATCCCTACTAGATGAGCAATGCCACTAACAAAGTGTTACTAGGGACAAACTGCAAAACACATTAGCTCCCATGCTCTGATGAGAAGACAAAATTGCACTTGTTCCTCAACAAAGTGACATTGAAAACAATTACCTAAACCTTGCGTTCACTTTGTGTAATGTGCCCATGTGAAATTACTTTGTCTTTTAGTTTTAAGAAGATATTTGTTAATTTAGATGGATTCAATAAGGCCCTTGTTAAAAATAGTGGGCACAGAAGTCAGTACATACAGAAAACAGACACAAACCAGTCAGGCACACATCATGGTTTACAGTTATTTAGATTTCTGGCTGCTCTTCCAGGCTGAATTGATCTTAATCCCCAAGAATCCTACTCAGGCAAAACAGATCTTTCAGCTTCTTGTTAGTATAAACACTGAAGGAAACAGTGGGTGCTCAGTACTTCAAACTATAAAAAATGAAATCTTATTTTATTTCTTTTAACTTGCTGTTCAGATAATATATGATAGCCAGATGAACTTCTACATTTTATTTTAAGTCTGCATGGAATTCCATCGGCCATTAGCTCACAGCACAACCTATTACTGAATTAACAGAGTTCTTATGGGAGGGAAAGGAAATTGAAATAATAATCAATGGAGCCAGTGGGAGGAAAATCATGCTGCTGGGATGATGGGCAAGCACGAAAATTGGCAAGGTAGCGAAGGGAACAAATAGCGCATTCCAATGGCGAGATGAGATACTAATATCACATTGTTTCCCTGCTGTATACTGACACCAGTTGACAAGACACTGACTGCCTCCCCGTTGGATACAGTCCTGATTCATGACTGCTACCTACCAATCCTGTGCACATATTGTTTCTGTCTTTGAGACCTGGCTGACTGGAGCTTTTCAAAGCATTTGCACTTGAGTTTAAATTGGGAAAAATAAATTTATACCAGGCGAGACCAGAAAATAATAGTGTGTTCCTGCAAAGTCTTGGACTGCAGTAAATTATAGCTATGCAAATAATCTAAAATGGGTTAAAAGCATTACATCAAGCTTAATTCAGCGTGGGGGAAATAATTGTGGTATTTATCATAGGTAGATCAATCCAATTTCTATTATTACAGCCTTGTTTATTAGCTGTGATGGAGGGACCTCTTTTGATGAGTTAGCTTTGGTGTTTTCACTTTGTAGTTCTTTTCTAAATTCATCTCTTGCTGTTACTCCTCGACAATGGATAATGGTCTCACAGACCAGGTGCTGGGAGACACATCATTAACTTGGCAACTAACCTGCTCCTGTAATTGTTTTTGCTGTTGAAATCACTTTGATAATTGCTTTTAACAGCCACCCATTTTACTTTAGATAATGTTAGTTTTCACCTGTGTTTAGTCTCTGCAGTTTTGTCAATGTTTTCTGCTAATGGTTTGTCAGTTAATTCTATCATAACCATAGCTGAACAAATTCAACGGCTGCAACCAAAGATAGAGGCATTACTTTATAGCTCCTTAGATCTAAGTACATCAGATTTGATTCACATCTAATTTTGTATCATGCATGGTAGTAGCTGTAGCATGAACTCAAGATGTAGGCAGATGTGGACCATGTAATCTTGCCATAGATATTTTTGCATCAAATAGCCATTACAGTTGCAAAGATGAAATGTCTAGGAGTGAAAACCACTGACCGGAAAAAGAAATAATTTAAATGGTCATTCTTAGACCCTTAAAGAGCTGTGATTTAAGGTGAGCGGTGAAAGATTTAATTGGAACTTGAGGACACAGCATCTTATTTTACACAGAAAGGAGTGGTATGTATGTGGAATGAGCTTCCAGAAGAAGTATTTGAGGCAGATACAATAACAACTTTCTAAAAGGCAGTTGGACAGGTACATGGATAGGAAAGTCTTGGAAGGTTATGGGTCAAATCCTTCAAAGTCAAGATTGATTTATATCAGTGGCACAGGTAGTTCAGCAATATATGCAGGGCAGGTATTAAGGCTTCTTACATATTTAAACAGATAGTTCAGAAGATCCAGTGACAGGTTGTTCAGGAGTTTCTATTTATGTTCCAAAGTTTCAGGTGACTATTAGGAAAAGATATCAGGCAAAATATCAGTATTCATGTCTGCGATGGTTGCTATCATTTTAACCTTGGAATGGGTCAAATAAGTATACCTTGTTTATGTACTTCAGTACTCTGAGCTTTTGATGTCCATTAAAATGTGATTTCAAGTTGTATGCCGGATATTCTTCTTGAGATTAGACAACATCTGTTGAGGCTGCAACATCTGTAGACCTGAAGAAGGGTCTTAGCCTGTAACGTCGACTGTACTCTTTTCCATAGATGCTGCCTGGCCTGCTGAGTTCCTCCAGCATTTTGTGTGAGTTTCTCTCATTTGGTGCATGCAGTTCTGAGGGGTTCCTGCCCATGTTGTGATTGAAGGAAATGAGCAAGCAAGAATTCTAGCCAAGTAATCACTGAAAATTAAGGATGTAAATGTACTGATGCCTTTGCATAAAGGGAAGGCGAAAGCAATAATTAAAAAAAACCTATTTGACTGTTGCTGCAACAAAGTTGGGCAAAGGAAAAGAGGAAGTGGAAATTCAACAGGAAAATGGGTAAAAAAGGGGGGGAAGTAGTTATACCTACACATTAACATATTGGACATACTAGATTGAATGATTCCTTGTTCAGAATTAATATACATGATATCGGTATTTGTAGGGAGTACACACTTGTTAAGAAATGGTGCAGCATATATTGCTTGAAAGCATTTCCTCTGAGGAGCAAAGGAAACATTTAATAGCTAAATTGAGATCTTTGGGGCAGACACAGTTTAACATGGAAAGTTTGTTAGAATATCAGTACTATTATAATGTTTGAGTTCCTGAAAAGCTTCATTTTGATATTATTTGAGTTTTTTTTTGGTGAGGGGGGAAATTTAGTAGGTATACTTCCTGTGTCTTTACTCCACACTCCAACACAGAAGGTGGTGGTAATGCATCTTACGTTGGTCTGCCAACTGCCTTAAACTTTACAAGAAGAAGAAGAAACTGGCAAATGGGACTAGCTTAAATGGCAGCTTGGTCATCATGGACCATTTAGGCTAAAGGGCCTGATTCCATGTTGCAAGACATCGTCACTTAGCTGTGATACAAGCATAGCATTATACCTACAGCATTATACCAAAGCCAAATGAATTATAAATGCAATGCAAAGTACATCATGCTTTCTTCACTATATAGCATGACCAACTACTGACAAATTTACAAGCAAATATTATTTTAAATTAGAGGAAGATAAGGCAAAATCTTGGTGTATTGAGCTGGAAGTCCCTGGCCCGTGATCACACTGATGTTAGGCGTTCAGTGCAAGATGAGACAAGTCTGTAGCATTTTGGGTGGCTAGAAATGAGATTAATGGTGATAAGAAAAACATATGGTACATATCCATGTTTCCATAACAACTTGTCCAATTCCTATATTTCAATGAAAATATAATGACTTTTGTTATTAACAGGGGAGTCTAATGTCAGGTTTCTGTTCCAGAAATGTCCAGATATTATTTTATTAGAAGTTGCCATGGTAGCCACCTTGCAACTTAGAAGAAATTCTCCTTATCAATTTTTCAGGCACCATTACAGCAGTTATTTGATAGAAGATTAAATGAAATCAAATGCAGTATTTCTTTAAGTAACTGTCTAAAATGTCTCATGGGTGAAATTCAATCTCAACAGCAGCAGCGGATGGAAGAGATCAAAATCAAAAGCTGCTTTACAGTGAGTCCATCAACAGCAGAATCACCAGTCAGATTTCATACCTCTCCTATACGATTTGAATAACCGAGAAATGTCAAATCTGTACCAAAGATTAAAGAACTTGAAGGTTTTCCCTTTTTAGACTTGGATATTGAACTAGTTGCTTATACGTACTAGAAACAGTGATGGGGCTTGCAGTGGGATGTTGAAGAAGGGCACAGATTTCTAGAAAATAATCAAAAGACACGTAGAATGCCTTTGATAAATCTTGAATACAAAGTGTTAATGTTATGTTGCAATTATATAAAATCCAGGTTAGAACACGCCTTAAGTTAGATGGCTCAGCTGCTGACTCACAGCAGCAACAACACAGGTTCAGCTTTGACCTGCACTGTAGTCTATTTGGGAATTTGCATGTACAAGCTGAGGGGTTGAATTTCTCTCTGTTGATTGCCCCCAGTACTAGGTGAGTGCTAACAGCTGAGGGGAGAATTGACAGGAAGGCGGGCAGAATAAAAGTGGATAAGTGTAAAATGAACGATTGATGCTCAGTGGGCTGATCAGTCTGTTTCATTCTGTATACTCACTGGCCACTTTTTTAGGCACACCTGTACACCTGCTCATTAATGCAAATATCTAATCAGCCAATCATCTGGCAGCAACTCAATGGATAATAAGCATGCAGACATGGTCAAGAGGTTCAATTGTTGTTCAGACCAAACATCAGAATGGGGAAGAAAGTGACGGTGAACATGGTATGATTGTTGGTGACAGATGGGGTGGTTTGAAATTGCTGATCTCTTGGGATTTAAACACTCAATGGTCTCTAGAATGTTGCAAAAAACAAAAAAAAAACACATCCAGTGGGCGGCAGTTCTGTGGGCAAAAACAGATCGTTAATGAAAGCAGTCAGAGGAGAAGAGTCAGACTGGTTCAAGCTGACAGCAAGGCAACAGTAACTCAAATAACCACGTTACAACAGTGGTGTGCAGAAAAGTATCTCCGAATGCACAACACATTGAACCCTGAAATGGATGGGTTACAGCAGCAGAAGACCACAATGGGTTCTACTACAGTACCTAATAAAGCAGCCACCAAGTGTATGTCTCTACCTAATACACCATAATCCAGGAGGATAACTAATTACTGGAGGGATTCCAGGGAAGATTTGCTCAAATCCTATATGGGACTTCAAAGTTAGATTATTATAGAAAACATAAGTAATCCCTGGAATATAGTATGTTAATGAGAGATTTGATTGACCTTTTCAAGGCAATGAAAGAAAGCAGTGGGTTAGATACCAATAAACTCTTTCCACTGAAAGGAGAGGCTAGCACCACGAGGCATAATTTTAAAAATTCAGGTTCAGGCCTTTCAGGAGAGGAGCTGGAAAGACTTAGGCAGATAAATGTTTGGCAATGTCTTCTGCAAATAGCAACTGATATTCAATTAATTGTTAATTTTATAATTGAGATCCTAATGTAAAGATAGACCTGGCTGAAACCGATATCCTTTAGTAAGAGATGGATGAAAGATCAATAATAATAATCTCTCTGAGCATTGAGACTTTCTCTTGCTCACAGTTCCAACATCCCACACATTTACAAACATATTTTATGATGTGGCTTCACTGACAGTCAGCTGCCCTTGAGAAGGCAGTGGTTAGCTAATGAAGTCTGTGTAGGGAGCTTCCCTGTTGTGTTGGAGGAACATCAATTAATGTGCACTGCAGAATAACATAAATTCTGCAATAATCCCAAGTCAATGTTCCTGTGGACCAAACGGTCCTAATTCTCCACACAACCAATGAACCAGGTTTGGGTGACACTGTTGATAAGTTGTTTTGGTGAGTCATTTCAGAAGTGCACACCATATTCTAAATGTGCAGATGCAGGAGGGGGGTGGGCTGTTAAGTGTTTGAGGTCGTGGTATTGCTGTCATGATTATGATGCAGTCCATCCATCAACACAAATTATTCAAGTGCTATTGCTAATGCTCAGTTTTTGCAGTTAGAAAATTGTAATTATCTCAGAAACAATAGAATGAATTGTACTCAACCTTTCCACAGAATTTAACATGACCTAAATGCTATTGTTTGTTCTAGCAAAAAAAAACTTTCAGAAAACCTTGGAAATAAATCGCTGGAGGGGAACAATTTTCAAAACAGCTCTACAACAAATGGCAAATAAGTTTTATATTTTGTTCATTTTATCCCTTCATATAATCTCTTGGCAAAAGTAAGATCTATTGTCTCTTAAATGGATGGGTTTACTGGGATCATTAAGGCAGCAGGGAATCAGATATAGACAAGACCAGCTGAAGATGGCTGATCTCCTTCTCTACAAGACCCACATGTTTTCTTCAACAATTGATTAGTTTCTTTTTAAACAGGCTGATTCTAACTTGCTATTACAGAATTCTCCCACAACCATGACAGTATTCAAACTTGTATCTCTAGGTCTCTACAGTAGGCCTCCACACTCTCTATGGGGATTACAATTTTGTTTCGCAGTTAATCTGAGTTGTCACATGAACACTCCTTGGGTCATTTGTTGAAACAAATAAACTTCAAACCAGATTGACAATATAAATTAACTTTTCAACTTAACAAATGAAATACATTTTATGCTCCTGTATATTACTAGTTTCTGTTTGGATGACAAGCTAAAAGTCTACTCCAATCTACAATTTGTCCTCAAAAAGTTACTAGGATTATATTTTCTATGCAAGTTATGTATGGGTCTGCAGTATAATGAACTAGCTTTGCAATTAATACCTCCAGCGTAGTGGCCATGAACTTACTGGAATAAATATGAGATTCAATGCTATTTCTAATCCTAACATTTATTTAGTGATACAGCACAGGGGGTAGTCCCTTCTGGGCCCATGAGCCACCAACAAATCCGAAGAACCCAAACCTAATTATGGGACAATTTACAATGACCAATTAACAAACCAGGTACGACTTTGGTCTGTGGGAGGAACCCGGAAGCACCCGGGGAAAACCCCTGCTTTCCATGGGGAGGACATACTGACCCCTTACAGATGGCGCCAGAATTGAACTCCAAACTCCGGAACGCCTCGAGCTGGTATGGAACTGCACTAACTGCTAGGCTACTGTGGCACCCCTATGTTTCCATGATGACCACTAGAGAAATCCAATCACAAATTGTAATTTGTAGATGCAATAATCCATAGTAATATTTCCAAACACACCATCTGAGTGAGTTGTGGCAAATGCACCCACAACATTCAAGTAAATGAATCACCAAGGCACAGATGGGCAGGAACAAACAGGACTGGTAAAAATAGGTCCTAGATGGGTCAACATGAATAAGGTGGGCCAAAGGGCCTGATTTTGTGCTGCAAGACAGTGAGAGAGCACCAAAAGGTTCTTTGGTCCACTGAACAGGCACCAAACATCAAGTATCCCTTTTACATTCTCCACTGTGATTCTACCACTTGGACACATATTAGGGAAATTTATAGTGGCCATTTAATCTGCCACTCTCCAGAAAGTAGCAAGTAACCAGGACACCAAAGGAAACCCCCGCTGTCACAGGGAAAACATCCGAACACCACACCAGTGTCACCCAAGGTCAGGGTCAATCCCAGCTCTTTGATGGTGTCAGGCACTGGCTCTACTAGTGATGAATCGGATTCTAAAATATCATGTATTGCATCATATTAATCGTGTCATCCAATTGGAAAAGAACCCAAGCGCCATCCCAAGACAAGAAACTGGTCATACTCATTCAATACACACACGAAAAGTTAAAGATCGATGCCTCAACAGTAGAGAGTACTGTTGTCCTTATGTAATGGTAAGACTTTTGAAGAATGGCTTAGTGAGTTATTAATTGATGTATACTGATTCAGGGGAAAACCCAAGACTATATATAAAAATTTAGAGCAACCATGATTGTTTTCTGCTGGAAAGATGCCAACCGTTAGCTAAAAACTCCAACTATACCAAATTAAATGCATTGGATATTCTTCAACTAAATAATATCTTAATAACTACACAACACATCCATCCTTCCAACTGAACAAGATACGTAAAAGCATTTCATAACTGTAGGTAATTGTGAGGAGGGTCCATTACAGGAGGTTAATAAGTGTTTAAGTGTATTTTGTAGAGAGAAGGAATGCAGCAATGAGGAAAAACTTCAGAAGATGCAGTTCAAAAGTGTGGCCAGAGACAGTTGGAGGTTCTGTCACTGATGAACAATCAGACAACAGGTCTGAGAAGACTACAGTGGATGGGAATAGAATTGCCAGGAGACAGGCGAGTTTGAACAAGAAGTCAAACACTGAGGTGAATGTACAAAGAGGTGGGAAGTCAAGACAGAATTACAATGGGAAAAGTGTATTTGATCTTCAATGGAATTCTGGGTGAAGGTTATAACCACATAGCTCGGAAACAGGCCATCTCGGCCCTTCTAGTCCGTGCCGAACTCTTACTCTCACCTAGTCCCACCGACCTGCACTCAGCCCATAACCCTCCATTCCTTTCCTGTCCATATATCTATCCAATTTAACTTTAAACAACAACAACATCAAACCTGCCTCACCACTTCTGCTGGAAGCTCGTTCCACACAGCTACCACTCTCTGAGTAAAGAAGTTCCCCCTCATGTTACCCCTAAACTTTTGTCCTTTAACTCTCAACTCATGTCCTCCTGTTTGAATCTTCCCTACTCTCAATGGAAAAAACCTATCCATGTCAACTGTATCAATTCCCCCCTCAACCTTCTACGCTCCAAAGAATAAAGACCTAACTTGTTCAACCTTTCTCTGTAACTTAGGAGATGAAACCCAGGCAACATTTTAGTAAACATCCTCTGTACTCTCTCAATTTTATTGACATCTTTCCTATAATTCAGTGACCAGAACTGTACACAATTCTCCAAATTTGGCCTTACCAATGCCTTATACAATTTCAACATTACATCCCAACTCCTATACTCAATGCTCTGATTAATAAAGGCCAGCATGCCAAAAGATTTCTTCACTACTCTATCCACATGAGATTCCACCTTCAGGGAACTATGCACCATCATTCCTAGATCCCTCTGTTCTACAGCATTCTTCAATGCCCAACCATTTACCATGTATGTCCTATTTTGATTCATCCTACCAAAATGTAGCACCTCACATTTTTCAGCATTAAACTCCATCTGCCATCTTTCAGCCCACTCTTCTAACTGTCCTAAATCTCTCTGCAAGCTTTGAAAACCTACCTCATCATCCACAACGCCACCTATCTTAGTATCATCTGCATACTTACTAATCCAATTTACCACCCCATCATCCAGATCATTTATATGACAAACAACATTGGACCATTTGAAACCAATGAAGATTGAATAGCTTAACAATAAGATTTTCGGCAATCCAATCATCAATCAATCAACTTTCTAATTTAATTGGACCTTGTTGACATTAACAGAGTTTACAGTGCTGCCATTTGCTAAATGAAATTGGCAGCACATCTGAGGAAACTGCAAAAGTTGGAACTGCAAATGCAGATTTAACAAAGGATTAGAGCATAACTTACAATGAAAAAGTTACAAAGGGATGGTGCTCCAGCTGCAGTTTATATCAATGGACCAATTCCAATTGTAGAGTAATTCATAGATCAAGCAGAGGTCGTTGTAAATGTAGCCACTCCACGTCAATTACTGACAGAGATGCCTACTTCATTCATTTCTGATGATGACACTAATCAATAACTGCAATGTAGGCTTATCTTCATAATGAGCTGTCACATGTCACCATAACTAAGCAGGGAATTATTTTACACAGAATTGCTGAAATCTCTTTTTAAAACCAGAAAGTTAAACATTTGCAAAAGGTGACTAATATGTTCATTTTAAGGCAAAATAGTAGCATTAAGGGAATACCTGTTGATGCAGTTTAGAAAATGAAGGAGACAATGGAAGGAAAAGGTGTGCTTAATGCCAAAATAAATTCAGATATTACAGCTTTGAAATTGCTATTAAATATTTGTCTCCATATTCTTAATGAATTACTGTGCGTTGCTTTGAAAGAAGGGGTTTAATTCTAACTTTCAGATGGTTGAAAGAACATTGTACATGTGACAGCGATTGCAAGGCTTGTGGGTTCTGTGCACTGTTTCTGCAGTGAAATGTGGTTCATTAAGATCTGTGAGTACTCTCACTGTAAAAGATTTTTCAAGAAAACATCTATGCCAACAGTCCTCAATTCTCACAGTAAAACATTTTTTCAAGGAACTATCTAATGCTAACCATCCTCAAAACAACAGTTCTCTTCTTATTGACAATTTTGATTTAACACATTTGCAATGGAAGGCGCATTGTAGGCAGGACCAACTTGTAGGGAGGGCTAAATGAATTGCCAAAAAAGATTTTCACATTCCTTAGAAAAGTGACAGGTATAGTGGAATAAACAAGCTGCAAGTTCTCTCTGATTTAATGTATCTGCAGGAGGAAACATCCAGTAAGGAGTTAAATCAAATCTACCTGCACCTTGTAAAAATTCAAGAGTTGTATGATGACAAGACTTAGGTCAGGGTATTTTGTGTCATGTAAGACAACTGAGACTTCTTTTCTTGACACAAGTCCTCTGAAGCATGAGGCTATTGATCTGTTCGTGTGATGAGGTCCCACTCTTTCCCCTTCCACTTGATCTTTAAATGCAGTTGTCATTCTTGCTCTATCTTATAAACACAGGCTTGAAGTGGTGATACACTGATTTACCTCATTGGCTCCATCATCCAGGAACATACTCCTCAGGTAGTCCTGTGAGATTTTTCTTTTTAAGAGCTTCGTCCACCATTCTGATGTAACTGTTAATGATATTTTTCATCTCTAATGTGAACGGATCAAAATCTCTCTGCCGCAGGCCGGATCGTTTGAAGTTTCCATCTTTCTGGGTTTCGACACACAACAGTCTGTCATCTGACACCGTGACATTCAGGAACTCAACCATACGCTTCAACTCTGGAAGGAGATTTCTCTTCAAATCTTCGTAGTGAACCACTAGCACACGACTGCAGTATTTCAACCAATCCAGAGTATGGGAGGCCCACCAGGACGCATAGGTGTTTACAAATTCTGGCCATTCTGCAGAGGAAGAGTTTGAATTGAGGTCATTAATAATGCATGCTTGAAGCTGAAGCTTCACAGTTTTACTACATGTCTTGGTAATTCTAAGGGCTGGGCAAATGATCAGGAGGCAAGTTTAAATTCCATTATAGTGTCAATGAAAATAAGAGGCTGTCTCACTATCAGTGACTAAAAAGCTATTGGACTTATGTAAAAATTCACTTGGCTCATTGTTATCCATTTTAGAAGATGGTATACCGTCCTCAACCAATCTGACATATATGTTGCTAGATCCAAACTTTCTAGAGGATTGTCCCTGTTTTACCAATCAATTACTTGACTTCCACCTTCCATAAACTCTAAGCTTATTTAAAACTTGCACTTCGCCTCTACTCTAGCTGATTATTCGGTGCATTAAAGTGGGAGAAATTAGTATCTATTCAAGAGCACTAAACTCAGACAGTGTCAACCACTTGTGCTCGCTGTTGTACATTTAATTCAATTCATTTCAACTGTTTTACACGAAGGACTGCTTTTGTTTCTTCTCAACACCATTCATACATACATCATTATATCCTACTCACCCAATTTTCCAAAGTACTTCAGGTTCATGCCCTTCTGATTTTCTGGTCATTTAAGTCTGGCCATCTACCTATCTTCCATTTCTATTCCACCCCCCCAATACAAAATATGCACTAAAATTAAATTGGTGGACAAACTCCGTGGATCAGGCAGCATCTGCCGAGGAATAGTCGCTGTTTCAGTTAGAGACCCTACATCAGGATGTGCTGTCAAGTATTGTCATGAAACCTCCACAAATGCTGCTCTACTCACTGCATTTTTCCAGCAGTTTTTATTTTCTTGCTACAAAGTTCAGATCTGCAGTCTCTTGGCTGATATAGCTCTTGAATTCTTATTCCTTACCAATCCAGAACTTGGTTTCTCTCTGTATCTTAAAAAAAAAGCATGAAAATTAAGAGCACCAAACAAAACTGCTAGAGGAACTCAACAGGTCAGGCAGCATCTATACAGAAAAAACAATTGATGTTTAGGGTCTCAGCCTGAAATATCAACTATTTATTCCTCACCAATGATTCTGCCTGGCCTGCTGAGTTCCTCCAGCATTTTGTTTGTGTTGCTCTGGATTTCCAGCATCTGCAGAATCTCTTGCATTCCTGAAATTAATCTCTCGGATAAACCTGTGGTTATCTGCCTCAGAAGAGCAGAATATTCATGGAGCATTTTGTACACTAAAGATACTGTGTAATCACACATTGCCGCTGCTGCAGGTTTTGATCAAAGTGACTTTCCCTTCAGATTCCCTTTTCACTCATTTCAGTTATATCTTAGACTTCACTTGACATTTGGGAGGTCATCGAGTAGCCAGGCATGAGTAGAATCTGCCAACACACTGTCAGACTACTGAAAATTTTCCATCAATCACTGACCTGAAAAGTACATCGGATATATCAGGGATTTTGATTTGCTATAAGAAACACAACCGCTGAAGCTTTGCAGGGTCTACCAATTTACCTTTGCTTTTCCAGTGGCGTTCTGATGCATACCCCAAGTGGCCAGCACGCTTTCTATTGAACTCTGCCATCAAAGCTTTGTAGGGGTTTCTGATCAATAAAATGGCTGCATCAAATGTTTCGATTTCTCTCTTCCCGCTCTCATGAGTTTTTATACAGATAGTTCGGCCACTTTTCCAGTAATCCTTTTCCCCTTTGAAACCTAAGAGGGAGGAAAATAAAAATTAACATGGTCTTGGCCTGAAACGTTGACTGTACTTCTTCCTATGGATGCTGCCTGGCCTGCTGCGTTCCACCAGCATTTTGTGTGTGTTGCTAAAAATTAACACTGTCGTCTGAGGATTGAATGGGAATCTTCCAGATGCTATCTTATGAAATAATGATGAGCTTATTCAAAAGGAAGATTAAAGTTGCTTGGTTGCAAGCCTAATGCTAGCAAAATAGCTTCTTGTGTGTGACAGATGCCAATACCTGAATGAATAATATTACTGTCCTTCTGTAATTCTATTTTGACTTTTGCCTGTGATCATTCCTACCGCGAATCAGCTGGATTGATATCGCTCATTTTCAGTATAAAGGCAAATGCATCAGATGCAAGAAATTAAGAGTTTAAGTAATTATATCAACATTAACTAGAAATAAGACTTAAAAGAACATAGATACTACCTAGCCTGACAAATATGGAATCAGTTTGTTTGTTAATTCAAAATACAGAGGGTATAAATGGTCACTGCTTCTTTTTCCAGAGATATTCAGAGTTAATGTTTTAGGTCAAAAATCACCTGTCAAAACTGGAAATCATAACGCAAAAGCTGTCAGGGAGGAGGTATAGGACAAGGGGAATTATCCAATACAGTGATGCCAGGTTGCCATGGTTATAAGCAATTGATGAAGCCATCTGGTTGACAAGTTAATGAAGGTAGATTGAGACATAGAACACAAACAAAGCTGTGAAATGCAGAGCTGTAGGAAATGCCCAATGTTTAGGTTATGTTAGTGAAGAGAGAAGAGCTTAGAGGATTATGGCCTACACTCATTGGCCACTTTATTAGTTACACATGCACCACAAAATTGGTCATGCAAATATCTAATCAGCCAGTCACATGGCAGCAACTGAATGCATGTAGACATGTTCAAGAAGTTCAGCTGTTGTTCAGACCAAACATCAAAATGGGCAAGAAGTGTGATATAACTTTGACCGTGGACTGTTTGTTGGTGCCAGATGGGGCGGTTTGAGTACCTCTGAAATTGCTGATCTCTTGGAATTTTCATGCACAGCCGTCTCTGGAGTTTATAAACAATGGTGTGAAGAAAAAAAAAGCATCCACTGAGGGGCAGCTTTGTGGGTGAAAATGCCTTGTTAATGAGAGAGGTGAGAAGAGAAAGGCCAGACTGGCAAAAACAGAAAGGAAGGTAATAGAGTACCTCAAATAACCATGTGTTACAACAGTACTGCAGAGCAGCATCTCTGAACACAAAACATGTTGAATTGTGAAGCGGATGGGCTACAGCAGCAGAAGACTACAAACATACACTCTGTTTTCACTTTATTAAGTACAGCAGGTACCTAATAAAGTAGCCATTGAGCTTTCAATGGAACTGACCAGTGAGTTATTAGAAAATTGTGTAATTCTATTTTGACTCTAAAAGGCTTCAACATGCCTAGATGGAAGACGAGGTGCTGGGTCTCAAACTTATATTGGGCCTTATTGTAACATTGCAGAAGGCCATGTCCAAGGTAGGTCAGAGTGGGAGACGAATAGACAAAGTGACAAGCAAATGAGAGCCTGGGGATAGCTTGTAGGCAAAAAGCAGGTGCTACACAAAGCTGTCCATCAATTTGTGTTTGGATTTTTCAATATGTACAAAATCATATTATAAAAATCAAATGCACTGTACTAGATTGTAAGCGATACAAGGGTCTTGCCACGACATTATCACCTAATTGTATGAAGCAAACATCAGTGTTTCAGATCACATAGCTACCTGCTAGGTCTTTTTACACAATATTAATTGGACAAGAAGTTAAATTATGTAATTCAATTGGGATTGGCTGAAATTGGATACAATGATAAAGAGAACACTCATATATATGGTGCTTTATCATTTAGACTCAAAGCTCTCAGAGAATAAGTGTGCGTACACCTAAAATCTATTTACTCATCGTAAATCTGGATCTGCCATTAAGGAAAATATGTTTCTTAAGCAGTGTGGAAGATTTTTTTATGCAAAACATTATAACACATACATTTCAATTTGAGCTGTTGATTCCAGTAGTTTTATATTGAGTGGCAGATTTCGTATCAATTTATAATTAAAATTCATGTCAACTGTATGCTATTGAATAGCTGAATTTGGCTTTGTTTCTCTACTTTGCTAATCAAATAAGAACTATTACTGTCTGCACAAATCTAAATACAATCACATGAAACAGGTTTCACAAATTTAACTGATAGTTTCTGAAACTAACTTTAAACATAATTTATTACATGGTTACATTACCCACGAGGTTTCCATCACTAAAGCAGATGGCTCTCTGGAGCTAGAACTTTACCATTCAGTTGTTGGGTAAATGGCAAGATAAGGAACAGCACATACCTTTGTTATAAAGGGTCCCATCAAAATAATAGCTTCCAGTGTAGAATCCAGTGCTGTGTTCTATCAAATGGCGGGCCCATGTATTCCCAGCACCTGGGAAACTAGAGAGAGCAACCATTGCCTTTGTTTTGGTAGGCAGAAATTTCCTGTCAGTACATCTGGTGTCTGGGAAAGAAATGGGAGTCTGAAATCTCAACATTCTTGAGTCTTTTTTTTTGCCTGATAGTAACTGAAAAAAAAAACCTGCACATCTATAAATAAGAAATAAAAATAAAAGTGCTGGAAGTACATTTCACAATAGGCAGCATCAATGGAGGGAGAGATATAATGTTTTAGGCTCATGACCTTGAATGAGAAATGGATTAGACACCTCAAGGGAGAAAAGCAACATTTAATTTGAAACAATTTTGGATGATTTGAATGAAGAAATGCTTTCAAATGCATGCAGTAGTGTGGTCTGTGCTAGTGATTTACCTCTGATAATATATGCCATTCAGTATTTTGTAGTTATTTGGTGAGAAAAATGATCAAACTATTGCACATTCTATAGCCTAAAGATTTTCACTGAATTGCCCCAAGTTTTAAAGTAGTCCCTCTGGTGGATTTGCATGCTTTCCCACTATGTTAAGCGAGTTAATGTGAGTTGATCTGAGTAAGACCATTTCCATTGTACTCCAGTGAATCACTTGTAATGGATTTCAGATCAAAAAACAGAGGAGGAAATAAGGCCATTTGGCCAATTGAGTCTGCTCTGCCATTTAATCATGTCTGATTTATTTTCCCTCTCAACCCCATTCTCCTGCCTCCTCCCAATAACCTTTGACACCCTTACTAATTCAGTACCTATCTACCTCCATATTAGATATATTCAAAGACTTGGCCTCTCAACAGTTGTCCAATTTTGGATTCTTATTTTCATTTTACCTCTATCTGCCCTCTCTGGATTTTAAATTGAAAAGTGGCAACTGGCCCAATTGAAAATCTAAATTTGAAATGGATTTAAAGTCAGAAATAAGTCAACTTCTGGTTCCTAGTGTTTTAAATGTAGATAAAATAGCCATAATAAAAATGGACAAGTTAGTCAAGTTATTTATAAATACTCTCTCCCCACTGGTTGCATTTCTATAAGCATTCTGATTAATTCCAAGCAATGTGAGCAAATTATGTTTACAAGAATATTTCATTTGGTCAATTAGATGCTAACATCAGGCATTGATCTGGTGACCTGCTAGGCCAGACATCTCCAACATAATCCATCTGTATGTATAGTTATGTCAATCTTGGACTTTGCATAGCATTTAGAGGGTGAACACTTAAACTGAAAGATAAACATTTTAATCTTGATCAGGCCTGAGATGATCAGGTTTGGTTGTGAAAAAAGTGTCACAAATATAATATAGGTAATTCAATTGAATGACAAGTTATTAGGGAATGGAGAAGAATGGGGTTATCAGGCCTTCAATCAAAATGTGGTGCCTCAATTTCTTTCTACACTAGACTGAAAGGTTAGTTATTGTTGTTTTATCAGCCTTCAGATTTTGATGCAAATTCTTGATTCCCTCTTGGATTATCAGCTGCTTAGCTTCCATTATTGCTTCCATCTGTCAGCGGCTTCAGGGACTATGCAATCTCTCACTGCTGCAGTAGGGGCTCGTCATGCAAGAGTACCTACAACTCTGCCAATATATCCCTTTATCACATTTAAAATTATGGCACATATGATCAGAACCATGCACTTGGTCAAGGATTGACTGAGCATGCAATATGTTCATCCAATAATGGAAAATTCAACAGATCAGATTAAAAAAGGAAGTCTGAATTAATTCCTGTTAAGTAGATTTTTTTTGGGAGTTTATTTTCCTCTCCAAATAAATGTTGCTCTGTAAGTACAGAATCACACAAAGGATCATCTACAGAATATTCCAATTCAGAATCAATGCTTTAAGTGAGTTGCTTTGGAGACAACTAGTATAGAAGTTACCAAATCTATATGGATATGAATCAGTCCAAAAGTGACCAGTGCAGGTTAATATGTTGGTTTTGGGACTCATTCTGATTTGGGTGGCAATGATCCCTGTACTTATCGCAACAAATTTTGAATGTTTCTGTATGTTCTTCGAGAAGAAAAGCCTTTTCCTCTTGTTACAACATATACAGAGAGTTCTTTATTTTGCCAAAACTAAACTATGGATGCTTGTTCATTCGTTTGTTATATGCCCTGTCGTATGACATGGGTGACCATGGTCTTTCCATGACCATGATTCTTCTTGGTCAATTTTTATACAGAAGTGGTTTTCCATTGCTTTCTTCTGGGCAGTGTCTTGACAAGACGGGTGACCCCAGCCATTATCAATACTCTTCAGAGATTGTCTGCCTGGTATCTGTGGTCGCATAAGCAGGACTTGTGATATGCACCAGCTTCTCATATTACTCAGCATAATCTGCATCTTGGCTAGCACAGAAGAACAACAATCACATACCATGAGCAAAAGGAATAAAGTATGAAATAATTATCCATCTTTTCTTGAATACCGTTTGCGTTAAACACTTACAGGAAGGCTGTCCCCTATACAAGAGCTATCCTTCAAGGTTTTTCAGGAAATGATTTATGCCAATGTAGTCAAGGAGACCCAGTTATGATCCTATTCTAACATACAAGCATTTACAAAACAGCAATCAAGCAAAAGTTGTTTTTATTGTGTTCCTTGATCCACAGATATTGATGCTGACAGAGCTTTTTCCTATATCCGTTGGAGGTGGCCCTTGGGGTTCTTGTTCATGTTAGACGTAGATCTCACCCCAAGGTTGATCTTTAGTAAATCTACTAACTCAGCACAAACTGAGATTTAAAACTTAACAAAGACATTGATTCAAGTTTTTTATAAACAATCCAAAGTGGATGATTACAGTCATAGTCCATGATTGCTATTTTTAACTCTTGTTTTTTACTATTGGAGATAACGAGATGCTGGTTCAAATTCTCAACCTGAAATATCGACCATCCCTTTGCCTGTACCGATGCTGCTCCACCTGCTGAATTCCTCAAGCAATTTGCTTAAGCACTTTTGTTTAGTTCTTTTGTTAACTAGAATTTTCTCAAAATTTGCCTTCAACAACAAATTAATACTACCCAGTATGGATTTTTCTTTTAATATTTTATTTCATTTATTCTATACTGGATTTAATTAAACACAATTTAACAAGGAGGTGGTTAGTATTTACAGATTTCCTTCTTTTCTGACTAGTTATGAGCAAGATTCCACATTTCCCTGTTTGTGAGAAAACTTCAATGAATCTGTGTGATTATGTTGATTTGAATTCTTAAGCATTTAATGCTGCAGAATGGAAACTTGCCCAGCTAGCGTGTTCAGTTACACAAAGTGAGTGGTGTTAATCACCGAGTATAAGTGCACAATACAAACATGTTCCAAACTGGATATGGCATG
Source organism: Mobula birostris (assembly GCF_030028105.1). Classification (NCBI taxonomy): domain Eukaryota; kingdom Metazoa; phylum Chordata; class Chondrichthyes; order Myliobatiformes; family Myliobatidae; genus Mobula; species Mobula birostris. Next base: position 26,498,481 of record NC_092394.1, on the reverse strand, counting down.
GTTAATTTTACTTAGGGAGGTGGTGGGAAATGGCATAGTCAGTGGCAACTTTAAGGTGGCTCTGAGGAGCATTAGTAGCCTGAAAGTTCCCCTTAAAAATTAGGAGCACCGTATGAAACTCCAACATGGGCACTAGCCTCCCCAGCACCCAGGACACTTTCAAAAGCGATGCTTCAAAAAAGTGGAATCCATCATTAAGGACTCCCATCACCCACGACATGCCTTCTTCTTATTGCTACCATCAAAGTGGAGGTACAGGAGCCTGAAGACACACATTCAATGTCTCAGGAACTGCTTCTTCACCTCTGCCATCAGATTTCTGAATGGACAATGAACCCATGAACACTACCTCACTATTAAACCTGATATTAAGCCTGATTCTAATTCTTTCAGTTCCACAGTGGAGATCCTGAATTTCCTCACAGCTGATTGCTGTTGTTTTTACTTCAATTGCACCTTGATATTGGACTCCTCAGTTAAGATTTTCTGGTTTATACATGAAGGGTAAGGGCTAGTGCAAGGCAATTTGCCTATTTTTTACTCAATTGAACTAATTTAATTATTAGTCATTTTGTAACTTTTTGTTTTAATGCTTTAACTTTTAACAATTAGTTGTAAAGAGGGATTATTTTTAATTGTTTTTAATGTGATTAATCGAGCCTTGTAAAAGCTTGGAGAGTCGGTTCAGGCCTGGCAGTGTGACTACAGTGAAACTACTGGTTGGGAAAATCCTGTTTATTTGAGGGCATTGCAGATCAGAAAAGCTCAGAGCAGGTTTCACTGGAGAAGCTTAAGCCAGGGCAGGAGAGTTTCACTGGGAAAGCAATTGTAGACTGATTGAACATTTTGCTCCATTATTGCAGGTCCTTGCAGTCATGCAGAAATACTTTACCCAAGTGCTTAATTAAAACACTTATTGGCTTGTACTGTAAAGGGTTTCATTTTTCAACACTGACGGTGCTTAAAATGTGCATGCACAATTACCGATACAAAGCAAATAAAATATTAAAGGGAGAATAACTGGATTAATGTGAATAATCTGATGTTCTGATGTACATATGATGAATAAATCTAAATCTGAGTCTAGATCTAAACCTAAGTCTAATTTCCCGGTATATTTAGCCACATGTTATAAGCCCAGAGTCACAGAACACTACAGCATAGAAAAAGGCTCATCGGCTCATCTAGTGTGTGTCAAGCCATTATTCTACCTTGTACCATCGACCTGCACCTGGGTCATCACCCTCCATACCCCTCTCATTTATGTGCTTATCCAAATTTCTCTTAAATGTTGAAATTGAACCTGCATTCGTTGCTTCTGCTGGCAGCTTGTTCCACACTCTCACTACCCTCTGAGTGAAGAAGTTCCCCCTCAGGTACCCTTAAACATTTCACCTTTTACCTTTAACCCACGGCCTCTAGTTGTAGCCTCATTCAACCTCAGTGGAAAAAGCCTGCTTGCATTTACCCTATCTATACTTTTTGTAAATTTGGATGCCTCTATCCAATCTCCCCTTAATCCTCTACATTCTAGGAAATAAAGTCCTAACTTATTCAACCTTTTCCTCAAGTCCTCATAATATCCTGTTATTTTCTCTACACTTTTTCAAACTTATTTACATTTTTCCTGCAGATAGCTGACCAAAACAGCACATAATACTCCAAATTTGGCCTCCTCAACATCTTGTACAATTTCAACACAACATCTCAGCTCCAGTACTCAATACATTCATTTATGAAGGCTAACATGCTAAAAGCTTTCTTTATGACCCTATCTACCTGTGACACCATCTTCAAGGAATTATGGATCTATATTCCCAGATCCCTCTCTTCTACTCCACACTTCAATGCCCATGGCTCTTCATGAAAGACCTATCCTCATTGGTCCTTCTAAAGTGCAACTCCCTACACTTGGGTCTTGTCAAAGGGTTTTGGCCTGAACTGTCAACTGTACTTTGTCCATTGATGCTGCCTGGCCTGCTGAATTCCTCCAGCATTGTGTGTGTGTGTTGCTCGGATTTCCAGCATTTGCAGATTTTCTCGTTTCTGATTTGACCCCTCACACTTCTCTGCATTAAATTCTATCTTGCATTTTTCAGTCCATCTTTTCATCCATTCCAGATCCTGCTGCAAGCTTTGATAGTCTTCCTCACTGTCCACTACACCCCCAATTTTGGTGTCTTCCGCAAATATCCTAATCTAGTTTACCACATCATCATTCAGAACATTGATACAGATAACAAGTAGCATTGGACCCAGCACCGATCCCCGCAGCAAACCAATAGTCACAAGCCTCCAGTCAGCCAGGCAACCAACTACTACCGCTTTCTGGCTTCTCCAGCACAGACAATACTTAATCCAATTTACCTCGTCTTGAATGCCAAGCGACTGAACCGTCTTGACCAACCTCCCATGTGAGATCATGCGGGACCTTCTCAAAGGCCTTGCTAAAAGTCCACGTAGACAAACATTCGCTACCTTGCCTTCATCAAATTTCCTGATAACTCTTGCAAAAATCTCTATAAGATTGGTTAGACATAACCTACCACACAAAAAGCTACGTTGACTATCCCTAATCAGTCCCTGTCTATCCAAGAATTTATTTACTGTATCTTGTTCCTTTGAATAACTTTCAATAACTTTCCAGTACAGCTTACCAGTCTAACCAGCCTATAATTTCCTGACTTATTCTTAGAGCATTTCTTAAACAATAGAACAACATTAGCTATCCTCCAATCCTCTGATACTTCACCTGTGGCTACAGATGTTTTAAATATCTCTACTAGGGCCCCTGCAGTTTTTACATCAGCCTTCCACAGGGTCAGAGGGAACACCTTGTCAGGCTCTGGGGATTTATCCACCCTGATTGGGTTCATCGGGTGATGAGGTGGAGATAGGTCTCTAGCGAAGGAGGTTTAAGGTGCTCCTTTCCTCCGCTAGCCTGCAAGCTGCCTGATTATCCCCCGATCAGTTTCATGAGAAGCTGTGGGAACAGGTGAAGGATGTTCGTATGGACAGCTGGTGCATATTACAATTCCTGGTTATGCGATCACTGATGTCAGGTAGACAATCTTTGAAGAGAATTGTATTGTAAAGACATTGCCCAGAAGATGGTAATAACAAGCCACTTCTGCAGAGAGATTTGCCATGAACAAGGATGGTCATGGGACCATGATCGCCTACAGCATATGACATGGCACATAATGACAATGCTGATGATAGTGAATTTGCCTCAACACAGCAAACACCTCCTTCTCTGTAGTCTGTAAACTGTCTATGTCCTCACTTTTTCACACCCTATAGACTCTGTGTCCGTCTCCCAAGTAAATACAGACGCAAAAAAATCCATTAAGATCTCCTTCATCTCTTTCAGCTCCATGCATGGAAAACATCTTCTAGAGGACCATCTTTTTTTTCTTAATATATCTGTAGAAGCTCTTAGGATCCTCCTTCACCTTGCCTGCTAGAGTAATTCATGCCTTCTTTTGGCCCTCCTGATTTCCTTCTCAAATGTTCTTTTGCATTTTTTATACTCCTGAAGTACCTCATTTGCTCCTACCTGCCAAGGATTCTTACATGCACCCTCCTCTTTATCTTAACCCTGGCCTCAATATCTCTCAAATACCAAAGTTCTCAAAATTTGTATCCTTACCTTTTGCAATGATAGGAATATACAAATTTGGTACTCTCAAAACTTCACTTTGGAAGGCCTCCCACTTATAAAGTACGCCTTTACCAGAAATCAATCTGTCGCAATCCACAATTGCAAGATCCTTTTTTGAACCATCAAATTTAGCCTTTCTTTAACTTGGAATCTCAACCTGACGACCAGACCTATCCTTTTCCATAATTACCTAAAAACTAATGGCATCATGATCCTTAGATGTATCGTTCCTCTACACAAACTTCTGTCAGCTGCCCGCTCTCATTCCCTATTAGGAGATCCAGTGTTACACTCTCTCTATTTGGGACTTCTGTGTACCGATTAAGGAAACTTTCCTGAACATATTTGACAAACTATTTCCTATCTAGCCCTTTTACTGTTTTGGAATCCCAGCCAATATGCAGAATGTTAAAATCAACTGTTATCACAATATTATGTTTCCTGCGACAGGCTGCAATCTCTCTACAAATTTGCTCATCTAAATCTCGTTGGCTGTTGGGTGGTCTATAATATAATCCCATTAACATGGTCATATCTTTCTTATTCCTCAGTTCTACCCTTAAAGCCTCACTAGACAAGCTCTCCAGCCTGTCCTGTTTGAGCACTGCCATGACATTTTCCCTGACTATAATACCACCACATCCCCTTTAATGCCTTCCACGCTATCATGTCTAAATCAACAGAACCCCAGAACATTGAGCTGCTAGTCCTGCCCCTCCTGCAACCAAGTTTCACGAGTGGCTACAATGTCATAACTCCATATGCTGATCCATGCTATAAGCTCATCTGCCTTTCCTACTATCCTCCTTGCACTGAAATATACGCAGCTCAGATTGTTAGTTCTGCTATGCTCATCCTTTTGATTCCTGACTTTGTATATAGGCTTAACAATATCTTTCTCAATAACCACTCCACTATCTGTTGTGGAGCTCTAGTTCCCATCCCCATGCAACTCTAATTTAAGCACACCACCCCCCTCCCCCCACTATGCATCGCTAAGAAACCTTCCCGTTAGGATATTAGTCCCCCTCCAGTTCAGCTGCAAACCATCCCATCTGTACAGGTACCACCTTTCCTGGAAAAGATCCAAAAATCTGAAGTCCTCCCTCCTACACCAATTCCTTAGCCATATGTTAAACTGTATGATCTTCCATTTTCTGGCCTGATTAACATGTGGTCTGGGTAGTAATCCTGAGATGATAACCCAAGAGGTCCCCATCCCTTAATTTAGCACATAATTCCCTCAGCTCACTTTGCAGTACCTCGTCACTCCTACCCCTGCTATTGGTACCGATGGAGACCACGACCTCTGGCTCCTCACCCTCCCACTTACGAATGCTTTGGACTCAATACAGGATGTCACTGAACCTGGCACCCTGGAGGTAACATACCATCCGGGAATCTCGTTCTTGTCTACAGAACCTCCTTTCTGTTTCCCGAACCAATGATTCTCCTTTCACAACAGCTCAACTTTTCTACCCCATTCTCTTCCGAGCCACAGAGACAGACTCAGTGCCAGAGACCTGACAACTGTGGCTTTCCTCTGCTAGGTCATCCAACCCCCAACTGTATCTAAAACAGCACCTGTTGCTGAGAGGAATGGCCATAGGGGTACTCTACATTGGCTGCCAATCCCCTATTCCCCTCCTGACAGTCACCCGATATCTACCTGTGTCCTGCACCTTGGATGTAACTGCCTCCCAGTATGTCCTGTCTATCAACCCCTCAGCTTCCTAAGTGATCCAAATTTCATCCAGTTCCCGCTCCAACTCCTTAACGCAGTCTGTTAGAAGCTGCAGCAGGATGCACTTCTTACAGGTGTAGTCATCAGGGACACTGGAGTTTTCCCAGCCTTCCATCATTCCATAAGAGGAGCATTCCACTATCTTGCCTAAATGTGCAGAAAGAAAGAATAAATAACAAAAAAACTACTCATGGCCTATGCCTCTCCTCAACAAATCCTCAATAAGCAAAAGCCCCAAGTCACTCACACAATGGCCACTCAGCTTAAACCTATTTTGTTTTTACTGGATCTTGCCAAGTACCTAATTATACACAATCCAATGTCTCCTCAGGAACTGTGACATGCAAAATGTGCTGACTGCCTGTACTCACTTCTTTTAAACTGTCTCTCTCTCTCTACGCAATCCAATGTTTCCTCTGGAACTGTAGCATGCAGATCCTACTGAAAGTAATTTCTGTTGCCTTCAGGTTTCAAAATCAACATGTCACTTTTGTGCCACAGAACGTGATGTTCCAGTTTACCTTGAACAGGAGTCTGGTAGATAACACAGTAATTCTCATCTCCTAAGAACTCTGTTGTCGTGTCACTTGACAGCCTCCCACAGAGCTGGTCGTTCACAATGTCATGAAGCGTGAAGTGAGTTGTGGCAAATCCACAGTAACATTCTGTTCTTCTGATGACAACGAGGGGAAATTCCTGTCAAAGAAAATTACATGAAATTGTGACATGGGCTCCCGAATCTCTTTTTAAGCTGGTACCCTGCAAGTTGCTGTATCTTTGCTGTCAAGTGAGGAAAAGAGTTCTTTCTTCTTGTTGACTGCACACTTAAAAAAAAGCAATCGTGTTGTTCTCCTCAAAAAGGAATTGAGTATTTAGACCCTGGCTTGCACGTTGGTGGGATTGCTCATAAACAGTAATCCAATGCAAATTTTACAGAGTTTTAGAACAATGATAAATGAATTTAAAAGCCCAAGTACTTTGCCAAAATTAGTGAAGAAAACTTCACCTCCCAAGTCTTCTTTTGTTAGTGACACTAAAGTAAACTTCTTGACAAAGTTTTCTATGGTGCCGATCCTTTTGAGTATAAATCTATTCAATAAACAGTATGCTTAGCACTGCAGACAGGGAATACATTTCCAGGTGATTTTACCTCATGAAGATATTTTCTGCTACACATATCTTTAAATCCAGTAATTTTTTTTGCAGTTTAATGTAATTTTAATGCAATGAACCAAGCCATTAAAGATAATAGCTGCCAAAATTGATTGCTTAATATTCTATTATGATATTTATTACAAAGAATTTCATATTTTGTTAAGATAAATTATTAATCAATATCGACCTGTCCTGAGAGTGTCCAATTCCTGGTTGTGTTCTTTGCATCTCTCTCTTATTATGCAAAATACAGATTGAGTACCCCTTATCCGAAATGCTTGGGGCAGGAAGCGTTTTGGATTCTGGATTTTTAAAAAAAAAATTGAATATATAACATTATAGGGGATCACCGCCATCTCTGACTGAATTTATGTTCCACTGGTAATCAGCCTTGGCCTTGCACTTGTTCATCACACATATGTACTGATGCAGCTGTTCAGCAAGTTAAATTTTCATCAGTGACAATCTTGGCAAACTCATCAATGAATTTCTCTGCTGCTTCATGAACAGCAGATACTTTATTCCCACAAACCTTTAAAAAAGTAATGTCATGCCTTTTCTTAAATCTCTGCAACCAGCCTGCTGAATATTCACAATTACCTTCCATTTTCAGTTCATCACGGTAGATCTTTGCTTCATGATCAGCAAACCGTTAAGCGGCAAATGTTCACTTCAATACTGATGAATCCACTTTTACGATACACAATTGAGATCTTCATTTTTCACTTCATGCAGTGTTTTTCTATTTTTCATTAACTTCTGTTTATTGCATGCATGAGGTCACTTCTCAGAATTATCTGTGGTGCGCAAAGACCTGCACAAGTACTGGGAACTTGCCCAGCGTCTTGCAGAATTTTCCATTTGTGGCATCATGTCAACACTCAAAAAAAATTCAGGTTTTGAAAGTTTTTGGATTTTATAATTTTTGATAGGAGGTAGTCTACCTGTACTGTCATTCCTATGTGCTACTCCTGTGAAATCTACATTTGGGTCTATTCCAAGCTGCCAGAGATTTCCCTTAATGTATGATGACTGTCAGAAAGTTCATTTGTCATCAATTCCAGCTGCAGCCAGTAATAGATCCATTACATTAGATGAATTGGTCATTCAGCCAGAGCTGAAGTGCATGTGCAACACAACTTGAATGAATCCAGAGTATGAAGCTATACAGCAGGAATGGGAGTCCAATGGAAGATATTTGTATGCAAGTTATTCACATTTCTGTACAGGCACTTGTGTGAAATTAAAACAACATGCTTTTGATACTTAGCAGACCAGGCCGCATCTACAGAGATAGAAACAATGTTAGCATTTCAGTCAAAAATCCTTTGTCAAAACCAGAAAAGATACAGGAGAACCATACTTCAGCAAGTCACTGGGGGTATTAGTCTTCCAAAGGTAGCTTTGAAAACAATCTCAAACATTTTTAGCTTCTCGAACTGGAAAATGAGAAGCGTTTAAGATGGCTTTTCAAGATGTGGAATGATTTCTCCTGGCCATTTTCTGTCACACTGAAACCCAATGTAATCCTTTTTCCTCAGATGAGATAAAATACAAAATCTGGCATGTACATATAATCTTAGAACATCACACAGTACTTCACAACCAATTGGGTAACCTTGAAGTATTGTCGCAAGTGCGGGAAATGTGAGAAATTTGTAATAATAAGTTTTTTATATTGTAATGATGTTAGCTGAAGGAGACATATTTGCTAGGACACTGAGGAGGACTCAACTGTCCTTCTTCAGCGCAGTTGTCAGTGCTTTGTTCAACGTTTCAATCAAAAGAAAGCTCTCCTGGTAGTGTGCTGCCTAGTAGTCCAACAGGATCAAGAATTTCTTGCTTCCATTTCTAGTTCTGTGGATTCTAATGTGGCTGATGGGACCAATATGTCATAAATGGGGCAATGGGCTTTTGTGTACTACTAACAACTGTGGTACTGAACGAAGTACTAACCAGAATGCTCTTTCTCATTTTAGAAACTGATGAGCTATGTCAGTGAGATATCACATTTTTTTCTCACCACTTTACCCACCACCCCACTCTCCAAGAGGATCTGAATTTTTACTCTGTCATCTCTTACCATGATGGAGCTTCAAGCAGTTTTAAAAAGTCTGGTGTCAGGTGTGAGAACCACATAGACTTCCCTTTCTAGCAGACTATAATTAAGGCCTCATTGCTAGCGATGTTGATCCGGCAGAGGATGTCGGCATTGGTTCACTTAAACTGGCAGTGGGGATTTGGAGAATATTTTTTATATACAGACCGCACTGATGATTTCTCTCCACTACAGATTGTTGTAGGTAATCTGTCTCTCAGAACACACAGAAGAGTAAGAAACTCTGCTACCCATGAGCTCTATGCCATATCTGAGGTCTTGAACTTTAAATACTACTTTGCTTAGATTGTCGAAGACTGTGCTAGTGCGTTGAAAATGGAATAGTAAATTTCACTGATAGGTGTCTACCTTCACTGATGGGTGGGTCTTGAGAATTGGGAAAAGGTATGCATTTTTCAGGAGCGTGACATGGACCTTCATTGCTGGTGGGTGGTGTTCCATAATGGTTTTATCTCTTGTATGCTTCAGTGAACAAGTTGAACATGACAGAATCAGAAGAGTAGCACAGTTAATTGCCACAGTTTATGGCCTGAAAGTTTTAGTTACCCTCTGCTTTTACAATCTGGTTCATGGAGGGGGTTCACAATGTACACTTCTTTATTCTTTTATATGTATTCTGAAAAATTGTCAGCATGGCATTTGCAAGAAAAATAAGATGAAGGTTGAAGACATTCACCCCAAGGAATTCAACTGACCTTAGGGCACAATTGCAATCAAACTTTTTTTTTAAACAAAGGTTTATTCAATGACTATAGCAATAGTGCAATACATTATACAATAATCAAGGGCTTCATAAGCTATTAATAGTTTCTAATTAAAATAAGATTCTTACTATCTAAACACACTCGAGCCTCATCAAACATCTACTTTGGCATCAGAACCAACAGATAAAAAAAACTGCTGAGACAGGAGCATGTCAGTTCACAGCAGCAGAGTGGAGTCTCCTGCAAAATATCAATATTGAATCCCAAACTAATTGGCAATAAAAAATCCTCAGTGTATTGTTACCACAGTTACCTATCCTTTTTATCTACTATAAATTACGCTTGACAACATAGAGGTTTTACAATGCTTTGCAATAAAAAAAAATTAGTTTTTTTAATTCAAGATCTCCCTCAGAAAGGCAGAAATCAAACCAGTAATGTGAGATTCAAACCTGCTTGATATCACTTGAGAAATGATTTCCCTTTATTTGCATTTTGTACCAGTACCAATACCTTTTACTAATACTGATCACATTGTTACTAACTGGATGGCAACTTTAAATGACCAACAATGGAATTGTTAATGGAATATTAATTTCATTTTTAATACCACCACTCAGAGATACATCAGCTCGAATAAATGCAGCAAATTCCCAAGGATCAACAAAGCATATTTTACCCACTTCTCATCCTTTGCTTTAATTTGTTTGTCTCACATGTTTCCTCTGGGTGCTCTGGTTTCCTCCCACAGTCCAAAGACATACTGGCTGGTAGGTTAGTTGGCCATTGTAAATTGTCCCGTGATTAGACTAAGATTAAATTGGGGAATTGCTGTGTGGTGCAGCTCAAAGGGCCGATTCCACACTATATCTCAATAAATAATTAAATGTTAAATGGGGCAGTCATCTAGTTATTATTTAGAAAGAAAAAATATACATGCGTTCTGGAAATCCGAAATACAAATAAAAAATGCTATAAACAAGATCAGACAAAATGGAAAGATTATCCATCTGAAATACCAACACCAGTTTATCAAAACAATATAAACATACTATTTGTTCCCAAAATGAAATAAATTAAGGATAAACATGTTGTTCTGCACCACTAATTAAAGGAATTAACTTTTTTCAGGTTTTGAGGTTTTAAATCATCAGCACATGTAACTTCAGAATTAATGTTTTGTTTCTGCATCCTGTTGGGGCTCTATCTTACCTCCCATAGTACACTTGAAAAAATAAATGCATGAACAGGCAGAGATGTGTTAACAAAATAAAGAATGCGAAAATGGAGCAGTATATTAAAAATATTTTGCTCTATTATTATTCCAACAGTTTTTTTTTGCATAAATGCACACCTGAAAAGGAGATTTAATTGGGTTTCAGAATTAACTTTAACGTGCAAACTCCCACAGAATGGATGCAAATGTACATGCATTTCTGTAGCATGGATTATGTCGGCCATCACTAATCTCATACTTTCCTGCCAAGGTCTTGCAATTTAATCTTTATAAGGAAAAGAATAGCTTTTCCTTTTAATATGTTTCTGCTGCACAAAATGCCTTCAGAGAGAAATCATCTTGTCCCATTAATGGTAACATGCAAAACATTTCAGTATCAAGGTTTGCATCTCTATTGACAAATTCTGTAAATATTGTAGAGGGAGGAGTGAATACGGACAATTTGCAGAAAGGTGCACAAGCAATTGGGTTATCATTGTGGGAGCTTTAACTTTATTAATATTGACTGGAAATGGTCTTAGATGGGGAAGAATTTCTGAACTTCTCCAAGATAGATTTGAGGCAATATGTAGATGATTATATCAGACAAGGGGCTCTATTGGATTTATTTTTGGTAAATTAAGCCAAGCAAATGGCAGAAATGCTAGAGAGTGGACACTGGGAACAGTAATTATCATTCTTTAAGCTTCAGATTAGACTTGAAGAGGGATAAGGACGGTCTGCAAGTCAGGGTCCTAAGTTGGAGGGAGAACCTTTGTTCGATAGCATAATGCAAAACCTGGCACGAATAGATTGGGTGCAGCTGCTTGTAGGTGAAATAGGGCCAAATAAACATGAGTCTTAAAAGGTGATAGGGAGAGATCAGTCAGGAGACTGATCCAAAATGTTAAAGTCCATGAGATTCAAGGCAAGCTGGCAAAGTCAGCTTGGTAATAGGAGGTAGAAGATGGTGGTGAAGAGCTGCTGATGGAGTCTGTGACTGTAGGTACATTACAAGGATCTATGCTATGACACGTGATGTTTGTTACTTGGACGTGAATGTACATGGCTACTAAGTTTGCAGATAATACAAAAATGATGATGTGGATAGAAGGGAAAATTGATTAAGGTGACAGCAGGAAAAAATGTTAGCTGGAAAGTCAATCAGTGCAATGGTAAATGTGAGGAGGTGTACTCTGGGAAGATAAACAAACAGTAGGATAACCATGGGGGGTCTCGGGAGTGTTGATGAACAAAGGACCCATGGAGTGCAATAAGTGGGAGCCTTGTAAAGGGGAGATAATGAGAATTCTAAGCAGATATGTTCCTGTGAGAGTGAAAGACAAGGACAGCAAGATTAGCGAACACCAGATGGGATGCTAAGTGACTGTTGGGAAACAAAGCATGGCAGATATGGGCAACTGGGAATCTAATGATACTTATGCGTGGGGCCTAGAACAGATACTCTGAAATTATAACACTGAGGTATTTAAAGTTGCTGACCCTCTCCACCTCTAAGTTGTTCGGCATCACTCAGCCAGATTTTCAATCTCAGACATCCCACCTCTCCCGGAAGTTCCGGGAGTCTCCCGCATATTGATAGCGGCTCCCTGATGCCCAGAAATTATATACAACATTCTGCAAATCAATTTTTTTGAGAGAGGGAGGGAGAGCGAGCATCCTGATTGGTCCCTCTTCGTGCTAAATAGACCTATCAGTTTTCTCTGTGGGCGGGCTTTACAATCGACCTCAAAAATAATGACGGTGTCGCTCGCTGCACTGTTTGCAACAGTGACTTTTCTATTGCCCATGATGGCCCAGACTGTAAGAGACATGTTGAGGTGAGTTTAACAGGTGTCATTCATTCATTAGCATTGCTAACGTTATTTAAACCAGCTGGCTAGCTGCTAAGGAGCTACTCTATTGATGTCCTACGTGATGATGCCAAACTCTCTGCAGACTTACTTAAAGTTGTAATAGAATAAACATAATATAATATATGTATATATTTTAATGCCACATTTTCTGTATATATCCAACTTTGTTTACAGGTTAGACAAAATCACTAAACAAAGTATTACATACACCCTTGGAGGTCGACGGGGGGTGGGGTTGGGAAGGGGGGATATGGGGTTGCGGGGGCGGGGGTGCTACCTTCCTGAAATGGTGGCGCTACCTCCCTGAAATGAATTTTAACAGGGTGGGATGTCTGCAATCTCCATCCTCAATGCTGATTTGTCATCACTTCTGATTTAGCCATCGACAGTGGTGATGAGAGCAAACTTAAATATGGCATTGGAACTGTGCTTAGCCTCACAGTTGTAAGTATAAAGTGTGTGGAGCAGGGGACTAGGCACTGAGCCTTGTGGTGTGCCTGCACTAATGGAGATCGTGGAGGAGATTTTGTAACCAATCTGAATTGATGGGGTCTGCGGGTGACGAAGTCGAGAATCCAATTGCACAAGGAGGTATTGAGACCAAGGTCTTGAAGCTTATTGATTAGTTTTAAGGAGACGATGGTATTAAATGCGCAGCTGTAGTCGATAAAGAATATCCTGATATATGCATCTTTGCTTTTCAGCTATCCAGGGTTGAGTGAAGAGCCAGTGAAATGGTGTCTGCTGTGGACCTGCTGTGTCTGTACGCAAATTAGAGTGGATCTAAGTCACTTCTCACAGGAGTTGATATGTTTCATCAACAACCCCTCACAGCACTTCATCACAATGGATGTAAGTGTTACTGGATGATAGTCATTGACAGAGGTTACCACGTTCTTCTTAGGCACCAGTATAACTGAAGCCTGCTTGAAGCATGTGGGGTCGTCAGACAACCAAAGTCAAAGGTCAAGGATATCCAGCCAGTTGATTAGCACAGGCCTTTAGTACTCAACCAGGTACCCCATCAGGCTTTCTGTGGGTTCACCCTCCTGAAGGATCCTCTCACATTGGCCTCAGAGGATCATCATGGGCTGTGAGAGTTTGTGAAGTTTCCTCCATGCTTTGATGGTCAAGGCAAGCATAGGAGGCATTGTGCTCAGCTGGGAGTGAAGCCTTATTGACACATATGTCACTTGATTTCACTTCATTCAAGCCCTGCCATAGTTGTTCAGCATCCTTCAGTGATTCAAGTTTAGTCCAGAATTGCCACTTCACACTTCAAATGGCTTTCTGGACGTTGTACCTGGACCTCTTTTTTTTTACTTGTTCGCCAGACATGAATGCCACTGACCTGGTCCTCCGCAGATTGTGGATCTCGCTGCTCATCCAGGGCTTCTAGTTGGGGAAGACTCTGAATGATTTTGAGGGGACATATTCATCTGTAACTGTTTTTATAAAGTTTGTGACAACTGCGCTGTGAAGGGTCAAAAACCCTTTGACCCTTCAAAAAGCTGCCACAATACACATGGATACTAGCTGCCTATTACAGAAGATCGCACAGCTCCCTCTAACTGGTTGGCAATCCATGTAACTTTCAGCAGGGAGCCCACACCCTATCTCAGCTTGCTTCTTTTTTGTCAGATGATACTGTAGCAACTTTTAGTAGCTAAATTACACCCTCAAATCAGATAAGTTAACTTAGTGTGCTGATCAGGTAGTCTGCCAGAGGAAGTAGGATCTCCCAGTGGCCACGCATTTTAATTCCACATCCCATTCCCATTCTGATATGTCTATCCACGGCCTCCCCTACTGTCAAGATGAAAACACACTCAGGTTGGGGGAACAACACCTTATATTCCGTCTGGGTAGCCTCCAACCTGATGGCATGAACACTGACTTCTCAAACTTCCGCTAATGTCCCACCTCCCCCTCATACCCCATCTGTTATTTATTTATATACACACATTCTTTTTCTCTCTCTCCTTTTTCTCCCTCTGTCCCTCTCACTATACCCCTTGCCCACCCTCTGGGCTTTTCCCCCCCTCCCCCTTTTCTTTCTCCCTCGGCCTCCTGTCCCTCTCATATCCCTTTTGCCAATTAACTGTCCAGCTCTTGGCTCCATCCCTCCCCCTCCTGTCTTCTCCTATCATTTTGGATCTCCCCCTCCGCCTCCCACTTTTAAATCTCTTACTAGTTCTTCTTTCAGTTAGTCCTGACGAAGGGTCTCAACCTGAAATGTCGACTGTACCTCTTCCTAGAGATACTGCCTTGCCTGCTACGTTCACCAGCAATTTTTATGTGTGTTGCAGGAATAAAGATGTCATCTGACAATTAGGATTTTGATATCATCACAGCTGCAGTATTGTACTGTATTTTGTACTGTATCTCCTTTCTGAAAAAAATGGTGCACTTGCCATAGAAGAACAGCGACAACCTTCATCAAACTGGCTCCAGGATTGTCAGGTTTGCTCTTCAAGGAGCAACTGAGTGAACTACGTCTGCTGTCAACAGAGTTTCGATGAATGAGGGGTGATCTTTAGCAGGAGGGTGGTGAATCTGTGGAATTTGTTGCCACAAGCGGCTGTGGAGGCTGGGTCATTGCCTGTTTTTATGGCGGAGTTTGATAGGTTCTTGTTTAGTCAGGGCTTGAAAGGTTACAGGGAGAAGGCAGAATAATGAGGTTGGGAGGGAAATGGATCAGCCATGATAAAATACTGGAGTGCATTCAATGGTCTGAATGGTCTAATTCTGTCCCTGTGTCTTATGGTCTTAACTGAAACTGAAAAGTAAATACAGGCTTTGACAGGATGGATGTAGTGAGGATGTTTACCTTGGTTGTCATTACCTTGGCAGAGGTTACGGTACCATAACAAGGAGAAAGCTGCTTAGAACAGAAATGAGGGCATAGGTTTGCAGAAACTGGGTGAAATAAGGGATAGGTGGGTAATGCAAACAATTGGGACAAAGTAGAAGGTCAGTTATGGTCTTTCTAGGTGGCGGAAAAGATCCAAACAGACAACTACAGGTGCACATTCCTTTATCTGAAATTCTGAAATCCAGAAAGCTCTGAAAACCGACGTCAGTTGTGGCTCAGCGCTCGTACTGGTTACACGTGCATTTGCTGTTCGCTGATACTTTGTGTTCACTGTTGACTTTGTGTTTAATTTCACTGCGAAAATGTCAAAAAGAGCTGCAGATACCCCTATGGGTAACAATGAGAAAAAGAGAAGGAATCTTCTCTATCAATAACGCAGCAAGTGGAGTTATTGCAGAAGCTTGATCGTGGTGTGTGTGTGCGGCGTCTTACTGAAGAAAATAGTGTCGGAACTACCACTGTATGTGATATAAATAAAAAGACAAGTTATTGAAGTTTTATAGTGACAGTGACATTCTACATCTATTCCAATAAGTCATTTACCATGTGTTTGATTCGGTTCATTTGAAGCTGTATATTTTTTATGTTTTATTGTATGCTTTTGTTGGAAATAAAATTTCTTCTTGTCATTATTCCTTAAACAATACAGTATAACAATTATTTACATAGCATTTACATTGTATTAGGTATTGTAAGTAATCTAGAGATGATTTAAAGTATACCGGAGGATGTGTGTAGGTTTGGTGTGCCGCTGGGGTCTTAAAGTCCACCGCACTGAAACAAGTTAAATAAGGGACTTGAGCTTACGTGTTTTTTTTGGTATCGGTGGGGGGGGGGGCGGGGGGGGAGACGGGGTCTGAAATCCGAAAAATTCTGAATTCTGAAATACAACTGGCCCCAAGGATTTCGGATAAGGGATTGTGGACCTGTAGTATATTCCTGCTCCTATTTCTTACATTCATATGCTCTCACATCAAAAGAGAAATTTGACGTCATTGCAACTTTTACAACTGCGTCAAAAAATTTAAATTTTTAAAATATCTTGCCTACTTAAAATTAGTCTTTACATTAAGGCTTATAAATGTCTTGGCTTTAAGCTAAGCACAGAACGCTTGGATGTGGGCCATAATTATGCTCTGTATAAAATTTGCTTACTGTTATGACCCACACTTAACCGCTGACAGCAATAACCCATTTTTAAGCCTACTGGTCTCTATTAAAACAGGCTTATGCTCTAATGGTTGTTATTCTTCAATAAGTTGCTTTTAAGGCCACAAAAGTAAATGCAATTCAGTACACCATTGCAAAACACACATCAATAAACAGTGAAAGATTACTTGAGCCTTCATACACAATCCTTCAACACACAAATAAAAACTGAGTGAAGACAATAATAGTAAATAATAAAGTTATATAGCATAGAAAGGGGCCCTTTGGCCTAGTTGGTCTATGCCAACCAAGATTCCCATATAATCAGGTCCCATTTTTACCATATCTTCCTCCAAAACTTTTCTATCCCTGTACTTGCCCAAATACCTTTTAAATGTTGTTAATGTATGTACCTCAACCACTTCCTCAGGCAGCTAAGTCCATATACCCACTACCCTCTGGGTTTAAAAAGATTCCTGTCAGGCTCCTATTAAATATTTACCCATTCACCTTATAATTTTGCCTTCTAGTTCTTGATTCCTAAATCCTGGGAATAAGACTGTGCACATAGATCCTATCTAAACTCCTCTATTCGATCATCCCTCATTCTCCTATGCTCCAAGGCAAAAATTTGCAACCTGCTCAACCTCTCCCCGTAACTCAGCCCCTCAGGTTCTAGCAACATCCTCGTAAATCTGCTCTGCACTCTTTACAGCTCAATGGCATCTTTCCTACAGCAGGGTGACGAAAACTGAAAACAATATTTCAAATGTGGCCTCACCAACATCTTGTACAACTGCAACAAAATATCCCAACTGATATACTCAATGCACGGAATAATAAAAGCCAGTGTATCAAAAGCCTTCCTCACCACTCTGTCCACCTGCAATACCATAACAGCAACTATATGCAAAACTGCTTCTGCAGGATTACTGTTGGGATTAAAATGGAACTTCCCACTGTAGACTTGGATGGTAAGTAGTTTCCTTCACATAGGCCTCACAGCATTGGGCTGTCTACTGCCATTCCCAATGGCGAATCAGCAGATCGTATACTTCTATAGCCCCCCCGGCAAGCCTCAGTGTCGCTCGGCTCGCTGTCATCTAGGGAAACAGCCCTTGGCCCCGCCAACCTGGGTAATTAGTTTGTGTGGATGCTGTGTGATGTACCCCACCCCGCCCAAATAACAGATAATACACCCGATACGATTAAATGAATTACAGTTTATAGATATTAACGGAACTATATAATTAATAGAGATAAAATATAAAAGGAAAATAAAAGGCGCCACACTTATCAAAGTTCAATCTCTTCGTGCACAAACAGTTGGAGCTCCAGTAACAACCCTCTCTTCACCATTCGATCCCCTCTGACCACCTCGACCTGCCGCCTGGGACCAACAACGGTGGTCGACCAGACACTCCACACGAGTCCGTCTCCGTCTCCTCTCCTTGCCAAAGCCCCTGGACCTCGGACTCCTGCTCGGGGTCCGACCCCATTAGCCAACTCACGGTACCTTGTCCATTCTCCCATTCTCTCTCTCTCTCTCTCTCTCTCTCTCTCTCTCTCTCTCTCTCTCTCTCTGTCGCGCCTTCTGCCACAAAACCCACGTATCACAATAACTTACAGACACACTAGAAAGAATAACATCTATCCCAATTGGTTCATTTACTCTGTTATCTATATTATAACCCAAGCAAAGTGCTAGCACCAGAACTTTCTCAGCATTTAACATAACAAAGAAGCCATCTCAAGTATAACATAACAAAAAAGCCATTTTAATTAGCCTACGCAGTAACATAAAAGAAAAAACCCTTACACTTCAGTTTAGCAATACAACACAGGAGCAGACCTTTCGGTTCCAATGAGCCCGTGCCACCCAGTTAAACCATGTGACAAGTTGACCTACTCACCCATACTTCTTTGGAACGTGGGAGGAAATCAGAGCATCTGGAGGAAACACACACAGTTCTGAGAACGTACAAACTCCTTACAGACCGCGGCGGAAGTGAACCAGAAGTTGCAGGTGCTTCAATAGCATTATGCCGACTGCTACGCTACCAAGCCCAAAATGGAGGATTGTCTTTGGGGTGTAGGTCAGGATGGTGACAATGCTGCATTTTCAGTTTACCTTAGCCCAAATTAGAGGTTAAGGTAATTTTCTTGCCATCTCATCCTGGTACAATTCCAGTAAATGTGACTGATCACACTGGGTTGCCTGATGCTGTGATCAATATTCATTCCTCCACCAATACCATGAAAAACAGATTAAATGACTATTCCTCTCATTGCTTTTACAAGATCCTCAACCGCACTGGGCTGGCTGGTGGTGTAGTGGCAGCAGCGCCGGACTTCCGAGATCGAATCCAGCGGCTCTCTTGCATGCTTTCCATCCGTGCTGGGTTGAGGGTCGAGCTAGCAACTTGGCCTCGTAAAAATAAAAAAGCCTGCCAAAAAAATACACCGTTATGATGGCGTCCCGATGACTCCACTCGGAGTTAAGGGATTTCTTCTTCTTCTTCTTCTTCTTCAACAGCACTGGACGGTTACTATCATAAATCTAATTCTACTCTTGAGGGTAGCAGATCAATTATTCAGAGGTGAACTAGTGCAGACCATCAGCATTTTTAACTCCCCACATATCAAATGAATGATCCTGATTCACAGGTAATTACCAGTATAGAAAATTTGTGTGAATACTAATACCAATGGCCCTTACCCTAATTATCAGCTGGAGCCAGGAGAATTACTTTCTTGAGCCTTTCGAGTCACACTCTCATTTGGACCCACAGGAAAAGCCCAAACGCCAAATCAGGAGAGCAGGTTAAAATTGCTGGCAAGAGGATGATTGAGGGACTTTAGTGACTGATTTTAACATTGAGCTATTCTTTCCTTGGCTTTTAAATATCTTAATGAGAAGGCAAAGGAAGGTGGTTTATTGCTGCACGTGCATGGTAAGATCTCATGACACAATGATTAAGACAAAAAAGTGATTTGTCCTGATTTTGAGAATGTTGCATTTTACTGTTTTGAATGGGACCAGGTGGCTCACGTGGGATCAGCTCCCCCTGCTGAGGCTCTGCCCTTTGGTTTGAAGGCTGTAACTGATCTGACGGCTGGAGGTAGTTTGTGACCAACTGGTTTAGACCTTTTATGCCCAATAGCTGCAAAAGAATGGCTGCTTATTGATGCTTTCCTTCTCTGCTGTGATTCATTGAAATTTCATTCGAAAGGATTTACTACCATGCTCACAAGCAGTGCTTCTTTATGACCATAGAAAACACCACATCAGGTATTAGCTTCCCCTGTATTTGCACAGCTCATCCCTGTAACTCTAAACTGCAATGACATTGTGTAACCATACCCTATGACATAACTCCACTGATTTCAGCTCTCACGTTATAGGTAATAGTTAATCTTTGTCAATTTTCCTCAATATGATGTTCAGGCCCATCATTTCATTGAAAATGAATCAGAATCTGAAAAAAAAACTGAAGTGTAAAGAAAAATACTATAAACAAAGTTGGTCCATTGTCATAGCGCAGAAAGAAAAGGCACATTAATGTAACAAAAACACAGGGAAATACTATCCCATGCAATGATGCTCAGATGATAATGATCAAGCATCATTAGACAGACATTTACCCAAGGATGATATTACAATGGAAATAAATTTAAGTGTATTGCGTGTAGTTATTGTATAAAACAATTAACACTGCCAACAGGGCTTGGTCTCTAGGCAAGTTTCTTTCTCCTCCTCCTCGTCTGCATACCCCAGCCAAGGTTTTGAATTTTAAAAAGATCAGCCGTGAGCACCCTAAGTTGTCCAGCAGGTTTGAATGACCAAATGACTTACTCCTCTTTCTGTTTGTGTTTCTGTTTCTTACGAAGGATTGGCTGGTGAAGAGAGGGGAAAATGCCCTCCCAGAGACGGTACAATGGAAGAAATCGATAGAGAGTACACGGCTCCCCGAGGAGAATATGGTAAGATAACAATCACAAGCCAGTGAATGCCAGCTTGCTGCAAGCATGTGAAAAAGCCAAAGTCTATTTTCCCCTCAACATTGTATGACAGAGCAGGTCAGGAAAAGGAGAACATGTGACTTCAATATACTTTTTGATTTTGCCTTCACACTTTTTGAGCAAGCATCTTTATTTTCAAAAGTTTAATCTTTAGTTGGTTGAGGAGCAAAACCAGCTAGAATCAATTCAGGAACTTCAGCTTACACAACAGACACTGCATGAGGAGTCATGTCAAGTGAGAACTTCCACGTTTGCCTGGGAATTTTGTAAATCTTACACCTTCAGCCTTTACACATTTCAAACAAAGACCAAAACCTACACGCTATTACAATCACTGATCTTCTATAGTGGAAAATTGCACTTACCTTTTTAGTACAGAACTCAGTGCATTTAACAACAGTCAGGTTAGGCTGGATCGAATAGACGGGGAAGGTTTCTGTTAGATTCGCAGGTACCTTGAAACATCCTCGATAGAGAACATTCCTATCTGAAGCAACATAAAAGGGCTTATTACTTTAAGTCAACAACAACGGAACTGTTGAAGCATTTACTGAAAAGACAATTTATTTTCATAAATGAGCATAGGCTATGACTCTGCTAACTGCGTTGGAAGTGCTGCTCACCCAAACCAGAGACTGCAGCTTTAGTTTGGTTGCCTGTGGGAGATTTTTGAAGAAACATTTCACAACCTTTTCAAACACTAAGAATGGCAGTCAATACATATGGATAACAGCAGCAACTTGAATTAAATAGAAGGAAAGAACATTTGGTTTCTTTGTGGAGCGTAATCAATACAAAAGATAAAACCAAGACAAATGAGGACCAGTGACAAAAAACCTCAATTAATAGCATAGAATTGATATTAAAAACTTGAGAATGTGACAATATACAGATTAAATTATTAATGAATCAAAATTGTTCTAATTCTTTAAAAAGTTATATATTTGAGAGCGTGATGAAGTGATACTTGATATGATAGAGGATACCTCATAGTTCGATAAATTAATCTGAATAGAACTGCAGAGTTAAGGGTTGCTAAACAATTATTGAGAACTGAAATAACAGAATTTCACTCATGGCTATGTCCATGAAAGTCAGCAGATAATGTGTAGTGACGATTAGCTGCTGACTGACCCAGCAACTATATTTTATTTGAATGAGAAGGAAGAGTACTGGGTCTGCTGCTGGTAATATTTTATCTTGAAACGTTGCCCAAAATATAATGTTATTTTTAATTTAAGAATAGAAGGAGGATTAAGGTTCAAAGGAACATTGTTTCCTTTATTGCTCTAATCCTAACAAATACTGAATAATCACATTTCTTGTCCTTCTTAATTTTTTTTTCATTAATTTGTAAGAGCCCAATTAGTATTATGCTCTTCTCTCTCTCTCTCTCTCCATTCTTCTTTAAGATCCACTTTCAAAATATTTCTTTGATCAAGGTACAACTTTCCTTGAACATTTCTTTCTTCAATTTGTTGTCACACGGAGGATGTCCGTGAATCAAACTGGACCGTGTTATCCATTAAAAGTTGCGTTTGAATGCAAGTTCTTGCTCTTGCAATGGATCAAATTAATTCTGTTCTGTTTCCAAATAAAATCCAAGCAGATACCAGAATTACACATTGATCCGCTGTGATTTGTTTTAAAAAGCTGAGCTCTATTTAATAATCACAACATGGTTCATCACATCAAATGATCGCAAACAGATTTCTGTTTATCCCACTGATTTCAACTCAATTAGAGTATTAATCATTATCAGCTTCTAAGCAGCATGCTTGGCTTTAATTCCGTTCCAATCTACAGATATTCTAATAAAGTTGTAAACTTCATAATTATTTTTTATTTGCCTCTTTCAGTCACTTTTATATAAAAACAAATTGCAGATGCTAAAAATCTAAAGTGAAATTGAAAATGCTGGAGGAACTCAGAAAGTCAAATATCTGTAAAAAGAAAAATAGTTAATATTTCAAGTTGATGATTTCTTGGTTTAGTATAACTATTCTTTTCAAAGATCATTGAACTGCATATGAATTCTGATTTCCTCTCCAAGAAAGCTGCCTCACCAGCCGAACACTTCCAAAATTTCAGATCTATTCCAAGATTTTTATCAATAGAAAACAGAACTAAATTATTTGTTTTAAATTGAACTATTCTCCTTAAACTTCATTAAGTCTTGCAAGTGGTTTTAATGTCTTGACAGGCCAAGATGATCCTAAAGGAAAATTCACCAGCATCTGTTTATGCGTGTTTCCTGATGCTAAATATTCTATATTTAGAATATAGAAACATGTTTCCGATGTTGGGGGAGTCCAGAACCAGAGGCCACAATTTGAGAATAAGGGGTAGGCCATTTAGAACAGAGTTGAGGAAAAACTCTTTCACCCAGAGAGTTGTGGATCTGTGGAATGCTCTGCCTCAGAAGGCAGTGGAGGCCAATTCTCTGGATGCTTTCAAGGAAGAGTTAGATAGAGCTCTTAATGATAGCGGAGTTGAGGGATATGGGGAGAAGGCAGGAACGGGGTACTGATTGTGGATGATCAGCCATGATCACAGTGAATGGCAGTGCTGGCTTGAAGGGCCGAATGGCCTACTCCTGCACCTATTACCTGTTGTCTATTGTCTATACATAGAGTGTAAACTGGTTATATGGTATGGCCTTTCGCTGGTCTAGATCGACCATGGATATTGTGTCCTGGCTATCTAGGTTGTTTGTGTAGTGCCATCTGTGGCTGACAGAAGCAATGCAAGACTGGCAGTGTCTGTTGCAAAGGTCGTAACAATAATGCAGGTTGAAGCAGCAACAATATTACAGGTTAGGCACCCCTTATCCGAAATTTCAAAATCTGAAAACATCAGAAACCCGAAATTGTTTTGAGCGCTGACATAATGTCACAATTGGAAAATTCCATAAGGCGCTAGGAAGGTTCCCAGGTGATGTGCAGGTAGGTCTTGGTGCACCACAGTTCAGAGAAGTGACCTCACATATGTAAAGAACAGAAGTTAATGAAAAATAGAAAAACACTGCATAAAGTGAAAAATGAAGATATTTGATTGTGTATTGAGGGAGTGGATTTGTCAGTGTCAGAGTGAACATATGCTGCTTAACGATATCCTGATCATGAAGCAAGCAAAGATCTAACACGAAAAACTGAAAATTGAAGGTAATTGTAAATATTCAGCAGGCTGGTTGTAAAAATTCAAGAAAATACATGGCATTAAATTTTTAGAGATTTGTGGTGATAAAATGTCAGCTGATCACAAAGCAGCACAGAAACTCATTGATGAGTTGGCCAAATAGTTGCTGACAAAAATCTGGCATGCTGAATGTCTGCATCAATACATACGTGTGATGAACGACACACACAGAATGCTGGAAGAACTCAGCAGGCCAGGCAGTATCTATGTAAAAGAGTTAACAGTCGACGTTTCGGGCTAAGATCCTTCATCAGGTCTGGTGAAGAGTCTCGGCCCAAAACGTCAACTGTTTACTCTTTTACATAGATGCTGCCTGGCCAGCTGAGCTCTTCCAGCATTTTGTGTGCGTTAATTGGATTTTCAGCATCTACAGATTTTCTTGTTTAAGTGTAAGACAAAGACTGCTTACTGGCAGCAGATAAATTCAAAGTCAAAGATTCAAGGTACATTTATTATCAAAGTATGTACACACTCTTCCTGCAGGCAGCCCCAAAACAAAGAAGCACCATGGAACCCTGTTCAAAGGAAAACATCAAACACTGTCTGCGCTAAAAAAGAACAAATTACACAGGCAGCAAAAAAATGAACGAACAACACACAGAATATTAAACATCAAACTGCAGAGTTATTGCAACAGTATAAGAATGTTCAGCGTAGTTCATTTCAGTCCAATTTAACGCTACGTTGTTCACTGACTGTAGGCTGCACAGCCAGTCTGCATCGAAGTACTCCCATCAAAATAGCAATAAAAATAATGTAACCAGAAACAAAAAAGACATACGACAAGAACTGCAGAGCCCCATAAAAAATGAATCCAATCCACAAACTGCTGATGAAACCTTGCCCAAGACCCAAGACTCCTGCACCTTCCTCTGGCAGCAGCAAGAGTCAGAGAGAGTCCGGTGAAACACAGCAGATGGTGCTGAACACCCACTCACCGTCCACTCTCACTTGCTCGGCGATTTAATTGGCGGGATCGGCGAGTAATGGAGCCAATCATGGGTTCGCGATCTGCCATTAGGCTGCACATACAGTTATCAGCCTCGCTCCGCAACAGGCCAAACTCCCTCAGAGACAGCAAAAGCAACAGATCGCTGAGTCAGCCCAAAAACACATTGTCAAAATGTAAATTACAGGCTCCAATCGTACACAGATTAGTTTTAGACATATATTTAAACGAAGAAGAAGTAGTTTTGTGAACTGTTTGCAGGACATCATCATCAATTGCGTTGGTCACTGGCGCCATCTTGCTACATAGGGTTGGGAATGATAGCAATGCCATACAGCCACTGACTGTCTACCTGTGTGACCAACATAGTGATAGCCATTAAAAATGATATAAAACTACCTTCAGGGTATACGTATAAGTTGTATGTGTAATGTAAATGGATTTTGTGTTTAGACTTGGGTCCCGTCCCCAAGGAATATCATTATATAGATACAAATATTCCAAAATCTGCAACACTCCTAGCCCCAAGCATTTCTGAAAGGGGTGCTCAAAATGAATGTGTAGGGTACCTTGGCCTGTTAACATACCTTAAAAGTCCACACACTGCAAATCACTTTGAAGTGCAGGTATTCTAAGCCAACAAGGTCTCACAAGACAGGAATGAGCTGACAAGTCACTTAATAATACTTTTGATGATAATTGCTGGTGAGAGGATACCCGGGCTGGATGCTAGAAGATCTCTATACTCTTTATCAACTTGGGCACAAGACCTTTATTATTTGCCTGGCAGGACTTTGGTTTAACATAGTATCAGACAACCAAATACCTAGGACAAGAGCACGGTCGAACTGCTAGTCAAAACAATCAAAATGGCAGATGACGGAAATCTGAAAACAGACAATGCAATAATGCAGATCAGGCTGCAACAGATAGTTAAGAGAGTTAAGATAGAGGTAGATAGATAGAGATAGAGATAGAGAAACTCCCATTAGAGTTTGTGTAGAAAGTGCCCAGGATAGCAGTGAGCTTCAGGGATTGGTGCTGCATCTGTTGTTACTGTCTACGTTCTAGATTTAGATGATACACTGGATCAGCAAACTTGCGGTTCACACCAAGACTGGGTGCACAGTAAGCCACAAAGAAGGCTATCAAAGTCTGTAGCATGATCTGGACCAGCTGGGAAAATGGGCTGCAAAATGGCAGATAGAATTTAATGCAGATAAATCTGAGGTGTTGAATTTTGGGAGGACACAGCAGGGTAGGACTTGCGCAGTGAATGATAGTGCATTGAGGTGTGAGGTAAACAAGGAGATCAAAGAATAGAAATCCATAATTCTGTGAAAGTAATGACAGATGTGGATAGGACTGCAAAGACAGCTTTTGGCACATTCAAAATGCTGGAGGAACTCAGCAGACCAGGCAGCATCTACGGAAAAGCGTATCGTTGACATTACAGACCGAGACCCTTCAACAGGACTCATGGTCCTTCATAAGTCAATGGATGTTGCTGGGATCTGAAGGCCTGAATTATAGGGAAAGATTGAATAGGTTAGGATTTTCCTCTGGAGGGCAGGAGAATGAGGTGGAATCTCAGAGGTGTACAGAATTAAGAGGGGCATAGATGTGTTTAGGGTGAAAGGTGAAATGTTTAAGGGAACCTGAGGGGGATCTTTTTCCACTCAGATGGTGATGTGAAGGTGGAACGAGCTGCCAGCAGAAGTGGTAGATGCCAGTTGAACTGCAACACTGAAGAGAAATTTGGATAGTTCCGTGGATGAAGGGGTATGGAGAGCTCTGCTCTGAGTGCGGGTGCATGGGACGAAGCAGAAAAAACAGGTTGGCATGGACTAGATAGGCCGAAGGGCCTGCTTCGGTGCTGTAGTACTCCATGACAATAACACCTGCCCAAAAATCTGTAAAATTACAGCATCCTCCTTAATATCAAAATTTCACCACCACCACCCTAACTCCCTGCTAAAGAAAAGCGCCATCTTTGTATCTCAAGATACCTAGCTAATGCAGTGGAGCTTGCAGATGCAGTCTTCTTGCAGCTCCCTCTCTATTCCGCCAACCCAAGTCCGCATCGGAAGTTGAACGCACTCTTCTCCTCACAGCCGTACCTTCTCCGCTGCTATTGAAGTGTTCACTTGAATGCATTGTATGATAATAACAACCAATATAATTACGATATGTGACAAAACAATTAAGTTAAAACAAGGGAAATTGTCGTTACATCTTGAGAGAACAAGAATGCAAGTCAACAGTGCAGTCTTCCAGCAAAACATGTACTTGAGATTAGAGATGCACAGCCTAATTAAATATTCTGAAATCTCTCTCCCTACAATTTGGTCTATTTTTTGGCTCTTGCAATAATTAACGCCCGACTCATGTTGTGATATATTTGTCACTACAATTCTGGATAAAGTGATCACTATTCCATTGAATTTTCTTCCCTTAGATATGCCATCTCCTACTCTTTCACTATGGGAACACCTGCGCCAGCTGTAACACCAAAGGAAGGCTTGCACTTAAAAAGCAGATTTGCAGACTGTCCACGGCTGAACAAAAGAGGAAAACGGATCCAAAAAAGGTTCAACCTGACTACCTCTAGTCGATGTCTGCAACAAAATTAATAAATAATTTAATAAACAAAAATCTGAAAGGCAGGGCAACACAGAAATTGAATCAATTACAGTATTTAGAGCTGCGTAATACTAGCTGGACTGAATTATATTATGCCAGACATTGGATTGCACTCATAACCTTGAAATTTCATAGCCAATGTAAACAAATCAGTAGTTGTCAAAATAAGCTTTTCGCCAACATTTCCTCAGTATTTGGTCATTAAAGCCCCATCATCATCAGAGTTGTACGTACTAACATATTCCTTTCATTTTACCAATGTCTTATGTTTTACAGAATGCATTATGTGAAGGAAGCAGGAATATTGGACATATTTTACTAGATCAGGGTTGGAGGTGGGTCAGATAGGTGTGGTTGCTGCACGTGATACACAAAAACATATAAGTTAGGACCAGGAGTGGGCATTTGGCCTTTCAAGCCGGTTCCATTATTTACCAAGATTATAGCTCATCTCAGCTCCGCATTCTGGCCTACCTACACCGAGTTTAACCCCCTATAGCCCTTTAGTTTTATCTTGCATCTTTCAACCTTAGCCTTAAAAATAAAAACATTCTGCTTCCACTTACTTTGAGGGAGAGTGTTCTGAAGATTCACAACACTTTGAAAGAAGAGAAAAATCACCATGCCACAAGGCAACTCTCACATTGAGAGCAGTGACCTCTATTTCTCAGAAGAAAAAACATCCTCTTCATATCCATGCTGATATAAGATCCTGAGGGTTCCGACACCTTCAGTCATCCCCACTTGCTCTTCTAAACTATAGCACATATAAGATAGCACGCCCAACCTCATCTCACAGAACATGCCAGTTCAACGTATAGATGTAATAAATTTCTCGCTGATCTCACCAATTAAAGCACCTAGCAAGACTGAAATGAATGAGGATGCGAACAGAAGATGAGCGGATATTCAGTGCAGTCCACCTGTATTTGACTGGTTACTCCCTCCCTCTCACTTGAAGCTGCTGGAAGATGGTGCCGGGGTCCTGGGTCTTGGGGAAGGTGTAATCGATGCGGTTTGTAAATTGGACCCTGTAGCTCTTGTTATGATGTGTTTCTGGTTTTTGGTTACTCCTTTTTTATAGTTGTTACGTTGTGCAATTTTGAGCGGGGCAGACTGGCTCTGTGGCCTACAGTAAACAACTGATACTGCTAAACTGAACTGAACTGAACTGAATATTCCTAGATCATTTCAAAGACATTGTGATTTGATGTTTTATATTCAGTGTTTTTGCTCATTTTTGCAGCTTGCATGAAATGTTCTTTTATTTTGCGTGTTGGGTGTTTAATGTTTTCCTTGAACAGGTTTCGATGTCCTGTGACTGTGGATGGGAAGACGAATCCCAGGGTTGTAGCATTCATACTTGGATAATAAATGTACTTTGAATCTCTGACCCTTTGGACCTTCTCTGAAATGCTGCCAATGCATTAACATCTCCGAAGGGGAAGGCCCCAAGTCCTCGGCTTTGCCTGTTGCTGGCAGCCAGGGATGGGGTCGAAGCGCTCGGCAGAGATGGTGCTCGGTGTCGGAGGCTCGAAGTTTTCGCACGGACTCCGAATCGGACTGTGGTCGGGTACTTCCAGGGTGCTGCATCGGTAAGTTTGCGGCGCTGGAAGCTCATGGCAGGGAGAGTTTTCTTCCTTCTATGTCTGCGTGAGATAATTGGACTTTCGAGAGACTTTGAGACTTCTTTTTTACCGTGCCAATGGTCTGTTCGCTATCAAATTAAGGTATTGCTTGCACTGTTGTAACTATATGTTATAATTATGTAGTTTTTGTCAGTTTTTCAGTCTTGGTCTGCCTTGTGTTTCTGTGAAATCACACTGGAGGAACATTGTATCATTTCTTAATGCATGCGTTACTAAACGACAATGAAAGAGGACTGCGCGTCCTCATAATCTAATCCTTCTCTAGATATAGAAACGGATGTTGCACACAGTACTCCAGGCTTGAGTTTCCCAAAGCTGAAACTGAAGCATAAACTCCAGGAATGTATTCAATTCCTCGGCAATAAACTGTATTGTTCTGATAGCTCGCCTAATGACTTGCTGAAACCAGCACTCTAGCCTTTTCTCAACCATACACTCAGACACCTAGATTCCATTACACTTCAGGTCTCTGCATTCGCCAGCCAAATGGACAATTTTTGTTTTTTATTATATTATATTTCATTTGACAGAACTTTCACTACTCACTTAATCTATCTGTATCAGTACACGGTCGACACACACAAAATACCGGAGGAACTCAGCAGATCAGACAGCACCACCGCATGTGCTCTACATGATCCACTAAACTGTCTAACTTTGCCACATCAGCAGGTTTAGCAACTACACCACAGGTTGTCTGAATTAATTGTAATCACCGCTGGGGCCTGGTGTTTCACCTTAACAACCAGGAAAAGATCTGTTTATGCTTGCTTTTTTTCCTGATAACCAACCCATTTTCTAACAGCTATACAATGGGCTTCTATTTTTCACAATAGTCTCTGTTGCAGTAATGTATAAATTGCCTTTTGAAATCAAATTATTGCAATTTCACAGTTCCCCTTTATCAACAGCATGTTTCCTCTTCAAAGAGCTCAAATAGATGACTTCAACATGATTTCTCTTTGACTGAACCACTGCCCTATTAGCTTGATTTTTTAAAAAAATCTTAAGTGACTTGCTAAAATGGCTTTACAAATAGCTTTTTAATATTCCCCTTCCCCCCGACAGATATAGAACTAACTAGCTTGTAGTAACCTACTTTGTCTCCATTTCTGTTTCAACAATCCTTACTGGTCTGTGTCTTTTTTATTTTGGACTATTCCCTCCTGAAGGTGGAGGTAATTTTGGAGGGACAAGAGGAGTGTAAAGCAGGAAAAAAAAATTATCTTTTTTTTATTGATGGAGTGAGGATTGGGAGTTAAACAGATTCAAAATAGAATAAAAATGAAAAGGAGAGAAGTATCAGATTTGGAGAGAGAAAAAGACACAAGACAAAATAAATGTAACAAATTGAGTCCAAATGAAGGATCTTGGCCCGAAATGTCGACTGTTTATTCCCTACAACAGATGCTGCCTTACCTGCTGAGTTCCTCCAGCACTGTTATGCAACATTTTCAGCATCTGGAGAGTTTCTTGTGCTTGTAACACTTGAAATGATTTGTAAATTCTAACAACAGGAATTCTGCAGATGCTGGAAATTCAAGCAACACACATCAAAGTTGCTGGTGAACGCAGCAGGCCAGGCAGCATCTCTAGGAAGAGGTACAGTCGACGTTTCGGGCCGAGACCCTTCGTCAGGACTAACTGAAGGAAGAGTTAGTAAGAGATTTGAAAGTGGGAGGGGGAGGGGGAGATCCAAAATGATAGGAGAAGACAGGAGGGGGAGGGATGGAGCCAAGAGCTGGACAGGTGATTGGCAAAGGGGATATGAGAGGATCATGGGACAGGAGGTCCCCCTTGTCTTTCTCCTCAGACCTCCTGTCTTTAGACTGCCTGTTCTTTGTAACTTGGGGCTAAATTTTGACTGCAAAATGCTGTAAACTTCTCTCTGTAAGATTTATAAAATTAGCTTTATTTGTCACATGTGCATCAAAACATACAGTAAAATGCGTCATTTGCATCAAATCAGTGAGGATTGTGCTGGGGCAGCCCACAAATATCGCGATGCTTCCAGCACCAACATAGCACGTCCACAACCTACTAACTCTAACCATGTGCTTGTCTTTGGAATGTGAGAAAAAACCAGAGGACATCCATGCTGGTGCTGTAATAGTGCTGCTACACAACCCTGCTGACTCACTTCCATAAAAACATTTTTTTTGATAAAGGCAAGTTTTTGTTAAGGTGTCAGATAACATGACACAGAAGTGCTATTTTGTAGCTCAGCATTTATTTGCCCCATGCATGGTTTAGAAGGTTTGAAATTTTCCTCTCTGGTTTTCCAAACACAGTGCTCACAACAGGACATAGGTCCTAGAATCGGTGCAGTTGCATCCAAAGGCGTGATATGGTTGTTTGAATGCCCCTGCGGGCAGTTAACTGAGAATGTAAGGCCTACTTTGTTGATCCTTAAATTCCTTGGGCACATCCAGGCCTATCAAGTTCAGTGCCTCGATCTACCTAAACATAGGTAGATCTTTATGTTACAGACCCCCTGCTGAGTCTTTCCCTTGCTTCCCCCCACTCCCCAACAATCCAATCCCATCTTGTCCATGACCACACTTTCCACACCCCCACCTCACCCAGCCCTCCACCCCTTCATTGATGCACCAACTGTTCCTCTACCCCATTCCCTCTCCACCCATTTCATTGCATGTGAGGTCTTGGGCCTCATGCGGAATATAAAGTTACTGTCAAGGGCCCTTACATGAAAGACATGTTAACCACTGTGCACTGCCAAATTAATGTATGGAAATAAATGTGTTCAGTATACAGTATTGGGCAGTACTTTGCAGCTTCAGGGCAGCTAACAGCTTCTGCCGTTACTTAACTGCCTTTTGATTGGATATTTTGTTGGCTGATTGTTCAGAACCCGCCACTGGATGTCTCACTAACCAATGAGAATGGAGAACCATGAAAATAATGCAGGGACTGAGAACGAAATGTCATTGAGAACAGGTGAATTCTAAGTCAACTGAGATGCAGTAGAATTCAGAACCGAGTTTTAACAGCAGCAAGCTCTATGAGCAGAGAGGGGTAGGTTCTGTTGGGAAAAGCAAAGATTTCAGATTCCCTGCATACTATGGAAGTTGCCATAATATAATATCCGGCCAGCCTCTTTCCCCTCACCCCAACTTTTTATTCTGGCATCCCCCCCCTTCTTTTTCAGTCCAGAAGAACATTGACTGTTCCTTCATTTCCATAGATGCTGCCTGACCTGCTGAGTTCCTCCATCATTTTTTATGTGTTTCTTTGGATTTCTAGCTTCTGAAGACTTTCTCATGTTTACTGAAGTTGATCTTATTGGTCGGTTTTAGTCTTCTAATCTGTGGTGAGCACCTCCAGAGCAGAGTACTCCTATAGTAAGTTGTATGTTATGCTTCTCTGGAAGTGTGGGAGCCCATTGACCATAGATGTGAGATTTGACACCTCACCTCATTGAAAGAGGATAATTTGAGGGACTGAGGGAGTGGGAATTGGGAGCACAAGGTGCGAATCGCTTACTTTCCTGTAGTAGCTGTTTTCACCTGCCTTTAGCTCCCAGCTTTCCTAGGTTCTATTAAATTTACAAAGCATGCTAGGTCAAAAGTGTTAGTGTCAATAACTTACTGACCTAATTGAGCCATAGAGCCCTACAGTACAGAAACAGACCCTTTGGCCCATTGAGCCTGTGACAAACCTGTTATTCTGCTTAGTCCAATTGACCCACACCTGGATCTTCACCCTCCATACGTCTTGCATCCATGTACTTATCCAATACCTTTCATAAATGTTGCAATCAAACTCAGATACACTATGAACTGAACTGACTCTTTCTTGTCCAGCCTCTTTTAAACCCAGGTTGGAGCTGGACTTCAAATATATCTGCAGAAGAGAAGATGGCAGCACGATGCAGCGTGCAGCCGCCAATCCAGAATGAATATCGGTTATCTGTCAAGTAGGATGCTGTGCACAATCCTGATTTGATGGAGACGGACGTGAGAAGCACGGAGGAACATCTGGTGAAACTTCTGAAATGCTTGTTTCGCTGCCGCTGCTACTGTGTGATCCAGAATCTCCAGAGGGGAAAGCCCTGAATCCTCGGCTTTGCCTGTTGCTTGGCGGCCGGGGCCAGGGTCGAAGCACTCGGCAGAGATGGTGCTCGGTGTCGGAGGGCTGGTGGGAGGCTCCAAGTTTTCGGATGGACTCAGAGTCGGCTGTGGTCGGATGCTTCCAGGGTGCTGCATCAGCAAGTTTGCGGCACTGGAGGTTCATGGCAGGGAGAGTTTTTCTTCCTTCTACCGTCTGCGTGAGATGATGTGGCTACCGGAACTTTGAGACTTTTTTTTACCGTGCCTATGGTCTGCTCTTATCAAATTACGGTTTTGCTTTGCACTTCTGTAACTATATGTTATAATTATGTGGTTTTTGTCAGTTTTAGTCTTGACTGTCTTGTGTTTCTGTGATATCATACTGGAGAAACATCTTAATGCATGCATTACTAAATGACAATAAACGAGGACTGAGTGTCCCCATAATCTAATCTATATGTTTTTAAAAAGACATTGCTGTGGGAATGTGTGGCGATACATGCAGTCTGTCCCCAGCATATCCTTGGGTTGTTAACGCAAACAACATATTTCTGTGTGTGTTTTGATGTACTGTGCATTTGCTAAATAAATGAATCTGAACTCTCAATTCTGACTAAGATTACAGTCCATAGAGAAAGAGAATATTAATCGAAAAGAAGAACAATTTGAAATTTTGCCTCTATTTACTCATGGTAATTACTTTCAGTATCAGGGAGGATTTTTATAATGCAATATCTATCACTTCATCAAAAGCTGAATGTAGACAGTAGCAGAGAAAAGCTGAGGGTCAGTGTTAATTCTGAACATCTCATGCACCTCCCAGGTAATGAGAAACTAACATTGAAGTAGTGCATCTTACTACATTATATTTTGATTTCTAAATAAAATATGATAACACAGATGGATTCTAGTTTAAAAGCATAAATTGCATTTGTAGAACCACAGGACCTGCAAAAATAGCTAACAGGCATCAAGGGAGATTTCAGATTACAAGCATTTTCTCTCCCTGGTGCAGGATATACACAAAACAATCACATTGTAAGTAATTTTTCTACGATGATCTATTCCTTAAAGGTGAACTTGATGCTTTTTTTAGATGAAGGAAACAAAATTAAGAGATCAAGACCATCAGTGTTAGAGGTTAAAATAGCAAAACAGGTGAAATAAACCAGAACGTAGAGTTAGCTTAAGGTTTCAAGGATCTATAGATCCTCTGAGAAAGAGGAGATGGGGAGATAAGATAATCATAGGTTTTGAGATCCTATGAAAGTATTCAATCAAGTAGCTATGACCTGTCTTTTCTAAAGTTCAGAGGGACCAACAAAAGAATCAAAGACCAAAAAGGACTAGAAAGGACAAAAAAGGGAGAAAGTTCAGACTCATTTGAAAGAAAGATCAAGAAACTTAATGGATCAGAAATGCTGGCTTGCTCTAACTATTGCAGGTTAGAGCAGATGTGCAATCTTTGAAAATGAAACAAAATGTACAAGGTCATCTCCATTGCCCAAACCTTTCAACATACATTTAGTGGCCACTTTATTAGGTACACCCCATGCCTGCTCCTTCACACAAATACAGTGGATTCCTGTAAATTGGGACCTGTGCATTTTGGCCCAATTAAGTGGCTATCCCAACTGGCCAACGTTTTATGGAAATGGTTAAAATAGTATAAAAAAAGACAACCTATCATTCCACTGAGGAACAAATTATATCATTTGAAATACAGAACAAACCAGAATATTACCAGTGCTATTGCAGTGCTATAAAACCATGTCTTAGTTCCTAATAGTCATCAATAGACAAATTTATTCGGGGTGTGCTCCCATCTAGTTTTGATTGACTGTAAATGAGCAACATCAGGGCAGACACCTAGTACAGATTATAGACCGTGTTCATACAATACTTCCGACGTTTGCATCTTACAAGTTTTCATTTTCATTGTAGCATTCAAAGTGAGTGTCAATACATTCAAATTCTTCATTGTTCCTAACCTGTTGAAGTAGTGACATTGTTTCACTTTCACTCCCCAGCCATTCCTGGCATCTCCAGGCCTGAATGCATGTAACCGTAGTGAGCAAAATAATTATGAATTGTCTTACTGCTTCTTTCTTGCTTATTATCAGTGACAAAAATCATGGCTTTTCGAACAGAAACACTTGCAACTGATGCCGTTTGAAGACTGTTCTCACTAAGTAGTGTAGTGTTTAATGGCCACACGACGTGCACGCAACTGACACTAGTTAGAACATTTTTGGCAACAGCTGTCTGTCCCAATTAAGTGGCACAGTGTCTCAAATTAACAAAGGGAATTTTCTTCATTTGCTTTTGTTCTTTAAGAGTGGTCCCAAACAAGTGGCTGCCCTAACTAACCGATAGCGCAATAAACTGGAATCCACAGTCCCTCATTGAATCGAAAGTAACTAGATGATGGAAGTTGAACTCATTACCCTGACCTCTGTCCTCTGCTTTGGAAGTCCCCGATCACATGAGGTCTGTAAAGATAGCATTAGATGGAAGTAGAGAGAAATCAGCAACTGTCAAACTATCCACTTCAAAAAAAAATTGAAAGTCTCCTGTTCCAATTAAGGGGCATATTGTCCCAAATAAATGAAGAGAATCCCTGTTATTTCCTCGATTAGTTTTTGTTCTTTAAGGATTGTCCCAAATTAGTAGCAGTTCCATTTAACTGACAGCCCAATTCAGATATTTCAGATATAGGAGAATTAGACCATTCAGCCCATCAAGTCACTTCACTATTTCATCATGGCTGATCCACTTCCCTCTCAACCCCAATCTCCTGCTTCCCTCCCGTAACCTTTCATGCCCTGCCTATTCAAGAAGCCATCAACCTCCACCTTAAATACACCAAATGACTTGGCTTTCACCGCCGCTGGTGGCAATTAATTCCACAGGTTAATTATCCGTTGGCTAAAGAGATTCCTCTCCATCTCTATTCTAAATGGACGCCCCTCTATTCTCCTATATCTTATGGTCTTAAGGAATGGACGTGAAATCGCTGCTGCAGGGCAAGTTCAAGAAACAACTTTACTCAGTCGACAAGCATTATTTATAAAAAGACTGACTGGCCTCTGGAACAGAGCAAAGTCTTGGCATTGTAATGATGACATTCTGTAAACAAAAAAAGCAGATGGCTTCAGTATCAGCTCAGAGAGGATATATTACAAGCTTCGGGAGATGTTGGTTTGTACAACCACAGGGGTGAATCCATGTAGTTTTCCTCAGCTCTCTGATTGGTCTCCACCTGATACTATTTAGTGGCAAACATTTAAATTTCAGAAGGAATGATATTGCCGTATTATAATTTGCATCTGGCTTTTGTGCTGAAAGACATGACTACCCAGGGAAAAAAAGACCATCTGTCCTAGCTGTGCCTCTCAAACTTTTATTTGCTTCTATCAGATCTCCCTCAGTCTCTGGCACTCCAGAGAAAACAATCTAATTTTGTCCAAACTCTCCTCATAGCCAATACATTCTAATCCAGGCAACATCCTGGTAAACCTCTTCTGCACATCCTCCAAAGCCTCTACGTCCTTCCTGTAAGGTAACGACCAGAAATGCACAGACACAGCACTCCAAATGTGACCTAAAATGTAATACGACTGCAAGGTTTCAAGCATTCAGTCTCTTTTTTTGTCTTCACATATATGGTCTGACCTGCTAAATATCTCGAGCAATTTTTTAAAATATATATTTCAGATGCAGAACATCTGCATTCTTTGGCTTTTTGCTTTGAAATCTGAATGGGCTCTTTCAGACCCAGGGAGGATCATGGTGTAGTTGCTATAAAATAGGCTGAGGACACCAATTATTACAGGGATTTTGGCTTGTGACTGACTGGATGGTAACAATATATAATTTACAGAAAATTCCTGGGAGACAGACTGTGAAGAGCTCTTACATAAACAGTGCACACTTCCTTTGAACTCTTTATGTTTCACGTATATAAGACAATACACTCTGCAATGGACTTTTTAAAAGGTCAAGGACCCTTGACTGAGCACACATAATTTACACACGATCCTCTCCAAACCATGAGCAATCTCTACTTAAAGTCAGTGGTTGACAAATTTAATGATAATTGCTTTAATTTCAATCAGTTTAATGTGGAGTATTTATTGTACTCTCAGCAAATCACAGAAACTGCACATAACAGACCTATGTAAGAAATTTTGTTTTCCAGACTGTTGGAAAAGAAAATGTAGGAAATTTCTCATACAGCAGTAAATTGACTAAAAATTCACCATTAAATCAACTAAATTTCTATTTGGTAATTTAAGATGATGTTCTGATCAAGAAATGCAGTTAAATCTGTCCATTCTCCAGTATTTGTTTTCAAGAACTGCATAAAGTTAGTGGAAGGAGATTGTGCACAAGTTCTAACCACGTGTACATCATCAAACTTTCCATCCTGACAGTCATGGCATCAGCTGAGATCACATTATGTCTGATGTCCCACCTTCCCCTCCCAATCATTGCTGCCAGTCCATCTCTCTGTTCCCACTTCAAGTGGAGGAAGACTTTTCAATTCCCAGTGGAAGATAGGACGATCTGCCTCTCCACTCCTAGTGGAGGCCTGGGCACTCTATTTGCCATATCCAGTGCCAGAATGAACACTCCCAGGCTGCTGGATCATGTTTCCGTTCCTGCCACCTTGATTAAACTTTGATCCAGTCAATAGCTTTTCAGCAGTGCTGGAAAACATAAAACACTCCAAGAAATCTATGGTCTGAACTATGGTACCCATGAATCTCATAGTACTCTGCAGCTCCACTGACATCTGTGGTCTGTTGGGAAAGATACAAGTTTGAAATCTATTCTGGGCTGTCATGACATCAGCTGAGATCACATTGCACCTGTCACATTGTCTCTGATGTCCCACCTTTCACTCTCATTCCTGCAGCCAGACTATCTCCCTGCACCCACTTCAAGTGCCAGGAAGGCTTCTCAATTCCCAGTAGAGCACAGCATACTCTACCCCCACCCCCACCCCACAACTACCAGTGCTGGTCTTGGTGCTCCACCTGCCTCAGATTTCTCACATTGTGCACCTCGTGCTAGTGTTTACAATTTTCAGTTGCTGGTTAAATCGAGAGCAGATACTGGAGTTTTCACTGAAGGTACAGTTGTTCCTAAAATTAAATACCCCAAAAAGGAGAGCTACTTATACACAAACGTGGCTAATGCACCAGAATTTAATCTATTTGTTGTATTACCTTGTTTTACAAAAAAGAAAAGCTATCCTGAAGCACTTCTGGTGAGAATGGCTGGCAAGCTAGCCACCGAGGGAATGTCCATCATAAACACAAAGTCATATTATAATGACTTATTGAAGACAATGGTGCTGATTATATTTCAACAACTATTAATAAATAGATAATAATTTAATCCCAGGTTTTGGATGCCATTGCCTCCAAGATTCAATGTATAAGTGTCAATACGCTGAAATGAGGCAGAGAGGGCTGTACTGATGTGATTATACAGCTCATTTTGTACTACCAACTAGATAGGAATTTCTAAACAAATAAATATTTTCTGTTCTACAATGGTAATTCAAATATGAACTCAAATTAATGGTTATGGTACCCAATTTGTCTCCTCTTTAGAAGAAGTCTGGGATCTTGCCCCAAGAGGAAATTGAAAAGGAGGCCAGTTGGCTCAGTCAGTACAAGACTCACGACTACAAGACTCTTAACCTCAGGGTCGGACGTTCAAGCCCCATGTTGAGCAAATTATGAGATGACACACTGACACACTCAGTAGAACTTTTGCCCGGAGCACCAGAGACCTGGGTTCAAATCTAGCCTCACAATGTGCAGTTTGCACCTTCTCCGACTGACTGCATGAGCTTTCTCTGGCTGCTCTAGATTCCTCCCACATCCCAAAGACCTACAGATTAGTTGGTTAAATGACCACTGTAAATTCCCCCTGATAGGTAAGAGTGGTGGAATCTGGGACAGTTAACGTAAACGTAGAGAGAGTTTTTAAAATGGGCTCATTGTATGATTAGAGTAAAATATAGGTGTTTTCATGATCTATGCAGAAAATGTTGATCAAATGAGCATTGTACGCAAGCGCCATCTTGACCGGAAAGGTGGTCAATGTTGGAGTCAACTTGTCTGTGGAAGGGCCCGTTTCTGTGCGGTCTCTCTTTTTGACTCCACATCGGTCCTTTTAGGGAAAGTGTGAGCAAAGCAGAAGCTACTAACCTTACGTTGACGCAAACACGAGGAAATCTGCAGATGCCGGAATTTCAGGCAACACACATAAAAATTGCTGGTGAACGCAGCAGGCCAGGCAGCATCTATAGGAAGAGCTACAGTCGACGTTTCGGGCTGAGATCCTTTGTCAAGACTAACTGACTATCTTACTATCTCTTCTTTCAGTTAGTCTCGGCCCAAAATGTCGACTATACCTCTTCCTATAGATGCTGCCTGGCCTGCTGCGTTCACCAGCAATTTTTATGTGTGTAACCTTACATTGAAAGGCTTTCCTTAGAAGATGGATAACTTATGCTGGGACAAAAACCAACAAGCAGATGAAGAAGAAGATGATTCAGAGACATAATGAGGACAGATCATTTTGGTTTCAGCTTTGCAACCTTTTAAAGAAATACTCATACTTCCTGGCAACATATAGCTGTTTCCCCATATTCGCATCACAAAGAACGCATAAAAATAATAGATAAAATCATGAATTAATATACAGTGAAGAACGTGCCATAAATAAATAAATACAGGTAAATTGGCTGAAGTTTTTAAGCCACTAAAGGGTTTAAGGTACTGCTATATGAATGAGCACCATTCTATAACCTGCTGTTGGATGATGTTCCTTTAAGTATTTCCAAGAAAGAAACATACATCGTTTGCTGCTTGGTCGAAGGTCTTCTACTTTGTACACCGACAGTCGATTGACACCACCGCAGATTGTGTGCTTCTCCCCTTTACACTCCATGTTGCAATCACCCTGCCTTGCACTGGCTGAGGTCACTCGATTTCCACAGTAACATTCTGCACCATATTCCAAACCAGCATAAAGGTAACCTCTGTGAAGACAAATTTGCCATCAGATTACAAAGGAAGTCTTTTAAAAAAGAGAGTGTTCTAAAATGATATGATTCTCATCACAAACTGACTCCAATGATCCTGCAAGCTAGCAGCACCATCTTATCACCCAACAGCTTCAGCTCTTCTCCCACCCCCCCCTCTTCTATTCTGACTTTTGCTCTCTTTCTTTTCAGTTTTGAAGAAGGGTCTCTGGCCAAGGCATCAACTGTTCATTTCTCTCCCTACATGCTGCCCAAACTGCCGAATTTGTCCAGCATTTTTTATTTTGTTGTGCTGCAACTTAATGTATGTTGCTTTTCCTTAAGGCATTGTCTCTAAGTTCATAAAATGAGTGAAGACATAGTCACATACCCCAACAGATTTAAGATGTTACGCAATTCACAACATAAAGGACGTTAATACAAACATCGTAAGACATAGGAGCAGAATTAGGCCATTCAGCCCATCAAGTCTTCTCCACCATTCCACCATGGCTGATCCCAGATCCCACTCAAACCCATACATCTGCCTTCTCGCCATATCCTTTGATGCCCTGACTGATCAAGAGATGATCAACTTCCACCTTAAATAAACACACATACTTGGCCTCCGCCACAGTCTATGGCAGAGCATTCGACAGATTTCCTACACTCTGGCTAAAAACATTTTCCTTGGCTTTGTCCGAAAGGGTCATTCCTCAATTGTGAGGCTGTGCCCTCTTGTTCCAGATACCCACACCATAGGAAACATCCTCTCCACATTCCCCGCATCTGGACCTTTCAACATTCGGTAGGTTTCAATGAGATCCTCACGCATTCTTCTAACTTCCAGTGAGTACAGGCCCAAAGCTGTCAAACGTTCCTCATATGTTAACCCCTTCATTCCCAGAATCATCCTCATGAACTTCCTCTACACTCTCTCCGATGACAACACTTGCTTTCTGAAATATGGGGCCCAAAACTGTTGACAATGTTGACAAAGTGCAGCCTGACTAGTATCTTACAAAGGCTCAGCATTATCTCCTTGCTTTTATATTATATTTCCCTTGAAATAAATGCCAACATTGCATTTGCTTTCTTTACCACAGACTCAACCTGTAAATTAACCTTCTGAGAGTCTTGCACGAGGACTCCCAAGTCCCTCTGCACCTTTGATGTTTGAACCTTCTCCCCATTTTGTTAATACTCCACATTATTGTTCCTTTTACCAAGATGCATTTTCATACATTTCCCAACACTGTATTCCATCTGCCACTTCTTTGCCCATTCTTCCAATTTGCCTAAGTCCTGCTGCAATCACATTGCTTCCTCAGCACTACCTTCCCCTCCACCTATCTTCGAATCACCAAAGGTCATTTAAAGGACTGGTGACATTAGCTGGATGAAGAGAGGACCAGACATTTTAAGACCAACCAGTCCTTTTACAAATTCAGTATAACTTTAATAGAGTTCCTCTCGTAGTCACAGCTATTTAGGAAAAATGCAGGAATGTGAAAAAAGGTAAATACATAAAATTGATGTTGAACACATCTTCCCTTACCTTTCTGCACAACTGTCTTGACACTGTGAAACCGTCATTTTACGGAAGTCATAAAACACCGCTCCTTTCAGAGCCTTCTCCTTCAGTTCATCTCTGAAGCATCCTATGTGTGTTGCTGTAAAGAAGAACAAAGCTGCCTTAAATTCCACATCACACTTGCTGCTTCAGATTCTAAGGATGATTTATTTGAAACAGAATACTGAAAATTTAATGCTGAAACTAAATTTCATTCAAATATTCAAAGAAAAATTTTTGGTTTTCAGCTGACTTTCATTAACTCAGTCAACTGTTTGGTGCTGATAATAACAATTGCCTTGATTTACTGTGATGCCTCTGTCTGCTGAAGATATAATGCAATGGATAATGAATGTACTACATGACATCTATTAATGGGCCTTTTTTTCCTATCATGGCATTACTTAATGTGGACTTTCTCTTCAACATTCCATGATATTTTACATAGGAACTCACTGTGACAAAATACTGGTTTCATAAGCAGACATCCAATGATAAAAATGAGAAAAAATGAAAATTTACACGTAATACCAGACATCCCACCCTGCAAAAACTCATTTCAGGGAGGTAGCACCATCAATTTGCGGGAGACTTCCGGGAGAGGTGGGATGTCTGCAATAGAATAGCTCCTTAGCAGTTGGCCAGCTAGTTTAAATGACGTTAGCAATGCTAATGAATGAATGACACCTGTTAAGCTCACCTCAACATGTCTTTTACAGTCTTAACCCACCATGGACAATAGAAAAAACACTGTTGCAAAGAGTGCAGCGAGCAACACTGTCATTATTTTTGACCCCTATTAGGCAGGGGTACACTTTAGTGTAGCCTGGGGTGACGTATGTTTTATGTATTTTTTTGGAACACTCTGCAATGGCGCACTCTCGCTCGCTCTCTCTCTCTCGTGGTCGCGTGCTCTCAAGCGCTCTCACTTGCTTTCTCTCTCACTCGCTCTCTCTCCCTCTCTTGCTTTCGCTCTCGCTTGCTTTCTCGCTCAGTCACTCTCTCTCGCTTTCTTGCTCTCGCTTGTGTGCACGCTCTCTCTCTTGCTCTCTCGCTCGCTCTCAAAAAAATTGATTTCCGTGATATTGTATATAATTTGCGGGCATCAGGGAGCCACTATTAATATGCAGGAGACTCCCAGAAGTTCCGGGAGAGGTGGGATGTATGTGATACTTAGATTTTGCTTGGCAGAGAGGTTGTTTTGAAGTAGTTCAGACCTATCAACCAACAGACCCACTTTTAACTCCTGTGACAAAATTATCTTGCATCCATGAGGTTAAGCTGCAAGTGTATGCATTCCAATTTGTTAAAAGACAAGTCAGTTGATGACATACCATTTCAAGAATCACTTTTAGGAGGAAGACAGGTAATTCAGTTTAACTGTGCCTGATACTACTGCGTTGCCAAAAATTAGGCAAATTAGTAAAAGCATTATCCTCTAGTGCGAATTTGCTAATTTTTGCTACATCAGTTTCTTGCCTGTGGGATTCTTAGTTCAAGTTCCCCAAGAGGTAAATGGCATTTAAAGTTCAAAGTGCTGTACGTTGATTATCAAAGAATACACAACTTATCAAACTTTGAGATTTGTTTGCTCACAGGTAGCCACAAAGCAAGAAACCCAAAGGAACACAGTTTAAAAAAAAATTTAAAATAAGGCCAACACCCGATGCACAAGAGAAAGGGGGAAAAAATACAGATCATGCAAACAATTGAGCAAGCGACAACATTCTGCACCAAACTGTCCTCAGATCTGAGCCCCGGAGCAGCCCGGAGTAGGCTTATAAGTTCATCATATGAACAGGCATGAAGCACAGCAGCCGAGGCTATCTTCGTAGCTTCAGTGCCACGGAGAGAGGAGTATCCATTGTGGAGAGTGAGCAAAATCGGCTCTCGCCTCGGATCCAGACACCCTGTTTTTTCTGGGCCAGTGTTTAAATCGACCAAACAATGGATTGTACCGCATTGTACCTGGGAACCACTGCAGCAACAGACTCTGGCACCTGGAAAGAGCAGTGAAGATCGCGGAGAGAGAGCGAAGTCGGCTCTCACTTCCGATCTGGGCCTGCCTTTAAATTGTCTAAACAGCGGATCATGCCTCACAGTAGGACCTGGCGGCTGTGAAGCCTTGAACAGGCCACCCAGCGACTTGCTCCGGGCTCAGATTTCACCGCGCAGCCCGAAGCCGTTCTCAAGCTCTTCAAATCTGCTCGGTGTGGTGCCCAGAGCGATCCAACCTCACGCCCAGGGAAGTTATACGGATAACAGAACGCCTCTGCTGCAGCCCCGACTTCTCCTCTCCGAATGGCTCACTCCATTTGCATTGGTTCTGCAACAAACCAGCCCAGCTTGTTCCCCAAACTCACCTCGCCATCGCTCATCCCTATCTGTTTGGGGGGATAATTTAACACAATTTACCTCAGAAAAGATGTTTTTATTGATATCTTAGTCAAATTTCTTGCCATTTGAACTACCTGTAAGCTGTTACATGTGTTTGGTAGCGCCATTATAACCGGAAGTCTAAATTATTTCACTTTAACTTACTTCTTTATATTTAATGTGAAAATGATATTATTGTGTGCTTTATGAAACTTAATTCTTTTTTAATTTTGTTGTTCAGGTTAAAAAATGGCCCTAAAGTCAAGGTAAAGGTTTGCAAGATTTCAGAATT
Organism: Mobula birostris; assembly: GCF_030028105.1. NCBI lineage: Eukaryota > Metazoa > Chordata > Chondrichthyes > Myliobatiformes > Myliobatidae > Mobula > Mobula birostris. Next base: position 26,454,160 of record NC_092394.1, on the reverse strand, counting down.
GTACCTTGAATTTAACAACTAGCATAATTTGCATTTCTTTTCATCAATTGACTTTCCCTTGGGGGAAATGTCCAAGATGCAAAACCACTACCCAAAACTTGCAACTACAATGCGGACAGTAGCATATTCGTGGAGTTATACAGAAAAAAAGCCTTTGGCCTACATCCCTCTGAAGTTTCCTGTCCATGTCCAAGTTATCTTTTTGTCAAAAGTATTGTAATTATAACTGCCTCAAACACGTTCTCTGGCAGTTCATTCCATATACCCACCACCCTCTGTTTGAAAATTTGCCCCTCAGGTCCCCTTTAAAAATCATTTGCTGACGAATCATAACACTGTGCTCTCTGCTTTTAGACCCCAATCTCATGTCAGAAAAAAAGACGGACTTTCTATCTGTGCCCTTTATAAAATCTTTGAGGTCACCTGATTCCTCTTTGCTCCCTGGTAAATAGTCCCAGTCTAGCTAGACTGTGCCTGACCTATGGTCCTCGCAACATCGTTATGAATCTTTCCTGCACCCTCTTTGGATTAAAATTACATCCTTACTACAGTGTGGTGGCCTGTAAAACAGATTAAATTATAAATATATTCAAGGTATTTTATTTTGAGTACTAAAGCAGCACACCATTATTACAGCTTCAAAGAAAAATGAACATACTGTAACAATTTAACATTCCGTGCTGAAAGCTTGCGAATCCCAAAAGGATTTATTTGCAAAGAAACACATGCCTTGAAATTGTACAAGCAAATGCATTAATGCAAATAAAATAAATAGCTTAAAAGTAAAAAGTGCTCGTATTTTTGAAGAGCCGTTCACCACCTCAGTTCATTCCAATGCACTTTGCAGCATTAGAGCAGCTTTGGTCACTGTTGTAATAAATTTTAAAAATGACAGCCCATTTGTGTGCAGCAAAGAGCAATGTCTCATTTTATTCTGAACCTAGTCTCTCCCCAGCCCTCCCTTGTTCTCTATGTACATGCACACAGGCCGCTGCTCTGTTGGTACCACCATAGTCAGGAACAGGTTTAGATTAGATTAGATTAGATTATGAGGACACGCAGTCCTCTTTTATTGTCATTTAGTAATGCATGCATTAAGAAATGATACAATATTCCTCCAGTGTGATATCACAGAAACACAGGACAGACCAAGGCTGAAAAACTGACAAAAACCACATAATTATAACATATAGTTACAACAGTGCAAGCAGTACCATAACCTGATGAAGAACAGGCCATGGGCACAGTAAAAAATGTTCAAAGTCTCTTGAAAGTCCCACATCTCACGCAGACGGTAGAAGGAAGAAAACTCTCCCTGCCATGCCCAACCACAGTTTAGATTAACTATTTTGAAAAGAAGCTTTCTTACCTTCCCTCTCTGTACCAAAACTCATCTCATCAATCTCATTCATTTCAATTGATTATTCACCACTCACTCAATACAGGTGACACCCCCCCATTATCCCCAAATTAAGCGGGAGTGGTTTTTTGTCCTCACCCAGCCGGAGATGTAGTGGAATTAACACCAGACTTTGAGGCAAATAGTCCCGAGTTTGAATCCAGCCAGCTTCTTGCACGCTTTCCATCTGTGCTGGGTTGAACATCGAGCTGGCAACTTAGCCTCCTAAAAAACAGTCAAATGCTACGGAAATGGAAAAATAGCGCCTGATGCGCCACGAGGCCTGAAAAAGGGCAACAACAACATTTTGTCCTTAAAAAATCATCCACATCATGATTTTCCATAAGGCAAAGATATGTCACCAGTATGTGTCAAAAAATAACAGTTGGTTTAAAAAAAAGTTTATTAATTTACTTCTTTTCACAAAAAATTTCATCAGAGAAAATTTTTATTCCACAGCCCAGATTGTTTGGAAGCAGCTTATGAATTCTGTAGTGGTGAAAGTCTATTACCTACAGTGCAGTGTGTTGGGGAGGGGGTGGGGGTTGTACCTGTATTTAAAACTCCTATGAATGATTAAACTTCACTCAAAGGTGACGTTGCTTTTGAAATGGTAGGGTTTCAATCTAGATTGATGAGGTAGGTGGCTATACAGAGTACAAGGTAAGGAAGTCTCCTTCCAAAATGAGTAATCCAAGCCTGCTCCATTAGGCATAATGTACGTTTGTATGTTGAAGTTCGATTTCACTGGTTAAGTATTTGCTTAATTATGTTTAGCACAAGCTATTCTTTATAACAAAAGCCACAACGGCGATGACACAAAAACTTGATTTATCTGCTGCTGCGCTTTCTCTTGGATTATGACTACAGAAGACACGAGGAATGTTAATTTGTGAAAGGAGAATAACAACTCTTCAGAAGAGGTTAATACTGTGTCGTCACTGTCTTGAAGTGCACCCTGTTCAAGTGAACCTAATTTGTACAATGCATTTTGAAATGTCAACAGGGCAAAATGACAAACTGTTATATCATTTACCAAATTAGTATGAGTTAAAGGCTTATTAAAGATAATTAAAAAGCAATCAAGAAGCTTTTAATCCGCTGCAATGAATGTCAATTAGTCCAGTAAATCTACCACCGATGAACATGCCTGCCATTTGTCGGATGCAGTTGTTTAAAAAATCTTGCACAGATGTTTCAACTGTGGGATGCAATTCTGACCCCAAAAATTTTTGAAATAAAATAATGTAGTCAAAACAAACAGTTTAGGGAGTCAATGGAGAATGTGGTAAAGATCTGAAATACAAGTTGGATTATGAAGTACTTACAAAAGCTGCAGATGGTCACAGCAGTGATATCTGGTGTGTGGAATTAATGTCTGTGATATGATAGTGTCATCCCAGTGTGTGGTGTAAAAGAGGATTCTATTCCTGTTGTTACCCTCCTGTGAAACACCACGAGACTTTGTCTTACATTAAAGATGATGTACATCTTCATTTCTGTTTACGTCAGTATTTATAGTCCAGCTCAGTGCTCACAAAGTGAGCTTGGGTAAAGCCTTGTGCGGGAGCTGTCCTTCAAAAATGGATACACCAAATGGCGTTGCTTGTGCGCGCCTCACTGCATCTGCAGGACTTGGATGTGGAGTAGGATCCACAATTCACCATGTTGGCTCTTGGCCTGACAGCTTGGGTGTAGATATTGCTGAGGGCCTTTCTAGTTGCCCCCCTCCCACCTCCAATGTTTCTTCTGGAAACTAGTCAGTCACTTTATTGTCAAGTGCCTGTGTCTTAAACTATAAAGTAAAGTGGTTAAATATTCCTCTGTGAGCTCTACTCTAACTTCTGTAAGGAGGGGTTGGACAAACTTGGGTTGTTTTCTCTGGAATGCCAGAGGCAAAAGGAAGTTTATAAAATTATTTAAGGCATAGATAAAATACATAGTCCAAAATTTTTCCCAGGATAAAAATGTCAAATAGATGTCATGCATTCAAGGTCCTCAGTGTTCAATATACTAATTACATTGAGTATGTTAAGTAACCTAATAATACAAAAGTTCTCAGTATTATTGATTTTTTATTTGCACTGTTTGTCTTCTTTTGCACGTTGGTTGTTTGTCAGTCTTTCTGTGCAGATTTTCAGCGATTCCATTGTACTGCTTTGTGTTACTGCAAGAAAATGAATCATAAGGCGTTATACAGTGACATACACAGTACGCACTTTGAAGGTGAGAAGAGAAAAGAATTCAGAGGAGATGTGCAGGACAAGTTTTGTTTTAAATATACAGTGCCTGGAAATGCACTGCCAGGGGCAATAGTGGAAGCAAATAATGGCATTTAAGAAAGAGGCCATCAGATAGGCATGTGAATAGGGAATGGAGGGATATGAATCATGCATAGGCAAAAGAGATTTAGTTTACTTCAACATTGTGTTCGATGAAGACATCACCAGCCTGTCCTCGTGCTGTAGTGTTCTATGTTCTAGAGCCAAATGCTTAACTCTTTCATGTAAGCCATGCAGCCTGAAACATTCATTTTGTCTCTCTCTTTGCTTGACCCACACAGTGCCTCCAGCACTTTTGCTTCTATATATATTTCGGATGTCCAAATCTGCAGATTTCTGGATTTTCTTAACTCTCCTGCTTGCTTTTCATTCTCATTACAACACCCTTTAGGAATGCCTTACAGCTTCAAATTTTGTCGCTGCTTTTCCTGCAGAAACCAGCAAAACATTAGCAGCAGGGACCAGGTAGCTGCCAAAATTCTATTTATGTCACTGCAAGGAACAGTTATTAATAATCAACACTCCGCCTTCAATAGACAGAATAGAAAATAAATAAAGATCATGAAATTAGATTATAGCTGTGAGACACCCACCCAAAGATGATCATAGTGATGAATCATAGGAACTCTACTCCAGATGGTTTTGGAGGGTAAATTATTGAAGAGATTTAAACTAGAAGTGGATACATTTTTGAGCTACAAGGAATTGGCATAGACGAAGTGCTGAGGCCTGGGGTAGATCAGCAATGATAATTTTGAGTGGCAGGCCAAGTTTGATGGGCCAAATAGCTTACTCCTGCTATTTTGTATTCTTGTGAAGATGGTAGATGGGCCATAATAATGAGGAAGGTTAAATTCAGTGCAGGCAGTTGCCACAAACAGCTGACGGCAAATCAGTCCTTCCTTGCATTCTCCAGCAAAGACCCAATTTCCCAAGTCTTTTTGTTCAAAATAAATTACTGCTAAAAGAAAGATATATAAATACATAGAACATAGCAGAATACAGCACACTGTAGGCCATTCAGCACACATGTTGTGTTAACCTGATAACCTACTCGAAGAACTTTCTAACCCTTCCATCCTACATAACTCTCCATTTTTCTATCATCTATGTAAATGCCTGTAATGTATCTCTTTCTACCACCAATTCCTGCAGGTACTCCATTCATTCACCGATCTCTGTGTGAAGAACTTACCACTAACATCTCCTCTATACCTTCCTCCAATCTCCTTAAAATTATGACTGCTTGTACTAGCCACTTCCACCCTTGGGGGTGGGGGGGGGAGTCTCTGACTATCCACTCTAGCTATGCTACCTATCATCTTGTAAACCTCTATCAGGTCATGTTCATCCTCCTTTGCTCCAAAGAGCAACCCCTAGCTTGCTCAACCTACCTTCCCAAGACATGCCCTCCAGTCCAAGTAGCATCCTTGTAAATCTTATCTGCACTCTTGCTATGATAAGTTGTCCACAACTGAATAAAATATTCCAATTGTGGTCTAACCTGTGTTATAGAGCTGCAATATTACCTCTTGACTCTTGAACTCAATTCCCTGACCTATGAAGGCCAAAACATCACATGCCTTCTTAACAACCATATCAACTTGCATGGCAACTTTTAGGGGGTTTATGAATGTGGCCCCAAGATACAATGGATTTCGAAAGGGTATATAGCTTCAAAGGCTATAGAGTGGATGCTTTTCTTTTCAAAAAAGAGACTCAATACTAAAAATACTGACAGTATCAGCAGGCCCAGCACTATCTGCAAAATTGGCAAAGGAGAGTAAAGGTATTGGATCAACATCATTTCATTGGAGCTGAGAAAAGTTATGAAACAAGCTTGTTACAAGTCAGACGAAAGGCAAGGGTTGGACAGAAGAAAGGGAATATCAGTATTAGGGTAGATACCAGGAGAGGCTGCAACACAGGTGGACTGGTGGGGCCGGCTGGTGGCGCAATGACATCAGCACCGGATTCTGGAACGAAGGTTCCCGGGTTCGAATCCAGTCGGAGCTTTCCCGAGTACGCTTTCCATCAGTGCTGGGTTGAGTCGATCGAGATCGCAACTCAACCTCGTAAAATAAAGGGAAAAATACTGCGAAATGTCTGTGCGAGGAATGGCGCGCCACACGGTCTCTCTCTCTCTTGCTCCGCGCCATGTAAAGGAATGAAAAACACATTTTCCCGCCAACATCATGGACGCACGCACATGCAGACGCACACGCACGCACACGCTAAAAAAAAACAAATGGACTGGTGATGCCAGCTGTGAGAGAGTGGTGAAGGCTTGTTAATTGCAAATGTTCTGTGATATCAAGGGCAAGAAGCAAAAGTAAAATTGTTAGATACAGAAAACTTCCATTACTGAAAATTCAGAATAAAAACAGAATGCTTGAAACACTCTGCAGGATAGAACTGGTTAATTCTGATACAATCTCAAAAAGTGGCTTAATTGGAAGTCCTTGATTTGGAATGAACATCAATATCAATATTTATATGATGGTACTATATGGGTACCCTGCTAGTTACTGCTAGTCTGCAGAAACTCTTTCACAATTAATAATGTGTTGTTAGTGACTCAGATGTCTAATGCATTCTACTTGTCACCTTAACCAGTGGGCCAAATCACAGAATATAGGACGTCAGGTAACTAATCTCAACTAACAGCTTTGCCTTTATAATGCACTGAGACTGCAGGAACATCAATTACCTATCCAAGTTGTTAATTTGCATGATTCAGCTCAACTTCAAGCCATGATTCTTTGCAATTGCAAAGAAAAGGAATGACTAGCTTTTAGTTTTGATTATTTTCTTTTATAGATGGTGGACGTGCAGGCAAGACTACCATGTATTGCCTAGCCACCCGTGTCCCTTTGAAGGTGGTGGTAAAGATTCTCAGAGTTGTTGGAACGAGCGGTGGGGTGAGGTGAGGGGTGGTGGAGAGACTTGCAGAATTTGGGCCCAGCAATAATGTGGGGCCAGTGCTATTTTCTCAATCAAGATGGTGTTTGACTTGAGGAAGAACCCCAAAAATGGTGATATTTTTCTTCACTGCTTCCTTTGTCCTTCCAGATGGTAGAAGTTGACTCAGGAGCAGCTTCTGGAGTAAACTCTGTGTGCAGCAGCAGTGTACCATTGAAGGGAAACAATGGTGGTGGATGAGTGTCAGTTAAGTGGGCTGACATTCTAATCGGAACAGAAGGTTAAAGCCATTATTAACAATTAATGAGCTTTTGAATAAGATCAGAGAAGCAGTGTTAAATCCATGGTAATTTTTATTATTTTTTGGCTCCCTATATCCTCACACAATAAACCAATTCTCAATTTAGAGCAGAGGTAACGTTAAATCTGAATCCAAACCTTCACCAACAATCCTAATGCCCAAAGCAAACCCTCAACTGAAGCTCTCTTCTCCTAGAAGAAGCTTCCTCCAATGTCCTCCTAATGGGCCTTTTGAGCTTGACAACCACAGAAAATTGAATTCATTCAAAGTCAGAGGTGTTTGTCCTGCACTTTGCAAAATTTCATATGACAAAAAATTGTGCATTTTAAATACTTTTTGAAATGCTTTTTTGTTTTCTATTTACATTTCAAATTGTGTTTCAAAAAAGATAACCACTCCAAAAAAAAATGTACAATTGTATCCAGACTTTTAAGATCATTAGTTATATTAATAGGTTCCAAACAGTAAGAGCAGCTGGGTGAATGAAACTGAAGCACATAAAAGCACTACATAATTTCTGTGGATAACCAAGATACTGATGAACTAAATACCCAACGTACGGAGTTTTCAAACACAGCTCCCTCCTCCACGCAAAGAACACAGTCCCACACTCAAACTGAGGAGCTGCACTGGATGGGAGATGGGAGCAGAACCAGGCAATGATCTTCTACAGATGTTAACACACTGTCAACAACAGCAAATGCTTCCAATATTCAGAAATCTACACAATATATTAAAAATTAATCAAACCACTAGAAGTCTGAAGATTAAAATCCAAAACATTTAAAATATTTAAAGACACATTCAAAAGCCATTACTAAAAGAACCAAACAATTTAAAACAAATGTGACTTCAATGAAGAAGCTATGTCTGTACTAGGTTCAGCTTTGCCCACCATGCCTCTGTGGATTTCCACTAAAAGAGTCAAAATTATAACTTCATTCCTCAATGGACTCCACAAGGAGCAGAAATTTTATTTTATTTTTCTTCACAGAACAGGCCTTTCCAAAGCAATGAGCCCGTGCCTCTGAATTGCATTCATGTAACTAATTAACCTGTGGCACGTGGCCAAGTGGTTAAGGTGTTGGACTAGCGATCTGAAGGTCGTGAGTTTGAGCCCCAGCTGAGGCATCGTGTTGTGTCCTTGAGTAAGGCACTTAACCACACAATGCTCCAGTCCACCCTGCTGAAAATGGGTACCAGCAAAATGCTGGGAATTAACCTCGCAATAGACTGGCGTCCTATCCGGGGGGGGGGGGGGGGGGAGGCCACGGTGGAAGTCTTGTACTCTCAGTCACTTCACACCATGGAAAACAGCATAAGTTCTGGCCTGATGAGCCTATAAGGCTTTAACTTTAAACTAATTAACCTACTAACCCATACGTCTTTGGAATTTGGGAGAAAACCAGAGCACCTGGAGGAAATCAACATGGCCATGGGAGAACGTACAAATTCCTTACAGACAGTGGTAAGAATTGAACCCTGTGGTGTAGTCCATCTGATCCAGGTGACTTATCTACCTTCAGACCTTTCAATTTCACAAGCACCTTTTCCTTAGTAATAGCAACTATACTCACATCTATCCCAAAACTCTTGAATAACTGGCATACTGTTAATGTATTCAACGATCAAGACAGATGCACAATACACCGATACTCGATTGGAACCGAAATGTCTGGAAACATTTTGCCAAGCTCAGCAATCAAACAAACTTTCACTCATCAAATTTGTCTGCCATTTCTTTGGCTCTCATACTACCTCTCCAGCTTCATTTTTATTCTTTTACTCTAATTATTATTGCCTCTCTTTTACTCTTTATATATTTGAATAAAAAATTAATTCAGCTGTTGAATGTCCGGAGTTAGAGTCTACGTTCAATGGGATCCTAGGGTCACCTCAACCATGACATCAAGCACGGATCTCAAGACTTGCTGATGTTCAATTTACGGGGACTGGATTCATCCCATTGACTGTGGGTGAGGTTTTGCAAGGGTTTGAGTCAGCCTAAAGACTTTTTTCAGTATTAGCTATCAAGTAATCCAGTGGAAATCTCCACAGTTATCCATACAGCAACTCTGAATTGTGTTCAGCACTGTTAATATAGAACTACAAATGTTTACCTGGTTAGAATTTAACAAATTGCAAATAAGATTATCTGTTTCGTATCAAGGAACTGTTATTTTGAGATAGTGTGAGAAACTTTAACCAACAATCAAAGAAAATAAATTTAAGAAATAATAAGAGATTAAAGTCACCAGAGTCCACTACAATTAAGCAAACACATTTCAAAAGGCACTTCAAACACACTCTGAAACACAGAGGCACAACAGAGCTTAGTTTTGTACTGAGTGATCTTAAAGAAACCCATCAGTTACGGTCCTGACTGTTGGAGTCACTGCCTGGGGCACCGACTTGAAAGTGCCGCTAACTTGAAAGTGCAAGTCCTGTGGTAATGGGGCACTTCAAATGAGGTGAGAAAGAAACTGGCATCATTTGTCACAAGCCCACAGTTATGCAATTTGCTGTTGGGCAGCAACGAAGCAGTCAGGGGCTGCTGTGGAGACAGGTAAATGAGTTAACTCTCCCACTCTACAACAAATTCATTGACCATCTGCCAGAAGTGCAAGAACAACTCGTGCATATCAGGCCAGTGCACCTTGGAAGTAAAATCACCCATAACAAGCAACTCAAACACAAAAAAAAAAGACTTTCCCCCTTTTCATTAAAAGCAGAATCAACACATTTAAATTCCAAAGTACCCACAGTCAGCACCTCCCAACAAGCAATTTTCACTTTCACCACTTAGGTAATAATATGACCGCTTGCTATTTTCAGAACAACTGCCTAGAATTAGCTTCCATTTTATCTCAGTTATATGAAGTGATAAAAGAGTGTGCAACCAGCTCACAAGATTCTGAGCCACTTAAGAGGATTGAAGGTGACTTCATATCATTCAAGAGTCTAGAATTTTAGCCCTAGCTGCCCTTACCAGCATTTCTTTTCCCCAGCAGGGTCAAAAGGCCTAGCATCTGCCTGTGAAATTGCTCCCCAGTGTGGAAGTTGCAGCAAGGCAAGGGATAATATGGTGTGTTGACAGAACAGAGTGCAGACACAGTCTCATGCTGAACAAAATCTTAGAGAGCTTGACTGGCTTTTGTATACATTTTCAAGTCTGCGAACCAAGGTCACCAACGTACCAAGATGAGATGAAGGTGCAAATGAAGGACTTGATGGCAATGGTTATTTTTCTAATTCTGAAGTATGACTGGCCTTGAAAATGTAGATTTAATTGGTTATTAACACATAAAATATGCACTATGATCGGTATTTTCTGTGAAGATATGGAATTAGGAGTTGCATGAGGATCAATAACTGTAGGGTAATGGACCATTCTCAGCTGTAACCTCCAAGCAGTTCAGAATCAGGAGCCGGGCTATTCTCCTTGTGCACAAGTAAATAAAGTGTGGTTGAAGATTGATGGCAATGATTTGTCAGAGTCCAGTTAATCAGTAACGACACCCGTTTACAATTAAATATAAGAGTGCCATACTTTGCCAAGCCGTAGTTATGAAATAGGGAAGACAGCATTAAAAAGTCACAAACTCATCTCACGTAATTACCACCAATGAGGTCAAAGGAAAATCCACTCTCTACATAAATGAGTGTTAACATCATATACCCAGCATCATACACCATTATCTATTACAGTTTTCCTTGCTTGTCAATAGTACTATTAGCCAATTTAGATTGCCATGCAACAAAGTGAACAACACTACCCTAAACTCTATGGAGCATAGAAGTAGTATTAGCTATGCGAAGCTCAGCTTAGCTCAGTTTCAATATTACTCATTGGAGAAATAATTCATTATCTGCCAACTGTCAACAATATAATCCAGAGAAATCAATTATCTAATTTAAAGAAAGCAGTCAAAAGAAGGAGAAAATAGATTAGTGATTGCAAACAGTACCTTTGCTTCCAACAGTCTTCTTCACCGTTCCGATCTCCAATTGTAGCCTTGGTTCTTGTTCCTTCACAAAGCTGTTAAACCACCTCCTTCTCAAATGTCCAATTTCTGGATGTCCTGAAATCAGCCATCGTGGCCCAAATTTCCTATTAGGAACTGGCTCATCCCACATCTGCATGCTTACAGGCATTCTGGACTTGTATTTCATCTTGTACATCCCTTCTGTATCAGGAGCATAGTTCTCTATGGCAGCTGAGGCAGAAGCTGGCGCTCCCAGTCCATCGGAGGCACTGCGCTGGCCCAGGGGGATGGAGAATCTCGACCGCTGCAGTAGCAGCAAGCTGCCAGCCATAAAGTAAGCGACAATGAGGAAAACAAAGAGTATGGGTGTCCGTCGGAGAAATCGCTGTAGTCTGACAAAGGGTTTGGCCATGCCCCTTCTCCCTAACTTCAACCCGAGTGCGGTTAGACTTGGCGGCTGGGAATCATTCCATCTCAGTGAAGCAGTTTTTGCAGCAGCTGCATTGCGTTAAACTTGACCAGCTCTTCTTTGACTGACAGTGAAGCAGCATACATCACCACATGTGAATGAGTGAAGTTTCCAAGCACTGAAAATACCCAGCATGTGTATTAGCATCCTCTCCCTGGAGGCAGATACTTAGCCAATGCATTGTGAAGCCTCTCTGAAGAAATAAGGTGACAAGATAATTAATTCAAAAGCAGTTTAGAGACCTAGAAAGTATATCATTTGAACTTGTCTTTATTTCTGTTTGATTACCTAAGCATCTCCAATCATTTGCAATATGGTAAGCAATTCAAACAACGCCAACTCATCTGTAACAACATGAATATGACATCACTGATATGTAACATACATAGTGTCAAAACTAAAGTTAAGCATTAACTGTTAGTAACTAGCTTGGAATAAAATTAAACATGTCATTTCTTTTCAAATGGCATTTATTAGTTCTGTGGTCTACTTAATAAAAGAGTAAGCATCAGTAGCTGCTTTATTCATTACTGCCTTGAGAATAGTATCAAGAATATGTTGAGTGCCTTCCAAAGATATCCAAGTCAGGAAAAGCATATCCTGACCAAAATGCCCCCAGATGAACACTTGGGGCTCCTACTGACAGCTTTATGGCTTTCTAAATATGCTTATGCTTTATTGCGTTTAATGCTCAGAGGAAATCTGCAAGTGCTACTGGGGTAAAAGTACAGATCTTAAGAGCCAAGAAATAAAATACATTTGATTTCTAGTACCCGATTTCTCTTAGGATAAAAATGCAAATTTCATTTGATAAATTATCAGCCACATGGGTGGATAATTTGAAGAATTTATACCTATACATGCTTTATAGTTTTAGATTTCATAACTGATATTTAGTCTATAGTAAATTCAACTTTAGGGTACTTCAGGATCCATCGTTTCTCTGCTCAGCATTTTCTGTTTTAATTCTTTACTTCTAAAAATGCGTTGTATTGGAACTAGGCTAGGTAGTGGGTTTGACTGATGTCCTATTAGATGTATAGTGGATTTCCAGCTAAAATGAAACAGTGAAAATTCAAAACATCTGACAATACACTCAGTGGCTCATTAATGCAAACATCTATTCAGCCAACCATATGGCAGCAACTTCAATGCATAAAAGCATGCAGACATGGTCAAGAGGTTCAGCTGTTGTTCAGATCAAACATCAGAATGGGGAAGAAATATAAGCTATGGGCGAAATATGAGAAAGGGCGTGGCTTGAGTATCTCAAAAACTGATCGCCAGGGATTTTCATGCACAACAGGCTCTAGTGTTTACAGAGAACGGTGTGAAAAAACAAACAAAAAAAGCATTCTGTGAGTGGTGATACCGTGGACAAAAACACCTTGTTACTGTTAACAGAGGAGAAGGGCCAAGCTAGTTCAAGCTGACAGGAAGGCTATATTAACTCAAATAACCATGCGTTACAACAGTGGTGTGCAGAAGAGCAGCTCTGAACGCACAATATTTCAAACCTTGAAGTGGACGGGTTGCAGCAGCATGAACATGCAAAAATACACTGAGTGTCCACTTTATTATGTACCTCTTCTACATAATAAAGTAGCCAGGGAGTGTATATGGCAATATATCAATGTCATCATCATTTGAGTTTTGATTCTGTATATAAATCTCAAAAATTATAAATATGTACAGCATCACTCATCCTTTCTAGACCTGAATCTCAGAAGTTTCAGTGGACCGGGAACCACTGATTCATCCAATAGCTTCTCATAAACTTAATGATAGAATGATTAGAGATCCCAGGAGAAAGATCCAACTACAAAATACTTCAAGTTAAAATTTAGAGGAAACATTTAATGTTTAGATATTGTTACTTTTGGAAACTCTTTGTTTTGTTATTTATATTCATTGTATCTATCATATTTCATCAAAAGGCATTTATCCAATTTTAATAGAAGCTCCCTTCTATGTTACTTTTGACGTCCTTTTTAGAATCTCATTGAAGTATTTTTAGTCACTGCTGCTAGCAAGACGCCCAACCACCAATCTGCGCACAGCAAGACCCCACACTAATAATGACCAGATGCATTTTACAAAATACAGCTTGAAGAATAAATATTATCCACAGGAATTGGGATCATTTTGTATTCACCCAATAAAGTATACAGAATCTTGGTTTCAAGTTTCATGTTAAAGATAAAATCCCTCCCCCCACAATCTCACATTAAGAATATCAGGTTTAGTTTTTTAGGCTCTAGAGCAGGGGTTCCCAACATTGCTTGTGCAATGGACCTCGACTATTAACCAAGGGGTCATTGGACCCCAGGACCAGAACAATATGGTTCCGGTGAATAAAAGGTACAGTACCAAATGCAAGTATTTGCAAACTCTCCCATTGCCAAATATGTAATATTTTGTTTCAAAATCAAACTGCTTCAATTGCCTTTTGCTTGAGTAATGAATAATTGAATAATTTAAAAGATCTATTATCCTATTTCTTATCCATCTTATCCCATAGGGGATCTTCAACATGCCTATAATACGTTGAAACATCTGTCATGAAAAAAACTTGATGAAATGGAAGATGTCTTCCCTTATCAGTTTTCAAAATGCCTTTGTTCCAAAACTAGTTAAGCAAAGGGAAAGATGAACTACCAGCTGAATTGTTAATATGTGCTGCATTGGCAGAAAGTAGAATGAATAAATTTATTCTGTCTGAATGGCGAGCCATTAGGAGAATACACTGGGGAGACAAATCTCTGCCAATACTTGCGCAATACATTAATAATGTATGAGTACTGCTGTGATGGAGAGCCATTGAACACAAATGTTAAATCTGTTCCTTACTCCGCAGATGCTGCCTGATCTACTGCTTTCTTCTAACATTTAATGCCTTTTTTGTAGATTTTCTGCCACCCAGAGCATTGTGTTTTTTTCTTGTTGTATTAGTTCATCAGTTTCTGAGGAATTATTTCAAGGTTTCAGTTGGTTTTCCCTGTGCGCTTGAAATATAAAGAGGAAACCGATGAACTAAGTTGATTTTCTGAGCTCCACGACTTTATTTCTGTGCAGACCCCTTCTTTAGAATGCCTAATTCTACTGGGCTCTTCCTTCCAGCCTCTTACCCTCTCTGGATTTGTTTGATCACCAGCTGCCAATGTAATATGTATGCACTTTGTTAATAAATTTACCTTGAACTTTGATATTGACCATCTCAATTTTTCCAGTGCCCTTGCTCACTCTACCCACTAACAAACAGCACGACTCCACTGCAAGAAACAATCCTAACATCACTGTCAGACCTGCTGATAAGGGCAGCACTGTGGTGGTTTAGGATATGAATCTCTAATTTGTGGAAGCTGAATATCAGTGCTCAGACACCTCTTCCTACTGCCTGCTCAACCAAACCATGAAACCACTACAGAATATCAGGACAGCTATATGCACAGGAAAGGAATGCAGGGTTATGGACTGAGTGCAGGTCGGTGGGACGAGGTGAGAGTAAGAGTTCGGCACAGACTAGAAGGGCCGAGCTGGCCTGTTTCCGTGCTGTAATGGTTATATGGTTATTCTCTCTACTATTATTCTGATATTTCACATTCTTAAAATAAAGTAGTGATCCTAACTAATCTAAGACAGGGAATGTTTTCTAGGATTATATGTCAGGAATTGTGAAAAACTGAGTTTAAGTGTGTTTGGCTAAGGTGTATGTAAACTTCTGACTTCAACTGTATATATAGCTATGGTGCCTGAGACATTTGCACAGTGCTGTAGTAATTTTACGTATTGCACTGTACTGCTACTGTTGCAAAAGAAGTTCTTGACATATGTGAGTAATTATAAACCTGATTCTGAGATAGGTCTCTATTGTGGACTGACAGTGGGGGGGGGGGGTAGGGGGAAGGGAATTAGGGTTGGAGAAGAAGGGACAGGGGAGGGAGCAGGAAGTAGCAAAGGAATGTTCCTCTGTAATGATCAATAAACCAATTGTTTGGAATCAAATGACCTTGCTTGGTGTCTCCCTGCTGGGTGTGTCTGCACCCCTGCCCCACACTCCTCCCAGGGCTCTAAACCCTCACCATTCCCAAAATTCTTTGCTCCCGTCAGATTTGCAAATTCACCCCCCGCTCCACATTGACAAATATAGTACTGTGCAAAAGTCTTAGGCATCCTGTGCCTACGGCTTCTGTACTGAACTGTATTTGTTCCCACCTGAACTCCATCCTTTCTCCTATTTTGAGCACCTTCCCACTTCCATCTCTATAAGATCTGGTAGCCTCTGGCATGTCAGCATTTTCCAGGTCCCAAACTCCAACCAGTTTATCTTCACCATGGGCATCTGGTTCCACTCTGCTTCCACCACACACCAAGGTGGTCTGAGAATGCTTAATTTCTTCCTTGAACAGAGGATCAACCAATCCCACTCCACCTTCTCTTTCAGCAATTTCTCCTTCAACTCCATTCATTTTCTCCAGGTCATGTATAGTTGGATGCTCATGTTTTTGTTTGTAGAATATGTGGAATGATCCTTGTTTAATTCTTTGATGATCCTCTCCTGCAATTCTCTCTATTACATTGTTAACTGTATCAAGGCCACATCTAGGGTACTCTGTACAGATTTGGCTCCTTTGCTCCTCAAGAAAGGATAGAATAGCATAGAAGGACTTTATTTCACTGCTTCAAAAAGCTTTGATGCTTGGAGTAACTTACACGTATTTGAAATAATTTAAAAGATTAAATGTTATTTATATACCAAAATACTGGTAGTTAATTTAGAAACATAGAGTTAAAAAATACTAGATAAAGAGGGTAGTGAAGAAGGCTTTTGGTATGTTTGTCTTCACCAGTCTGGGCACTGTATATAGAGGTTGGGATATGTTCCAGACAGTGGTGAGACAACACAGAGCATTGTGTACAGTGTCAGTCATCCTGCTATAGCAAAGATACCATTCAGCTAGAAAGACAACAGATGAGATGTGAGGCTGTCGCCAGGGCACGGATGACTGGGTTATAGGGGGAGGCTGGGAAGGGTAGGATGTTATTCCTTGGAGCATGGGACTCCGAGAGGCAATTTTGAAGTGGTAAAAAATCATGAGGTGTGTAGGGAAAGGTTAATGCACAGTCTGTTTTTCCTTGGCTTGGAGATCAAGAATTAGAGAGGGAAGGGATTTAATCAGAACCCGAGGGGCAACATTCTCCACACAGGGGGTGGTACTTCTATGGAATGAGGTGCCAGGCAAAGTGACGAATTCAGGTACAATAACAAAATCTAAGAGATATTTAGACAGCTACATGGATAGGGAAATTTAGAGTAATATCGGTCAAAAGCTGGCTAATAGGAATAGCTTACATGAACATCTTGACCAGCATGGATAAACTGGAACCAAGGGCCTATTTCTAGTCTGTATGACTCTTTGACTCTAATCTTTAAAAGGTCAGTGACTGCATTCGAATGAATGCATGTGATTGACTTAGACTTAATTGCCTTCTGTGAAACTAACGGTCCAGACATGAAGCACACTTATCTCCCCTAGCTCAGCAACCACTGAAGCATTCCTAGACCCAATGGGAAATCCAGGGAGAAAATGCATATCTGACCTATGCTACAGTGTCTAAGCTTGGAATTCTGTATTGCAGAGCTGGGCAGACCAGCCAGCCAGCCAGGCATGGGCATATTCTAGCCCAAAGCAATCGATCATTTACCTGTCATTGCAACAGTGATCAAACATTGCCAGTACAGTATACAAGTAATGTTTTCTACTCGAAAGAATTTGGCCTCCAGAAAGCTTTGACCTATAGGGTTATCATTCCACTTTCTGCTAATCTCCCTTTGAATAGCCAGAAAAAGGCTTCATATTAGGACCGGACAGTATTTGTAAAAATGTTTCGATATTCTAGCTTGCTGAGAGTTCTCCTCTTCACCTCTAGTTTATCCAAAATAATCTGTATACAGGTTCCAGTAATAACTACAGATGTAAGAGATACCAAGACAAATAGAGATTGCTGAAAATACTTAATAGATTAGGCCACAATCGTTGAGAAGGGAAGTGTTTTAGGTCAATAAGCCATGTTTTCTACAGAAAATCATGGGATTGAAAAATGCTGTTTGGAAATGCAGGTATTCAGTCCTTCAAACAAAGACAAGTCTGAGTGTTTCACATGCTCTGCAAGTCCAGACCTGCTGGTAGATTTGGGGTACGGGTCACAAAACTGTCACTAAACTCCCTATGGACTCGAAAGTCCACCATCACTTGCATCTGGTCCCAGGGTTGTTGAGGGATCTAAAGTCCCAATGATCTGAGTGAGAATTTTTGGCCTGCAGATTAGGAAACAAAGGAAAAAGTAAAATAAAATCATTCAGAAAAAAAGTTTAATGTTTCTTGGTGACTTGGTGGCAGTCTTATTTAAAATGAGGATGAGGGAGAATTTCTTCTCTCTAAGGATAGTGAACCTTTGGAATTCTCCACCCAGAGTTGTGAAGGTGAATCACTGAATAGACAGAGAAGTAGCAAACTTGTGCTTTATCAAATCAAGGATTATGGATCACGAGCAGGAAAGTGGAGCTGAGGCAATGATTTGATTATCTAGTGGCTTTCCCTTGTTTCCATTTCTTATCTTTTTATTGTATTTTTTTTATTGACTGTCAGAGACATTGGAAACCTTGATAACTTCAATGACAGCTTTGACAGAAAACAAAGCCCTACCTTAGCTGAGTCCCCTGTCAGTACCCATCAAAATGTTTCTGGGACCAAACCTTTCCACTACGTCATCAAAGGCCTAGTTGCTGTTTGTCTCCAGTACATGAAGGACACTGAGATTGGCCTCCATATCTGGGCCAAACAAGTGCAGGGTCAGCAGATAGCAATTCCTAAAAGTATGTCCAGTCCAGCCAATATCCAACAATGTTCCTGATGTGACCCTTGCTTCAGTTATTACGAAAATTTGGAAAGAGCACACAAGGGAGCGACAGATTTTCTTTTATAATGCTATCAAACTCCCTTACACAGCTTTCGTCTCAACTTTCCTGGTCTCTCCTGATGTCTGTTTTCCACAGATCCTCTTCAGCAGCTCTCCCTTATAATTGCTCCAAGAATTTGACATCTTTTGAGAAGTGGTCACCATTGCCAAGCTAAAGCTCCAGCAGGAAAATCCAGAGTAAGAACAATCTACCTTTTATATTCTATACCTCCATTTACGAGTCCAAATATTTTGGATGCTTACTTAAAACATAGTATCTTTATTGCCCTGTCGTGATGTACTTGTGCTTTGAGTATATAATCCTCTACGTGCCTCTCCTCCTTTTAAATATAGTCGGTTTTCCACTTAGATATTTGAATTATACACCATGATCACAAGAAGAAATTAGATACAGGATCAATAATAAGAAATGTCCACAGCTGTCACTTAAATTGAACTGAATTCCTGGTGTCAGAGAGATTCCTCTCAAACTCCCATTCAATGCTGGCTATGTTGCTAAATGCAAGGCTGGCAGCTCTCCAGATAGCGCTGTGAACCTTGGCCTGATTTCCCCACTTCTCAGGGGATTAGTTCCATCCACTTAATATATGGGTGGATGCTGGAGCTCCCTCTGCATCCAAGAAGACAGCTTTGAAGCTGTGCAACTCCGAAGATGTGCAAGACACAGTAACTACATCATCACCAACAGATGCCAGGGGAATGCCCAAAGATACTGTACATGCAAGGGTAGAATTTAAGGGCTTGGGGTGGGAGTAGTGGTTACAAATTATCCCTCTGAAACCCTATCTAAACAGGATCAAAGCAAAGCACCAGTTCCCAGATTTCAGCTTTCTCCCCCTAGAGTACCTCCCATTAGCCCCAGACAAGTCTGTCCTCGTATCATTCATTATCTTCCTTTCCTTATATATGAGTTGAATATTCTCCATTGATATTGTCAATTCATTTTGCATTGTTGTTAAATTTTTGTTCTGTAACCATATTAAATTTCCCTTTTAAAATAATTAACTTTCTTTTTGAGAACCTTGCATAGTTTTGAGCATGCCTAGTATATCATGCACGGCAGTAAGACTTCAAGTCATTCTCAGGTGTGACTTTATATATTCAATCACAAATATAGGACATAACATAGAGTATGGAATAACTAAATATTTCTAAAATAGAAGTAGTCGGAGGCATTTCAAACCACTTTACATGTGACAACTCTTTGTTGGAGATGTTTTTTCCTGCTCTGTCCCTAGGAACATGCAACCTTGTCTCCTTTCCACTACTTATCCAGGTCTCATGCGAACACTACTAATCGATGTGCTTCCACCACATTTCCAGGCAATGCTGTACAGATTCCAATACAGTTCTCCCCATGTGGAGTCAAGAGCTATGCAGCACCAAAATCGGCCTTCAGCCCATCTCATTCATCCCAACCAGTTGCCTAATTTTGCTCATCCTAATTGCCTCTATTTTGTCCATAATCCCGTTAAGCCTGTCTAAGTGCCATTTAAATATTGTAGATGTACCGCCTCTACCACTTCCACCTATCATATCATATTCTGGTCAAGATGACACTGAGTGGTGATGTCCATCGTTGTTTTAGGTTTGTTGTGATGGTTTTGGGGACAAAGTGGGTAGTTAGGGGTCAAGTTAGGGTTTAGGGACAGAAATGATGGAGACTTCGAGGTCAGGGGCGGTAAATGAAGAGTCAGGGCAGGAGCTGGTATTTGAAGTCCAGATCGAAGCACTGCACAAAGGTCAGTGATCTCGGAGGTTGAGTTGGCAGGTGCTGAGGAAACCAGCGATCCCCAGGTTGAAAATTCCTGGGTTGAAAGTCGTGAGGGCTGGTGACTCCCCAGGGTACCAGAGTAGGAGGATGTGCAACTCTAGAAGTCAAGGCCTGAAGGTCAAACCTGTGATCAGAGAATCCGGGGCTCAATACTCAGAGGTTGGCAAAGTCTGGACGGCAAAGCAAAAGTCTTTAAGTCCAGGGCTTGGTGAGTCCACAGATAAAAGTCCGAAGGTCAGAGCCCCTGAGTCGGTTTGTTCAGATGTCATACAGCTGATGTCTGAGAGTCTGATCCAGGAATTGGAGTTTGGGGGCCTGCCTTCCACAAGTCTGATATCAAAGACATTCCAGGGTAGCTTGCCCTGGGATTGGAAGCCTGTCTGTGTCTGTGAGTGGGTGGGTAGGAGGGAAGGTGGGATAGGGGATTGTTTTGCTTCTGTTGTCTTGTTTTGTGATTGTTGTTATTGTTGCCGTGTTGTTCTGCTGATCATTGTGAACATGCAAAGTTGTCTCGTTTTGTGATTGTTATTGTTGCCGTGTTGTTCTGCTGATCATTGTGAACATGTAAAGCTGGCATGGGAAAGTGTGGCGACACTTGCAGGCTGCCCCCAGCACATCCTTGTGTGTGTTGGTTGTTAATGCAAATGATGCACTTCACTGTATGTTTTAATGCACATGGGATATATAAATCAGAATCTGAATCCTATACCCTCCATCCGTGTGAAAAAAGTTGCCCCTCCCAATCCCTTTAAATTTTCCCTCATCACATAAAAGCTACCCTCTAGTTTTAGAACCCCTGCCCGGGAAAAAGACTTTGACCATTCAGCCATTGGTTCACTCTAGATCCAATATGACCTAACCTTCAGGATCATCCTAGTATGTGAGACCTCAAAAAGCCTTGTGGAAGTCCACATAGACATCTATCACCCTGTCCCCATTAATCTTCTTAGTCAACTCTTCAAAACAACTCAGATCAAATTTTTGAGACAATTTCTCAAACTCAAAGCCACGTTGGCTATCTTTAATCTTACCTTCACATAGGTAGATCCTGTCTTCAAAATTTGTCGCAGTAACTTCCCCCCCCCGCCCCCCCCCCCCGTGACGTTCGGCTCACTGGCCTGTAGTTTATTGGCTTTTCCATGCAGCTCTTCTTATATAAGGACATTAGCTACCCTCTAGTCTATGTATTACCTTTCGCTCTCAACGATAAAAATATCTCTGCCAGTATGCCAACAATTGCTTCTCTGGCTTACCATAATGTCCTAGGATACAAAAGATTCTGCAGAACACACACAAAATGCTGGAGGAACTCAGCAGGTCAGGTTTGATGAAGGGGCTTGGTCCAAAACGTTAACTGTTTCTATCTTAGGATACAGATGGTTAGGCCACAAGAATTCATCTATTTTATTTTTGTTTGACAATTATCTTCCCTTAGCACCCAAGACCACAGTAAATACAAACGAGAAACACCCATTTAAGAAATCAACCCTCACACCTAGGTTACTAATTACATTCTTAAAGGCCTTGCATATTTTTTTATTTCTGAGATCTACCCATGTAGCCTCACTGAATGCTTCTCCAGCCCCAAGCATGGACATGATTTTCCCCTTAATTTCCCACCCTCCTCTATCTTACTTCCACTTCCATCCTGCCTTTAGCATCTGTACTCCCATTCATTCCCTCAACCATGTTTCTTTGATAGCTTCAACACAACCCATGTATCTATTCATGCCCCAAGTCCTTACATGAAAGAAAATGCACATTGGCCTTTCAGACTTTCCTCCTCCCTGCCCTGCTCCTGCCTACTTTATGTTCACTTTAACTTCTGTATTTGCCTCAACTTTCTTATCTGCTACACAAACGCTTTGGGTCTTAATTGCATTTTCCAGTCAGTCGGACACACCAATGCTTCTATATGAAGGGTGACATAGATCTCCAGAGATTTGGCAAAATATGCTTTTAGTACAGTATAATGGATAAGTTACATTACATATAACCAGATCCCAGACCACTGATCTGAAGACATGAGTTCAATCTCACGGTGACATCTGACCTATTTAAATTTAACCATTAAATAAATAAATTTACAGTGGTGACCATAAAATTGCTGGATTGCCATGAAAACTCATTTGGTTCACTATTGCCCTTCAGGGTAAGGAATCTACTCTTCTTAGCAGGACTGCAAGAAATTAAACCACAGTTAAGTGGCTGACTTTACTTTTTTGAAAGAGCCAAACAAGCTACTCAGTTGAAGGGGAACAGAATGGGAAAACAAACAATAAAAATTTTACTGAGCAACGGCTACATTCTGTGAACAAAAACTTTCAGCTGCTCCTCATTTATTTGAATGAATTCAAGAGAAGTGTGCATAGCCCACTGCTCTATTTGGAGCATACCCATGACTTTGTGGCTAGGCACAGCTCACATGCCATCTATAAACTTGCCGATGACACAACTATTGTTAGTGTCACAGAAGTGAGATAGATAGCTGGTTGAGTGTTGTCACAGCAACAACCTTGCACTCAACGTCAGTAAAACCAAGAAGTTGATTGTGGACTTCAGGAAGGGGAAGTCGAGGGAATACACACCAGGCCTCAAGGGATCAGCAGTGGAAAGGGTGAGCAGCCTCAAGCTCCTAGGTGTCAACACATCTGAAGATCTATACTGGGCCTAACATATAAAACCAAATATGAAGAAGGCATGCCAGTGGCTATACTTTAATAGGAGCATGAAGAGGTTTGGTATATCACCTAGGACTCTAGCAAATTTCTACAGCGTTCATTCTAACTAGTTGCATCCCTGCCTGGTATGGAGGAGCCACTACAGGGAAAGGAAAAGCTGCAGAAAGTTAAAAACTCAGCCATGGGCATTAGCCTCCCCAGCATCGAAGACAAAAGGCGATGTCTCAAAAAAGCACCGTCCATCATTAAGGGCCCACATCACCCAGGACGGCTACCATCAAGGAGGAGATACAAGAGCCTGAAGACACACACTCAATGTTTGAGGAACAGCTTCTTCCCCCCTGCCATCAGATTTCTGAACGGCAATGAATCCAGGTACACTACCTATTTTTTCTCTCTTTTTGCACTACTTACCTATTTTATGTATTTTATTGGAATTTAGTGTTTTTTAAATTATGTATTGCACTGCAGCCACAAAACAATAAACTTCACGACATATGCCAATGATATTAAACCTGATTCTGCGATGTCATCATAACTGTTGAGTTGAGCTTCCTAGTCAGATCTGTACTGTTGAGTGTACATTCCAATAATGATGTTGCTTTGCCACTCAAGATAATTTCTCTTCACTGTGTTCCAAAAAAACTCCACATCCAAGTTCAAATCAACTACAAAATACTGGAGAAACTCAGCAAATCAGGCAGCATCTTTGGACGAAACCAAACACAGGACATTTCGGGATAAGTCTGAAACATAGACGCTGTCTGATTTCCCAAGATCCCCCAGCAATTTTGTAGTTGCTCAAGATTCCGAGCCTCAGTAGAATCTGGTGTTACTAACTTAACTTGCTGTATCGCTCAAAAAAAACTTCTGACGGCAGCTGATTTAATAGAAATAACAGCTTGAAACTCACTGAGCTCTGCTTACAGGAGGAAGCATGCACATCTCGTGGCCTGGAATGTTAAGGTCTAGAAACCATTCCTGACAATATGAAGGAAAGGTGATAAGGTGTGTACAATTTGTGAGAGGGTGCTGGAAATTTTAGGTGGTGGAGATTCCATGTACCTGTTGTCTTCATCCTCCTCGACACGAAATGAATGGATGCATTAGCATAGGAGTTCCGTTCCATTTATTATACACAATAAAATTGGTTTTGCCTTTTCATTTCTAGCATTTGATATGACCGTACTTCCCTGCCCAATACCACCACCACATTCCCTGGTAAAATGGGGCAGGAATTGAAAGGGAAGAAGTGCTGTTGATGTATCACCATAAGGATAGCGATTCGATTGTTTTCTCTGCAGAGAACTGATTTGCTGTGGGATAGAGTCTATTTTTCTTCAAATGCAGCAAGATACTGAATCAGGAGGCTCACAGAGCAGCGGCACGTTGAGCAGAGACAAGTTGCTTGATGGGAATCATGTTCTAAAGAATTCTGACAATCCTTTTGAGAGATTTTTCAGATTTTAATTGTTCATTAGCAGCCTGTGACAGAATCATCCTGCATTTTGATGGACTAGAAGATTTAAGAAAATTGAGAACGCTTACAGGGAATGTTATCTGATGTATAGCTCGAGCTGAAATTAACTGCTGAATGTTTCCATTATGTTGTCAGTGGCCAGCCTGTTAATGCCCAGGAACTAACCACAGCTGTGGGGATAATGAGAATTAATGTACATGTCATCTGAACATCAGTGAAGAATATCAGAAATACCTATCACTCTCATTTACAATTTTAAATAAATATTCTTTAAATATAAAAATATACACAACGAAAATTCATTTATAAGAGAAACAATGAGGAAAAAGATTATCAAAGTACAGATTTTATTTTAAAAAAGACTTCAATTCTGCCTTCTCCTTTATCCAGCAACCGTTGGGCAACATGGTAATGTAGCAATTAGTTTAATGCTGCTACAGTGCCAGCAGTCCAGGTTCAATTCTACCACTGCATGTAAGGAGTTGGTATGTTCTCCCTGTGATCGTGTGGGTTTCCTCTCAGGTGCTCCTCTTTCTTCTTACATTCCAAAGATGTACAAGTCAGTGTGTTAATTGGTCATGTGGGCCTATCTGGGCGATGTGGGCTCAATAGACTATAAGGGACTGTTATCATTTTGCATCTTAAAAGTACTTCTCTTTCTGGAACACATTTATTGTCTCACAAATGAAATTTGTTTTACCTACACACCATTCATTATTCATCAGAATCAGGTTTAATATCACTGGCATACGTCGTGAAATATGTTGTTTGCGGCAACAGTACAATGTAAACGTTTGGTGGCCCTTCCATCCTAGGTAGTGATGCAACTAGTTAGAAAGCTCTCCATGATACATCTGTGGAAATTTGCCCGAGTTTTTGGTGACACACCACAGTCTCCTCAAACTCCTGATGAAATATAGCCACTGTTGCACCTTCTTAGTAATTGCATCAGTATGTTGGGCCCAGGATAGATCTCCAGCGATGTTGGCATTTGGGAACTTGAAACTGCTCACCCTTTCCACTGCTGATCCCTTCTATGTTTGCCAGGAGTATTCCTCAATACCTCCTCCACCAGGGACAAGGTTAACATGTTAATTGGAGCACCCTGTCCAAGTCACTTACTATGCACCTGGGAATGCACGACTGTTCACGATTACTGGGT
The DNA here is from genome assembly GCF_030028105.1 of Mobula birostris. Lineage (NCBI taxonomy): Eukaryota > Metazoa > Chordata > Chondrichthyes > Myliobatiformes > Myliobatidae > Mobula > Mobula birostris. The sequence continues at coordinate 26,428,723 of NC_092394.1, read as the reverse complement.
CTCAATCCTTGAGCTCCTTCCCTAACAGAACTACGGGATCAAAAGGACTGCAGCCGTTCAAGGCAACTCACCACCTTCTCCAGGATAGTTAGGAATGAGCAATAAAATGTTGGCTTCACCAGCAATGACCATTTCCCAAATAATTAATAGTTTTTTAAAAAATCTATTGCTTGTTGTGCCCGTTATCCCTGCTAATCCAACAACTTGTAATGCTTAGTTCTAAGTTCATATTACTACATCACAATGAAGATGAGCGATCAAAAGCTTCATTGCAGAGGATAACCACAAGGGCAGTTACCAATCTCTGTAGCCTCCTGATTCTCTTCTCAAGCCTGCTCATTTTCAGCAATGTGCTCATTCCCTGCCCCGCAAGCACAAATAGTTAACCAGCAGAGAGAGCAGTAATGCTTTTTCCTCCCAAACACTGATATATTGCATAACTGCATGCACAGATACATTGTCCCCAGCAGTGCAGGAGCTGATGCCAAGTCCTGCTAACACATGCAATTTCCAACAAAGGCCACGTTCACATGAAGTACTGTATACCAAAAACACTATTGCCAGCAGTGCACTAATGATGCTCTGTCCTACAAACACAGGACAGAATCCAAATCTAGGCATATTAGGGTCGGTGCTGTAAAAAAAAATACTTCCAGCAGCTTTTGGACTGATGTATCACCTCCGTGCACTGACTGTATCCAGCAGTGTGCAGTAGTGCAATCACTCAAGTATAATGTTTTCCTCAGGGTTTGTCCATTGGTGGGTCTTCCAGTGGCCAGCTTGTGACTAAGGGCTTCCAGGTGCTACAACCTTGCCCCCTTCACCACTTACATATCACCACAGGAATTAATCTGGGAAGCTAGGGTGGATTTCCGTGATGGAGAATGCCCGGGCGTGACTTTGTTTAACGTGGGGAGGATGATGTGTAGGCAGCCACCACATGGTCCTTGACATATCAGGGTGAGGGTCCAGCAGCATGGAATGCAAGACAACTGGGGACCCTTCGCTACTGCAGCCTTCCTGCACCTTCACTACCACTGAGGTATCATCATCTTCCACCAGCAAACCCGTTGAGGTCTTGGTTGGATCAGTCTTGGTCTGGGACCTCCCCCTGGGCCTTACCACCATGGGTGACCCTACCAGGAGGTAGGTTTCTCCAAGGGTCATCACCCTGTCGTGGTAGGGAGGCTTGAAGTTCCTGAGACTTCAAGTATAGCATTGTGTACTATACAGTAAACATGAACAACTCTAAGTGCTGCTGGTACAGTCCCCTGAAACAGGAACAGTTTCCAGTCATATATGCAATAATTTTCATTCACCAGATATGGACAATCACCAGCAGAGCACAGGTGCTCTGTGCACCAAAGAGTTTGAAGCTGAGCATACAACGATGGTCCATCTCCCAAAGCAGACAGTTCCAGCAGGTTAGAAGAATGAGGGTTTCTCTCACTGAAACCTATCAAATATCGAAAGGCCTAGATATAGCGGATGTTGAGAAGATCTTTCATATAGTGGGGAAATCTAGGACTAGAGTGTGCAGCTTCAGAATAAAAAGATGTCCTTTTAGAACAGAAATGAGGAGGAATTTCATTAGCTTGAGGGTGGTAAATTCATTGCCACAATCGACCAAGTCATTGGGTACATTTAAAGTGGAGGTTGATAGCCTCTTGATTAGTAAAGACATAACAGGTTATGGGCAGAAGGCAGAAGAATGGGTTGAGAAGGTTAAGCAGGAAGGCCTAAACTACTCCTAGATCTTACGGGTATGCAATGACACACAACCCTCCGAATGCAGACAGTTCCCAGCTGTGTGTGCCTCCATGCTCAGTTCTCCAGAAGGACATTTTAGTGAGAATGGGTAAACTAATACCCAGTCCAGCAAACACTGACAGTTTAGAGCAGTGCAGGCACTGACAGGAAATCGTGCAGAACAAGAGCAGCATCCGTTCGTGGGCACACTATAAAGATCAGTTTATCAAAGATGGACAGTTCCCAGCAGCAGTTCCGCTGATACAATATCCCCACCCACAGTGTCCAGCAGGGTGACGGCCTGTATACCAAACATGGACAGCATCACTGATGCTCAGGCTCACCAACCAAGCAAAGTTTACAGCACTGAATGAACTAACGGCACGTTGCCTGCCTATGAACTGTTTCAGTAGTGGGAGCATTGATCTACTGTCTCAAACACAGGGAGATTCCAGCATCCTATAAACTGACATTAATTCCTGCAAACCCAGACAGATTCCAATTGACAGTCTGTCCCCAAACACAAGCAGTTTCCAGCAACGTACACAATGATACTGTCCCCTAAATGCACATATTTGCAGCAGACCGTGATTAAATACCTCCAGCCTTCTGGCACCTGCAGTCACCTGGATTAGAGAATTCAAGAGATTCACCATACTTAGAGAACAAATCCCAGTTTTAAAAGACTCCACTGATATATTGCAAATATGTCATCACATTTAAGATTCTTTTACCATTGGAAGGATCTCAACATCTACCTTGTCAGTTCCCCCTGGATGTTCTATGTTTTAATAAGATCACTACTCATTCTCCTAAACTTCTGAGGATACAAGTCGAATCCTTCAAGCTGTTTATGAAAGGCCAGCCCTTTCATCCCAGGAACTAACTGTTGTTTAGGAATGTCTCTAATGCTGGTATGTCCTCAAAAATGAAAACTGTGAACAGAACTACAGGTGTTCCCCAACACAACCCTGTACAATTAGAACACAACTTATCCATTTTAAGATAATACTTCTCCATTTTAAAACTCTAACCTATGTAACTAACGCACACACACACACACACACACACACACACACACACACACACACACACACACACACAGAGGAAGAACTCAGCAGGTCAGGCAACATCTAAGGAAATGAATAGGCAGTGGATGATTTGGGCCAAGGCACTTCTTCAGAACTGGAAAGGAAGTGGGTAGGTGCCAGCAGAAAATGATGCGGGAGAGGCAGGAGAATAACTAGGTGACAGGTGAAGCCAGGTGTTAGAAAAAGTAAAGGGCTGGAGATAAGGAATCTGATAGGAGAGGGAGAGTGGACCTTAAGAGAAAGGGAAGGAGGGGTGAGGTGACAGGCAGGTGAGAAGCTAAAAGGCCAGAATGGAGAATAGAAGAAGAGGCGAGGGAAGGGATGTTTTCTACCTAAAGGAGAAATCGATATTCATTCCATCATATTGGGAGGCTACAAGGTATTGCTCCCCCATCCCGAGGGTGACTTCATCTTGGCACAAAAGGAGGCCATGGACTGGCATTTCAGAATGGATCTAAGGGTTCTAACTGGCCACCGTAAGCTGGCCCTGGTGTATAGGCGAGAATTGGAGGACAGCTGACAGGAATGTAGGGAGAATTTTTTTAAAAATTGGATGAGCTTAAATGAGTGCTTGACGGTGGACTCAATGAGCCAAAGAAGCCTGTTTCTGTGCAGTTTGACTCTGACAATATCACAGGTATCTGAGACACACCCAAGATATCGGCTTCATTGGCAAAACCACCATTTCATATCCGGTTGGTCCGAAGTAAAAGCAAGCTGTTCGAATTGTATGTCGTATGGAATATCTTTGGCCAAGCTCTCTTTGGAACCTTAAATACCTCAGTCAGACTAATCTAAAAATCTCATTTCTTCCCCCTTTCCTCCCACTTATTACCCAAAATGTCTGGCATATCAAATTAACATAAAATCCTTAACAAAAAATAATTTGGCCTTTTAAACACATACAGGACCTTTGATTATTTAAACCACAAGATAAGAGAAAATCTGCAGATGCTGGAAATCCGAGCAACACACACAAAATTCTGGAGGAACTCAGCAGGCCAGGCAGCATCTATGGAGAAAAGTACAGTCGAAGTGTCGACTACTTTTTTTTCCATTGATGCTACCTGACCTGCTGAGTTTCTCCAGCATTTTGTGTGTGTTGTTTTGATTATTTAAGGTTAGTTAAATATTTAGGAGGTCAGATGCACACAAGTAATAAACTTGATGGTATCATCAGCTGCAGGGCTTCAGATAGCCATCAAGAATTTGGATGAGGGAGAAGGCAGCAGCCTTTACATCTCACACAGTGACCCAGTTACGTCCCAAAAATAATAGATTCCACCACATGGAAAAATAATTTCAAAAGGTGGCAAGCATTCTGAGAAATAGTCACATTCTATAAAAAAAGATATGCGGATTTTAAACAAAGTACAATTTATCAGATTATAAAGTTATTTCTCTGCATTTTAAGAACATTGTACCTGCAGTCATACAATTCCCCTTCCACTCCACTACAGGGTGAAGACAGTTTTCTCGTTAAGAAAACAAGAACAAAGCAAGACATAGACCTTTCATCATAACCAAAACTGTTGCCACTTCGTGCTCTTCGTATGAATTATTTCAAGTATAATAGCTCTTAAAAGATTAATCATTGACCAGACTTGAAGCAATTTTGTTCATGTTCGCTTACTGTGGAGTACAAGTTAAAATGGTTGCAATGTATTGACTAATTAATAACATACAGATTTTAACAAATACTTTAGAAGCTTCAAAGTCATGTTGATACAAAATATGGCATATAATTTAGCCAGTTTTATAGTATTACTCTAATATAGTATGTGTGGCGCATGGCCAAGTGGTTAAGGCGTCGGTCTAGTGATCTGAAGGTCGCTAGTTCAAGCCTCAGCTGAGGCAGCGTGTTGTGTCCTTGAGCAAGGCACTTAACCACACATTGCTCTGTGACGACACCAGAGCCAAGCTGTACGGGTCCTAGTGCCCTTCTCCTGGACAACATTGGTGGCATGGAGAGGGGAGACTTGCAGCATGGGCAACTGCCGGTCTTCCATACAACCTTGCCCAGGCCTCAGTCAACATCGAAAATCGATGGACAGCCGAAGAAGTAGTTAAGCAACTGGACTAGTATCCAGACAGTGATACTATTAATCCAGAAACACGGGTTTGAATCACATCAAACAGACTAGAAGACCGTAAGAAATAGGAGCAGAATTAGGCCATTCAGTCCATCCAGTTGACTCCACCATTCAATCATGGTTGATTTATTATCCTTCTCAACCCCATTCTCCTGCCTCATCCCCGTAACATTTAACACCCCGACTAATCAAAAACCTACCAACCTCCACTTTAAATATACTCAATTTTAAATATACTTGGCCTCCGTAGTTTCACTCCACTTTGGCTAAAGAAACAAGTGAAAATCTGAAGATGCTGGAAATCCAAGCAAAGCACACAAAATGCCAGAGGAACTCAATAGGCCAGGCAGCATCTGTGCAAGAAAAGTACAGTTGACATTTCAGGCTGAGGCTCTTCAGCAGGAATGAGGAAAAATGATGAGGAGCAGATTTAAAAGGTAGTGGGAGGGGTTTGAGAAACACAAGGTGATAGGTGGAACTGGGAGGGGAAGGGATGAAGTAAAGGGCTGGAAAGTTGATTGGTGAAAGAGATACAGGGCTGGAGAAGGGGGAAATCTAATAGGAGAAGGTAGAAGGCCTTGAAAGAAAGAAAAGAGGGGGAGGAGCACTGGAGGGAGGCAATGGGCAGGCAAGGAGATAAAATGAGAGAGGGACAAGAGGATGGGGAATGGTGAAGGAGAGGGGGAAGGGGTCATTTGTGGAACTTTGAGAAGTCAATATTCATGCCATCAGTTTGGAGGCTACCCAGATGGAATGCAAGGTATTGTTCCTCCAAGATGAGTGTGGCTTCATCTCAGGAGTAGTGGAGGCCATGGATTGATATATCAGAATGGGAATAGGAAGTGGAATTAAAATGGGTGACCTTTGGGATATCCCACTTCTTCTGGCTGATGGAGCATGGGTGCTCCAATATCACCGATATACAGGAGGCCATAGAGGGAGCACCAGACACAGTATATGACCCCAACAGATTCACAGGTGAAGTGTCGCCTCACTTGGAAGAAATGTTTAGGGCCCTGAATGGTATTGAGGGAGAAGATGTAGGGGCAGGTGAAGCACTTGTTCCACTTGCAAGGCTAAGTGCTGGGGGGTGGAGATCAGTGCAGAGGATAAATGGACAAGGAACTCACATAGGGAGTAATCCCTGCAGAATGCAGAAGGGGGCGGGGGAGCGAAAGATGTACTTGGTGGTTGAGGACAAGAGGAACTCTATCCCTGGTAGGGTGGCGTGAGGATGGGGTAAGAGCAGACGTGTGTGAAGTGGTTGAGGGCAGCATTGATGGTGGAGAAAGGGAAGTCCCTTTCTTTGAAAAAGGAGAACATCTCCTTCTTTCTGGAATGAAAAACCTTATCCTGAGAGCAGATGCGGAGGTAACAGAGGAATTGAGAGAAGGGGATGGTGTTTTTACAAGTAACAGGTTGGGATGAGGTATAATCCAGGTAGTAGTGAGAGTCCGTGCAACAGACATCGGTGGATAAGCTGTCTCCGGAGGTAGAAACAGTGAGATTGAGAAAGGGAAGGGTGGTGTCAAAAATAGACCAGGTGAATTTGAGGGCAGAATAGAAGTTGGAGGAAAAGTGGATGAAGTCGACGAGTTCAGCATACGTGGAGGAAACAGCACCAATGGAGTCAGCAATGTAGCGTACGAAAAGTGGGGGATGGCGCCAGTGTAGGCTTGGAATATTGACCGTTCCATGTAGCCAACAAAAAAGTCAGGCACAGCTGGGACCCATGTGAGTGCCCATGGCTATGACTTTTGTTTGAATTAAGTGGAAGGAGCCAAAGTAGAAGTTTTTAAGAGCGAGAACAAGATCTGCTAGACGAAGCCATCTTCTGGAACCATTTCAGATTCTAGTGATCCCTGAAAGATCATTATTAATGCCTCCGTAATCTCTTCAGCTATCTCTTTCAGAACCTGGGGTGTGGTCCATTTGGTCCAGGTGACCTATCTACCTTCAGACCTTTCAGCTTCTCACATTCTCTTTAGTAATATTATCCACACTCACTTCTGTTCCCTGACACTCTTGGATTACTGGCATACTGTTAGTGTATTCCACAGTGAATACTGGTGTGGCACGTGGCCAAGTGGTTAGGGCATTGGACTAGCGATCTGAAGGTTGTGGGTTCGAGCCTTGGCCAGGGCAGCATGTGTGTCCTCATTGCTACCGTCAGGAAGGAGGTACAAAAGCCTGAAGGCACACACTCAACAATTCAGGAACAGCTTCTTCCCCTTTGCCATCTGATTTTTGAGTGGACATCAAACCCATGGTGGCGAGTGGCCAAGTGATTAGGGCATTGGACTAACGATCTGAAGGCTGTGAGTTCGAGCCTTGGCCAAGGCAGCGTGTGTGTCCTTGAGCAAGGCACTTAACCACACAATGCATCCGTCTACCCAGCTGAGAATGGGTACCAGCAAAAATGCTGGGGGTTAACCTCGCGATAGACTGGCATCCTATCCGGAGTGGGAGAGTGTACTCTCAGTCGCTTCATGCCACAGAAACCGGCATAAGCACCGGCCTGATGGGCCACAAGGCTCGTAACAGACTAATCTTTAACAGTGAATACTGAAGCAAAATACTTATTAGGTTCGTCTGCCATTTCTTGCCTCCCTTTCTGCCCCTCCAGCTTCATTTTCCAGTGGTCCGATATCTACTTTTACCTTTCTTCTACTCTTTGCATAGCTGGGGGGGGGAGAAAAAAAACTTTCATTCAACTGTTGAATATCCTGAGTTTGCAACAATGTTCTGAGGGGTCCCGGAACAACCCAAACGTTACATCAAGCACGGGCTCCAAGATTTCCTGATGCCAAGTTAAATAAGATTAGATTCTACCCACCAACTATGGTTGAGGTTTTGCTAGGAAATGCGGTCAGCCTAAAGACTCTTTCAGTATTACTAAGACATTAAGTAAACCCGATGAAAATCTCCACAGTTATCCATATAACAATTCTGAATTGTGTTCAGCTCTGTCAATACAGGACTATAAATGTTCACATGCTTTGTGTCACTTTGAGTTAGTGGAAGAACTTCAAGCAATAATCAAAGCAATTTAATTTAAGTAATAAAAAATTAAAGTCACCGAAGAGTCCACTACATTCAAGCAAACACACGTCAAAAGGTACGTAACCCTTCAAACTCACCCAAAGACACAGAGGTACAAGAGAGTTTAGCTTTGTACTGAGTGATCTTAAAGAAATCCATCAGTCATGGTCCTGACCGTTGGAGTCATTGCCTACGGCATCTACTTGGAAGTGCCACTTACTTACACGTCCTGTGGTAATAGGGCACTTCAAATTAGGTGACAGAGGAACTGGCATCGTTTGTCACAAGCTCACAGTCATGCAGTTTGCTGTCAGACAGCAATAAAGCAGAGTCAGAGACTGCTGTGGGGACAGGAGTCCCCCACTCTACAACAAACTCATTGCCAATCTAGCAGAAATGCAAGCACAACTTGAGCACATCAGGCCAGGGCAACCTACACTCACTTCTTCTCCCTGACACGCTCGAATTTCTAGCATACTGTGAGTGTCTTCTACAACAGAGACCGATGCAAAATACTTATTAAATTTGTTGGCCATTTCTTTGTCCCCATTACTACATCTCCAGCATCATTTTCCATCCATCCGATATCCGCTCTCCCGTCTTTTTTACTGTTTATACATACATCTGAAAAAAAAACACTTTTGGTATCCCCTAGTATGTTATTGGCCAGTGTACCTTCATATTTCATCTTTTCTCTCCTTATGGATTTTTTAGTTGCCTTGTGTTTTTTTTAAAAAACTCTCCATTCATCTAACTTCCCATTAATTCTTGATATATTATATGCCCTCTCTTTTCCTTTTAAGCTGTCCTCGACTTCACTTATCAGCCACAGTTGCCTCACCCGCCCTTTAGAATACTTCATCTTTGGTATACATCTTTCCTGTGCCTTCCAACTTGTCCCCAGAACCTCCAGCTATTGCTGTTCTGCCATCATCCCTGCTATTGTTCCCTTCCAATCAACTTTGGCCTGCTCCTCTTTCATCCTTCCGTAATTCTTTTTGTCCCACAGTACCAGTGATGCATCTGACTTTTTCTTTTTCTCACTCTCTCTCGCTCTCATTCACTGATTCCGAAGGGTTCCTTTACCTCAAGCTCCCTCATCAAATCTGCTTCATTACACAACATACAATCCAGAATTGCTTTTCCCTGACTGGGTTCAATCAGAAGCTGTTTTAAAAATGCCATCTTGCTGGCATTCTACAAATTCCCCCTCTAGAGATCCAGCACCAACCTGATTTCCCAAACTACATGCACGTTAAAGTCACCCGTGACTATCATAACACTCCCCTTTGACATGCCTTTTCTATATCCCAATGTAATCTGTATCCCACGCCTTTTCTATATCCCAATGTAATCTGTATCCCACATCTTTGCTACTGTTCAGAGGCCTGTATATAACTTTCATCAAGGTCTTCTAATCTTTGCAGTTTCTTGATTTTACTCACAGGGATTCTTCATCTTCCGACCTATGATACCTCTTTCTAAGTATCTGAATTCATTTTTCACCAAAAGAGCCACCCCACCCACTCTACCTACCTGCCTGTCCTTTTGATACAATGTGTATCTTTGGATGTTAAGCTCCCAACTACGATCTTCTTTCAGCAATAACTTAATGATGCCCACAATGTCATACCTGCTAATCTCATACTGTGTACAAGATCATTCACCTTATTCCATACACAGTGTGCATTCAAATATAACACCTTCAGTCCTGCATTCATCATCCTTTTTTGATTTTGTCCCTATGTTACTCCTACACTCATCCCACTGACTGACAATTTGCCTTATCATCTACCTGTCCTTCCTCAGTGTCACTACATATTGCATCAACTTGTATACCAACCGCCCCACTCTTAGCCCTATCTATCCCCCCCACCCCACCACCAAATTAGCCTAAATCATCCCCAACAGTTCTAGTAAACTTGCCCACAAGGAAATTGGTCTCCCTTGGGTTGAGCTGTAATCCATCCTTTTTGTGCAGATCACATCTTCCTCAGAAGATGATCCGGAAATCTGAAACCCTGCCCTCTGCACCAGTTCCTCAGTCATGCATTCATATGTTAAATTATCCTATTCTTACCTTCACTGGCACATGGCACAGGCAACCATCCAGAGATTGAGCCCGGACGTCCAGCTTTCTACCAAATTCTTCATATTCCCTCTTCAGGACCTCCTCTTTTTTCCTATCTATGTCGCTGGTACTAATATGTACGAAGACTTCTGGCTGATCACCCTCCCCCTTTAGAATGCAGTGGCCTGAACCAAGACATCCAAGACCTGGCACCTGGGATGCAATATACCATCTGGGTGTCTCTTTCACACCCAAAGAATCTCCTGTCTACTCCTCCAACTACGGAATCCCCTAACACTATACCGTTCCTCTTTCCCCCTTGTCTTCTGAGTCACAGAAGCAAACTCAGTGCCGGAGACCCAATCGCTGAGACTGGTGGGGGTTTTAAATTCAGTTAATTAAATACGGTGGGCACGTGGCCAAGTGGTTAAGGCGTACGTCTAGTTATCTCAAGGTTGCTAGTTCGAGCCTCAGCTGTGGCAGCATGTTTGTGCCCTTGACCAAGGCACTCAATCGCACATTGCTCTAGTCTGTGCGAGGAGTGGCGCCTCACACAGACTTCCAATCTGCGCCTTGTAAGGCATGAAAATGCCCGACACAGGCCTCTCATGGTCTGAGCCACTGTTCCCTCCCCTAATTAAATGCATTCAGAATTTAAAAGAAAACCTAGATTTGGGAATGACCATTGGATTTTCATAAATGTTGGGTATGGCATAGTAGCACAGCGGTTAGCATAAATCTATTACAGCAACAGCGACCAGAGTTCAATTCCACTACTGTCTGTAAGGAGCTTGCATTTCTCCCTACAACTTCTGGGTGTTCTGCTTTCCTCCTACATTCCAAAGAAGTACAGTTTAGTGGGTTAATTCGCAGGTATAATTGGGCAGGGTGGATCCAGGCCGGCTGAGCCTGTTACTGTGCTGTATCTCCAAATAAATTAAGTTCACCTGCTTCACTGATAGCTTAAGGAAATCTGCCAACCTCACCCAGACACAATATGTTTAAGCTGTAATGTTTCCTAAAATGATCTAAAATAAACACTCAAGTTCACCGGGTGATTACAGATCTTGGCAATGTCTGCATCCAGTGAATTAATTACCAAAGAACAACAATGTACAGTGATGTGCATATGTTCAAAGATTTACATGACATTCCATTGTTTAAGTAGGTCAAAGCACGCACTCAAACAACGAGCAAGGGATGTTCCTCAGTTCAGCTGCTCATATCATTGGTCATTTCTAGCCACTGACATAGGAGCAGAATTAGGCCATTCAGCCCATCGAGTCTTTCATATCATTTATGAGAACAGCACAGATAATCAAGGATCATTACTGCAAGTACTAGTTACCTCAAAGTCCACCTCAGTATATTATTTTGAAGTAGTAATTAGCATGTATTTACTGACTCCTTGCCTTTTGCTAATGAATCGTTAGTTCTGATCTTTATATAATTTGCTGAATTGTACACCTTGTTCTAGAATTTTAAAAATGTTGTAATTTCATGAAAATTATTAAGCAACCTAGAATTAATTGGATCATTCTCTTTTTGACTTACTTAAGAAAATTCACTGATGTTCAATCGGCAATCTAACTTGTTGTAAAAATATAGTGAAGAGTAGTAAGTAACTGGCTACTGCCGACGTTATACAAGAGTAGTCACGTTGAAGGTCAAGTACAGATCCTGTAGTCAAACACAGCTGCAATGCATTGTCTATGGACTGGTACAGATCTATCCAATTAATAAATATGATGCTCATTAATGCATCAATCCCTGCAGGGACTGAAATGTCATATTCCCAAGCAAGAACCTTATTTTCATACTGTTTGTAGTAAAATAGCTCATTCTCCCAGCAAACAGCAACCTAACATGTACGAGTACAGAAAAAAAAATTGGACGTTATTCCTTCTCAGATGTGTTAAAGATACCAGTGGAGCCACAGCTGTATCACAGTAGGTAGTAATTTTGATTCTATGCTATAAATTCTCAGGATGGAAGCATCCATCATTAAGGACCCCCATCATCTAGGCTGCACTCTCTCGATGCTGTCATTAAGCAGGAGGTATAGGAGCATTAAGACCCACGCTTCAAAGTTTAAGAGCAGCTTTTTCCCCCACTGCCATTAAGGTCTTGAACCAATCTGAAAAATCATAACACTACTTTAGACTTTTTTCTCTGTCACTCTTAATCTTGCACTAGTGTCATGTTTATTTTGCACACGTGCAAGTTACGTATAATTTGTTATTTTTAGTTTAAATTAACTTTTGTTCTCACCTTGTAATGTACTGTCCCACAGCAAAAGGCTAATTTTCATAGTGTATGTATGCCTTTAACAACAATAAACTTGAACTTGAAAAGGTTGTGAAATCAGTTCTTACTTCAGAGAATTGGGTGCAGAATCCAGTGTGGTAAATGAGAATCTACTGCATTTTATCAGATGTCATGCCAGCTATTTTCCTTGGGTAGATACTGAATTAAAAATTGCTATAGCATTACTTCAAATAAGAGGAATTATCCTTTGGGATTTTGCTGTACACAAATAACTGCTACACAATTTCCTATGCAACAGTGACTGCACCATGTGAATATTTCTCTGTACACGTGTGAGGACTTGCTGAAGTCATGAATCATGCTATTTTGATGCAAACGTTCAGTAGTGTATTTAATATTTCAGTAATATTGTACATGTGTTTTGTTTGATTAATCATTCTTTGTTTATGTAATTAGTTATGGGTTATAAGTAAGAAATATGTGAATGGCATACATTATTACACCACGTCATAAGTGAATGCCTCGCTAAAGAAAAGGTAAAAATAAACTTAGTAGACAAAACATATCCTGGTTCCTTTGTTTTCTTTTGTTTTGATTAGTTTCTGGAGTTACAAGACATAACACCTTCCATTCTCCTTCATTCAGCTCTGACAGATGTTCTCTAGACAACAAATGTGGTACATATACCTTGTACAAGATGAATCAACAGGAGGCCAAATATAGGACTGGCCTGGTACAAATAGGCCAATTCATTATTTGCATCAGGACACGGTTTTGACCCAAAATGTCAACAATTCTTGTCCCCAATTCTGATCCTGGTCAACTTGTTCAGTTGCTCCAGCAGTGATCCTGGTTCCAGATTCATACATTTGAGTCTCGCGTCATTGAAGTACTAAAGTATTTTTGAAGTATTTTTGCCTCTCCTAAGGTAATTTCAAGGTGACATTTTTATTACTGACATGCACCAGATTTTTAATTTAAAATATTTTCTTTGTAGGCCTGTCTGTTGATGTCTGTTTCACTTCCTTAAAACAAGCCATAGGATAGGGTGTGGGAAGTCCAACACATTCCGTAGAATGAAAAAAATCAAAAATTGCTCTCTATTCTAGTCGAAACAAAAGGTCAACCTGAAATGTCAAGTCTGTTTTGCTTTCCACAGATGCCACCAGACCTTCTGAGCGTTTACAGTATTTTTTTGCTTTTGTTGCACATTGCATAGTCATTGCTACACAGAACCAGCTGCAAGTTTTGCGTCACTGCTGTGGAAACAGAATTATCTCTATGAATTAGACACCTACACAACCATTATCAGCAATATAATTGGCTTTGCACGTATCATACCTTATTATAAATGTACAGACCAGCTTATTATTCAGCAGTAAAATGGCACAGCAGTTTTCAGAAAGTTCGGAATCATTATGATCCGAGTGAATAGTGAAGACCTCTGGGAAAAGTGAGGTAATTTTCTTTTCCCCTATTTTATCCCCACTCCCTATCCCCTAAAAAAAAAAGTGGCAATATCAAGATTTCTAAGGAAAAATATCTTAATGGAGCTAATGTTCCCAGTGGTTTCTACAGGGGATTCTTTCAGGTAGACATCCTAATCTTCAGCCTCTTATTTACCTCTGTCTGGCACTTCCTACTACAAGGAGCATCTTTCAACAAGCCACTAGTTTAGAGAGTTGAAGTCTAGCTCGTTGGAAAATGTCCCTTGCAGTAGGAACTGCCAGGCCATAGCAAGACTGTGTGGAAGTTTAACTCCGACCGTTTTCAGAGAGGCAATTCAGACAGACTGATGCCCAGCCACTGATTATTCACACTTCCTTACGAAAGGTGGCGTACCCACCCTGGCACTAACCATCTAAACCGCTTCCAGCTTATGCAGATCCTTTTCCTCAGGGAAGCCACAATCAACCATCAGCTTCGTTGCCCATTTATATTTTGCCGTTGATGCCTCCCATAAACCGGATAATTATTTCATAAAAAGTACACTAGCCTATCAGAAATTGCACTTAATTGGATTAAAGATTCCCTTTGGTTTTCTCAAATAAGCTTTCCAGAACTTGTATTGTTTGTAAGTTAAGTAAATTGGTATTGTTTGTTATAGTATTCCAGCTATAAACTATTGTTGGAAGAGTACGTTAAGGATTTCTAATTACCCCTGATCATATAAAACTACTGCTAGATTATATAACAACCTTGCTTCAATACTAGAAGACTGCCGAATAATGAAATCAACAGTTTGCTTATGAGCTGGAGATGGTTGGTGTGTGAAGAATATTTCCCCCCCAATCCTACACACCGTTCCCATCTCCCTTGCACTGTCTTGGTTGTCACAGAATTATTCATCCTTTCAGCAAACTATGTTCCGGTTAGCAACAAGTAACTATCCATAATAATTTACTAGCATTTGGTTCTTGCACTTCTATGCTTTAGTGATTTAAGTACCTGTCTAGATACTTTTAAAAATGTTAAGAGGGTACCTGTCTTCATCAGACACTCAAGCAGTATGTTTCAGGTTCTAACCACCCTCTATGAGTGAAAAAGTTCTTTCTCAGATTCCTTCTTAACCTCTTTCCCCTTATTCTCTGTCTTCAAAAAATGCTTAAAGATGTATAGAGTTATGAGGGACATATATATCAGGTCTTCCTCAGCCTCGTCTGTTCCAAAGAAAATGAATCAATACTATCTAATCTCACTTCATAACTGAAACACTCCATCCATTGCAACATCCTGGGGTTAACTTCATCTATATTCTCACCAATGCAATCACATCTTTCCTACAGTGTGGTGGACTGATCTGCATGCAGTACTCCAGCTGTGGTCAAACTAATGTATCATAAAGTGACTTAATAAATTGGTTTATCACTATTCCATGTGCTGAAGGACAGTGAAAAAACTGTTCTGTATTCCTTCCACGCAGGTCATTTCATCACATCAGTGCATTGAGGTAGCAGAAGGGAAAACAATAACAGAATGCAGAATAGTATTATAGTTACAGAGAGAGAGAGCAGTGCAAGCGTGCAATAAGGTGCAAGGCCATAATGAAGTAGATTGTGAGGTCAAAAGTCTATCTTTATCATACTAGGGGACCATTCAATGGTCTTATAACAGTGAGAAGGAAGTTATCCTTGAGCCTGATGGTCAGATTAGATTATGAGGACACTCAGTCCTCATTTATTGTCATTTAGTAATGCATGCATTAAAAAATGATACAATGTTCCTCCAGTATGATATCACAGAAACACAAGACAAACCAAGACTAAAACTGACAAAAACCACATTATTATAACATATAGTTACAACAGTGCAAAGCAATACAGTAATTTGATAAAGAACAGACCGTGGGCATGGTAAAAAATGTCTCGAAGTCTCTTGAAAGTCGCATCATCTCACGCAGATGGTTGAAGGGAGAAACTCTCCCTGCCATGAGCTTCCAGCGCCGCAAACTTGTCAATGCAGCATCCTGGAAACACCCGACCACAGTCCGACTCCGAGTCCGTCCGAAAACGCCGAGCCTCCGACTAGCCCTCCGACACCAAGCACCATCTCTGTTGAGCGTTTCGACCGCGGCCCCAGCCGCCAAGCAACAGGCAAAGCCGAGGATTCGGGGCCTTCCCCTCCGGAGATTTGAGATTACAGTAGCGGCGGCAGCAAAGCGGGCATTTCAGAAGTTTCTCCTGATGTTCCTCTGTGCTCTCACATCTGCCTCCATCAAATCAGAATTGTGCACGGTATCCTACTTGACAGATAATGGATATCATCACCGGAGAGGCCACGCGCACTGTGTCACGCCGCCATCTTCTCCTCCCGCCACTTAGGTTACACATACTTTCAGGCTTTTGCGTCTTCTGCCCACTGGGAGGAAGGGGAAGAGAGAATGTCCAGGTGGGTGTGGTCTTTAATTATGCAGGCTGCTTCATCAAGACTACGAGAAGTATAGACAGCTTCTACAAAGAGGAGACTGGTTTCCCTGATCTGCTGAACTGTGCCCACAACTCTCTGCTGTTCCCTATGGACTTGCGCCCTCTACGTCCCTCTATATTCCTGAATTCTTGGGCACTGCACATCTTGCCCTTATTAGTCCACCCAAAATGCATCAACTTACACTTACACCAGGAGTCAATTCCATCTGCTATTCCTCTGTCCATCTCACCAACTGATCAATTATCACACTTTAGCTTGCAACTATCCTTTATTCTGTCAATATCACTGAATCATCTGCAAACTTCTGCTTCTAAAATTCATACACAAATTACTGTTGTACATCACAATAAGGATTCCAGCACTAACCTCTATGCTACACACTGGTCACAGATTCCATTCACCAAAAGAGCCTTCCATTATCCTCTATGCCAAATTTTTTCCCCCTCCGAACACCTTAAGCCAGGGAGCATTTCCTCAGATTTCCAATGATGCCATCATGTTATGTTATGCTCCTCCTGACCACTCCATCAAGCTTTTCACCAAGCAATCTTGCCCTTATGCATCTCCATACCACTCATAGCCAAAAATCTTCCCCATTTGAATTGACATGTAGATTCAACCTTATTAAAAGTTAATTAAAGTTAGAATAGAATGCAAAATTCAAGGAACGGTGATACAGGGTTTCCTTCCTGGAATGTTTCAGAAAGTTGATCAACAACAGTCCTCCTTGTCAAGCTACATCACAGTAACATCTTTAAGTATTACCAAATTTTACCAAGTATTACCAGTAATGGCATGGGATAAATACAAGTTAAAACTGGCAGGGTTATCTTTTAAACAGATAAACCATTAGGTGCTTAATACTATATAAAAAAGGCATTGTTCTTTCCTTAAAAAAATGGCATTGTGAACTGAGCTACCTTTGTTTTTTATCTGCACAAAAAGTGTCCATATTTTTTAAGTGTAATTATACCAAAATAAAGCTGGCTGTTCAAAGGTTTATGTCATCCTGAGGGATTTTTTTTTGCTGAATCTCATAGATGGGATTCTGCCAATAGTAAAGGTTAAATGAATGGTGCAGGACCTTCCCAGAATAGAAGGCTGTGTTGAATGTTGCCACACACTTTTGCCCTGTTGCATCAATTTTATTAACCCTTCACCTAGTGGAGTCCAGATTGGTTGCAAAGGGACTGTTTAGCAATGGGAATTTTATTGAAACCAGCAAACCTATTAAATCTGTTCTCACACCAAACTCTCTAACTGCAACTTAAAGCAAATGGGATAGTGAAACCCTAATCAGATAAGGCAGAAGGTGTAATTAGAACCCAATGTGTAATTTTGTCTAAAGGTCCAAGCAGAAGGTGGAGATGCCTTACCCATTTTTCCAGAACCCAAGTCAAGAACACTTCTCAAATGTTGTGTTTCCTCGTAGGCTATAGTAGAAGTGGTATTGTGTTCAAAAATAAAACAATGAAGAGATTGTTAAATCTTGACTATACTCAGAGGCTTTTAAGTCTCATCTTTAATCAAATTTAGAATGGTAAGTGCGTGTGCTTTGGGATTATTTTTTATTTTGTAATATACATTACAGCAACAAAACATTTTTGATTACAGAAATACTACACAAAACTATCTTTGAGCATAGGTGCACACATAACCGTAGAGCTAAGCAGCAGAATTGAGAGTGAACAGTCCAGAACGATCATGGCACTGTGGGTTATTTAACTTTGCAGAGTCTCCAGTTTTGACCCATCTACAAAGATGTAGCTAATTAAATATATTCCCCAGTGTATTAAGCACTGCAAAGTATATCTACAGGATGTAGTGTTACTTATTGAAGCACCATTATCTTCTAAAGGTCAAAAGCAATTGTTCCAGAATTTATTTTTTAGAACCTTGTATTTCAGCCTCATGTTTCACAGGGAAATGTCCAGAGGCATTATTTTGAAGTACAGAGCAAATACCCCTGATGCCCTCGCCAAATGTTTGTAGAAGCGTGCTACGTGCACCTGTCACAATTCCTACAATGCATATGAAGTTACACATTGAAAATACTCACCTGGCTGTAAGGTACTTTGGAATGTTTCAGAAATAACAAGGGAGGCTCTGTATAAATGTAAATTTCCTTTAACCAGCAAGTCAGACACAGGGAAAGCATATCTTGGCAATAATAAAAAGTGGAGTGGGAGGGAGGGTAGTATGGTTGGGAGAGAAGGTAGCATGTTTGGGAGGTGGGATGGAGAGGGAACAAAACACACAAATACTTTTTAGTAAGTGCTTATTATTTCCTTTCTGCTTTCTCTGTGCAAAGTCTTTAACTAGAGGAAAATTGAATTGAATTGAACTGACTTTATATCTTACATCGTTCATATACATGAGGAGTAAAAATCTTTACGTTACATCTCCATCTAAATGTGCAATGTACAACAGGACAGTCAATATAATATACAATCGTATCAGCATGAATTAATCAGTCTGATGGTCTGGTGGAAGAAGCTGTCCCAGCGCCTGTTGGTCCTGGCTTTTATGTTGCGGTACCATTTCCCGGCTGGTAGCAGCTGGTACAGTTTGTGGTTGAAGTGACTCAAGTCCCCAATGATCCTTCAGGCCCTTTTTACACACCTGTCTTTGTAAATGTGCTGAACAGTGGGAAGTTTACATCTACAGATGCTCTAGGCTGTCCACACCACTCTCTGCAGAGTCCTGCGATTAAGGGAGGTACATTTCCCATACCAGGCAGTGATTCAGTCCAGTCAGGATGCTCTCAATTGTGCCCCTGTAGAAAGTTCTTAGGATTTGGGGGCCCATACCAAACTTTTTCAACCATCTGAGGTGAAAGAGGCACTGTTGTGCATTTTTCACCACACAGCCGGTACGTACAGACCACGAGATCCTTGGTGATGTGTATGCCAAGGAACTTAAGGCTGTTCACTCCCTCAACCCCAGTTCCATTGATGTTAATAGGGATTAGCCTGTCTCCATTCCTCCTGTAGTCCACAACCAGCTCCTTTGTTTTTGAGATTTCTGAGACTTCAATGGAATGGTGCATTTTCTTGTAGTTACCTCATTGGTCATTAAAATTTATGGATAAAAATAAATTTCAAGATTTTAATTTCAGTTAATAACAGTATCTGTACTTAAAGCTCCACTTTTCACCCCGAGACATGTAGCCTGGTTTCATTCACTACATGGATCCCTGAAAACGAATTGTGCCTGACTCTTTTACATCAGGAGGAAAACACAATCTTGGTTTGTCTCACCAACATGCACCAGTCCCTTCAACGAAAGAAGTCCAACCTGATGTTGTTGAAGTCACTTCAACGAAAGAAGCCCAAGACTCCAAACTTTCCTTGTTCTGATGAATAGTCTTCAACCTGAAATGTTAACTCATCTTCTTTCACACATGCCATCTGACCTGAACAGCATTTCTAGCATTTTCTGTTTAGAATTTAGAATTACAAAGCTGTCCTTGTTTTTAATTTGCATAACATGTTCTTGACTATAGCTGCTAAAAGCAGAATTGCTTCAATTCATGGACAGCATCAGCCTCAGCACCACTGCCTTCATTCAAAACTTTTTGCGATGCTTAACTTCCATGGTATCAGTTGGGTGCCTTTCTTTGATGTAATTTTGGCTCAATACATTTTCATAATGTGGGAAAAGTACTATAACCAATAATTATCCATTATTTGTTTTTCAATGCTGGGGAATTCACTATATACCCTTTGAGAATATTGTCTACAGTGAGATTCAAAAAATGTATCAATCGTTTAATTATGTGATAAAACTGGCTGTAGACAACCAAGATGAACCAATGGTTCCTAGGATAATTTGTAGTTAACACCACCTGCAGCAGAGCAACCAATTCAGCCCACTGACAGAGCACAAGTTTCTCTGATGTCTTCATTCTTTCCTCTCATATTATCTAACTAAATTATTTTTGTTCCTAATGAAATTTCTTTGCCTTAAGGTGGTTTCAAATTCACTGCAAATTTTAACTTCAAAATGGAGCTTCAGAAAATTAATTGGGAAAAAAAATCTCCATCCAATCATTATCCAATAAGCCATCTAGTGCCAAATACCATAATTAAGGGGTAAACTATGAACCCACTTTTGTTCTGGATGCTACTTGCTTACTTTATTGTTTGCACAATTTGTTTTTTTTTTCTCTCTGAACATTGAATGTTTGGCAATCTTCTTTTTTAAAAAAAACGGGTTGTTTTGCGTTTCTTTGCTTTGTGGTTGCCTATAAGGAGACGAGTCTTAAGGTTGTATAATGTATACATACTTTGATAATAGATGTTGTTGAATTTTGAACGTTAAAGTTTTGTGTAGCATTTCTCCTTTACTAAAATCACTTGTTCAGTTATTTGATCTGAAGTTTCTAATCAATAAAGCTCTAGTTTAATGGGTTTTGTAGGGCACCTCGCCCTCTGCTGAGCCAGTTCTGTGAACTAACTGATGTTAGCAAAGGACTTGATTATAGGGATACAAAACAAATTTGAAACAGTGGATGAGACATTTCTATTAGCTCCTCCAATTTACCAGTTCTTAACCCAAGTGATTCCCATGTAAAATTCGGTGGTAATTTATGGTAGTGAATTAACTGACTATTTCACACAGGAGAAAAGAATCAATGGACAAGTATGAAAGGGAACAAGTTGCAGAGTTAGTGAAATAAGGAAGGTGAAATGGGATTAACAGGATTGTTCTTGCCTTCTCTCAGGACAGTCATCATACACACAGTTCCACTGACCAAGACTTTGTTCTCCGTAATTCCTCTTCTTCCTCTCAATACACAACACATGGACATCATCATTTTCTTCAAATTACAAGGACAGATACCCCAGGACAGTCCAGTTCATGCTTATTTCACATGCAAAACCATTCATGGCAACCATCTATCCTTGTTTCTACCTATATCCTTACTCAGCACTAACTCTGTGACCCACCAACACTGGCTTCTGGTCTAGAAAATGACTGCCTCGACAGTTCCTTTCCAATCCAATTTCATTCCAAATCTTCTCCTCCCATCTTAAAAATCCAACCCTCTCCCCATTTGGGTTCTCTCCCTCCATTCTCTACTTCTGCTTAACTGAATAATAGCGTTCAATTCGATACCCCAAATACAAAGCCACGGGAAATTGACTAGTTAATTACAAAATCATTCAAGCCAACTTGAGCATTTCCCTGTTCATCACTATCCTCACTACCAGGTCAATCAGGAACCTTTTGAGACCTAGATGCAGGGAATTGTACTTGTTACCATTATAATTAACACCAGGCAATATATCACAACCCAATACTTAGCCCACACTGCCTAAATTCTTGTTGAATGTATTTTGCAATTCTCAAAACAAAAACATCAAAGAAAGGCATTAATTGG
The DNA here is from genome assembly GCF_030028105.1 of Mobula birostris. NCBI lineage: Eukaryota > Metazoa > Chordata > Chondrichthyes > Myliobatiformes > Myliobatidae > Mobula > Mobula birostris. Next base: position 26,407,096 of record NC_092394.1, on the reverse strand, counting down.
CAGAATGAACTTCTAACAAAAGGACCCCTTCTCTATTAGCACCTATCATTCTGCAGAAAAAAATTGTTTAGAGAACATTAATAACAAGTTACAATGTAAAAATCTGAATGTTATTAAATAGTTAATGTCCTTGTGTCTTAAAGTGAACTCTAAACTCTATGTCGGTGGTTGTGGATTACGCATATATTTCCACCAATTATATTAACCTACACACACACACACACACACAAAGTATTGGCCATTATTTTAGAGTCTTTCTGTTGCCTGCCTTTTCTTCATTGCCATGGAACATAGGAGCAGAATTAGGCCATTTGGTTCATCAAGTCTGCTCTGCCATTCCATCATGCTGATTTACTTTCCCTCTGAATCCCATTCTCCTGCCACCTCTCCATAACCTTTGATGCCTTTATTAATCAAAACCTATCAAGCACTGCCTCAAATTTAACTGTTGACTTATCCTCCACAGCTGGGGTTGCCAACTTTCTCACTCCCAAATAAGGGACAAGAGTAGCAGTCAAATACGGGACACTTGTGTTGAACCCGAGAAAAACTACCATGACCATGAAGCCTTGCACAGGCACCTGTGTGCGCATGCGTGACGTGCGCGTGTGTGTACGTGCCGATTTTTTTCTACAGATCGGTTTTGGTTTAATCTTTCCGATTCTGTAAAGTGAAACGACACTGTACACACATTATTTCTACTTTATATAGGCTGTGTATTTATCATATCATTCCTGCTTTTACTATATGTTAGTGTTATGTTAGGTTTTATGTGTTATTTGGCATGATTTGGTAGGTTATTTTTTGAGTCTGGGAACGCTCAAGAACTTTTCCCATATAAATTAATGGTAATTACTTCCTTGCTTTACGCCATTTCGGCTTACGATCGGTTTCATAGGAACGCTCTACCTTAGCGGGGGAAATACGGGACAAGGGCGGTCCCGTATGGGACAAACCAATATACGGGATGTCCCGGCAAATACGAGACAGTTGACAACCCTATCAACAGTCATCTGTGGCAATGAATTCCACCGATTCACTACCCTCTGGCTAAAGGAATTCCTCCTCATCTCCATTCTATTTCTTCTATTATGAGGCTGTTCCCTCTGGTCCTAGACTCCCTTTGTATTGGAAATATCATCTCCACTCTATCTAGACCTTTTTATATTTGACAGGTTTCAAAAAGTTCCCACCTCATTCATCTAAACTCCAGTGAGTAGAGGCCCAAATGCAACAAATGCTACTTATGAGTGCATTACTCATAAAGATACACTCTACATGGAAATTCAAAAGCTTTATTTCTGTTTTATTTGCAGACTACATCTCTATTGCATCTTTAGTTTAAATTTGTTGAATGTTCAGGAACATAATGCATTGGCACTGAAAGACACAAAGATTGTGCAATTCCTACAGCAAAAGCTTCTCCTTTACCTCACCTACTGCAAACAGAAACTAGTTTAAAAGAGAACTCTGGTGACCAATAACTGACATCAGGCTGATTGACTAGCCACTCACAAACTGGGAACCATTTTTCGTTACCTTTTTAAATGGAATGCAGTGTACTGCATGATTAACAGAGTAGGCACATTGATTAAAGTGGAACCATTAAAAAAACATAAACGTCCTTGAAGTAATAAGTTCATATGCCTTTAAGAATAAAAATATGCCACTCTTACTTACTGCTTGTCCAAAAATCTAATCTTGTTGGCCAGGTCACTTGGAGCTGAGGGCATGGTTCTGAGAGGCATCAGACCCTCACATGATCTAAGTGAGGCACAGTGACACCCTAAACAAGCCCTACTTACAAAACTCTTGCACACTGCCAAACATACAGATCCCAGGTTCCCTACTGCAGCTGGTGCTCTATCACCAAATCACTTGTAGACCCCAGCAATGGGGCAATGGAGGCCAGTCTTCCTCAGAACTACACTAGGTGGGGGAGTAAAAAGGAAAACAAATCACCTTTTGGATCTTCCATCAGATTAGACCAAATGCAGGACTCAAAAACTTGGCTTTTCATTCCTCACCGTACTTTCATCCACCTCCCTCTCTTAACTGTCCCCTTTCCCAACAACCAACCCTCTCAATTTGCCTCACCTCCCTACATCCCTGTTCACTGCCCTTCCCCTCCCACATCACATATGCCTCTAACTCTCCACATGGTGTATTGTTTCTTTGATTTCTTTCTTCACCGTTCTAGTTCTTTTCCATTGCAGCTCCTTAGAAGTGAATTGACCCATTTGGAGCAATCACCCCACATGGGGATCTCTCCACCCATTCTCTACGTCAGAACAAAGGGGACTGCCTATTACTTTTTTTGCTCTTGCATAATGTGTTTTATTGTTTGTAATAAACTACAGAATTTAAAATATCCTAGCCACGGGAGAGGTGTCTAAGGATTGGAGGGCAACTAACGTTCCACTGTTTCAGAATAAGCCAAGAAATTATAGGCTAGTGAGCCTGACATCTGTAGTGGTTCTATTATTGGAAGGTCTCTTTAGGGACTATATCTACAAATATTTGAATAGACAGGGACTGATTAGGAATAGTCAACATGACTTTGTGCATGGTAGGTCATGTCTAACCAATCTCAGAGTATTTTAAGAAAGTAACCTTGATGATGGTAAGGTGGAGGATGCTGTCTACATGGATGTTAGCAAGGCCTCTGACAAGGTCCCCAGTGGGAGGTTGGTCAAATAGGTTAAATCACTTGGCATTCAAGATGAAGTAATAAATTTGGTTAGACATTGGCTTCACCAGAGAAAATAAAGAGTGGTTGTAGATGGTTGCCTCTTTAACCAGAGGCTTGCGTCCAGTAGTATGCAGCAGGGTTCAATGCCAGGTCCATTGTTGTTTGTCATCTATTATCAATGATCTGGGTGATAATGTGGTAAATTGGATCAACAAATTTGTGGGTGACAGCAAGACTGAAGGTGTAGTGAACAGTGAAAAAGACTACCAAAGCTAGCAGCAGGATCTGGATCAGCTGGAACAATGGGCTGAAAAATGGCAGATGGAATTTAATGCAGACAAGTGTGAAGTGTTACACTTTGTTAGGACAAATCAGGGTAGGACTTGCACAGTGAGTGGTAAAGTACGGAGGAGTGCTGTAGAACAAAGCGATCTGGGAATACAGATCTAAAATTTATTGAAAGTGAAGTCACAGGTACAGTAGATAGGGTCATAAAGGAAGCTTTTTGCACATTGACCTTCATAAGTCAAAAGTATTGAGTGTGATGGTATTGGGTTTGCTGACCATGAAGTTCTAAACTCAGACAAAGAATTTAAGCCCTATTGGATATCTAGTAAATAGCCATGAGTACTTGCAATAAAGGGGGATTAGGCTGTAATTACCTAATTCAAATACTAGTTTAATTCCCTGTTTACTCTCCATGGTGAGTTTTAGCTGTCAATACCCACTATTTTCACTGGCTGGTGGCGTAGTGGCATCAGCGCTGGACTTCGGGGCAAGAGGTCTCAAGTTCAAATCCAACCGGCTCCCTTGGAAGCTCTCCATCCGTGCCTGGGTTGAGTGTCGAGCTAACAACTCGACCTCGTAAAAGAAAACCTGGACAGGGATGGGCTCCGCCAGGGTTCAGATGCCCAAGACACAACGTACGATGAGCACACCAAAAAGATTGGTGCAAAAAGCTTGTCATGACGGCGCCCCGACGACTCTACCAGGAGTTAAGGGCGCACGCGTGCACGTGCGTGCACACACACACACACACACACAATCTGAGCAGTGTGCCCCCGTCCTTACCAAGGAGAGGATTCTTCCAGCTGACAAAGCGCTGTAGTTTAAAACATTGCATTTATTCTCAGAGATACATGTTGAAATTCAAAGAACATTCTTAAAACACTTTTAAACTCCCAGAGGATTTCTATCTTACAAAACATTTCGAAATTACAAAATACAGGTACAATTGCTAAGAAGCTAAAAAGAAATACCAACGATGGAGACAAACAAATCATCTGTCATAGAAAGCAAAGCCAGAGGAATGGATTGTGGTCACACCACGTTTCTTTCACGCTTCCTGATGTTTCTTACCCTTCCTAACAAACTTGAACTGCTTTCTATATATATACCCTTCTTTTTGCCAATTGGGTGTCTTCATACATATGGGATATTTCCCCAGATACCCTTCTTACACAAACCATGTAAAAGCTTTAAGATGTAGTTCCTAGCTACGCATAATTAATATTGTAAAACTAACTTCCCTGAGTACATAAATCTTTCAACTAAAAACACATCAGTTGATATGCTACATGTTCGTTTCAATCTGGTCTACAAGCTTCCTTAAACTAAGCAATTTAGAATTGTGTTTTGAAACAAGCCTAATTAAACAACCCATTGTCTTATACTGCACCTCTTGGGCAGCAATAAGCCAGGTGTTATGGGCTAGCAGTCTGCTCCATAGACAGCGCTTCTTTGTAAAGCTGTGTTTTTAACTTCAAGCTGAATATTGTTTGCTATTTACATTGTAATAACTGAAGACTGACTCCCATTTACAGCAAGAAGTTAAACAAAGTATATAGATGGAAGTCTAGTTACAAATGTTTTATCTTGGCAGGTGGCAGCTGTAGTGTTTAGAAAGCTGAGAACCATGACTCAGGAACTGAATATCCATCTAATGAGTACAGGAGCTAGGATATTACGTTGAAGATGTATAACACATTGGTGAGGCCTAATTTGTATGCAATTTTGGTTACCTATCTATAGCAAAGATATCAATAAGATTGAAAGATTGTTCAGATAATTTACAAGGATGTTGCCAGGACTTGAGAACCTGAGTTACAGGGAAAGGTAGAATAGGTTAGGACATTATTGCCTATAGAAAAGTGATGGGAAATTTGAGAGATGTATACAAAATTATGAGAGGTAGAGATAGAGTAAATGTAAGCAAGCTTTTTCTACTGAGGTTGGGTGAGACTAGAACTAGAGGTCATGGATTAAGAGTGAAAGGTGAAATGTTTAAGAGAAATATGAAGAGGAACTTTTTCCACTCAGATGGTGGTAAGTGTGTGGAATAAGCTGTTAGCTGAACTGGTGGATACGGTTTCAATTTCAACATTTAAGAGAAATTTGGACAGGGGCATGGATGGGACGGATATACAGGGTTATTATCCAGGTGCAAGTCAATGGGACTAGGCAAATTAATAGTTCAGTATGGACTAAATGGGCCGAAGGCCCTGTGTTTCAATGCGGTAGTGTTCTATGACTCATTTTGATTGAGGCTATATTATTCAGTCCTAAGTTTTTGAAGTGTCTGACATTTTAAAATCTACTAAAAATCTTTCAGAGGCAGCATTGCCTGGGGCAGTACTTTGGTAACATCAGTCTCCAAAGCAATTTGGGAGTTGGACTTCTCTGCCTGCACATCTACATAGGCCTTGCTACTGGGCTTTGAATAGTGAAAGAGGTTGCCCACTAAATCAAGACCCAGCCAAGTATTGAGAGAAGACAGGTGCAGATCAGGTAATGAGTGGACCCTAAATCTTCCGGATAGAATGCCTCTCAAAACATAGCTTTATCTTTGATTAAAAAAAGATTATGTTTGATAAAAACAATTTGACTCCTTCTAAAATATGAAACAGTTTTCTGATTGACAGCCAGTAAGATAATAGATTATTGCATCCTAGGGTAGATAATGATAAGGAAAATCAGAGGAAAAATTTGTTTCTATAAAGTTGATAATTAATGCTAAGTACATATCAGTAAATATCGGCTGAAGGGCCTGTTTCTGTGCTGTAATTTTCCATAACTACAACTTTAAATGGTATCATTGTGTCTCACAACCTTCAGCATATCAACAATTACTTAAAATTTAATTTAAAAATGTTGGATTTAAAGCATGTCTGATCTGAATGCCAATCAAAAATGTTGTACAGGTGATGATCTGACTTCTACAGCCATGCCTGATCTTAAACAACAGGAATTCTGCAGATGCTGGAAATTCAAGCAACACACATCAAAGTTGCTGGTGAACGCAGCAGGCCAGGCATCTGTAGGAAGAGGTGCAGTCGACCCTTTGGTCTCGGCCTGAAACGTCGACTGCACCTCTTCCTACAGATGCTGCCTGGCCTGCTGTGTTCACCAGCAACTTTGATGTGTGAAGCCTGATCTTAATGTCACCTTGTGACTTAATTGGTTCCAGTGTTTGCTGGAAACATTAATGCATTTCAAACACACTAATTTAATGTACAAATTGCTTTGAACTGTACAGGGGCACAACTGAGAGCATCCTGACTGGCTGCATCACTGCCTGGTATGAGAACTATACTTCCCTCAATCACAGGACTCTGCAGAGCGTGGTGTGGACAGCCCAGTGCATCTGTAGATGTGAACTTCCCACTATTCAGGATATTTACAAAGACAGGTGTATAAAAAGGACCCAAAGGATCATTGGGGACCCGAGTCACCCCAACAACAAACTGTTCCAGCTGCTACCAGCCAGGAAATAGTACCGCAGCATAAAAGCCAGGACCAACAGGCTCTGGGACAGCATCCTTCACCAGGCCATCAGACCGATTAATTCATGCTGATACAATTGTATGTTATATTGACTGTCCTGTTGTACATACTATTTATTATAAATTGCACATTGCACATTTAGATGGAGGCGTAAAGATTTTTACTCCTGATGTACATGAAGGATGTAAGTAATAAAGTCAATTCAATTCAATACTCTCCTTTTTTGTAAACCTCACAATATCTGCCTTAAACATGTAATTTTTTTTTCATATGATAGTTATTTATGTTTGGGACAAAATGCTGACAGACAATTAAAAACTAATGGTCTTTGGCTCACCAAATGCATTCTTCTCAAATACTAATTTTAACCTACCAAGCAATCAGAGGGAAAATTGTGTATAAATACTCAGAGTAATCAAAGAAAGGGAGAAGCTAAAGACAAATGTATCAGTATTACAGTGGAATAAAGTGAATTACAGAGGTATGAGAGAGAAGCTGGTCAAAGTTGATTTGAAAGGGACACTAGCAGGGATGATGACAGAGCAGCAATGGCTGGAGATCTGGGAGCAATTTGGAAGGTGCACAATAGATACATCTAAAAGTAGTATTCTAAAGGCAGGATGACACAACCATGGCTGACAAGAGAAGTCAAAAGCAAAATAAAAGCAAAAGAACGGACATATAATAGAGCAAAAATTAGTGGGAAGTTCTAAGATAGGAGAGCTTTTAAAAATCATCAAAAGGCAACTAAAAAGCCACAAGGAGGAAAAATATGAACTATTAAGGTAAGCTAGTCAACAACATCAAAGAGGAAACTCTAAGTTTTTTTTTAAAAAGGTACATAGAGTAAAAGAGAGGCGAGAGTAGATATTGGACCAATGGAAAATTACTCTGGAGAGTAGAAATGTATGACGAGGAAATGGCAGATGAACTGAATAAGTATGTTACATCAGTCTTCCCTGTGGAAAACACTTGCAGTATGCCAGAAATTCAAGAGTGTCAGGGGGCAGAAGTGAGTGCAGCTGCTAAATAACTCACCTGGACTAGATAGACTACACCCCAAGGATCTGAATAAGGTAGCTGAAAAGATGGTGGAGGCATTGGTAATGATCTTTCAAGAATCACGAGATGCTGGACTGATTCCAGAGAACTGGAAATTGAAAATGTCACTCCACTTTTCAAGAAGGCAGGGAAGCAGAATAAAGGAAATTATAGGCCAGTAAGCCTGACTTCAATGATTGGGAAGATGTTGGAGTTGATTGTGAAGTATGTGGTTTCAGAGTAGTTGGAGGCATATGATAAAATAGGCTAAAGTCAGAATAGTTTCCTCAAGGGAAAATGTTGCCTGACAAACCCCGAGATTTTTTGAAGAAATAACAAGCAGTATGGACAAAGGAGAATCAGTGGTTGTTGTGTACTTGGATTTTCAAAAGGCAAGGTGTTGTTTAAGGCTGTTTAACAAAATAAGAGAACGTGGTATTACAGGAAAGATACTGACGTGGATAGAGCATTAGCCGATTGGCAGGAGGCAAAAAGAGCCTTTTCTGATTGGCTGCTATTGCCTACTGGTGTTAAACAGGAGTCAGTGTTGGGACTGTTTTTTTGTTGCATGTCAATGATTTGGATAACAGAACCGATGGCCTTGTGACCAAGTTTGCGGACAATAAAAAGATAGGTGGAGGGGCAGGTAGTGTTGAGGAAGCAGGGAGGCTGCAGAAAGTCTTGGACAGATTAGAAGAATAGGCAAAGTACTGGCAATGGAATACAGTGTCAGGAAGTGTACAGTCATGCACTTTGGTAGAAGGAATAAAAGCATAAACTATTTTCTAAACAGGAAGAAATTTCAAAACTCTGAGAATGAAAGGGACATAGGAGTCCTTGTGCAGGATTCTCCAAAGGTTAATTTGCAGGTTGAGCCAGTAGTGAGGAAGGCAAATGCAATTTTAGCAGTCAATGGGAGGACTAAAATATAAAAGCAAGGATGTAATGCTGATGCTTTATAAGGCACTGATGAGACCTCAGTTCAATACTGCAAAAAGCTTTGAGCCTCTTATCCAAGAACGGATGTGCTGACATGGGGTAAGAGTTCAGAGGAGGTTCATGAGAATGATTCTGGGAAAGAAAGGCTTAGCACATGAGAAGCGATTGATGGCTCCCAGCCTTTAATCGCTGGAATTTAGAAGAATGACGGGGGATCTCATTGAAACCTATCAAATGTTGAAAGGCCAAGATAGAGTGGATGTGTTTCCTATAGTGGGGGAAGTGAAGGACCAGATGGCACATCTTCAGAGTAGAGGGATGTCCATTTAAAATAGAGATAAGGAGGAGTTTCTTTAGAGGTTGATGAATCTGTGGAATTCATTGCCACAGGAGAACAGGTCATTAGATGTATTTAAGGCAGAGGCTGATAGGTCCAGCTTATTAATCAGGACATGAAAGATTACGGGGAGAAGACAGAAGAATGGAGTTGAAAGGGGAATGGATCAGCCATGAAGAAATAGCCTAATTTTGCTCTTAAGAGTTATGGTCTAAATCTCTTACACAATCATTTACTCCAATAGCCTTGCCATTCCATTTTATCTTACTGCCCTTCACCAACAACGTCCCATACCTTCATCTTCAGCAACACAAGATTGCACATTATGGATTTTTTTCATATTCTGTGTTATAGTTCTCCAATGTGTAATATTCAACTGAAACTATAAAGTATAACCAATAAACATTTATAGCCAGTGATAAAGAGAAGGCCTGGTGTATTATTGACTGTGCTGTCACTAAATCAACTGCAAATCACTTCTTCACAGTGTGAATGAATGCAGTGTTTTAACGGATAAAGCACAGATGTATGTGTTGCACTGTATGCATAGGTCCCTCAAACAATCTTTCCTTCACCTGAATGCTAGTATCTTTTAAAGCTTCACTCTTGATGAACTAGACCATGTACCGCACACAAAATGCTGGAGGAACTCGGCAGGTCAGGCAACATCTATGGGAAAGAGTAAACAGTCAACATTTTGGATTGAGACCCTTTATCAGGACCATGTACCACTGACAATTGGTCAAAGGCTTCTTCTGAGATGGCCTCACTTTGCTGTAATATTTCACTTTTCATTACATTACCATTCCCTCCCCCCCACTGCTTCTCACAGTGCTTTCTTAATACTCTACTCATTCTCGAGTATCTATTGATTGCATTCATGTTATCTTTGCCCTTTTACATCCATTAAAATGATGCAGCAACATATTAACACATGGGTAAACCTTTGCTTGGCTTCATAAAATTCATCCTAGCAGCACAGCTCTACTTCCTTAGCAGTTTGCAGAGATTCAGCACGGCATCTAAAACTTTGACAAGCTTCTATAATGAGTGGTGGAGAGTATATTGACTGGCTGCATCACAGCCTGGTATGGAAACGCCCTTGATTGCAAGATCCTACCAAAAGTCATGGATACGGCCCAGTCCATGACGGATAAAATCCTCCCAACCATTGAGCACACCGACATGAGATGGTGTCACAAGAAAATTATCATCTATCATCTGGGAACCCCACCACCCAGCTCACTCTTCTTGCTGCTTTCAGAAAGACGGTACAGGAGCCTCAGGATGCACACCACAAAGTTCAGGAAAAGTTATTACCCATTAATCATCAAGCTCTTGAACAAATAGGAGAAAACTTCAATCAAATTCAAATGTTCCCACAAAACAATGGACTCTTATGTTCTCGAGATCTATTGCTTAATTATTTATTAATATTGTTTCTTCTTTCTGTATTTGCCCAGTTTCTTGCCTTTTGCACGTTTTTGAACACCTTAGTTAGGCGGTCGTTCATTGATAGTGTTATAGTTATTATTTTATAGATTTGCTGAGTACACCCACAAAGAAATGAATCTCAGGGTTGTTTATGGTTATTTATATATATATTTTAATGAATCATTCATTTACATTCATCATCGTCACTATTATTTATTTTAAAAAGGTAGTGCTGTGTTGAGGAAATTCAAGCTGTAATAGTGGGTTTTAAAGTCCTGTTTACTGGAGTTTTATAACATTCTTTAGATTATTAGTTTAGTAACGTTATCACTGTCCTGATTCTCTTCAGAGAACAGCGTTAAGTCTTTATTCCAAATCCTCCTATTGGTCGACACAAGTTAATCGAAATGTCTTATTTAAAATCCACTATCTCATTGCTCAGTACTCCAAATCAGAGGCCTTACTCCATGGAAGCCAAGTCTTTACATATATTTAAGTCTGACGTTGATAGATTCTTGACTGGTCAGGGCATGAAGGGATATGGGGAGAAGGCGAGAGGCTGGGGCTGAGAAGGAAAATGGATCAGCCATGATGAAATACAGTGCAGGTGCGATGAGCCAAATGGCCTGATTCTGCTCCTATACCTTATGGTCTTACCTTTAACTGAGGGGTCCATGGACCTCAGGTTGGAAACCCCTGCTCTAAACAGTCATGTACACTTTTCCATTCAGGAGTTCACATTCCTGTTTTGCACTGAGGATGTTTTCTGGCCTTGTTTTTTCATATCAAGCTTTGCACACAGCTGGATAGATGAAGTCTTTATCAAGATTTGAATCTACTATTTTTTAATAATGAAAATTAAACCTTTATTTAAAAGCAAAACACCAGCCTCTCAGTTTCAAAGAGTATGAAAAGGTTAAATTGCCTGTTGTATAAAATTGTTTCTACTTCTCTAGTTAATTCCTGATATTTTCTGGCTGAGAAACAATCTTGAACTTCAACCTGTACTATATAGTGGCAACTCACAGTGCAGTAATTGGTCATCTATGATTTCCCTTTAAAAGGAGAGAACTAATATAATGAGGCTTAAAGGGCCATTTCCAGCAGTCAAGGTTATGACATTTTACAGCCTATTACATCAAGCTTAGCTGAAGCAGTCGTTAAAGGTCAAATGATTTCAAACAGTGTGGCATACCTCAGCATCAAGTTTCACAAGTCAGAAATATATCAACAATGGCAAATTGAACACTGGCAGTGAATCTTCCAAGCAGCTGGCAATTTTTTCAAATCAGATTAGTGCAACTTAAGAATTGTTTAAATATCCGGGCTGCATTTAAGGTTCTATTGCCATTTCTGGTTATCCTAAACAAATTACCTTCTGGGTGAATTATTCCCCCAAAAATCCTGGATTCTTGTGGTACGCTTACAAAAGGTTCCAAAACTCTGCTGTGCATATTTTCCTCCCAGCAGCTGTAGGTTCCCCCCCTCAAAGTATTTGTGTGAACGGTGCAATCGTGGTGTCGCTGTACAGCCACTGCCTCCTCACACCTCCAGCAACCAGAGTTTAATTCCGTTCTATGGTGCTGCAGGTATGGGGCGTGCACACTCTCTGTGGTCTCGTGTGGATTTCCCTGTGTGTTGTGGTTTCCTCCCCCGACAGTTACCCCATGCAGAATACTCCATCTATTACCATGTCAGATGCTGCACACTGGCACTTTATACAATTTGAGGTCTGCAATACTTACACTTTTGAGTTTGGAAGCATTTTTACTCATAACCCCTACAGGAACTCAGACAATGGTTTATACTACACTACTTAAGCATATTTTGAACCCATATTCATACAAACTGCAAAACTTATTATTGTTGTCTGTCATGTCTTCCCCAGTATGAGAAACCTGCTGAGGCACACGAGATTTTGCATTTACTGCTCCTGAATCATCTGAAGAATGTGTCCAGTGCATTCATTCATTCAAATGTTGGAAGCATCTACACACAATGCAATGGCCAGATATCAAATATCACAGGTTAAATTATCTGTATTTTGATTTAAAAAATTCATGATCAATACCTAACAAATTCAACCTAACGGCTTACCCAAAAGTGCAATTTCGTTGACATTTTAGTCTCAACTTTAAACTTGGACATTTTGCCTTAGATTTAACAAATATATAAACCTTAATCCTTAAACAACCAGAGATCTCCCATTATTTAACTTTAATAAAGTCCATACTGAATATTAACAAACCCTCGCTTCAAGACAATTTTAAGGATTTTATTAAATTACTATTGGTTTTAACTGGGGAATTGATAGGAACATGGGGAGAATAGGTTACAAAGGAAATTGGTACAGAATGGGATTTCTCATCAGCTGATGTACCAAACAGACTTCCTTCTATGCCATAAGGAAATATGAAATTAACAAGGAAGATAATATCATTAAATATCAGTTACAGTCCAGTAAGATGACAGAAATATGGGAATTAACAGGGAAGAAAAGGTCATTAAATTTAATTCTATGGGTCAACAAAGGGTGCCACTGTCCTTTTGAAAACATACTTTTTATGATTGCAAGATCTCGCCAGAGATTAAGAACTTAAAATACTGCAGGTCTACCCAAGCAGCGAGTTGCTCGTTGGTGGAGAAACTGAAGGACCTGAACTTGGTGCAGATTGTGCTGCTGTTTGCATCAAAGAGGCTTCAGAGGGGTCAGTGTGCAAAGGAGGCGCACAGTTAAATAGCGAGTGACTGCCTTAGTTGCTTTTCTCATGATCACGAGACCCTTTAGAACATTGTTATCGTGGAATGCTGCAAGTCCGATTCGCTGATTTATTGGTGGACAGCAGGGGTACATGGCGGGGGAACTGTGTGGCCTCAGTCGTAGTGAGCTCTAGGCCTCAAGCCGCAATGTCACCTGTTTACAGACACCAGGAGAGACGCAAGGTCAATCGCTCTACCGGGGGTGGCGTGGCACGGCATTTAGGCTGGAGTGATGCTACCCCTCTGTATTCGCTTGGCAGAAGACAAGCTGTATTGTGGTCAACTGCAGATATCTGCGGCATTCACGGACTCAGGGCCTCAAACCATGGTGTTGCCTGTTTACAGCTGCCAGGAGAGAGGGCTAGGACCCAGTACACTCCTCCGGGGGTGGTGTGGAGCAGTGTCTAGGCTGGAGTCCACGCTGCCCTCCAGTGTTCACCTGGCAGAAGACAAGCTGTATGGTGGTCGACTGCAGATTTCTGTGGCATTCAAGGCCTGAGGATCTGGACTTTTTTTTAAAATCGTGGCCGTATTTTACTGATATCTTACATCTGCACACTACCTTGAATGTGCTATGTGTGCTTTGTGCCGTGTGTGACCGTTGGTACTGCATTTTGCATCTTGGTCCCAGAGTAATGGTATCTCGTTTGACTGCATCATGTATGGTTGAATGACAATTACACTCAAATTGAATTGAGTCAGCCAAGGTTTATTTATCTATTTATTGAGTAACAGCACGAAAATAATTTGACCTTTCCGAATTTTTTTTATTAACTTAAAATATACGAATAGAGGAGCGGAGTTGACGACATTACTGAAAGTGTTTGATTTAAGATATTGGTCTAGCCCTGTTTTGTTCTGTTTGCTTTTTGGGGTTTAGTATTTAGTTTTTTTTCCTTTTTTTGGGGGGGGGGGCTTCTTTGTATTTTTTTTTAATTTCTTTTTTTTCTTTATGACTAATTACATCACGAGTTTGGAAGTTTATTATACCTATGTTATCTGAAATCTTTTTTGTATATGTTTATTAACAATAAGATTATTCCAATCTCTTTGTATCAACACTGATATTTTGTTTATAATTTTGGAAAAATTAATAAAAAGATTTAAAAAGAAAGTAACAGCACAGACAGGCCCTTTGGCCCAATGAGCCACGCCACCCACCTATTTAACACTAGCCTAATCACAGGACAATTTACAATGACCAATTAACCTACTAACCGATATGTCTTTGGACGGTAGGAGGAAACCGGAACACCCGGAGGAAACCTAAGTGGTCACGAGGAAAACATACAAACCCCTTACTGGCAACATCAGGAATTGAACCTGGGACACTGATTTGGTACTGTAAAGCGTGCTAACCACTACGCTACCATGGTCCCAGAGCAACACTGTGTCATTTGGTTATGTTCACAGGCATCCATGAATGACGATTAAACTTGAATTGAATCAGCTAGGGTTTATTTATTGAGGAGAAACACGGAACAGGCATCTTCAGCCCAACGAACCATGCTGCCCAGCAACCCATCTATTTAACACTAGCCTAATCAGAGAACAACTTACAATGACCAATTATCCTACCAACTGGTATGTCTTTGGTTCTAACATCTGTATGCATAGATGATAACTTTGGCAAATTTAATTCCACAAAATCAAAGTACTCAAATCCAAAGCACCAGATATTCCATGGTAAAAATAATTATTTAATATCCCCATCTTAATGCTGAGCTAAGTCATACTGCTATTAATATTAAATCATTTCAAAACATCTCACTTTGTGTGAACATCAAATAGTACTAAAACTGTTTAAAAATATCAATAGTATTAAAATCCATTTTCAGTCTTTATGGTCATGCATGAATTATGATAACTGCTATGTGGAATGTGCATACTAGACAAAGGGGAATGCATATGAAAAAAATCACCCCCCCAAGTGTTTCTTTATCTCAAAAGTGTTGATCATGCATTGATTGTAGAAAAGGTAACACAAGTATTCCATCTGTTAACACATTACCTCCACAAGAGCTGCTTCAAGCAAGTTTCAGACATACCTACATTGAAAAGTGAAATATGAGAGTTGCATTGGTTACTGCCCATTATATTAAAAGATGCAGCGTTCCCATATGAAATACTAGCTATCTTTTTATTTATACCTTGCATTGCTTTTGGCACGGTTGAATTTACAAATTTATTGCTAAGCCATGAAAAGCTGCTATAATGAAGAGCAGGTCAATAGCTGGCTCCTGAGCGATCTGATTGCCAAACCCCAGGTCACACATTTTTATTGACCAACATAAAAGCTCACTGTGTATTAGTTGATGTGTTTTGCAATGGATTCTATAGAATACAGGAAACCCCACCTCCTTTACTTTATATGAAAAGGACTCAGGAAACCACAGAAGAACTGAGGGAGCTCGCTCACTCTCTGCCCCCTGCCCCCCCCCCAATCTCTCTCGCTTTCCCATTGCAGCTTGCTCTTTTTAATCAGGTTTGCTGTAAACCAGACTTGGAAATAAAATCTATTCTCTGCCAACAGAAACATGTTAGATCATGAATAGCAGGACTTGACCATCTTTTAAAACATTCTATGACTGTGAAAACCACAGTCAAGATGTTAACTCTTTCATTAACACAGAACTACTTTATGGATACGTTGGATAAAAAAAATCCTGAAAAGGACACTAACTTGGTAATTAGAAATGTTAACAACTCCCCCTCCCCCCCACCGAGTGGCAATGCACAATCATGATCAGAACAATAAGTTTAATGTTATTTTTCTCTTACACGTCATGGAGTTCACTGCTGAGTGAACAAAACAACCAATAAAAACAACTCCAAAAGCTGCTAGAGAACATACATTATATATAAGAAAGGCTAGAAACACAAATTCAGCCATTAGAGTTAAGGTGAAACATAGTTACATACTTGGAAGTGTCATTTTCTGACATAAAACCATGACTGTGCCAGTTGTTATAGGCAGACATGTGACTTCATAGCATTGCTTTAAAGATCAGTAGGGAAGTTATTTCTAGTGTTCTAGTCAACATTTATGCCTCAAATAACAAGATAGATAAATTATAAGAACATTATCACGTTGTGGGAACATGTGCCTAACAGACAGCCACATTTCTTAATCATGTTAATTAATTGGCATAAAGCATTTTTGGAGTAGTCTACAGCCTTGAAAAAGGTGCCTCTTTCAGTGAAAGGGATCTCAAGGCTACAATCTTGTTTTGGGATTCAGTCAACTATCACATGTCATTCAATTTGATGAAATCAAAGCAAAAAAAATTGTAAATGTTGTAAATCTGAAACTAAAACAAAATTCTGAAAACAGTAAGTTGGTCAGGCAGCATCTGTGGAGGGAGATTTAAAAAAACCTGATTTTTATGTTTCCAATTAATGACCTGTCAGCATAAACTTTCTTGATGAAATATTATTAACCTGAAACATTAAATCTGTTTCTCTCACCACAGATGGTGTAGATTGTTGAATAGTTCCAGCAATCCCTGTTTTATTCAAAGAAAACGTTGCGTTTCATCTCCTCACTTTTTTTTATTTCTACCATTTTTGAGATATTTTCTTCTTTTGTCCTCAAACTTATGCCACATGCAATTGTTTATTTGAATGGACAGGAAGACAACATGCTGTACGCCTCTACCAATCTCTAAAGGGAAGTGGAGGGATGGTACTTTCTCACTCCGACCATTGGGCAGGAGATGCGAGAGTCTTGGGTCCCACCACACCAGGAACAAAGACTCTGCCTTTGCTATGTATGGTTTTGCATGGATTGTTACAAACATAAATGGAGGGGCAGGAAGTGTTGGGGAAGCAGGGAGTCCACAGAAGGGCTTAGACAGTTTGGGTAATGGGCAAAGCGGTGGCAGATAGAATACAGTGTTGAGAAGTGTATGGTCATATACTTTAGTAAAAGGAACAAAAGTGTAGATTCTTCTCTAAACTGGCAGCAAATTCAAAAGTCTGAGTTGGAAGGGGACTTGAGAGTCCTCGTAGGAAGAACCTAAAGGTTAACTTGCAGGCCGAGTCGGTGCTGAGTCAGGCAAATGCAATGCCAGCGGTCATTTCAAGAGATCTAGAACATAAAAGTAAGGATGTGATGCTGAGGCTTTATACGGTCACTGGTGAAGCCCCATTTGGAGTACTGTGAGCAGTTTTGGGCCATTCATCTAAGAAAGGATATGCTGACATTGGAGAGGGTTTCGAGGAGTTTCACAACGATTCTGGGAATGAAAGTCTGCCATATGAGAAACGTTTGACAGCTCTGAGCCTGTACACGCTGGAATTTACAAGAATGGGCGGGGGCTGTCATTGAAACCTCTCGTATATTGAAAGGCCTAGATAGAGTGGATATGGACAGGATGTCTCCTAGAGTGAGGGAACCTAGGGCCAGAGGGTACAGCTTTAGAATAGAGGGACGTCCATTTAGAATGGAGATAAGGAGGAATTTCTTTAGCCAGAGGGTGGTGAATCTGTGGAAATTCTTGTCACAGGCAGCTGTGGATGCTAGGTTATTGAGTGTATTTTAGGTGGAGGTTGATAGGTTCTTGATTGGTCAAGGCATGAAAGATTCTTGGGAGAAGGCAGGAGAATGGGGTTGAGAGGGAAAATGGATCAGCCATGATGAAATGATGAAGCACAGTGGCAGACTTTCAATGAACCAAGTGGTCTAATTCTGCTGCTATGTCTTATGGTCTTACATGGTATACATACTTTGATAATACATTTACTTTGAATTTACTACTTTTCTTTGAAGTGGACAGGGTGACAACTACTGAGGGGGAAGCATTTTTCCACCTAATGCTGCCTTTACAGGCCTCAATGAGATCAGGAATGGTGTCATGTGGAGGGTTAGTTCACTCGTTGGTTGAAAGCCACTTCCATCGTGCTGGTCATCGATTGACCCATTTTAAGTATGTAGCAGCTCTTTTTCCATTGGTTGTCTTGTGTGCCGAGGCACCGATGTCCGGTTTCGGACACCTCAAATATAACAATAGTGCATGCGGGAGACTTGGCCTCTCTTTCCTTTTGTCTCCAGGGGCTCTTCACACTGAGGTCGCAACCAATGCTGAAGAACCATTGGGAAGGTATGCTCCGAACTCAGAAGGCCCACATGCACCCTTAGCTAAGTATTTTTTTGTTGAATATTTGATTTTGTAGTTTGTGTAACTTGGCGGAGACTTAGATATTTGGTTGAATCTTTTACTGTTGTAAATAGATGATTAATATGCTTATTGATAGTCAGTGTCTTCTGTCTCACTCACCAAACGCGTGAGGCTGTTTCTACGTTACAAACGGCCAAAGCAGAGGTCATGGTAACGAGCTCCACTTCCATCACCTTGCTCTTTTTCAGAAGGAATCAGAATCAGGTTTAATATCACTGGCATATGTCATGAAATTTGTTAACTTAGTGGCAGCAGTACAATGTAATACATGATAATATAGAAAAATCAATTAAAGTATATACATGTATTTAAATAGTTAAATTAAAATAGTGCAAAAATAGAAACAGCAAAAAAAGTGAGGTAGTGCTCATGGGTTCAATGTCCATTTAGGAATTGCATGGCCGAGGGGACGAAGCTGTTCCTGAATTGCTGAGTGTGCGCCTTCAGGCTTCTGTACCTCCCTCCAGCTGGTAACAATGAAAAGAGGACATGTCCTGGGTGATGGGGGTTCTTAATAGTGGACATCGCAGTTCTGAAGCACCATTCCTTGAAGATGTCTTGGATACTACGGAAGCTAGTACTCAAGATGGTGCTGACTAATTTTACAACTTTCTGTAACTTCTTTCAATCCTGAAAGATCAAACTGGATTTTTTATTCCCACTTGCAACGGAGGTACAGTGGATTTGGGTTAATTATGCCATTGGTTAATTGGGGCAGCTGCTTATTTGGGACAACCCTGAAAGAACAAATACTAGTTGAGAAACTAGCCAAGATTGTCTTCATTTATTTCAGACATTGTGCCACTTAACTGGGGCAGGAGACCTTACCAAACATTTTCTAACCAACGTCAGTCACGTGCACATCCGGTGGCCATTAAGACACTACACCGTGCTTAAAGCAATCAGTTTTTAAATAGTGTCTGTTGCACCTGTTTTGTGTTCAATAAGCTGTGATTTTTGTCATTGATAGTTGGCGAGTAATAAAGAGTGAAACAATTCAGAACTGTTTTGCTCACCACAGTTTCAAGCAATCAGGATGTCAAAAACGGCTGGGAGAGAAAATGAAATGACTTCACTACTTCAAGTTGGGAACGACAAAGAATTTGAACGTACTGTCAATCATCTTGAAAGCTACAAATGAAAGGAAGATTTGGAGGAGACAATCACTGAAGGCACTGCTTGAAGGCAGTCTCTTATCTGCATTGTCTCTGCACTAATTTTCTTCATTTACAGTCAATCAGAAGAACACAGCAGCATACACTGAATGAACTCAAGTTCAAGTTTATTGTCACCTGACTCTACATATACAACCAAATGAAACAATGTTCCTCCGGACCATGGTGAACCTGCAAAACATACTATATAGCACACAAAGCACATAGAGCCAAATATTATCATAAGCTAAAATATAATCCAAAATGGACAGGTAAGCAGTACAGTCTACAGGCTACAGTGGTGGCAGGGTATTCATTCATCTCGCAGCCTAAGGGAAGATGGTTTTCTCCTGCCTGGCAGTCCTTTTTGTACCTCCTTCCTGACGGTGGAGATTATGGCATGGGTGGTAGGGATTGTCACAAACAATGCTTTGCGCCGTTCATCTGCAACGCTCCCGGTGAATGTCATGGGTGGTGGGGAGTGTGGAGGGAGATCCTGGTGATCCTCTCAGTGGTTTTAGCTATCCATTGCAGCCTTCATACAATACAATGAGGCACCAGACAGGACACCCTCAATGGTGTTCCTGCAAAAAGTTGTTATAATGGAGGCAGGGAGCCTCATATGTCTCAATCTCTTCAGAAAGTGCAAATCCTGCTGTGCCTCCTTGACTAGTAAGGAACTGTTGTGGGTCCAGCTTAGATCATCAGTTATGTGCACACTAAAGAGCATTGTGTATTACACTCTCTCCATTGCAGAGCCACTGATGTGCAATGGAGAGTGGTCGACCTGTGCATTCCTGAAGTCCACAATCATTTCTTTTGTCCTATCCATGTTGAGTCTCAGGTAGATGTTCTAGTTCCTCCATTTATAACTGTTAGGAACTAATACACACTTTTATAGCCAGGTAGTAGTTTTGGTAGTGTTCTAATTTATTCAGCATTTTATTAATTTATTCCTCAATGAAATGGTAGTTTGCCTTTTTTTACACCCTCTTAACCATTTCCATGAAATTTTTTTGACTCTGTAGAAGTAGCCGCGATCAAACACGCCACCATTTAACCGGGCGGTAACTGATATCATTAATGAACTAAATGGTAATTTGTCATTTTTATACCCTTTTAACTATTTCCATAAAACTTTGGCTAATTCAGGTAGCCGATTAATTGGGCCAAAATGTCCTGGTCCTGGTGAGCCCCAATTGACTGGAATCCACTGTGTTGCCTTGTGTACATAATTTGCGGAGGAGCTGATGATATCCTCACAATAGAATTTTTTTTTTTTTTTTTAAGAAGTTACAATAGGTATACTCAATGAACAGAAATGAAACGTTTCACTTATTGTCAAGGGGAAATTACAACCTTTACCAAATAACTATTAGTATTGAAACAGACAATTTTAATACTGACAATTAACGATGTGTGATCAAAAGACTGAAGCGAATGGATAACTAATAAGATATTGCTAATCCTTCTGTAGGGTTCAGGGCCTCAAGTCTGGAGATTAGCGACAAGATGCAGGTGAAAATTGAAATCAACATTGTAATCATGGCATCAAATGACATGGATCCCAGAAATGCAGCCAAAAAAAGATGGGGGGGGGTGCAAATTGAAGAAGTTGCTCACTGAACTGAATAAGCTTCTTTAAAAACAGACTCTGTGCACTTACCTACTACTGTTTAGACAAATGTAATGAAGTGATCATAAAATGCTAAAAAGAATAATTCAATAAATAAAAAGAAAACTTTCTCATATTTTCCCCCTGCAGCAGGAGCTAGGTATGGACTAAGCAAACAGTAGGAAAACATGGCTAGTAATTCTTTGACAATGCAATCATCTGTGCAACAATGAATGTAGTAATACAGTGGCTTTATTACTGGCACAGTAATACAGAGGACATTTTAGAATCTCACAACTGCAATGCATGAACTTTATAATCTTCACTTTCTTGAATACAGTATATAAAAGGTGGTAATAAAAGTGACTATGTCACCATAAGAACATCTGATTTACCATCATCCATTCATGATGGAGATCTCCACCATGGACAGTCCCAAGCCCAGCTGTGAAAGGAGCAGGGTTGTGCATGGGGTTAGCAACCCCATCCATTAAAAACTCAGAGCTCCAGAAATGTGAACCGTAGTTCCAAAGACCTCATCCCAGGGAAAGGAAGGAACTTTGAAGATGGGCTACACCTGGGAACAACTTGAAAGACTGGCTCAGGACAAAGACTGGTTAGCTGCTGTCAGTGGCCTATGCACCTTTAGGGGTGATGAGCTAAGAAGAAGAATTCATGACGGAGACCTATCATACTCACCCAATGTAATCTATACACAACTCCCCAATCCCTGAACCAAATAGTTGTCTTTCAACCTTCCTCCAAAGTGGTCTGGCAATTCATTAATTTATATCAAACTACATTTACTGTTGCACCACTCCACCAAATGAGCGGAACTAGATCAGGGATTCCTAACCTTTATGCTATGGACCCCTACCATTAACTGAGAGGCCTGTGGGCCCCAGGTTGGGAACCCCTGAAGCTGTGGTATAGGAAATGAACCTTAGCATTCACCGCTTCACAAGTAAAATACAAAGTACGCAAACTACTTCAAGGACTCAGAAAATGGTGCCTTTTTCCAACTAATCTGCAGAAAATATGGCAAAACAGAATAAACTTAGTAGTTTTCAAACTGAGAGCTGGAAGTGATGGGAGACATAAAGTAACAACAGGATAAGCTTCAATGAGTGTTGCCATATGTAAAACTTCACTTTTTTGCAAGATCACAGTATTTGCATGCACAAAATTTATTTTGTATTTGGCAGAACTTTCAAAAGTGAATTAGGTTAACCAAGTTCAGAAAGATTTAAAATCTGATATATTATTAATATTCATTATTTTCATTTGTAATCTATTCCAGGACAAATTCCTCAGAATAAATTGGCATAGAAACGCAATACAAACATTTAAGTAGCAGCACAGCTGATTCACTTTATAAAAGCTCTCTACGTTCACCACCTCGTATTTGACTGCTCCTTCCTCGCCAAGTCCCTAACAGTTCCATTGTCTCCACACTCCACGAAATCTGAACAGTTTTTTCCCTACGTTGTCACCCCAGTTGGCCCTGGGCTCCAACTGCATGCCACCACTAACAAATTGTCCTGAAGATCCTCACTCTTTCCTTCAAGATCAACCATGGTTACACCACCCTTCCTCAATGCTACACTTGTAACAGTTTTCATTAAATTTAAACTCCATTGCTCCTTGTTCTGCTCTAGTCTTTATTGGCTTCTGTACTGTATATCATTCCCCATATATTCCTCCAATTTGTTACTTCAAAAACCACGAGCCATTTACTTTGACAAGGACTCAAGATCCTCCACCTTGTAGTTTTCTCTCTCCTACCCCAAACACACCCTTGCTTTATATTTGGTGTTTATACCACTCAAAATTTCAACATAGGCAATAGTTGTTGGACCTGCAAAGCTTGGTAGGGGTTTGGAATAACAATCAAGGCTCAATTAAACATGCTTTCTCATCTTTAGATATATTTGAATTCCCCGTGAGGTACATTTCTCTAAAATAATTCTAAACATGAGATTGTGCAGATGTGAGAAATCCAGAGCAACATACACACAAACAAAATGCTGCAAAAACTCAGCAGGTCAGGCAGCAACTATGGAGGGGAATAAATAGTTGACATTTCAATGGTTCATTCTTGTGGAAGTAATTATTCTGCTGGTAGAAATGGACATCCAGATTGGTGTCCACTTCTTAATGCACCCCCACCCAGTTTTGTATCTACCCATTACCTCATTTACCCTAATACTATTGCAGCACGATACTGTTTCAGTTATACTGCTTCATTTGTCTTGCAACATTGGCTTTAACCAAGGTAAAATACCCTTGACACAAAAAGCATTGTCACAGGAAAGCAGCATCTATCATCAGGCATCCGCACCACCCACGTCATGTTCTCTTCTCACTGCTCTCATCAGGAAGGTGGTACAGTAGCCTCAGGACCCACACCACCAGTTACTACCCACCAACCACCAGGCTCTTGAACCAGAGGGGATAACTTCACTCGCCCCAACATTGAAATGTACCCACAACCTATGAACTCACTTTCAAGGACCCTTCATCTCATGTTCACAATATTTGTGGCTTATTTATTTTTATTAACTTCCTTTTGTATTTGTACAGTTTCTTGTCTTTTGCACACTGGTTGAACACCCACGTTGGTGCGGTCTGTCATTGGTTCTATCATGGTTATAATTCTATTATGGATTTATTGAGTATGCCCCCAAGAAAATGAATCTCAGCATTGTATCTAGTGACATATATATTCTTTGATAATAAACTTACTTTGAACATTGAAAATACTATCACCATTGAGGCTCTGACTGCTACTTCCATCGAAACTTAAATGCAGATCAGGCATGGCAAACTCAGACAGATTTTGTAGGCATAAAATAGTTTAATTTACAAGCAGAAAGTCTGCAACCATTGTCAAACCTTGGCTAACAACCTCGGTGTTTGATGATAATAATGGAATGCAGCACATTCAACAGAAGGAACTTCACTGCCCTTCCTTTTCTTTCATCTTAATATTTTGTTGTTTTCCTCTGCTTGCTCGTTTCTGTTTTGTATTCCAATATAATGTTGTCACTATATTTTCCATATCAAAGAATGCATTCTATAGGCTTCAATAAATTTTAGTGACTAGAAACTAGTGTACAATATTACACATATCCTTCATGCTTACATAATGATATATTGCATAAATTCTAATCTAATAGCAAGGGAAAACAAATGGACTGCCAAATGCATCTTTTAAGATGCCCTTAAAACTTACCCCTTTGACCAACCTTTAGCTCACATCATTGCCTCTGTATCAATTTTTCTCCAATAATACGAAAAATTTTACTACTTCAAAAAGATTGTGAAATGTGTTACTTACTGTTGCGTGAAAATTAATTACATATTAGTAACCCGTGTATATTTATGTCATAAAATCAGATACAAGAAAAGTGACCCGAAAATAATTTCATTACTTATGCATCAGATCTTCTATTAGAGGTATATCGCAAATTATTTTGAAAGGAACAATTATATTCCACAGTTAATCTTCCAAACAGAAGCCAGTATTTTGTAGGCGCCACCTCCAGAATGAAAAGCCTCCCGTGGCTTTGTGAAAGGGGTAAGGGTCCTGGTGGCAGGTTATCACACTTCAGCCCTCAGCTGTTGATATAAATCAGGACAATGCACAGCAACAGCCTGAGATAAATTTATAATATTACTGTCAGGCGTTCACTTTTTAAAATTGGATGGTGTAAAGGAAAGATAAGTAAATATTTCATCTCAAGCTTCAAGTAACACTTCCATAATGTCGCTTGATGCTCTCGCTGGGATATTTTAGAAGTAATTGCTTTAAATTAACTAACAAATTATTTCCGCAGTGTTCAATTTTTTTTAAAAGGAGAGATTTTGAGGAACCAACTCCGCGGGTACCCTCGGCATCACTGCGAGCAAGCCGAGTTTTGCACCAGTTACAAACAGAACTCCATCAAAGAAGGGATTTTCTCCCCCCGCCCCCCACCCCCGCGGTATAATACGATGACAAGTCTTGTCTCGGGAAGAGTTGCTTCAATCGTGAACTCCCTCTAGAAATTCAGAAGGAAAGAGCTGCTGTCCAATTACCCCCCCCAAAAAAAAACATAAAATGGGGCTCAAGGAGTGCTAAACTGTGTTTTAGCGCTACAACCCGCTGAATGCAAGGATTCGTTCTGCAGTGTCGAGATATTCTGACTCCTAGTCGGTTAGATGTATGGTACGTTAGCACCAAGCGAACGCACTGACAAAATACAAAGTGCTTTAGCATCAGCTTGGAAGTTGATCTTTACCTGCGTCTCTGTGTACACGAGATTCCAAAAAGCGACTTAGACACCAGCACAGTAACTGAGACTAGATGGTGTTTATAATAGCTTGCCACCAATTTAGTAATAGAATGCTTAATTTAAATTGGAAAGAAAAAAACAGAAATTGTACCTTAGCCCAGTGTATTGGAAGGCACTTAGTCGTTCCTCTACACGTTTGTCTGAACCGGAGTTCGCATCTCATTTGAACCGGACGATGATTTTTGTATCATTAGCAATGCGTCACCCGGCTATAAAATAATGCGGCATTAAAAAAGGGTACGCGTTAACACTGGTCGCCCCTAATCGCCCACTGTACTGGTTTTAAAAAAAAGGCTGTTCCTACTCGCTGAATCACATCATTAAGTCATGAGGCAGTTAAGGCCGTAGAGAAACATATACAATTTAAATGGAAAGGATGAACACCACGGATTAAATAGAATCGGCCTAGAATCACTCTCGCTTTTGAACTGCAATCCAAATTAAGTACTTTAACACTAAATTGTCTGTTCCGATATCAGTTTCATTCGCGTGTCGCTCAGATATCTTCCGCCTACATCTCTGAGATTACAAATATATTTAAGGGGTGGGGGCCACTATGAAGTACTCTTGCAGAAATACGGGGAGGATTACTACAAGTGACAGACTTAACATTAATATGCCAATTAAAGTAGGTGCAAAAGTACTTTGGATAAAGGTGTATGAACGATACGAGCCGGACAGCGGAAACCCATAATAAACTTCTGTCAGAATAAAGCAGCGCTTTCATCCTCCGCCACCACCTGCCCTTCCCCGTTACTTCCATGTACTGTATAGGAGCGAACGGGCAGAGTCTCTCTTCACCAGATCGGGGTTAAACGGTGCTGAGATGGAGACTATGCGTCCCCTTGTGTGGGAATTAAGAACTGCCCCTGTTCAGGAGCCTCTCCAGATTTAACCTTGCGCTACACAACTCTCTCCCTCAGCCTCTTTTCATTTTAGAATTGACACTGCAGTCTGCTTTCCTCAAACAGTAAGCTAATGTTTTCGTTAATTGAAAAAAACGCAAAACATATCTGGCGTTGGAAATTGGAAGGCGTCTAGGGGATTAAAACACAAATCAGATCTTCGATTACAAATTAAAGTCAGGATAATTACTGTATATTTTGAATTAAAAAGCCACAACTCACCTTCTGCACCAACGATTCTCTCGCTCCTGAAGCCAATTCATAAACTGCAAAGACTCGATTCCAGTAAAAGCAGCTTGCAGCTTTTACGCGCTGTAACTGCTGATGTGTTTTACAGTCAGTATCAAGGACAGATCCTAACTCAGCTTCACTTTGATATGTTCACCAATGCTAATACTGTGGAGTTTCCACCTCCTACTGTTTTCGTCTCTTTCCGCTCTTTAAGTTCATTTCTTTTGGAATACAATTGTGTTCATGCGCAGTGTCGGCCCGACCACTTACCGAGATGTCTTCCGGGTCCTAACAACCCTCCGCTCATCATTGCTCTTTAAGAAAGCACAGTTGCCCGAAAGGGACAAAATAAAGTCTCTAAGACTTCGGTTTATCCGTGTCTACTTCTTAATAATCAGTTTATTAATGTTGGCCATATAAAAATCTAATTTTTGGAGATGTTTCCATCCTCCCCACCCCCAAAGGTCAGTGAGTTCCAAATTAAAGCCAAACTACAAATATTACCTGTACCAAAATCTAGTAAATACATTGGAGAAAAGATCCGGATATAATTGTCCAGAAGGAACATTAACTGCAAATTATTTGACTTTTTTATTTTTAAAGTATATATGCAAATTGTTCCAAACATACCCTACATAAAGTTGCCATAAGCTCTCATAAGCATTAGTTAATTACCGCTAACATATGTACTTATTTCGCGATGAAAGTAAAACCAAAATGTGAAGAAATATCTAATCTTGAATAATTTGCATTCAATAATCTATGCGGTTAGTTTTATGATAGACAGTTGTACCAGTGTTATCTAACCTGCCCATATCAAGGAACGGGGTGCATTAAAGTTGGGGACGGGGTGCTGAGGTGGAACAGGACTCTACGATGCAGACTGTGATCAGAGCTGGAATTAGTATGAGGAGTTTGAAAAGTTGGGTTACTTCATGCATTCTGTGTCCGAGATTGATTTATTCATTATCGGGCGCTGGCAGCATCAATTAGCAATGACAAAAGCAGACAACATAGCCGTCAGAAACCTTTAAACCTTTTCACTAACGAAGAACAGTTTTTTTCCCCCACCCTGTCAGTAATTATAGACACCGTTCACTGAGAACAGCAAAGGCAACTTGCATTTATAGGCGCCGCTAGACTGGAAACACGCTCCGATTATACAACGGGACAAACAAGGGGCACCGACGGATTTAGGAGCCAGGCTGACCATGGGCCGCGATCGTTGAGAAGGGACCACTATCATTTCGCCGTTTTCCTGTCTTACCTAGAGCCTTTGTACAGAGTGACAGGCAACCCGTTGCAACTGCCTCTCTGCCCGGTCGCGGTCCCCATGCGGAATCTGACGAACAGCCCAGTCTTGCTGGCAACTCCGACACTAATGCGAGGACCTGCAGCAGCCATTCCCGAGGGAGAATCGACATACCACTCATTCCACCAGGATTTACGGCTGAATGTTGTGTTCTTTTAACGTGATTTTACTTCCGTGCACTTTATATTGACATGCTTTAAAACTTTATTTTTAATTATTTGCATTATCTTAAAGACATTCAATTACTTCTGAAAATACGAGACACATAAATGTAAAGATTCTCAACTTCACTGCCCCACCCTGCCTGCTAACATAGAATGATACAGCATAAGAACAGGCTCTTCGGCCCACGATGTCTGTGCCCAACACGATACCAAAATCAAATTAAACCTCTTCTGCCTGTACATGATACATCTCTCTGCATTCCCTGAAGATCCATGCGTCTAAAAGCCTCCTTAACGCCACTGCTATATCTGCTCCCAGAACTACAGCTGGCCGCCATGTTCCAGGCACCCAGGACGATCTATGCAAAAACTAAACCAGCTCATCTCCATCCACAACCATCTTAAATGCACGTCAGACATTTGGCATTTCAAAACTACCCTATCTATTAACTTTTATATCGGGTTATAGACTTAGATCGGGTCTCCATTCGGACACGCCAGAGAAAATACCCAAGTTTGGCCAACCTTTCCTTGTAGCTAATACCCTCTAATCCGGGTAGCACACTGGTGAACCAGTTCTGTACCTTTTCCAAAACTTCCAGTAACAGGGTTACCAGAGTTGCATACAATACTCCAAATACAGCCTCGCCAAAGGTTTATACAACTGCAACATGACTTCCTGACTCCCATATTAAATACCGTACCCCACCAAACGAAGGCCAAACAAATCATACGTCTTCTTTGGTGGGCGGGGCTCAAGATTGTAGAACCTCAAAGTTACTCGAACTGGGAGTTAAAAATTAATCCCGGCAGAAGAGTCTGAAGGCTGCTGAATGCACTAAGTGGGGTTCTCCCCGCTCAAACTACCTCGAAAGGGGTAGAATCTAGACACTTCACTTACAGGGCCAGATTTTTTTTTTAATGCAATTTATTTCCACGGAATATTTTTGCACCCAATTGAGTTATTTTTTTAATGAAGCAATAAAGGTAGACTTAAGCCGCTGTAATTACCAAAGAGCAGTAAGGAATTTGTAAAGAGTAAGACTGCCCAACAAGGACTCATTAATAAGTTCATAGAACACATTTGCATTACAGTTTAGTTGAAATACGTCCCAGATGTGAATGGTCTGTATGAATCAAGAATTCATTAACATGATGGCGGCCCTTTAAATTCTTTATTAATAGCAGTTGGAAGTCTATGTTAAATACGTAAGTTAATTAGTATGATCTGGGTTTAATAAAGAGTAAAATAATGAATGATTATAACTCAGGTTAATAAATTTTGTCAAAAACCAGAAATTTGGACTTCAACATAACAAGGGATTTTACTTTTTTAAAAGGGGTTCTTATAGGGATGAAAACTCTTAGTGTTTGCTCCATGATTTAAATATTGAACTGTCAGGGATAGGATTTTAAACCCAGGTTTCTAGTGGAGACTGGGACTTGAAAGCAATGCTTTAGACCAGTCAGCTAGGAAGTTGTGTTGCAATTGCATGAAACTTTGGTTAGGCTGAATGTGGAGTACTGAGTCTTGCAGGTATTGACCCAGATTGGTTGGGGAGAGCCACATTTGCTATCATCAACAGCTTCCCACACTTTGCCAGGATCAATTATGTTGACTACCAAAGCCCAGGTGTCATGGCCAAAGTGTGGAAAGGTCCCAGTAAGGAGTAACTTTTCTGAGCCCTGTCCCAGAGCTCCTGATGACCAATGAAGGTCTATGACACGCTTGCCTTCATTGGTTGGGGCATTGAATACAAGAGTCAGGAAGTCATGTTACACGTTTACAAAACTTTGGTTAGGCTGAATCTGGAGTATTGTGTCCTGCAGATATTGACCCAGACTGGTTGGAGTGGTGATGCCTGTAGTAGAGTTTGATGGTCACAAAGCTGTCTGTTCCAGTTTATTGAGTGATCATCTCTGTTAATTAACTGGAAAACACGCCAACATGAATAAAATCAATTTTGTGTAAATGGATGAAGTAAAGAAGCTGAAAACACAAGAGAAAAGGAAACAGATTCAGAACTAATTTATCTGTTAGAATATATTTAATGTATGTGGCATCTCAGCCATTATTGGAGGAACAGAATCACCGCATTGTGATAGTAAATTATTCATTCTATAACCTGTGTGATGAACATTCATATGGGAGAGAAGAAAAAAATTGTCTCTAAAGTCTTCACTTCTTATTTCTTTTGAAAGTTCAGTTTTATTGACAGTGAATTGGATAGCTATCCAATTCACTTGCTACGACTATGCCTGTGCATATCATCACAGCACAAATCAGCTATGAAATAGCAACTTGAACTCATGAATATATTGTCTAAAAGCTAAAAAAAATGTATCAAGCTACGGTGGCAGACTACTCAACAGCAACTTGAAAAGGAAAGCATTGTTAATGATGAATTGTAGTGATCATCTATTACCTGACAGCAAAAAGTGGTGAGATAGATGAGCACCAAATACATGCAGCATATGAATTTCAGCAAACCAGTTGTCCCTTAATGTACCAACATTTCATTGCAAGCTGTTGATGTTAATGATATGAAGCATATTTTCTATAATCCATGTGCCATATATTATGTTTCTTTTTTAACTAGTGAATGGGAACTGAAATTTTCTAATCTTGTAGATAATATATGGATTTCAAAATAACAATTGTAATATGGTACCAAGACTCTGGTGTCTCATAACATTAAATTTAACAGCTTGCTGTTCAGTGATGAATGGAATCTTGACATCATGTCTGTATCATTACTCTAAGAGTTTTTTTAAAACAAATACATTTATTTAAATTGCATAACATAGTCAAATATGCTCATTATTTTCAGTTCAAAACTTACATATTTCTTAATCTGGTCTTTGTAAAGATTGAAATACATATTTTAAAGTTAGGCCATGTACTTCCATTATTTTATTACATATGCTACTCTTTTCCTATATTTTACAATACAATATATAGTAAGGATCAACAAACATGCTGAAGCCTTAGAATATATTGTAGGATAAATTATTGGATCTTTTGATGGGAAAAGACCTGTATTTAATTCCATTGTGCCTTATTATTGAAGTAGGGGATCTCAAGCTCGTTAAAATGTACATATTTCATCATTTCTCATACCCCTTATTTAAAGTTACAATTTGATGCTCATTATAAAGGTAATGCCAAGAGTTCTGTAACTCTGTGTGCTGCTCTCTGTGCTTGGAGAAGTCTTAAATCTTGTACTCCTGTGTGAAAAAAAAAGAACCATTATTTCCTTTTGCTACAAAATGTTCTGGTAATTATATTCCTTTATGATAATGCAGGTAAATAGCTATGGGTGATTACCTATCCTGCATAAAACTGAAACTGAAGAAAGACTTTTATGTTGCAGATTTTTAGTTTTGATTCTATAATAATTGTACTTAAGTGAAGTATCTGCCAAGAATACTGTTAATGATAGAGTATGCAGAGTGTTCATGATATCACTTGACAGTTAGACCACAATACAGTCCATGGAGATTGATTCAAGTTATCACGAAATAACTGCTAAAGATGCTTCATAGAACATAAACAGTGCAGCACAGTAAGGGGCTGGTTGGCCATACTGTTACACTAAACTAATTCAGCAAATTTCACCTAATTAAACTAATTCCTTCTGCTTACACATGGTCCATTTTCCTTCATTCTCCGCATACTTGTGTGTGTACCAAAGAGCCTCTTAAGTATCTCTTATCCTGTCTACCTCCAGGCACCCACACTCTATGCAAACTTCACTTGCCCTGCACCATTCCTTTGAACTTTCTCCCCCTCACCTTAAATGCAAGCTCTCCAACATTAGATATTTCAGACTTGAGAAAAAGATACCACCTGTCTACACTCTCTATGCCTCGCCAAATTTTATAAACTTCTGTTTGGTCTCACCTCACTCTCTGCTGCTCCAGAGAAAATAACCCTAATTTGGCCAACCTCTCTTTATAGCACATGTCCCCTAATCCAGGCAGCATTCTGGGAAACCTCTTGTGCACCCACCACGGTAGATAGCAGTCAATGTGATGCTACTACAGCTTGGGGCATCAGTGTTTGGAGTTCAGTCTGTAAGGAGTTTGTACGTTCTCCCTGTGACCGCAAGGGTTTCCTCCAGATGCTCTGGTTTCCTCCCACAGTCCAAAGACATACCAGCTAGTAGGTTACTTGGACATTATAAATTGTTCTGTGATTTAGGCTAGTGCTAATAGGTGGGTTGCTGGGGCAGAGCAGCTCGTTGGGCTGGTAGGGCCTGCCTTGTGCTGTATCTCTAAATGAAATAAAATAAACCCTCTCCAAGGCCTCTACACCCTTCCTGTAATAGGGTGACTAGAATTATAAAGCTGCAACATAATTTTCTGATTCTTAAACTCAATGCCTGTGGTTCATGATGGAAAGATGAATTGTTGGTTTCAATTTTAAATTCTCTTTTAACCTTTCATTTTAATGGAGCATATTTAAAAATGTTTTAACTATTAACAAATAGCGTATGTTTAAAATCTCTTGAGTAGTAATCACCACTTGGAAACTTCCTTGTTCTTATGAAAAACACACTGAATTTCCTGTCATCGCCCTACATCTTACCACACGGCAGCTCTTTTAATACAAAAAACAGGAATGATATCACTGCCTTTCAGCTTTCACCAGAACTGTGACTTCACAGTAACAACAGCTTTGCAGTTCTTGCTTTCCTGCAAGTACTGTAAGTGAATGGAGTGTTAGTTCTCCAAGTAAATTAGAAGTGGATTGGAAAAATCATGTTACTGGGTGACCAGCAACATTATGTACTTTGGTACAATGTCTGTTATGAGGACACGCCAAGACTGGACACTTATCCAAGCCTGCATTCTCCCATGTTGTGACACTATTAAATCCTCTTTAGGGCTAAAATGAGTCCCTCAGTTAACTCCTTCATTGCTGTGGCAGCAATGCACCTCCTCGGCTCCTATGGCTTATGGTTTTATAGTCTCTTTAAAAAAGTACGATCCGTTACTTCAATTGGGTATGGTTGTTGTAATGCAGTGGGGAAAATCAGTATATTAATGTAGAGGCCTGGGCTAACAATCTGGAGACTGCCAAAGTTGTTGTGGAGTTAAAACTCATTAGATAATGTGGAATATTAAATAAATGAGGGAATGGGATTGCTGAGAATAGTCTTAAGAGGCAGCATGCACTGAAAAGTTTCCTTCCAGTTGTAAGAAAATATGACTAATATGAGAAAATAAGTTGTGGAAACCCTCTCCAAGTGTTACCAGTCTTGCAACTTCCCGCTCTCAGGTGAGACACACAGCCACCTAACATTTGGTTATTGCTGGTTACCTTCTGCAATCAATATAATTGGAGTCAGCATGGTGTCTTCATCAAAAGCAACAGACCCAGATTAATCCCTCATTAAACTCAAAGTTCAAAGTCAATTTATTATCACAGTGCCTGTAAGTTACCATGTACTAGAAGTTCATTTTTTTACACTCATCTACAGGAAAAAAATACAGTAGAATTTTATGAAAATGGAGCATTAAAAAAGACTGATAAACAACCAATCTGCAAAAGAAGACAAATTCTGTAATAAAAATAACACTAACAACATGGATTATAATGAGTCCCATCACTGTACGTGTTTACAGGAACAGTGGAATTTATTTCCCTCTAACTGCAGTAAGAAGCAAACTTTTCTTTGGATTTCTCACTAATAATAAAACCACAGGAGGCACTTGAATGTCAGTTCATAGAAGTCTGAGCAGTGACGTAAATGTGAATGTGAAAATGAAGGTCTTTGACTTAAAGCATTAATTCAGCTTCTCTTCCCACAGATACAGCCTGACCTGCTGAGTTTTATGGGCACTTTTTGTTTTTATTTTAAAAATACATGTGCTTGACTTCACTTCTGCCTCACCAGAAAGCCAAGTGGAAAATAACACTCTGCTGTAAGCAAATATTTATCCAATTGTGTTCTATATTACCTCAATTTCACCTCAACAGAGAGAGTAAGGCTGAAGAACAATTTTTTGCTGTGTCCCATTAAACTTAGAACCATACTACATTATTGATATGGTAGTTAAATGTCAGTATGTTAGTTAACTTTGTATATCCAATCCAGACAAATCCCTGGAAATCAAAACATTTCTATCGCCTGTTCCTCTGTATTAAAAGTAGCCAATTGCTTTTATAATAAAATCTCACACAGATATTCCTTCGAAATGTTAAACCACCCCAATAGAAGATTTGCTTTGGCTGAGTTTACATGCTGAATACTGTATAGATCAGTTTGGTAACAGTAGGAGATTAACTAAAATTGTTCTAAACAATTATACTGTACATAATTTTGGGTTATAAAAAGTTAAATGTAGCTTGAAATAAAAGAATAGAGGTACTTGGTTAATGATATGCAATTTAAATCTATGAATATTGCTGATACTGAAAGGATATCTTATTGCAAGCCTTTACAAATTGTAGAGATGCAAGGGACTGCGGATAGTTCCACTGTTCCTTCTCTGGTTTCCCTCTACCATAGTTGATGGAGCCCTTACTTGCACTTCCACTATTTCCTAGAAGTCTGCTCTAATCCCACCCCAGAGAGATGAGGCTAAACATAAACTAGAAGAGCAATACATCCTAATTCATTTGTGTAGCCTACAACCCAAACATGTGGACACTGATTTTTCCAACTTCGGGTAGACCATACCTTTCCCACTCCTACAGATCCATCTAGGTTCTCTCTTGCTCTGTTCACTTTTTCCATTCCATCACCATTACCTGGAATTGTAACCACTCTCCCACCTGTTTCCATCAGCCTGTCACTGGCACACCTGTTTTCTACCTCTGTTTCTTCTCCCTCGGTATACTTTTCCTTCACATTCCCTCTCCCTTTCTGGTTCCATCTTCTCATTGCTTCTCCCTTTTCTGGTTCTACATTACTATCTAGCCTTTGTCTCTGCCTTTGCCCTTCACTCCCTTCTTCATCCAGGTCTATTTGCCAATGAATACACTGAGGACATCTTTAAAAGACCGTGCCCTAAGGAGGTGGCATCACCATCTGATTTGCACTGTCCTGCGACCACAAAACAACAAATTTCACAACATTTGTTAGTGATAATAAAACTGATTCTGATTTACATTATTTCCCCTTTTCTGTTTCCATCTATCACCCACCATCTGGATCCTACTGCTCGTCAGCCCCACCTAGATTGGTTCCACCTATCACCTATCAGCTCGTTTTACTTCTCCTTCCACCTCTTTGTACTACCTATCTTCCCTTTACTTTCTCACTCCTGATGCAAGGTCTCAACCTGAAACGTCGACCACCACCCTTCTGCCTCCACGGATGCTGCCTGAAATGTTGAGTTCCTCCAACAGTTTATGCTTTGCAAATCATAGATTGGACCTCAGTTGAAGTATTATGTCCTTTCCATGCACTGTGCTTTAGGGAGGACATCAAGGCCTTGGAGAAGATGCAGCGATATGCAAGAATGGAACTAGTGACTAGAAAGGGAGTGGACTGATTACTCAACCCTTTTAAAGAGAATAAGGCTCCTGAATGATTTTATGAATCCATTGCTTTTAAAAACCCCACCCATCCTGAGAGTCCTCTCTTCTTCCCTCTTCCACCAGGCAGAAAAAACAAAAGGCATAGTACCACCAGGGTCATGGACGGCTTCTATCCTGCTGTTATGTGGCTCTTGAATGGATCTCTTCCTCAATAAGGTCAAACCTTGACCTCACAATCTACCTCATTATGATTTTCCATTTTATTGTTTACCTGCAATGCATTTTCTCTGCAGATTTAGCACTTTATTCTGCACAGTGTTGTTGTGTTACATTGTTCTATCTCAGCTGTCTCTAACCACCGGGCCGCAAAGCATGTGCTACCTGGCCATGAGGAAACGATATGAGTCAGCTGCACCTTTCCTCATTCCCTGTCACGCACTGTTAAACTTGAACACAGGGTTGCCAACTGTCCTGTAATTGCCGGGACATCCCGTATATTGGGCTAAATTGGTTTGTCCCATATGGGACCGCCCTTGTCACGTATTTCCCCCGCTAAGGTAGAGCGTTCCAATGAAACCTTTCGTGCTGAAATGGCGTGAAGCGAAGAAGCAATTACCATTAATTTATATGGGAAAAATTTTTGGGCGTTCCAGACCCAAAAAATAACCTACCAAATCATACCAAATAACACATAAAACCTACAATAACACTAACATATAGTAAAAGCAGGAATGATAAGATAAATACACAGCCTATATGAAGTAGAAATAATGTAAGTACAGTGTAGTCAGGAAGATTAAGCCAAAATCGATTTGTGGAAAAAAAATCGGCACGTACGCGCATGTCACATATGCGCACATCATGCATGAGTACACAGGTGCCCGCGCAAGGCTTCATGGTCATGGTAGTCTTTCTTGGGGTAAACACAAGTATCCCGTCAACACACACAAAAAATGCTGGTGAATGCAGTAGGCCAGGCAGCATCTATAGGAAGAGGTACAGTTGAAGTTTCGGGCCGGGACCCTCAGTCAGGGTTTGACTGCTACTTTTGTCCCTTATTTGGGAGTGAGAAAGTTAGCAACCCTAACTGTAAAAGACATGTTGAGGTGAGTTTAACCCTACTTGAACAACCCCCCGTCCCCCCGTCCCCCCCTCCGCCAGTCGGCCGGTCCGCACGAATATTGTCAATTTTAAACCGGTCCGTGGTGCAGAAAAGGTTGGGGACCCCTGTTCTATCTCAATGTGCTGTGTAATGATTTGATCTGTATGAACAGTATGGGGTGTCAGGGAGGGGGTAGCCCCTCTGGTGGGGGCACAAGGCGCGTCTTTTTCAAGGCAGTTAGTCCACCTTTGGTCCCCACCTGGCACTCAGCTCTCACCGGTGGCTCTACATAGCTGTTTGCACGTGACAGCGGCCACGCCCCTGGCAACAGCTTCAACAAGCCGGCTAAACCAAGTGAGGGTAGCCGACGGGTCTCAAACCCTCAGTGAGATAGGGAGTTGTCTCTTCCAGCATGTGAAGACAGACTCCGGCGGATTGAGCGGACGAAACCAATGGAAGGTCCAACGGTCAAGAAGGCGGTCTCTGCAAGCGTCGTGGAACGCGAAGAGCAGGACAAGACACAGAAGACGCCCTGGTCATCCATTGCGCCTAGTCCCATCTCCAGCCATCTCGACTCTGTCTTGCCACTGGATCCAGATGGGAATTGGGAAGAGAGAGTGAGGTTGATGCTGCACAACTCTCCCTCACTTAAATCCAAATCACGCGCTAGTCTTGACACCATCATAATGGTGTTGAGGTCCTCATCGACGTCAACGATGAACGAACACATGAACAGTATGGAAGACAAGCTTTTCACTGTGTCTTGGCACAGTGACAATAATACACCAAAACTATAAATTTCCCAAACCAAGTAATTTAGTAACCCTAATACTGTATGAGAATCCTATCCGCTGTGAACTATGAGTCGTCACAGTAGCATAGCGGTTAGCTTAAACCTATTACAGTGCCAGTGACACAGGTTCAGTTCCCGCCACTGTCTGAAAGGAGTTTGCATGTTACCCCCGTGATCACATGAGTTTCCTCCCACATTCCAAAGACATACAGGTTAGTAGGTTAATGTTCACATGGGTGTAATTAGGTGACATGGGTTTGTAGGGCAGGAAGGTCCTGGTACAGTGCTGTATCTCAAAATGAGGTATATAAATACAAACCTAGCTTTGTTTATCAAGACTTTCCATTTATATGTACGGAGCGTTGCTGAGTTTTCTCATTATAATATCTAACCTTAAATATGAAACACTGCATTGGTTTGTACCTTATAATAATTCTCAACCAGTACAGCACATATCCTAAAAATTTAAGTGAATAACAAAAACTAACATCAATTTACATTTCAGTGAGGATACAGAGACAAATTTATAGAGCACAGCAATATTACAGAGGACATTGAATTATCTGCATCACTTAAAGAAAAAATTATACAGCATACTGAAATTAAAACATCATGATGAACGCTTGAGGACCATTTAACCTGACAGTAAAATAGTCAAGTGGGAATACCCAGAGGATTTTCACCCATTAAGAGCTTTTTTCCAGTTACCGTGTGTGTTTCTGTATTGTTACAGAATCCTTAGCCAATGAACTGACTGAAGAAGGTTACAGTTTGACATAAAGACCAGAGTGGCTGGAATTGTAGAGCAAGCCAGTCAGTATTTATGACAGCAGTGTGATGGGTATGATGATTGAAACACGAACCGAGAGATAATAGTTATATAATGAAGAAAGAGAGGAAAAAAGTAATAGATTCATATAAATGAAGTAATATGTCAAATAACTTGAGAAACTTTTTAAATTAAAATAGTAATCTAACATACAGGTACTCCGAGATGATGCAGAGGAAGTTTTACTGCATTTTGTTTTGCACTTTTTTAATTCAGAAAAGGTTCACACCTAAAACATCATGGTCAGGAGCACTGGAAAATGTTCCAATTACCAGGATGAATGCCATTCTAACTGTACTCCAGAAGCTTGCTACCTTAAAGGACGAGGTAACAACTGGCCCCCTAGTTACCACTTTAAACATTAGATTAGATTATGAGGACACTCAGTCCTCGTTTATTGTCATTTTGAAATGCTTGCATTAAAAAAATGACACAATGTTCCTCCAGAATGATACCACAAGAAAACACAGGACAAACCAAGACTAAAACTGACAAAATCACATAATTATAACATATAGTTACAGCAGTGCAAAGCAATACCATAATTTGATAAAGAGCAGACCATGGGCACCGTAAAAAAAAAGTCTCAAAGTCCCGATAGACTCATCATCTCATGCAGACGGCAGAAGGGAGGAACTCTCCCTGCCATGAACCTCCAAGCAGCCAACCTGCCGATGCAGCACCATTGGAAGCACCTGACTGCAGCGGACTTGAGTCCATCCGAAAACTTTGAGCCTCCGACCAGCCCCTCCGATACAGCCTCTCCGAGCACCATCCTCTGCCGAGCGCTTTGACCCCGCCCCGGCTGTCAAACAACAAGCAAAGCCAAGGACTCGGGGCCTTCTCCTCCAGAGATTCTGGACCACATATTAGCAGCAGCAGCAGTGAAGCAGGCATTTCAGAAGTTTCACCAGATGTCCGTCTCCATCAAATCAGGATTGTGCACGGCACCCTACTTGACAAATAACAGACATCACCAGCGGAGTGGCCACTGCGAGCACACCTAGCTTTAATATATATCACCTTTTATAAATGCATTGCAGCAACTTGCTAAGACATCTTCATCAGCACTCCCAAACAAATAACCTCTAGTACTTACAATCACAAAGCACCAAAACCTTCCTTTGCTGGTGGTGATAGGGGACACTCCCAGTCAGATACATTCAGTATGGACAAAATATTATCCCCAATACACGCTGCTCTCAGGGCAGTTTTGTTGGGGAAAAGATAGTCACCCACCTTGTTTTCAGACTATGGATCTACTAAGGGGGTGTGGAGACGGGTGCAAGAGTCCTTGCCTTGGTTCATCTCAAGGAGCTGTGTAACAATTAAAGATAAAGATAAAGATTAGCTTTATTTGTCACATGAACGTCAAACAATATATTATTTGCATCAACAATCAACACAGTCCGAGGATGTACAGGGAGCAGCCTACAAGTGTCGACAGACTTCCTGCACCAACATTGCATGCCCAGAACTTCTCCTTATTAACCCGTACATCTTAGGACTGTGGGAGGAAACCGGAGCACCTGGAGGAAACCCATGCAGTCATGGGAAGTAAGTTCAAGCTCGTTACAAACTGCAGTGGAAATGAACCCCGATCACCGGTGCTGTTAAGTGTTAAGCTAGCCATTAGGTTACTGGTGCCAGCTTTAGAGGTCTCTGTTCCCAGGGGCTTCTTTGAGATAGACATCAATTGTCACTTTCTCATTGATCGATCAAAGATACTCGAAACTTGTTGATCTTAGAGCACAGCAAGATGACTGTAAGGGAATGCTGCAGAGTCGAGTCTGCGGGAGTACATGCAGAGACGTGCACTGAAGCTAGCTGCAGCCAAGGCAAAGGCTCTGTGGGGAAGGGCCACAGTCTAGGCTCTGTTTGCTGCAGCAGACAGAGGGGTAGAGTCGGATGGGTAAGCTTGCCGATCATAGAAATGCCAAGATGCCGCGGTGGCATGTTTTTAAAAAAAAGATAACGCTATATTGAATGATTGACCAAGAAAGTAAAATATTTTGCGTTGTGTTAATTCTTTTGTATTTTTAAAATTATGAATAAAGTTTATTTTTGAAATTTATAATAATGCACAATGGCAGCAGAGTCAAGGGGATGTCAGAAGTTTGCAGGCTTCCCCCACGTACTGTAAAGTGTTAGGAAGCTGGCCCAAGAATATCTCCATGATAACAATCAAATACAGACCTCACAGGCTGCATCCATATCATTTTAAAGGGCTCTGGGTTCACTCTGCAAACAAATGGATTGGAATCATTGAAGAGTCATTTCAGTGCTAAGCTAATACAATCCAATGAGCTTTTCTCATCTTGTAACTGAATATGATATTTCACATTTCAGATGAAATGCTTTCTTGATTGACAAAGGACAGAAATTGAAAAAGAACAGAGTGGTTGTAGATGGGTCATATTCTGCATGGAGGTCGGTGACCAGTGGTTTGCCTCAGGGATCAGTTCTGGAACCCCTCCTCTTTGTGATTTTTATAAATGACCTGGATGAGGAATTGAAGGATAGGTTAATAAATTTGCTGATGACACAAAGAACATCAAGACTTGACTTGAAAGGTTGGGGGTGTTGTGGATAGTGTGGAGGGCTGTCAGAGTTTACAGCGGGACATCGATAGAAAAATGGCAGATGGAGTTCAACCAGATAAGTGTGAGGTGGTTCATTCTGGTGGGTCAAATATGATGGCAGAATATAGTGTTAAAGGTAAGACTCTTGGCAGTGTGGAGCATCAGAGGGATCATGGGGTCCGAATCCATAGGACACTCAAAGCTGCTGCGTAGGTTGACTCTGTGGTTAAGAAGGCATACGGTGCATTAACCTTCATCAACTGTGGGGCTGAGTTCAAGAGCCGAGAGGCAATGTTACAGCTATATAGGACCCAGGTCAGACCCCACTTGGAGTACTGTGCTCAGTTCTGGTCACTGCACTACAGGAAGGATGTGGAAACTATAGAAAGGGTGCAGAGGAGATTTACAAGGATGTTGCTTGGATTGGGGAGCATGCCTAATGAGAATAGGTTGACTGAACTCGGCCTTTTCTCCTTGGAGCGGCAGAGGATGAGAGGTGACCTAAAAGAGGTGTACAAGATGATGAGAGGCATTGATTGTGTGGATAGTCAGAGGCTTTTTCCCAGAACTGAAATGGCTAACACGAGAGGACACAGTTTTAAGGTGCTTGGAAGTAGGTACAGGGGGGATATCAGGGGTAAGTTTTTTCGCAGAGAGTGGTGAGTGCGTGGAATGGGCTACGGCAACAGTAGTGGAGGTGGATATGATAGGGTCTTTTAAGATCCTCCTGGATAGGTACATGGAGCTCAAAAAAATAGAAGC
Source organism: Mobula birostris (assembly GCF_030028105.1). NCBI lineage: Eukaryota > Metazoa > Chordata > Chondrichthyes > Myliobatiformes > Myliobatidae > Mobula > Mobula birostris. The sequence continues at coordinate 26,365,652 of NC_092394.1, read as the reverse complement.
CTAGGTAACTTCTAAGTAAGTACATGTTCAGCACAGGATTGTGGGCCAAAGGCCTGTATTGTGCTGTAGGTTTCCTATGCCTCTATGTTTCTACGTTACTCCTCTATCTCCAACTATATCTTAACCTCAATAGAGTGTTCAAGAGGTCCAGAGGAACTTCTCCTAAATTTTGCAATATTATTGAGGTCATATGGTGCAGCTTTGCTTCCAAGATCTCCCTGATCAGGAAGTATATTGGATATCATGAGGGTAATCATGCATATGATCATTTAGAAGCATCCCTTTGATATGCAAAGGTGAGGAAGTACCAAGCTGTTTGAAATAATTGTTAATACATGCGTATGATTTTGAGTCCTAAGATCCCAGGTATAAGAAAAGATATGTCTTAAATAATGGAGGAGAACAAACACAGAGTTTACAATTAACTATACTTGGGTCGTCAGTTTGAATATATTTACATGAAAATTACATAATGATGTCAGATTATGTTACAGAGCTCCCCACCAAGGTTTTTACTGGTTTTTGAAAACTTTTACTTAAATGTAATTTTGTAACAAATAAATTGCAGTACTACCTGGAAAAACTTCCAATGAATCCTATATTTTTCTATATTTGCTCTTTAATAGGTCTATGTATTTTAAGATTAGTCTGTACATTTTAATATTTCATAATAGGAGTAAATGTTGTTTTTCAATGTTTTGATTTTCCACTCAGCAGGTATGTTGCATAATGCAAGATAGTTATCAATGGATGAAAAAATAACATTCCTACAACACACTTCTTCTCCAGTATCTTTAGCACTAAGCTGATGGTGCCAGCAGAATTGAGATTTACTGTATTGACCTCAACTTGTAGTTCAGCAAGGGCAGCACGTTTATTCTTGTATAGTAGATTCCTACAAGTTATATACTGCTATGTTTCCATTTTAAAAGTACACATCGACAGTTTTATCAGTCTGTGCTTCCGTAACAACAAAAGCAACAACATCCAGAGAATGTATTTATTTTATTGATTGAGATACAGTGCAGAATAGGCCCTTCTGGCCACTTGAGCTGCTCCACCCAGCAATCCCCTAATTTCCTAATCCTAATCACGGGACAATTTACAATGACCAATTAACCTACCAATCAGTGTGTCTTTGGAATTTGAGAGGAAACCGGAGCACTTGGAGGAAACCCATGCGGTCACGAGGAGAACGTACAAACTCCTTACAGGCAGTGGCAGGAATTTGAACCCGGGTCACCTGTACTGTAAAACGTTGTGCTAACCATTACATTCCTCGTTACTTCAGCATAAAACTCATCTATAGAGGCATCAAATTCTCAATGCCCGATGCGTCCTGATGAAGGAATGCTTCACGTATTTACATGTCATCCATGTGCAGGGACGATGCTAATCCTCTCTGTATCATTCCGGTTTTAGCACCTGTGCTGGCAAAGTGAGCACTAGCTAAAATTGTCGAGCGCTTGCTTAGCATGCAAAAGGTAGTGGGATCAATGGCCGCATTCTCCATTGCTCCAAGGTTGTCTCTGTGGTGCAATTGTCAGAACCTTCTGCTGTTAACCAGAAGATTGGTGGTTCAAGCTCCTCAAGGGACACTGGAAATCCTGATGTGTCCTGATGAAGGGTCCCAGTCCGAAACAGTCCGATTGTTTATTCCTCTCCTAACCAGCTGAGTTCCTCCAGCATTTTGTACTTGTTGATCAGAAATGTTCTTTTTTTGTTGTTGTCTCATTTGTGGTATCAGACGTGCTGAGTACCTGTAAGGCTTAAGTTGCACAAGCTCAAAATCATTCTGACCTCTCTTAAAGAAGAAGCAACATTAGAATAAAGATTGCTTTGAAATCTCAATTTAGATTGTTTTATAATTGTAATCCTTATTCATACATTACTTAAATTAGGCATAAAAAGTCTTCAAATATCTTAATCTGCTGTACATTCTGATGTGAAATATGAAACTATAAGATTACTCTTCGAGCCTATAATTGAAATTCTTTGTACCTTTTCTGAACAGCATTTGTTTAATGCTGTGCTGTAGCGATCTCCTTAATTAGATACAATGACATACCAAAATGATTTATGATCATATACTAAGAAAGTTTCTCTGAACAATGCCATGTTTTCAGATATTTGACAGTTGCGAAAGCTATTAGTTGAAGTAATTGAAGTAATTATTTCTACGTATAAATCTATCTGGTCTAATTGGCTGGTGGATAACAAGTATATAAAAGAATAAAACTTTAAGTTTTGCACTGGAATATTCATGACGGAACTAAAGTGCACATTTGTCTTTTGCTTCAAATTATGAATGGCTCGACAGCCTGACCTGCTGAGTTCCTCCACCACTTGTGTGTGTTGCAACAGGCATGATATTTAGGTTTTAGGTTTTTTTTAATATTTATTGAGCTTCTTAGCTAACTGATCTTTAAAAACAGAATGACTTGGACAGTGCAATGTCCATGCTGCCCCCCCCCCAATGATTGGCATTGCTAGATAATGTGATGTATGGAAAAAGGAAAAACTGAAAACTGTGGATGTTGAAAATTTATAATAAAAACGGAAGATTCTGGAAACACAAAATAGACAATCTGCTTCTCTCCCTAGTGGGTTTTCTGTCTGCTTTGCTTTGTTCACTCTCAGTTTTTATTTCTCCTACCTTAGGCAATGGCCTGCTATTCATAGATTTTCCTAGTTACTTGTTTTATTTAGTTTGTTTCTCTAACTTTTCTCATTAAACTTCATTACCAACTTATTGATGTGATATTCCTAGCCTTATGCTATTAGCGATATTATTTTTGTACTATCTGATCCTCCCACACCATAAAACTAACCCTTTTTCACACTTTTCCAGTTCTGACACATTTAACTATTTCTCATAGCTCAGATATCACCTAACCTGCTGAGTGTGTTATTGAATGGTGTTTGATTGACGTTAAAACTGGGCGAGAGTTTGCTGCCTTGCTCTTTGCTGACCTACGTGCCAAGCGTGGACTTATCATTTCTGATTCTGTCAACGCTGGCTGTCTGATGCCGTCCCAATGCAGGCTTAGCATTGCCTGCGAAGTTTTGCAATGTCATTGTGTGATGGTGGGTGGGCTGGGGGGTGAAATAGCAGAGAATATATTGATAGCTGGATAAACTAGGTTCCTAAACTGAGTCAATTGTCAGAAATATGAAGGACTGAAAAGATCTTAATACCTCAAGAATAATGTTTCCTGCTTGGTGTTGCCACCTGCTGTACCTCCAACAGTGCCCTTAGGTCAGCTCAGGGTCATCCGCCAGGGTCCACCATCCATTGATGTTTCACTCCCTTAGCACTGGCACATCTCCTGGTGATGGGGACAAATGCCTGCCACCCCTTGCTGCTTCCAGTGGGGTTAGTCAGTCCCCCAATTTCTGTCCCTCCTCCTCAGCCAAAAGCTGCCCTTTTCTGCCTCTTCATGAATACTACCTTGCTGTCCCTCTTTTGCACTATTCATTTTTATTGTAACTTATAGTAATACTTTTATGTCTTGCACTGCACTGCTTCGCAAAACAACAAATTTCAGGGCATATTTCAGTGATAATAAACAATTCCAATTCTGATTTTGAGCAGCTAAAAGCATCGGACGGATGGACTCGGTGTCGGCTGCGGTCGGCTGCTTCCAAGGCATCAGCAAGTTGACGATGCCTGGAGGTTTATGGCAGGGAGTTTCTCCCTTTTGCCGCCTGCTATCGGGGACTCGGGGACTTTGAGACTTTTTTTTACTGTGCCCATGGCCTGTTCTTCATCAAGTTATGGTATTGCTTTGCATTGCTGTAACTATATGTTATAATTATGTGGTTCTGTCAGTGTTAGTCTTTGGTTTGTCCTGTTTTCTGTGATATCACTCTGGAGAAACATTGTATCATTTCTTAATGCATGTATGCATTTCTAAATGACAATAAAAGAGGACTGAGTGTTCTCATAATCTAATCTAATCTAAACAATCTCAATTATTCAAAGAAGGAAATTACTTTACATTTAGTTCCTCAGAGTCATTCCTATCAGATAAACAAATTTTCATTTCCTGTTGCAGATTCGACCTGGAACTCCTTCATTGGGCAGATTTCCCACAGTATAACTTCTGGAGAAACCACAGCCCACTTATGCTCCTGTGTCAGAACAAACAAGTGGAACTGCTGGCACAGGGCATCCAGTGGTTTTGAGGTTTCTGTTTTTGAATGTTCTTAGTTTCCAGGAGAGATTATGAGGTCCATAAGCCTAAATAGTTATATCAGAATATATTTTTAAAAAGGTGCCAGATGTGGAATTCTTTATGAAATATGGCGGGAGGAGAAGATGGCGGTGCACCTGCGTGTGTGCAGCCCTCCGGTGAACAATGATATCGTATCTGTTAAATAGGGGCCGTGGACAATTCTGAGTTGATGGAGAATGGACGTGAAAGCACAGAGGAACATCTGGAGAAATTTCTGAAATGTCCGTTCGCTGCTGTCATCACTGTGTGGTTGGGAATCTTTCGGAGGGTAGGCCTCAAAATTCCCGGCCTTGCCTGCTTTTGGCGACCGAGAAGGAGGTCGAATCGTTTGGACAGAGATGGCGCTCAGTACTCGGTGTCAGAGAGCTGATCAGAGCTCGAAGTTTTGGGATGACTCAGAGTCGGATTGTGGTCGGCATGGCAGGGAGAGTTTTTCTTCCTTCTCCCATCTGTGTGAGATGTGGGACATTTGAGAAACTTTGAACTTTACTGTGCTCATGGACTTCTTCATCGTTATGGTATTGTTGCACTGTTTGTAACTATATGTTATAATTATGTGGTTTTGTCAGCTTTTTCAGTCTTGGTCTGTCCTGTGTTTTGTGATATCACACCGGAGGAAATAATGTGTCATTTCTTAATGCATGCATTACTAAATGCCAATAAAAGAGGACTACGTTTCTTCATAATCTAAAAAAAAGTTTCCTTAAAAGTATAAAAAGTAGAATAAAATTTCTTAATATTTCTAGTTATTTTGAGTCCAATATACCCTGATACCAAAAACTATATGCCAAGAGAACTTGCTTAAACATCTAATTTAGATGCACTGGTAGTCTTAAATAAATTCTCCTTTGTAGACTTACTGAACAAAATCCAAATTGTTATTGTTCTGATTATCATAAAAGTGAGATCATCTATATTTTAAATCCAATGTTTTGAATCTATACTGAGTCACCCAAGAAAACAATCTTTTTCCAAAATTGTTGAAAGCTCTGCTGAAAAGAGTGCTCAAAATAGCACCATTGTTGATGGTAATTATAAAAGTTATAAATGACTGTTAGGCAAATAGAGTGTCAATACTAGATGAAAGGAAATCCTGGAGACTGTCTCAGAGAGTGAAGTAATCATTGTAGAAGATTAATCAGGGATGACAAGCAAGTAGAAGTCATTTAATATCATAAGTCAAAGTTCAATGGTAATAAAAAGATAACTCATTTCACCCACAATGTATTTGACCAATGTTAGAGTTCAACTTTGGGTGTACAGCATAGTGGAGCTGCAGAGAATTTCATTACTATGCTGGCTAACCAAGAAAAATGATTTTACTGCTGAGTCCTTATAGATAATGCAGAATAATTGAATCAAAGCAGTCTGATTTTGAAATATTACAGGTTATTCCTGTATGGAAAATCCATCACTGGTCCAGCGAGCAGGCTGGTTCCACAAGAAACTGAAAAAAACTGCACACTATACTCAAACCTGGAATATCCAGGTTTGACAATGGTTGGCCACACAAATTACATTGCACACTTTTACCTAGAAATTCTAGTTCCCTGTTCAGTGGGATATCTGAAAGTAGCTGTGTGCTCCAATGATTGTCTTGGCTATTAGCCCTCCATTGAACACTTCAGTAGCACTTGAACCACACAGGCTTAGACACAAGAGTCCAGACACTGCATGTTTTTGGCATGGGAATTGTGCTTCATAGTGTTCTGTTACAGGCTGGGATTATGGGATCCTTAGCTATTATCACAGCCTGGCTAGCGCTGTGGCTGGATTTGGAGTGTGCAGGGAATTAGATTAGATTATGAGGACTCTCAGTCCTCATTTATTATCATTTAGAATACAGGGAAACCATGCTGTAGGAAGACATGGAATCGAAGAACAATTGGCCCTTTGAAGCTGCTCATTATTCAAGAACATCACGCCTGAGCTACCTTAAACAATGATTTCTGAACTGTCCACATTTCCACAAATCTTAGCAGTTTCTGCTTTGAATGAACTCAGCCATCAGGGTAGGCAATTCCAATGATTCATTACCTGCAGAGTGGAGAAATCTTTCCTCGTTTAAGCCTTGAAAGGCCCACTGCTTATTTTGATAGTGTGACCCTAGTTCAAAATGCCTCAGTTAGGGAAAGCACCCTCACTGCATCCTACTGCCCATCCTTCAGAGATTTGTGTACATTTCAATGAGATCACCTCTTATTTTTCTAAACTCTAGAACTAGAGGTCTAGATACTTAAGTCCTCCTCAACTGAGAAGCATGCTATCCCAAAAAACAATCTAATTAATATTTGCTGGTGTCATCTATATTATTTTTAGGAAAGCAGGTCAAGATGTGCACAATAGTCCAGCTATGTGATCGGACAAAGATTCAAATCATTGTGCCACTTTTGGAGTTCTATGTTCAGTTCTAGTCTCCCTTCAATAGGAATAATGTCAATAAACTGGGGAAAAAAATACAAGATTATTCCAAGGACTTGAAGCTGGATAGACTGAGGTTTCTTTCCTTGGAGTTTTGGAGTCTGAGGTGAACTCATAGAGGTTTAGAAATTCATGAGGGACACAGATAAGGTGAATAGTCACAGTTTTTTCCCCAGGCTAAGAGGCTCCAAAACTTGAGAGCATAGGTTTACAGTGATTTAAAAAAGGGACCTGAGGAGAGAACTTTTTACACAGAGGGAGATGCCTCTATGGAAGGAGATGCACGAGGAAGTGGTTGAAGTGGCTACAATTACAATACTTACAAAGATATTTGAACAAAGATAGAGAGGAAAGTTTCAGAGGGATAAGGCATCATGGTGTGCGCTCACAGGACTGGACCCACATGTGGAGGAACAGCCTGTGCCTGTCACAATTACTCGACAAGATTAAACTGAAAGCACAAGGGCTTAATGACTCTTGTTAAGATAACGTTTAGTAGATGTTTTACGGCAAGCCACAGAGGCCTGCAGGGCTCAGGATGTAAGGGCCAAATGTAGGCAAGTGGAATTAGCTCAGTAAGGCAATTTGGTCAGCATGGACCTGTTGGGCCAAAGGGCCTGTTTTCCAAGCTCTATAACTTTATGACACATTTACTCTTGTATTCAACTTCTTTCATAATAAAGGCCAACATCCCAAATGACTGCCTCTGCTGTGCAGTAATGTTTCCCTCCATGAATTTAGAAAAAGAGATTAATATATGTCTAAAAATAGTGAAAGCAATTGAAGGATACGGGGACTAACGCACAGGTCAAACTGATGACATCTCTAGATCAAACTGGACCCTGGCATTTCATACAGCGACAACCCAAGAAATTGATTATTAGAGCCAATTGTAGACTGGCAGAGTTCATCGACAGGCAGAAAATGATGGCTTTGATCTTCTTCTTCAGCTGCAATTTGACTCATCAATGCCAGTGCTTAGATGCAGATGAAGAATGCATTCACTAATTAGAATCTGACCACTTTTAGCCGTTCTAGTGGTAATCAGCAATAAACTGTTGCTCAAAATGCTATTAAAAATCTTTTAGTTGAAGAGGAAATTGAACTTTAGAAAACAGAATAATCCATACAACCATAAGATGTAGGAGCAGAATTAGACCATTTGGCCCATTGATTCATGGCTGATTTTATTTTTCCACTCAAACCCATTCTCTTATCTTCTCTCTGTAATCTTTGATAACTTTACTGATCACGAATCTATCAGCCAGCTTTAAGTATACCTAATGATTTGGCCTCTACAACCAACTGCGACAATGAATTCCATGGAATCCCTACCCTCTGGCTTAAGACGTTCCTCTTCATCTCTGTTCTAAAGGCGATGACCTTCTCTTCTGTGCCTGTGCTCTGTGGTCCTAGACTCTCCCACTATTGGAAATATTCTCCCCGTGACCACTCTACCCAAGACTTTCAATTCTCAGTAGGTTTCAGTGAGATCCACCTTCATTCTTCTAAACTCCAGTGAGTACAGGCCCATGGGCATCAAATGCTTCTCATACATTAACACTTCCATTCCCAGTATCATTCTTGTAAACCTCCTCTGAATGCTCTCCAATGCCTGTTTAAAATTTGAAGAAACATATGCCATAAGTGGAGACAATATGATAAACAATTCTGAATATTGACTGGAATCGATGAACAGGGAAAATGATAGGCTTTGGCCAATGAAAACCAAATTATGGAATACAAAACTATAAATGATGTTTATCTGAAAAATGCAGTAGAAATATGACAACCTTATAATTTTGTTCAAAAGTCTTGTAATATTGTACAAGCATGAATTAACATGGTGATTAACAATCTATTTTTGGTGGAAATCTGGTTCAAAATATTACTGCCATTAAGCCTACAGCAACATTTATTCAATTATAATCTGCAGGTGGATGGAGTGCTAGACTATACTTTGTTTATCTTATCCAAAGTAAATCTTCTCTGAAATGAGAAGATAAGAAAAAAAAAAGACCTGAAGTAGGTCTCTCAGCCTCTCAAGCACACCCCAGAATTCAATATGATTATGATCTTTCCAGATGTATTTCTTGTCCTTTACTCTGCTTTTCTCTTATTTATGTATGTGCAATGAGTTCTTCGATCCCGTGAAGAGATCACAGGGTTCTGAGGCTTTTATAGCACCTGAATTGGTTAATTGTTGTTGAATAAAAGTTGTTATCTGTTTAGCAATCCTTGTGTCTTTACTGAGCGATTCATCCTTTGCAATGTGATATCCTGCTGCCTTCAGGATAAGCTTCGGGTTTATTTTGATATAGGCTCAGGTATTCTGTGTTACTTGTATTATTTAAGCGGATGCCCAATTATCACTAATCTCTGAGTCGTCATTTTGAGAATTTTACTTCTCATGGTGTCCTTTGGCTGAGCCATCAGTGTTCCTTTGGAATTAGGAATAAACTTTCATCACCATCTTTACATCTGAGTTAGTTGGTCCTCTGCACTTGGGTTCCAATATTGCCAGCACACACCGTGACAGTATGTCTCTTCTTTATATTCTTTCCTTCTATGCTCCAGATTGCAACTTCTGACCATGAAAATGAATCCTGCAGGATTCACCTGGAGTGGTAATATTTGAGTCCCAACAATGTACCCTATCTCCATTTGTTCAAATCAAGTTATCATTCAACCATACATGAACAGAGCCGTAGGAAGCAGTGTTCCTCTGGAGCTAAGGTGCAAAACATACGCAGCACATTCAGTCCTGCTGAAGGGTCTTTTTTCCATAGATGCTGCCTGGCCTGCTGAGGTCCCCCAGCATTTAGTGTGTGTTGCTCAGATTTCCAGCATCTGCAGATTCCCTCTTATTTGTGAGTTGATTACATCACATTCAAGATAGGGAGCACACATAGAGTCATGCAAAAAAATAATATATATAGCCCAATTCCTTGAGAGATATGTCCAACAAATTGATGATTCTGGCTGCATGCAGAGTGGTGAGCTTTGCTATAAATGGATAGATAACATTTATCAATCACTTGGTTTGTACTGGTGGCTGAACGGAAGTAGCACATTGCTTTGCTGCTGAATGAAAGTGACAAGACTACAGCCATCTTAACCTACATGAGCCATTGTGCATAGTCACAGAAAGTCTGGACATCAAGGTAGTGAGCGAGGAATTGGGGAGGGATTACAATTCCAGTACATGACAGAATTGACAAGGCCCATGTTGTTATCATTCCCAAGGAAATGTGATACAGTGTGGAGGAGTGAGAGTGAAATTGGTTTTGAATTGAGATAATGAATGTGTGGTTAATTCTATTTTCTGCCCAGGTTTCTTCATCTATCCTGGATCCTGGACAGGGAAGAAAGCTTGGTGCTCTGAAAAATTTGCTACTACTTCCCCATCTCTCAATTAATGGTCAATTTTGTGCCAAAGTTAGCTCTAATGCCCTGAATGCTCTGAAGAACAAATAATCAAATACTTTTCACATCTTGTGGAATCACTCATAATATTTAATCTTAAAATATTTCAGAGCTAACACCATCTTTCCAACATGCATGATTGTACAACTTATTTATAATTCCCATTTACTAAAGTTCAAAGTTCAAAGTAAATTCTATTATCAAAGTACATTTATGTCACCATATACAACCCCAAGATTCATTTTCTTGTGGGCATACTCAATAAGTCCATAGAATAATAACCATAACAGAACTAATGAAAGACCACCCAATTTGGGCTTTCAACCAGAGTACAGAAGACAAGAAACTGTACAAATACAAAAAGAAGAAATAATAATAAACAAATCAATAAATATCGAGAAGATGAGATGAAGAGTCCTTGAAAATGAGTCCATCGGCTGTGGGAACATTTTAATGAAGGGGCAAGGGGAGTTGAGTGAAGTTAATCCACTTTGGTTTGAGATCCTGATGGTTGAAGGGTAGTAACTATTCCTGAACCTGGTGGTGTGAGTCTTGAGGCTCCTTATCTTCTTCCTGATGGCAGCAGTGAGAAGGCAGCATGTCCTGGGTGGTGGGGGTGGGGGTCTGATGATGGACGCTGCTTTCCTGCGACAATGTTTCATGTAGATGTGCTCAATGATTGGCAGGGATTTCCCCGTGACGGGCTGGGCTGCATCCTTTCGTAGGGTATTCTGTTCAAGGGCATTGATGTTTCCATACCAGGCTGTGATGTAGCTAGTATAATAATAATGATAAGAAGGAGAATAGCCCTTACCTAGGCAGTGGAGTTATCGGAGCACCGTCATGACAGTGTTTCCGTAGCGAGCTATTCTTATTTTTACGAGGCTGAGTTGCTAGCTCGACACTCAACCCGAGTTGAATTCAAACTCAGGAAGCTTCACTCCAGAGTCCAGCACTGATATTATTGTGCCAGCAAGCGGGACCTAGTATAATAAGATGAAATAATTAAGTTGCACTCCTCTGATGTAAAGAAGAGAACCACAACCTACAACTTGATGCCCACGGTAAATGTTTTGTTTCTATTCATTCAAAAGAACTTTACAAAGATAACTTTTCAGTAGGTTAAAACTTTACCATAACTATTCCTGAACCTGGTGGTGTGAGTCCTGAGGCTCCTTATCTTCTTCCTGATGGCAGCAGACAGCATGTCCTGGGTGGTGGGGGTGGGGTTCTGATGATGGATGCTGTTAAGGGACCCTGTCACCTTGTGTAATAACTTAAAGTGTATTTGGCAAATGTTTTGAAAAGAAATTGTAACAATGCAACTTCACTCTGCTTTATAAAAGTCCTTTTTAATACAGTTTCCTATTGAAAGATCCTGTACAGCATTCAGCTGAATATTACCACCATTGAAAGTGCATTTCACTATAAATTGCAGCAGTTATTATAATGCCATCTATGAGATCTTATGCAATAACTTGACATTTATGGTAAATAACATGTCAAAGATTGGTTTGCATGGGGAAAAAATGTCACTTTATTCATCGGCTGTAGGATGGGGAAAAATATTCTCATACTGGAAGTCCCAAGGGCAGACTTATAATTATGAATCTCACAATTCCTATTGAAAATTTTAAAGAAAGAAATAATAGAAAATTTTAAAACCATTATCATCTTCAGACAAATGTACTGTACTTTGGCAGCTAATATAACACCTAGAAATAGCTTAGAAAAAAATCAAAATGGTTGGTTTATTGGAAATCTAAAAATTGAATTGTGCTTCCCTATTAAGACTTCCACTCATTAAAACGGCAGTGCTTTTGAAGATTTTTATTCAGATGCAAGTTTCCTGAAAAAAAATTAAGTCAGACCTCTGCTTCTGTAGAAAATGTGGATTCAAGTTTTGAATGCTGTGATGTTTGCAAGAAGATAAATGATATAAAAATACTTTACCTTTCTCGGCACTTAGATTGCACAACTGGTTTACCTCTTAGAAAAGAATCTGTTGGCGGGAAACTAGGTAAACAAATTGTTTTATAGGCCACCTTTTATAAAGCACAAAGCAATAAATTCCAAGAGAATTCATTCACAGAGATAGACTTAAATTATGTGTGTTTTGGGATGTTAATCTCAACAAAAGTAGTCGTGAGTAAATTAATTGACAGGACTAACAGAGAAATTGTTTTTTACTTAATGAGTTTTCCCACCTTTCTAAAATGGGTGAATGGAAACAAAGAAAAAAAAACAGTTTCTGTTAAAGATAGAGGGCCTTCAATTTAATTTCCTGCAATATGATTCATATCTGACATTTACCCGAGCTAATTTAAATGGCACTGCAGCTTCACTCCCCGCTTATAGTAGAAATGGGTTTTACTCAGTCTCCACCACATTCGTCAGGTAGCTTATTTTTGAAAGGAGATGCTTAATTTTATCCAGTCACCCTTTAGAATACTGTATGTAACCTGGAAATGATCTATCTCTTCCCTATATATAAATAATGCATGATTTCTTAAATATTGGATTAAATGCTGCATACCACATCATCCCTGCTGTAAAATTCATAATGGCATGCAAACATTAAAAAAATATCAGGAGTAGGACTCTTGGTCCCTCAAACCTGCCCAATAAGATCATTACTCCGGCCTCAAGCTATGCCTCATGTACTCTTCGGCGTCTGTTCCTCACACTGCACAATTCACATTGATCTTTCAAAATTCCATCCAGCTTCTCTTGAAATATCTTCAAATTCCTGTACTCCTCCATTTTAAGTAATTGCCCCCTCATATAAAATTCTCCCACTACTAAAAGCATTTTAACTTCTACCCTGTCATACACTAAAGATCTTGTATGCTATATCAAGATGACCCCTCATTCGTCTAAATGCCAGGGAATATACAGTAGATATACTACTTTATCTGCTTGTGATAGAATCAGCCTTTCATCTCAGGAATTAGCCTATTAAGTCTCTTCTTGACTGCCTACAGTGTTAGTATATCCTTTATTTTAAAGAAGGAGGCCAATACAGTGTAATATACTGTATATCCTATTTCACCATCAGCAGGTAAAATTGTAACAATACTTCTCTTTATCAATTCCAACCCTCTAATAATTAAGGTCAATGCACCTTGCACTTTCTTAATTCCCTGATGTACCTGCAGTAGTATTTTGTTGTGTTTCCTTTACAATAATGTTTAGATATTCAATCATTTGGAGCCTCTCTGTATTTCGATAACAGTCGGCCTTTTGATTCTTTCTTCTGAAGTGCATGACTTCAAAATTTCCTACATTAAATTGAATGTATTTTGAGTTTCTACCCTCACCACTTTCCTAGGCAGTGAGTGCTGGATCCCTTTTGGAGAGCTGGCCACATTAATTAGCAAACTGAGATTTCCTTCCATTCATTTTAATGAATGCAAAGTTACGGGAGGCTCACCCCAGGATTTCCTGAGATGTACGGCTGCCAGCTGAGCGTTTGATGCCAATAAAATACACTTGTGAAATTGGGCCTCCTATGTCTATCACTTTCTTGGAATCTTCGGCTTCTATTACTCGCAGTGAGTTAATTTGTAAACCGCATCAACATAGTGCCAATATGACGTTTTCTAGTGTTGCTTGCTTCCAGCAGTTTTGTGTATCTGTTATTTACTATGTGTAGGTGGGTTCTATATATAAAATAATTTCTCATCACAGTTACAGAAACATGCTCTCAACAAAACACTTGATGCTATCCAGTTGCACTTACACTTAACATGTTACTTTCACTCTGGAAATCATTTTAAATTTGATCTCATCTCAATCTTGAAAAGGAGTGTTGCTTTGGCTGTAAACCTAAAGCTTGTCTCTCTTTATTTTGATTTTTCTCATGTGAGGCATCTTTTACTTTTATCCCTGCAAATTGAATGGTTATGATTTCCATATTTTCCATATTTGAGAAAACATGGATAAAAAATGTCAGAACGGTTGATTAATTAATGCAATGGGATTGTCATGGTATTGGCTTTGTTGACCACAAAGTTCTAAACTCAGACAAAGACCTTAAGTCTTATCATATATAAATAGCCATGAGTACTCTTATTAAAGGGCATTATACTGTAACTACCCAATCTTCAAAGACGAGATAACTTCCCTGTTTATACTTTACAGTGAGTTTTAGCTGCCAATACCCACTATTTATGCCTCCAACCTGATGGCATGAACATTGGCTTCTCAAACTTCCGCTAATGCCCCACCTCCCCCTTGTACCCCATCCGCTATTTATTTTTACACACACATTCTTTCTCTCACTCTCCTTTTTCTCCCTCTGTCCCTCTGACTATACCCTTTGCCCATCCTCTGGGTTCCCCCCCCCCTTCCTTCTCCCTAGGTCTCCTGTCCCATGATCTTCTCATATCCCCTTTGCCAATCACCTGTCCAGCTCTTGGCTCCATCCCTCCCCCTCATGTCTTCTCTTATCATTCTGGATCTCCCCCTCCCCCTCCCACTTTCAAATCTCTTACTAACTCTTCCTTCAGTTAGTCCTAACGAAGGGTCTCGGCCTGAAACGTCGACTGTACCTCTTCCTAGAGATGCTGCCTGGCCTGCTGCGTTCGCCAGCAACTTTGATGTGTGTTACCCACTATTTAATTGGTGGTTCTCTTCTCCCTACCAGGGAGGAGATAGTTCCAGCTAACAGAGTAGTTAAAACAGAGATCATTTATTTTCAGTGATACACATTTAAATCCAAACAACATGTTTAAAAACGTTTAAAATTCACAGAGGATTTCTATCTTAAACATTTCCAAATCACAAGCCATTTCTAAAACACAAACCATTTCGAAAGCACAAATGAATTCTTCAACATAAAGGATGAAGGATTTCCAAAACGCAGGTACAATTTCTATAAACTGAAAAGACAAACCAAGGTGCAGACAAACAAGTCGTCCATCTCAGAAACTGAAGCTGAAGGAATGGATATTCGTCCACCCTGTCTTTCTTTCATACTTCTTGATGTTCCTAACTCCATTTTTAATAAACCTGAAATTCTCTCTACATTTGTACAGTTTCTCACCAACCTGGCTGACTTCACATGCATTCGATATTTCTTCAGATATCCTTTTAACACCAACGGGCCTGGAGGCATAATTTTTAACGAAGTCTATAAATGCGTGAAGTTAACTTTTGTAAGATCATAAGACCATAAGACATTAATCTCACCAGTCCTTCTGCAGCCTCAATGCTACCTGCCCCTCCACTACCTTCGTATCATCCACAAACTCAGCCACAAAGCCATCAATTCTGCCATCTAAGTGACAGACGTGCAAAGTGAAATGAAACAGTCCGAACACTGACCACTGTGGAGCCCCAGAAGTCACCAGCAGCCAATCAGAAAAAGCTCCCTTTTTGCACACTCTTTGCCTTCTGCCAGTCAGCCAATGCTTTATCGATAGCAACACACACAAAATGCTGGTGGAACTCAGCAGGGCAGGTAGCATCTATGGAAATGTATAAACAGTCGATGTTTTGGTCTGAGAAACTTCTTCTAGACTGGAAAGGAAGGGAGAAGATGCTAGAGTGAAAAAAGTAGGGGAGGAGTAGAGGGATGGCTAGAAAGTGCTACTTGAAGCCAGGTAGATGGGAAAGGTAAAGGGCTGGGATGAAGGAATCTGATAGCAGATGAGAGTGGACCATGGGAGAAAGGCAAGGAAGACAGGCACCAGGAGGAGGTGAGACACAGGTGAGAAGAATTAAAAGGCCAGAATGGGGAATAGAAGAGGGGAAGGGGAGGGAAAGGAAGGAGAAATCGATGTTCATACAATCAGGTTAAAGGCTACCCAGACAGAATACAAGGTGCTTCTTCTCCACCATGAAGTTGGCCTCATTGTGACACAAGAGGAGGTAAAGAACCACCAGATCGGAGCAGGAACGGGAATCAAAATTAAAATGTTGAACCCCGGGAAGTTTTGTTTTTGAAAGAATAGAGGTGCTCGACAAATCTTTCTCCCAATTTACAGTAGGTCTCACCAATGTAGAAAAGGCCACATTGGGAGCACAGGATACAACAGACAACCCCACCAGATTCACAGGTGAGGTGCTGCGTCACCTGGAAGGACTGTTCATGGTCCTGAATGGAGGTGAGGGAGGAGGTGAATGGGCAGTTGTAGCACTTTGTCCGCTTGCGGGGATAAGTGCTGGGAGGAGATTAGTGGGGTGGGATGAATGGACAAGAGAATAATGGAGGGAGCATTCCCCGCAGATTGCAGATAGTGAGCAGGAGTTAAAGATGTGTTTAGTGGCTGGAAACCTTTGGAGGTGGTGGAAGTTGCAGAGAGTGATGCGTAAGTTGTGGAGGTTCATGGGGTGGTACGTAAGGACAAGAGGAACTCTATCACGATTAAGGTAGTAGGAAGATGAGCAGAGTGTGAATATTTGGGAAATGGAGGGGAGGATAGCATATACAGTAGGTGTAGGGAAGCCCCATTCTTTGAAGAAGGAGGACATCTCTGGTGTCCTGAAATGGAAAACTGTATCCTCGGAGCAGTTTCCTTGGAAAATAGCATTTTTATAGGAGATAGGATGGGAAGAGGCATAGTTGAGTTGTCTTCAGAGATGGAGACAGAGAGAACGAGAAATGGGAGGAGGTGTCAGAAATGGACCAAGTGAATTTAAGGGCAGGGTGGAAGCTGAAGGCAAAGTTGGTGAAATTGATAACTGCAGCATGGATGCATGAAGCAACACCAATGCAGTCATCAATGTGGAGGAGGAAGAGTTGGGGAGCATTACTGGGGAAGGCTTGGAATATGGACTGTTCTACATTGCCAATGAAAAGGCAGGGAGAGCTGCAGTCCATGTGGGGGTGCATGGCTACCCTATGAATGTGGAAGAAGAGGGAGAGGCCAAAGGAGAAATTGTTGAGGCTAATGCTAATGCTCTAACCATGTTAGTATCTTTCCTGTAATACCATGTGCTCTTATCTTGCTAAGCAGCCTCATGTGCGGCACCTTATCAAAGTCCTTCTGAAAATCTATGTACAAAAATTCCCCAATTCTCCTTTCTCTATCCTGTTTGTTATTTCTACAAAGAACCTTTGTCTATCCTGCTTGTTATTTATTCAAAGAATTCCAACTCATTTGTCAGGCAGAATTTCCCTTAAGGAAACCATGATGATTTTGGCCTATTTTATCAAGTGCCTCCAAGTACCCCAAAATCACATCATTAACAATTAACTCCAACACCTTCCCAACCACTGAGGTCAGGCTAACTGGACAATAATTTCCTTTCTCCTTCCTCCCTCCATTTTTGAAGATTGGAGCAACATCTGCAATTTTCCAGTCCTCCGGAACCATTCCAGAATCTAGTGATTCTCGAGAGATGATTACTAATGCCTCCACAATCTCTTCAACCACTTCTTTCAAAACTGCGGGATGTAGCCCATCTGCTCCAGGTGACTTAACTATCTGCAGACCCTTCAGTTTCCCATTTACTTTCTCCCTAGTAATAACAACAGCACTCACTTCTGCCCTGAAACTCTTGAACTTTTGCCTAACTGCTGGTGCCTTCCACAGAAAAGACTGATGTAAAATACTTATTCAGTTCATCCATCATTTCCTTGTCCCCCATTACTACCTCTCCAGTGGTTGGATATCTACCCTCACCTCTCTTTTGCTTTTTATATATCTGCAAAAACCTTTGGTATCCTTTGTGACATTATTAACCAGCTTAGCTTCATATTTTATCTTTTCTCTCCTTTTGGCTTTTTTAGTTTCCTTCTGTTGATTCTTAAAAGCTTCCCAATCCTCTAACTTTGCACTCAATTTTGCTCTACCTTTAAACCCTCCTCTTTTGCTTTCACGTTGGCTTTGACTGACCTTATCAGACACAGTTACATCATCCTGCCTTTAGAATACTTCTTCTTTGGGACGTATCTACTGTGCACCTTTCAGATTTCTCCCAGAAATTCCAGCCATTACTGCTCTTCCTCCATCCCTGCTAGTGTCCCCTTCCAATCAACTTTGACCAGTTCCTCACTCATGCCTCTGTAATTCCCTTTACTCCACTGTAATTCTGATAGATTTAACTTTAACTTTTCCCTCTCAAATTGCAGCGTGAATTTGATCATATTATGATCACTGCCTCCTAAGGGTTCCTTTACCCTCCGCTCCCTCATCAAATTCCACTCATTACACAACACTCAATCCAGAATAGCTGTCCCATACTGGGCTCAACCACAAGCTGCTCTAAAGAGTCATCTCAGAAGCATTCTGCAAATTATCTCTCTTAAGATCCAAAATCAGCATCTAGCTGATTTCCCCAATCTACCAGCATATTGAAATCCCCTATGATTATCGTAACATTGCCCTATTGGCATGCATTTTCTATCTCCCACTGTAATTTGAAGCCCACATCCTGGCTACTGTACAAAGCTCAGTACTCCTATCATTTTCTTGTTACCCTTGCAGTTTCTTAACTCTACTATTTTTCTTAAGCACACAAAGCTTCCAAACTATAAGCACTTCAGTAATTGATATGCTAAATGATATTATCCATTTGGTCAGCAAGCTTCCTAGAAATAAGTAACTGAAGAGTCAGCTTGTCTGATTGAAACAACCCATATTATACCTCCCATTGTCTTATACTACATCTCTCAGCAGTAATAAAGCAGGTGCTGTGACTAGCATTTGTTTTCTAATAGACAGAGCATCTTCTAAATACAGAACTTGTTTGAAAAGCTGTTCTACAGAATGTGCTTGTTTTAACTTCAAATTAAAATCTGCTTTCTATTTGCATCTTAAAAATTGAAATCTGACTTCTATTTATGACCAGAAGTTAAACAAACTGTTACTTACATCTGCTTTTGATCTTTTAACTGAGAGCTGCTTGTGTTTAGAAAACAAGTTTAGCAAACATGAGATCTCCTGTCCAGGACAGTGAATTTCCATCACAGGCAGTGCTTCATCAATCTCCAACACATTGTTTCTAAATGTTATAAATTACTTACAAAATTTTAAGCTGGCCCATTTAACTTCCTTGATGGATTTGGGTGTAGCTTGGGGCATGGTGGTATTAAATGTGTTCAATGTGATGGAGTGCTGGAATCCCAATGGTAATCTCCCAACTTCTGCATTAAACCTGATTGGATAAAGACCATGTGCTGAAAATCCGACACCACTCACATACCCTCATTAAGAGAGGCAGACGGTCAATTTTAATTTAACAACTGGCCCTTAACAGTGATATTGACAGGTGTTTGGGAATTTTAACACATTTCCCATGGACCTTTTATTAGATTATGGCTAATCTGATCTGGGCATTGGCTTCAGTTTCTTGTTTGTTCCCTGCTATACACCAGCAGAAATAGATATGAAATTGAGTCTTTTTTTTTTATAAATAAACAACTAAATTTATTAACCTCTACTTAAAAACATAGAAAAGTAAACAAACGACTAACTGAAATGGAAGTTAACAGTGATAGGTGTCTACAGTTATCCAACAGTCGAACTTAGAGACAATTCCTAACAGATCTTACTCAAGTACAGTCTTAAGGTAGTAGTTCAAAGAGTCCAAGTGATTTATGAAATAAGCGAGAGAAGAGACTTCCCGAACCAGCGATGATGTGATTCCTGAAGAAAAGACGAAACTGCTGATGCAGATCCCAGCTGAGAAAGGCCTTGTCTGAAGAGATCATGAAGAATAAGATTTCTCACAGTAACTGACCTTTTGCCGGAGGTGGTCACCACATGACACCCGAGACCATGCAGGGGTTGGCCAAAAGTGTGTGCCACAATACCTGTATGGACCATATCAAATGTCAATCACAGAATCCCTTTGAATTTTTGGGTTTGCATGAAGCTGGCGATTCTTCACTCTCTCTTTCCTTCCACGATTACGTAACCACCAACTGTGACTCCCCAACAAAAACAACTCCGCAACAAACTGAGGTCTCCCCTTTTATACTGGTTGGAACATACCATCACATCACCTCACTATCACGACAATTACATCATGCCAATATCACGAGACAATTACATCATGCTCACGAGATACTCACGGGACAGGTAACATCCCAAAAACCCCTGGCTCCACTATAGTCTAAGAAACCAATCTGCCTCAGCTTTGAATTTATTCAATTATTTAGATTCCTCAGATCTCAAGGGGAGGGAACTCCAAAGAGTTAATGGTCCCCAAGGGCAAGAAATTCCTTCTGATCTCCATCTTAAGTGGGCAACCCTTTATTCTGAATCCATACTCCAGGATCTAAATCCTTTCAGCATCTATACTATCAAGCTCCTCACAATTCCAGATGTATCAATAAGAAAATTTCTCTATCTTCTAGTGGGAATAGGTCCAGTCTGCTCAACGTTTCCTCAATCTCTTTATGCCAGGAATCTATGAATGCCCTTCAGCGTTAATATATTCCTCCTTCAATAAGCAAGCTGAAATGTGTGCGGTAATCCAGGTATGGTGTAACACCTGTGTAGCACCAGTCTTACCGTGTGTGACTAGTCATTGCACTCCTTAGAGAAAATCAAATTACACTAGGTGCTAGTAGGCCATCAGAAGGTTCTAGGTATCGGAAGGAGACAGTGAATAGAAACCACACACTTCTGGAAATAAGGTTCTGTTTATAAGAAAAAAAACAATGTGTACAAAACATATACAATAACAATTCAAAAGCCAACCTTCTGTTTAGGTTCCAAATGTTAGATATCAACAAATTTCAAATTCCTGTTCAGTTAGAATCAATGATATCCATTAGAATAACCTTTGTTACTCCAATTTCTCTAACTAATTAGATGTAGTTTTATTCCCTATATAAAAGATTACAGACTAAACTTCCCTTTTTACTTATCCCTAGTTAGTTAGAAAACCAAATATAATTCCTATTCTCAAGTGTTATAATTAACTTCAGTTTCAGTTCCAGGCAGCGTATCTACAAGTTTAAATTCAAATTCAAAACTTATATATACAGTTTAACACCTCACGCGACAATTCTCCAACATCACAAGTCTTAAACAAAATAAACCTCATTCAGTAACTTATCAAAGTCTTTGCAAAAATAATCAGTTCTTGCAGAAAATAAAATTCAGATTCTTCGAATGAAAATAAACTTATACATCCAACCGCATTAAATCCTCTACGTCATTACACACTTCGTTCCCGCGCTGGTTCTTAGGTTCTTGGCTGGCTCGCCATCATGTTGGAATGAAATAGTTGATTATTCATAGTAAGTCAATTCACAAACTTGTACAAAACTTGACCAAATGACTTGGTATGATTTTGCAGAACTAATTCCCGACTACACAGTAGGGATTTTGGACACTAGTCTCTGCTGATACTGTCTCATTAAAGCCACTGCATGTTCCAGCCGTAGATTCAATAAATCTTTTATCGCTATTGTCTCTCCTCCAGGGATTTTACTCTGAGGCTTTCAAGGTAGTAGGGTAAAGATACTCACTACTAATTCCACACTTAACAGTTCACGTCTTCAGCTTCTAATCATTGCTGCATTTCTCTCCTTGTCCGTCCTGTGTCCAGGCCGCCCCGCGCTCGCTGAGTGCTTTAAACAAATTCCTTTTTTTTTAAATATCAGTAAACCTCGTTTTCATCCCTCGGCAGGTAGAACTTTCTAACATTGCAACTTTGGGTTTAATTAACCGGAGTTACAATGGTCTCATTAACAGTCTGACAGTTCTAGCAAAGCTTCTCTTCTTTAATACCCCATCCTTTGTGGAATAATAGCAAACATTCTATTTGTATTGCTAATAATTTGCTACACTTACACAATTACACATCCATACCCAGTTGTTTTCTGGATGGTGCTTGCACAATCTCACCTTGAACTATGTAGGTGTGTCCAGGTGCTCTGGTTTCCCCCTGTATCTTGAAATATGTGAGCTGATAGGTTAACTGGCCACTGTAAATTTCCACGGTGAGTGGTAGAAACTAGGAGGAAGCAGTTGATAAGAAAGAGAGGAGGATGACGACGATTCTTGACCCAAAATGTCAACTGTTTTTGTACTCCATAGATGAGGTCAATACTTTGTCTGATATTTCTCCCGATTCTATTTTCTATTGTCAGCCAATCTCCCACCCCTGCTAGTATGCATCACAATCACAGTCATCGTGTTTTTTAAGAATCATTTTATGATATTAAAAGATCTTATTAAATAACTTCTAGCAATCTATTTACGCAACATCTGCCCATTCCCCCTTATCTACCATGCTTGTTATATCATCAAAGAACACTAAAAAAACTCACATTCTCAGACATGTGACAATGTACTATGGTTTTCTAATATTTTACTACTATTTCTGTAATAAAGGATTATGGCATTTCAAAATGGCTTCTAGACCTGATTTAGATTAGTTTTTCACTTTTCCCTCTGGGAGTGGAGGACTTACCCAGATTGATCTGCCAGGCATGTCTTGCTCCACATTTCGCAACTCCTACGTTCTTTTGCCTACATTATTTTGTTAATTTTCTTACTCTCTAGCTGCTCCAATTCACTAATTAAGTAGATAACTTTGTTTGCAACTTATCACCATGGGTACATCAGTCAGAAACATCCAATCACTACCCCACTCTTCCTCACAGTTTAACATGCTCCTTCTTGCTCGTCAGTTCTTTCGGACTTTTGGCCTGAAACGTTAGCTCTCTTCCTCTTCCCATGGAGGTGGCCTTCCAGCAGTGTCTGTTCCTATTTGAGATTTCCAGCATTTGAAGTGCTTTCAATTTTCGGACCCTGCTTGGGAGTTTTATTTGTCACATGTACATTGAAACACACAATAAAATGCATCATTTCCACCAAATCAAATCCCCGGCAACTGTGCTAGTGGCCATCCACAAGTGTTGCCATGCTTCCAGTGCCAATATAACATGCACACAACTCATTAACCCTAATCCTAACTGGGCATCTTTGGAATGTGGAAGACAGCATTATCACTGATATTATGTTTTTATTCTAGATTTATTTAAACACTTGTATTTATAAAATCTACACTCAGTAGAATCCTTGGGTATAAAAGTAGAACCTGGTGTGGTCTTTTGCTGCTGTAACCCATTCATCACTATGTTCAATATGCTGTGTATTCAGAAATGCTCTTCTGCACACCACTGTTGTAACACATAGTTATCTGAGTTTCTGTCACCTTCCTGCCAGCTTGAACCAGACTAGCCATTCTCCTCTGACTTCTCTCATTAACAAGTTGGTTTTGCCCACAAAACTGCCATTCATTGAATTCATTCATTGGACTTTCAAATCTCTTACTATCTCTTCTTTCAGTTAGTCCTGACAAAAGGTCTCGGCCCGAAATGTCGACTGTACTTCTTCCTATGGATTCTGCCTGGCCTGCTGTGTTCACCAGCATTTTTGTGTGTGTTGCTTGAATTTCCAGTATCTGCAGATTTCCTCAAGTTTACATTCATTGGATGCCTTTTGTTTTACACACCATTCTCTGTAAACTCTAGAGATTGTTTTGTGTGAAAATCCCAGGAGATCAGCAGTTTTTGAGGTGTACAAACCACCCCATCTGGCACCAGCAATCATTCCATGGCCAAATTCACTTAGATCATGTTTCTTCCCCATTCCATTCTGATGTTTAGTCTGAACAACAACTGAACCTCTTGACAATGTCTGCATGCTTTAATGCATTGAGTGCAGCAACATGATTGGCTAATTAGATGTCTGCATTAATGAGCAGGTGTATGAGTGTACCTCACAAATTGTCCACTGGGTGTAGTTGCTACAATGGGTTTCGAATGCATCTCTCTGATTCACTAATCCAGAGTTCTGGACTCTCTTGCAATAAATAATATATGTGGCATTACAAACTGATTGAGGTAAAGAGTGATTCACTGAACTGGTCTTAAAAAGCAAGGTTGAGTGGACTTCAATAAAAAACATGTCAGGATGTAAGTGATAATTTTTAGTCATTTAGGGATTGGGCATTGCTAGCAAGAGAGATATTTGACACCCATCCCAAATGCACCACTGTGTTCATCTTTGCTTCTCTTATAAGGTCATTAAATTGTTTATTGTACTGTATCCAATGTCGGGGAGATGCACCTCCTACACACTTCAGTGACTTTCATGAAACATGCAAGTCCCACTGATGTAGTTTTCAGCAGGAAGTCGAGAGGTATGCCTCTGAATATAAGGCCGTCCTTAACTTGTCTCTTCTGTTGAGCAGGAAACTCAAGAAATCACTGAACACATTTTAAAAATGTTATCTTTTTCAGGAGTGAAAACAATCACATTCTGTGTATCGGTAACACTGCTGTACAGTAAAATTGGCTAGGCAGAGTGTGAGTTATCCAAGTTTCCTGATGTTTTGTTTGGTTGTATAGATGTACAGTTAGATTATAATAAACATTTTTTTAATATAATTTTTATTGAGTTTTCAAAGTGATACATGAGAAAAAAAATATCTACCTTTCCCCCTCCCACCGATATATACTCCTACCTAAAAAGAAAAGAAAAAAAGAAAAAAAAAGGAACCGCCTGAATAGTGGAAGGTTTGCACATGCTCCATGGGATAAAAATAAATTTAATATATATTTGTTACTTTCCCCCAAGGAACCAAAATCTTCATCATTGGAGCTATAAATAAGGGCTCCAAATATTCAAAAATGTTACATATTTATCTCTTAAAATCTAAAACATTACTTAGCTTCTCAACTCTCATAGTTCCCTGGGGAATCTCTTTGAACTTCACCATGTTGCTATGTGTTTCCCTTCCAATCATCCAGGCAAAAAGAAAAAAAAGATAGATAAGATACAAAAAAAGAAAAAACAGAATACCCCCCCACTAATGTTGTGAATGAAAAGATACACAACACTACCCCCCTCCATTGTGTGGGTCGTGGCTATTGCCACGCTTGCACACATGAATAATGTAGCGATTGGTCAGTGCTTCTTCCAGTTCCCCCGTAACAAAAAATTATATATATATAGAAAAAAATTAATGTTATTATTCCCAGCTAATATTGCTCAAATTTTAAACTGTCTTCTCCTCCCTCATATAATTAATAATATATTTATATATTCATCCGCCTAAAAGTTCAACAGTCTTCATCTTCATCTTCAATCCAACTCACTCCCCTAAGTTTGTTCTTGTATCTGGTGAATATTCAAAGAAGCTTGCACAAACTCCTCCGCTTTCCGGTAATCGTCAAAAAATCTTTTTTCTCCACCAGGCAAAAAATCTTCAAGGTTGCAGGATAACGCAATATAAATTGATAACTGTGATCCCATAGGGCTTTTTTCACTGGATTAAACTTCTTCCTTCTTTTCAAAAGTTCATAACTTATGTCATGGTAGAAAAAGATTTTCTTCCCTTCTATCATCAGTGACCCTTTTCTCTTCTTGGCAGCTTGGGCAGCCACCTGTAGAATCCTTTCTTTGTCTTGAAATCTTAAGAATTTTATTAAAATTGATCGTGGATATTGGTCATCTTGTGGTCTTGGTCTTAGAGCTCTATGTACCCACTCAATTTCAATTGATCGGTCTTCCTCTTTCATTTACAAGGTTTACGGGATCCATCTTTGAAAAAATTCTATTGGATTATCTCCCTCTATACCTTCTTTAAGACCAACAATTTTAATGTTATTACGTCTACTAAAATTTTCCAACACGTCCACTTTCTCCAAGAGTCGATTTCTTTCCGTGTTCCAGACGAGCACATCATTTTCTGTTTTTTCCACTCTATCGTTAATATGCTCCATTGTTCTTTCCATCTTCCGAAGTTTCTTATCCATTTTATCCTGTCTTTTCACAGCTTTATCATAGCACATCTTCACGTCTCTAAGCTCTGTCCTTAATTTTCTTAGTTCAGCCATTAATTGCAATAAAGCCTCTCTTATGTCTCCGTCGTCTCCTTTACTTCCAGTCTCTTCCAGTTCTTCCTCCTCTTTTTCATCTGTATTCTCTGCGGTATCCAATTCTGACTCTGAGTCACTTTCAGTTGCAGTGGCCGTCGATTCTTGTAGTTTAAATTCTGTGGATTTGCGCATGTGTACTTCTTTGCGCATGCGCAATTCCGGCATCTTCTTCCGAGAGACCGCTACCGCCGCCATTGCTACCCGTTCTCCTATGCCAGAGATAAAATGCGTCTCCTCTGAAGGAGATCCAACCTGAATCCAAAGCTCCATCGCTGCAGTAGGCCCTTTTTTCTTCCCATCTCGCGGCGACTTCACAACAACAGACTTCTTCTGTTGCAGTTTACGAGGCAGATTATAATAAACTTGAACTTAATCCTAAACTTGATCTTGAATTTGAACATGAAAATAGATGGGAGAGTGGTGTTGTAATGAGGATATTTGGACTCTGCAACGGGATATAGATGGGCAGAATGACTGGACAACTCCAAACAGGTAAATGGAGTTGAATGTTGGAACGCGTAAGTAATTATGAGGAATCTAAAGGAAAACAAATATCTAAATGGAGAAAGACTGGAGAAGAGAAAAATACAGAGGTGTTGTTGTGCACAAGTCACAAAAAAACAGTTAACAGGCAAATGCAGCAAGTGGATAGGAAAGCAAATGCCATATTGGCTTTTATTCATGAAGGTTGTTCGGAAAAAACCAAATTTGTTGCATTACCTGCTCTGAACTCTACTCTCTTGTGATGTCACTCTGGCGGGAAAGTGCAGTAAGATGCAATTTATTAGGCCGTGCTTGTTTTTATTGCTATTTATTTAACGGAAATATTAGCTGTTAAATCTTCAAGAATGCATTCTACTATTATTGAATGCAAAGCTATTACAACCAAATATGATTCTTACAATGAAAATGTGCAGTAAAATTTATATGCTTATTGTTAATGTATCACTTCTTGCATAAAATAGGAAAAGGTCATTTCAAACATCATTTGTCAATGATGTTTATTTGTCTTTTGGCAGCTGATATAATTTGTGATTAATACTCCAAAGAACGGCTGCATTAGAAGATTCAATGTAGTTAATGCGCCAATGAAAATGTTTTATTAACTTTTAAGAAAAGTTATTTCTCCACAATTCCAGTTGTAATACAACATGCTAAATGAAATACTATTCAGACATACTGAACTCATAAACATCATATACCTTTTACATATGAGATAAATGGATTAGAAAGGAAGCTATTGGAATTCATGAGAATTTAGCAAAACAACAAATCGAAGCAGGAATAGCAATAGGCCATTTGACAATTCAAACATATTCCACAGTTAAAAGAAACATAGCTGATCTTTCACCTATCACAATACCACTTGATTAGATGAGCTGCATAACACTTAGTTTCTTTAATATCTAAAAATTTATTGTTCTTTATCTTAAATATACTTCACAACGGAGCTTCTGAAAATTCATTACTATCTGGGTGAAGTTCTTCCTTATCTTTTATTTTTAGAATGTGACCCCAGTTCTAGAAGTCCTGGCCAGGGTAAACATAATCTTTCTTTCATCATATGAAGCTCCATTAAAAAATAAATGTATATTTCAATGAGATGATCTCTGGAAATGATTCATTCCTGGGATGGCATTCATTGAACAAATATGCCATCCCAGGAATCAATCTGAATAACCTCCATTGCACTTCCTCCATCACAGGTATATCTTTGTTTCGTTATGTACAGAATGTTCCAGCTATTGTTTCACCAGCGTCCAGTGAGGCATCTTTACTCTTGTACACAAATTCTGTTACAAAAAAAAAGCAACATACCATACCACTTTGCAATTGCTTGCTGTACCTGTGTGATAACCCTCAGTGATTCATGTACAAGGATATTCAGGTCTTCTGAATATCAACGCCTTTCAGTCTCTCAACATTTAAACATTGCTCCACATTTCTTTTCTTCTACTAAATTGGATGAATTATCTTGTGTTTTCCCATATTGTACTCTACTTACCTTGACCTCACGCATTCACTTAGCCGATTTATATCCCCATGACATTTTTCTGCATCCTTTCACTTTTCTCTGTTTTCTGTCCATTCCCCACTCCTCAATCCATACCCTTTAATTGTGTTTAATAATCTCTGATGTGACATCTTGGTGAAAACTTCTGATTGTCTGAATACATCACCTTCTCTGGTTTCCCCGTATCGATTCTGCTAGTTTCAGCACCTAAAAATGGACTTGTTTTATTATTTGGCTTCTGTTTGTTATTCTTCATTTTGTTCTCTATCCTTTACTAAATAATTGGATTAGATTTTCTAACCTACAGTCAGCGATACATGTCCTAGAATTGATGGAACCTCCACAACCTCCATGGCCACTTCTGTCAGAAAATGTAGAGGAGGCTTGACGCAAAAGCAGAGCAGTGGAGATGAGTCAGTGGAGAATAATAACTTTAATAATAGACTGCAAAAATAACAAGCCATGAGGGGCTACAAAACAAGAGGAAACAAATGCTAAACACCACAAGCAACAAGGTAACTGAAGGCTAGCAGCCAGTGGTTGAGGTTGTTGGGTTCAATGGGTGAACAAGGACTGTGGATGAGAGCTGGGTTTAAATAGACTGCAGGTGGTGAGTTGGACATGAGTGGCAGGTAACTCCTGTTAGCTGGGTGGAGACTGAGAGATGCCTGAACTGTGCAGGCTTGACAGGAAGACCCCCTCCTAAGGCTGGTAGCCAACTGCCCCAGATGATCTGGATGAGTTTGGTGGAACTCCTCATTAAGTGAAACTGAATGGATCCAAGAATTCTCCTCTGAACTGTACCCATCCCACTGGACCAGATACTACATACCTCGTCCACGATGACATGAATCCATCAACCGGTGAACCACGCACTGGACCACTTTCCTCCCATCCCATGTTCTGGACATGCAGGGTCACATGGGTTGAGTGGTCTATCGACAACAGGCTTGTGGCAGGACACGTGGAAGGTAGGGGTGATCGTGAGGGAGGGTAACAGCTGGAGACAGTAAGTGACAGGATTAATGAGTAATTTTGAAGGGACCAATGAACTGGGGTGAGAGATTACAGGAGACAGGGTGCAGGGGCAGAGCTTGGGTGGACAGCCAGACTTGGTCCCCAAGTTAGATTAGTCTGCCCGCAGTTGACACGGTAGCAGTAGGCTCGGTTGGCAGCCAGGATGACACTCCGTGCCCTCTTTCAAGCACTCTACCAGTGGCAACCCTGGGCTCTGGTGATGGGACCTTCATCACTAGCTCCTCCATGGGGAAAAATGGGGGCTGGCAACAATGGTGCACTTCAAAGGGAGACATACCCATGGCAGAGGAGGTGTGTAGCTTGTGGGACAGTTCAGCCTACAGCAGATTCTTCTTCCATATGGAAGTGTTGGAGGTAATGAAGCATTGCAGAACCTTGTCCATTTGCTATTTGGCTCTTTCTCACTGACTGCTGTTCTGTGGATGGTAGCCAGAGGACAGATTCACTGAGGTGCAGTGAGGCTTGCCAGAGGAGAGAGATGAATTGTGGCCCTTGTCCGACAACGTCCTGACTTCAGGGAGGGATAGTGCTTGGGAGGAAGTTGATTGCACAGTTGTGTGGCCTGTGAGGTGGCTGGGTGCTAGCTTTCCTTTTACTGTAGGCAATGGCTACATTATAGTATTCCTGTGGGAGTTTGGTGAGGTTGAGGGCTTTCTCCGTCTCCACGGATTTACAGAGTGCAGTCAAATGAGGATGCTGGCAGGTGGGTCCCCAACTCAACAATGAACTGGATGACTAGGCAAAGTGAGGGTCATGAGTAGAGAGCCAGGGGTAACCCAAAATGAGAGGACTGTTGGATGAGCCGATAAGGAGGAATTGAATGCACTCGTGGTGCTCTCTCATGCTTATGTTCACAGGCCATGTACACGTTCTGACCACCCAAGGCCCAAGGGAAGTTTGTCTATGCATGAAGAAGGGATGAGATTCAGGCTCAGTAGGGAGTCCAAGGTACATAATCAGAGTGCAGTCCAGAAAGTTATCTGCTGCACTGGAATCCACCAGAGCTTCCTGTGTACGTAGAGTCATCAAGGAATGGAGGATAGAGCGAATGAGTTAGGCAGAGGTGCTGGAACAAGGGGCTTGGGGGAGCTTACCAGATAGAAGGCCCTTTGTTTCTACCTGGTGGCCCTGTTTCCTGGAAGCAGTTGGCATTTGATATGCCGGTGATCGGCTACACCACAGTAAGCACACAAGTTGTTTCTCCACTGACGCACACACTCTTGGAGGGGGTTAAGGGAGCTCGCCCTAACCGCATGAGTTCAGGAGATATTGCTGATGAGGGTCCTGTAGCCTGAACTAGTTCTGGAAACAGAGCTAGAGTTTTGGCTGGAGATCCGTATGATCGTTCCATAACGAATATGGAAGGCCAGACTGATGAGGCTTTCGAGGTCGTTGGGCATGTCCCGGGTAGACAGCTTGGTCTTTCAAGTGATCCAAGAGGCTGTGATGATAATGGGCCTGGGGTGGTTCTGCATTCCAGCCACACTCCGCAGTGCGAGTCCTGAACTAGCATTAGCCTCGAGGCAGGCAAAATATCTCATCCTCTGCCTCCCTTCCACTTCCTGGATGGTCAAAAACCAGCCCATCTCAGCATTGACCGCCTCATATATATTGCAAACGGTGATTTTATTGCTCCAGTTATCGGCGGCCCAGGTCAGAGTTCACCTAGCTGAGAGAGAGGTGATGAAAGCGATCTTGGCTTGGCCGGGAGAAAACAGAGGAGGCTGGAACTCGAGGTGTTAGATGCACTGGAACCGGAAGTTGTAGCATTGGTATTGGGATCCATCTAAACATTCAGGCAACGGAATCTGGGAATCTGGAGCATCGAGGGAGGAAGGGGCAGAGGGTTGCTGTAATAAGTTGGAGAGTTGGCTTAAAGTGGAAAACAGATGGTCAATAGCTTCCTGCATATTCGTGTCCGCATACGACCTTCTCTGGTGAGCAAACTCTACTGAGTCAATCGCTGGTTTACTCTTCCTGTCAAGACGTGTAGAGGAGGCTTGATTCAAAAACAGAGCAGCGGAGATAAGTTAGTGACGAATGATAATTTTAATAATAGACTACAAAAATAACAGGCACAAGGGGTCACAAAATGAGAGAGAACAGATACTAAACACCACAGTCAACAAGATAACTAAAGCTAGGAGCAACTGGTTGAGGCTGGCTGTTTCCATGGGAAAGCAAGGACTGTGGACGAGAGCTGGGTTTAAATAAGCTGCAGGTGCTGAGTTGGAAATGACTCCTTTTGGCTGAGTGGAGACCGGAAGGTTGTTGCCTGTGCAAGCCTGACAATTTCTGTCAAAAATTTGAGAAACAGTTTTTCAGGTGTTGGAGACTTTATTAGCTTTCAGTCCCTTTATTTCCTGAGTATTTACTTTTTAACTCTTGTGAATTTCTTTCTGCTCTTCGTTCACCCACAATCTATGCTTCTCCATCAGTTCACAATGTGTTTCTGCCTCCTTCTATGTACATGAATACAGAATTTTTTCATTATCATGTCTCTGCTGTTTCCTTATTTCCAAATTTCTCCTGTCTTGGACTTCAAGGGGTTTGAATTAGTATTTTTTTGCTGTGTTTTTCCCAATTACATATTTTATAATAGATGTTATCATCTGTTTTTATATTAACTGCAAGATTGCTCAGTGTCAGGTACACCAGTATCTTGCTTAGTGTTCAGGATGCATCCTCAGAAATTCAGTGATAATGGAATTGCACTAAAAGCTGGTCATTATAGCATTTTATATCGAGAGACACTGGACTGGCTGTGCCACCATTGTAAGAATCCCAGAGTATTCAATAATGTATACAGTGCTGAACACAGCAATGAAACAGTTAAAGTGATTTTACCATTACAGAATTCTGTATGGAGTTCTCCATTGGGGTTTTTATCGGGGTGGGGCAAATTATTGGATTCTTATTATTAAAGTACAGGGCTCAGGAACACACCCGACCAGTACAGTGAGTACGAACCACTACTGAGAAATATTAGCGGCTGCTCTATGTATTGACTGATCACCTTGATTGTGTGATTTTCTCTCATCACCTCCTTTATGAGATAGGATAGAAGCTCTCTATGTTTGGCTGCACAATTCGATCCAATCCAGAGATACCTCTGTGGTAACAAGCTCCACAGGGCGAGAAAATCAACTACTGTACAAGCCCCAGAAATCAGAACTCCAGCTGCTCTGCTTCCTGAGGACTATTCTTCAGTCATCAGGCTCCTGAACCAGTGTGTAAAACCTCACTCACCTCAACCCTGAACTGATTCCACCTGATATGGACTCAATTTCAAGGACTCTACAATTCATGTTCTCAATATTCTTTATCTATCTATCTATTTATTGTTTGCATTTGCACATGTTGTCTTCTAAGGCTGTTTGTCAGTCTTTGTGTAGATTGTCATTGATTCTGTTGTATTTCTTTGTCCTACTGTGAATGCCTGCAGGAAAATGAATTTCAAATATATGTTGACATATATGTATTTGATAATAAATTTACTTTGAATTGTGATCTTCTGAATTGCTTCTGCTCCTGTGGCTGTCCAGGACCCAGGAAGCAGCCCGGCATTCCCACATGGTGCAGGATGTACCTCTCTGAGGCGCTCTGCCTATTTTTTTTTCAATTTATTATCACAAAAGCAGCAATCAGAATTGAAAAGCCAGATCACTCTCTGGCAATCCATCAGTCAGCTCCATCCTATGGATGACTTTAAGTGGACAATTTCCTCCTTTTTCTCTTATGATACTTCCCAATTTTCTCCCTCTCTCTCTCTGTCACTCCCTCTATCTATCTATCTATCTATTTATCTTTCTATCTATTTATCTATCTATCTCTATCTCATTCTCCATTCGAAAAACTCAAAAGCAGAACAGCTTACCGAATTCCCAGCCCCGTTGCAATGTGAACACTTTCCCTAACTAGCTGAGGCAACAAGTGTAAGAACACAATGTTAAGTTAGAACTACATTTATCACTAGTTAGGCCATACTTAGTTATGACATAATATTTCAGATGCCAGGTTACAGGAAGGATGTAATTACACTGGTGAGGATGAAGGGGAGATTGTTGGGAAGGTTAAGAATTTTAGCCAAAGAAGTAAGTTTGGTTAGGCTGGATTCAGTTCTTTCAGAACAAAAGAGACAGAGTGGAAATTTCATTTTACAAAGGCAATTATTAAAATCCCTGAAAGGATGGAAATATAGGAGTAATATCCCTTAGAAGCAAGACTTCATAAACAGATAGCATAGAACAAATGTAATTGGTGGAAGGGTTAGAAAGAGCAGAGGACTATGGAGCCCTTGAACACACTGCCCGATAGAGCGCTGGAGGCAGTAAGCCTCAGTGAATACAAAAAGAACCTGCTGATCATAGACAATAGAGTGGGAAGTGAGATTAGTCTCAAGGTTTTTTCAAAAGGATGAATTGGTGACAATGGACATATTATCCACCTTCTGTGCTGTGAATGTGTCTAATTTTACACTGTGAAAACGGAGAGGCTTTCAGATGTACTCAGGCTGTGTTGATGCTGCAGATTCCATGCAGAAAGCACCTGGCAACATTCTCATCAGCAAAGGGGGAACTACTTGGTACTTAAACTTCACTGGCTCTTTTCTTCAAGGTCAGTTATAAGTGTTGTCCCTTCATCACTGACCCAAATCTCCAAATCAGTGAGTTGAAGTTTGTGCACATTTTGTTCTCTTAGTGTTCCTTGGATAGTTTTTGCAATCATGAAGATGAATAGAATTTTTTTTTCATTTCAGTTAGTTACAGAACTGTACTCTCCCTGGCCCTGACCTGACTTTATCATTTAACCTTAAATGTTGGCAAGTGGGCCATTGAATCAGTGTGGCATTTCAATTTCACATGTGAGCCAACATTATGGACTTGATGACAAAGATTAAGCATTACTTATGGCCTTTTGCACATTTAAAATAATCTGAAGGTCAAGTAATTAAAAATAGAGTCACACTTCAATTTAGTACAGAGGAATTTCATCCTAAAATATTGGCTGTTCATATGGCTTAATTTCAGATAGTATTTCTCAGTAGATATTGCATATATTAGGGAAAATATTATGGTTATGAATAAATTTTCCTCCAGTTTCCAATTTTAAATTTACAGATGCACTTAAGACTATGACTTTCTCGATGGACCTCTGCGTGACAGGTGCTTGAAGATGCAAATATTCCTTTGAATAATATATGTGTAATGAACAAAATTTCCCAAGTTATCTGTTTCTGCTAAGTGTAACCCAATGGCATGAAATCACATTACTGCTGATTCTCATGATAATACGAATGGTATCATAGCGAACTCATTAAACCTTACAAGTAGGCTTCACAGTACAGTACTGATATTTCACACCTTACATAAATCTACAGAAGCTTCAGTGCTCTGGAATAAGTTTGAAATGTACAATCTAAGTCCATGAAAATACTCTAATTTGCCTTCTGGTGAAATTAAAATAGTTCCTTACTTCTATATTGTTAGAAGGTATAAATGACTCTTTTAAACAAAAATGCACCAATAGTATTTGTATTCAATTATATCATCATGCTTAATCATGCCTTATTTTTGAGAAAATCATAATAGCTGCATTATTATTAAACTTCTTTTGTTGAAATTTTATCAAGTGAATTACTTAAGGCAGAAAAGAAAGGGCTCTTTATTTACCTTTTGAAAATCTTACCAGAAAGACAGATGAGGGACGTTACACATGACCAGAAGCAATTAATGGTAATTGTAGCATTAGTGGGGAGGGATTTGCTCTTGATTCCTTGCACAGGCATCTTCAAATATGCCATCTGCTAATGGCAAAATATAACATGTATAACTTAAATCAAGAAAGCTTCTGGATTAAAATATGTTGGGCTATTTCCTGTTGTCTTTCTTATGCATGCATGGTTGACAAAATTTGATCAGTATTTTGAAGATGGCTTTTCTATAGTACAAGGTATAATTTTATCCAAACCTGGCAGAGACTCTCATTATTGTATAAAATTTATTACAGATAGTTATGTATTCCAGACTTTTTCTCTCGATGTGTTTCTGGTTGAATGAAAATTGATAAGATAAATATAATTGTTTTCAATTGCTTTATCTGATGCTGAGATACATCCTAGGATGCAGTGGGACACATCATCAGTGATGTAACCTGGAGTCAGCAGGTGTTTTGGGTCATTCAACATCAGACACTTTTGCCCAAGCGACCAGCCAGGGCTGATCAGGCCCTGCCTTGTGTCCCAGCAGCACTGGTCCACAGGTCACACCTCTTGATCCATAGCCATCTGGAGGCTCTCTCAGCAGCCTAAATTCAGTCAGCCAGTTTGCAATAATATACCTGTTTCCTCTATCATCTATAGACACCTTCCTGCTGGTGATTTGTACAGCTGTGATTTATACTTGAACACAGAAAATCAAGATTTCTTAGACTGACATTTTGAGTCAAATCAATTGTGATACCAAGAACTATTTGGATCTTTTATTGATTATTATTATTTTTCAATTAATTTAGTTAAGTAATTCCTAATGTGTTTGGAGTGTTCTTGAATTGTTTTATGCTTTTTGTTTATTTGATTAAATCTTATAATTGTTTTAAAGAAAATAATTGTTTGGATCTTAGTGGCTTTGAGTAGCTTGGATAAGATGCAGAAGTGGTTTACCAAGATGCTGCCTGAATTAGCGGGTCTGAGTGAAAAGGAGAGATTGGACACACTTGGGTTGTTTTTTCTGGATTGTTGGAGGCCATGGAAAGACTTGATAGATGCTAAGAGACCTAGATAGGGAAGACAGAAAAATCTTATTCCCAAGATAGAAATACCAAATACTAGATGACATGTGTGGAAGGCGTGAGGAAAAGAATTTTAGCACAAGGAAAAGAGTTTTAACAAGATGCATTGGGCATTTTCTTACACTAAAAACGGTAGGTGCCTGGGATGGGTTGCTGGGAGTAGTGATGGAAGATGATCTGATAGTAGTGTTGAAGAAGCTGTTAGATTGACACATGAATATGCAGGAATCGAGGGATATGAGTCAAGTACAGATAGACGAGGACTGGTTTAATTTGGCACCATATCTGATGCAGATAACTTGAGCCCAAGGGCCTGTTCCTATACTGTACTGTTCTATGTTCCGTCAATGGTCCCAAATGGCAAAGATATTTAGAAATGAAACAATTAATATTTGAGAGCTTTGACAGTTTGATGAATCCAGTGATATGATTAATTTGCTCATCAAGCTTTTTTTTAGCTATTTGATCTCGGCTATGTGTTCTGGTCTTCCCTGTGACATAATGCTTGTACATCAATGGCAAATGGAACAGCTCTTCACTAACAGTAAATTCTGGGCAAGCAAAAACAAACTTCTTTTTTCTCGGCAGTTGATCAGGACAGGACTGCGCAAGTGCATGCAAGTCGGTCCGTGAGGCAGCGGGAATATTTAAAAGAGAGCAGTTTGACAGGGCGGGCGACGGAATAGAGGGAGACAGAGTAGGAAGGCTTTGTCTCGAGAGGCTTCGGCGAGCAGAGGCTGAGGACGAGCTTCGCTCCAAGTGAGGTAAGGCCGGGTAAGTTCCTTTAAAAGGAGAACGATTTGCAGCGATATTTTATTTGAAGCAAGGAAGGCGGCGAGGCTGTAGTGTATTGGGTAGGTCATGACAGCTGAGATCGGCCCCGTGGTTTGTTCATCCTGCAGCATGTGGGAAATCAAGGATACTTCCAGTGTCCCTGACGACTGTGTGTGCAGGAAATGTGTCCAGCTGCAGCTTCTGGCAGACCACATTGAGCAGCTGTAGCTGCAACTGGATTCATACTGGAGCATCTGTGATGCTGAGAAAGTCGTGAATAGCACGTTCAGTGAGTTGGCCACACCGCAGGTAAAGGCTGCACAGGCAGAAAGGGAATGGGTGGCCACTAAACAGCGTAGTGGTAGGCAAGTAGTGCAGGAGTCCCTTGAGGTCATCTTCCTCCTAAACAGATATACTGTTTTGGATACTGTTGGGGAGATGTCTCATCAGGGGAAGGCAGCAGCAGCTGAGTTCGTGGCACCATGGGTGGCTCTGCGACACAGGAGGGAAGGAAAAGTAGTGGGAGAGCTATAGTGATAGAGGATTTGATTGTAAGGGGAATAGATAGGCATTTCTGCGGCCACAAACGAGACTCCAGGAGGTTATGTTGCCTCCCTGGTGCAAGGGTCAAGGATGTCTCTGAGCAGCTGCAGGACATTCTGGAGTGGGAGGGTGAACAGCCAGTGGTCGTGGTGCACACAGGTACCAATGATATAGGAAAAAAATGGGATGAGGTCCTGCAAGGTGAATTTAGGGAGTTAGGAGATAAACTAAAAAGTAGGACCACAAAGGTAATAATCTCTGGATTACTACCAGTGCCACGTGCCAGTCAGAGTAGAAATAGGAGGATATTTCAGATGAATACGTGGCTTGAAAAATGGTGCAAGGAGGAGGGATTCAAATTTCTGGGGCATTGGAACCAGTTCTGGAGGAGGTGAGACCGGTACAAACAGGACGGTCTGCACCTGGGCTGGACTGGAACCAATTTCCTAGGGGGAGCGTTTGCTACTGTTGTTCAGGAGGATTTAAACTAATGTGGCAGGGGGATGGGAACAAGTGCAGCGAGACAGAGGGGTGTAAAATGAGGATAGAAGCAAAAAGTAGTAAGGTGAAAAGTAAAAGTGGCAGGCCGGCAAATCCAGGGCAAAAATTAAAAAAGGCTACTTTTCAACATAATTGTATAAGGGCTAGGAGTGTTGTAAAAGCAAGCCTGAAGGCTTTGTGTGTCAATACAAGGAGCATTCGTAACAAGGTGGATGAATTAAAAGTGCATATTGTTATTAATGAGTATGATATAGTTGGGATTACAGAGATATGGCTCCAGGGTGACCAAGGATGGGAGCTCAACATTCATGGATATTCAATATTCAGGAGGGATAGACATGAAAGAAAAGGAGGTGGGGTAGCATTGCTGGTTAGAGAGGAGATTAATGCAATAGAAAGGAAGGACATCAGCCGGGAGGATGTGGAATTGATATGGGTAGAGTTGCATAACATTAAGGGGCAGAAAATGTTGCTGGGAGTTGTATACAGGCCACCTAACAGTAGTAGTGAGGTTGGGGATGGCATTAAACAGGAAATTAGAAATGTGTGCAGTAAAGGAACAGCAGTTATAATGGGTGACTTCAATCTACATATAGATTGGGTGAACCAAATTGGTAAGGGTGCTGAGGAAGAGGATTTCTTGGAACGTCTGCGGGATGGTTTTCTGAATCAATATGTTGAGGAATTAACTAGAGAGCAGGCCATTCTAGACTGGGTATTGAGCAATGAGGAAGGGTTAATTAGCAATCTTGTCATGAGAGGCCCCTTGGATAAGAGTGACCATAATATAGTGGAATTCTTCATTAAGATGGAGAGTGATATAGTTAAGTCAGAAACAAAGGTTCTGAACTTAAAGAAGGGTAATTTTGAAGGTATGAGACATGAATTAGCTAAGATAGACTGGCAAATGATACTTAAAGGGTTGACAGTGGATATGCAATGGCAAGCATTTAAAAATCGCATGGATGAACTACAACAATTGTTCATTCCAGTTTGGCAAAAGAATAAACCAGGAAAGGTAGTGCACTCGTGGCTGACAAGGGAAATTAGGGGTAGTATCAATTCCAAAGAAGAAACATACAAATTAGCCAGAAAAAGTGGCTCACCTGAGGACTGGGAGAAATTTAGAGTCCAGCCGAGAAGGACAAAGGGCTTAATTAGGAAAGGGAAAAAAGATTATGAGGGAAAACTGGCAGGGAACATAAAAACTGACTGTAAAAACTTTTATAGATATGTAAAAAGAAAAAGATTGGTTAAGACAAACGTAGGTCACTTACAGTCAGAAACAGGTGAATTGATTATGGGGAACAAGGACATGGCAGACCAATTGAATAACTACTTTGGTTCTGACTTCACTAAGGAGTACATAAATAATCTTCTGGAAATGGTAGGGGACAGAGGGTCTAGTGAAATGGAGGAACTGAGGGAAATACATGTTAGTAGGGAAGTGGTGTTAGGTAAATTGAAGGGATTAAAGGCAGATAAATCCCCAGGGCCAGATGGTCTGCATCTCAGTGTGCTTAAGGAAGTAGTCCAAGAAATAGTGGATGCATTAGTGATAATTTTTCAAAACTCTTGAGATTCTGGACTAGTTCCTGAGGATTGGAGGGCGGCTAATGTAACCCCACTTTTTGAAAAAGGAGGGAGAGAGAAACCGGGGAATTACAGACCGGTTAGCCGAACAACGGTGGTGGGGAAAATGCTAGAGTCAGTTATCAGAGATGTGATAACAGCACATTTGGAAAGCAGTGAAATCATCGGACAAAGTCAGCATGGATTTGTGAAAGGAAAGTCATGTCTGATGAATCTCATAGAAGTTTCTGAGGATGTAACTAGTAGAGTGGATAGGGGAGAGCCAGTGGATGTGGTATATTTGGATTTTCAAAAGGCTTTTGACAAGGATCCACACAGGAGATTAGTGTGCAAACTTAAAGCACACGGTATTGGGGGTATGGTATTGATGTGGATAGAGAATTGGTTGGCAGACAGGAAGCAAAGAGTGGGAATAAATAGGACCTTTTCAGAATGGCAGGCAGTGACTAGTGGGGTACCGCAAGGCTCAGTGCTGGGACCCCAGTTGTTTACAATATATATTAATGACTTAGATGAGGGAATTAAATGCAGCATCTCCAAGTTTACTGATGACACGAAGCTGGGCAGCAGTGTTAGCTGTGAGGAGGATGCTAAGAGGATGCAGGGTGACTTGGATAGGTTAGGTGAGTCAGCAAATTCATGGCAGATGCAATTTAATATGGATAAATGTGAGGTTATCCACTTTGGTGGCAAAAACAGGAAAGCAGATTATTATCTGAATGGTGGCCAATTAGGAAAAGGGGAGGTGCAACGAGACCTGGGTGTCATTATACACCAGTCATTGAAAGTGGGCATGCAGGTACAGCAGCTGCTGAAAAAGGCAAATGGCATGCTGGCATTCATAGCAACAGGATTCGAGTACAGGAGCAGGGAGGTACTACTGCAGTTGTACAAGGCCTTGGTGAGACCACACCTGGAGTATTGTGTGCAATTTTGGTCCCCTAATCTGAGGAAAGACATTCTTGCTATAGAGGGAGTACAAAGAAGGTTCACCAGATTGATTCCTGGGATGGCAGGACTTTCATATGATGAAAGACTGGATCGACTAGGCTTGTACTCTCTGGAACTTAGAAGATTGAGGGGGGATCTTATTGAAACGTATAAAATCCTAAAGGGATTGGACATGCTAGATGCAGGAAGATTGTTCCCGATGTTGGGGAAGTCCAGAACGAGAGGTCACAGTTTAAGGATAAAGAGGAAGCCTTTTAGGACCGAGATGAGGAAAAACTTCTTCACACAGAGTGGTGAATCTGTGGAATTCTCTGCCACAGGAAACATTTGAGGCCAGTTCATTGGCTATATTTAAGAGGGAGTTAGATATGACCCTTGTGACTAAAGGGATCAGGGGGTATGGAGGGAAGGCAGGTACAGGGTTCTGAGTTGGATGATCAGCCATGATCATACTGAATGGCGGTGCAGGCTCGAAGGGCCAAATGGCCTACTCCTGCACCTATTTTCTATGTTTCTATGTTTCTTGAGGAACTCAGTGGGCCAGGCAGCATTTGTGGAGGGAAGTGGGAAGTCGTCATTTCAGGTCAACCCTTCATCTGGACGGAGAGAGGGGAGATAGTCAGTATAATGAGGTGAGGGGTATGGGTGGAACGAGAACTGGCAGATGACAGATAGATAGATAAGGAAAAGGAGAATATAATTTGTTTGGAAAAATCATCTGAATATGATTGCCAAAAAGAACTTGTTTTTAAACATTTTCATCATGTCGAATTTCTGAATGCACTTTTCTTTTAATTTCTGCTCTGTAAATTGAAAGAACTTGAATCTATATGTACGGGATCACTGAGGTAAAAACAAATGTACAAACAGGCCTGGAGGACAATTAAAAGAAAAAACTGCTTTTCTTTGTATACTTTTATTGAACTTTGTAGAATAGTTTGTGGAATGGTTTAGTGCACATAAACTGGGTTAAAGTGTTTAATTTAGAATGAAATCATGAGATTGTATGACAAATAAAGTCAATGCTCGGTAAGTTTATACATCACAGTGAAAAGGATATTAAATTGTCACTTACAGTGTACAGTGCTTCCTGCAATGCATTTTAAAGCTGAAACTATTTGCAATTTAGCTGAATATATTTTGGTATTGTACCCCTGAAATCCTGAAACAGACAAATTAGACTGTGATACCAGGGCGACATGCCAATGAGTTAGAAATGCTTTGGAATGAAGTGCGCAGCAAAAATAATTGGAAGTCTCCTGAGCACGGTGAGGTTCAGAACCCACTCAGTAATGTATAATGCCATTCCCTTTGCTTAATGAATCTTCAACGAGAAGTCTTACTGAAACCGTAACTGATAGTTCGTGTGATGTACTAAAAAAAGGATGAAGAGAAGTGTTGCATGCATGCACCTGTACCAAAGGGATTAATATATTTTAGCCCTTCTGCACGCCATCATTGATACAAATTGGAGTGTCTGAGAAAACAGGCATCACCAATTGGGTATGTGGATACTATCAAATTTATATTCATATCCTCAAAAGACACTTTGAAAATGGATAATTATGTCTGATCATGGTGCCGCATTGCTGTTATTTTCTGAGATATTT
The DNA here is from genome assembly GCF_030028105.1 of Mobula birostris. NCBI lineage: Eukaryota > Metazoa > Chordata > Chondrichthyes > Myliobatiformes > Myliobatidae > Mobula > Mobula birostris. The sequence continues at coordinate 26,323,898 of NC_092394.1, read as the reverse complement.
AGTGATTATTAGGGGGAGAAAAAGATGCTGAATATATGAGCGTGTCAATAGAAAATGAAGGTAGAGCAGCTGCTTAAACAGTGAAACGAGCAGAAATGCTGAACGTACTCAACAGGTCAATCAGCATCTGTGGAGGAAAATGCTGCCTGGTCTGCCGAACATTCCCACTGTTTTCTGTTTTTAACACAAAGAGGTGAGAACGTAAGAGACCGGGACAGGAGTAGCCCAATTAACCCTTCATGCTAACTCTGCCGTTTAATAAGATCACTGGCTGATCTTTCACCACACCGACACTTTCCTCGACTTACCCCTATCCCTGATGCTCTTGAATGTAAAATCTATCCTCTATGCAATTCTTTGATCCTTCTGAAAGGTTATTAGAAGTACAGCATTTCAGACTCTGTCAGTAGTAATGGTAACAACATGGATCATAGTGCCATTGGTAGTCCATCTCAAGGTATCAAACAAGGTCTTTAAACTTCAGCTTTCAGTCGGGTTACCCTATAACTTAACGTTCTACAGGCATCTCTCCACATTAGATTAAGATTAAGATTAGCTTTATTTGACACAGGCACATTGGAACATTGAAGCCTACAGAGAAATACGATGTTTTGCGTCAAGTCAAGTCAGCAAGTTCCACCATGCTTCCAGTACCAGTAATAGCATTCCCGCAACTTACTAACTAAAATCCAAACTGCACATCTTTGGAATGTGGGAGAAAATTGGAGCACCCAGAGGAAACCCACGTGATCACAGGGAAGACTTACAAACTCCTTATAGATGGTAGAGGGAATCAAACTCCGATTGGTAATTGCTGGTGTTGTGAAGTGATTATGCTAACCTCCAAACTACCACACCCCACCCCTAAACCCATACTCTTGTGTATTTAATATTTCAATAATATTTTAATAGTCTTGTATATATATTGCTTGATTAAGTATTCTTGTTTGTTTAAATAATTCATTACAGATTATATGTACAGATACGTTAATTGCATACATCATCACACTACCATGCAATATGTGGGTGTTTCGCTTAAAGTAATCTCAAACTGCACCCGCACTTCAGACTCGTAATCTCAAACTGCACCCACACTTCAGACTACTGTGCTTTCTTTTGAATTAATTTAATATTTTGAAATTACAAAACATAACATATGCAATATGACATTCACCCAGAATGAACGTGTATATCCCACTTAAATGTATGAATGGATAGACCACTCTCTTAAATTGTGTTGTAATAAATAGCTAATCTGACTGAACTACTCATATAGAGCTTTCCATAGCAATGCATGCTCTACTTACTACATATTGCATAAATGGTAATTCATAAAAAACACTTAAGAGCCATTTATCAAGGATCTGTGGACAAACTTTATCGCATGCTTAGCAAACACAATAACCAGTTCAATGTGCTAATTCACATCCATGCACATGAGATGATTGTTGGACTGATCCTACCCCAGTCTCTTACATTCTCATCTCTTTGTGTTAAAAACAGCGAACAGTGAGAATGTTCACAGACCAGGCAGCATTTCTCTCCACAGATGCTGCTTGACCTGCTGAGTACATTCAGCATTTGTATTTGTTTCTCTTTTTGCTGTAATTTATAGCCCTGCATATAACTCCTATTTGTTATCAGGCGCTCCCAGCCACGCCATCTTCCACGATTTAGACTTTCAAACTCTCCAGAGTACAGATAGCTGGCGTGGCCCCGTGAAGCGTTCAGGATGCTAATTAGCAATCATGTTTTAGATGGCAAGAAATGAGTACTTAAAGAGCACCTGAACGGAGCCTCAGTGTTCAGTCGTAAACCTTACTAGTGATATCGCCTAAAGTTTGCCTTGTGCTCAGTTCTCAATCCAGTTTGATATCATGTCTTGATCTTTGCTTCGGTCACTCCTGTATTTGGGCCCAAACCATCCTTGTCAGGGACCCTTGTCGTAGTACGACTGAGTCAGTATGGACCCAGTGAGATATCGGAGTCTTTCATCCGCTGTGCCGAGCACAGTGAGAGAATTTCGAGACAGAGCCTGGAGACTCACGAACCTCCAGGTAGCCGTTTGTCAACTTTCACAAGAGAGAAGTCAGAGTTGCTTGGGAGAGCCAGTCGGTCGCTCTGCGGAGTCAATTCATCTTCCAACCCTGGAGAGGTTCGACAGTGACCCAAGTTCTTGCCATGGCTTCCTCATCCAATGCTCATTACTGTCTGAACTCCAGCCACCCTGGTTCCCTTCAGAGTGTGGAAAGGTGGACTCATTATCTCTCTTCGGACTGAAAGAGCCCTGGCCTGGGCCACCCTTCATTGGGAATGCAGGTCAGAGATTTGCTTGGAATCGGAGGAATTCATGGCCGCCATGAGAAAGGTGTTCCGTTACTCCGCCAGAGTCAGACAAGCCTCGGACCACCTGATGAAGATCGACAAGGTGGATGGCCAGCGGCAACTAGGTGATCGAAATTCGGACCTTGTTCCAAGAGCGTGGCTGGAACAGCGAAGCCTTGGACAGGCTATACTGCCATGGACTCCGAGATGAACTGAAAGGCACCTTTGACTTGAGAGAGCCAGCAGAGTACTTAGAGGTTCTGTTCGACCAGTCCATTTGGCTGGATAATCGCCCGGCTGAGCAAAAATGGGACTACTTCAGAAGGTCGAGAGAGCCGCTCCGAGCCTGGTCCCAATGCATCACAGCTCCGCCCCCCAACCTCAGACCATGACCAGCCCGTCTCCTGCTCAGGATCCTGTCGAGCCCATGCAGGTTGGCTGCACTAGACTCTTCACCGATAAGAGGTCCCGGCGTCGAAGGCACGGTAGCTGCTTTGACTGCGGGAAAACAGGCCACCTGTGGACCGAATGACCCAGGCTGCAACTGCTGGGAAAACTGCTAAGTTCGTCCAGTGTTCGGAGGACTGTGATGGTAGCAGCCTCTACACCCAGTCCCATGATTCTAGCTTTGTGTTGAAGACAGAGCTCACCTGGGGTAAGAACTTGAGGCAGGTGAAGGCTTTTGAGGACTCTGGGGCAGAGGGTAATTTTCTAGATTTAGGAACTTCCTGTCAGTACAACATACCACTGCAAGAGTTGAGCTAGTCCATGCTCGCAACTGTTTTGGACGGCCATCTGCAAGACTCTGGGCAGATCCAGCAACAGGCTGTGATTTTGCAGAGGCGGATAGGGAATCATGTGGAAAATATTAGTCTTCTACATTATTGACTCTCCACTCATACCCCTGATCCTTAGGTACACTTGGTTGTCCCAGCATAACCCATCCGTGGACAGGAGGGAGGGGAGAATCATTGCTTGGTCCAGTCAGTGTAAGAGGTTTTGTTTGTGGGATGATGTTCCAACACTCGGACACTGATGTAACCAATGACCAATAAGGGGGCAGCCCTCAATGCGAGGTAACCTGAGATGTTCCAGAGACCTAGTCCAGCCCTGAAGAGCAGACGAGCCAGCTCTGGCCAATGGGACTGTGTGATTTCCGACACTGTCTAGTTGGGGCCACACAGGAACTAGAGAGAGGGAATCTGTAATTCAGGAGAGGGCCAAGGAGGTGCCTGAGCAGTCTGGAAGATTCTCAGCTAAGCTTGGGGAATCCAGCTGTCAGGTCTCAGGGAAGGGAAGGACTCCTTTACGCTGATCCTTGTAGCTTAATCCTGGGTGGGGGGGTGGGGTTAAGAACCCTCTGTAATGTGTCACTGCCATTGCCTGAGGATACAGACGGGGATTTGGACTCTGATTTGGCCACTGTTTCTACGAATGAACTTCGTGAGCTTAGGGAGGGGACTCAGGTCTGTCGAGTAACCCCTGCTAACTACAAAGCCTCAGGAGTCATTCTCGAAGGAAGGACTGGAGGAGATAGCAACACCCAACCCAGTCAAAATCCCTTCTGTCTGTAAGGACTTGCAGGAGGTCTTTAGCAAAGGAAAGGCCTTGACTCCTCCATCGCACTGACTGTGCTATAGATCTGCTGCAGGGGACGTGTACCCTGCAGGGTCAATTGTACATGCACTCAGGCCCAGAGAGAAGTGCAATGGAAGAGTATATAAAGGAGGCTCTTGCCATGGGCTTCATTCGGCCCTCCTGCACACCCACTGGTGCAGGCTTCTTCTACTTACAAATGAAAGATGGGAGCCTCATCATGCACTGATTATAGGGGATTATACCACATAATGACCAAGAATCGTTACCCCCTTCCACTTATGAATACGGCCTTCAAGATGCTCCAAGGAGCGAGGGCATTCACAAAACTAGTCCTACCAGACCCAATCTGGTCTGTATAAAGGAAAGCAATGACTGGAAGACTTCATTCATTATACTGACGGGGAACTACAAATACCTGGTTATGCCCATCAGCCTTGCGAACGTTCCAGCCATTTTTCAGGCCTTTATAAACAATGTGCTCAGGGAGACTCTATAATTATGCCTTCATCTACACAAATGAAATTCTAATCTTCTCAAAGCCCATGGAGGAGCATGTTGCTCACGTCAGAGACATTTTAAAGAGGCTTGTAGACCACAGACTTGGAGAAGTCCAAGTATCACATGACTAGGGTTGCAAACTGTCCTGTATTAGCCGGGACATCCCATATATTGGTCTAAATTGGTTTGTCCCATACGTGACCAACCTTGTCCCGTATTTCCCTTGCTAAGGTAGAGCGTTCCTATGAAACGGTTCGTAAGCCGAAATGGCGTAAAGCAAAGAAGCAATTACCATTAATTTGGCCATCACAAGATGGACGCTACCAAGACCCACCACCATCCAGTTTCAAACAAGTCCAACAATTCCTGGTGTTTGCAAAATTCTACTGGAAATTCATCAAGAACTTCAGCTTGGTGGCAGCTTTGCTGACAGCTGTAACTTAGAAATCCATGGACCCTTTTTTCTGGACTACTGAAGCGGAGGCTGCTTTTGCAGAGCTTAAACAGTGGTTCACAACAGATCCCATCTTGGTTTCTCCAAACTCGGACCATCCCTTCATCGGAGAGGTGGATGCCTCAGACATCAGAGTGGGTACTGTCTTGTCTCAATGATCACCTTTGGACGGTAAACTGCACCCGTGTGCATTCCTTCTCCAGGCGGCTATCCCTGGCAGAGAGGAACTATGACATCGGGAATTGGGAGCTTCTTGCGGTGACGTTAGTTGTGGAGGAATGGCATCACTGGCTAGAGGAGGCTAAGAATCCTCTTATTGTTTGGTCCGACGACAGGAACCTGGCTTATATTCAGGAGGCTAAGAGGCTGAATTCCAGGCAGACCAGGTGGTCTTTGTTCTTTAACTGCTTTGATTTCATCCTGACCTATCGACCAAGGTCAAAGAAGCAGAAGCCAGATGCCTTGTCCTGTGAGTTTGATGAACTGGAATGAGAGGAGCAGCCTACCACCATTTTGCTCCAAACCAGGGCGGTAGCGCCAATTTGTTGGGGAATCAACGCTCTTGTTCGCAAGGCCCAAGCACAAGGGGAGATTTCTAAGAACAGTCCTTCAGATCAGATGTTCATCTCAAGTTCTGTTCAGTCCCAGGTACACCGGATGAAACCTATGTGCACATGTGAAGGATATAAAAACTAATTACAGAGGACACTGGAATTAAATTCTGAATTCCGATGCCCCGAGCTGTAATAGCTATGCTACAGTGGTGCCCCAATAGACTGAATAGGTTAAAACTTAATTCCTTAAGGAGAGACTTGATAGGGGTATTGCCTCAAACCTATATACTCCAGTTCTTGATTCCACAATGCTGCGCATTCACCTCATTGTGCTCCTCATAATCTTATACATCTCTGATACTCCAAAGCTCCAGTGGAATAATGTCACAACCAGTTCAGACTCTTTCCCTAACTTAGTCCTTTGAGTCCCAGCAACAGTTGTTTTTTTGAATCCTTCTACCTTTTTTGTACAAATTAGTTCTCTTTCAGATGTTTCAATACTTTTCTCTGCCATAATCTGTTTAGAGTTCGAAGACCTATAAAGCATACCCGCGAATTGTCATCGCGAATGCATGGAGCTGTTTTGAAAAGGGTATGGAGAATGTTAGGTTTTGATGACTTCTGATGTGGGTAACAGTTCCGCAGGGAACACTGACCACCCAGCTTCCATGTACAGCACAGCCTCGGCTTCTGCACCTGCACCACATGGACACCTGGAACAGCTGGAGATCTGCTGTTGCCACTTCTGAGCTTCTACCTTCTAACTGGACTTTATACAGCACCAGAGCCAGTTCCAGCTCATTCTGAGAGGAGGCATTTAAAAGCAGTGAAAATACCTTAGATATTCATGAGCTGTCAAAGGCTGCCAGAGTGCTGCTCCATTTTGTTTCTGTAGGATTTGCGAAGGGATGTTCAGCTATGGCATTAGTATGGAAAAGAGGTGGAATACTAAGCAAGTGCTACAAATCATATTGAATATTATTCATTTAATTCACCATGGTCTATAAAATCCTTTGAACAACCCCAAAAATTTTGTGCATTGCACGTGGAAATGGTAGCAGGGAAGTGCAGGTATGGGATTAGTATAGTTGATGAGGTAGGTGGGAGCTACAGGTTGATTATCATTCAGCTTTTAAAGCATAGTCTAGATATTCCTCTACTTACATAGAATGTTGGTGCATTGCATTTGGAGCAGAGCAACATTGAGGGCATCTGTGAGGCCCTCTGCAGAATTTGACTCCTGACCTTCGAGAATTATTTTCCTTGGAATGCAGCACACAGAAACTAAAGCAGAGAAACTTAACAACGCAGTGTTGTGAACCTCCTAACTACTTTATCAGACTTCCATGAGCAGAGTGAGGTGACCCACTATGCTGCATCAACATTACTTAACACTGCTAAAGAATTTTGTAGGCTTGTGTGTTATAAATATATAAACTGAGAACAGTTGGGGTTACTTGGCATGGTTGATTTTGATAACAGAAGGAGGTCTAGATTGTCTTGATGGGTAGCCAGCATTTCTGTGGTTAGCCGTGTATCTGTATCTGCAATGCAGCGTGAAAATACTGAAACAGGACTGAATCCAAGGCTGGTTTCTGATCATTCTAAGATGAAGGACTAGATGAGATTTGTACCTGATCCCTCAGTTCCACACCAGCCACATCTAGCGCAGCGCCATCCATTTAAACGGGCCTACCAACATTCATTAAAAAGGCAAGTGAAGCTAGGTGATTTCACTTGTTTTTAATTAATTTTTTTTCAGTTTACAATAAATTTATGTTTATAATGTCTTATAATCTCTTAGGATTATTTAAAACTTTTTTTTTCATTTCTTTGTGGTTATTTTATTAGGTACAAGAGTAGAACCTGGTGTGGTCTTCTGCCTCTATATCCCATCCACTTTGATGTGTTATGGATTTAGAGATGCTCTTCTGCACCTCATTGCTGTAATGTGTGATTATTTTGAGTTACTGTCACCTCCCTGTCAGCTTGAACCAGTCTTGCAATTCTCCTCTGATCTCTCTAATTACCCAGGCATTTCACCCCAGAACTGTCACTCACTTAATGCTGTTTGTATTTCACACCATTCTCTGTGAATTCTAGAGAATGTTGTGTGTGAAAATTCCAGGAGATGAGCAGTTTCTGAGAGATTCAAGCTGCTCCGTCCAGCACCAACAATCATTCCGCCATCAAAGTCACTTATATCTCATTTCTTTCCCATTCTGATGTTTGGTCCGACTCACGACCGATCCTCTTGACCATGTCTGCATGCTTTTATGCACAGAGCTGCTACTACGTGATTGGCTGATTAGATATTTCATTAGTGAGCAGGTGAACTGGTGTACCTAATAAAGTGGCCACTGATTTATACCAACTGCTTCAAATTGTCTCTGATCACAGAGGTAATGGAAAAAGCCTCTGGCATCACATGCTGTTAAAAGGTTATCAGGACATTCCTAGGAAATAAGGTCATGGTTCTATTACCCCTGAGATCTAGTCACTACTTGTCACCAATTCAGCCTCATGGCTGATGCCCCAAAACTATCGGGGATACACAATCACAACATGTTAAAATGTGACCATGGGGAATAGCACAAGAGTATGCAGTACTTGAGAAGGGAGTCATTACTTTCCATCGGTAGATACTTGCACGGCATCATGTTTCAAGTTTACCTAAGATTGCCAAGCCAAAAATAAACCTCTCAAAACTCTTCAGTAGCATCCACTGTATTTGAAAACCTGTTATTCATTTGAAAAAGGACATTGTTATATTGCTCCCATTGCAATGTTAATTCCCTGCATATCAAAAATTTAGATAAGCTGCTACCTTAGCATGGCTGCTCCCTTTCATTCCTTGTTGCTGCAGTAACAGGTGCAGGTTTCATCAGCAAAGCCAGCATCAACAACTTAAAGCTTTCTTTTAAATTTGCACGTGTACTACTTTAGGGATATTAAATGCACTTGGACATACTATTAAATTTGTTGAAATTGATTTAATTTTGCACTCTGGCAGGATGAACATTCTTGAAGAGGAGAAAATCACAGGGCAATGGGAAAGATCTAGAAAGTGGAACGAATTGGATAGCTTCTTCAAAGGACTAGAACTAGCGCAATTGACCAAATACTTACTTCTGTACTGTTCTCTGTCATAGAATTACATTTTTGGAAAAACTAAAAGCTTCTAAAATGCAAAAGTAATTAAAAGATTAAACTAAATCTCAATTAGAAAAGGAATGAGTTTATCTCCTTTACTTCATTTTCATTATTCACTATAGATTCACTATTTAAGTCAATATCATCAGCGATCCTGCCCCCATTCTGATTCAGCTTAGAATCCAAGAAGCTATCTCCCAGTGCAAATGCTGAGGCATTGTGAAGAAAGCAGTCATGTTTTGCATTCCAAATCTGCCAATAGGTTCATGACATTTATGTCCAAATATGATTGCAGGGAAGACCCGGACTTGCTTCTATTTAGGAGAATAAATGTCAGTTTCTCTGACTGACAACTATAGGCAAGTTCTGCATCTACAGCTCACTATGAGAGTCTATACAATCCAATAACCACTGAAAACCTTTTCCCTTTTAAATCTCCACTCATCATCATTCTGATTCAAAGCCCATTCATTCAGACAGATATATAAGAACTTTTTCTTATCTTCTTAATTATCAATTCCTGGAGATTTAAAAAAATATTATATGTATTTGTACAATCAATTGATTGATATCGTGACACAGTCTCTCTTTGAGGGACAACCCTTTGGGTGGAAACAAAACTGAAATAAAATGAAAACTAATTGCCTTTCAGTACTCCTGCCATGTCAAATCTTTCCAGGTTATTTTTCATCCTCAGAACAGTGTCACTGTGATACAGTTAATTCCTTTTATTATTATGTATAAACCTTTGATAAAGGATTAGCCATGATAGTTAATTTTAATGAAGCAGTTTATGCAGCTATCTTCTGAAATAATTCATCTGGAAATAAAAGAAAGGCCTTTATAATTCTTGACATTAGGTTCCTCACTTACAAATGCAGGGCTATTTCATTAATCCAAATTTCTGGTAAAATACATCTACCGAGAAATAGAAAATAAATATCAAGAAAAATGAATACAAAGTTCTTCTGTAGGCAAAGTGTTATTTTGATGTTTGTTGTGAACTTTATTAGGAAGATGTCCTATCTGGAATCTATATAAAAATCCATTAGACTCTAACAATAGACTCAATGGGTCATTAGGTGGCGAGCTATCAAGATCTCCAAGGTGTTGTTAATGCAATTCTCACATTCTCACTCTAGGCTGAAATGCTTCCGGTGAGCTGAATCATGCTGGGCCTGGTCTACGTCCTGCAGATAACCCAAAGCACTGTCAATTGTTAGTAACTGCAGTCTTTCCATGAAGCACAGTGGGCTTGGATTTGTGACTACACCACAGATGGCAGAAAGCAAGGTTCCATCTACAAATCACCCTGTGCTGGCCAAGGGCATTTTCTATGCTCGCAAAAGTCTTGGACTGTAGGAGGCATTAAAAGATGGAATAATAAGTTAAATATTAAAAACTCAATAATTAAAAATATATAAACACCATATATATTAACAACATAAAATATATGTTGTTAATTAATTGAAGCAGCAATATTAAAGCAAATAAGTCTTCTCTTTTTAATAGTCAGTGATGCCATTCAAATGAATTGGGGCTGTGCAAGAAATGTCAGCTGTGTCAGTTTGTAGTTGTGTGGTGGAGCAAGAGGTCAGGTCTGGAACTGTCAGCATGATCCAATCTGATGTCAAGATTGGCTGCGAATGGAAGACCATGGTTTGATACAAGTACAGACCTGAGGAGCTCACGTGGACCTGGAAGGAGTGTGGCAGTAGGTGACTCAGATAGAACTAAAGAGACATGACGGTATGGAACTCATGAGGATGGGAAAGCACGAGAGCAAGCTGCAGCTAATGGTAGGGTGGAGATTATGCAAACCTGGAAGGCGTACGACAGTGAGTAACTCATGCGGACCTGAAAGAGCGATGAGGCAGGGTGGGGCTCACGTAGACATAAAAGGGTGATGATAGGGTGGTGCAAATATGGACCTGGAAGGGATATGGCTGAAGTGGATGTGGAAAGGTGATGGCCCAGGGAACCGCCTAGAGTGAACCAGGTGTAGAGATGAGCAGCATGGGAATATAGGGTTAGCGCAGATAGTAGAGGACAGGGTGGACATGGGCAGGTCTGTTTCCTGCTCTATGATTCTAGGACTATGACTATGATTGCTGGGTGACTACCTGGTAGTGTTAAGGGCGCTGGGGTAAACTTGTTTCTGCTGGAAGTTGGCACAGGAAATTGGCACTGTTAGAAATTTTTCCCATAGGCCATATGAAATAATGAGGTAGGCCAACACAACAGGAGGGGGAAATGCCCAGATAATCAGGGAAGAGTGGATAGGGGCATAACTTCCTTTGTAAATGGCCCAAGTGATTTAAAGTGCAAAACAGATAATGGAGTGAAATAGGAAACACTAAAGAGGGGAAAAGGTTACTTCTCCAAGGCTAAAGTGAAAGTGTTAGGTTAGTTAATTAAGTGATGCATATTTTGGAGATCCAGAGGAAAGGCCAACAGTTGTCTCAGTATTCACCTGGAAACATCTTAATACGATTAGGAGGATGGCTTTCAGTGATGATTGTAAGGTTTAAGAAGAAAAGGTAGAGTGATTCTGCTTGAAACGTGCATATTCCCATGGGTCCTCCTTGAGTCCTAAAGGAGCTCATATGGTCAATAAAAGTCAACAGTTTACAGACAGTAATTAGGATGACAGCCAGAGGAGATGACAGCAACAATGCAGTCAATAAAATATGATATATTCAAATATTTATGATATCATGACACTCACAAAATAACCTCTGAAAACCAAGGTAAAGGGTTAAAGAGAGGAGGTGATGGAGCTGCAAAGAAACAAAACCCTTAGGATAGAGGGGACATTTCACAAATGCTGCACTAAAAGTCAATGTGCCTCAGGTACATTTGGTGCCGTGCATTTTGGAACATGCAAAAATGTCTTCAGGAATACGGATAGATGACCTACTGTACTAATTTATGGAGGGAGGGGAATTAATTCAATCAGCAAAAATTCTTAGTGGCCACAGTGCAACCATCAATTATTCACTTTAAGCCAAATCAGCACATAGAGAACCTATTTGTCAATTTCAGATGATATTGATATCTGAAATGATAAATAGGTAGATCTTTGAATCAAATAGGATATGTCTGAAATTATAAGAGTCTACAACATGTCTGAGAGAAATATTCTTCTTATTGATGATCTTGATAGCACCTTATAACACGTATTGTGTGTGTTCGTCCATCGTCGTCAATGGAGACCTCGACACCATTAGTCAAATGATGATGGTGTCCAGACTAGCGCTTGATTTGGATTTGAGTGAGGGAGAGTTGTGCAGCGTCAGCCTCACTCTCTCTTCCCAATTCCCATCTGGATCCAGTGGCAAGACAAGAGTCGAGACGGCTGGAGATGGGACAAGGCGCAGTGGATGACCAGGACGTCTTCTGTGTCTTGTCCTGCTCTACGCGTTCCACGACGCTTGCAGAGACCGCCTTCTTGACCGTTGGACCTTCCACTGGTCTCGTCTGCTCAATCCGCCAGAGTCTGTTTTCACATGCTGGGATAGACAACTCCCTATCTCACCGCGGGTCTGAGACCCGTCGGCTACCCTCACCTGGTTTAGCCGGCTTGTCGAAGCCGTTGCCCGAGATGTGGCCGCTGTCGTATGCAAACAGCTACGGGGAGCCACAGGTGAGAGCTGAGTGCCTGTTGGGGCCCAAAGGTAGACTAATGGCCTTGAAAAGGACGCGACATGTTCCCTCACCAGAGCTGCTACCCCTCCCTGACACCCCATACACCCCAATAACACGTATTATACTGTCAGTGGCCACTTTATTAGGTACCACATGTACCTAATAAAGTGGCCACTGTGTATTTTTGTGGTCTTCTGCTACTGTTGCCCACCCACCTTAAGTTTTGATGAGACCATCCTTCAAGAGGGTGAACCCATGGAAAGCCTCTGGCCCAGACAGGATACCTGGCTGAGTACTTATGATGAACTGACTGGACTATTCACTGATGTCTTTAACATCTCGCTTCAGCAGACTGAGGAACACACCTCCTTCAAGTAAGCTTCAATTATACCGGTGCCCAAGAAGTATGTGGTAACTTGCCTCAAAGCCTATCATCTAGTAGCATTTACATCCACTGTGATGAAATTCTTTTGAGAGTTTGGTGATGAAATGTATCAACCTCTGCCTGAGAAGTGACTTGGACCCACTCTAATTTGCCTACTGTCACAACAGGTCAACAGCAGATTCCATTTCATTGGCTCTTCACTTAACCCTGGAACATCTGGACAGTGAAGATGCAGAATGCACTTCATGGACCACAGCTCAGCATTTAATACTATATTCATCTCAAAAATAATCAGTGAGCTTCAAGGCCTTGGTCTCAATACCTCCTTGTGCAACTGGACCCTCGACTTCGGGTTGGCAACAGCACCACAATCCTCCACAATCACCATCAATACAGATACACCATAAGGCTGTGTGCTTAGCCCCCTGGTCTACTTGCATTATACTTATGACTGCAAGGCTAAGCACAGCCCCAATCCATATTTAAGTTTGCTGACACCACTGTCATTGGTCGAAACAGAAGTGGTGATGAGTCAGTATATAAGAGGGGGATTGAAAATACGTCTGAGTGGTGTCACAGCAGCAACTTCTGACTCAATGTCAGAAGGACCAAGGAGCTCATCATTGACCTACAGAAAGAGGAAACTGGAGGTCCTCATCAGGGGATCAGAGGTGGAGGGGGTCTGAAACTTTAAATTCCTCAGTTTTATCATTTCTGAGGATTCGTCCTGGCTCCCACATATAAGTACCATGACAAAGAAGGAACGGCAGCCCCTCTAATTATCTAGAAATTTGCAAAAATTCAGCACATTATATAAAACTTTGACAAACTTCTATAGATATGCATTGGAGAACGTATTGATTAGTTGCATCATGGCCTGGTATGGAAGGACCAATACCATCGTATGGAAAATCCTAAAAAATGTAGTGGAAAGGGTTCAGTCCATCACGACCAAAGCCTTCAACATCGTTGAGCACACACGGAGCGCTGCTGCAGGACACAGCATCTATCATCAAGGCCCCACCCTATCCAGGCTGTGCTCTCTTCTCACTGCTGGCATCAGGAAAGGAGTACAGGAGCCTCAGGATCCACACCACCAGGTTCAGGAACAGTTATCACACTTCAACCATCAGACTCTTGAACAAGAGGGGATAACCACAAAATCACTCACGTGATCACTGAACTGTTCCCACAGCCTATGCATTCATTTTCAAGGACTCTTTATCTCACATTCTCAATATCATTTATTTATTATTCTTTTTCTTTTTTTTAACCCTTACATACTGTTCGGGTCAAATTTGACCCGTTTTGACATTTGACAGCAGTGAAAACACCCTAAATGCCATTTTTTAAGCTGAAATCTGATGACTTTTCCTAAAGTGACCCAAAATGTGCAAAAATGAAAATATTTTAAAATTTTATACTTTCGTACAGGTGCTACAAATTTTTGTACATTGAGGCTGTTCTGGGTCAAATTTGACCAGTATCTATTGAAATGGATATTAAATCTCTGAAACATTAATTAAGGATTAATATACATTGAGGCTGTTCGGGGTCAAATTTGACCCGTATCTGTTGAAATGGATTTTACATCTCTGAAACATTAAATAAGGATTTATTAATGTCAGATAGACTACTTATACATTCTAAATAGATCTGTGGTTCAAAATTTGGTATAGACATTTGTTATGAGGGGATTCTTGGGCTGGGTCAAAATTGACCCGGACCATACTGTGAAGGTGTAGGATATGAACTGTATGTAAGGGTTAAATTGCACATTTGGTTGTCTTTTGCACATTAGTGTTTAACCATCTTGTTTGATGTGGTCCTTAAATTGATTCTATTATGTTTCTTGTGAATGCCCACAAGAAAATGAATCAGGGTAGTACAAGGTGACCTGCATTGCCTATAAAAAGTATTCACTCCCCCACCAACCCCCAGAAGTTTCATGTTTTATTGTTTTATAACATTGAATCACAGTGGATTTAATTTGGCTTTCTTTAAAACGCTGATCAACAGAAAAAGATTCTTTTGTGTCAAAGTGAAAACAGATCGCTAGAAAGTGATCTAAATTAATTACAAATATAAAACACAAAATAATTGATTGCATAATTATTAACCTCTTTCAAGTCAGTATTTAGTAGATGTACCTTTAGCAGCAATTATAGCCTTGAGTCTGTGTGGATAGGTCTCTATCAGCTTTGAGCATCTGTGCAGTGCAGTATTTCCCCATTGTTCTTTACAAAACTGCTCAAGCTCTGTCAGATTGCATGGGGATCATGAGCGAACAACACTTTTCAAGTCAAGCCACCAATTCTCAATTAGATTGAGGTCTGGACTTTGATTTGGCCACTCCATGACATTAACTTTGTTGTTTTCAAGCCATTCCTGTTTAGATTTGGGGTCATTGTCATGCTAGATAACAAATCTCCACCCAAATTGCAGTTCTCTTGTGGACAGCATCAGATTTTCCTCCAGGATTTCCCCATATTTTGCTGCAGTCATTTTACCCTCTACCTTCACAAGCCCTTCAGGGCCTGCTGCATTGAACTATCCCCACAGCATGATGCAGCCACCATCATGCTTCACAGTAGGGATGGTGTGGTTTTGATGATGTGTGGTATTTGGCTAACACCAAACATAGTGTTTAGTCTGATGGCTAAAAAGTTCAATTTCGGTTTCATCAGATCATAGAACCTTCTCCCAGCTGACTTCAGAGTCTCCCATATGCCTTCTGGTAAACTCTAGTGGAGATTTCATGTGAGTTTTTTTCAAGGGATATTCAATGACTTGAAAGTTTTCTTGTATTCATCTCCAACAGACTTGAGTTTTTCAATAACCTTTTTCACAGAGTTACTTGGAATGTTCTTTTGTCTTCATGGTGTAGTTTTTGCCAAGAAACGGACTCATCAGCAGCTGGACTTTCTAGATACAGGTGTATTTTTACTACAATCAATTGAAACACTTTGACTGCACATAGGTCTCCAAAAACATATCTCCATTTAACTAATTATGTGATTTCTAAAATCAATTGGCTGCACCAGTAATGATCTGGCGTGCCATATTAAAGGGGGGGGTAAATACTTATGCAATCAGTTATTTTGGGTTTTATATTTGTAATTAATCCAGATCACTTTGTAGAGATCTGTTTTCACTTTGACACAAAAGTGTCTTTTTCTGCTGACCAGTGTCAAAAAAGCCAAATTAAATCCATTGTGATTCAAAGTTTTAAAACAATAAAACATGAAAAATTCCAAAGGGGGGGGTGGGTGAATACTTTTTACATGCACTGTATATTGATAAATTTACTTTGACTTTGATGTTGACGGTTGTATCACATGGTGATTTGAGTTACTGTCACCTTTCTTCTCTGACCTCTTATTAACAAGGCAGTTCTGCTCACTGGATGCTTTTTTTTGTTTTTTTTTCACCATCTTCTGTGAATTCTAGAGACTGTTAATCATAAAAATGCCAGGAGATCATCAGTTTCTGAGATACTCAAACCGCACCATCTGGCACCAATAATCATTCCATGGTCAAAGTCACCCAACTCACATTTCTTCCCTGTTCTTTTGTTTGGTGTGAACAACAACTGAACCTCTTGACCAAGTCTGCATTCTTTTATGCACTGAGTTACTGCCACATAATTGGTTGATTAGATATTTCCATTAACAACCAGGTGTACCTAATAAAGTGGCTATCGAGTATAAAGGCAGTGTATTTATAGATACGAGGGGTGATCGGTAGGTTCGTCATCTAAGGTAAAAGGAGTCAATTTTAGAAAATCTAGCACATTTATTTTTCCTACATTTACGCACTTAGTCCAGCAGTCGCGGAGCATACGGATCCCTTCTTTGTAGAAGTCAACGTCTTGGACGTCCAGAAAGTGGTCTACAGCAGGGGTGATTGATAAGTTCGTAGCCTAAAGTAGAAGGAGCTGAGGAGAAACTTCAAACTTTCTGCATTTTCATTCAAACAGCTGAACTGCACGTGCATGTAACGAGAGCAGTATAACTCATCTCCTTCTACCCTAGGCCACAAACTTATCAATCACCCCTGCTATGGACCACCTGGAGGTCTAAGACGCTCTCGTTACATGCACGTGCAGTTCAATTCTTTAAGTGATAATGCAGAAAGTTTGAAGTTAATAACTCATCGCCTTCTACTTTAGGCCACAAGCTTATCAATCACCCCTCGTAGTTTAAGTCAAATGCCAAGGTTGGAGAAGTATGTGTATTGTCACATTATTTTTCAATGCAATCCAAAAATGTCATTAATAATTAATGATGGTGTATGTAAATCAGCATTGGTGTCCTTGGAAGCTTGAATTTGAAGATAATTTGACATTAATTGCATAATGATGAAGGTAGTCAGTAGATAAGGTCAATAGGAATTTTGGATTCTACTTAAGAACCCAACCAATCACTACTATTCTTATAACAGCAGGCACATAATGTATACTAGGATAATGTCGGATCAAATAAATAGACTTATTTATCTGGTTAGGCAGAGCCTTTCCCGAGATTGATGGATGTTCAGGAGACGTCAGATGGAGAATTTTAATTGCACCCAGATGATTGAAAAAGCTGAAAGTTATCTGGAAAAGAAAATTGACTGAATTCAAGATTTTATCAATGTCCTGTCATTCTAGGCATCAGTTCTGACAATTAGACAGGGACAAAAGATTGCTAGTTTCCAAGTTTTCTATTTGTAGAAGGTGCTTCAGTATAAACAGGACACTGTGGTGATGGAACAATGATATAAGGCAGCAAATCAATTTGAAAAATGACTTTCCAAGGAGAACAGAGATATGACTTTTTTACTATATTATGAGCATGTTCAATCAGTGGCAACCGATAGATTGCTTACATGTGGAATGAACACTTACTGACATCAGTGACATCAGAAATCTGGGAAGAGTGCAAAGGAGATTTCCGAGGATGTTGCCTGGACCTGAAGGACTGGGTTATGGAGAGAGTTTGAGCAGGATTGATTTTTTACACTGGAATGTAGGAGAGTGAGACGTGCCCTTATAGAGGTGCAGAATATCTTGATAGATATACATAGAGTGAGAGCACATACTGTAGTCCCAGGGTTGGGGAAACAAAAACTATGGAGTTAGGCTTAAGGTGAGAAAGGAGAGATTTAATAGGATCCTGAGGAGAAGCTTTTCCCCCAGAAGATGATCAGTATATGGAATGAGTTGACAGGTAAGTGGTTGAGGCTGGTATATTAATATTTAAAAGGTGCTTGGACAAGTACATGAATAGGAAAGGTTTAGAGCAGGGGTTCCCAACCTTTTCATGCCATGGATCAATACCTATAATCAAGGGACCCCAAGTTGAGAACCCCTGGTTTAGCTGGATATGGTGTAAATACTGGCAATTGGGACTAGCTGAGATGGGATCTTCGTCAGCATGGACCAATCTGACAGAAGAGCCTGTTTCCCTTCTGTATGACGATCCAACTCTGTGACTCTCTAAATCAGAAATAAAGTGCTGGAAGAAATTCCTACAACACCAGAAAGATGCCCAGGGAAATGTGAAGGAATTTTATCTTCCCAATTTTCCTGAACCAAGCACTTGGTTTATCTGAAGAGGCCAGCTCCATATCTGACATTTCTTCTGTTTAGTTATTTATTGACATGAGATATGGACATCACTGTCAATGTCAGCATTTACTGCTTTTCCACCAATCTGCTGAAGAGGCAGTTTAAAGTCAAATACGTTGGTTGATCTGGAGTCCCAAGTAGGCCTGATTATGATAAAGGAGGCAGATTTCTTGTCCAGAAGAATATTAATGGCACAGATTTGTTTTTTTACAACAGTCTGGCAGAATTGTGATTTTCATTGTTGTTAATAGCTTTCATTTGAAATTTATTTAATCACTTGAATTTAAATTCCACAGCTGCCATGGATACAAGAGATAGGCTGTCATGTTTCAGGTGTATGAGACCATACTTGGAACATTGTGTGCCTTTCTGGTCACCTAGCAAACGGAAAGATATCTGTCAGTGAGAAAGGGAGTAGAAAAGGCTCATGAAGCTTTTACCAGAACTGAAGGGCTTGAATTATAAGGAGAGATTGGATAGGCTGGGACTTTTTACCCTGGAGTGCAGGAAGGCTGAGGGATGACCTTATAGAAGTATATAAAATGATGAGGGAGGCAGATAAGGTGATTGGTTACAGTCTTCTCCCAGGATGTCTAAAACCAGAGAGCATAGATTTATTGTGAGAGGGATAAGTTTTAAAGGGGACATAAGAACAATATTTTTCATGCAGAGGTGTGGGTATATGGAACAAACTATCAGGGAAAGTAGTAGAAGCTGGTACCATTACAACCTTGAAATGAAATTTCATCTGTACATAGATAGGAAAGGTTCAGAGGGATAGGGGCCAAATGCAGACAAATAGGAGTAGTTAGTAAACAAATCAGTTAGATGATTTGGGATGAAGGGGCTGTCTCCCTGCTTTCTCACTATTACTGTATGGTTCTAAGCTCTTATTTTCAGAAGGCCCAGGCCGCTGGATGTTCATCCACTAACTTAATCATTATGCCATTGATCAAAATATAATCAGATCATACATTTTCAACGGACTTTGGGGCACAATTTAGTCCGTCACAGAAAATTAGTTTCTGTTGCTCTCATTTCATGCTTGCAAGATAATGGAGTAAAGTCCAATTTTTACCTCATGGTGACAGTGATGCATGGCACTGTTTCTTATGGCTTTCATGGCTTTGTTGTTTCCAAAGTCATTTGAAAAAAATGTATTATCTAATCAAATTTGATAGGTGGCATGGTGTTAAGCTACTAGGTGAAAATCCAGGGTATGATTTTCAGTCAGAGTATGTATCTTAAAGTGGTCTGCATTTTGTCATGATGAAAATCACCTTAGGAAATAGTCCTATTCATTTTGCTTTGCTTTAACATTTCCCCACGTAATCCAGGCATTCTGCAAGGGAGGAAGAATAGAATATCTCACAAAAACCTATGAGGGAGGAATGCCAGTACAGAAAGAGGCCTTTCAGCCTACCTTGTACAAACCAGCCATGATGGCCACCAAACTGGCCCCATTTGCCTGTGAATCTGGTTCTTTCGTGTCTATCTAAGCTCCCTCCCATCCACATACTTATCCAATATCTGTTTAATATTGTTATTGAATCCACCTGAACCACTTCCTGTATGCAGCCCACCCTCTGGGTGATGTGGTTGCCCCTCAGAACCTTTTTAAATCTTTCACCTCTCACCTTAAACCTATGCCCTCTAGTTTATAGTTCCCCTTCCCTGGGAAAAAGACTATCCGCATTCACCATATCTATGCTCTTCATGATTGTATACACCTCTGTAAGGTCACCCCCATCAATCTCCTACATTCCGAGGAATAATGTTCTAGCCTGCACAACCTCTCTTGAGTCCTAGCAGCAGCTATGTAAATATAATACCCATTCACTTTCCTTCTCGTGCCTCCTCAACTTAACTCCAATCTAATTTGGAAGTTGCAGATAGTATAAGCTTCTTCACCTACCATTTTGGGTATGTCTCCCCTGCATTTTGAGTATCTCAGAAACTGCTGATCTCCAGGAATTTTAACAGTCTCTCGAGTTTATAGAAAGGGTGCAAACCCCCCCCCCCCAAAAACATCCAGTGAGTGCCAATTCTGTTGACAAAAATGCCCTATTAATGAGGGAGATCAGACCATATAGTGAGACCGGTTCAAGACCATAAGACAGAGGAGCAGAATTAGGCCATCTAGCCCAGTGGTCCCTAACCTCCGGGCCGTGAACCGGACCGCGAAGCGTGCAGTGGTACAGTGGTAGCCGGGACGCACCCAGCACATCTTTAAGAAAAAAGCCGAAATTAACAAGCTAATTAGGTGCTGCCCGGCACGTAAATCTCGGCCCAGATCAGAGGCGATTGCCGATTTCTTGCTCTACGCAATTGGCAATTGCCTCCGATCTGGGCCAACATTTATGTGGCACCTAATTAATTAGCTTGTTTATTTCGGCTTTTTTCTTAAAGATGTGCTGGGTGCGTCCAGACTACCACTGCACCACTGCATGCTTCGCAGCCCTGTATCAGTCCGCGGCCCGGAGGTTGGGGACAACTGATCTAGCCCATCAAATCTGCTCCGCCATTCAATCATGGCTGATCCTTTTTCTTCTCCTCCTCAACCCCCGTTCCCGGCCTTCTCCCTGTAACCTTTGATGCTATGTCCAATCAAGAACCTATCAATCTCTGCCTAAAATACACTCAATTGCCTGGCCTCCACAGCTGCATGTGACAACAAATTCCACAAATTCACCACCCTTTGGCTAAAGAAATTTCTCTGCATCCCTGTTTTGAAAGGGCACCCCTCTATTCTGAGCCTGTGCCCTCATGTCCTAGACTCTCCCACTATGGGAAGCATCCTTTCCACATCTACTCTGTCTAGGCCTTTTAACATTTGAAAGGCTTCAATGAGATCCCCCCTCATCCTTATGAATTCCAGCAAGTCCAGACCCAGAGCCGCCAAACGTTCCTCTTATGATAACCCTTTCATTCCTGGAATCATCCTGTGAACCTCCTCTGGACCCTCTCCAATGTCAGCACATCTTTTTTAAGATTAGTTCACAATACTCAAGGTGAGGCCTCACCAGTGCCTTATAAAGCCTCAGCATCACATCGTTGCTTTTGTATTCTAGACCTCTTGAAATGAATGCTAACATTGCGTTTGCCTTCCTCACCTCAAACTCAACCTACAAGTTAACCTTTAGGGTGTTCTGCACAAGGACTCCCAACTTCCTTTGCATCAGAATTTTGGATTTTCTCCCCATTTAGAAAATAGTTTTCACATTTATTTCTACTACCAAAGTGCATGACCATGTATTTTCCAACATTGTATTTCATTTGCCACTTTCTTGCTCATTCCTCTAATCCGTCTAAGTCTTTCTGCATCCTACTGTAAGGGGTTTCTTCTTTTATGTTACTGCGTATGTTAATCAAAATGGCTTCTTTGTTATCTTATAATTAAAATGGTTTCTCTGTGATGTTAACTGCTGAGACAGTGATTCTTTTTCTAGTAGCTAGCAGCTTGTTTGGTTTATCACTAATTATAAGGAGGGAATGAACCAATGGGTGTCCATGTTATTCTTTTTTGGGGTGATATTCTGTCTCATATGGCTGGGAAACGGTGTTTTTGGCAGGTTTTTTGGAGGAGAGACCGGGAGTAAGACAGACGTGCTGGAAGCGCTCTGGTTGACCACCTTGGGTAATCCCGAGCTGCGAGTCGAGGGGGTCGGAGTGGATCGCAGAGTGAAGAGAGAAGACCCCGGGTATTTGAGCTCCAACTGTGTGCATGAAGAAATTGAACTTTGATAAGTCTGGCAACACACATCAAAGTTGCTGGTGAACGCAGCAGGCCAGGCAGCATCTCTAGGAAGAGGTACAGTCGATGTTTTGGGCCGAGACCCTTCGTCAGGACTAACTGAAGGAAGAGTTAGTAAGAGATTTGAAAGTGTGAGGGGGAGAGGGAGATCCAAAACGATAGGAGAAGACAGGAGGAGGAGGGATGGAGCCAAGAGCTGGACAGGTGATTGGCAAAAGGGATACGAGAGGATCATGGGACAGGAGGTCCGGGAAGAAAGACAAGCGGGGGGGGGGGGCAGAACCCAGAGGATGGGCAAGAGGTATATTCAGAGGGACAGAGGGAGAAAAAGGAGAGTGAGAGAAAGAATGTGTAACACTTGTTCTGCTTACACGGATAAGTGCCAGGAGGGAGATCAGTGGGGAGGGATGGGGGGGACGAATGGACAAGGGCGTTGCGTGGGGAGAGTGATCCCTGCAGAAAGCGGGGGGTGGGGAGAGGGAAAGATGTGTTTAGTGGTGAGATCCCGTTGGAGGTGGCGGAAGTTACGGAGAATAATATGTTGGAACCGGAGGCTGGTGGGGTGGTAGGTGAGGACATCCCCCATCCCTCCCCACTGATCTCCCTCCTGGCACTTATCCGTGTAAGCAGAACAAGTGCTACACATGCCATTACACTTCCTCCCTTACCACCATTCAGGGCCTCAGACAGTCCTTCCAGGTGAGGCGACACTTCGCCTGTGAGTCGGCTGGGGTGATATACTGCGTCCGATGCTCCCGATGTGGCCTTCTATATATTGGCAAGACCCGACACAGACTGGGAGACCGCTCTGCTGAATACCTACGCTCTGTCCGTCAGAGAAAGTAGGATCTCCCAGTGGCCACACATTTTAATTCCACATCCCATTCCCATTCTGACATGTCTATCCACGGCCTCCTCTACTGTAAAGATGAAGCCACACTCAGGTTGGAGGAACAACACCTTATATTCCGTCTGGGTAGCCTCCAACCTGATGGCATGAACATCGACTTCTCTAACTTCCACTAATGCCTCATCTCCCCCTCGTACCCCATCCGTTATTTATTTTTATACACACATTCTTTCTCTCACTCTCCTTTTTGTCCCTCTGACTATACCCTTTGCCCATCCTTTGGTTCCCCCCCCCCTGCCCTTGTCTTTCACCCCGG